>NC_142875.1:68462500-69662500 GCF_051225735.1 Oryctolagus cuniculus | reverse complement strand
TCCCTGCTGCTCCACTTCCAGTCCAGCTCTCTGCTATGGCCTGGGAAAGCAGTAGAAGATGGCCCAAGTCCTTGGGACCCTGCACCCTCATGGGAGACCAGGAGGAAGCTCCTGGCTCCTGGCTTCACATCGGCGCAGCTCCAGCCATTGCGGCCATCTAGGGAGTGAACCAGAGGATGGAAGACATCTCTGCCTCTGCCACTCTGTGACTCTTTCAAATAAATAGATAAATCTTAAAAAAAAATATGCCGGCTGGCGCCACAGCTCACTTGGCTAATCCTCCACCTGCAGCGCCAGCACCCTGGGTTCTAGTCCCAGTTGGGGCACCGGATTCTGTTCCGGTTGCCCCTCTTCCAGTCTAGCTCTCTACTGTCTGGGAAGGCAGTGGAGGATGGCCTAAGCACTTGGGCCCTGCACCCGCATGGGAGACCAGGAGAAGCACCTGGCTCCTGGCTTCGGATCAGTGCGGTTCGCAATGGCCGCAGCAGCCATTGCGGGGTAAACCAACAGAAAAGAAAGACCTTTCTCTCTGTCTCTCTCTCTCACTGTCCACTCTACCTGTCAAAAAAATTTTAAAATGCCTATATCCCACATCACAGTGCCGGGGTTCAATACCTGATTCCAGGTTCCTGCTGATGCAGGTCCTGGGAGACATCGGTTTGGCTCAAGTAATTGGGTTCATGTGCTACCCTCACCCACATGGCAGAATTAGATTGAGTTCCTAGGGCTTTACTTTGGTCAGTGTCAGCCTTTGTGGGCATCTGGGGAGTGAATCAGCAGATGAGAGCTCTCTGTCACATCTATCTCTCTCCTTTTCTCTCTTTCCTGCTCTCAAATTAATTAATTAAAAGAAAAGCTGTACATGTTCAGTACCTGTACTTACGCAGCACCTACATGCAATATCAAAGTGTCTGGGATTGAGTCCTGGCTCTGCTCTTGATACCAGCTTCCTCATAATGCTCACCATGGGATGCAGCAGGTGATGGCTCAAGTCTTGAGCCCACGCCGTCACAAACCCAGCTCCCCACTTTGACTTGGCCCAGCTTGAGCTGTTGCATGCATCTGGGGCGTGAACCAGCAGATGGGAGCTCACTCTGTCTCTCTGACTCTCAAAAAAATAAAATAATTTAATCACAATGTACCCCCATAAACTATACAGTTACAATTTGTTAACTATAAATATTACTTTTTAAAAAACCATTTCTACAAAGTAAGGTCCATAGAAAGAGAGATAAATGTTGGTTAACAACCTTTGACTGTCAGTCTTTATCTCATCCAAACATAAACAGTCCTGTTTAAAGCCTTAAACAGGGATATGGCTGTTTCTGTTGGGGCATGTTTTAATTTATATAATGGGTAGATCTGAATTGTGTATTTAACAGTTCATTTTAGGGTTCTTACCACTCTCCATGTGTTTATTTACTAGCTTTGATAAATTTTTCAGGTAGAACTTTGTATCATTACACATAAATTGAAAAGGTTATTGCTTTGCCTTATTATAACTGAGAATGAGAAGGGTAAAGGTTTTCCAGAGTAAGATTTTTTCTGTATGTGCAATATCAATCAATCTGTCCTCATTTTGGTATATAAGCAGCACTTGGAGGTCGGTCATTTTTTTGTAGTTTTAAACAATTAGATAGAAAACTCCAACTGCTCAAGTATTTTTAATCTGTCACTATCCGTGCTTAGAATTCTTTTGCAACTAATGTTCTTGACAAATCCCCACTCCTCCTCCAAATAAATAAATTTTAAAAAATTTAATAAGGAATAAATTTCAGAAAGAACTATTGGGAAGTTTTATGGTTCATTTCCACCTCTGGGTATAACAGAAAGTTTAACCTAAACTCCCAAGCCATGAGCTGATGGGAAAACAAAGGTGTTGAAAAGGACATGTTTTATTTACTACCATTTTGAATGTTCAAAGCCTGGGAGTACTAAATGGGGAATTCAGCACCCGTTTGTCAGTCAGGACTCGCTGATCAGTCTTGAAGCATTAATGAGGGGAGGTGTGGCAATGAACATCATTATCTCCTTGAGAACGAAATCCCTTTGAAGGCAATGAAAACTGGGCAAGTGGAGGGTCTTCACGGAAGTGTGGGCTGCAAACACATATGAGAACCAAACGACTGTGCCACTCTCCAGATACGCAGAATGACCATTTTCTTTAAGAAGAGAGAAAAGAGTCGGAGGAAGGGAGGGAGAAAGAGAAGGGAAGGAGGAAAGAGGGAGGGAGGGAGGGAGGAAAGAAAAAAAGAAGGAAAGTCTCTAATCTCATTACTTCTCCACCACCACTAGTCATCACCTCCCCCCAAATAAAATGCACAGGAGCTTTTTCTGTTAATGCTGGAAGGCAAAAGTGGGAGTCATCTGGACTGATAAACTATCAGGCTTAAATCGTTTTCAAAGAAAAATCTTCTTACTCCTTTCCTCCAGGGAGACCCTTATCAAGACTTTTAAGGAATTCGTTTTGGTTAAAAGATGATTGAAGCAAGATAAATCTATGGCAGGCAGCACCGTTTTCTATCACCACAAAGTTAATGGTGAAAAATATCTCTCCATGTTGTAAATCCATTAGAATAAATTAATGGCTGCACTGACATAATCAAAATAAATATGTGCCTGTCATAAATGTAATTAAATAATTCAGTGGAAAAATTAAATGTTGAAACAATTACCCACATGGTTTAAAGCATTATGAAAATATTATGGAAAAGAAAAATGGGAGCTGTTATTAATAGAATATGGGGATTTTCATGTCTTTGGCTTTTTTCTCATTCCCTCCTAATGAAAGGAAAGAGAAAATAATATTTATGAAGTGTTTTATGTGTGACAATAAGAGCTTTCATATCCATCATCCCCTTTGGATAACATAACAACCTTGCAGGCCCATTTACAGATAAGGTAAAGGCAACTGAAGTCTAGAAAAGTCAGGTAATTTGCCCAAGACCACACAACCCATCAGTGGCTGAATTCCAGGTAAGTCTGTCTAACTCCAAAATACCAGGACCCCCATCCATATTCTCTCAGCCTCCCACAAGGTCCCTCCAGCCCACACTGCTTCTCTGTAGAAGCCACCATCTGCAGCCTTCCCCACTCCCAAGTTGCGCTCTCCCTTGGCCTATCCTATAGCAGTCAAAGAAGATTGATTCCTCTTCCTGGCCCCAAGATCATATCCTTGACTTCTATTTGATGGTTAATCTATAAGGGTAAAGAATCAGCAATGTAAAAATAACAATAATTAAAATGAAATAGGAGGCAAGAAATGCAACTGGGGGGTGTGAGGGGGGCTGGCTCTCAGAACCTCCAGAATCTGCCTATTAATCTAAGTCCCTAGTGGTAAGAGGTACTGGGAGGGCAGCCAACAGTAAGTGGGAGTGGGTGTGGGAAAAAGCAAAAGGAAGAAGGAAAGCTGCTAAAAAAGACTGGCCATATGTAGCAAATTATAAATTCTCTGGCTGCAAATATAATTTCTGCAGTCCAGGGCCTCCTAAGGGAGCACACCTCAGACATGCTGTAGGAACCGGCAGACTCAGGGAATGCCCAAACAGGGCAACTAAGCCGTCCTCCAGGATCTCTGTGCCTGTGGACAGGGAGTCCAGAGTCTGACAACCAGGTGTTAACAAAGATAGTGATACTATTCCAGGGCTACCTCCCCCAACCCATCTTAGCTGCAGCCTGTGAAAAAGCTAGTACCCTGATGTAATCCAACCTTAGAGATTTCTTTAAATGTTCTATAAGGTTTCATTAACCCAAAGTCATGGTAATCAAAGAACACAGACTTAGAAGTGAAGGGAATTCCCATGCTCTGAGTAACAAAGCCCTGAACACGTTCAGCACCCCTCCCCCAAGAATGCTTTCTGCAAAGTAGAAGAAGCTGAGAACTACTTAGTGTAGTTCAAAAGTCCCTACCCCACAAATGACTTCCTGAAGCAGCCTGAAAAGGTCCCTTAAGATGTAAATAGTATCTTGGAGAATTAAATCAAACAGCAAAACTATCAGTGAATACCCAAGGTCAAAAGTTTTATTAGAATATACAAGGGTTTGCGGTACTAGGCAAGGAAGAGATCAGTGATTCCTAGAACTCAGAGTAAGAGACCACTACTACCTTGAGAACAGACCAGTTCCGTGCAGCCCTGTCATCTTTATACTAGCTTGGCAGACCAGAGAAGAAAGAAACAGGTGACGTCCAGGACACAGCCAACTCCACTTTGGTACAACTCTTTCTAACTAAACATGACAGTGTCCACCATTTACCAGTATGTCTCCCACCAGTATGTCTCCCAGCTTTATCTAGTACATTTCAATTAGAGCAGAACCACCATTATCTGCAGTTTTGCCTCCATTGTTTCAGTAACTTAGGGTCAACTGAGTCCCAAAAGTACTAAATAAGTTCCAGAAATTAGTAATTCATAAGGTTTAAATTGTGCACCATTCTGAAGAGCAAGTTAAAATGCCTCATCATTGTGCTCCATCCCACATGGGACATCCTGTTGTTCAGCCTATCCATGCTGTATGTGCCATCTGCCCATCAGCCACTCAGCAGCTGTGCTGGTTATCAGACTGACTGCTATGGCACTGCAATGCTTGTGTCCAAGTAACACTTAGTTTACTTAACAGTGGCCCCAAAGTGCAAGAGTAATGATGCTGGCAACTTGAACAAGTCAAATGAACCTGTAAAGTACTTCCTTTAAGTGAAAAAGTGAAAACATAATAAGATATCTTGACAGAAGAGACGAAGACCACATTCCACATAACTTTTTTTAAGATTTTATTTATTTATTTGAGAGGCAGAGTTACAGTGAGAGGGAGAGACAGAGATAAAGGTCTTCCATCCACTGATTCACTCCCCAAATAGCTGCAACAGCAGGAGCTGAGCCGATCCTAAACCAGGAGCCAGGAGCTTCTTCCACGTCTCCTATGCAGGTGCAGAGGCCCAAGAACTTAAGACCATCTTCTACCGTTTTCCCAGGCCATAGCAGAGAGCTGGATCAGAAGTGGAGCAGCTGGGACTCAAACCAGCACCCATATGGGATGCCAGCACCACAAGAAGAGGATTACCCCATTGCATCACAGCGCTGGCCCCTCCACATAACTTTTATTACAGTATATTGTTATAGTTGTTCTATTTTGTTATGCTTCTTAACCTCTTACCTTGTCTAATTTATAAATTAAACTTTATTACAGGTATGGATGTATAGGAAAAAACATAGCATTATAGGATTATATACTATCTGCTGTTTCAGATATCCACTGGGGGTCTTGGAATGTATCGGTAGTGGATAAAGGGAGGACTACTAATGTAGGGGTCTGTGTATGTATACACAGATATATAAATATGCTAAGTACAGGCCTGTCCCTGCATTATACTATGTATGCACACGTACAGATGCATACACATACTACTTAACTGTGTTTCCTCCCTTTCTATCTTTCTCTTCCAGGTTTGCAGTTGGGTCTCAGTAACGGCCCCACTAATTGCAGTCTGTAAAAAGGAGAGGGCTTTATGCTTGGCACTTCTCCCGCACCCCACCTCACAATACTTCCCTCTATGCATGACCAGGACTTCCCTATCAGATGCCCCTAGAGCTGCAAAGCTTCCAGGAAATTAAACGTGACTTCTCTTCTCAAAGTCTGCAGACCCTAGATATACATCCAACACAACGCAGGATTTGTTTTGACAGTCAGACAACTTTTCTGAGATATCCCTGCTATGTAAAGTGAGCCTTTACTGTATTTGTGTTTCTGCATGCTTTCACTAGTCTTTGACACACAGCTGAAGGTATTCTCCAATATTTACTTGCCTTGCAGACTAGGATACTGTATGCTGCCTGAACCCATGCCCCACTGCAAAGACAAATTACCCCAGGTTCTTACCTCCAAGTAGGTTCTGACTCTATCTTTTTTCTCTATCTGCCTGTGTATTATAACTTGGTAAACTACTTCAAGTCCTTTTTCAAACTAGGCAGTGTAAAAGTCATGAAATAAATGACCACTGGGAGACTGATAGACCGTATTTCTCTGCACATAAAACACACCACAAACTGTGGTGCAGTGGCAAGCATTCTGGGAAGGAAGCCAGGGACCTGGGTCCCATGACCTGCTCCTGCTGGCAGAGCTCTGGGGGACCCTATAGGACAGTCAAGCCTTCAGGGCTGGTGTCTTATGTCTGTGGAGTTGGGGTGCTGAGTGGGGAGCTCTCTGAGGGCCTGTTTCTATATTTGGAAGCATTTATTAGAGGGCATTTTGTCATCTTTCTACTTCCTGTCTTCAGAAATCTTTTTCATCTAAAGTATGTGTCTAGGGCTAGTGCTATGGCTCACTTGGTTAATCCTCCGCCTGCGGTGCCGGCGTCACATATGGGTGCCAGGTTGTAGTCCCAGTTGCTCCTCTTCCAGTCCAGCTCTCTGCTGTGGCCCGGGAAGGCAGTGGAGGATGGCCCAAGTGCTTGGGCTCCTGCACCCACATGGGAGACTAGAAAGAAGCACCTGGCTCCTGGTTTCAGATCGGTGCAGCGCTGGCCATGGCAGCCATTTGGGGAGTGAACCAACGGAAGGAAGATCTTTCTCTCTGTCTCTCTCTCTCTCTCACTGTCTATAACTCTACCTGTCAAATAAATTTTTTAAAAAAATTTAATAAATTATGTGTCTAAAATGAGTAACAGAGACAGGAGGTGATGACACATCTCACATGAGGAAATCCAGTGAATAGAGCTGAGCAGACATTGGGAACTTCATGAAATGTGGAGCCACTTTCTGACTTTAAACTCTTCACTTCACACACAGATCTGACCGACCACAAAAAAAAGGCACTATCTCTTTCAACCTTCAATTATCTCCTTTTCTTCTCCTCTTTGTAATTATTGCTCTTAGTAAACACTGACTGTGGATATGCCGCTGCACGTGAATGTGGCCAGCTGGCCTGTGAAGGAAGGATCAGGGTAGCTCTGCCCATGCTGGGGAAGTATGGAGAACACCAAGCATCCAGGCCAGAGTCAAGCCCGTCAGATTGGACAACAGATCCACAGCTCAGTCACAGCGTGGGATGCCACACAGCTCAGCCCTTCCCACCTCATGCTCCTCTTTGCGCCTCTCAAAGGAAGGAAGACACAGAGGTACAACTAGGAGGGCTGCCCTGTAATGTTGGTCCTGGTGTACCTACCACTTTCTGGTGCCAGAATCTATTGGCAAGAGTTGCTCAAATCCACAAGGCAGACAACATGAACAAGAGAACTGATTTTTTTTAATACATCCTATATCTATATATCTATCTCTTTATTTCAATAATGTTACAAGAACTCACAAAACAAAAGCTTGATTTTTTTTTTGACAGGCAGAGTTAGTGAGACAGAGAGACAGAAAGAAAGGTCTTCCTTTTCCATTGGTTCACCCCCCAAATGGCCGCTACAGCCAGTGTGCTGCGCCAATCCAAAGCCAGGAGCCAGGTGTTTCCTCCTGGTCTCCCATGTAAGTGCAGGGCCCAAGCACTTGGGCCATCCTCCACTGCCTTCCCGGGCCACAGCAGAGAGCTAGACTGGAAGAGGAGCAACCGGGACTAGTACCCAGCACCCCAACCAGGACTAGAACCCTGGGTGCTGGCGTCGCAGGCGGAGGATTAGCCTAGTGAGCCACGGCGCTGGCCAAAAGCTTGATTCTTAGCAATAACCTCCATCTAATTACATGGTTCTTCCTCCATCTAACTACCTCCTCTGGCCCTACTCACATGAAATAATTATCATTCTAAACCCCACATTCAATACTCCCTCACTATTGTTTTGTGCAGCTTTATTGCATTTATAGTCATTCACAAAAAAAATTTGTTTTCATTTGGGTTGGTTTTTTTTTTCAACTTTTATTTAATAGATATAAATTTCCAAAGTACAACTTTTGTGGATTGGTTTTGATACTAAAAAAGTATCTCAGGTTTGTGTTTCTTTGGAAATTCTTTTTATCTTCATATTATATTGCTAAGATTTACCAGTGTGGTTGCATTTGAAGACTATTTGCAAAGTAATGTCCATGGGGCCATTGCTGTGGCATAGAGGGTTAAGCCGCCACCTGCAGGACCAGCATCCTATATGGCCACCAGTTCGAGTCCTAGCTGCTCCACTTCTGATCCAGCTCCCTATTAATGTGCCTGGGAAAACAATGGAAGATAGCCCAAGTCCTTAGGCACCCACACTCACATGGGAAACCCAGAGGAAGCTCCTGGCTCCTGGCTTTGGACTGGCACAGCTCCAGCCGTCTCAGCTATTTAGGGAGTGAACCAGTGGATGGAAGATCTTTCTCTTTCTCTGTCTCTGCCTCTGCCTCTCTGTAACTCTGCCTTTCAAGTAAAATAAATAAACTTTTTTTAAAAAAAGAGCTCATCAGTCGGTGCCATGGCTCACTTGGCTAATCCTCCACCTGCGGCACCGGCAACCCAGGTTCTAGTCCCAGTTGGGGTGCCAGATTCTGCCCCCGTTGCTCCTCTTCCAGTCCAGCTCTCTGCTATGGCCCGGGAAGGCAGTGGAGGATGGCCCAAGTGCTTGGGCCCTACACCCGCATGGGAGACCAGGAGGAAGCACCTGGCTCCTGGCTTTGGATTGGCGCAGTGCGCCGGCCGTGGCAGCCATTTGGGGGGTGAACCAATGGAAAAGGAAGACCTTTCTCTCTGTCTCTCTCTCACTGTCTAACTCTGCTTGTCAAAAAAAAAAAAAAAAAAAAAAAAAAAAAAAAAAAAAAAAGCTCATCTTTAAAAAAAAAAGTAATGTCCATTTTCTGCCTAAAAAATACTTACTGGAAAAATTTTAGAAAATACTAGGAAATTCAGGGAAGAAAACAAAACTCACTGTAATTCCGCATTTATTTTGGTCTCTGTCTTTCCAATGCATAAGTTATTTTTTCTCACAAAATTGGGATAATGCTGCATAAACAATAAGTAGCCAAAGAAATACACAATTAAAATTTTGATAAGTGCAATGAATGAAATATAGTTTATTTTCTGTACACTAATAATAGAGTGGAAATTACTTAATTGTGTACTGTATAGAGTGAATTTTATGGCATGTGAATTCTATCTCAACAAAACTGTCTTTTTAAAAAGTATAATAGGGTAGGAAGAAAGTGAACAAATTTCAGATAGACAGAGTATACATTAACAGAAAGAATGCCTGGAAGAGAATTTAGCAGGTCAATACATTAAATATATTTAATCATTGTATGCATCCTCTTTGGAGACCCTAACGACTCTCATTATCAGTGTGTTATGTAGTGTCATTTATTATTGAGTTTATTCTTAAAAATGTTTCCTTTAATTATTTTATTTTAAAATTTCCACATACTTTGGAGTTGCCATTCTAGAATAGTAGCTGTCAACACTTCGCTAATAAACCTTAGTTGTAACCTGAGTATACAAAAGAATAAACCCATCTATATTTTTCTCAGATTTCATGCTGAAAAATCCATCGAATTGGTGCCCATATGGGATGCCAGCACTGCAGGCCAAGGCATTAACCCACTGTGCCACAGTGCCAGCCCCTCTACAATCACTTTATAGATCAGGACTCTGGTCACTGGGAAGTAGACAATTTGTCAAAATCATTTGCAAATAGAATGTCAGTTTATTATTGTTGGTTCACAGGCATCCATGTTGTACACAGTGGAAATTTAGTAAATAATGAATTAAGCTCATCAATACAGACAGCCCAATTGAGTAATTCAACCTGATCGCCACCAGAAATCTGACCAAGTACACAGCCCACTACAAAATCATAGCTGGTAAAGAGCAATGTAATCATATACCTCGAATAGTTAGGGGAAGCAGTGTGGTATTTGAAAGGTACAGATTCAGAGAGCTCTCATTATCTGGTACACACTGCAAGTACCCACAACAGCCAGGGCTGGGGCAGACTTAAGCCAGGAGCCAGGAACTCAAGTTGGGTCTCACATGTGATTTTCAGGGATCCAACCATTTGAATCATCACTACTACTTCCCATGGTGTGCATTAATAGGAAGCTGGAATCAGGAGTAGAGCAAAAACTCAAATCTAGGCACTCTGATATGGGATACAAGAGTCCCAAGTGGCATCTTAACTGCTACATCAAATGCCTATGCCCTATTGCAGATATAGAATCCAATTAAATCAACTTTTTTGAAAGGAGAATGCATTGACATCTTCTCATTAGAAAGAACAGGGGCATTCCTGGAGTACAACTTGTATCATCAGATATCTGCCTCTTTTGGGATTGGTACTGTGGTATAATGGGTTAAGCTGCTATCTGAAACACTGGTATCCCATATGGCACTGGTTAGAGTCCCAGCTGCTCCACTTCCAATCCAGCTCCCTGCTAATATGCCTGGGAAGGCAGTGAAAGATGGCCCAGATGAAGCTCCCATTCCTGGCAGTTGTGGCCATTTGAGGAATGAACCAGGGGATGGAAGATCTCTCCACATCTCTCTCCCACACTCTCTCTGTAATGCTGCCTTTCAATAAATAAATAAATTTTAAAAAGAAAAAAAGAAATCTGCCTCTTTCCCTCCATCTTTTGGTTCTGTTTTTCTTCATTGCCTTTTTGCTCAAGTTGTCTCTCTCTGGAAATGGTAAAGATGGCTCACAGCAGCTTTAGACTTCCATTGTCCTTACAGCTCAGGAGCCCAGTGGAAGGACACCACTTATCCCAGACAGCTCCATCAAGAGCTCCAGCATAGACTCAGACAAGCCAGCTGAGCCAGGTTTCCTTTCCTGAACCATCACTGTAGTCAGATGTACGGGGTACTTTGATGAGCCAGGCTTGGGTCACGTGACCACATCTGACCCACAGGCTGCAGTCAGCCCCATCTGAACCTCAGAGCCTCAGAACAGGGAAGGAATGGTACTCACAGAGATGCCATCAGGCCAAAAAGCTTACCCATCACAACGACTACCTCCCATGGTTTACTACTATGGAAACAAAGACTTTTGCCGTAGGCTTTGAAAATTAATTAAGTCTCTCATCTCAACTACATGGATAATGCTGTTAACCTGTGATTTAAAATGATCCATTTCAAATCATAGCCAGGAGGGAAGTTTAAGGAGAGCCGGTCTGGAGGGGGCACTTGGCTCTGATTTTGGAGGAGAAATGTCTAGGATGCATCTGAGTGCTAGAGTCTTCACTCCTGGTGTAGCATATGCACCAGCATATGCCGACACTCAGCGCTGATGCATTAGCACAGCTCCACGACAGCTTCCTGACTTGGGATGCAAAGCTGTGAAATTCAACAAAACAGACTAACATCTTGGAAGCATTCGTATTCTTTTGATGTACATGTGAAAACATTAAGACGAATCCTCTCGATATCTTTTTTGTCAGCTTTATGTCATACAGAGAACCAAGATTTCTGCAGGTAGTAAGTACTGGATTTGATCTTCAGAAGTTTTCTAGATTTTACATTATTTGTTTTCTTAACACTGTATTATAAAACCAACAATTTAAGGTAAAAATGTTCCCATCAACAAGAATGTTTCTTTTAAACACAACTCAGGAAATAACTATTTAGAGCTGTAGTTCATAATTCAGTATAGTGTTGATGCTCCTATCACAGCAAGGTATCTTTTGAAACAAATATTTTAGAAAAACAGCCTATCTCCAACCAAGTTCCTACAAGAGAGCCTAAAGTATACAATATCTACACAGTGTCCTATTAGTAGGATGTTAATACTCACAGAGGGGAATGCATACTTCTAATAACGAACCAATAATGTAACACCATGACCAACCTAAGCAACCCACCTGGCTCCTCTAGTGAGAGAGAGAAGGCTGTGAGGAAGGAAAAGAGCTCCTCCTTGGGCCTGAGTTGTGTCTGCAGTCTTGTGAGGGCACATCTGAAAGATAAGTGGAGTGACTCAACTAGAATGCATCGGTTTGAGGGATTAAAATAAGAAACCAGTTGAGAATGATCCATCCTAAGGTGAAAACAACTACATGAACTGGGCCCAACCTCAGTGCCCCAGTGTTAGAGAGCACAAGCGTGTCAGCCTAGCAAAGAAAGAGACTGTAAAAGGTGTTCTATTACAAAGAGGATTTCAGATTCTTTTCCATCCCCAAATCCTACGTACAGAGATTTCCTGCATAAGCCATAGGATACATGTAGAGATGGGAGAGGTGACAATCGCAAAAATGTTGGAAGCTAGAAAGCTGATGGAAAAGTGATAACATCACAGATCATGGAAAACTGAATATTTACCTGGCATCTACGGGGAGCCTAGAAGAAACCCAATGTATACCTCAGGACCTGCAAAAGTCTCAGGTTCCTCTGGAAGTAAGGAAGAACTGCTAGATTAAAATAAATTTGCTTAAAACTCTTCAATGGGCAGCATTCTAGCATAGCAGGTTAAGTCACTTCCGCTTGGGATGCCTATATTCCATACCGGAGTGCCTGGAATTGAATCCTGCCTGTTCTTCCAATCTGGCTTCTTGCTAATGCCTCTAGGAGGTAGCAATAATGGCCCAAGTACTTTGGTTCCTGCTACCCATGTGGAAGACCCAGATGGAGTTCCTGGCTCCTGGCTTCAGCCTGCTTCAGCCTTGACTACTTCAGGCATTTGACGATTGAACAGTGGATGGAAGAGATCTCTCTTTCTGTTTCTTCCTCTCTCTATCTCTCTCTCTTTCTCTCCCTCTCCCTCTCTCTCTCCCCTGCCACTTTGACTTCCAAATAAATACATATTTAAGCCTTTTTTTAAAAAATAAATAAAAAAAACCAAAAGTCTTCAGCTTCTCTACCCTCTCAGCCAGATGGCAAAGGTTTACTCTCTAGAAAGAGAGACATGAAAGTTCTCTGCATTGCAAGACGATGGGTGCCACTGAGATGGGTGAACCATACTGAAAACGAGGAAATGAAGTAAAACACAAAATGCTACGACTCCCAGGCTTCTCCTCTCACTCTGCTCCCATTTCACCATTAGGCTTAATCCCTCTGGCAGTAAAATGGAAGAGCCTTCTCTACAACACCCGACCAGCCCAAGAAAAAATAACTGACATTATAAACATCAGAAATTCACCCAATAGAAGAGTCCAGCCAAATCGCTCTCAAGTGTGCCATACACACCGACTCCAATCTGCTTTCTATGATGCATTTTTACACACGAGCAGGTAACTGAGGATATAAGATATTTGAGAAGAACTTTTGTTATAAAAGACAAATATCAAGTAAAAAAGAAAAGTGCCTTTGAGGAAATGGACTGTACAGGAAAAAGCTTTAAAACTATTAGTAATAATCTCATAAAGACAAGGGCAATCACTGCTGTTATTAGGAGAAAGGGAGGAGGAAGTACAGAGAAAATGGAACAAAAAACTGGAGAATCAGTCTAGGAAGTCCAGTATGCATATAATCAAGAGAAACAAAGGGGAGAAAAATGAGGGGAAGAAATCACCAGCAAAATAATGCAAAAAAAAATATAGAAATGAAGGATATGCGTTTCCTGATTGAAAGACCCACTGAGTATTCAACACACTAGATGAATGCATACCTACAGCAAAGCACATAACTGTAAAAGTTTGGGATGTTAAGGAATCTGCACTCTTTTCCTAAGATTTTGGTGCCCCTTGTGAGGAGGCACCAATCCGCACTCTTTTCCTTACATTCAGGATAAAGAGCTGATCCTGAAAATGTTTTGTTTTTTTTTTTTTTTAAGATTTATTTAGTTATGTGAAAGTCAGGGTTACACAGAGAGAGAAGGAGAGCGAGAGAGAGAGAGAAAGATCTTCCATCGGCTGGTTCACTCCCCAAGTGGCCACCACAGCCGGAGCTGCACCGATCCAAAGTTAGGAGCCAGGAGCTTCTTCTGGGTCTCTCACATGGGTGCAGGGGCCCAAGGACTTGGACCATCTTCCACTGCTTTCCCAGGCCATAGCAGAGAGCTGGATGGCAAGTAGAGCAGCCAGGACTCGAATGGGCACCATATGGGATGCCAGCATAGCAGACAGCAGCTTTACCCACTATGCCACAGTGCCACCCCAAAAATGTTTATAAAGAAAAAATTCATAAATAAGGAAAAATTCAAATAGCACCAAATTTCACAACAGGGAAACTATTGGTTAGAAAACAATGGAGGCTGGCACCGTGGCTCAATAGGCTAATCCTCTGCCTGTGGCGCCGGCACACCAGGTTCTAGTCCCGGTTGGGCACCAGATTCTGTCCCGGTTGCCCCTCTTCCAGGCCAGCTCTCTGCTATGGCCCGGGAGTGCAGTGGAGGATGGCCCAAGTGCTTGGTCCCTGCACCCCATGGGAGACCAGGAGAAGCACCTGGCTCCTGCCATTGGATCAGCATGATGCCCTGGCCGCAGTGCGCCAGCCACGGCGGCCATTGGAGGGTGAACCAACGGCAAAAGGAAGACCTTTCTTTCGGTCTCTCTCTCTCACTGTCCACTCTGCCTGTCAAAAAGAAAAAAAAAAGAAAGAAAACAATGGAGCATTGACTTCACAACAGAGAAAATAGTTTCTAATGCTGGAGATATTTAAGTAAAAATTCTCAAAAAAAACTTTTTTCTCTCATGCATTTTTCTCAGAAGGTTACCAGAGGATGTGTTCCATCAAAATGAGAGAATAAACCAAGAAAGAGAAAAACGTGAGCTCTGGAAAATATATGAACTCTAGTTAGCCAATACAGGAGAGATTAAAAGGGACTCTCCAAAACAATGATGAATGAAAACTTCCAAGAAGACAAACCTGTTAACGAGGCATAAAGCTGAGTTTGTAAAACTAGGATATAAAGACACTTCTTGGGTATCAAGGAGGTAGGTCCCAGCGAACAAAATAAATCTTTGGAGGAAACCTGTGGCACTAGAGAGAAAACATGGACCACCTGGTGCTGGTATCTCCAAGCTTATTGAACAGGAGTCCTGCTGGGCTTGAAACTTAGAACTTTAAGGAAGGGGTTGGTCAACAGGTGCTGATGTCCCTGTGGTGATGCAATGAGGTTGATCCTTCAAGTACTGGATTCAGTTGCTGCAGTAGCAAGGAATTGACATCACAAGGAAACTTTATGGGTGTAATGCTCACAACAGCAAGCAATTCCCTTGTACTTCCGGCCTTGCAGGCTCCATCTAGAGTCCCCTGTAGGCAGAGCCTGACGCAAACCCAAGAGTCAGAGCAGAAATAGTGTTCAAGGTCTCAATCCCAGCATCCAAAACAGAATATAAAAGTCCTGAAAATTGGAGTTCTTTGTTATCACAGCAAAGACCACCTATCCTTAAAGCCAACCTATGGTATTAGAAGTCAGGATAAAGGTTATTTGTGCAGGGAGGCCACTAAGAAGGAGGCCTGCAGGGGGCTTTTGGAGATTCTAATGATGGTCTGTTTCTTGATGTGAGTGCTGGTTTAAATGAATGAGGTTTGCCTTGGGCATGCTAATGCTTCCTGTCCTGGCTTCCTCTTCTCAGGCTTATTTTCCCACCCTATCCCAAGAATGCCTCCTCTGCACCATACAAGAAGGATCTTTTTGAGACCGCTGTGTGGAACAACAGGTTAAGCCTAAACTTGCAAAGCTAGCATGCCATATCAGAGCACTGCTTTGAGTCCTGGATGCTTTGCTTCCAATCTAGCTCCTGCTAATGGACCTGGGAAAACAGCAGAAGATGGCTCAAGTACTTGGGCCCTTGCCACTCACGTGGGAGATCTGTATTGAGTCCTGGCTCTGGCTTCAGCCTGGTTCAGTCCTGGATGTTGTGGCCATTTGGAAGAGTGAACCAGTGAACAGAAACTCACTCACACACTCTCTCTCTCTTTCTCACTCTGCCTTTCAAGTAAAATAAATAAATAAATCTTTTAAAAAAAAGAAGAAGAATCTTTTCCAGTAACAATATAAAAATCTCAACTTGCATAAAAATCCACCCTTCTCAAGGAGACATTTTAATTTTAAGTGGAAATTCTTGATTATAACAAAGACATAGATATGTATATATATAGATATAGATATAAAGATGTATTTATGTGACATAGATACATATAAAATACCATTATATCGACATATAAATGAATATATAAAAATATATAAATACCTCTTGTTTTCACTCCATATGCCAAAAAAGTAGGATAATCAGTGACATATATATTTCATATATTTACATGCCTTATATGTCAATCATCTAGATACTGCAACCAAAGAAAATCTTGTAATTTCTTCTTCTACACAAGCTAACCAAGCACACAGCACCAAAAAGTCATGATGGAAAGGGAAGAGTGAGGCACCACACAAACATGAAAGCAGAGGAGACTGGTACCCCAAGAACATCACCAGGTCCTCTGTTCTCTTAGGAATGATGACCGGCCAGCGCCGCGGCTCACTAGGCTAATCCTCCGCCTTGCGGTGCCGGCACACCAGGTTCTAGTCCCGGTTGGGGCGCCAGATTCTGTCCCGGTTGCCCCTCTTCCAGGCCAGCTCTCTGCTGTGGACAGAGAGTGCAGTGGAGGATGGCCCAAGTGCTTGGGCCCTGCACCTGTATGGGAGACCAGGAGAAGCACCTGGCTCCTGCCATCGGATCAGCGCGGTGCACCGGCCGCAGCGCACCGGCCGCGGTGGCCATTGGAGGGTGAACCAACGGCAAAGGAAGACCTTTCTCTCTGTCTCTCTCTCTCACTGTCCACTCTGCCTGTCAAAAAAAAAAAAAAAAAAAAGACAAAGAATGACCTAAGAATCTAGAGGACCCCCTGGGATGCCTTCTATTGGGGCCCACCTTGGGTCACTATGAATGCTGAGAAGGCATGAATAGTGCCTACTTGGATTGTATAAACAGAGCATTTCAAGACCCTGATTCTAGCCCCTGTCAGGGAAGCTGTATTTGTGTTGGACCACCCATAACACACGAACATATTGTGTGGTGAGGGTGATGCTTCCCCTCCTATTCACACAGTGCTCAAAGGTTACTCACAGCACATAACTTGGAGGGGTGGGAAGTGTGCTTCAGCATTAGTCTCATCACACTGCCACAATACTAAAGAATCTGCAGGGGAGACAGGCCAAGACATGGGAACAAACATGGGGTATGGCTCCCAGGGGCATGAGGTGGGAAACAGACCCAGATGATCACCAGCACCAGAACATGCATTTACACCATGCAGCGTGCTTACAGTGAACATTAAGGAAAGGTCCTTCCTATAGCACCATAAGATCATCACCCTCATACCTGCATCCCAATTCATGCACCAAAAATAATATCAAAATAATGCAAATATCATGGAGGAAACACATAGATCCCTTATATACTTCTACATCATCATTCCCCTTCTCGTTCTATTACTTGCAAATAGTAAAACTAAAACTGCATCCAAACCTATCTCACCAGTACTCAATACCAAATACTCTTCCAGCCTTTGCCCACCAGATGTCCCTTAGATTATTCACCTCTCCCCTCCAGCCCAGATAAGCAGTATCCTCCTGAGGAAGAGGGGTAGTTTTAAAAACTGAGAGTTTTCTTTACTTATTCAGTTACATTCCAAGAAAGAAACATGAAAGACATTAGCCAGAGTCTTCCTAAGGTGGTGTGTGTGTGTGTGTGTATAAAAAATGAGAAATTTAAACATGTCTGAAGACAGGTGATATTGATAGGTACACCTGCATTCTATAAACTGGGATTAGAGAGAGAAAATGGCTGTCAAGAGAAATTGTAGAGAATGAATAATGTATAATTCAATATGTGGTCAGGTCTATTCACACAGACAGCTCCAAGACCAGAGCAGGAATAAATATATTCAACATCAATAACACCAAGCTGAGGTTGAAAGAAGATTGGAAAATGAAAACTTCTATTGTTTGGGATAAATTTTCTTCAGTGGATTGAAAGCTGACCTTGGGGGCAACCCACAGGAAAACAGCTCAAGCTAAGAGCACTGGCCCAAGTTTGCTACTTCAAGCTTGCTTTGAGAAATGTAACAGCAAAGAAAAACCATAATAAGGTTGGCTGTATTTCACTTGTAGTTCTTTTATTTTGGTGAGATATTCTTTCCTTTAGTCTGACCACACAAATAACATGTGGTTTTGTTTATCATGTTGTGAAAGGAAAGAAAACTGGAGCAGAGGTGCAAAGCCAAGAGGGCAGGGGTGTTGGGAGAAGTTATTGTCCCCCCTTGACATGAAGTCAAGAAATGCAGACCATCAAAAGCATGATCTCAAAAAAAAGAATGTTTTTCTGTTAATATTAAATGTATTTTTCAAGTTGTACACAATCAGCAAGTATCACTTTTATAATCAGAAAAAATAGCTTTTTAAAAATTGAATGGGCCTTCCCCTTTTGCTTTCTCAATTTCTCATCTCTTTACACCTGCAAGATTGCTTTGAAAGCCACTTGATAGTTCTATCCATGTAAGTCAGCGAATTCCTTGGAAGGCCCCGGAGATCTCATTGACTAGAACACCCTTTAGAAATGTCACTGGAACGTTTTCCTCAAAGTATTACAGCAGGAATGACCAGCAGTAGTTCAGCTGACTGATGGCTGGTATGTCACAGACTTAGCCAGCTAAGCTTCCTGCCCCAAAACTTTTGCAGCGCTAGATACCTGACCATTCAAAAACAGAACCCAGAGGAGCATGTGGTAAAAGTAACAGTGAGAATAAGAATTACAGTCCCTCCTGCTGGTTGCCATGGTACTTTCCCCAAAAGAATAATAATTTATTCTTAAGAGATTCTCATCATAAAATAAAGAATGAAGGTAAAAACATACTCTAAAATAGAAGGAAATGTTCAGCAACTGAAAAATAGATAAAATTTTGGTCAATATCTTTGTTCTATTAGGCATACAAGAGTATTCCAAAAAGTTCATGGAAAATGGAATGAAAAGATGCTTATTTTGATGCAAAGATATTATTTGTCAAAGAATTATTTATTTACCTATTTATTTATTTAGAAGAGTTACACAGAGAGAGGGAGAAACACAGAGAGAACTTCCATCTGCTTCACTCCCTGGACATAATGACCAAAGCCAGGATCCAGGAGCTTCTTCCAAGCCTTCCACTTGGGTGACAGGGGACCAAGTACTTGGGCCATGTTCTGCTGCTTTTCCCAGGCCATTAGCAGGAAGCTGGGTTGGAAGTGGAGCAGCCGGGACACAAACCAGCACCTATGTGGGATGCTGGCATTACAGAGAGCAACTTTACCTGCTATGCCACAATGCTGCTCCCCCCAAAAAACTTTTAAATCCATGCATAATTTCTCATAATATGTATTGTCCATGAACTTTTTGAAGACCTTTCGTATCGTGAGTAAGATTCCTTCAAGACAAGACCTCTCTCTGTGTTAACTTCCCAGTTGCTCCCAAAGAATCAGGAGTCCAAAATAATTCATTCCCAGCCAAGGGAATGCTGGCTGGGCAGAAATGCCTCCGGGGAACCTATGTGGGAAACTGAAGATTCTTGACTCTTGACTCTCACTCTCTTTTTGAGCAGAACAATACTATTCCCCCTTGGGTAAATATTTTTTGTTTCATATTACCATTTATAGTATATATTCTTCACTTTTCCAAGTTATCAACTCTGACTATGCAGAATTATATCAGAAGAGTAAATGTATGCCCAGTCTTTTAACATTGCTTGGATGTGCTTAGTGATATATTCCTGAGTACACAAAAATTGTGTGAATAAGAGGTTAACACTAGGTGTTACAGGTATGCTTTATAAAGGTTAAAACATGTTAGATCTGGCAGATAAAGGCATTAAGGAGAAGGCAATAATTAGTGTCAGGCTCCCTGCTTGGAAATGCTGTTGCTAGCATTCCCGTGAACTGGATTGCAACACGTACTGAATTTTGACAATAGGCTATCTCAAGCCTATATGAAGGGTGGAAAAAACTTTTTTCTGTAAGAGATTGCTGATTTTGTTGAGAAATTTCTCTGAAAATGTAAGACTGTTTGTGAACTTATATGAAGCCAAATTCTTAGGACTCTTCCTAAAAAGCACTGGGAGGATGGGGGAAAACTCCCATGCTATAGATTTGGAGAACTGGTTCTTGGAAAGCAGTTCCATACTGAAAGGCAGAGCAAATCCACAGAAAGTAAAACAACAAAGGCAAGAAGAGGACCTGCTGGTCCCAACAAGTGCATCCTAAAGCCACTGAACTCTCCAGACTCTTCTCTCAAATTAATCCTCAACTACAGGGAATGCTAGTTCCCACATGCCTATGTATTAGAGAGGCTGAGAAACATCGTGATCTGGCAGAGATAACAAGCCTGGTACCCCTTCAAGGGCAAAGGATGGACTGGGCAAGGATGGTAGGGTGAATTTAAACAAAAGGATTTGAGGAATATTGCCCTTACATCAGTGGGGGACTTTCCAAAAGTTGTGTGTGGTCTGTACCATGTTTTCCCAATTTATTAGTGCTGCTCAAATATAACAGTAGAATCAGCTCAGTGTGTGTGCTGGAAATTCCAGCCTCTTTTCCAAAACACTCTCTTGTCGTCACCTCAGACACTGGCATTCTAATCAATGTCATATTCCAGAAAGTAAAAATGGCAAAGGAATGGGAAGAAGAAAAACCTATTCCTCAAAACCTAACTACTTCTAAGCTCAACAACTCTAAATTAGGGTTCTTGCAATGTTGTCACCTCCCTCTGAGCTAAATCACCCCAACTTGGGCTCAACCTGCATGGCTAGATGTGGGTATTTTTCAATTGTCATGGTACAGGACACATCAATTGTCTACATTTATTCACCTCCCACTCATTCCTCAACCCATTCAAATCTAGCCCTATTCATTCTTACTACTCCTACGAAATATCTTTTCCTGAGGCCACCAGTAAGTGAAATGACCATGTGTCCAGTCCTCCTCTTATGAGACTTCACAGCAACAGTTGACCATGTTGACCCTTGACACCTCTGTTCCGTTGGATTCATTGACATCCTTATTCTCCCGGTTTTCCTCGCAGCTCTCTGCTGTTCTTTCTCACTCTCCTTTAATAGATCTATTCTCTTCGCCTGGTCCTTAAATATTGGAATCACTCAAGATTTGGTTCTAAAAGTTCACTTTGTTTCTCATTCCACATTTCTTCCCTGGGTCATTTTGTCCACATCCATGGCCACCAGGCTACATTATTTGAGAAGCTGTCACACTACAATCTGTGTAAATGGCTCCCCTGAAGTTGAAGAATGTATTGCTTGTGTGGTCATTAAGAGCAGCTCTATTCACTCATGTGGCTTTAATTACTATCTACACATCACTGACTCCCTACGTATAGCTCAGGCCCTGAGAACTTTGAACTCCAGGCCTTATATAAAGATGAACTATTTTATATCCATTCATTCAACTCAAAGGTCCTCCAAATTGCACGTACACAACTGAACCCATGCTCTGCCTGAACAAATCTGGTTCTCATTCAGTGTTTCCTAGCTGCATGAATGACACCAGTATCCACCCAGTTGCCTACTCTAGAAACGTGGAAAGTATCCTTGTTACTTCTCTCTTTGGCACTACAAACAAATTATCCATTTATGTGTTTGTTACATATTTCCATCCATTAAAATGTAGGCCCTTTGAGAGCTGGAGTCTCTCATTCATCATGGTGTCTACACAGCTAGATGAATATGTGAAATACAGCATCTGCTGAATGAAATGATAAAGTCTCGTTGATTTCACCATCTGTCTCTTAAATCACTTCCATCACTACCCAGAACCCTTGCCTGGGGTTACTGCTTTAGGTTTCCTTTCCTCATTTAGCTAACCTGTTCATCTTTCAGATCTCAACTCACCATCACACTCTCAGGAAACCTCCACTGATAGCCCAAACTGGGTCAGGCTCCAGTTAGACGCTATCATAGCTCTTTTACTGGACATTTCTTTCTTTATCTGTTCTCCATATATTTTTTGTTTTTGTCCATTTATTTTTGTCTTTTAAATCATTCTTATCTCTTCCACTCCCTCAACTTTGCTTGATAATTCACCCAAGAAAATGCCAACTTCCAGGCACTAAGATAGGTGCTGAGAATCCTGAGAAAATAAATCCAATCCATGTAGTACCAGAGAAGAACCGGAGATAAGGATGCATGAACAAACGTATAGCCCAGTATGGTATGTGATATCTGCAAAAACATGAATACAAAGAAATGAGATAGCACAGAATAAAAGATGATTAACCGTGTCCAGGTCAGAGAGATCTCAATTAGGTGTTTACATTTTCAATATTTTCTCCTACCCAACCCTCAAGGTCAGCCCTACACCATTTGGGCCTGGAAAACCTTATCATTCTCCTCCATGGCTTCCCCTTTCTGGGGACTCACAACACCTTTAAATGTTTTCTCTTTTAATTGCACTCTTCCCACTATAGGCCTTTTACCCATTCTCTCTCTTCCTTCAAAAGCCATCTGTTACATTCACTCTTACTAATGTATTATTAGTTACATACTCTTAGAACAGGTAATTTTATAAGAGGCCCTTGAGATAAAGTGCTACACTGAGAAATGTGAGTAGAAGATCTGCTCCAAACCCTTTAATTCACAACAGACAAGACTTTCTACTCTGCCTGTAAGTCAGGCCAACGCTCCCAAAATAAGCATGACTTTCCAGTTTGCTAACTCCAGGTTATTTGCTAACTCTTGGGTTATTTCTCTTTCTAGCAAATATGGGAGGAACTTTAAGTGACACACATGACCTTTGCAAAAGAGCATTCAGATTGCAAGACAGTGCTAGTTACACTCATTGGTGACACTGACTGGGCTGCTCTTCCCCTCTCTTCACACTTGTCCAACTCCTACACTTCACTCAGGTTCCACTCAAACTTCACTCTTCCAGGGAAGGCTATCTCGTCTCCAAGCCCTCACTCTCAGCTTAGCCTGTGGAATACTCACACACACGAGATTACTTTTTAATATCTGTCTCTCAAGAGATGTTTTTATCTTCTGTTCAGTTATATCCCCAAAGCTTACACGTGCCTAGTACATAGAAAGGACTCAAATGCAGTATTTATTTAATTAAATTGCTGTATCTGTGCCTTCCACAACCTTCTATTGCTGCAACCATCATTGTAATGTATTTATTTCCATGTCTATCAGCTTCCCCAACAGTAAATTCCCTAAGAGTAGTCACAAATTACTAATTCTGAACTCCCACCAATCTAGCACATAACCAGAACCCTTAATAATGTGCAAGGAAGGAAAGAAGGAGAGTCTCACTGTTTGACATTTCTACAATTCCAGTAAGGTCTTGATAATAACAAAATCTAGGGAATCACAACACACACAGTAAAAACAGAATCAGGGTCTCAGTGTTATAAAATTCAAAGATTCAGAGTAATTCACAAGTTCTTCAATAGATTAGCAAGGAACTACAGCATTTTGGTTTTCCTTTAAAAAAAAGAGAGAATAAATACTAACATTTCTAGGGGACCAGTGTTGTGGCACAGAGGGTTAAGCTGTGCTTATGACGTCCCACACTGGAGTGTTGATTCAAGTCCTGGCTACTCTGCTTCCAATCCAGCCTCCTGCTAATATGCCTGGAAAATCAGCAGATGATGGCCCAGTGCTTGAGTCCCTGCTACCCACATAGGAGACATGTATGGATTTCCTGATTCCTGACTTCATGCTAGCCCAGGCCTGGCTGTTGCCACCATTTGGGGAGTAAACCAGCTGATAGAAGCATTCTTTCTCTCTCTCTCTCTCTCTCTCTCTCTCTCTCTCTCTCTGTTTCTTGCTCTCTTTATGTTTTGAATAAATAAAAAAGGTAAATAAAAAATTAACATTTCTGAAGCAGGCATTTGGCCAGCAGTTAAGTTGCTTGAGACACCTTCACTCCATATTGGAGTATCTGGTTCAAGTCCTGGTTCCTCTGCTTCTGATCCAGCTTCCTGTTAATGTGTACCCTGACACAGAGCAGATGAGAGCTCAAGTACTTGGGTTCCAGCCACCCACATGAGAGACCTGGATTTAGTTCTGGGTACCTAGCTTCATTTCAGCCTGGCCTAGTCCTGGTTGCTGCAGGCATCTGGGGAGTAAACCAATGGGTGGAAGATTCTCTCTCCTTCCCTCTCTCTCTTTTTTCTGAATACAAATGAATTTAAAAAAAAAAAAAAAAACTAACATTTCTGAGTACCTACTATGTGTCAAGTGCTTTACATCTGACAAAGTTAAGCCAAAAACTAAGTAAATATTCATTGAGTTGCTACTAATTGCTATGCACATGACCCTGGGAATCCAAGACTTGTTAGTGTCCATTTTAAAAATATGACTCCTAGAACTGAACGCAATGTTTCAGTTATGTTCTGACATACAGGGTTTTGATTTCTAAAGATTTCTAAAGACCATTCCATAGCAAAGCCTTTAGTTGCCTAACATGGTGTTAATGACCAACTAACTCCTCACTAAGACGTTTAATTTGAACAATATCAAGCCAAGTTCTCCCCAATCTAGATTGAATTCAATTCATTTTAAAAACATTAATAGAGTTTACACTTTGGGTTTTACATTGATTTCAGACAATCTCTTTAGCCTATCAAAAATTTTAATTATTTGGGACAGGTATTTGGTACAGTGGTAAAAACAAAACTTAGAACACTCACATCCCATATGGGAGTTCCTGAGTTTGATTCCCAGCTCTGCCTTTGATTCCAACTTCCTGGTAATTTGCGCCCTGAGAAACATCAGGTAATGATCCAAGTCCTTGTACCAATCACCTAGATTGAGTTCCTGGTTCCCAGCTTTGGCCCGAGTTATTGCATTATTGGATATTTGGGGAGTGAAACAGTGGATGGAAGATATTCTCTCTCTATCTCTATCTCTTTCTCTCTCTCTCTTTTTCTCTCTCTCCTTTAAAATGAAATGAGAAAAAATAATAAATTTAAAATCTTAATTCTGGATTCTGTGATCAAATATATAAAAGCAGTAACCTGAGCTGAGCCCACAAAGTGACCTTGGGCAAGACTGCTTCTCTGAACAGGGCTGCCACATTGAACAACTCTAGGTGCCCTATTCATACCATAGTATACATGAATATTGCCTATGGAGGTTGTGCAATGTCTCCAGCTCTGTATCTGCTATTTCTCATCTATAGAATCAGTGGGTGGGATCAAAAACCTTATTCCATGTTTTGGGGTTTCTTAAACTTTGATAAAGATTCCTTCTATGCCTTCAGCTCACATGCTGATAAAAATTACTGGTTAGGAGCAAAATATAGAGGGAGATGTGTGTGTGTGCCCCAGGTCTCATTTTACATTCTTGGGAGGCTGTTTTAACTAGGTCAACAGTCATCCTTCACTTCCTTTAGAGCCCCATAGGCCTTCAAGAGTGTGGGAGAAAGCAAGCAAACTGCCACTTCCTTGTCACACGGAGCAAAATCCTCATGAGCAATGATGTGTAACAAGGTAAAACATGTATTGTGAAAGAAGAGAGCTGGCTGACTCTCAATTGATCTTATTAGCAGAAGGAATAATAATTGAGCTAAGAATTGCTAATAACTGGCATGGTGATCTATTATATGCCTATCTCTTTCATTTATGCTTAGACTGACATCCATAATAGTGAACCATGATGGGTTGTTGCTGGAAATACCATGCAGCACAGTGCTGATTAAAGATGAAACCAATAGTACTGTATTTTTATGTTACTCATTATGTCTCATGAAAATGGGTAGTAAATTGGGAAATAATTCAATGGAAGAAAATTTTATAAATATACTATTATAATATAATATATCTGAAATGGGAAAGAGTTTAGTGAGTTCAAGAAACTGAAAGAAACCAGAGTACAGTGAGCAAAAAAAAAAAAAAAAGTGGTGAGAGATAAGGCCAGGGGGCCAGATAACCCTGTGGTTTGTTGGCTATATTTACTGGGCTTTATCTTAAAATGTACCATTGTTTAGCAGTAGAGGAACTCATTAGTAAATTAAATTATAGTGACACCATAGAATTCTATCTGTCACTGATTGTCAAAGTGTGTTAAAAAACATTTATCCCTGAAGAAAAAAATGCTTCATATTAAATTAATTTGAGGATGAGCATTTGGAGCAAAGGTCAAGATGCTGCTTCAGATGCCGACATCCAAACCTGGGTGCCTGGATTCAGATCCCAGCTCCACTTCCTGTTCATCGAATCCTTGGAGGCAGCAGGTGATGACTCAAGTACTTGAGTCCCTGCCACCAGTCTCTCCAGTGGGAGGCTTGGATTGGGCTCCTGGCTCCCAGCTTAAACTTAGCTCAGCTCCAGTTGTTGTGGAAATTCGGGAAGTGAACCAGCAGATAAGAGATCTCTCTTTCACTTTCTCTCTCTCTCTCTCTCTGTCTCTCTCTCCTTAACATACATAGAAGTAGGGGCCAGCACTGTGCTGCAACAGGTTAAGCCACCATCTCAGACACTGGTTGGAGTCGTGGCTTCTACAGTTCTGATCCAACTCCCTGAAAGCACCAGAAGATGGCCCAAGTCATTGGGCCCCTGCATCCACATGGGAGACCCAGAATAAGCTCCTGGCTCCTGGCTCCTGGCTCCTGGCTTCAGCCTTGCCCGGCCCCAGCTATTGCACCATTTAGTGAGTGAACCACCAGATGGAAGATCTGTCTCTCTCTGTCTCTCCACTCTCTCTGTAACTCTGCCTTTCAAATAAATAAATAAATATTTTAAAATAAATAAATTTTTAATCAACAAGTTCTTACAAGACTAAATTAGAGAAAATGTAACATAAAATCTCATCTTTTATCTTTTTAAAAAAAGTATTTATTCATTCATTTATTTATTTATTTGAGAAACAGACACAGAATTCCACTCTGTTGGTCCACCCCCCCCCCCAAATCTCCACCAATAGACAGGGAGCTAAAACTCTGGGATCCAGGAACTCAATCCTGGTCTCCATGTGGGTGTCAGAAACTCAACCACTTGAGCAATCACTGTTGCCTCCCAAGGTCTATAACAATAGGAACTTTGAGTCAGTGTCAGAGCTGGAAATCAAAGTCAGGACATGGATGCCCTATCCAACATTTTTTTAAAGTATTTACTTATTTATTTACATATTTATTTGAAAGGCAGAGTTACAGAGAGAGACAGAAAGAGAGAGAGAGATCTTCCATCCACTGGTTCACTCCCCAAATGGCTGCAAATGGCTGGAGCTGAGCCAGTCTGAAGCCAGGAGCCAGGAGCTTCTTCCAGGTCTCCTACATGAATGTCAGGGCCCAAGCACTTGTTCCATCTCCCATTGCTTTTCCAGGCACATTAGCAGAGAGCTGGATCAGAAGTGGAACAGCTGGGACTTAAATCGGCACCCATACGGAATGTTGGTGCCATAAGTGGGAGCCTCACCCACTATGCCACGGCGCCAGCTCCCTACCAACACCTTAACTATTAAAGCAAATGTGCTCGCTCGCTCGCTCTCTCTCTCTCTCTCTCATTGCTTCAAGTTTTTGTTTTACTTTTTATTTCTTTGAGAGGCAGAGAGATAGACAGAGCTTTTGTCTTCTGTTTCACTCTGAAAAGCCTGCCAATGTCTGAAAGAGACAAAGCTGGGAACCACAATTTCAATCTAGATCTCCCACATGGGTGGCAGAAAACCATCACTGCTGTAGCCCAGGGTCTGCATTGGCAGGAAACTGAAGTCAGGAGCTAGAATCAGGAATTGAAGCTAGGCATTCCTATATGGGATACAGGCATCTTAACCATTAGGCCACTCCCTCATCTTCCTTCTTAAACTTTATAATATTACAAACTGGAGAAATTCTACAGTAAAGGAAATTTACAATTTCCCAAACTTATTTGACTTCAAAGCTGTTTTATTTTCCTCAAGTAATCATCATTCTATAAAATATCTTTTGATTAATATTGTTCTACATCCATATTAAATGATCATACATAGAAAGCCTATAACAATGCAAACCATACCATGATTACAACTATATAAAAAGTTTGTATGTGAAGATTATATTTAACAATGATAATATCTGTTGCTTGTGATAACACACTCATCAGTGATTTTATTTCTTTATTAAGTCCTCTAAAATTATAATATTTCTGTTTTCAATGAAAAATTATAAATTAGTAAAAAAGTTATGAGAGCCATATTATTAAAAGTCAGTTTAAAGTTCCACCAATTCAATCAGTCCAGCGACTGCTGCACAATTTCACATCATTAGTGAAGTGTCACATTTATTATGATGGGAAAGAAATGAGTCATCACAATACCAGTTCTAATCACTTGCTGGCAGGTTGACCTAATTAATATATCTTAATTGAATAAATTATTTAAATTAAAATGCAACTTGATTCATACCACATTTAACTACAGACATCCACCATAAGATACACAAAATCTCTTGAACTCACTTTTCAACCCCAATGCTACCTAAAAAAGTCTTTTCAAAGAACGTGTCATATATACAGATCAAACTCATCTTAGAACTTTGGTGTTGAGTCAGAAATTAAATCGCTATATAATCATTCATTCACTTCACAAACATTATTGAGAACACTAGGCTATGTCTTAGAACATAAAAAAGAAAAAGAAAATCTTTATTCACAATGAGTTCTCAGCAGGTGATACAGACATGCAAAAACAGGTAACATGGAATAAATACTCTGAAGCTGGCATATGCCAGCGAGACATTAGTACAGAGAAGGGAAGCCAGTTCCTCACAGTATAGGGAAAGTGGATCGGGAAGACTTCTAAGAGGATGAGGTGTTTGAGCCACATTTTGAAAAAAAAAAAAAAAAATGTAAGTCATCCAGGCAGACAAGAGTATGCACCTAGATGCGGATGCAAACAAGATGCAAGCAGGACATAGCAAGAGAGCACAGGAGCATCTGCCATGGAGGCATCGAGTAACCTAAAGATTAACAGGTAAGCATAGGCTTGGACTTTAGATGGCAGCAACCACTACGCAAAGTTGAGTGCACAGGAGGAAGGTGCAAACTGTAGTCAACTACAGAGCCAATGAAGGTGTCAGGAAGCACATCCTGTAGACCCAGTCCCTGGGGGGATCCAGACATTCAGCCAAGTCATATTCTGAATTCATGCAATAAGCTAGTTTATGATGAGTTTATATTGGACACTTCATGGTAAAAATATATATTTTATAATTCTGGACTAAAGTATAAGTGATTATTTCAATCTAATCACTTGCTGGCAGGTTGACCTAATTTTCAAGAAAGTCATCCTTCCTCTTCTTGAAAAATAACAGCATATTTGGGACCAGCGTCGTGGTATAGCAGGTTAAGCCACTGCTTGCCGTCTGGCAACCCATATGGGTGGTGGTTCAAGGCCTGGTTGCTCCACTTCTGATCCAGCTCCCTGGTAATGCAACTGGGAGAGCAACAGAAGATGACCTAAGTGCTTGTACCTCTGCCACCCACATGGGAGACATAGAAGAAGCTCCTGGCTCCTGGTCATTGTGGCCATTTGGGGAATGAACCAGCAGATGGAAAATCTCTATTTCTTCCTATCTCTGTAGCTCCGCCTTTCAAATAAATAAAATAAGCCTTTATTTTAAAAAATGAAATGTGTATTCTGACATCGTCAATGAAACAAAGAGGAGAGTGGTATATATTCATAGTGAGACTATGAATAGTGAATGTTTACAGCAGCATTATCTCAGGATTGGAGGACACTTTGTAAGTTATGTTTACTGTCACATGAAGAGAGTAGTTGGTGCTATGTTTAAAGGTAAAGTGGGAATACTATGAAATGCAAGAATCCCAAGGGATTTTCAGTATCACCTATCCAACTTCTTCATTCAGTGGAGGAAGAAACAGAATCAGAGAGGTTAAGCAAGTTGCCCACAGTTCACATGGCGAGTCAGAGCTGAAACCAAGACGGCAACCCAAAATTCCAGCTTCCAGTAGTCTGTGGTGTTTGTTTTTACTGCACTCTTCTGGCCTGTCCTAAGGCTAAAAGATCAGCTCTAAGGTCAGAAACAGATCGAAAGCTTAGTTAAAAGTTGAGTCAATGATACAGTGATCCCATTACCCCTGAGCCTGGAACTGAGGATGCTTTTCCTAGCGAACATGAGGGAGTGGAGGTCACTGTGAACACCTGCTACATGCCAGTCACTTTGCAGGGTGCTCTGCATTCACTCACAATACACAATGCAAAGTTATTGTTCTACTGTTTTAGAGTAGAATGGTAAACAAATATTTCCTAGTGGGCTACTATAGAGCAAGGACTGTTTGAGGTCCTGGAGATCAAACTGAACAAGACAGAGCCTCTTTCTTCATAGAAATACATTCTGGTTGGGAGAGACATAATAAACAAGCCTGCTAATGGATACACGAGAGAGCAGTAAGTGCTAGGCAGAGAAATAAAATGAGATGATGTAAGGGAGTATGACGAGAGGGACAGTAGGACAGCGGGCATAGTCATCTTGGGTGGCCAGTAGAGATCTTCTCCAGGTCTTCCAACTACAGGCTGATAGGGAGGACATGCAATCAATTAGGCTTCAGGTACAAGTGTTCACAAGAGAAGACCTGAGCATGGCCTAGAACCTGCTGTCCAGGGGTGATGCCAAGTCAGATGTCAGAGAAGAATGTACGTGTCTGGGGCGAGGGGGATATCTGTCCAGCTGTTTTCAACAGCAGCAGGAGAGAATGGACAGAGTAGCTTAAAAGACTGTTCTGTGACAGTTTGCTGCTGTTTCTTCTGGCTTCTATTAGGCCGAGCTACTTTGCTATGCAGTGGTTTTCACTCTGCGGCCTGCCTTCCTTCCTCAAGGTTCTAATAATATTCAGCTGCCCCCCTTCTACTCTCCACATGATTCCTTTCTTATTTTAACTGGATACGACTGTTTATAACCAAGGGATGAAGCAAAGGTGATGGAGTTGACCATCAAGACCCTCATGCTGCTCATAAGCACTTCCTGGACCAAGACAAATGGTCCAGGACAGAGTGGTAGAAATGCTAATCTAGTGGGCATTCCAATGAGCAAAAACAGATTGAATGTAAAGTGACTGCAACACCATCAGGGCTTCTTAAGGCAAAACAGCAATGGGCTGTTGGAATGAATCTGAGGCTTCTAACATTGACAGAGTTGGAAGCAACATGAAACTCAAAAAGTCAATCTGCTTTGGGAATGTTAAAAGGAAACACTTGTTTGGAAAGAATTTTTAAGTGTGAAAAAGAAAGGTTCTTTTCAGCAGGATCTGTGAGCAGTGAGCCTGACCACACGCTGGGGGCTGAGAGGAGATATATCACTGGGGGCACTGTGGTCCGGCTCCCAGCGGTTTCCATGCCCAGTACCCAGTTGAGAAATGGTGTGTTCTGATTAATGTCTGTACATGCCAAATGCCTCCACTGGGAGCAAACCAGACTCTCAAATCCATCTCCATCTTGTTTCCACCCTTCTGTGCCATGCCACAGTGTTCCCAGTTTCTTCATTCCGTGATGATTGTACACAAGGAAGAACCACACACCTAAGTGTAAGGTCTCACCAGTCACTTCTGCATTCTCTGTGAGTACATACAAGCTCACATGGAATGCCTCCTTTAAGTGAGAGGGGTTCCAACAGCTTCCAGCGTAATACATTTCCTCCAACATGTCCCCAGACCAGGTTAGTCAACCAGCAAAAGGTATCACCTTTTGAAGCAAGTCAATTTACTGTTAAGTTTGGGCTAATTGTTCTGTGTCTCATGATGTATCTCCCTTCTCCTCCATAGCATCTGGATGCACACAAGGCAAATTTATTTGCCTTTTCTATGTGATACTTAGAAAACTTGTGTGCCGCTAATAGGAAAAGATTGTACTGGTCTATTGCTCTAGTTGGTGCTCCTGGGTAGCTTTTTTTAACACTGCAGCAAGCACCAGTAGTAGATCCTTAAAAAATGCTCTTCTCATGACCAACACGCATTGAAAACATCCCAAATTCCACCATCCTGCTGCACCCATGAAGATGAAATGACAATGACATACTCTATGCCGCTGAGTTCTAAAAGAGTGACTTGCAAGACTGTGGAAGCAGAACCACACATGGGAAATCCCAGCTGCAGTGTGTTAAGGGCATCTTTTATTCTGAAAATTCCATTTCCCCAGCCCTCATTTTCCTAGTCTGACAAAATTCTCCTTTGATTCTCAGTGGCAGCTCCTAATCATGTATTCCATATGATCGCTGCCCTTGGAACAGTTAATTTTTCACTTAAAGTTAGGGCTTCTTTACCTTCATAGGATTTTAACTATGAAAGTTCTTTGCCCTTTGAAGGGATTAGAGACATAAAGTTTGGAAATGATTTTTTTTTGCTATGATAAGAACAGATATCTCCTGCCAATACTTCATCAAGCTGAAAGAGTAAATAAAATATTTTAGGTCATATTTATAGTGTTTAGGTATTAATATATTCTTTAGATATAAACATATTTCAGATAATCACTGAAAATTGCCTCAGCTCAACTACTTCCATTGCAATGAAGGACATTTTAAGAGTGTACACTTATTCATATGATAAAATATGTTATGAAGTAACATGAATATAAGGTATGTATAAGTAGGTAAATAATATCTATTGCCTAAAGATTTAAAGCCTGGCCGGCGCCGTGGCTCACTAGGCTAATCCTCCGCCTAGCGGTGCTGGCACACCGGGTTCTAGTCCCGGTCGGGGCACTGGATTCTGTCCTGGTTGCCCCTCTTCCAGGGCAGCTCTCTGCTGTGGCCAGGGAGTGCAGTGGAGGATGGCCCAAGTACTTGGGCCCTGCACCCCATGGGAGACCAGGAGAAGCACCTGGCTCCTGCCTTCGAATTAGCACGGTGCGCCAGCTGCAGCACGCTGGCTGCGGCAGCCATTGGAGGGTGAACCAACGGCAAAGGAAGACCTTTCTCTCTGTCTCTCTCTCTCACTGTCCACTCTGCCTGTCAAAAAAAAAAAAAAAAGATTTAAAGCCTAAGAGATCATCTATTTCAAATTTTTATAGTTCACTTTTTAACCTACTTCTCTCATTTCAAATCCCCTGGATCAAAGATATGAAATTAAAAACCATGACTTTACACAGACATATAAAATATCTTGTAATATTCATGTAGCAAATTGCATATCTTGTTTTATTAAACATAATGACACATCAGACTTAATGAAGATATAGTCAAACTGCATCATTCATGGATTCTGTGTTTGCACATTTCCCTGTTCACTAAAATTTATTTGACATCCCCAAATTCATACTCACAGCACTTTCATGGTCATTCACAGACTTATGCAGAGTGACAAATATCTGAGTCACCCAATTCACACATTCCCAGCTGAGGTCAAACAATACACAGCCATCTTGTTTCATCTCTTGCAGTATAAACAAGCGTCCTTTTTGCCATCTACTAAGTGCCACATTTTTTGCATTTTTGTGCTTTTAGTTGGTGATTTCACCATTTTAGATGGCCTCCCAAGCATAGTGCCAAAGTACTGACTATTGCTCCTAGGGACTAGAAGGCTGAGGTGTACCCAGCAAAGAAAATGCATGTGGTCGGCAGCACTGTGGCTCAATGGGTTGATCCTCTGCCTGCGGCGCCTGCATCCCGTATGGGCGCCAGTTCTAGTCCTGGTTGCTCCTCTTCCAATCCAGCTCTCTGCTATGGCCTAGGAAAGCAGTAGAAGATGGCTCAAGTCCTTGGGCCCCTGCACCTGCTTGGGAGACTGGAAGAAGCTCCTGGTTCCTAGCTTTGGATTGGAGCAGCTCCGGCCGTTGTGGCCATTTGGGGAGTGAACCAACAGACAGAACTTTCTCTCTGTCTCTCCCTCTCACTGTCTGTAACTCTACCTCTCAAATAAATAAATAAAATCTTTAAAAAAAAAAAAAAAGAAAGAAAGAAAATGCATGTGTTAGCAAACCTTCCATCAGGCAAGACCTACAGTGTTGGCAGCTATGAGATAAATGTTAATGAGTCAACATTACATATTTAATATGGTTTCTTTAAATAGAAACACACAGAAAGCAAGGTTATGCATTGTTCAGTTGAGGAAACTGTTGTGACCTGAAGCTGACAGAAACTAAACCCTGTCTTTCCCCTACAAGTAATAGTTCAGTATTCACTGATTCCATGTTCATGGAAACTTCATAGAACATAACTACTGTGAATAATGGAGAATCAACTGCATTACATTTTTAAGTACCTGTGTCACCCCAAAAGCTCTCCAGGGTCCCAGTGCTTCGCACTGCAGAAGCACAAAGACCATAAGTGTTATTACCCCCACATGTCAGATCACGTTTCCCAGGGGGACAGGGGACCAGGAAGAAAACAGCTACTGGCAATCCTGAAGTCTGGACAAGGCTGCCCACACAACAAAGCCTTCTGGCAAGAGCTGTCCTAGGAAGAGCCAAGGGCAGCCCACAGAGGCTGCATCCTCAGGAGCCGCTTCAGGACTGAGCTGGGTTCTCATCCCTAAAAGGAGCAAGACAAGAAGAGAGAGCCAAGAGGAGAGGCCAAGAGGGTCCCAAAGTGAGATCTGGGGGAAAGACAGGAAGACGGCCTTTGGAGAGATGACTCAGACTGAGTTCTGAGCTCCTGGATTTGGCCTGGCCCAGCCCTTGCTACCGTGGGCTGCATCTTCTCTGTGGGTGGCAGGGACCCGAGTGTTTGAGGCATCTCCTGCTGCCTTTCAGGATGTGTCTTAGCAGGAAGCAGAGCTGGGACTCCAACCCAAACACTCCAATGAAGTGGATGGAGGTGTCCCAAGGAGGGTCTCAATCACTGTGCCAAGCATCTTACCCTATTTATTTATTTATTTATTTATTTATTTTAATTTATTTGACAGGCAGAGTTAGACAGTGAGACAGAGAGACAGAGAGAAAGGTCTTCCTTCTGTTGGCTCACTCCCCAAATGGCCACCATAGCTAGAGCTGCGCCAATCCAAAGCCAGAAGCCAGGCGCTTCTTCCAGTCTCCCACACGGGTGCAGGGGCCCAAGGACTTGGGCCATCTTCTGCTGCTTTCCCAGGCCACGGCAGAGAGCTGGATTGGAAAAGGAGCAGCCGGGACTAGAACCGACGCCCATATGGGATGCCGATGCCACAGGCGGAGGATTAACCAAGTGAGCCACGGCGCCGGCCCCAATCTTAACCCTATTTGTTTCTCTTCTGAGGACTCTGATGGCACGCAAGCTTCAGTAAGTATGAACAAAGATAATTAACTGTGCCATTCTTCCTCTTTAGCATTGTGTCATCACACACTCATAGCAGCCTTCAAGATGAGTTTGCTTACCTCCCTCAGAAGAGCCATCACCATTGCCCACTCCCCACCACACTCTCGCTGCTCTCTCCGTCCCTCCAGCTTCTCTGTAAACTCCTGACCCCTGGCTCAGTCCTCCCTCCCAACCTCTTTCTTGACTAAGAGAGCTTACAATGTTTTTTCACTCAGCAAGTATCAATTTCGGTGCTGGAGATGCATGTGTCAAAAAAAGAACACAGGTGGAAAAAAAAAAGGTATCTCTTGAGAGCTTACACACTAATAAAAAAACAGTCATTTCTACTGAAAGCTATGGGCCATCGCTGCTCTAGGTACTTTACTTCAATTACTTCATTTATCCTCACAACAATCTAATGAGGGTTATTAGCCTTTTACAGATAAGAAAATAGTAGTACAGAGAGGTTAGGCAGCTTTCTCAAGGTCACACAGCTATCACATGTTATGGCTGGGTTTCAGATTGGACCCAGAGTTTCTGCTCTTAAACATCAGGTATGCCTCTCTAAACCTCAGCAAGGGCTGCCTCACCTGAAAATCACCTCTCTGTAGAATCCTGGGCTTCTCCGACTTCTCTGACATGATGAAAATTATAAGATCCAGGTAGACGTCAGCTACACAACTCCTTTTTTCTATTCCTATTGACTTCTTAGATTCTTTAGATTTAAAACGTTGTGGCCTACTTTAAACCATTGTTGGCCCTACTTCCTTTTGAAAGACAAAATCCAATTCAAATATTATAGCAAATTAAAATATGACTCTTAACTATCAAAAGCCTATGTTTTCTCCTCTAATATTAAGAATGTTAGTATTTACTAGGCTAACATTTATTGAGTCCTTACAATGTGTAATGTGCATTCAAAGGAACCTCATATCAATTCTGTGAAACAAATATTATTATCCTTTCATTACAGATGGAGGACAGGAGGCACAAGAGGTTACATATCCTACTCAAGTTCATGTGGTTAGTAGTGAGTGACAGAACCAGAACATCACCTTAGACCACATTTTGAACTACCCTACCCCCTGCCTCCACGTTAGAGGAATTCTCTATGCTACAAAATCCAGGACACTTTTTATGACTCAGCAGAAACACTTTACACATATCATATAATACAATTTTTCAAAACAAGGCTTTTCAGCTTTTGTATCAACCCACTCTGTATTTCAAATTCCATTAGGAACTTGAGTTCATTCTCAAAAACTCATGGGAGTAATAATTCTGATTAATTATCCCATCTTATTTTATCGTTCAGACTGGGATAAATCAACACATGGAATTTTCAATGACTAGGCCATTAAAGATATTTGAAGAGAAAGAAACCCAAAACCAGGATGGAAATACATCCCAAGGAAAACATTCAATAATGTAGATCCTATTTCAAGCCATAAATGACCAAATAAGGATTCATAGAATGCTTGGCACATAGAATGTCCTTGCTGAGTTTGATGTAGTTAATTAAATTTAAAGCTCATGCCAATAAATTGGATTCTCCCTTTGCAAAGTAACCTTGCAATCCCATAACAACCTATTTATGTTGCTGGAAAGGTGGGGTTGTTTAAAACATTTCACTGGGGAATAGAAATCTCCCCAGCTTTCCATCTGAGTTAGGTGTACCTTTTAGAGGTTCCCAAACCTCTCTGCACATGTTGTAAAACTTGGAATATTGCAAGAAATTGTCTACACGTTCTTCCAAGAAAACTATAAGTTCCCTGAGGGGAAGTGATTCTGGATCAAAATCACTGCTATATTTCTACTGCTCAACACAATATCTCAGTAATACAAGAAAGATTGAATAAGTTTCATCAAAATGAGTAAATGAGAGGTTGGCACTGTGGTACAGTAGGTTAAGCCTCTGCCTGCAATTCTAGCATCCCATATGGGCATGGGTTCAAGTCCCAGATGCTCCACTTCTGATCCAGCTCTCCGTTATGGCCTGAGAAAGCAGTGGGCCACTGCACCCACATGGGAGATCCGGAAGAAGCTCCAGGATCCTGGCTTCAAATCGGCACAGCTCTGGCCATTGTGGCCATTTGAGGAATGAGCCAACTGATGGAAGACTCTTTCTCTCTCTCTCTCTTTCTCTCTCTCTGCTTCTCTGTAACTATGCCTTTCAAATAAACAAATAAATCTTTTAAAAAATGAGTGGATGGATGAATGAAATAAGCATTCTGCTACTAGAAAGGACAATGAGAACTATCCAGCTCATTCAGGCATCCACTTTCCTCAGGCCACAAGGAAGCTCAAGAATACAAATTCAATGGTTCAGGCTTTCCTGAGTTCTCATTGAGCTCTCACTGTTGCTTTTTTATTCTCTCCTTCCTTTATTTGCTCTAGTTTTTGTCTTGAGTTCATCTATTTTGGTTCTAATGTATCTGTGTTCTTACCTAAGCCACCTTAGCTTTTCCTTTTAGAAAAAAACATTGAGCTGAGGCTGCCATTGTGGTACAGTAGGTGCAGTGCTGCTTGTGACACCAGCATCTCGTATGAGTGCCAGTTCCTGTCCTGCTGCTCCACTTCTGATCTAGCTCCCTGCTAATGGCCTGGGAAAAGCATCAGAAGGTAGCCCAAATGTGTGCACTCCTGCCACCCACATGGGAGATCTAGATGAAGATCGTGGTTTTGGCCTGGCCCACCCCTGGCTGTTGCAGCCATCTGGAGAGTGAACCAGAGATGGGAGATGTGTGTGTGTGTGTGTGTGTGTGTGTCTATAACTCTTTCAAATAAATAAATATTTTTAAAACAAAAGTATTGAGCTAAATTAATAAACAAATTATAAATACCCCATGTGAACCTATAATACCTGGTACACATCCAATTTTGCCTTCCAGAGAACTCTCTATGCATAAAGAAATGTTCCAAATCTTTATTTCTGGCCAAAGACATGTGTATTATTTTTACTTTCCCAGAGAACTACCTTTAAAGTTATTGGATTTTTCACATATGGTTAGATGATTTGCACGCTGATGATTTGGGAATTACATTGCCCGTGAGTTAACCCTTTTCTACCTAAAATTAAATTTTGCAGCTACTCAAAAACGTCCGGAAATCCAAAGCCCCCAAGGACTTTGCAATTAAAACCATAACACCAAGACTTACCATCTATAGAATCTCACTCTGATCTTCTGGGATTATTTCATATCAATATAATAAAGAAAGAAAGGGGGAAAGACAGAAGAAAGGAATCATACTCTTCTGGTATTTCTCAACATTATTGGTGTCTCAAAATTTCTCATTCCTTTCAGTGTAGTCACTAGGCTCAGACAGTGTAGAGATGGCATTAGAAAGGACTTGGGACTGAGGTCTGACCCTCCTGGTAAGGGATTCTGCCTGGACCAGGTTCAGCAGTAAATCTCCATCCCTGAGCATGAAGTGAAAACTCACCTGACTCAGGTATAAGTCCAACCATTTACACTTACAATCAGTCCTTTGAAGCCTAAGTCCACAATTCTCATCCTTGCTGTTTTGCAAGATGCCAATAACAGGCTCAGCATGATGGATCTAAGGTTTGAACACAAACCTGCAAAGCGATCACTTGACTCTGAGAACGTCTCATGATGGAAAGGGTACTGTACGCAGAGTCTGAGCCATGGGTTCTCATCCCAAGGATACCACTGACTTGTGGGACAAAAGCTGAGTTCCTTTGTCTGCCTGCATTCGTTTCCTCGCCTATGAGAACGACATACAACTCTGCCAACTTCACCCAAAAAACAAACCAGCAGATGATGTAGTGCTCGAGAAATGAAAGCAAATGAAACACATAGCAGATGCGCTCCCCTCCCACATCTCCCTTCCACATCGCATTTGGGGGTTCTCTTGCAGATCCCCTCCAAGAAGCCCTCTTGGGCAACAAATGACGGTCTCTCGTTAGCATCAATTCTGTAATCTCCCAGGGTATAGTGAGGAAGGAAAACAAGTTTTCCACTGTGTTAATAATGGTCTCATCCTCTAAAAAGAACTGCAACAACTACAGCAACACTAGGGAGCTTTACCTCAAGCATCTGACTCACGGTCTCACCGGGTCTGCACAAAAACCCTCTTTGGTATGTATCAGTGGCCACACATCACCAAGAAGAAGACTGAAAATGAGTTTAAAGAACCTGCCCCACTAACATATTCTTAAGACATCCAAATCCCAGTGTTGAGAAAGAAAAAAACAAACCTTCATGTTAGGTTTCAGTCACTGTAACAAGCTGCTTAGGAAGAGAATTTGGGGCAGAGCAGGCATTTGGCACCACGGTTAAGATGCTATTTGGGACATTTGCATCCCATATCAGGGTGCCTGATTTGAGTTCTGGTTCCTCTGCTGCATCCAGCTTCTGCAAACACACACCCTGGGAGGCAAAAAATGATGGCTCAAGCACTTAGGTCCCTGTCACCCATGTGGGAGGCCCAGATGAAGCTGCAGGATTCTAGCTTCAGCTTGGCCCAGCCTTGGCTTTTGTGGGCATTTGGGGAGTGAACAGTAGATGGAAGATATCTCTGTCTGTCTGCCTGCCAATCTATCTGACTTTCAAATAAAATAAAAATAAATAAACAAAAGTTTCTTTTAAAAAAGGGAATTTTCGTTGAGGATTGGGAAACTTGCTTTGAATTAGCCTTCAAGTCATCCTTCAAGCAATACCTATGAAAACAAATCAGTTCCCCAGTTTTCACCCAAATTTTTCTCCTATTAGAAAGCTCTGGGTTTAAAAAATAAAAAAGGTGCTCAGTACAATTTTAAAAGAAGAAAGACACACAGCAGAGAAGCATGTCAGAGAGTGCACAAAGAAGTTTACACTCCACTACCAGGCATATTTACAAATGACCACATAAAGTGTGACTTAACGGTCCAGTACATGATTTAAAATGTCAGCAACTTTCACAGTTTTGAAAATCAGGCAAAAAGGGATGAGGGACAGAGAAAGAAGTCTGTTCTTTACACCCACACAGTACTGTACACTTGACTTCAGCGCCCCGAAAATTCCCCTAAGCATTTTTATCGTCACGTATCACTTGTATCACTCCACAGTTTCGTCAGCCAAACCATATCCTTTTCCAGCTTTAGATAAATTGCCTTTTGACAAACTGCACACAGACAAAATATCATGAAGTCCCCGAGTGGTAATCTCTACCCTGTTTTTCTACCGAGATGAGTAAGATTTTCCTATTTAGTTTTTTGAGTATATAAGCAGAAGCTGTTTATAGTATATGAAGATCACTGCAAGTATGTTTACTCACTCTTTCTTGAAATGTCTCTGCATTTTATCACTACCTTTGCCCAGATTTTAACACCTGTCAGCAGCAATAAAGAAAATTACTGCACAAGGACATATTGTTTTTAAAAAAGAAGTGATCCTTTGCCCTTTCTAGCTCTCATTATGATGGATAAAGCTTTAGCCATATTTAGGGGGAGATTTACATCATCAAAAACTGTAAAGTGTTTTGTATCTTTTACCAAACTCATAGTCAACATCTAAACAAATTCTTTAACATACCAAAAGAAATCAAACTTTATATGCCACTACAAAATGTTTAACCATAATCCATTTTACCAAACAAGAGGTCAGCTCAGCTGTCTGTGCCATCACCAGGTGATGTGTATTTTGAAACAAATGCAGTAACTAAAACTTTATGCACCTAGCTAATATTAAGCATAAGTTCAAATGGCTATTAAGGCCAGGATTCAAAGAGGAAAATGTATACACACTTCCTGATGACTCTACACATTAGTGTTGTTAACACATCCCCTCACAACCTCTTTATTATATAAGTGTATACAATTCTTTGTTGAACTAATGAAACTTGTGATGAGTAACACACACAAACACACAAACTGGAAAGACTCGCAGGCACTGGACAAAGGAACCAATAACTGTGTTAAGAATAGCAGTGGGCCGGTGCCACAGCTCAGTAGGCTAATCTTCCACCTAGTGGTGCCGGCACACCGGGTTCTAGTCCCGGTCGGGGCGCCGGATTCTGTCCCGGTTGCCCCTCTTCCAGGCCAGCCCTCTGCTGTGGCCCGGGAGTGCAGTGGAGGATGGGCCAAGTGCTTGGGCCCTGCACCCCATGGGAGACCAGGAGAAGCACCTGGCTCCTGCCTTTGGATCAGCACGGTGAGCCGGCCGCAGCGCGCCAGCCGCGGTGGCCATTGGAGGGTGAACCAACGGCAAAGGAAGACCTTTCTCTCTGTCTCTCTCTCTCTCACTGTCCACTCTGCCTGTCATATAAAAAATAGCGGTGGAAACACAACCCTCCCTAGTGCCTAACAGCTCCTGGCACCTGGCAAATACTCCACGGTGGTTCACAGCTGCCGAAGGATGTTAGTTAGCCCCGAGACAAACTTCTTAGGGAGAACTGTAAATTGCTAGACTTCTGGAGGAGGTCAGAGGTGTCAGAGGTGAACATTTTCATATCTCAGTTTTGTTGTAATTGCTGTAATTTCCTACTTGAAATTAGTATAATACTTCTTGAAATTAGTGCTGTAATTTCCTACTTGAAATTAGTAGAATACTTCTTGAAATTAGTGCTTCTTCAATGGCTGAGTTTATTTTCACATTGTAAGTGGATGAGTTTTACTTTCAGTTTTTAATTAACGAGATACATGTCTTGATCAGTAGTACACATTAATTCACATAATCCTCTTCAAAGCCAGGTGCTTTCAAAATGATTGTACAAAACATCTACAGAGCACCTTACAGTTCGCAGGCGCTTTCACAGCCATGAACTCATTTCACACAAACAAGCACGTGCCTGAGAAGGACAGCTCTACTGTCCCCATTTCACAAGTGGGAAATCAACTCCAGGGAAGTCTAAGTGTTGGACCAGTGTCACAGAACTAACATGTGACAAAACTGGAACAGGTCTTCTGAGTTCTCCTTCAACACGCCACCCACACAGTCAGTAAAACAAACCATCAACCATAAAGTTAATCACCCAGAAGCTATTTCTACTATGCCTCCATTCATTCAACAAGTGTCTGCTCAGTCCCTACATGTACCAGATGCTGAACTGGAAAGACAGATGAAAGTTCAAAAACTATACATGCTTTTTTCAGGAGCTTTTTCTGATTCTTTCTTCTTAGCCTCATTTCCAGGAGTAGCCTGAGATTTCCTGCTTAAATCATCCAAAATAAACATGGCAAGGGCTAGAAGTCATAGCATGCAATTGTGGGCATGTTGATGAAGGCATCTAAAAGTCCATTTTGGGGAAAGTTTCTGAGACCTTCCTTGAATCCTTGGCCTACTGCATACTGCAAGGTGAAGCAGGAGACGTGGCTCAGCTTTGCTCCGAAAACATGATCAGTGACAGGATGGAGACACACGGATTTTTCCCCCATTGTCAATGGTCAGATCACATATGTGATATAGTAATCTCTGAGCGTCCATCTGCCTCTCAGGGCTCATGTGTGAGTCATTGAATCCCCCATTCACCAGCCCAGGTGTGAACATCTAAGCAGGACTATTCACAGTGGTACTTTCCAGAGAACTGAGGTCAGCAAGCTAATCTAAATCCTATCTTTTCTGAAATATCATCATTCAGGTCATTCTTTCATATTAAATATTGCTCTCTTCATTCCATTTATTTTAAAAATGCTTTTAGAAGAAATCATGTGGGAAGTATAATTGCCTTAGTGTGAGTTTTTTTGCTACAGGCTTTCCAAAAGGAAGAGAGGAACAAGGCAACCTGATTTAAATGGAGCCCTGAGAAAGAGGAGGCTGGTGGAACATTTGGAGGTAGCAACCAGACAACAGGGGAAACACTGACACAAATGAATTCTCCAACCTTGATGGTTTTGCCAAAAGGAGTTCTGAAACTTACCATAATCATGGCTCCTGAAGATACAGTGCCCATTGGGCAATTTTTCTCCCTTTAGCCTTTTCATTTTATGGACAAAAAAAAAAATCCACAGGAAACAAAATCGGTATCTTAAAGAAATATCTGCACCCCCAGGTTCACTGCAGAATTATTCACAATAGGGGCTGGAGTTGTGGCACAGGAGGTTAAATCACTGCTTGTGACACCAGTATCCTATATCAGAGTGCCAGTTCAAGTCCCAGCTTCTCTGCTTCTGATCTAGCTCCCTGCCAATATGCCTGGGAGAACAGCAGATGATGGCCAACTGCTCGGACTCCTGCTATTCAGTGTGGGAGATCTGACTGGAGTTCCAGGCTCTAGGCTTTGACCTGGCCCAGCCCCAGCCATTGCAGCTATTTGGGGAGTGAACCAGAAGATAGAAGATCTCTTTCTCTTTCTGTCACTCTGACTTTCAAATAAATAAATCTTTAAAAAAAAAAAACCCACAATAGCTAATATATAGAAACAACCTAGGCATCCATCAACAGAAAAATGGATAAAGAAAATGTGATATATTCAGACAGACAGACAGACACACACACACACACACACACACGAGGGTACTTCATAAAGTTCATGCAAAATAGAGTTGAAGGACAAGTTTTATTTTTGGTGCAAAAAAATTTTTAATCTGTAGGTAGTTTTTTCATAAAACACATTTTCCCTGAAATTTTTGAAGGCCTCTTGTATGGCTGTATTTTAAACTTATAGAAACAGAGTGTTTGCCAGGGCTAGAGAGTGGGAATAATGGGAGATGTGGATCCAAGAGTACAAACCTTAAGTTATTAGATGAAGAAGTACAAGTTCTGGGGGGTGGGGTAGTCTAGTATACAGCATAGGTGGTGATGATTATTCATTAATTTGATTTTGGTCATCATAATACAATGTGTGTGTGCATGTGTGTACACAGATCTCAAATCCTTATGTTGCACATCTTGACTGTATACAATCATTATTTGCCCACCAAATATTTTTAAAATAAATGCATGAACACTGTTTTTTTAAAGTGTATTTTTAATGTAAAATAGAACTTGGACTTCTGCGGGGGAAATGACTGAATAATTCTGAATGCAAAAATTCTCAGCTACCTCTAAGAAATTTCTACCTGAGTTTGTATCCACCAAATCAAATGAAGACTCCTGAAACACCTCCCCATAAATGCCTGGTTTTTCCACAAGGCCATAATTTAGTCTAGAACCTTGGGATCCTCTTTGATCTTTGTCTTCTTCCGTATATCTAATTTACCAACATGCAGTGTTTTTTATTTTTCCTTCTGCATTTTCTTCCTTCAAACAGTCCACTTTGTCTTACTTCCTGTGACTCTATTATTTGCCTATCACCTCAGATTAAAGCAGCCACTTCAAGACTAGATTACCTGCCCCCAGTCCACTGATTCTCTACATTCATTTAATCAGAGAGATTAGAAACTTATAGATTTCTAATACCTACCCATAGAAATTCTGCTTTAATTTGTCTGTGGTACAGCCTGAGCAATAGGGTTTGCTTGCTTGTTTTAATTGTGGCAAGATGCATATAACATGAAATTTACCATACTAACCATTTTTAAGTGTATGATTCAGTAAGGTTAAGTACATATACACTGTGGTGCAACCAGATCTCCAGATCTTGCAAAGCTGAAACTCTTTACCCACCACTAAACCATAGCCCATCATTCTGTCCTCCCTCAGTCTTCAGGAACTCGCCTTCTACTTGTCTCTATGAATCTGACTTCTATAGGAACCTCACACAATTGGAATTATATAGTATTGTCTTTTTAAGTCTGATTTGTTCACTTAGCCTAATATCTTCAAGGTTCATATATGTTGTAATATGTGTCAGAATTCCTTCCCTTTTTAAAGCTGAATAGTATTCCATATGTCTATTCCATGATTTGCTTATCCATTCACCTATCAATGGACATTGGAGTTGCTCCCAATTCTAGGCTAATGTAAATAATGCTGATAGGAATATTTTTTTAAGATCCCGTTTTTAATTCTTTAGGGTAAAATCCAGAATGGATTGCTGCCTTTGGCCTTTTAAATGCTCACTGGAAACAGTTGCGATTTACTCTACTGTTGGCAAACAACACAATAGGTATAACTTGAGGACGGCTTCACACAAGCCCCATCCAGGGCTTCATGTCCTTCTCAGGGCTTCTTGAGTCCAGTATCACCCTTTCTTGAGTGTGAACTGTACAGTGTGCACAGTTGCACACTGTCAGAGTGCCCCAGAGCTCAGACATTAATGTGTCTTCACCAACAAGGAAAATAATGAGAAGGTGCAGACAGATCAGAGTGAGTGGCACTCTAGGCTGGCGGGAAGGTTGCCATATTAATGATTTAATGGCTTCATAGGCCCTCAATTTGGAAAACAGTATTATGCCCACTATCCATTTGTAATTAAAGTTGCAAACAATTTTAGGCTTGAGACCCTAAAATAAGTATAATGAAATTCTACCACACTTTGGTTTTCCCTGGGATATAAATCAACACTGCTGCTTTTCTGTACATATATGTACACATATGCACACACATGTACACATATACACACATGCATGTGTGTATCAGTCATTATATATAAACACATATATCAAATATCAAAGCTCTTTCAAAACATTGTTTTCTTATATGAGGGCCTCCTGTGTCACTGGTGTCCACAGCCATGTTTCCTGTGTCCTCTGGGTCACCCAGCACTGTCTCCCGCCCTTTGGTGAGGCCCAGCATTGAGACCTGGTGGTTCAGGACCCAGATCCAACTGCAAAAAGCCTGACATTTCCTGGCCCTGCACACACATGGCAGGGTCGGAGGAGGAGACCTCTTGACAAAGCCTTAATACTTTCAGTGCTTGGAAGAAGCCTCACAGACATCACAGCACGACACCCTGAGGTGATGGGATGCTGCTCACACCTGCAGCGATAGTCGCCTAAAGTCACACAGCACGACAGCGACACAGCCCGTGTCCTGCCTCAAACAACTGCTCTGGACCCCTGGACCCTGGGCTCAAGTCCTCCCTCCCTGGCAGGATCAGACCACTCAGCAGTGTTCCGGTCGATCTGAGCCCTTCAGGAAACAAGATCCCTGGCCCCCCTTCTCAGGACACTTGTAACCCAGAGGAGAAGCCAAGACACATGTAATGAAAAGAGACAGGAACGCAAATTGTTTTAAATACATAAACAAACACAAAACTAGTTGCAGCGGGTCCACAAGGGCACGGGGGCTGCTGAAGGAGTGGATAGGGCTGATCAGGAAGAGATCAGGGCTTTGAGCAGAAGGGCTCCAGGAGCAGGCAGGAAAATGACTGGTCACTCCCTCAGAGCAAGAAACACAGCTGTCATCTAGAAAGGGCTCCCAAGGTTGAGGGACAGAACTTGGGGAAAGAGGTCTGTGAGTCAGGAAGTGTGGATATGTGATGGTGAGGCAGGCAACAGGCAAACGTCACAAATCCAGGAATGGACTCTGAGATTTCTCCCTAGAGGCAATCAGAAGCCAAAGAGACAGTGGCTATCCCTCAAGGGAGTCCTAAGAACAACCCACCTCTACGTCAGTTTCTATGAGGCCAAAATTTGAGCAGACTCTTCACTATAGTAAAGAATAAAGACAAAAAGGGTCTGAAAAGCACCAGCACAGCCTTATATGAAAGAGAATTCTTTCTCTTTTTAAAAAAATCTATTTATTGTCATTTTATTTGAAAGGCAGAGAGACAGAAATACAAAGTCTTTCTATCCACTATTCACTCCCCAAATGCCCACACCAGCTAGGGCTGCGCCAGGCCAAAGTCAGAAGCCAGAAACTCAATCTGTTTCCCATGTGGGTGGCAAGAACTCAAGTACTCAAGCCATCATCTGCTGCCTTCCAGGGTTTGCATTTACAGGAAGCTTGATCAGAAGCAAAGGAGCCAGGATCCGAACCAGGGACTCCAATATGGGATGCAAACATCCTAAGTGGCATCTTAACCACTGTATGAAACACCTACCTCAATTTTTTTCTTTTAACATAACACAAGTATCTAGTAGGGAGAGAAGGCATATCACCTCAAAGCAGCCTTTCCCAGGCTTGAGTCTCTACCATCATTCAGGCACAAAAGACACACCACACACACACACACACACACAGCAAAGCACATGGACACTTCTGTCTTATTTTCAGTCCAATCCCCTGGCAGCTTCCATGGACCTCGCATTTCCTGAGTGCTCCATAAATATTTGTGCATTGATTTCCTGACTAGCTGTAGAAGGTTGAACAAGGCATGGCCCCTTTTTTGAGCCTTAGTTTCTTCATTTATCAAGGCAAAGGCTTACACTATCTCTGAAAGGCCACAAATCTAACTGTGTTTGTGGCTAGCACTTCCCAAAAGGAAGTGGGCTGAGAAGAGGCCCGCCCAAGTCAAGCGAGAGCCGGAGGCCCTGCCACCTCGACTCTGAGTCCCTGTCCCCAACACCAGTCTCAAGGGGAGACCTCGGGGGCATGAGGCAGCTGCAGAGAGGGCAGGTCCCAAGGGGAAAAGATTCATTTGGGAGTTAAGAGACAAGGTCCTAGTGCTGCCTCTGCTACGCCCATCTGTGACCCAGAGAAACTCACTGTGGGCCTCAGATTTCCTAATCCATAAAACGACCAGGTGAGCACCAACAAAAGTTCCCTCCAGATCGTTTTTTTAACTCTTCAAGGCCAAAAGTTGCTCTGTCAGAACCCCGTTAGCCATAAAATAAACTCAAGTCCATTTTATTGCTACTATTATCATTATCTCCTAAGCCCCAGATTTGCACATTTTCTTAAGAGCAAGGATGGGAGAATGAATCAACCAGAAAGAAAGAGACTCAGTTTCCTCTAACCTAAGCCACATCAGGCTACTAGGAAAAAAAAGTTAAGGCTATCAGTAGAGGAAATTTTGAACATCAATGTAATCCCTCTCTTGAGCTGGAATAACTTCGTTTTTCAGTTTTTACATCTGTGCTGTCACTGGGGAGGTATCTGGCTGTGTCTGTGTTTTAACATCTGTCAGCTAAATCAGAGACCTAAATGCAAAAATTGTAGGGCTCAGAAGCACCATGTGGTTTTTGACACTCCCTGGATGACACGGGGTCAAGAAAGCAATAAATGAATTGCCATGAGACCCAATATAACATTTTCATCAGTAACACAGTGCTTGTTCCAAAAAACCTTTGCTTCAAAAAGAAGGAATATGTACCCATTTTCTTCAGAACCATATTTGGAAATTTCAAAGGAACAGACCATAAAAACTAGAAGCATCTGGAATGAACAAATGACTTTCCATTTAAAGAGTCTCAAGTCTATAGACATAACAGAATTGACATTGCCCATTAGCAGCTATCCTGAGTATGTCTCTGTGTCATGGTTAAGTGAGATGCAGGTGCTTTGGTACCTGCTACATAAATTTAGGGTATCTTAGCCACATGGGCATCAGTTCGTGGAAGCCTGGTTCCTAGAGTCCTACCACTTCAACCAAATGCTACTCTTTCAGTTTCCTTTGTTTTGCAGATTAAAAAAAATTTTTTGAGCTGAGAGATAGTGGAATTATGGGATAACTCCAGTTGCATGATTAAAGTTAATACAACACCAGAATTTGAAATCACAGAATTCTCGATTTCATATAATTTGAGTTATCAAATCACTCTCCCACAGCAATGTGTGTCACCCATGTCAGAATCCTTGTGTTTCACCAGCAAATCCACATAACTAAACTTCCACTGAGACAAGCATAATATTTCTTCCCCTAAAAAGACCCAAACTTTTAATTCTATCTACCAATTCCAAGCAGGACCTCTCAGCCTAAAACAGTAAATGTGAAAGCTAAAGTCCTAGGAGAAGAGCAGCCAATTAGTATCTAGACCACGTTTCCACTTAGGTTTCTGTTTCAGAGGCTATTATTGTTTGCTTAATGAGGGTTTCTGTGCCTCTTGGCTTGCCATAAGTTTTGAACTCCACACCTTATAGTCACAGTCAGTAGAAGGCCTCACAAACACTTGCTCCAGACTAATAAGAAGCATGAATGTTTTCATCGTTCCACTCTGTTTTGGACATCTAAAGCTCATTGCCTTACTTTGATGTGTAATTAAGAATAGTCCTGGGGACGGCACTGTTGCATAGTGGGTAAAACCACTACCTGCAGTGCCGGCATCCCCTATGGGCACTGGTTCAAGTCCCGGCTGCTCCACTTCCAATCCAGCTCTGTGCTATGGCATGGGAAAGCAGTAGAAGATGGCCCAAGTCCTTGGACCCCTGCACCCACATGGGAGACCCAGAAGAAGCTCCTGGCTCCTGGCTTCAGATCAGCCAAGCTCCAGCCATTATGGCCAACTGGGGACTCCTCTCTCTGTGTAACTCTGATTTTCAAATAAATAAATAAATCTTAAAAAAAAAAAAAGAATAGTCCTTACTATTAAACATCCATAGTTATAACTCCTTTACATGTATTGATTCTATTTAAAATTCACAGCAACCTGACCATGGTAAGAATACTTTTTTGTCCCATTGTACAGATACGGAAACCAGCAGGATAGAAAGTTTAACTGCTCTGGGGTTAAGAAACTTGCCAAGCTAACAAGTGATGGAGCCAGGATCAGTATTCAAGTTTTTCCCCCACTAGAAAGTAGGCTCCATGAGGACAAAGACTTTGTTTTATTCACAGCTGCATGCTCAGCCATGTACACAGTATCTGGCATATGGTAGGTACTTGATGAATACAATAAATAGTTGTCAAATGAATACACTGTTCATCCTCCTCCAACCCAGAGAAGCACCCAGCATCACAAGCATCAACCTGAACCAAAGATATGTTGCTTAGAGGCGCATCTCAGAACAGAACTCTTCATTCAACCACCGGACTTTGCATAAGGGACACCAAGTCCCATTGTATCTGCCTGAGAGAAGCTGGGAGGAATTTGTCTGACCTATTTCTTCCAAGCTACTCCCTGTGGAACCCCCGTCTCCTGGGCCACATTGATTGGGTCACTGCTGAAACCGAGACCCTGTTTAAAACACTACAGTCAGCTTACAATGCTTTTATCATGAAAGTTTACTTTATCATCTGCATGTTAGAGAAACGACTACTTCAAATGCTAACACACAGAATCTTCCCTAAGCCTTTAGAACAGAACCACTTTAAGACACAGGCTCAGAGTTGCCTTTGATTTATTACAAAGTCGTTCCTCCAGGTCTCCTGGGAAGCAAGAGAGGTTTCATCTCTCCACTCCCTACCCTTCATCAAAGGGCTGCCTAGCTCCTGTCTTCTGCCATTCTTTTGGGCTCCTTCCTAAATTAAAATTTTGGATTACCCAGACTCTAATGCCTATTTAAAATAAAACCTAAATTACTACCTTATGTTTGGGGCAAGTCAACACCCCGTCTGGCATCGCTCATTTCTGTGTGAGATTTGAACAAACCCATCCGGCACAAGTGGAAAATTGGTCTTGCATCACATACTCTGTTGGGATCACCACATTTGGAATTCTAGGTTTATTCTCCCACAGAGTCAAATTTAGCCCAACCCTAGAGAACAGCTCTGTGCACTCTGACATTCAAAATAATATTTGCTAAAAAGCGTGGGGGTTTGCAGGCAACTTGAGCTGCAGCAAGAGGCATGTTATTACTGACTCAACTCCTACATGGGTTCCATCTTAGTCATCAGACACATGGTCACAGCCTCCACTTGCTTTCACAACCTCCCCCCCTTTTCTCAATCTAACCGCAGAGGACACAGGTAGGTTTTATGTAGTGTTGTTTTGTTTTATGATAGCCAGAATGGTTACAGAGTCTTTTATTTTAAGGAACTATCATCCAAGGTGAGATAAAACTCTTACATGGTCAGGTATGCCTTGGATAAGTGGAAGTGGAATTCTGGTTGACCCAAAGCAGCCAGTAGCAATATTTAAAACTCCACCATGATTTAAAAACAGATTTCATAGCTAAGCTTGATTCCCCCACTGGATTTGTCCCTCCTTCCAGTTTTAATCATTTCACCTGTCACATGGGAAGATGTCACTGAAAGGGATGATTTCTCTTTGGGTATAAAGCCTGAGTTTCATTCAAGTTACCTCAAGGAAAATACTAGATTTATTTTAAAGATAAGTTGGCAAGACTGGGCTCAGAAATGATCAACAGTCCAGGTAGTTACTCTCTCGTTCCTTTTTCTCTTTAATCACATATCTTTCCACGAGTGAATTTCACTCTTTACCCTTTAATAACTGGTGTCCTTGTAGTACAAGCTTGTACCTGACCAAAATGGCAGCCCTGGCTCTCAGTCCACGCGTGACCTTTCTAGCCAGCTGGCCTAGGTTTCAGTTGCCTAACTTCTGATTCTTTAAGGTCCATTATATCTTCATGGGCCAGTGCACAAAGGTCCCGGTACCTGGTCAGTCTAGGCTGGAGACATCCCTGGATGTAAACTCAGAACCACCAAGTTTGGTAGGTAGAAAGGTATGGAAGGAAGGCAGAGGTGGGGGTGGGGTTGTGTCACACAAACATAATTACTAAAGACAACAGGAATGTACCACACAAGCAATAATGGGCACCTCTAGTACAAATGTTCCAAAATGTTTGTTCTTACTGAGGACAAACGTGCTGACAACTGCCATTTAAAATGAAGATTTCAGGGCCAGGCATTTAGCCTAGTAGTTAAGATGCCAGATAAAATGCCTGCATCCCACATCACAGTACCCAGCTCTAGCTCTTGAATCCAGCTTCCTCCTAATACAGACCCTGAGAGGAAGCGGTAGTGGTTCAAGTAATTGAGTCCCTGTCACCCACATGGAAGATCTGGATTGATTTCCGAGTTCCCAGCTTCAACCCAGTCTAGCCCCAGACACTCTGGGCATTTGAGAAGTGAACCAGCAGATAAGAGCTCTCTCTTCTCTCTCTCTCTCTCTCTCTCTCTCTGCTTCTCAAATAAACCTTTTAAAACATAAGATTCCATTTATTTAATACTACAATTTTTAATCCTCCCTCACTGTTAAAAATAAAATGGAACAAACCTAACAAAAACTTTATGTATCAAATCTGATCCTGGGGGTCGGCACTGTGGCATAGCGGGTTAAGCTACCACCTGCAGTGCCAGCATCCCATATGGGTACTGGTTCCAGTCCCAGCTGCTCCACTTCTGATCCAGCTCTCTGCTAACGTGCCTAGGAAAGCAGCGGAAGATGTTACAAGTCCTTGGGCCCCTGCACCCACGTGGAAAGAAGCTCCAGGCTCCTGACTTCAAATCGGCCCAGCTCCAGTCATTGCGGCCATTTGGGGAATGAACTAGCTAATGGACAATCTCTCTCTCCCTCTCTGCCTCTGTCTCTCTGTAACTTTGCCTTTCAAATAAATAAGTCTTTTTTTAAAAATGTGATCATGATTTGAGAAAGTATGAAAGCCTTTGAGCCCCAAGAAATTATGGATGAACTCTCATTCTTTCAGAAAGCTGTTTGTCAGGAAACATCATTTGATTCCCTCCAAATTATCCCAACATCACCAAGGACCTACATTAAATGACACAGAGTTTGAAATAAAATCAATAAACATTGGTTAATGTCTCTGGCCATCTTTGTTTTACAAGCTGCACCTACCTCCTGCAGCTTGTAAATGCTCTGAAAATAAGTCCATCCATTGGTAATTCTACCACCGTTCTCGCATGCCAATTCCTGACACTTCCCCCAATTTTCTTTCTGATATTAAGAATAATGTTTACAATGTGATAACAGCACATTCCCAGTGTGAATGTGGCTAACAGCCATAAAAGCAAACACCTAGGGCCATCTCGGTTGAATACGCTTCACAGGATCGGTCCCTACGGGATAAAGTAGCCCTGTGCGGGAACTGCAGTGTAAGTATCCAATGACCTGCAGCTGAACTTACCACTTGCTGTTTTTCTCTTATAATCTAAATCTGGAAATGTGCTGTCTGGTCAGCAGTGCACTACCAAGTCATTCAGCAAAATGCTTCAGATGCCATAAAAGCGTGCCTGTGTGTTAGAAAATGAACTTGTAAAATATAGTCTAAGGACTGCGCAAGGGCTGTATTTCAGACGGCCAAAATGCTTCTGCTGAGACACCTTTGTACTGCAGCCAGGCGGCAGCTGTGTGTATTGTAGACGCTGGGGTGTGACCCGCTTGTGGAGTCGAAGCTGACCCCGCCTCCATCCTGAGTTGTCACGGAGCACCCTCGCTGGGAGAGTGTCCTGAATCTCACTGGCATGGCAACTGAGCCAGCCCTGCCTCAAAGCGTTCCTTTCAAATTGGTGCTCTCTTTAGCCAGACTTCATAAGACACCACCACTCTCCAACTTTTGGCAAACAGCAAAACAAGCACAAATCTTACGTGACACATCTTACATAATTTGAGAAAGAGCAAGGCAACTTTTTAAAAATGAACTGCAGTGGCTACTTTGAGGAAATCATTGTACTCTTTTAAAATACCAGGGATTTCATTGTTTTCTCCGGCCATTTTTTTTTTCAGACCTAGGGGCTTGGTTTGAATTTAATCTTGGGTTATCTGGTTGATCAGTTGGCTGGTTAGTTGTTTTGTCCTTTGTTTTTTAACAAATATTTTGTGTTGATTTTTTTCCTTCAGTACAACTACCTGTGTGTTTATGTCATTTGTATCTATAAATTATGTTATTTAGCCTCTACACTGTTTTGTTGATTCCACCTCCTGATGTTTTTCTCAACTCATTCAACTTCACTTCATCACCATTAGCCTATCTGAATCCCCATCACCTTGTTATCAGTCTCCTAACTGGACTCCTGACACCAACTGCTCCTCTGATCAATTCTGTACCCTGTACTTGCTTTAAATATATATCTGACCGAGACACCCCCAGGCTTAACAGCTTCCAGTAACTTCCTAACTGTCCCTTCCCACTTCTCAGCTTAATCTCACACCAGTTTTCCCCTCAACCACCCACCCCAGCACTTGCCCCCACGCCTCCTCCAGAATCCTGGCCCCCTTCACACAGGTGACTTCCCCTTGCTGTTTCCTCTGCCAAAAATGCCCAGTCCCCCACCCCTGACATTCCATTTGTCCTTCCTCTCTGCTTACAAAAACCTCCTCCGACTGCCAGCCCAGGAGAGACCCTGTTCTACACTATTCTCACTATCACAATTGTAAGCAATTACGTGTGTAATTTGCCATTGAATATGTGGTTTAGTGCCTGGGTTCACCTTGTTCTCTTCCAGATGCCTGACCTAATAGGCATTTGGTAAATAATTGCCACAAGTGGAATGCATCACCTTCCCACGAAATAACTGAAGTTCAAAAGAACAACTGATGATGTTGCATGCGTGTTGGAGAGGGGCAGGATCTGAGCTGAGGGGCCAGGGCTTACCCCTGGGGAAGCCTCTTCCCTCAAATGCTTCCTTTCACCCTGCACTCCACACCCAACCCAGGTCTGCTTGAGAAGCTGACAAGTGAAACTTCTAGCCCAAAATGCAGCCAGCCCCTCAGTACAAGAAATCAGAGTGCTAAAGCTAGAAGGAGCCTCAAGATTTCAAGTGTCTGAAACAATCAGTGTCTAATAATCCAATAGATTATTTACTTACAATGTTCCCTGTCATTTACTTTCTTAAGAAACTTTTTTATTTAATATGCTTTTAAATTATTGCAGTGACAGCATAGCGTTTTCATAAACATGACACCCAGTTTCTCATTATTGACATCTTATATTTGTGTGATTTGTCACATTTAAAAAAATTTTATGTATCAAAGCAGAGAGATAAGAAACTGAACTCTCTCATCTGCTGGTTTACACCCCCAAATGCGAACAACAGCTGGGGCCAGGAGCCAGAAACTCAATCTGGGTCTCCCACGTGGGTGACGAAGACTCAAGTACTTTGTCATCATAGGAGCCATTTTCTGCTGCCTTCCAGGGTGCATATTAGCAGCATGTGAATGGGAACAGGAACCAAAGGCAGGATTGAACCCAGGCACTCTGATGTGGGCACCCAAAGTAGTATCTCATACACTGGTCAAACGCCCATCCATACTTGTCACTACTATTAACTCATATTGAATGCTACATATGTGACTCATATTCCCTTTGTGTTTCCCTAATGTCCTTTTTCTAGCCCAGAGGCCCATTTGGAATCCCATGTTTCATTTTGTAACCAGGTTTCCTTAGGCTGTTCTTGGTTGTGACAGCTTCTCAGAATTTCCTTATTTTTTTAATGACCTTGACAATTTTAACAATTACTGATCAAGTATTTTGTATACTGTCACTCAACTGTTTTCCTAAAAAATGAGATATAATTCACACACCATAAAATTCACCCTTAAAGTATATAATTCAGTGGTTTTTTAAAGCACATTCACAAGGCTGTACAACTGTCACTACTATGTAATTAGGAATACTTTCATCACCCCAAAAAGAAATCTGGTATTGATTAGTAGTCACTCTGCATTCCCGCAGCCTCCAGCCCGTCAGCCATTAATCTGCTTTCTCTCTACAGATTTGCCTATTCTAAACATTTCAGATAAATGGAATCACACAATATGTGGCCTTTTTTGTCTGACTTTTTGCATTTAGCCTAATATATCTAGGTTCACTCATGTTGCAATTTGTATCACTACATAATTGTTTTATGGCTGCAAAATATTCCATTATATAGATGTGCAATGTTGTGCTTATCAGTTAATAGGCATTCAGGGTACCTCCGTATTTTGGCTATAATAAATAGTGCTATTATGAGCATTTGTGTACAAGATTTTGTGTGGACATTTATTTTCAGTTAACTTGGGTTTAGACTAAAACTGCTGAGTCATTTAGCAATTCTACATTCTAATTTTTGAGGAACTACCAAACTGTTTTCTATAATAGTTGCAACATTTACATTCCCACCACCAATGTGTGAGAGTTTTAACTCTTATACTTCCTTCTCATCACTTGTTATTGTCTGTTTTTTTTTTTATTCTAACCATCCTAGTTGGCATTAAGTGGTGTCACACTGTACTTTTGATTCGTATTTTATCAAAATCTAGTGATGTTCAGCATCTTTTCATGAGTTATCATTTCAACACTTCTTTGGAGAAATGTCAATTCAAATGTTATGTGTGTGTATATATATATATATATATATACACACATACACACATATGCCTTTTTGTTCCTCTGTTTCTCCATTACTGCTTTGTTTTTATCTAAACAGGTATTTCTAGTACAGCATTTTTAATTCTTTGCTATTTCTTTTGCCTTTTTTGAATTATTTCCTTAGAGATTGTCCTGCAGATTAAAATTGAACCTTAATTTATAGCAATATGATTCAGTTTAATATTGCTCAATGTCAGCAGTATGTGAAAACTATGTTCCTATAATTGTATATGACTCCATTTCTTCCCTCCACTATTTGTGCGGTTACCAAGATACAAATTACATTTTATTCTTTATATGTTCATCAACCTAGATCTGTAATTATTGCTTTATGCAGTTGTGTTTTAAATCTGATAGGAAAAAATATGCAAATAAAAACAACATTTATATGTACTTTACTTATGCATTCAAATTTGAATTACTGTCTAGTGTCTTTCATTTCATCCCATAGTATATCTTATAGGGAGGGTGTGCTAGCAACAAAGTCACTCAGTTTTTCTTAATCTGGGAACTCCTTGATTTCATTTTCATTTCTGAAGGACAGTTTTGCTGGAAATATAATTCTTTTTTTTTAACTTTTATTTAATCAATATGAATTTCCAAAGTACAGTTTATGGATTACAATGGCTTTCCCCCCCATAACTTCCCTCCCCCCTGCAACCCTCCCCTCTCCTGCTCCCTCTCCCATTCCATTTGCATCAAGATTCATTTTCAATTATCTTTATATACAGAAGATCAATTTAGTATAAATTAAGTAAAGAGGAAATATAATTCTTTTTCAACAAACTTTTAGCACTTTAAACATGTCATCCCACTGTCTTCTAGAATCCATGGTTTCTAACAAAGAACCATCTTTTGATCTTATTGAAAATCCCTTGTAGGTGGCGATGAGTCATTTCTGTCTTGTTGCTCTCCAGATCTGTCTTTGGCTTTTGACAGTTTGATTTATGGTCTGTCTAGGTATGGATGGCTTTTTTTTTTTTTTAACATATCTGTCTTACTCAGAGTTCATTGCACTTTTATATGTAGGTCAATATTTTTATCAAATCTGGGAAGTTTTAGGCTGTTATTTCTTTAAATATTTTTCTTGGGCTTCGCGCTGTGGCATGGGCTGGGCTTCAGCCTGCAGCACAGGCATTCCATATGGGTGCCAATTCAAGTCTCGGCTGCTCCACTTCAGATCCAGCTCTCTGCTAATGGCCTGGGAAAGCAGTAGAAGACGCCCCTGCACGGGTGCGGGAGACCCACAGGTGGCTCCTGGCTCCCAGCTCCAGGCGGTTGTGGCCATCTGGCGGGTAAACCAGTGGATGGAAGACCTCTCTCTGTGTCTCTCCTCTCTGTCTGTAGCTCTGCCTCCCAAATAAACAAATAAAATCTTAAAAATAAATAAGTAAATATTCTTTCTTCCCCTCTCCTAAAACTTCTGAGATTCCCCTCATGGATATGTTAGTTATCTTGAAGGCGTCCCACAACTTTCTGAGCTCTGTTCATTTTTCATTACTCATTTTACATTATGCTCTTCAGAATGGATAATCTCAACTGATGTATCTTCAATTGTGCTCAATTTGCCTTCTACTTACTCAAATTTGTTGCTGAGCCCACGAGCAAATATTTCATTTCTGTTATTGTACTTTTCAATTTAAAAATTTCAATTTGGGTTTTTTAATAATTTCTATCTTTTTGATACACTCTCCGTGGTGAGATGTTATTCTCATATAGGTCCATAGTTCCTTGAATATATTAAAATAACTGATTCAGGGCCGGCACTGTGGCTCACTTAGCTAATCCTCCACCTACAGCGCTGGCACACCAGGTTCTAGTCCCGGTCAGGGCGCCGGATTCTGTCCCGGTTGCCCCTCTTCCAGGCCAGCTCTCTGCTGTGGCCCGGGAGGGCAGTGAAGGATGGCCCAAGTGCTTGGGCCCTGCACCCCATGGGAGACCAGGAGGAAGCACCTGGCTCCTGGCTTCAGATTGGCACAGTACCGGACATGGTGGCCATTAGGGGAGTGAACCAATGGAAGGAAGACCTTTTTCTTTGTCTCTCTCTCTCACTATCTATAACTCTCTCTCTCTCTGTCTCTCTCTCTCTCACTGTCTAACTCTGCGTGTCAAAAAATTTTTAAAAATAAATAAAAATAAAATAACTGATTCAAAGTCTTTTAGAAAATACAAAATCTGGGCTTTCTTAAGGGATAGTTTCTATTGATTGATTTTTTTTTCCTGTGTATGGAATAAACTTTTCTTTATATCATGTCTCACAATTTTCTGTTAAAAACTCAGTATTTTAACGAATGCAATGAGGAAACTCAGGAATGCAGATCCTCCCCCTTCCTTATGGTTTGTGGTAGTTGGTTTTTGTTAGTCATGATGGTAGTTGTGGTGGTTCAGTAACTTTTTAAAACTAATTCTGTAATGTCTATCTTCTTTGTTATGTGTTGCCACTGAAATCTCTGTTCAGCTAACTTAGTGGTCAGCTAATGATTAGATAGAGACTTACTTGGACACCTAACATCAGCTATGTTTTCCTGTGTTTGCTGAGGAGCTCTGTGGACAGTTTGAGCATGGTTTCCAAGCTCAGCCTTGGCGGCTTACAACTCTGCTTCAGCGTTCAATGCCTGCTTGTGCAGAGCGTCACGATTAGTCAGTAGTGAGAACTCAGAGCCACAGCAGAGAACTTAGAGGCCTTTCCCAAGTATGTCCTTTAGCCATGCACACAACCCTACACATGCATATGAGGCATTTTACATTGCCAGGAATACGCTGAAGCCTTTCAAAGCCCCCAAACTTTTCCTTTTGAAACTTTTGGTTAGCCCATTTCTTGTCACAACTGTTACAGATTCAAACAGTCAACATTTCAACATTTCCAACTCATTTTTGACAAACACTCCCAAGGAAAAAGCTGTTTGAGTTGGATGACCTCTGGGCGGGGTAATGCAAAGATATTCCTGCAAGTGGGGCCTTCCAGAAAACCATCAGACAAGTCAAATATTGAAAAGTCTCTGGGAATGGAGACTTGAAGGAACTCCTAACTCCATTCTGCCTTCTCTAGTGGCACTGTGATTTATGGCCTATTGATTTTCAAAGCTATCATGTAGGTGAAGAGGGAGGGTATTGGAATAGGACAAATTAAAACAACACAAAGTTCATTATTTTTACCAAAATTCAGCCATTTTTCTTGAATAAATATATACATATATGTTTATATAGAAATATATATGTATAAATATGTATTGTATATTTATATACAAATATATTTATATAAATATATACATATATATTTCTGGAAAATTATTTTCTTAAAATCAGGAAAAGATTTTTCCAATATGTTAGTGGTGAAATAACTTGGTCCTGGTATTGTACGTGTAGCATCCTAAATTCTTTTTTTTAAAAGATTTTTATTTATTTAAGAGGCAGAGTTACAGACAGTGAGAGGGAGAGACAGAGAGAGAGGTCTTCCTTCCATTGGTTCACCCCCGGAATGGCTGCTATGGCCAGCATGCTGCGCTGATCTGAAGCCAGGAGCCAGGTGCTTCCTCCTGGTCTGCCATGCAGGTGCAGGGCCCAAGCACTTGGGCCATCCTCCACTGCCCTCCTGGGCCACAGCAGAGAGCTGGACTGGAAGAGGGGCAACTGGGATTAGAACCTGCTGCCCATATGGGATGCTGGCGCCGCAGGAGGAGGATTAACCAAGTGAGCCATGGCGCCAGCCGCTGGAAAACATTTTACTGAGACTGATCGCCATCCCGATCACAAGGAGATTTGCAGAGAAAGAGAGAAAGAAGTTTCCTAGGATTATATTGCTCTATAATAAATTGGGCAATGTCTCACTTTAGAACACTGATACCTGGAATATAGCTAATTATATTATTGTAGGTGTAAACTATTAGTTACTTAATAGACTCTATTCTCAGGCCACTTTCTATACTATGGCCTTTTAATACATACACTTCTGTTAAACCAACAAAATCCTGAAATGGAGAAAAGAAGTCATTTCCACAGATATTCTCTTAATACCATGCCAACAAAGGATTGAAGTGTTGAAATGTGGCTCTATCTAGAGCACCCATGGATCCACAGCAGTGTATGAAGTATTCTGTTACCCCATGGCACATGGTACCAAGAGAAAGACAAAAATGTTTTCTACTCATTCCTGAAAGAAGCCCACCTCTCTCACCAGAAGCCTCAGGAATCACACACCATGCCATTGAAAGAAGCAGTATGGTTTGAACTACAACCAGTTCCAAGGAAAAGCAATCCATGGTCTCCACAGGAGAGTCAAGGACATAGGTGTCAGGCTGGCTCTCTAGGGTAAGCTGGCCCCTTTGGAAAAGCAACTGTCTCAGAGCACCTGCAGTGTTCAGAGGCTTCAGTACAGCTGGCCTTAGTCATCAGTAGGGGCAGAGCAGGAGGAAATGAGTCTAAACCTCAACAAGAGAAATCTAGGCTAGACAAAAGAAATCATCTGTGGCAGACTGTTAGCAAGGGACAATAATCCATGTGTCTGCCAAGCATTTTTTAAATTAGTCAACTGTCCTCAACAGATACTGTGCATAATTATAAATGCTATCATCAAAACCAAAACACATTAGTAATATCACCATTTAATATATTCTTTAATAAATCCCCATACATTGTCATATATGCAGTATATTCTCCAAAACATATTCACAAAGTTAGATTCCAATAATATACTTGAAAATACATTACTTCAACTTCAAGAATATTTTACCATATCTGGAAAACTGATACGAAATCGTTGTTCAAACCAGAAATGGTCACTGGGATATTTCTATACAATGTAAGAATTCAGGGATTTAGTTTTAAGTGACTACTGAAATAAGCTCTGTGAGGTAAGCAAGCTACATGAATATAAATAAACCAGAGGGGTTTTTTAAGTGTGTTTATTCAAAATTGGGGAGAAGCCACATAACTCACCATATGTCAAGCCTAAACTTAGAAAGATATTTCACCATCTTCTAACATGTAGTTTTGCAAAACAAACTCCCTATCTATCAGTTATGAGTTTTTTAATTCAAAAGTGCATACTATTGTGTGACTAAAAATAGTGGAAAATTTCAATCCCTTAAACAGAATAATCTCTTGTGATCTCTGTAATTTATTGCACTTCCTGTGACCACGTAATACCGAACACCCACAAGGTGTGTTCTGAACACCTACCACATACCTACCAGGTATAAAGCTCTTTATAAACATCAAATTGAAAATTTAAACTTAAATAGAAAAAGTTGAGAGGAGAAAATCCTCTTAAAGACTTTTTAACTACTTAGTGGGTGGCATTTGAATATCACATCACACATTTTAGCCACGATCATGGAATTTAACTAGTTTGTATGCATTTTCCATCTCATTCTTAGGCATATTTTGTCAAATGCCTGAGATGTATATAAAATCCATTTTCAATTTTTTAAAAAACTAAGCCTTCATGAGAGCACATTTTAGAATCTGACACTAGTCACCACAAACAAATTCAGTGATGTGTACAAGTGCATGAACACATAGCCCTCCCAGCACTCCCTCCACCTCCCGCCGCCACCTCCTGTCCCTGGGGATGTCTGATCTGCAGTCTGGGAAAGGCAAGCGCCTCCTCCACATCCTCTCCCAGGGTCTCTCCCCTGGCCTGAGCCCACGGGGAGAAATGCTGACTCATAGCCACAGCCAGTTAGCAGCTCTCACTTCCCCAGCCCTGCAGCCTGCAGCCACCCCAGCGAGGGTGGAGAAGTTTCCCTGACACTCTCCAGTAGGTCAGTGTGGGAAGAAACACTCCCAGGCTCAGAGTGCCTGGAGGGCTGTAGGAGCTACTGCAGAACCTCGGGCACAAGAGTAATGACTGATCACAGCTGTCGCAGGGGCAGATGGCGAGGGAATGAAGAACAAGAGGACTGAGAGCACGGGGCAGGGCGGGGGAGGGGGGGGGCGATGCGTAGGTGACATGGTCAAGGGTGAGCTCCACCCTTCATACCCCTTCCTGAAGTTGGATGTTCTTCCTCTGCCCCTGCCTGAGCTGGGGGCCTTTTTGTAGCCAGGCAGACAGCATCTCCTTTCAGCTGACAAAAACCCTTTGGCCAGATGCCTACAAACTTGTGTGTTTTTCATTGCTCACTAAATTCTCTTCTGAAAGCTTTTCACTTTTTCATTCCCTAAAGGCAAATGTTTCATGGGAATGACTTGCCCGTCAACTATCTCTTGTCAACCAGACCCAACGGCAAGCTTCTTCTCCACCCTGGGTGATACCCCACTGGTAGAATCTATAGCTCTGTGTATCTTAGGACCCTGAGGGACAGCTTTCATCATCCCAGAAATGGTGGTAACAATAAAAGAAGAATTTCTTTCTTTTTTTTTTTTTTTTTTTTTTTTTGACAGGCAGAGTGGACAGTGAGAGAGAGACAGAGAGAGAAAGGTCTTCCTTTGGCCGTTGGTTCACCCTCCAATGGCTGCCGCGGCCAGCGCGCTGCGGCCGGCACACCGCACTGATCCGATGGCAGGAGCCAGGTACTTCTCCTGGTCTCCCATGGGGTGCAGGGCCCAAGCACTTGGGCCATCCTCCACTGCACTCCCGGGCCACAGCAGAGAGCTGGCCTGGAAGAGGGGCAACCGGGACAGAATCCGGTGCCCTGACCGGGACTAGAACCCAGTGTGCTGGCGCCGCAAGGTTAGCCTAGTGAGCCACGGCGCCGGCCTCTTTTTATTTTCAAGAACAGTTTAAGTCCTACAACAGGCAAAACCATTCCGTGATAGGAAACAATCAGAATAATGGTTTGCCTCAGGGTGCAGAAGTGGAGGGTGACTGGAAAGGGGCGTGGAGGGAACTTTCTGGTACCACAGTACTGTTTTTTATCTTATTAGTGGTCTGGGGGCTGGCATTGTGGCATAGTGAGGTAAAACACTGTCTGCAACGCTGGCATCCTATATGGGCACCTGTTCCAGTCCCTGCTGCACCACTTCCTATCCAGCTCCCTACTAATGTCTCTGGGAAAGCAGTGGAAGATGGCCCAAGTACCTGGGCCCCTGCATCCATGTGGGAGACCCAGAAGAAGCTCCTGGCTTCTGGCTTCATTCTGGTCCAGCCCTAGCCATTGCAGCCATTTGAGGAGTGAACCAGCAGATGGAAGATCCTCTCTCTCTGTCTCTCCCTTTCTCTCTCTGTAACTCAAATAAATGAAATAAATCTTTTTTATAAAAAATAGTGGTTCAGGTTACAGCTGTATGCATTCATCAAAATTCTTCCAGTGACACCGCTAAGATTTGTGCAGTTCATTGTATGAGGGTACTTCAAAATGCTCATGGAAAAATTGAATTAAAAGATAAGTATGTTGATATGTAAAACATTTGAAATTAACATATAGTTTTTTCATAATACAATCTTTCCATGAATTTTTTGAAGACTCCTCATAGGTAGATTTTACCCCAAAGAAGGGGAAAATCATAGAAAAAAACTCTAGTTAAAGATGTACATGCTGATTATGTAGGGATGAAGTGATTTTGTGTCTGCCACTTATTCTGAAAAGCATCCCAAACACAAGATATGTTGAGGAATGGACAGAGGGATCTATAGATAGCTATCTTTATGTGATAAAGAAGGACAGTAAAATGTTAGTTATGGAATCTAAATGGTAGTCCAAATGAATTGTTCACTGTCAAATTCTTCCAAGTTTTCTATGTTTGAAAATTGTATAAGATAATGTGGATAATAAGCATTTGAGAATAGTTACAAAGTGCAAAATTTTGTATTAAGTAAATTCTTATGAAGACAAGTGTTACAGCTCATTCTCATATTTATATTATATGCATATGTAATACCTCCTATATACCACAGATACACACATCTACATATAATTCACATTTTCTATTAACATAATAGAGTGTTTAAAAAGGCAATATATGAATTAACAAATTGGGCAACAAATATATTTTGTTTTATCTCATGCAGAAACATGTCAACATGAGAAGAGGACATTTATCTTTTGATTCACAGTTTTACAAGCAAAAAGAAGCACGCACAGGTGTTTACTGGGCACTAAGATAATAGGAAGACATTGTAGGAAGCTGCTACACAATGCTATATACATGGTGATAGAAACAACTTCCTACATCTCTCCTCGTGTCTATCCTAATGACATTTCCACATCATTGACTATAAGAAGTGACAATTTTAAAACTAACTTAAGGTAGACATATAGATACATAGATGAGAGAGAGAAGGAGACACTGAGTTCTTAATGGATATTATCAACTTGCTCTTTATTTATGACTAATCTCCTCCATAAATAATTTCAGGTGATTCCAATAAAAAATGTATGCAATAATTGATAAAATATAAGAGAGCATTAGAACCAGGAAAAATACAAATAATAGTGATGATTTTAGGCCATAAAAAAACTACAAATATACATAATACAGAAGTTGGGATAACAGCTGCTTGAGCTTTATGTCTATCTCTAAGGCACAGAGGAAAGTAACAAAGAGTTTCGTTAAAGTTTTAATGCAAATACTTAACAAAACATCCCAGTGCAATTTTGTCACATGAAACTTTAGGAGATTAGTCAGTGATGCCACTGAAATCCCCCTCAAGAGCATTTCTACAAAAGTAAAGTTCAGCAAAAGATATTCCAGGGGCAGGCATTGGATGCCCACACCCCACATCCGAGTGCTGGGTTTGAGTTCAGGCTCCTCCACTTCCAATCCAGCTTCCTGATAACCCAACCCTGTAGGCAGCAGATAATGACAACTACGCAGGTCTCCGCCATCCACCTGGGAGACCCAGACCCAGATCGAGTTCCAGGCTCCTGGGTTTGGCCTGGCCCTCCCCTGGCTGTTAGAGCATTTTGGAAGTGAACAAGCAGATGAAAGACATTTATGTGTGTGTCTCGGTCTTTCTGTCTCTCTGTCTCTCTCTCTCTCTAACTCTCTGCCTTTCAAATAAAAGTGAAAATAAATTTAAAAAATTTTAAAGGTATTCTGTTTATTTCTTAACTAATTTTTCAACAAAAAAAATGTCTAGGACATAAGAATGGTTATCCCAAGGGCAAGAAAAGTAAACGTCATTCTACAAAAAACAAGGACATCTCCAATAGCAGTTGGAGTTAATAGAAATAGATAAAAGTAATAAAACAAACTTTTATCTCATAGTATATGTCCTAGAAATAAAAATAGGACATTACTGTTTTTCTCTGAGAACACTAGAATATGGGGTGATCATTTGGTGCAGTGGTTCAGACACTACTTGCAACACCTGCATCCCATATCAGTGTGCTTGGGTTCAAGCTCTAACTACACTTTTGATTCCAGCTTCCTGATAATGCATATCCTGGAGAAAAAGGTGATGATGGCTCAAGCACTTCAGTCCCTGTCACCCACATGGGAGAGCTGGATGAGTTCCTAGCTGCAGGTTTTGGCCTGGTCCAGCCCCTGCTGTTGCAAGTTTTTAAGAGAGTGAACCAGTGGATAGAAGATATCTTTCTCTGACTCTTTTCTCTCTTTCATAATAAATAAACATGTACATAAATAAATATTGTTTAAAAACTAAATGTAGGCCGGCGCCACGGCTCAATAGGCTAATCCTCCGCCTGTGGCGCCAGTACACGAGGTTCTAGTCCCGGTCGGGGTGCTGAATTCTGTCCCGGTTGCTCCTCTTCCAGGCCAGCTCTCTGCTGTGGCCAGGGAGTGCAGTGGAGGATGGCCCAGGTCCTTGGGCCCTGCACCTGCATGGGAGACCGGGAGAAGCACCTGGCTCCTGGCTTCGGATCAGCGTGGTGCGCCGGCCGCGGCAGCCATTGGAGGGTGAACCAACAGTAAAGGAAGACCTTTCTCTCTGTCTCTCTCTCTCACTGTCCACTCTGCCTGTCAAAAAAAAAAAAAAAAAAACAAAAAAACACTAAATGTAACAGATGTGCTTTATGTGAACCCTGTACCGTATTCCTCTAGCTGCTTCATTCCTCTAACCCTAGCCAATCGTGGATGAAAGAGATGCTCTGGCTGCCTCTCTTGTTGTACTTATACGTATGCAGTTACATGAATTGAGGTTGCTCAGAGGGCTGGGTCCACAAAGAAAGAGAAGAATGAAAATGACACAGGCAGAAGCAGATACCACACATGGAAATTAACCCATTATGGCCCTTCATCCTAAATTCAGGACATCCGTAAAGCATTAAATTAAGGAACAAATATACCACTTATGGTGCCTTTGAATAAATATGTCACTGAAATGTTCAAAGAACAGAAAACTTGGGACTTCATGGGTTAAGAGTCCTTCTGACCTTCAGTCTTCCTCTTGATCCTCCCTAAGGCCTGGGGCATTCTTGTAGATTGTTCTGTGATACAACACCATTGTAGCCTTTTAATAAACTTCCTGTTTTTCTTGGATAATATTAAAACACAGCCAATGAATATGATTTCATGAGCAGCTTAGACACAAAGCCCAGCTGTGGAAATTTGCTAATTTGGCTTGACTCAAGCACAGAACTCATCGCAGCTAGAGGAAAGGGATGGATTCTAACTCATCTTTCGTAAATACTATTTTTTTTCCTGCCATCTTTGCTGAAGGAATTGAAGAGCATACAAATTAAGACAGACTGCCTTAGCAAAGCCTGGGATGCTGGTGCTCTGTGCTGATCCATATGCTTCCAAAAGCTTAAAAGAAAATGAGTAGACTAGGGGCGGCGCTGTGGTGCAGCAGATTAAAGCCCCAGCCTACAGCGCCAGCATCCCATATGGGCGCTGGTTCGAGTCCCAGATGCTCCACTTCCAATCCAGCTCTCTGTTATGGCCTGGGAAAGTGGTGGAAGATAGCCCAAGTTCTTGGGGCCCTACACTCACGTGGAAGACCTGGAAGAAGCTCCTGGCTCCTGGCTTCGGATCAGCTCAGCTCTGGCTGTTGCAGTCATTTGGGGAATGAACCAACAAAAATGAAGACCCCTCTCTCTGCAACTCTATCTTTCAAATAAATAAAATAAATCTTTTTTAAAAAGTAGGTAGACTATTCTGGATTCATCCAGATGGGCTAAAACTCATGAGATGAATCAAAGTCAGCATGTAGGGAAGATCAGAGCTAACCAGACAGAACTGAGACAGTGTTGCTACTTTAGGTCTGAGTGAGCTGGAAGTTCCTGCAAGCCCCCAATGTAATGCTATTGCTCTACCTGTCAATCAAAGTGCCCTCTTTCCTAGGATGCATCAGTTTCATCTGGGACCTAGTAGCAAGGGAAGGCATGAAAATATGGATATTAAGCTCCATGTGGAATTTATAGGGTTATCCAAAGAATCCAAGGTGACTTCACCATGTAGAGGTACCACCCCCTACCTCATAAAAGAAGCCAGAGACTGAGAAGAGCTCTCCTTCAACAAACCATGCTTGGAGGTGCTACTCATGTGCTCTCTCCCCCTCCTCCTCCCTTCTTCCTTTAGGCAATCCTCTGGCCCACTCGTAATGGGTATTTCTCCATGTTGGGCAACCCACACTCACTCATGTATGTGTGCTCACTTTCTCACCTTTTGAATAAATCTTATCATTTTGTGTATCTTATAAATGTCTGCACTTAGAATTCCTTTATTTGTGTGAGACAAGGACTTCAAAAAAATTAGAATATACCAGTGCCCACAACAGAAAGGGCTTTTAACTCTTTGGGTAGCAAAAAGTCATCCTTGAGCTTAATTAAATGTAAGCCCCTTGATCCAAAACATGGAGGTTTATTATGTCAGAGTCTAAATGGAGCCAACTATTCAAGAACTATGAAGTTGGGGAAAGCAAATCTTCCAGATATCAAGAGTGGCAATACAGAGATTTCAAAGGAAACATTCATGTTGATTCATTGCTATTTTTATTTTTAAAAAGTACTTATTAAAGAAAATATGGCAAAGTAGTTTTGATAGAAGGTAACTAAGAACACAATATCCTAAGATGATCACTGTCACTACTTTGCTGTCTATCCTTCTAGACTATTTTCTACGTTAATAAAGACAACTTTTCAGGGGAAAAACTGTTCTGTTTATAAATACTATAGCGTAACCTTAAAAAATATTATAAATATATGTCAATGTCAACAGGTACTACATTATCACTGAAATAACCATATAACATTCCAGTATCTAGTGATACCTTTATAATTGATTTCATTGGTACCCTAGTATGGATATTTTAATGGTTTCTAATTTTTGGTTATTACAAAAAATGAAATGAACATTCTTATAAGAAATTTATATTTATTTATTCAATTTTCTTGTTGGAGTAAACTCCCAGTACAATTCTGTAGTCAAAGGAATTATTTTTTTTTTTTTATCTGTTCTACTTAATATGACTGGTTTAGATCTGTAATTGATGCACAGTTATTCTTAAGTGTTGACAATTAACTGAAATGTGATCCCTGTTGAACATGGTGGTGGGAATGGGAGAGGGAAGAGATGTATAATTTGGGACATGCTCAGGCTGACTTGCCCCAAGTGGTGGAGTTGGAAGCATACCAGGGGATTCCAATTCAATCCCATCGAGGTGGCATGTACCAATGCCATCTCACTGTTCCAGGTGATCAGTTTCAGTTCACAGTTGGTCATGGTGGAGGGACTGGGAGTCAAAGGGAGCACATAGACAAGTCTAGTACCTGCTAACGCTAACTGATGGAGTAAATAAAGGGGAGAGTGATCCAACATGGGAAGTGAGATACTCAGCAGACTCATAGAATGGCAGATGTCCTAAATAGCACTCTGGCCTCAGAATCAGCCCTAAAGGCATTCGGAGCTGGCTGAAAAGCTCATGAGAGTATTTCAGGCATGGAAAGCCAAGACACTCTGGCAAAAGATCTCTGCGAGTGAGATCCCAGTGGAAAGAACAGGTCATCAAAGAAGGAGGTACCTTTCTGTGAAGGGAGGAGAGAACCTCCACTTTGACTATGACCTTGTCTAAACAAGATAAGAGTCGGAGAACTCAGAGGGCTTCCATAGCCTTGGAAACTCATGACTGGAGCATAGGGAGATTACTGATGCCATAGACAGGAGTGTCAATTGGTAAAGTCAACAACAGGAGTCACTGTGCACTTACTCCTCATGTAGGATCTCTATCCTTAATGTGCTGTACATTGAGATTTAATGCTATAACGAGAACTCAAACAATATATTTCACCTTGTGTTTCTATGGGGGTGCAAACTGTTGAAATCCTTACTTAATGCATACTAAACTGATCCTCTGTAAAAAAAAAAAAAAAAAAAAAAAGAAATTATCAATTCCCAACTTGACTCTCACTGGGATTAAACATGACAATAGGTCTGCTCTGATTTCATCATCATTTAAAAAATCATCTATTATTTTTCACTTTATGTTTCTGTGTGGGAGCAAACTGTTGAAATCCATACTTAATGTATACTAAGCTGATCTTCTGTATAATAAGATAATCGAAAATGAATCTTGATGTGAATGGAAGGGGAGAGGGAGTGGGAAAGGGGAGGGTTGTGGGTGGGAGGGACGGTATGGGGGGGAAGCCATTGTAATCCATAAGTCGTACTTTGGAAAATTATATGCATTAAATAATAGTTTAAAAAAAAAAAAAAAAAAAAAAAAAAAAAAAAAAAACTCTGAAAAATCAACTGTGTTCATGGAATACTACACAGCAGTAAAAAAAAATCAAACCCAGTCTTTTGCAACAAAATGGATGAAACTGGAAACATCATACTTAGTGATATAAGCCAGTCCCAAAGGGATAAATACCATATGTTCTCCATGACCTGAGATAACTAATTGAACACCTAAAAGGCAATCTGTGAAAGTGAAATTGACACTTTGAGAAGCAATGACTTTGAATAGCCTTGACCTGACTGTTGAGGAACAGGTTCTTTTTTTCATACTATTTGTTGAACTCTTTATTTAACATAGAGTTAATCATAAGTGTATAAAATTAATTGAAAACATATCTTAGTAAAAATAAGAGTCGGAATAAGAGAGGGAAGAGGAAAAGGGGTGGGAATGTGGGTGGGAGGGTGGGCACGATGGGAAGAATCACCATGCTCCTAAAGTTGCAATTATGAAGTGTATGAAGTTTGTAACTGTAAAGCTGTACAGTTCTGCATACATTCTTACAGACTTACTTCTAAGGGTACAGTTTAAAAATTTGCCATGGGACCCCAAATCCCCTTAAGCTGAATGGTAAAAATACCATTTTAAATGTTAAAGTTATCATATGGATATTTTTTTGTTTGTTCTACTTAATACTTTTGGTTGAATTCTGTAATCAATACACAGTTATTCTTAAGTGTTGAAACTTAACTGAAAAGTGATCACTGTTAAATATAAGAGTGGGAATAAGAGAGGGAAGAGATGTGCAATTTGGGACATGCTCAAGCTGACTTGCCCCAAACGGTAGAGTTAGAAACATACCAGGGGATTCCAATTCAATCCCATCAAGGTGGCATGTACCAATGCCATCTCACTATTCCCAGTGATCAATTTCTGTTCATAATTGATCATAATGATAGGTCTAAGAGTCAAAGGGATCACATAAACAAGACTAGTGTCTGCTAATACTAACTGATAGAATTAAAAACGAGAGGCCGGCGCCGCGGCTCACTAGGCTAATCCTCCACCTAGCGGCGCCGGCACACCGGGTTCTAGTCCCGGTCGGGGCGCTGAATTCTGTCCCGGTTGCCCCTCTTCCAGGCCAGCTCTCTGCTGTGGCCAGGGAGTGCAGTGGAGGATGGCTCAAGTACTTGGGCCCTGCACCCCATGGGAGACCAGGAAAAGCACCTGGCTCCTGGCTCCTGCCATCGGATCAGCGCGGTGCACCGGCCGCAGCGCGCAGGCCGCGGCGGCCATTGGAGGGTGAACCAACGGCCAAAGGAAGACCTTTCTCTCTGTCTCTCTCTCTCACTGTCCACTCTGCCTGTCAAAAAATAAATAAATAAAATTAAAAAAAGAAAGAAAGAAAGAAAGAAAGAAAGAAAGAAAGAAAGAAAGAAAGAAAGAAAGAAAGAAAGAAAGAATTAAAAAGGAGAGAATGATCCAACATGGCAAGTGGGATACACAGCAGACTCATAGAATGGCAGATGTCATAAATAGCACTCTGGCCTCAGAATCAGCCCTTAAAGCATTCGGATCTGGCTGAAGAGCCCATGAGAGTATTTTAGGCATGGAAAGCCAAGACACTCTGGAAAAAAAAAAAAAAAAAAAAAAAAAAAAAAAAACTAAATGAAAGATCTCTGCAAGTGAGATCCCAGTAGAAAGAATGGGGCCATCAAAGAAGGAGGAACCTTTCTCTGAAGGGAGGAGAGAACTTCCACTTTGACTATGACCTTGTCTAAATAAGATTGGAGTTGGCAAACTCAAAAGGTTTCCATAGCCTTGGCAACTCATGACAAGAGCCTAGGGAGATTACTGGCGCCATAAACAAGAGTGTCAGTTTGTTAAGTCAACAACAGGAGTCACTGTGCACTTACTCTGCATGTAGGATCTCTGTCCTTAATGTATTGTTCAATGTGAATTAATGCTATAACTAATACTCAAACAGTACTTTACACTTTGTGTTTCTGTGTGGGTGCAAACAGTTGAAATCTTTACTTAATATATACTAAATTGATCTTCTGTATCTAAAGATAATGGAAAATGAACCTTGATGTGAATGGAATGGGAGAGGGAGCGGGAGACGGGAGGGTTGCTTGTGGGAGGGAAGTTATGGAGGGGAAAAAGCCATTGTAATAAGCTGTACTTTGGAAATTTATTAAATAAAAGTTAAAAAATAAAGTTAATTAAGTTTCTCAAAAAAAGAGGTGAAATTAACTTTGAGATGCAATTACTGAATAGCCCTTTTCTCAACTGTTGAGGAACAGGTTTTTTTTTTTTTTTTTTTTTGTTTGTTTGTTTGTTTTTCCGAACAAATTGTTGAAGTCTTTACTTAGCATAGAATTAATGTTCTGGGCCAGGGAGTGCAGTGGAGGATGGCCCAAGTGCTTGGGCCCTGCACCCCATGGGAGACCAGGAGAAGTACCTGGCTCCTGCCATCGGATCAGCGCGGTGTGCCGGCCACAGCGCGCTGGCCACGGCAGCCATTGGAGGGTGAACCAACGGCAAAGGAAGACTTTTCTCTCTGTCTCTCTCTCTCACTATCCACTCTGCCTGTCAAAAAAAAATTTAATTGAAAATATATCTTAGTAAAAATAAGACCGGGAATAGGAGGGGAAGGAGGAGGAGGGGTGGGAGTGTGGGTATAGTGGGAAGAATCACTACATTCCTTCAGTTGTACTTATGAAATGCATGAAGTTTGTATTCCTTAAATAAAAGTTTCCTTTGGAAAAAAAGAAAAATAAATAAATAATAAATAAAAATGTACTGTGTTTCGCTCACTAGAAAGATTTTCATAATAGTAAGAATTTTAGCATGAGGTTAAATTAGATACATTTACTTTTTTTAAGATTTATTTTATTTATTTGAAAGACAGACTCACAGAGAGAGGTAGAGACAGAGAGAGAGATGTCTTCCATCTGCTGGTTAACTCCCTAGATGGCCGCAATGGCTGGAGCTGGGCTGATCTGACGCCAGGAGCCAGGAGCTTCTTCTGGGTCTTCCACGTGGGTACAGGGACCCAAGGACCTGGGCCTTCGTCCACTGCTACCCCAAGCCATAGCCGAGAACTGGATGGGAAGAGGAGCAGCCGGGACTAGAACCGGCACCCATATGGGATGCCGGCACTTCAGGCCAGGGCGTTAACCTGCTGCACCACAGCGCCGGCCCTTGCATGTATTTAAAATCTTTTTTTTAAGAGTGACTATTTGATGCAATAGTTAAGTCTCCACTTAGGACACCGATATCTCATATTGGAGTACCTGAGTTCAAGTCATGGCTCAGCTCTTTATCATGGTTTTCTGTTAATGCACACCCTGGAAGTCACCAGTTGATGGCTCAAGAACTAGTTGCCTGCCACTGATGTGACAGAGCAAGATTGAGTACCTGGCTCCTGGCTTTGGTCTGGCTGCTGTGGGCATTTGGGGAGTGAGTCAGTGGATAGATTTACTCTGTCTCTGTCTCTATGAAATTAGATACATTTCAAAAACAGTTCTTTCATATTTTTTCTGCAGCATACCACCTTAAGTTTTGTAATTTTTCCTGAGGGATCTGGGTTTCTTGGGGGCCAAGCACATCCTCTTCAAGTCCATGTCTACTCAAATAAGATGCCCTCTTCTTAAAAGCAATACAAATCCTCAAACAACTGGAAACCACTAGGTCAACTGGAAAGCCCTTCTTTCCTCTTCAACCTGCTATTCCTCTACTTTCACGTGAACAATTATGTTCAGGGAATGGGTCCAGGAACAACTAGATCAAAAGTGCAAGTGAAAAAAAAATGGCTTCCTTAGACTTATACAGTACAGTCTACAATACTGGCCCATATAAAAGAAATACCAGTGGGGCCGGCACTGTGGCTCAGTGGGTTGACGCCCTGGCCTCAAGCACCAGCATCCCATATGGGCACCGGTTCGAGGCCCAGCTGCTCCACTTCTGATACAGCTCTCTGCTGTGGCCTGGGAGGGTAGTAGAGGATGGCCCAGGTGCTTAGGCCCCTGCACCTGCGTGGGAGATCTGAAGGGGGCTCCTGGCTCCTGGCTTCAGATTGGCACAGCTCCGCCTGTTGTGGCCATCTGGGGAGTGAACCAGTGGATGGAGGACCGCTGCCTCTCCTCTCTCTGTATAACATTGACTTTCAAATAAATAAATAAGAAATGCCAGTAAAGAAGTAAAGATATCCCAAAATTCATACTGCAATCTGGCATTTAGCAATATTATATTACATTATAAATTAATTAGGTAAATAATTATACAAATACTCCAAGAGGAATGACCCACAGAGAAATAAAGCTTGCAATCTGCATCAGATAAGACTTAGCATTCAGAGAATTATTATAGCCACATGTGAAATATGTGTAGAAGGAAAGACCATCTAATGATAGCCAGACATGCAGACACCTAGGAAGGAGGGATAGAAAAATCAGATATGTTGATTTAGTCTCTAAACAAGTAAAAAAATCTGGGACAAAAAGGGGGTACTTGTTGTATGAGCCCAAATGCATGGAGATAGTCCTCCCATTTTTGAGTGAGAAAAAAATGGTCAATTATCCTGACCTCTTCAGGCTTCTTGTTATGGGTTGAACTGTGTTGCCCCAAGATGCATATATTGAAGTCCTAACCATCAGTATTATAAAATGTGACCTTACTTGGAAATAATCCCATTCCAGATGTAACAAGTCAAGTTAGGATGAAGTCGTATTGGAGAAGAGTTACCCCTGACCCAGCATGACTGGTATATTTATAAAGAGGAAAAATCTGGACACAGTACAGATATGCATAGAGGAAAGGCTGTGACGAGACAAAGGAAGAAGACACCATCTATAAACCAAGGAGAGAGGACTCAACAGCATCCTTCCCTCACAGCCCTTGGAGAACCAAGCCTGCCAACACCGTGATTCTAGAATTCCAGCCTCCAGAACTATGAAAGAACACATTTCCTATCTTTCTAAACCACCCACTTTGGTGCACTGTTGCAGATATGGAGGGCTGGCTCTGTTTTACTATGGATGGTTGAGGTAAGCACCCAACACAGCCACAGCCACACTCTCATCATGGAATCAGGAGGCCCCCTTCCTGCCCACCTCTGGAGCATTCCATGGCAGCAGTAAAAATAGATTGCCTAAACTGTCACACTAACAACTGAATTCCAAACAAGTAGAAAAAAAATTTTTTTTTCAAATGTCTGCTCAACTTCCAGGATGGAAAATATCTGAAATGTAAACTAAAGTGAAAATAACAAAATTACATGTGTGAAATTCCAGGGAGTATAACGCTTCCAATAATCTGTTGTGTTGTTTTTGTTGTTGTTGTTGTTGTTGTTGTTGTTTACCTTAAATTCTTAATCTGCCTGTGCCTTTTTCCTCAGTAAGCGAGAAGAAAAGTGTGTCAGTGCTTGCCTATGAAAAAGCAATGGTGGAGCACAAAGATGGTTCTGTCAGCCAGGCTGTGATTTCAGAACTACGATGGTTTTCTGCTTTTCTGCACAGTGATGGTTTTCCCACATCTTTTCTTAAAGATTGATTGATTGATTGATTTGATTTGAAAGTCAGAGTTACAGGGGCCGGCGTTGTGGCGCAATAGGTTAATCCTCTGCCTGTGGCACCAGTATCCCATTTGGGCACTGGTTCTAGTCCTGGCTGCTCCTCTTCTGATCCAGCTCTCTGCTGTGGCCTGGGAAGGCAGTGGAGGATAGCCCAAGTCCTTGAGCCCCTGCACCCATATGGGAGACCTGGAGGAAGCTCCTGGCTCGTGGCTTCGGATCGTTGCAGCTCCGGCCATTGCAGCCCTCTGGGGAGTGAACCAATGGATGGAAGACCTTTCTCTCTGTCTCTTCCTCTCACTGTCTGTAACTCTACCTTTCAAACAAATAAATAAAATCTTTAAAAAAAAAAAAAAAGAAAAGAAAGAAAGAAAGAAAGAGTTACAGAGAGAGAGAGGGAGAGAAAGAGAGAGATCTGGTTCACTCTCCAGATGGACACAACAGTCTGGGCTGGGCCAGGCTGAAGCGAGGAGCTTCTTCTGGGTCTTCCACATAGGTAGCAGAGGCCCAAGCATGTGGGCCATCCTCGTCCTCTGTTGATTTCCTAGGCCATCAGCAGCGGGCTGGATCAGAAGGGGAGTGGCCAAGACATGAACCAGTGCCCGTGTGGGATGCTGGCACTACAGGCAGCAAATTTACCCACTATACCACAATGCAGGCTCTCCTTTTATATATCTATATCTATATATATATTATATATAATTTATTTACTTGAAAGGCAGAACTACAAGGAGAGAAAGAGATGAGAAAGAAAGATCTTCCATCCACTGATTCACTCTCCAGATGGCCCTAACATCCAGGTCTGGACCAGGCCAAAGCCAGGAGTCAGGAACTCCATCCTGGTCTCCCACATGGGTGGCAGGGGTTCAATTACTTGGGCCATCTTCTGCTGCTCGCTCAGACACATTAGAAGGAAGCTGGACTGGAAGCAGGGTAGCTGGCACCAGAACCAGTACTCTGATATGGGATACCTGCGTCCCAAGCAGCAGCTTAGTCACCTGCACAGGCTCCTGGTTTTCAACTTTATTCCTCAAGAAACATGGCAGCTCTAAGGATTTATCACCCCCACACACATACACATGCTTCTCTTACAGAGCAATCCCAGAGATGAAAGACAAAATCGAGCCTGTGAAGGTAACACCTCTACAGCGTGAGGCCAGCTCTGCCTGCCAGAGACAGCCTGACAGCTGCCTTCCGTGTGCCTCAAAGCTGCGCCCAGTCAAACCCACCCAGGCCGCAAGGGGGAGATTCGCTGACTCCAGAGCCCAGCAAGGCCCTTAAAAAACAGCAAGACCTGGAGCCCACCACCTCCCAACAGGGAGAATAGGCCGTTAGCCACCAAAGAACCTGATAGGCTCAAGATAGCAAGACATCAAAAGTGATAACACATCAGAATCTTCCCTCCAGAGGCTGGATAGCTTGCCCCAAGAGAGGGTGTAGGTCTCCAGGACAGGGAGCTTGAAAGAGGGGCCTGGGGACAGAGGGTGAAAGATTGCGTGGGAGCAAGAAAGGGAGGCAGAGAAAGAGGGGTACCTGCTCTTGCCATGAGTAATAGTATGTCTTCTTCCAAAGAAACGTTATCTGTAGAGAATAAGGTCACCATCTTTGGTCCTTTTACATGAAGACTACTGACTTCTACACTTGTTCTTTTTGCTCTTCTTTGTTTGCTCCTTGGCAGTAAGCAGTTCTGAGGTCCTTCAAACAAAAATGCTATTTGCTGACTCAGAGGCAGAAAGAATGACAGTTGTTGAAGGCTGGGGGCAGAGGGAAGGGACTGTTAATGTTTAATGGTTACAGTTTCTGTTTTACAAGATGAAAAGAGTTCATAAGGTAGATGCTGGTGACAGCTGCACAACAATGTGCATGCACTTAATGTCAATGAACTACACATCTAAAAGGGGTTAAGGTGGTATTTACAATATCTGTATTTTACCACAACAAAAAAATTAATGATATTTTCTGATCTTCCACGTCAATAAAGAATGGGGAAGGGTAACCACATGAATGTGTCATACTCTGCAGGTAGTGTTGAGGAGACTAGAAATGTGAGGGGAGGAAGGAGTAAAAGGAAGGAAAAGCAGTCTGTGTCCTACGAGTCTGTAGCATAAAAGAAAAGTAAAACCATCCAAGAGGCAGAATAGCATCTGAACTGGCCTTGGATTTGGCAGTAGACAGCCCTCTGAGTGAGTGGAGCGAGCACATTCCTCCAGACCCTCCGCAGCACCGGGCCACCCCCCTCACTCTTCATTGCAGTCCCAGCCTCCCTCGGGAGCCTCTTCCTTTAAAGCATGGGCTATCCTCCAGCTCCACCTGTCTCCATCCACTCCTACACAGTGCCTCCAGGCTTTCACTCTGGTTTTCTCCCTCCTGGATCTTGCCAGCTAACTGGGTAATGCCCATTCATGTTGATGACTTAGCAGGTCTTATTTCCTCTGTTCCAATGAACCATGTCTGCAGCAAACCCACTCCCAAGGCCACACCCTGCATGGTAACAATAGTCAGGTCTGAATAACAGTACCTGCCAGGTGGCAAGCAACGTACCAGTATGGTTGCATCATTTTCTGTAACCCCCACAGATAATGCAAAGTTAAGCGACAGCACTCCTATATGAAATTGGCCCCACTTCACACTGATAATGATTAGACAGCATGGGCTGGGATTCTAAACCTTGCTGGTAGGACTCCCAAGTTCATGTTCCCTGCTCTTTACATCATGGCCTTAGAATGTATCTAAAACATAAACCTGAAACTCCTGCCCTCTGACTTACACACCTGTGCACTCTGACCCACCAACCTCCCCCTCAACCTCATCAAAGGTCTAACCTCTACATCCCTGACTTCACTCCTACTTTATCCATCCTTCCTGAGGCCCTTCCTTCCATCCCTGTGGCCAGAGGAAATGCCAGTAATATCCCCCAGGAGGCTGTTTCTTTGGCCCAATGCCCACACAATGAATCCCCTCCCTTTGATCACCAGACTACTGATGAAATTAGTAAAATCCTCTAGGCCTCGAATTGTAAGTGATGTTATAATGGTGATTAAGTGCTGGTTTGAACTTTTAATAAGTGTGTTCGATTGGTTGGAACCAAGTGGAGAGAAAACAGCTGTGGCAGGTGGCACCTGCTAAGAAGCAAGGCTACTCCCAGTTAGTCTTCTAAAAATAAGTCTCCATGCTTCCTGTCAGGGCTGCTTGATCCAGGGGCTCACTCTGATCATAACCTCACTGCTGGCATCCACTGAACAATATTCCACCTCCCTGGATCTTAAAGATGGTGACTCAGCACCCTCGGGGCCCCACAGGTGGCGAGGAAAGATGTGCTTTCCTTACCTCCCATCAATATGCACCCACCCTCTGGCTGTAGCAGTGGGACAGTAACATGTGCCCTCTTACAGAAACCTCCCTCCCCTCTTCTCTGACTCAGCATTTCCTGAGGAAGTGGAAATGAAACAAAGTGGATTTTTGTAGTTTAACATGGAAGGACGTGTATGCATGGATGTCTGCATCATTGGGCATTGATCAAAAATATAAGAGATTATAAGATAGACTTGTACGTGGCAAGTTCTGAGTCCTTGGTCATCAGCAACACACAGCCTACCTGTCAATCACTTCAACAACACTCCCATCCAACATCTCCATTGTCTTGCCCTCTTGTCCAGTCCTTCTGCCTACTCCTTCTCACAATCCATGGCAATTCTGCTTCACCCAATTGTGAATGTTTTGGTACTGGTGGAGAAAAATCACAAAATCTTTGAAAAAATGTATGAATGAGGGCTAAACGTACAATGCACAAATCCATAATCAGGAGTTCATGGAAAAACACAAGTCCTGTGAACAGGAAATCTGAAGAAGACCAAATAATTGAAACTTCAGGACTTAAAGATCAGAAAGGATTTAGATAGACATAAATGAAGAGAAAGAGATTTTTTTCTTTAAGATTTGTTTTTATTTTCTTGAAAGACAGAGTTAGAGAGAGAGAGAGAGGAAGAGACACAGAGAGATCTTCCATCTGCTGGTTCTCTCCCCAATGGCCACAGCAGACAGAGTGAGGCTAGGCCAAAGCCAGGACCCAGGAGCTTCCTCTGTGTCTCCCATGTGGGTGACAGATCCTAGTACCATAACCATCCTCCACTGCCTTCCTGGGTGCATTAGCAGGGAGTTGGATCAGAAGTAGAGCAGCCTTTACGAAAATCGCCACCCATTCAAGATACTGGCTTTGCAGGTGGTGGCTTAACTGGCTACGCCACAATGCTGGCACCCAAGAAAAAGATTTCAAAGTTTGAGAAGCAAAACAAGGGCATGGAGTGACTTGAGGTACACCAGAAAGAACTTCCTGACAAAAACGGCATCCCAAATACTTGTGAGTGGTTGTAAATGTTGGTTAATGGCTTTGAAGCCACAAATAATGGACTTTTGCTACTTAGCCACTCTCTAGGTGTTAAAGGAATTACCCTTATTCCAAACAAAAGACATCCAAAATCAGCTTAGACCAGTCAGGATCCAGTGCTCATATTGGGCTCATTGCTGCCAATATAGGAACAAAATCTGGGTTCTGTTAGCAAAGAAGGAGTGGGTGATGGAGAATGGGCAAGCTGGCAGCAGAGTTTGGCACAGCTTAAATAAATATTTCTAACCCCAATTCACACAGCAGACAAAATAGAAGAACTATTTTAAATGGAACAGAGCCAAGATTGGTGTTTGTTTGCCAGAGCTTCAGCTGGAAATGTGGGAAGCGCTCCTATCTAAGGCTGTGAGGCCTGCAGGTCCTAGCTGCTGCTAGACCTCCGTGAGCCACTTGTCCTGCATGCTGGCTGAACAGTTACTGAAGTTCAGGATATGGGGTAAAGACAAAGAAATCCTATGTTAAAGAGGATTCCCTGTCGGGGAAAATTAGGGAACAATAGACTCTTTCTGTTTAATTCAGATTGTCCCCGATTTAATAATGGCTCCACTTACCATTTTTTGATTTTACAATGGTGGGAAAACGATAGGCATTCAGTAGAAACCGAACTTTGAATTTCTGAATCTGGGTCTTTTCCCAAGCTTGGAATACGCGGTGTGATTCTCTCTCATGATGCTGTAGCAGCAGTGGCTGCACCTCTCCATCTGCCCAATGAGCACCAAGGGAAACAACTGGCACTCCACAGTGTGTTGTGTAGCTAAGCTGTGATGTGCACTTTCCACTCAAGATATTTTCAAGTTACCATGGGCTTATTGGGCCATAACCTCACCATAAGTCAGGGAGCATCAGTATTTAGGTTGTTCGAAGCTTTTTTCTTTCTTTAATTTTTAAAAAAAATTAACTATATGAGAGACAGACTAACAAACAGAGGCTAATAAAAGAGAGGCTAATAAAAATTTCCTGTTTCACTACTCCCAAAAGCTGGCAATGATTGGCTGGATGAGGCCAAAACCAGGAGTCAGAAACCCACCCCAGGTCTCCAGTGTGGATGGCAAGGACCCAAATATTTAAGCCACCAGCTGCTGCCTCCCAGGGTGCACATTAGTAGGATTTTGGATCAGACACAGAGTGAAGGCTTGAACCCAGCCATTCTGATTAGGGATGACAGCATCCCAAGTGGTGTTGTGATAGGTCAAATGCTCGGGTTTTTTGTTTGTTTGTTTGTTTTATTAAAGAGAGAGACAGAGGCATAGAGCTTTTTGAGGATCTGAGACCCACTTGCTCTTCCCTTATTGCTCATTTTAGATGTCATTCATAAAGCTGGTGGGAGCAACAGGATTAAGAAGGAAACAGAAAAGATTGTTCATTCCCTGCCTCTGATGAAACCTGTATGAACAAAGGTTAATTTCTTGACTGATGGGGCTTTTTTCTTGGGAGAAGAGGTAAAGGACTAAACATTTGTGGGCCCTGAGTCACACAGTTCATCAGTAAATGGAGCCTGCCCTACTATAACCAGGCTTGTGATTATCGTTTGGCCAATGAACTAATTGTAACGAGTCATACTACCTTCCAGAAAAAAGCAAATCAAAGATGCTTGGAATGTAAGAGGAGCTGGGGGTGAAGACATAACTGCCAGAAAAGAATTACATGCTAAATTAAAAGCTCTACATTAGCTTTCCTGAAACAAAATGTAACTTATTTAATTGAAAAATTAAATAAATACAAATAATATAAAACAAAAAATATATGAAATTTGTCCTACATTGCATTACATATCTAAATTGTATTTTCTTCTAATAAAACATAATCCCCTTAAATGTAGTATAACTTATTTAAAGAATACTTATGCAGGAAAATTTCAAATTTTGTTTTCTAAGTTTCTCAACCAAAGTTCTCTCCTTGAAGTTTTATTTGTGAAAAAGACAATTGCTTCCTCTTTAAACAAGTAATCAGACTTGAAAATGTTTAATTTCATTTTCTTGATAAAGTTTATCTGTGATCAGAACTGAGTCATACCAAAAATACTTCTACAAGATTTGACCTTTTACTGAAATCCCACATTGAGATAATATACTTTAAATGGTTATCAATAAGACTTTTGTTTTTAAAAAGCACATTTAAAAGAAATCACTTTTTAAAAGCAGAAAACTGTTTTCAATTAAGCCCCTTACAGGCGATCAGCTTGAAAGTTACACTTGCTCTTTTATTTTCTCTCTATATAAATTATGCCCAAGAGTGCCATGATAGCAACGCTATACAAACTATGCCTTACTTTTGTATTTACTTCTTGTCAAAATAAGCTTTACAAATGAGTTTGTTTTCAGAGGGCTTCATGACTAATAATGACTGCATTGTATTAGTCTCCAGGTCAAAACAATGCAAGCACCAACCATGTTTCATTGTTAGTAAGAAAAACCTAGTTCAATTATACAAAGAAAATTAATTTTTCATTCCTTCAAGGGTTTTCTTGCAGCAGAAAAAGTTCACTTAATTCCAACAATGTTTTATCATTTCCTTTTAAAGAGAAATCTTTTGCTTGAGTTCCTGAGCAAAGTGGTCCTATGGAATCTACACAGGACTAACTACAAGGCATGTGTCTTTTTTTTTTTTTTTTTTTTTTGACAGGCAGAGTGGACAGTGAGAGAGAGAGACAGAGAGAAAGGTCTTCCTTTGCTGTTGGTTCACCCTCCAATGGCCGCCGCGGCCGGCGCACTGCACTGATCCGATGGCAGGAGCCAGGTACTTATCCTGGTCTCCCATGGGGTGCAGGGCCCAAGCACTTGGGCCATCCTCCACTGCACTCCCGGGCCACAGCAGAGAGCTGGCCTGGAAGAGGGGCAACCGGGACAGACTCTGGCACCCCGACCGGGACTAGAACCCGGTGTGCCAGTGCCGCAAGGCGGAGGATTAGCCTAGTGAGCCGCGGCGCCGGCCAAGGCATGTGTCTTAATTACCAAACAGAATTTTTGTCCACAAATTCCTGTGTGCTCTTAAAATGGTAGGATCTTGCTAGACAGATAACCTAAAAGTATTTGTTCCAAAACAAGTGTTTCTCTTATTACTCAAAGTTCCTATTTTTCCTCATTAGATTGTCCCTCCACCCCCAACTATTACTTTTATTACTGGCAGGTGTTGTGTTTTCCTTTAAGAGATTTACTATGAACATCCTAGAGGAGCAAAATTCTGAACTGAATGAGAAGTCTGGAGGACAATAACCTGAGGATTAAATAATTAGATAGATACACAAATGTATAGTTATAAAAATGAGTTATAGTCATAACTATGTATACATACAGATGAGATAATTACAAATACACATTTCATTATGTATATATGTATGTACACATCATAAATTATATTTTGTATATAACTTTTTCAATTTAAGTCACTATAAAATGAGCTTGCTGCTTTTCAAATTAGCAGTAGGTGACACAGTTTTTTTAAAAACTGGACCGAAGTTGGAAGGTGAGTTTACTTGAAACATCTAGAAACCAGAAGTCAGAGAAGAACTGGATGAAAAATTGTGAAAGGATGAAAAATTTCACCAGCCCAAAGAGGTGAGGAGAGGCTAGAAAGAAAAAGTAAAGATCAATTTTGAGAAGGTGAATGAATAGGAGTGAAGAACAGTGCAGGACTGAGTGTGGAACCACCAGAACACACTGGAGCAGCCACGGGCCACACAGAAGGGGATGGCTGTTAGAGGACAGTGGCCAAGCAGGGAGTATGGTTTGGAGGCAGAAGGGATGACCATACACTTCAAGTAAAGTCAAGGCTCTCCTCAAGTCACTGGGCCAAAACCACTCAGAGGCAAGCCAAAGAGGAAACACCCTTCTAGCCTGTTTCACTTCCCAGTCAACTGGATCAAGAAAATTAGGAGCTATATATCCACCCTTCTTGCAAAGTCACCTCCAAAAGAAAAAGCCACATATCCAGAAGTTTCTTACCACCCAAAAAGCATTTCCCAGTGTGTAGCCGAGAAACCCTCTACCAACCAGACCAAACTATAATTTCTTGATAGCTTTCTCTCAGTCAGACTGTCAGACAAAGATGATCAAACAAAACCCAAAAGGCATCATATTGAGGTGAGTCAGCTCTAGTGGACTTCTCTGGAACAAGCCAAGTTTGCTGGAGCTCATAGGAAAAAAACCACAGGATTTATTTAAACTATCATTCAAACAGAAACTCTGGCTTAATTTTTCCTTTTGAAGTAGTTAGATCATTTTAGAGATTTTATCGAGTAGATAAAAGCAAATTCTACCGAGGAAAAGGGACATCACCTTTTCATAGAACAGAAAAAGAGCAGTCACATCATTTTCTGCTGCCAAGGGCAGCAATATAAAGGGTATACCCTAGCAGTTAATGAATCGGGGAAAGGAAATTTAGATATTAATATAACTCTAAGAAAAATACCCTCAAATCAATAATTTTATTATAATTTTCTCATGCCTCACCTTCCACTGAACTCCAGAGGCATGATCCTATCTATTGAGCAATAACCATATATACTCATGAAAAATGAACTGTACCTTACAGGTTTGGTATCAGTCAGCTTTTTGTCACTATAACAAATACTTAAGAGAAGCTACTTATGAAGGAAGAAAGTTTATTTCAGGGGCTGGCGCTGTTGTGCAGCGGGTAAAGTCGCCGCTTGCAGTGCTGGTGTCCCATACGGGTGCTGGTTCGAGTCCTGGCTGCTCCACTTCCGATCCAGCTCTCTGCTATGGCCTGGGAAAGCAGTAGAGGATGACCCACGTCCTTGGGCCCTGCACCCGTGTGGGAGACCTGCAAGAGCCTCCTGGCTCCTGACTTTGGATGGGCCCACCTCCAGCCCAGTGGACCAGCGGATGGAGGACCTCTCTCTCCCTCTCTGCTTCTCCTTCTCTCTCTGTGTAACTCTGACTTTCAAATAAATAAATAAATCTTTATTCACAGTCCAACTTCAGGCAGCCCCATTGGACTAGTCTTTGCTGAAGGTAATATCTCTTTTTATTTTTTTATTTTTATTTTTTTAGCTTTTATTTAATGAATATAAATTTCCAAAGTACGGCTTATGGATTACAATGGCTTCCCCCCCATAACGTCCCTCCCACCCGCAACCCTCCCCTTTCCCATTCCCTCTCCCCTTCCATTCACATGAGGATTCATTTTCAATTCTCTTTATATACAGAAGATCAGTTTAGCATACATTAAGTAAGGATTTCAATAGTTTGCTCCCACACAGAAACATAAAGTGAAAAATAATAGATGATTTTTTAAATGATGATGAAATCAGATCAGACCTATTGTCATGTTTAATCCCAGCGAGAGTCAAGTTGGGAATTGCTAATTTCTTCTTTTTTTTTTTTTAACAGAAGATCAGTTTAGTATACATTAAGTAAAGATTTCAACAGTTTGCACCCCCATAGAAACACAAAGTGAAATATACTGTTTGAGTACTCGTTATAGCATTAAGCCTCAATGTACAGCACATTAAGGACAGAGATCCTACATGAGGAGTAAGTGCACAGTGACTCCTGTTGTTGACTTCACAAATTGACACTCCTGTTTATGGCATCAGTAATCTCCCTATGCACCAGTCATGAGTTTCCAATATCTCTTTTTATAAAACCATCAGGAGTCAATCATGTGAGCTTCACCTTAACAAACCAAGCTGATCCAATCACTTTCCAATGGCACCACCTTCAGACATTGTAATGTGATCAAGGATCCACCTTACAAGAACCATTAATCCCTGACACTGGGACTTAAATGCCTGTGTGAGTTCGGGAGCCAAACCTTGTTGAAACTATAGAAGGTTCCTATAGTCTCTTCACAGATGCTGTGATATTAACTTTATGTGTCAACTTGACTGGACTATGGGGTGACCAGATATTTTGTCAAACATTATTCTTGGTGTGACTTGAGGATGTTTCTGGATGAGATTAAAATTTACATTGGTAGACTGAGTAAAGCAGATGATGCTCCCTGATGTGGATGGAACTCAGTCAATCCACTGAATGTATGAATAGAAAAAACAGCAGCAGCAGCAGCTATGGGGCAGGATTTGTGGCATAGCAGGTTAAGCCATGGATAATGGCCCAGGGCCTTGAATTCCTGTCATCTACATGGAAGACCTGGATGGAGTTCCTGGCTCCTGGATTCAGCTGTTGCCAGCATTTCGGGAGTGAATCAGTAAATCCCCCCTGCCATTCACGTGCAAAGCCTGGATGGAGTTCCAGGCTCTTGGCTTTGGACTGGCACAGTCCCAGTCATTGCAGCCATTTGGGAAGTGAACCAGTGGATAGAAGATCCACTTCTCTTTCTGTCTCTTCCTCTCTCCTTGTCACTTTGCCTTTTAAATAAATTGATTTTTAGAAAAGGACTTTTCAAGACATCTTAATCACTTTTCTTTCCACACAGCCCTGTTTCCTGCTCTCATCCCAGTAGCAGTAACTCAAAAAAATTTTTGGGTTAGAAATCATAGCCAGAATAGAAAGGAATTAACCACAGCACTATCCTATCACCCTGTTAGAAGCTGCCACATTCTGTCAAGCCCATTTATACTTAAACCCATTCCTGCAAATGGCCTTCATTTTTGTGGCTGCTATTGTTCTCATTTTATTCAGAAGTCAAAGACAAAAAGAGAGACAGAAAGAACTCTCATCCCCAGGTTCACTCCTCAATGCCCACAATGGCAGGGACTGGGTCGGGCTGAAGCTGGGAGCTGTGAATCTAGGTGTCTTCCACGGGTGGCAGGAACTCACTCACTTGAGCCATCAGCATTGCCTCTCAGGATGTGCTTTAGTAGGCAGCTGCAGTCAGGAACCATGGCTGACATCCTGTATCCATGTACTCCAGTACAGATAAGAATGCTTTTGCCCTGAGGCCAAACAATCCACAAAGAACGGTAAGGCCATTACTAAGACATGGAGGGACTGAGCTTCAGTGTTTTTTTGTTGCTTATATTCACTTACTTTTATGAATTTCATTATCTCGTGTCCTACAGTACCCATAAATTCACTCTGAAAAGGCAAATTGAGGTCTTTTAACATTTTGGCTCCAGTAATGGCTATAGGTTTCCTCCATAAAGTCTCAGATAAGTAGAAAAGTTACATGGGCCCTATACAGCAAATGTAGGGAGGATAACAAATACTAGTGCAAACTATATAGACTTATAACCTTAGAAAACGTTTTTTAGAAGGAATACAGAATGTAACCAGTCTGTGAATTATCTGTCACAAAACGCACCATAAAGAGGAATCAGGAGGCAGCTGTTTGGCCTAGCAATTAAGACACAAGTTGGAATGTCCATATCCTATATAATAGTGTAGGGGTTCAAGTCTTGGCTGCACTCCCAATTCCAGTTTCCTGCTAATGTACACCTGGAAGACAGCAGGTGATGGCTCAGGTACTTGGGTCCTATCTACTCATGTGGAGCCTGGATTGTGTTCCTGGCTCCTGGCTTCATCTTGGTTCACCCCTGGCTGTTGCAGAGAGGGAACCAACAGATGGGAGCTCTCTTTGTCTGTCTCTCTCTCTTCCTCTCTCTCTCTCTCTCTCTTCCTCCATCCCTCTCTCCCTCTCTCTCTCTGACTTTCAAATACATAAAGTGAATTTTTTTAAAGAAAAGAGGAAAAAAGAAGAATAAGATCCTACTGTGGTATAATATTCTCGATGACAGTTAAATTCTAAAGTCAGCACTTAAGACTAAAATTACATTATCTTCAAAGTTATCCCCTAACAATTCCTAAAGAATGTACCATATTAAATCTCTCAGTTAGGTCTACCACACCCAAGTTTTTCTCCAAAGTTGGAATAGATACCTTTGTCATTGTTTGAAACAGAGATCTAGCTTCTGTTTAGAGAAAATGTAGTAACAAGAGTATGTTGTGCCAATAAATATTAGGATCACACTCAGCACTGTGGAAAATTCACACTCTAAGCAACACATGGGAACAAAAACAATCAGGGCAACAGCAATTATTTTATATCATGTCCTGCATGCTCCAAGGCAAACACTCATTGGCTGGACTGTGAAGCAAAATTACTAAATGTACTTATATATTTGTTTATACAATTCTAAAGAGAAAAAAAAAAAAAACATGGGAAAGAGGGGACATCAAAGCAGGGACTTGACCATAGAAGTCAATGCCCAGTGTCACTTATTCCACATCTGTTTGGATGTTTAGCCTCACTAGAAAATACGTGAATACTTCAAAGAGTTCCTGTGAAATAGAATTAAAAGATAAGCTTATTGAGATGCCCAAAGTTTTAAAATTCATGAATAATTTTTTCATGATATGCATTTACTATGAACTTTTAAAAGACCTCTCATATGTATGCATGGATTTCAAGTTTGTTGCACCAAAATAAACATCCCTTTAATTCAATTTTCCATAAACTTTTCTAAGTACCCTGTACACTTGGCTGAAAAGTCAAAAAGAGCCAATTTTTCCTTAGATCTTCAGAATTATCTAACGGTGGAGAAAGGAGAAGCTGTCTCCAGAGTAGACACTGCCCCAGAGGAGGTTAATTTAAGAAAACATCTAAGAAAAGCCACAGTCTATTTTCCACTGACTTAACAGATAGTTGTGGCCATATGAAGGCCAGAAATGACAATCGTAAGAGACACAAACCATGTTTAAAGAGCTGAGAAGTTAGAGAAGAATTTCTCTCAGTCCCAGGGTCAAGAGCACACAATTCATCCACAAGATGTGGAATGAATAGTTAACTTTAAACACCTTGGCTTAGCAAGCATTACACACCCAACTGGAACACCGAGCAGCCACATTCTATGAAAGTCCTTTGACCACCAATGACCACTGCCCCTATCTTAACTTCAGGACAGCCAGAGGTAGAGGCAGGTGTCTAAGCCTGTATTTGAGATAAACTCTATAGGATTCTGGTTCAGAAGCATCCTCCACAATCCTCTTTCTCTGTCCTCCAAATGCCATCAGCCTGGCATTTGATCTCCCAACTAGCCCTGATCTCACCTAGGCTTAAGAAGAGGCAGAGCAACAATGGGACAGTGACAATGACGGGGCAGGAAGAAATAAGGTCTGAGGAGGTAAACAGAGGTGGAGGTTGCTGCCAGAGAGGCTGGGTGGGAACAGCTTGTTTGCTACCCCTGCTGTTCTCGTGAATTCATTCAATAAATACCGACTGAATCTCTAACATGAGCACATTCTGTTGCACACTTTTCATGGTAGACTTTATTTTTTTGAAAGTGAGAGTCACATAGAGAGATGAAGGAGAGGTGGAGAGAGAAAGAGAGATCTATCCTGATTCACTCCCCACGCCACAACTGTGTCAATCCGAAGCCAGGAGCCAAGAGCTGCTTCTGGGTCTCCAACGTGGTTGCAGGGGCCCAAGGACTTGGGCCATCTTCTATTGCTTTCCCAGGCCATAGCAGAGAGCTGGATCGGAAGTGGAGTAGCCGGGACTCAAACCGGCATCCCTATAGGATGCCGGCACTGCAGGCGGCTTTACCTCGCTGCGCCACAGCACTGGGCTCGATAGGCTCTCTAAAAGGAGGTTTGTTTCTGGTACCTTTAAAAAAAAATTATTTATTTGAAAGTTACACAGAGAGAGGAGACAGAGAGAAAGTCTTCGATCTGCTAGTTCACTCCCAAATTGGCTGCAACGGCCGGAGCTGCGCCAATCCGAAGCCAGGAGTTTCTTCCAGGTCTCCTACTCAGGTGCAGAGGCCCAAGGACTTAGGCCATCTTCCACTGCTTTCCCAGGCCATGGCAGAAAGTTGGATCGGAAGAGGAGCAGCTGGGACTAGAACCGGTGCCCATATGGGATGCAGGCGCTTACAGGCCAGGGCATTAACCCACTGCGCCACAGCGCCGGCCCGCTGGTATCTTTTTAATTGAAGCTCATCAGTGGAGTGAACCTGGCTTTTCCTTATAGAGATCACACTCCACTGCATAGACTCAAAGGCTCCCGGCCCTAGAGGCAGTGAAAAGGAAAGGAGTGTTTGGCCACAGCTGTAGGCCCGGAGAATTGCCTCAGATATGGTTAGCTTCCAAAATCAAAGCAAGGACTGGGTTCATACAGTGTTCAGTGGTAAAACAAGGCTTCGTTTTCACTGTGGCTCCCTGGAGGTACGTTTTTAGAACAGAAATTTGAGAACACTTGGATTATTCACTAGTTTTTTTTTTTTTTTTAAAAAGGCAAAGAGGGTAATTTATAGTATTACAAGAGATTTTTGAGTTCAGAGATGGACAGTTTCTAAGATTTTAATGAGTTAATATAAAGCAAAGACTGTATGTGACGAGGCTGATGGAGGATCCGTTTCATCTTCTGATGGAAGAAAGATGCCTGCGCTCCAGATTCCATTTCTCAAGAAGAATTTATTCTGCCTGCAGTTAAGCAAATGAAGAAAATGTTGTTCCAAAGCTGCAAAACTCATCTTTTCCTTGATCGAGCAAAAAAGTGTGCCCATCTGTGACACTGCACATTTAGATTGTTAGCTAACAAGATCATAGGAAATCCAGCCACTATTTTCTGAAATCTATCTTCAAGACATACAAGGGTCTTGGTTCTCCTGGGCAGTGTTTATTGCCCTAGCTTACTTTTCTGTCAAAACCATACCTATTTTTTTCAAAACAGAAACAGTAAGAGCCAACAATGTCCTGAATATAACTGTCCCTGCATGAGGCACTGCTGAGAGACAGATGATCAAAACATACCTGGAACAGGACTCCAAGCACAGACGCCTGCTGAAAGCTGTAGGCAACTCTTTTCTCATCTCTGCCACATTTTGTTCAAAACCACCTCAAACAATCTGGTTACTTATCTCATTAAATAAAGCAATAAAGCCTAGCACAAGATAACTTACTATTATTATCCTATTGCTTTGAGTATGAGAAGCAAAATAACTTTCAATGGTACACTGAGAAATACAGAAGTGCTGATTGCCAAATTCTATCTTGTAATTTATTAGTCATATGCTTATACCAGAATTTAAAAAATGTTGTACACACTAGTCCAAGAGCCTAATGCATTGAGTTTGAGGTGAAAAGGAAAGAGACTTCCGGGCCCGCGCCGTGGCTCACTAGGCTAATCCTCCGCCTGTAGCACTGGCATCCCATATGGGCACCGGTTCTAGTCTCGGTTGCTCCTCTTCCAGTCCAGCTCTCTGCTGTGGCCCGGGTGTGCAGTAGAGGATGGCCCAAGTGCTTGGGCCCTGCACCCACATGGGAGACCAGGAGGAAGCATCTGGCTCCTGGCTTCGAATTGGCGCAGCGCCAGCAGTGGCAGCCATTTGGGGGGTGATCTAACAGAAGGAAGACCTTTCTCTCTCTCTCTCTTACTGTCTAACTCTATCTGTCAAATAAATAAAAAATAAAAAGGAAAGAGACTTTGGGATAAAAGATGTTAAGTTTCCAACTGTTATTTGTGGATTTCAAAGGAGATGACATACAAAGTAAAAACAGGGAAAAGCCTGCATCAGTCCTGGAAGTGAGTAAGGTTGCATTCCCTATCAGAAAAGTTGAGGAATTTCTGGAAACACTGCAAGAGCACAGAGCAGGCCTGACCCCTCTCTCCCACCCACCACATCCCAACATAAGAGAAGTAGAAGAAACCCTGAGAGAAGGCACTACACACCCTTGCATGGAAAGCAAGGGCAGGCCAAAGGGTGGGCAGTCAGCCAAAGCACACCGGGGGGGCTCCCCTGGAGGGGGCTGCCACACTAGACATGGCCACAAGGGTAGAGGAGTGGAGTTCCCGGCACAGATGCTCCATCTGCCCAGAGAGAAAGTCACCACTTGTGACATTCTCAGACCCTGCTCCATCACTCTCTCAGTGCCCTTCCCCAAAGGTTCTGGGCCCTGAAACAACCATGTAAATTATACCAAATTAAATGCTTCCTGGTGCTGTCATTTGAACCTGAAGGATTTGTGCAGTTCCATATATCAGCTTCTGATAAGTCTCTCCTCAACTCCTACTATATTATGATATACTAAGCAAGAACACAGTTTTGTCTGTAAGGAAGAACAAATACAGTAAAATCCTATCTAGCCAACCTGCACTAAATGATCACACATTTAACCATAGTTCCCTATTGACTCAGGAAAACATACTGACTGACACCTCAGCATATCAGGGCTCATAGCTGGTAGCCTCCTCATAAGCCTGCAGGCCTTTGCATTTATCAGTTGCATGAAGAGTTGATTGGTAGTTAAGCTATGCCTCTTGTATTTATTATTATATATAATTTAATTAAATAGTATGTTATCTGATGAAGTGTGACCAAAAAGGTTACATTCCTTAAATATATTATATTTATCCAGAGCTGGCATTGTGTACAGTGGGTTGGACCACTGCCTATAATAGTGGCATACATATCAGAGTGCTGGTCCCTGCTACTCTGCTTACAATCCAGCTTCCTGCTAATGCACCTAAAGCAGTAGAAGATAGCCCAGGAAACTGGGCCCCTGCCAGGGAGCGTCAGAGGGAGTTCCTGGCTCCTGGATTAGGCCTGGCCCAGCCCTAGTCATTGCAGTCAATTGGGGAGTGAACCATGAATAGAAGGTCATTTTCATATACTCTGTCTCCCTCTCTCTGTGTGTCACTCCACTTTTCAAATAAATAAATACTTTTTTTAAAAAATACAGAGCAAATGGAGCCGGCGCCATGGCTCACTAGGCTAATCCTCTGCCTTGCGGCGCCGGCACACGGGGTTCTAGTCCCGGTTGGGGCGCCGGATTCTGTCCCGGTTGCCCCTCTTCCAGGCCAGCTCTCTGCTGTGGCCAGGGAGTGCAGTGGAGGATGGTCCAAGCGCTTGGGCCCTGCACCCCATGGGAGACCAGGAGAAGTACCTGGCTACTGCCTTCAGATCAGCGCGGTGCGCGGCCGCAGCGCACTGGCCGCGGCAGCCATTGGAGGGTGAACCAACAGCAAAGGAAGACCTTTCTCTCTGTCTCTCTCTCTCACTGTCCACTCTGCCTGTCAAAAAAAAAAAAAAAAAAAAAAAAAAAAAAAAAAAAAACCAGAGCAAATTATTTTAAAGAATCAATAAAGATTAAGTTCTAAGAAAATATGCTATCAATTGGGTGTGAATGTGGCAATTGTTAATGAGGGAGAAAATAATACAAAAAAACAAGGTTTCTGCATTCATTGGGTCACAAGTGTTTTAAGCTCTTGCTCTTCTTTAAATAAACTGAAGCTGAAAATCACAGGTTACTCATGATTAGTATGGTTTATGTAACAAAGATAATATGAATAATCAATAATCTCATTTTCAAAGAAAATGCCTGATCCTACATTAAATGATTGGCTAATAGAATGTACACTGGTGTAGGTTTTATATTATTTCACTTTTCAAATTTTTTTATTTATTTACTTGAGACAGAGAAACAGAGAATAATCTAATGGTTTAGTCCCCAAATGCCTACAATGGCTAAGTTTGGGCCAGGCTGAAGCCAAGAACCAGAAACTCCATCCTTGTCTCCCACGTGGGGGGCAGGGACCCAACTACTTGAGCTATTACCACTGCCTCCCAGGGAAGGCAGGAAGTAGAAATCAAGAGTGGAGCTAGGACCCAACTCAGCCGCCAACCCAACCATTAGAATATCCATCCTAAATAATCTGATTCCCTACCTTAACCAGCTTCTTTTGATTAATGAAGCAACTATCATTCTGATAAAAGATAAAATAAGAAGGCTACTGTTAATAGCAAATAAACAGAGTTATTTAAATATATTACGGGTTTTTTTTTCCTCCCTGTATTTATAAAGGTTGATTGCCATCAAAAATGACACAATAACTCTCTGGGCCAGGAAGTTCATGTCTAATGGACTGCTTCAGAGGAAACAAGTGGCCACTGATGTCCTCCACCATGGGAAAGCAATAATGCCTAAGAGAGAAATTTGGGAAAAACTAACCAAAATGCATAAGATTGCAAGACTTGGTATTTGGATTAAGAACTCATTTTGGTGGTAGCAAGACAACAGGCTTTGCATAATTTACAAATCCTCAGGTTATACAAAGAAAAATGACCCCAAGACATGCAAATTGCAAGACATGGCCTCTCTGAGAAGAAAAGGACTTCATGCAAACTTTGAGTACATGAACAGGATGTCAGGGACACTGCAAAGGCCAGAACTGATGCTGGCAAAAAGCAGTAAGAGTAAAGATTCTGCAATAACTTTATCTATGGTGATTATGCAAATTTTTCATGGGGATTAATAAACAAAAAACTTAATAAAAATAAAAATGTGGTTCAAATAGAGTGGACAAACCTGAAAAATAAAAGGAAATGCTTCCCTTTGATTTACTTTGAGAGAAGAAACTTTTTTAAATTTTTGGAAACTACTTTGACAAATGATCAGCCCCTTTCTTAATGACTGTAACTCAATGAATGATCAGTAAGCTGGGCAATCATCTGATAAATACTTTCCACAGAATCTAGAGCAATTTCTCAGAGCCATGGCACCAGGCTAACACAGGGCACAGGTGGGGGCCAGAGCAGAAGCAACAAGGACAGGCAAAACCATTAAGACAACAATCAGTGCTTTTTTTTTTTTAATTTCTGCTTTTTTTTTTTTTTTTTTTTTTTTGGACAGGCAGAATTAGACAGTGATAGAGAGAGAGACAGAGAGAAAGGTCTTTCTTTTCCGTTGGTTCACCCTCCAAATGGCCGCCATGGCCAGCACTACGCCAATCCAAAGCCAGGAGCCAGGTGCTTCCTCCTGGTCTCCCATGCGCCCAAGCACTTGAGTCATCCTCCACTGCCCTCCTGGGCCACAGCAGAGAGCTGGACTGGAAGAGGAACAACTGGGACAAGAACCCGGGGTACCGGTGCCGCAGGTGGAGGATTAGCCTAGTGAGCTGTGGCACTGGCCAACAATCAGTGCTTTAAAAACAAAGAAAAACACTTGACCAATCGATTGAAAATGCTGAACATTCTAGAAATTCTCAGGGCCCTGTATTTGAAACATAGGCAAAGTTCTTGTTAAGCAGCATTTGAATAATGCATTCCCAGGAGAGCTATGATAACAACAGGGCAAAAACAGAAGAAAAACCTCATTATCAGTGGACTCATTATTTGATCAAATGATTTTTTAAGAATTAGCTTTGGTAAGTTGGTCATTCATCAAAAAATGTGTTAAGATTTATTTATCTGAAAGAGAGAGAGAGAGAGAGAACGAGCTAGCTCTTCTATCTGCTGGTTTGCTCCCCAAATGGCTACAAGAGCCAGGACCAGGCCACGCTGAAGCCAGGAGCCAGGAACCCCATTTGGGTCTCCAATGTGAGTGGCAGGGGCCCAAATACTTGGAACATCACCTGCTACCTCCCAGGATGGTGCACTAGCAGGAACATGGAGCAGGAATAGAGCAGCCAGGACTTGAACCAGCATTCCAACTGGCAGTCCTATAAGGGAAGTTGGTGTTACATACTGAAGCTTAGCCCACTATGCCACCAAGGACCTGGCCACCACCAAATGGTTTTTGATATATTCATGTTAGGTGAAGTAGTCATCCTCCAAGGTGGGAAGGAGGGCATTCTGCCTTGAACAAAGGAATGGTTTAACTGCAAAGTCAGTTCCATGAAGTAAGAGATCATACCTATTTAGTGTACCTGCCTTATCTCCAGCAGTTAACTCATAGCCCAACATATATTAGGAACTCAAAAAATATTTGCTTCACAAATAAATGTTGTATATTAATAATAGACTATAAGAATTCTGTATATAGGTCAGAGGCCAGATAGGTGAGAGTCTTGGGTTGTTAGGCTGTGGATGCTGAGGCCAATTCTATCTGTAAGAGAGAGATAGGCAGGGTGGACAGTGAGAGAGAGAGACAGAGAGAAAGGTCTTCCTTTGCCGTTGGTTCACCCTCCAATGGCCGCCGCGGCCGGCGTGCTGCGGCCGGCGCACCACGCTGATCCGATGGCAGGAGCCAGGTGCTTCTCCTGGTCTCCCATGGGGTGCAGGGCCCAAGCACTTGGGCCATCCTCCACTGCACTCCCTGGCCACAGCAGAGAGCTGGCCTGGAAGAGGGGCAACCGGGACAGAATCCGGCGCCCCGACCGGGACTAGAAGCCGGTGTGCCGGCGCCGCAAGGCGGAGGATTAGCCTAGTGAGCCACGGCGCCGGCCAGAATCAAAGACTTCTGAGCAGCAAAGTAATATTACTGAAACGAGGTATAGGAAGATTGATCTGCTTGAAGTTATTAGGATATTTTCAAAGTAGAGGCGAGGGGCTGGTGCCATGGCTCACTTGGTTATTCCTCCTCCTGCGGCACCGGCATCCCATATGGGCACCGGGTCTAGTCCCGGTTGCTCCTCTTCCGGTCCAGCTCTCTGCTGTGGTCCTGGAGGGCAGTGGAGGATGGCCCGAGTGCTTGGGCGCCTGCACCCACGTGGGACACCAGGAAGAAGCACCTGGCTCCTGGCTTCGGATTGGCGCAGCACCGGCCATAGCGGCCATTTGGGGAGTGAACCAACAGAAGGAGGACCTCTCTCTCTCTCTGTCTCTCTCACTGTCTATAACTCTGTCAAATAAAAAATAAAAAAAAAAAAAGTAGAGGAGAAACTACAACATAAATGTCCCTCAACAGATGAATGCAAAACCAAAATGTAGTCTATGCATACAGTGGAATATCACTTAGCCGTAAAAAGGAAGGAAATTCTGATGCATGCTACAACATGGAAGAACCTTTAAGATATTACACTCAGTAAAATAAACCATACACGAACGGACATATATCCTTCCACTTATATGAGGTACCAAGAATAACCACATTAACAGAGTCAGAAAATAGAACGGTGGTTGTCAGGGGCTGGGAAAAGGGAGAATCAGGAGTTAGTGTTTAATGCGTATAGATTTTTAGTTCATGAAAATGAAAATGTTTCAGAAATGGATGAAGGGATTCTTGCTGAGCAATGTAAATGAACTTCACAATTGTCAAAATGGCAAAATTTATGTTATGTATATTTTACCACAGTTTTAAAAACCTGGAACTCAAAGAGAGCATGGCTAGATTAGGAAATTGCATTTTTCCATATGACTGGAACAAGCGGTTTGAAGTATACAAGAGCTGAATTACAGTGGTGATCAGATAGCATGCTGTGAAGGGCCACAGCAACTCTGATGAAGAGTTTGGACTTGTTACTAATATGTGAATGATTCTAACTAAAATGGTCATACTGATTAATGAGGGAACTAGTAGGGAGAGAGGAGAACCTGGTAACAGGGGGTGGATATTTCATCCTGATCTAACCCAGGCTATTTCCTGCCTGGTCTAACCCAGGGTCTTGAAAATGAGAATGGAAATGAAGAAAAAAAATTTTATTATGGGCATCACAAAGGAGGTATAGATATATTACTTTTTGATTGATGGGATGGGGAAGAGGTTAAGAAAAATAAAACATCATGATTTTTAGCCTGGGGGACTGCAAAAATGATAGTACCATGAAGAGAGAAGGTACAGCCAACTGAATGAAGTGATTTGATGACAAAAATTATGATTTCCCTTCTTGATATAAGTTGGAGATGACAATAAAAAATCAAAATATGAAGTACAGTAAGCAACAGGAGATGTATGAGAGCTATGAACAACCTGCAACCAGCTCAATCAATGGTAGAGTGAGGATATCAACCTCATTATGCAACAGCTGTAAAATTAATTACAGTGTTCAAATAGAAAGGATCAGTATGAGTGCAGTAAACTATCTTCACTGAGAGATTGATTGCTAACACAGAAACAGCTTGTTGGAAAGGTAACAAAATAAAGAACACTATATATTAACTTTCTGTCTAAATTAAGCACTAGTCTATTCAGATGAAGCATAATGCCCTTCATATCTTATGGACAATATTCTGGAATCACACAGTTTGCAGAAATAACATTTGAGACATATTTCCTTGGATGGACAACTGGAATTAACAAAGAAAACTTCAGAATCTATACTATGAACTACTGAAGCCAGTTTTCTGAACTATTCAACCTGAGGTTGCTTAGTCCAATAACAACACACATACGTTCTAACAACATAATGTAGGAAGAACTGCAGTGGTCCATTCTTACTATCCATTTAGTCACTCAACAAACACCTACTGAGAGCTCACTAAAGATCCAGATACAGAATTAGAATGCCAGGAATCAAAGAGGAATGCCATATATTCCTCAGGAATATATAAAACCTCAGGATCCGGAGTCGGGGGAGAACAGGTGGGTAAAGCATTTACTCTGATCCAGCAGACTAATGCTCTTAAACAATCTCCTGGTATACATCTTCCAGTACAAACGCCCACGTGCCATGCCCACTTGATATGTCTGTATCAGGAGTATGGGACCTTTGTTCTGCCAAGGGCCAGATGGTATTTATAACATCATTTGCAGACCATAAAATTATCAACTTAAAAATTAGCCTGCTATAGATTTATTGAATTTCAAGTCCTGCCTGCAGGAGCTTTGGCAGGACCAGACCAGATGATTTCATAGTCCTTGTATGGCCTGCAGGCCAAATGTTCCCCACCCCTTGCCCATGTCTTTTAATATTATATTAGTTGATCATATCAAATTATTACACCCAACAGGTATATCCTTGGATACATATGTAACATGCAATTATTATGATTATTACTTTTATATGTATGGAAAGAGAGATATGAGGGGAGATAGCAAGAAAGGGAAAAAATGAGCTGTCAAGTTACCAAATAATCCCGAAGCTCCTCTCCCCTTGAGTATGTAAAAATTATTCTTTAATTGACAGTACTACCCAGCCCCTCCAGTTGGAATTTCTGCAACCTCCACTGTAGATGCTCTTCTACCTGGCATGTTACAAAGACTGACTTTTCCCATGAGCTAATTATTTCATGAATGGATCCTTTCCTCCCCCATTACCATGTCAGCCCCTCAAGGATAAGAATCAGGTCTTGTTTTTCATATGTGACTCCTCTATGAGCCTGCAGTGGGTCCTAGTAAATATTTGCTTAATCTAATTAAAACAAATTTAGTACATGCCTTGGAATCCTGTGTCAGTTACACAGTATTATTGAACATTGCCAAATTAGTAATTAAACATGCTATCCTTGCTTAGCACCAAGTGATTTATTCACTTTGTTGCTTTTTAATATCCAAAGCGCGACTTCTCTTTCTAACAGCCAGTTCCTACAACTTTGGAATTTACAGTATTTTCATATTTCCATAATGACACCTGCTGGTAGGAGAAGAATGGGTGAACTGCAGGAATTTTATTCAACTAGCTACAGCTAGACATAGTCCAATCTGAAGCAAGTAATGTTCCTGAATATACAAAGAGTAAATCTCAATGACTCCAAATACTCAAATACAATTTCAATACTATTTTCCAGCCAGAATTAAAACTTATCTCTATAATCCCTATCCAAAGCAAAATTACTAGGGGTAAGGTTAGTTATTATTAAGGGCCTTAAAATTATTAATTCACTTCTTTTAAATATTTTATTCTATTTGCAAGTTGGCATTTGAAATACAGTTATCCAAGATATTATCATTCTTTTAACCTTTTTCTGTTCTTTTATATGATTAATTACTAAATCAAAGTTTAAATGTCCCAGCGGCAATAAATGGAGCATTTGTCTCCCTGGTAACCTGCACATGGTCTTGCCCTTGGGGAGCAAACAAAGAGAAGCAACAAGGCCAGCCTCTCTGGCAATGCTGTTAGAAACATACCATAGGCTGCAAGAGGCACAGGAACAAGCCTGCCTTACAGCCTCAGTGCTCAGCACTCTACCTGACTTGTAGTAGGCACCGATGGACACTTTTAAATAAGCAAGTGTGTGTGTGCGCATGTCTGTGTGTGTCTGTTCAAATAGACTTGATGCTGGGTATACTTTGTCCAGATACTAAGATGTTAACCAGATCAGGTAGACTCCCTTTGGCAACACTTGAATGATTTTCAATAGTTTCAACAGTTTAGAAAGCCGGAAAATTAACCAACCACATTTCATTCATCCAAATAAAGTGAACTGTATGCACTCAGATTTGTTGAACAGTTAATACTTGGATGTATAACTCACTATGACACATTACACACACATATCTAACCAATAATCCTTCTCAATTAGAAATCCCTAAGGTATGCTGATGACAAAGGAACAGGGTCTCAGAACAATTCTTTCCAACTATCTGCAGGTTGGGGTCCTCTCTGCTTTCCACCCACACCCACCTGTGTCAGTTTTGTCAGGTTACAAGCATGCTAACTCCTTGACTTCCCTGGACTTCTTAAATTTCTTTTCTATCACACAAAGAAGGAACTGCTTCTAGGCAAAGTGTGTGAGGTACATTCCATATCAAATATATGCCCCTTCCTCTAAAACAGCAGGGCCAAGGACATAATTAGCATGCTTATTAATCAAGAGCTGCAATTTGCTTTCAAAAAAGAAAACCCTGTGGGCACTTTCCAAGGCTTTCTTTTTACATCCTGAGTGTGGATTATGAATCAACCCAATAAATACAAAATACTATTATGTACTAGCCCTGAAGAGTACTGAATAAAGGAGTCTTGGGTCTTGCCCTCAAAGGAAAGACTTCATAGACCAATATCATAGGCATTCACCTTGTACTCTATGAGGACTAAATCACGCACTGACAGCTGGTCAGTGTTTAGCTAGCGTAGTGTTCCAGCTCCCCTCCCCACATCACAGAGGCTGACTCTGAGTGCACATGACTAAGGTGTCCCTGTTGCAGGGAGACCCAATCAATGGCAGACCCTAGTCCCCAGATTCCTGTATTTCATGGGACCTCAGTACCTAGCCCAGGGTTTTTCTGATCAGTGCTTTTAATTGAAAGATGAAGCTTGTGTAGAAAACCTGCAATGATTCAAAATAATGTAATTCTTGGGCAATATCAAATGAACATGAGGTGCCGGCGCTATGGTGCAGCGGATTAGAGCCCTGGCCTGCAGCACTGTCACCCTATATGGGCACCAGTTTGAGAACCAGCTGTTCCATTTTCCAACCAGCTCTCTACTATGGCCTGGGAAAGCAGCAGAAGATGGCCCAAGTCCTTGGGCCCCTGCACCGGCATGGGAGACCCAGAAGTTTCTGGCTCCTGGCTTTGGATCAGCTCAGCTCTGGCCATTGCAGCCATCTGGGGAGTGAACAAGTGGATGGAAGACCTCTCTCTGTAACTCTTTCAAATAAATTAATCTTTAAAAAAATGAACATGTGTGAGTGAGTGAGCAGACACACTGAATTTGAATATTTTTAGCCCTCTACTCTACAGGGCTCATGAGAGCACTTCATGCTTTGCTTTATACCAAAATACCATTGTGACTCATTATTTCTGGAGCTTATCAAAGACAAGAATGCAATGGAAACCCTACTCCCTTCCTAATACTTATATCAAAATTCATTTTGAAAACACAAAATATTTCCTCACCTGGGTCCCTGACCTCAGACAACATTATGGACTATCAGAGAGAAGTCAAGGAAAAAAAGAGAAATAGTATTTATTCACTGCTTAACACATGCCAACCACTATGCTAGCTAAGTACTCCTTTAAGTATCATAAGAATCCTATGAAGGATTCTCATCCAAACCTTACAGCTGAGGAAACTCAAGTGCAGAGAGACTAAGAAACTAGTGGAAGGCACACAGCTTCCAAGTGGCAGAACGGAGGCTTCTCCCTCCCTTACAACATGCTGCTCCCTCACTGCACATCACACTGCTGCCGAGTATGGCCATGTGAAGTGTAGGCATGGGACAGACAGGGAAGATTCGGATCTTATGGGGTCCAGACCTTATATAAATTTTGTATTCTTCCTCAAGAAAAAAAAACACACACACAAAATTAGATACAAAAAATATTTACTGAAAATGAGTATACAAATTACAGAAAAGAAATTTAAGCTAACAAATACCACAAACATTGTCTTTCAATGTACCCTTTTGGCTTTCAATAAGGATACTGAAATAGATTCTTGTCATTCCTGAATTTTGGTATGAACAATAATTCGGGGAAAAATACAAGATTAAACTGAAATTAAGGCATACAAGAGAACAATTCAAATGTTCCTACATGGCCCTGCACTATGAACTTGGATAACTGAATTATCTGAAACTACATATTGTGACTTATTGATGAGTATGTGTGAGAGTCTTGTCATGGACCACTGATTTCCCTTGCTTGGTGGCAGTTCTGCACATCCTTTCTACTGAAACCACCAGGCTTTATCAGGACAAGATGCAACAGATACACCAAGATGAGATCCAGTAGGGGATGCAGCAAACATGCATCTTGCCACACACACCTCAGGCCTATGCCCTACAAACACAGGACCTCTGATAAAAATCTGTTCCACACTATTCCCATGGAAAAAGAGAAAATACAGATAATTAGTTTATAATTAAATACTTGGCAGTATTGATCATAGTCCAAAAAGGAGAGAATATATTTAGCGAGGCATCAGTTCTACTCACAATTTTACATCTGCTAAGGTAAGAATTTTCTATAGGCAAGCACTTCAAACCTTGTTTCCAACCTCATTTTTCTCTACTATCCCAGTATTTCCAGTCTTAGGACTTGCCGATATCTTTAGGATCTCTGGCCCTCACTTTTGCTACCCATTCACGCTGCATGAGTCATCCAGTGTGTGGTAGAAGTATTCCTGGAGGCCATTCCTCACCCAGATGGTTATGCAAGGGACTGCAACCAGCATTACAATACCCCCCCCTAAATTACATGCATCCCCAAATTCAGTTACCTCTAGCTGGATTCAAAGTGTTTATTCTCCTTTCAAATACCTGCAACAACTTGGGCTGGGCTGAAGCCAGCATCTTACAATGCAATCCAGGTTCTCCCACGTGGGTGGCAGGGACCCAAGCACTTGAACCATCACCACTGCCAGATAAGGTGCCCATTAGCAGGAAGCTGGAATTGGAAGTAGAGTCAGGACTCAAACCCAGGCACTCTGAAACGGGATGAGGGCCTCCCAAGCAGCATCTTAACTGCTACATAAAACGCCCACTGCATCCAGTGCTTTTGGTAGAACCTTCATTAGATTACCAGAGATTGGCTGCTGCTGTGGAATAGATCTTATTATAAGAAAACAGAGCGGGAAGAGAAGCAATCTAAGGGCTGAGAGGACATGTAATGAGTTTAACAAGATATCTGTGTGCATCGATGCATCAGATAAGACTTGGTTTAAAGCAGATACTGTAAGGGAAAAAGAGTAAAGGCCCAGCAATCTATCATTCCCATTTCAATTATCTTAATAAACTACAGTCAACCACTTGGCTGAGAATCTCCCACAAATGCCACCTCCACAAATCTCTCTAGGAGAGCTTCAGAGACCAATACAGCACAGTTCGATAATTAAGATCAACATTTGTGGGGACCAGTGCTGTGGTGAAGTAGGCTAAGCCTCCTCCTGTGGTGCCAGCATCCCATATGGGTGCTGGTTGGTGTCCTGGTTGCTCCTCTTCCAATCTAGCTCTCTGCATATGGCGTGGGAGAGCAGTGGGAGATGGCCTAAGCGCCTGGGCCCCTGCACTCACATGGGAGACCCAAAGGAAGCTCCTGGCTTCAGATCAGCTCAGCTCCTGCCATTGCAGCCAGTTAGAGAGTGAACCATCAGATGGAAGACCTTTCTCTCTCTGTAATTCTACCTCTAAAATAAAAAAATACATAATCTTTAAAAAAAAGTCAACATTTTCCTACTTTTTTCTCCTTGGGATAGTAGGCTCATTTCTTGCATACATGCTTCTGGTGGGCCGTTTTGTAGGAAAAATAGCAACGGTATTATCCCATGCACTTTTTAACAGCCTGATACAGACTGAAAGGTTGGTGTTCTTTCCGTCCACCCACCCTCATCAGTTCATCAAAGCTGAAATGTCTAGCTTCAAGGAAGGCAAATTGGTTTTCATCAACGACTGAAAAAAAAAAATATGATCCCTCACAAAAAGACAGTGTGAGGTCCCTTTATTCTATTGGATATTGCCTGTAGAGCTGATCCTTCAAAGGGAAATATCCATTAATTTCAGCTCCAGAGGACACATAAAATTGACCCCACAGGATTTTCAGGCTTCATTTATATGCCTTATATAAACAACTGCCTCTTTCCCCTCCTGTTGCTACCTGAATTGGGTGGGATGGGCCAGGGAGCTTGGGAACGCCTTTGTTGCAGACACAGATACTTTGTAAACAAATCCTAAAATCTTGCAGCCCAAGAAAGAATCCTTCTCTTCATGCCTAAACTTAAATGAGTGATGCAGGCTTTTCTGACAGCTGTGAGGTTGAAAACCAACCAAAAAATAAAAAGTCCTCGCCAAGCATGCTTAGGACTCTAAAATCACATCACAGGTTCTCTAGGTTCAATGCTAGTTCACAAAAGAAACCGAAAAATTTAGCTCCTGGCTACCATGTACCAGGAATTTGCATTCGTTAGTTTCATTCACGCATAAAAGTAAATACTAGCATCATTTTTATAAAACAAAGAAAATAAAATGAGGATCAGAAAAATGAAAACATTTTCCCTAAGATCTTGCAGCCATGAAGGAGCAGAAGTGGTACTGAAACAGAAGATAAGGAGGCCGGCGCTGTGGCATAGAGGGTAAAGCTGCCGCCTGCAGTGCTGGCATCCCATATGAGTGCCCGTTCTAGTCCTGGCTACTTCTCTTCTGACCCAGCTCCCTGCTATGGCCTGGGAAAGCAGTAGAAGATGGCCCAAGTGTTTGGGCCCCTGTACCCACATGAGAGACCCAGAAGAATCTCCTGGCTCCTGGCTTCAGATTGCCCCAGTTCTGGCCAGCTATTGCAGCCATTTGGGGAGTGGATGGAAGACCTTTCTCTCTGTCTCTCCCTCTCTCTCTCTCTCTGTAACTCTACCTCTCAAATAAATAAATAAAATCTTTTAAAAAAATGGGGGGCTGGGACAAAGGGAAGGAAAGGCAGAATTGATATATGACTCTCTGCCACTCCCTGACTGTGTTAACATTGACAGGAACTCATCTGAAAAACTAGAAATCAAGGTGGGCCTTTAGACTATGGACAGACCAATGCGTAGCATGAATGACTTCGGTAACTATTAGAATACATATGTGCGGGGCTGGCGCAGTGGCGCAGTAGGTTAATCCTCCACCTGTGGCATCGGCATCCCATATGGGTGCCGGTTCTAGTCCCAGCTGCTCCTCTTCCAATCCAACTCTCTGCTGTGGCCTGGGAAAGCCGTAGAAGATGGCCCAAGTGCTTGGGCCCCTGCACCCGTGTGGGAGACTAGAAGAAGCTCCTGGCTCCTGGCTTTGGATTGGCGCAGCTCTAGCTATGGGGGCCATTTGTGGAGTGAACCAATGGACGGAAGACCTTTCTCTCTGTCTCTCCCTCTCACTGTCTATAACTCTATCTTTCAAATAAATAAAATCTTAAAAAAAAAAGAATACATATGTGCACTAGGCTCTCTGTGTGGGTGGATGACCAGAAAGCAAGGGCTACGGTTGGGTAATATTCCATCATCACTGCCTTCATTCACCTCCACTTCCAAAAATAATTTTTCCATCTGTCCCCAAATTTCTTGTACAGACACTGACTTTACAAGAACAACATTGTGTAAGTGAGAAAGTAAGAGATGAGTAAGTCTTCTTCTATTCTCCCTCCCACTTTTTACAGGGTTTTGGAGTCACTAGCCACTAAATGAGGAGCAGCAGACTGAAGTTACTGAAGCCTTTTAAATAACCCCACTGCTCCTTCCTTATTCTAAACTACAAAGGCATCGGAAATATATATATTACATACTGTTTTTCCCCTTTATTTAACTGGTTCAAGGGTATATACCTCTCTCTCCCTCCTTCTCTCTCTCTCTCTCTCTCTCTCTCGCTCTCTGATTTATTTATTTATTTGAAAGCAGAGTTACAGAGAGGCAAAGGCAGAGAGCGAGGTCTTCCATCTGCTGGTTCACTCTCCAAACGGCCACAACATCTGGAGCTGGGCCAATCTAAAGCCATGTGCCAGGAGCTTCCTCCAGGTCTCCTACGCCAATGCAGGGGTCCAAGGGCTTGAGCCATCTTCTACTGCTTTCCCAGGCCATAGCAGAGAGCTGGATCAGAAGTGGAGCAGCTGGGACTAAAACCAGCGCCCATATGGGATGCCCACGTGGCAGGAGGCAACTTTACCCACTACAACACAGCGCTGGCCCCAAGAGTATAAACTGCAAGCTCCTTGAGAGTAGACACCATGTACAACGGGCTGAATTTGTAGCATAGTGGGTAAAGCCACTGCCTGTGTCTGTGGCATCCCATATGGGCACTGGCTTGAGTCTCAGCTGTTCCACTTGCAATCCAGCTCCTTGCTAATGCTCCTGGGAAAAGCAGTAGAAGATGGCCCAAGTCCTTGGAAACCTGCATCATGTGAGAAACCTGGATGAAGCTCTTGGTTCCTGGCTTCAACCTGGCCCAGCCCCAGCTGTTGCAGCCATCTGGGGAATCAACCAGTGGATGGAAGATTGGTATGTGTGTGTGTGTGTGTGTCTGTGTGTGTGTCTCCCTCTCTCTCTCTGTAATTCTGCCTTTCAAATAAAGAAATAAACCTTTAAAAAAAAAAAAAAAGAAAGAAAGAAACCAGGTACAAGCTCTCCTTCTTTCATGTGTATTCCTCACGGAGCTCAGCACAATATGGGAAGAACAGCAAGCATTCAGCAAACACTCCACGCTGTACATGTGACTCAGTGCTCTTTACTGGATTGCCGATTAGTTTTTATTTTATAATTTATCTTTACTTCCCCTCCAAAAAATCCTCCCTGAAGGACATGAGAATTTATAAACTGACATTAGAGAAGAAGCTGAGAAAGAATCACAGCTAAAATATCAGCAGCAATTTCAGTAAGTGAACGCCCTCTACTTCCTCATCTGGATAGCTGGTCTACATACCAAAAAACATCCTGACACCCCATGATGTGAGGAGTACTAACAATAGTTCAACCCGTTGCCATGTAAACACTGAGGACCTAGCCCATCAATAGAAGAGCTGGAAATACTCATCCAGTTCTAAAAATATCACTTCCTTTTCTCTTCAAAAAGCAAATTTTCCAGGTTAATACAAATATTTAAGGGGTAGTACTGAAACTCATCAGGCCGCTTGAACTTGTCGATTCATTGGCTGGATGCTCCAAGCTCTTCCCGAATTTGTGAGGACTGCACTAAGGGTTACTGCCTTTGCTGTCTTACTAAATCCTCAAAAATGTAGCAGTCTTAGGCTGTGATGACCACTCCTTCTTGGACCCATGGAAGGAATCATTGAATGAGGGAATTCTTTCCCCTGAGCCTGGACTTGGCCTCAAAACTCCTTTTGACCTCCAAGCACCCCAAGCAGCTGCAATCAAGCAAAGTTAGAGTACAGAAGCCATTTTTCCATACCTGAGATAGGCCTTCTGATCCCCTAAGAGCTACTGAGAAAGCCAGCCTCCAAAACTGGCTGTGAAGCAGGCTACTTTTGTCTTCAGTGACCCCTAAACCCTCTTTGGAGTTTCCTCATTATTTCTATCATCCTCATCCTCAACAAAGTCATCCTTCTATGACATTTATGCTAAGTCAAACTGCCAAAGTTCCGTGCTGTGTGCCCACCCCTGGCCTACGTTTCTACAGGTATTATAATATTTCCAAGCCCTTTTCTCCTCCAACACTAGGACCGTCTTTTCCTAGTGCCATAAATGATTATTTGGTCAGCCAGACAAACTCACCTAAATTAATGTGCTAATGCTGCACAGGAACATATTTGCATTTTAGGAAGTCCCTTCCGGAAACAATGTCATGAATAATACTAGTGGGGGAAATTTCAGACCTCAATGTTAATTGGCTAGAAGAGACTTGGGAGCCTGAGAGACAAAAACTGCTCCTAATCATATCTCCTAGCTTTTCTCTCAAACCTCTCTCAATAACTTTTCCAATCCGTCAATGCCCTAGGTCTTTTCCAGTAAGCCAACATAATCACCATATAAGAACATAACCTGTGAAACATCTAAAAATTCACAAGAAAAGCTAGGATAATTGAAAAATGAGGCAATTGATTCCTGTGAACCTGTAGGTACAGGCTAACTGGAAAAGTTTGCTAGAATCCCCCATAATCCTGCCTCTGCAAGCTTTAACCTGGTACCTTCCAAAAGCTAAATTAATTAGCTATCCAATACCACTCAGTATAAGTGGCTTAATGTTTTCACCAGATCTGAATAGGCCCAGAAAACAAGGAGTGGGTGGATATGAACATGTATTTCATTTATTTTGTGAGTCCTATTCTCAGTGGACTGGTTGTTTCTAAAACTACACACACAAAAAAGCTTTAACTGCATGGGTAATTTTTGTTTTGTGGTTCATTATTATTCATTTTCAATAACGCAGCTAAAAATGACTTATAGGATTACAAGAGTATAGTATAAAATTTCTAATACAATTCAACGGTCTTTAAGTAAAAACATGAACATGACCGACTGCAGTTATCCTATACAATGGAAGAAAAATGTCAAGCTCAATTATGTGAAAATGCAAGAGAACTGTTTAGACAAGCTCCTTACCAAGACTTTGCATTGCTCACACAATAGATGCTTAAGATCAAAACCATAATAACATTAAATCAGTTTTCTGATTATAAAATATGCTTTTCAACTTAGTTCCACATTAGCAATCTCTGTCCTACTACACATATTAAAATATGAAGACAACAGTGACTCCTAGGAAGCAGACCACAGAAGTCACCTGACAAGCAAAACTTATACATTCCAGGTGAAGTTAGAGAAAATTCATCATGAAAACTTACTCCTGAGGAGTGGCTTGAAAAATGCAAATCATTCCAGACACACTGCCCCATGCGAGTTGATGGGTTCTGTGCTATTAAGTGCAATCCATTTCCTTCAACACTTGTTCAACAGAGGTATTGGAAAACTATTAGATTCACATTGAGCACATGATAAATGCACAAAGAAATGCTTGAAGAAAAAATGAATTCATTAATATAAGAACTGTACTAACAATCTCCAATAAATAAAAATCACATATAGAACTAAATATCAATTTCCTCAAAAATGCCATCACTATTCTGCCTATTAATCATTCTTTCCTTGAGATAATATCTCTCTTTGAAATGTTTAGAAAGGCATTTATTTACCCCAGTAATAAAGTAAGTGTTAGTTAAGTATTTACATACCTATTCTATTTAGATACACCATATGTTTTTCCTAGTTCACAATCTCCATAAAATACAAAAATCGTATAATCCTACCAGTGTACGCACCAACAAAAATTTTAAAATCATAAACTTTGCATTTTAGTTTATCTCACATTCTGCTTCACAGACCAACCACATTTCATGATGAAAATTTTCCTCAGCTGGTGCCTCCCATCCTTTATTTTTCAAATACTATTGATTTGACCAATATCACTCTGGTTTGGAAATGCTTCCCTTCCTGTCGGTTTCTGCCATGATCTCCTCTGGATATAGTTCAATTAGATGCCTTCTCACTTTTTCACGAGTAGCCTGTTTTTGTAAAAGTTTGGAAAAACTTTGAAAAAGAACTATTAAACGTTTTCACTGTCAATAGAAAAAAAAATGGATTGCTTGAGCCAGACACGGCTCCCCGTAGAGCTAACCTTTTGATCCTGGAATCCTTTCATGCACTTAAGTCTTCACTAGAGTCAATGGGAGTGCTGTGTATGCAGGGGCAGCAGGATCAAGTTCAGTCTCTTCTTTAGTACTCCACAGCCAAGTGGGGTAGCCAGCTGAATCTGGTTTAGTTGGGGAAAAAAAAAAAGCAACAACTTTCCTGATGCTTTGAAGTTTTGGGGACACTGTAATAATATCAGGATTTCTAGGAGGTTATGTTGCATAATCCTTAATAAGTTATTCTAATGGCTTCAAAAAGTGAGTGGGATAAGAGAAACAAGCTCCAGTACTCATAGGAAGTATTTCGTAAAGTTCTATGTAGAAATGACTCAAAATGCATTTCAGGACTATGTTTAACCATAAGACTGTCCAACTGTGTGTCCAGACAGGGAAGTACCTCAAACTATTCCTGATAGATGGCTGTCTACCTCATTCTTAAAGGAAAGGAATATAAAACAGTATCTCTCAAAAAAGGCTCAGAGAATGGAGTGGGGGAAGGGAAATGGGGAGTTACTCTCTAATGGGTACAAAGTTTCAGAAGTGCATGATGAAAAGAGCCCTGGAGATGGATGGTGGGGACCACTGCACAGCCATGTGAATGTACTTAATGCCTCTTAATCGCGCACTTAAAGATGGTTAAGACCGTAAAGTCTGTTACATGTATTTTATCACAATTTTTAAAATATAAAAAAAAGCATTTTTAAAAGTCTCCAAAGGTTTACACTATTGAGAATTGAAAAAATTAGAATTCTGTTAACCGGAAGATTCCTGCACTCACTTGTCAATTTTCTCCTTTAAATGAGGACAAAATGCTCAGATGAAAACAAAGGCGCTTACTGGAGGATTCCACTGTGTGTGGATTAAATATCCCTGTGACTAATCCAACTATTGGAATGGAAACAAGGCACTCTTTCCTTTAGAATCTTTATCACCCTAACCCCACAAGTTTTTGCTGATGAGGACTTTTTTCCAGTCGAGGCCAAAGGGCTGAACAAGGTGATTCTACACTGCCAAGTGGAAAAGGAGACAAGAGAAGGGAGAAGTACAATGGTGTGACACAGAAGCCACAAAATCTCTCTACTGGAACACACTTCATTTTATTATTTTGGCCTGAACATTAAAAAATTGTAAATAACACCACTGACTCTGCCTACTGTTTTTATTACTTTTTAAAAATGTGTTCTAGAGACAGAGAGAGACATAGACACAAAGACAGAGAGACAGAAAAAGCTCTAATCTGCTGACTCACTTCTCAAATGCCCTGCAAGGGCCAGGGCTGGGCTGGGCTGGGGTCAACTGGGGCTGAAGCAAGGAGCCAGGAACTCAATACTGGTCTCCCACAAATGTGGCAGGAACCAAATTGCTTCAGCCATCACTAGTACCTCCCAGGGCCTGCACTGGCAGGAAGCTGTACTCAGAAGCAGAGATGGAAATCCAACCCAGACACCTGAGTATGTTAACTGGCATCATAAATGCTAGGCCAAATGCCCATCCCAACCTACTGGTTTGTTTTGTCAAATTTGAGAGAAAGACAAAGACAGAGAAAGATCTTCCATCCATTAATTTGCTCCCTAAATGCTTGCAACAACCAGGGCTAGACCAAGATTGAAGCCAGGAGCCCAGAACTCAATCTGAAATGATACAAAACAGAGTCTTGAAACTTTAGCAGGCAAACCATTATTGCAGTAAGAGGTAAAATAGCCAAACCTTCTTTGCTACCTCTGCTAAATGAGAATCATGACTCCACATCTTTACTCATCAATTTTTATCCTTTTTTTTTCAAAGATTTATTTATTTATTTGAAAGTCAGAGTTACACAGAGAGAGGGAGAGGCAGAGAGAGAGAGAGGTCTTCCACCCACTGGTTCACTCCCCAATTGGCCGCAATGGCTGGAGCTGCACTAATCCGAAGCCAGAAGCCAGGAGCTTCTTCTGGGTCTCCCATGCTGGTGCAGGGGCCCAAACACTTGGGCCATCTTCTACTGCCTTTCCAGGCCATTCCAGAGAGCTGGATTGAAAGTGGAGCAGCCAGGACTTGAACCGGCACCCATATGGGATGCAGGCACTGCAGGTGGCAGCTTTACCTGCTACGCCACAGTGCCGGCCCCTTCACTTATCAATTTACCAATTTAAAGAAGTATTTTTAGAGCAGGCACTTAGCACAACAGCTAAAAGTGTGCTTAGGATACCTGCATCCTATATAAAGTGCTTTATTGGAGTCCCCACCCAGATTTCAATCCAGCTTCTTCTTAATGCATACCATGAGAGGTAGCAGATGACAGCTCAAGTACTTAGGTCCTGCTGCCCTTGTGGGAGACCTGAATCGAGTTTCTGACTCCTGGCTTTGGCCTGCCCCAGCTATTGTGGACATTTGGGGGAATGAATCAATGAATAAAATCTCTTCTCTCTCTGCCTTTCAAATAAAATGAAAATAAATAATTTTTAAAATAATAATAAAGAAGCACTTTGTTCCCTGTTTAGGGCATATTTGGGGAAGGAAAAATTAAATGATTTCATTAAAATAAGACAGGTTTCTGGTGTTTCAAAAGAAGACCATTGACAAAGAATAGACAATGCATTGAAGAAACACATAATGGCAGATAGCTACAAAAAGAGATACTCAGCCTTGTTTGTAACGTAAATAATGCAAGTAAAATCAGTCCAGTAATTTTTTCTGTCAGAATGGCAAATTATAAAAGATTGGCAAAAATGAGCTTTGAGAACATATAGAAACATAACTTTGTGTTTTGTTAATGTTACAGTTTCAGTATTTGTCACTCTTCCACCAAACTCATTCAGGAGTTTCATCCCCAAAGTCTTTTGTTAATGATACTAAGAGGGTAAAAAGTTAACACAAATATGGCACTTAGAAGTGGGACTAGGGGAAATGATTATATTAGATTAGGTCATTGGAGTGGAGCCCCCATGATTGAATTCTAGTAGTTTCATAAGGACAGACAGACCACATAGGGAAAGAGGGGGAGAGAGAGAGAGAGAGAGAGAGAGAGAGAGAGAGAGAAAGAAATGCTCCCACCACAGTGTGATGCATCCAAGTTGGGTAGGGTGGCATGAGTGGCATGGGTGGGGGGCCCTCACCAAAGCCTGAGCCATGCTATTCAGACTTTGAACATTTGTAACTATAAGTCAAAATAAACCTCTAGGTTTTCTAGTAGCCTGCCTCAAGGATATCATTACATTGGTGAAAAACTAATACCTGGTTAATAATGTAAATTTGTTAAATTTATGCATAAAATCAAGTTTTCACAAATTAAGTCTTTATAAGCAGATAATTACATATGTGAATCAAGATGCTAGAGAATATTCAATGATTATTATAAACCACATCCACTAATAAAAGATTGGTTAAATAAATTATTGTTCATTCATTCAACAACTATTGGTTACATGTCTATTGACTGCCAGGCAGTATTTTATATACAATATATATAGTATATTCATGAAAATAACTATATACATTATGGGCATAAAATTGTATATATGGCATACATAAAATCTGTTATATTTAAAGAAGACATTTATATGGTATGTACTGATTAAAAAAAGGAAAAAGAGGGCCAGCGCTATGGCTCACTTGGTTAATCCTCTGCCTGCGGTGCGGGCATCCCATATGGTAGCCGGGTTCTATTCCCGGTTGCCCCTCTTCCAGTCCAGCTCTCTGCTGTGGCCCGGGAGGGCAGTGGAGGATGGCCCAAGTGCTTGGGCCCCTGCACCCGCATCAGAGACCGGCAGGAAGCACCTGGCTCCTGGCTTCAGATCGGCGTGGCGCCGTCCGTAGCAGCCATTTGGGGGGTGAACCAACAGAAGGAAGACCTTTCTCTCTGTCTCTCTCTCTCACTGTCTGTAACTCTACCTATCAAATAAATAAAGAAAAGAAAAAATTTTAAAAAAAAGGAAAAAGAAAATAATGATACAGATCTATAGTAATTAGAATGGGAAAAAAGTCACAAACAATTTGGTTATTATCTAATTTAGGCAAATATGTGTATATTTACTTATATATAGATATGTATTGACAGATATCTGTAAGGATGACCCCCAAAATGCGATCATATGACCAGTACCTATTTATGGGATTTTTATTGTTGTTGTTGTTAATCTTTATACTTCCCCACACTTCTGGAATATTTTACAGTAAAGCTATATGATTCTTAAATCTAAAATAATAGCCATATATTTATTTTGAAGGAAAAACAGATAACTCCTGATATAATTTAATCACAATATGCAGAAGAAAATACCAGACGGCCACAAAATTCCAGAAATCCAGCTGCAGTTCTAAGAAGTAAGATGCAAAAGCAGATGTTTGCCCACAAGGATGAGGTAAATCGGGATGAAGCACAACGGTTCCATAGAATTCAAGTGCACAGTGCAGCTGAATCTACTCTATTAAACTAGAAATCCAGGCCAGAAAAGTCCCCAAAGACCACAAAAGCTAAAAATTAATAACAATAAACATATCATACACAGGGCTTTTATGTAACTTGGATGTCACTAGCGTTGAAATGTTGGTCCTTTAACAGTTTAAAAATGTTGCTTTTTAACTCTATATATAATTTATTTTTCCTTTAAAAATAATTTCCCATGTACCCTCTCTATCCTTGTAATCCTCCAAGACAGTTTTCAGTCTGGGCAGGTGGGGAGTGCATATCTTGGTTTAAAGGCTAAGATACAATTGACTTCACCTGATTTATGATTAGCTTAGCCAAAATATCAAGAACATATCAACAGCACTATTGTAATCCATGGATACTTCCTTATTCTGCCATTATAAGTAGCATCAACAGGATGTGCATCATAAAGACAGAGAAACTGTAAGAGAATGATATGCCAGAATTCATGTGAGAAACTTTCCCATGAACTTGGTGGATCTTAACACAAATGTGATAAATAAGACAGAAACACATATCTACAGCAGATCTTTTACCTGCTAGGAATGAACACTCACAGATTTCACATTTTAAATGCATGAAAAATTACTTAAAGGTCAGGTTTCTATTGTGAGAAGTGTACTAAGTACTCAACTTTGAACTTTTTTTTTTAGTTTTTATGCTGCTGTTTTCTCTTACTGAGTTATTTTACAAGTTTCTGCCTTGTTCTATGTATGCATAACAAAATAGCAGCTTTCAGAAAGCCATATAAAACTTCTACTCCAGGACTTTAAGATTGAATCAAATCCCAGCAGTAAGCAAACACCTTACTTTCACAGTTTTTACGATAAAAATTGAAAACGAAACTTGAAAACATTTATCGAGTCAAACAGAACAAACAAAGCAAGCACTGTAGTCTGGTGTCTTTTATTAGGCCAACTTGAGTTCTGAATACAAAAGCTCTCTGGGCCACACAGCCATCTTAGAACAAGTGTTCATATGCACATCCATCTAACAGGACCACAAGATGCATCAGAGTCTACTTTTGCTCCTTTCAAAAACTGTTTTCATGAAGCAAGATGATCTTAGAGCATATTTTTTAAAGCTGGGAAAAGTGTTCTGTAACATATTTAAGTCTTCTGACTACAGATAGGGCACACACATACTGCCAAGCAAACCAGACTTTGTGCTGCCATTGTTAGCCAACTTCAGTTAACCGTAGACTTCAGTTAACTGTGGAGTTCAGTAACTGTGTTCTCAACACCAGAAGCACTAAGCTGCCTTTGGTTTATGACTCTTAATTTCCTATTTGTTATTTTCTACAGATGAAAAACCCAACCTCCAGAAATCTGCTGGTATTCCTAAGGATAAATCAAACTGAATATCTTGCAAGAACAAAGAAAATTTAGGAAGCCTTAAGAATAACAGACTGACTAATGCATTTTTTGGGTGATCAAGTTAATACGAATAGATCTGGTTATCCCTGTTGTGGAAAGAAAAGGTAATGGTTCAGGTTTCTGGGCTTTATATCAATAGTTCAAAGTTAGACAGGGGGGTGGGAGATTGAGTACAAGTCCCTCCTTGCCTGCCAAAGCACGTCCTCACTGTAGTTCCTTCGTTAAGAATCTTTGTGAATGGAACATTAAAGGAAATGATGGAAAGAGAACGAATACACCATGTTCATTAGTCTGACCCTGCACAGGAAAAGGTTACTTTCATTTTCTTTACTGACATTTTTATAGAATGATGTCAAAAGTAAACTTTAAAACACAGTTTTATTCTCAAACCTTCTCAAAAGAGAAAAATCTCTAGGCTAAAAACTGCAGTAGTATAATCTTTCATCTTAACTGTTTAGGAACAAAGGATTTTCATTTGGCTTAGTGTGTGTGTTTATACACACATTTTTTTTTTTTTTTTGACAGGCAGAGTGGACAGTGAGAGAGAGAAACAGAGAGAAAGGTCTTCCTTTGCCGTTGGTTCACCCTCCAATGGCCGCCGCGGCCGGCGCACCGCGCTGATGCGATGGCAGGAGCCAGGAGCCAGGTGCTTTTCCTGGTCTCCCATGGGGTGCAGGGCCCAAGCACCTGGGCCATCCTTCACTGCACTCCCTGGCCACAGCAGAGAGCTGGCCTGGAAGAGGGGCAACCGGGACAGAATCCGGCGCCCCAACCGGGACTAGAACCCGGTGTGCCGGCGCCACTAGGCGGAGGATTAACCTAGTGAGCCGCGGCGCCGGCCTTATACACGCATATTTTCTATGATCAATGATTAGCCTGAATCAATCCCTTTTTGTGGTTTTATTGAAATAATCAGTTTAAGACCATCAAGAATATTTTATAAGCTGCTGTTCAAACTTCTACTACTTAAAACTGAACAAATAATTTAAAAATTCTGCACATTAAAATAGATAATTAGTGAAAAGTCAATCTATGGAATGAGAGAAAATATTTGTACCCCTGATAAGGGGTTAATATCCATAATATATAAGGAACTTGTACAATGCAATACCAGAAAAAAAAAATAAAAAGCCTTGACTAAAAGATGGACAAAGGGAGCCCAGCACTGTGGCTCAGCAAAGTAAGCCACCACCTGTGACAACGGCATTCCATATCAGAGCACTGGTTTGAGTCCTGGCTGCTTCACTTCCGATCCAGCTCCCCACTAATGTGACTGGGAAGACACCATAAGATGGTCCAACTATTTGAGTATTTGTCACCCATGTGGGATACCCCAATGGAGTTCCTGGCTTTGACCTGGCCCAGGCCCAGCTGTTGTGGCCATTTGGGGAGTATATCAGCAGATGAAAGATATCTCTCTCACTCTCTCTCTCTTTCTCTCTCTCTCTTTGTCTTTCAAATAAATTGAATGAAATATATTTTTTAAATGGTCAAAGTACTTGAATAGACATTTCCAAAAAAGATATACGATGACCAATAGGATATGAAAAGATGCTCAACATCACTAACCATAAGAGAAATACAAATGAAAACCACAATGAGATAGTGCCTCACAGCCATTAGGATGATCACTATTAAGAACAGGAAATAACAAGTGTTAGCAATGACAGGGAAAAATTAGAACCCTTGTACACTACTGATGGGAATTTAAAACAGGTGCAGCCACTATGGAAAACTACTTGAAGTTTCCTCAAAAAATTAAAAAATATAATTACTATGTGATTCAGCAATCCCACTAATAAGTATATGTACAAAGGAAATAAAAATCAGTAGGTCAAAGAGACATCTGCACTCCCACAAGGATTACAGCACTATTCACGTTATCCTGGAGGTCAAAGCAACCTAATGACTGACAGATGAATAGATAAAGAAAATGTGGTATAAACATACAACAGAACATCACTCAGCTTTATAAGAGAAAAAAATTTTGGGGGCCAGCATTGTGGCATAACAGGTTAAGCCGCAGCCTGTAATGCTGGCACCCCAGCCAATTCGGGTCCCAGCTGCTCCACTTCTGATCCAGCTGCCTGATAATGTACCTGGGGAAGCAGCAGAAGATGGCCCAAGTCCTTGTCCCCTGTACCCAGGTAGGAGACCCGGTTGAAGCTCCTGGCTATTGGCCTCTGCCTGGCCCAGCCCTAGCCATTGTGGCCATTTGGGGAGTGAACAAGCAGATGGAAGATCTCTCTATTTCTCCCCCTCTCTCTCTGTAACTCTGCCTTTCAAATAAATAAAATAAGTCTTAGAAAAGAAAAAGAAAAAAATCCTGTCACATGCAACCACATGGATGAACCCTAAGGGCATTTTACTTAGTAAATGAGTCACTCACCAAAAGGGTATATACAGTAGGCAAAATCATAGAAACAGAGAGGAGAAAAGCAGTTGCCAAGGACTGAGAGGAGGGTGAAAAGAAAATTAGTGTTTAATGAAAACAGTTTCAGTTTTGCATAATGAAAAACTCCCAAAAATCTGTTGCATGATAACCTGGATACACTTAACACTACTGAACTATAAACTTAAAAATGGTTAATGTGGTAAATTTAATATTGTGTTTTCATAATAAAAACGTCTATACTCAAAAAAACTGAGAAAATACTGTCAAAATCTCTTAAGTTAGGTTGAAATGACAAAGTGGGCTTTAGAAAGCAAACAAAAGTTTAAATCAGTAAAACGTATTGTCCTAACATATTATTTAACAAAAATAACACACTGAGTTATTTTTGCTAACATAATGACACTTAAATTCTTGTGGTAGTATTTACAAAAATATATTTATTACTATTGTAGCAACACAATTTTGGGATTATTAAGACTGGAAAACTTTATCCATTATGTTAAATGAAATGACCTTTCCAAGATTGCATCCCACAATCTAGACAAAAATCTAAAATCCCACAAATCTGATTAGTTAACTAATAAGAACTAAATGGAACGCTTCTTTCATTTTTCAGAGACCTACACACACTTCTAAATCTAAAAAGCTTAAAAGAAGGAGCAGTTTTCATGGCAACATAGAAGGTATTCTACTGAGGAAAAAGGTTTGAGGCCTTAATATAAAGGGAAAAAAATTACAAGGGCCCTTCGCACTTCAAACACCTCACCCTTATTCACTTAGAGTTCTTTGGAGGAGGACATCTTGGTCTGCTTTGTGTATCCAAAACAAAATACCAGAGACTGGGTAAATTATAAAGAAAACAACCCTAGTTCCCATAGTCTTAGAGGCTAGAAGTCCAAGGACATGGGACTAGCACTTGGTGAGGGCCTTCATGCTGTGTCATCCTGTGGCAGAAGGTAGTAAGACGGGAGAGAGAGGGATAGACAGAGAGAGAGAGAGAGAGAGCTGAATTTGCTTTTATAAAAATCCACTCTTGTTATATTACTCCAGTGGTGACTTAGTCACCTCTTATTGAACCCTGCCTGCCAAAACTGTTGCATATGGGATTAAGTTTCCAATACCCAAATTTGAAAGGACACATTCCAACCACAACAGAGGGTCTCTCTGTATGTTTGAGTCTGTGACAAAGTTGAGTTTTTTGGTGTTTTTTTTTTTTCTTTCAAACTTTTATTTAATGAATAAAATTTCCAAAGTACAGCTTATGGATTACAATGGCTTCCCCCCCATAACGTCCCTCCCACCCGCAACCCTCCCCTTTCCCACTCCCTCTCCCCTTCCATTCACATCAAGATTCATTTTCAATTCTCTTTATATACAGAAGATCAGTTTAGCATACATTAAGTAAAGATTTCAACAGTTTGCTCCCACACAGAAACATAAAGTGAAAAATACTGTTTGAGTACTAGTTATAGCATTAAATCTCAATGTACAGCACACTAAGGACAAAGATCCTACATGAGGAGTAAGTGCACAGTGACTCCTGTTGTTGCCTTAACAAATTGACACTCTTGTTTATGGCATCAGTAATCACCCTAGGCTCTTGTCATGAGCTGCCAAGGCTATGGAAGCCCCCTGAGTTCACTGACTCTGATCATATTTAGACAAGGCCATGGTCAAAGTGGAAGTTCTCTCCTCCCTTCAGAGAAAGGTACCTCCTTCTTTGATGGCCTGTTCTTTCCACTGGGATCTCACTCACAGAGATCTTTCATTTAGGTTTTTTTTTTTTTTTTCCCCCAGAGTGTCTTGGCTTTCCATGCCTGAAATACTCTCATGGGCTTTTCAGCCAGATCTGCATGCCTTAAGGGCTGATTCTGAGGCCAGAGTGCTGTTTAGGACATCTGCCATTCTATGAGTCTGCTGTGTATCTCACTTCCCATGTTGGATCATTCTCTCCCTTTTTTATTCTATCAGCTAGTATTTGCAGACACTATTTTTGTTTATGTGATCCCTTTGGTTCTTAGTCCTATCAGTATGATCAATTGTGAACAGAAATTGATCACTGGGACTAGTGAGATGGCATTGGTACACGCCACCTTGATGGGATTGAATTGGAATCCCCTGGTATGTTTCTAACTCTACCGTTTGAGGTAAGTCAGCTTGAGCATGTCCCGAATTGCACATCTCTTCCCTCTCTTATTCCCACTCTTACATTTAACAGCGATCACTTTTCAGTTAAGTTTCAACACTTAAGAACAACTGTGTATTGATTACAGTATTCAACCAAAAGTATTAAGTAGAACAAACAAAAAAAATACTAAGAGGGATAACATATCAAGTGTCGACAGTCAGGGTGAGGGCTGATCAAGTCACTGTTTCTCATAGTGTTCATTTCACTTTAACAGGTTTCCTTTTTGGTGCTCAGTTAGTTGTCACCTATCAAGGAGAACAAGTGGTATTTGTCCCTTTGGGATTGGCTTATTACACTCAGCATAATGTTTTCCAAATTCCTAACAGGGATCACTTTTCAGTTAAAATTTAAACACCTAAGAATAATTGTGTGTTACTTACAGAGTTCAACCAATGGTACTAGAACAAAAAAAATACTAAAATGGATAAAGTATTACATTGTACATCAACCGTCAGGACAAGAGCTGATCAAGTCACTGTTTCTCATAGTGTCCATTTCATTTCAACAGGCAGAGTGGACAGTGAGAGAGAGACAGAGAGAAAGGTATTCCTTTTTTTCCGTTGGTTCATCCCCCAATGGCTGCTCCAGAGGCGCGCTGCAGCCGGCGCACCGCGTTGATCCGAAGCCAGGAGCCAGGTGCTTCTCCTGGTCTCCCATGGGGTGCAGGGCCCAAGCACTTGGGCCATCCTCCACTGCCCTCCCAGGCCACAGCAGAGAGCTGGACTGGAAGAAGAGTGACCGGGACAGAATCCGGCACCCCAACCGGAACTAGAACCCCGGGGGGCCGGCGCCACAGACAGAGGATTAGCCTATTAGGCCACAGCACCACAAAGTTGAGTTGTATACTTGCTTCCTTCCATCACTACTTTCCAAGAAAAGAAATATCAAGAAAATTAAGCCTCAAATTGTTGAACTCTTTACTTAGTATAGTCTTGGTCTTCTGTGTATAAAGTTATTTGAAAATAGATCTTAATGGGAAATGGGACCAGGAATGGGAGAGGGAGGAGGAGGAGAGGGGGTAGGGTGGGTATGGTGGGAAGAATCACTATATTCCTAAAGCTGTACTTATGAAATGCATGAAGTTTGTATTTTTTTAAATAAAAAGTTTATTTGGGAAAAGGGGGGGGGAAGGAAGGAAGGAAGGAAGGAAGGAAGGAAGGAAGGAAGGAGAAAGAAAGGAAGGAAGGAAGGAAGGAAGGAAGGAAGGAAGGAAGGAAGGAAGGAAAGAGAGAGAGAGAGAAAGAAAGAAAGAAAGAAAGAAAGAAAGAAAGAAAGAAAGAAAGAAAGAAAGAAAGAAAGAAAGAAAGAAAGAAAGGTAGGTCACAAACATAGAAAAATAAAAAAAAAAGAAAATCAAGTTTATAGAGAAGTGAGCACTGGCTCAGCCTCTGATGAAACAGTCAAGGGCATGAACTAGCCTGGCACTTCTCTATACTTTGTAGGCTGAGGTCCAGTTGGCTTCATCTAGTCTCAGAGGACCAGTAAAGGGCTTCCACAGGTCACCTAGTTGACTCTCCAATGCCTTCAACAACACTCCGTCTATCTAAACCATGTCTCCCACACCAGTTTTTGTCTTATTTCCAAGTATCTCCAGAAAAAGAGATTCCACAGTAATCCCTTCTAATGTTTAATAAACCCCACAATTGAAAAATTCTTCTCTATGTCCAAACTAGCTCCCCCCTGCTGAAGTTAAAAAATCATTTCCTTTTGTTCTCTTCCCAGCAAGGAGAACAGCTGGTCACCAGTCTCCATTCCATAAGCCCTCATAGACTTGAAAACTTTCATTAAGCCACACACTATTTCTCTTTTCCAAGCTAGATAATCCTAGCACCTTTAACTTTTCTTCCTAAATCCTATTTTTCCAACCTTCTGATCAATTTTGTTCTTCCCTGTGTATTCTTTCCTTGTTCTAATTTGTGTAATGGCCCTAAACTACTGAAAGTGAAATCTGAGCTGTTAAGGCATTAATCGAGACTGGAGAAGGAATCTGAGGACGGTTGGGCAGGGTTTAGGGGTGGCAAAATGGGATTAGAGAGAAAAAACTCGAGAAAGATACCTTGAAACTTAATTTGTCTTGGGAATGGAAATCTTAATAGTCACCCTGAATCTTCCCCAATTTCTTGCACAGTCATCTTATTTTCAAGAATGTCATGGGATAATCTTGCACTCAGCTGCAAGTTTTGTGAACCTTAGTCTTGCATAACATTTGGAAAACATGCATCCAAGGCACCCTTCAATACAAGTTTGGACTGCAGTAAAAGTGCAGTAATCCTGGCTGACTCAGAAGAATGCAAATCTCCAGTAACTTGTCAGCTAATAAATGCTGAATACAAACATGAAAGTCAAACACCAAGACACATGGTTTGACCCTATCCCAATCTTCCATCAAAACACAGAGTATGGTAGGCGCCGCTGCTCACTAGGCTAATCCTCCACCTGTGATGCCGGCACCCCGGGTTCTAGTCCCGGTTGGGGTGCTGGATTCTGTCCTGGTTGCTCCTCTTCCAGTCCAGCTCTCTGCTGTGGCCCGGGAGGGCAATGGAGGATGGCCCAAGTGCTTGGGCCCTGCACCCGCATGGGAGACCAGGAGGAAGCACCTGGCTCCTGGCTTCGGATCAGCGCAGCACGCGAGCCGTAACAGCCATTTGGGGGGTGAACCAACGGAAGGAAGACCTTTCTGTCTCTCTCTCTCTCACTGTCTAACTCTGCCTGTCAAAAAGAAAAAAAAAAAGAGCATAATGATGCCTGTCATGAACCTCTCTTGTCCTGAGAGAAGTTGACACACATTGCAGTTTTGACCTAAATCCTAGACAACATAAAGTTCTAAAAAGTCAAGATGTTTAAAAGCACTTTATATGCCTATGTCTCAAAGAAATGTGCCACAACATAATGCACTAAGGGTTATCTTTACAAATGTTTTTTCCCAAATTGTATTACATAATAATTCAAAAGTAAACGCATAAAGATGTACATAGTTAAACTTTGTACTTTATTATGCCAGGAGATAGAAAAAAAGGGAGGGAAGAAGGAAGGAAGGAAGGAAGGAAGAAAGGAAGGAAGGAAGGAAGGAAGGAAGGAAGGAAGGAAGGAAGGAAGGAAGGAAGGAAGGAAGGAAGGAAGGAAGGAAGGAAGGAAAGGAGGGAGGGAGGGAGGGAGGGAGGGAGAGACGAGACGGAGGGAGGTAGACAGAAGGAAGCGCAGGTGGGAGGGATGATTTGCACAAAATTGAAGGTGAAACCTCCCCTACTTTGTGGTCTCAGTACGTTTAAACAAACACTGATTAGATACATCTTGGCAAGATACCATTTGTACTATGCTCACTTGTGTTTTACAAGTCCCCGTTTCTCAAATACAACAATTCTATCTGAGGTATAAATATTTTCCCAAATATATGTGGTTCAGTTTGTATTTCTCAAATGTAGGCTAAATTCTATTCTCAAGGACCAAGACAGGTACCTTTAACAGTTGTATGTGTGTTGTCCCTGCATGCATTTGTGAGTTGCATGTGTATCTGGAATGTGTTTTCCACACAATTTACCATCTAACTGTGGACAAGTTAGTCTTAGCCACTGATTGAAAAGTTATTGAACCACTTATCAAAAGCAAATTGCTGCCATCTGTAATAAATGGCTGAAAGAATCAGTAGCATAATAAAATTCAGGAATCAAGATCAGTTAAGAGAGTGATGCTTTTATTACCCAAATTGTTTCCAACATCCATGTACTCAAAGAAAGTAGAGGCAACAATGATTGCACAGATGGGTCCCTACCTTCCAAAGCAGAGGCAAAGGTGAAGGTCTTCACGGAGCCATTGCATTGTTACATATGATCTAGGGATGCCAGATGCAGGGCCAGGGGTGGCGGCGGGGGTAGGGGTGCTCCTTTCACCTGTCTTCTAGCCTGATTCCTCTGACTCCTACCTCTGTTAACTTAAGTGGCTAACAAAGGACTTACTTGACACTTAGTCATGTTCAATAAATATTTGCTGAATAAATGAAGACAAAAGATCACAGATTCTGAATCATATTACATTAGGAACAATGTTTTTATACAATTGAAGAAATTCAAAGAGAAATAAAAGCTTGTCTGTACAGCATAAACTGAACACAGTGGCCAGATGTTCTTTTTATCCAGTTGAATTGTGATCACCAAAATAATGAAGATATAGAGTGCCAGACCCCTACACTGAACTGCTCAGATACACTGCTGTTTATTAAGTGCATATACTGTCATAACCTGCCCAGAGTAATTCAGGATATTAATTAGCACAGGGCCAGGGGTCAAAAACAAGCATCCTAGCTTAGGGTTGTATCTGCTACCCATTGTACCTTGTTCTCAATTCCTTCGTGATTGGATATTGCTGCATTCCATTGTCAGAAACTGAACCCCTACAGCGAAGTGTTACATTAAAATGGTGTTGGCTGTATTTCAAAATATTTCCTATTTGTGAGCTTTCTCTCGTAGGGGAAAAAAAAAACCATAACAATAACTGCAATATCTCAAGAGTCAGTAAATCTAAAAATCAGGAAAACCTCCAGCTGAATGTAACATATGACTTTTCTTCCCTAATGGAATGAATGATTCACACTAATGGTGGTTTACTACTAATGGTCACAATTCATTAACATCAAAGTACTAGAGTTTGCTGTTTAATGCAGATAAAATGTGGTTGCCTTTACTGTTAAATGCTTAATAAAAGGCCTTGAATCTTGGTCATTTTAATTTTTTTAATTAATTTATTTATTTGAAAGGCAGAGTTCAGAGTCACAAGCAGCAGGAAAGAGAGATCTTCCATCCACTGGTTCACTTCCCAAACGGCCTCAATGCCAGGGCTGGACCAGACAGAAGCCAGGAGCAAGGAGTTTCATGTGGGTCTCCCACATGGGTGCAGGGGCCTAAGTCCTCGGGCCATCTACCACTGCTTTCCCAAGCACATTATCAGGGAGCTGGATCGGAAGTAGAGCAGTCGGGTCTCAAACCAGTGCCCACATTGGATGTGGGCACTGCAAGCAGCAGCTTTACCCACTAAGCCAGAGTCAGCCCCACCTTGGTCATTTTAAACAACACTATTTCAATTGTCCTTGACATTGAATATCCATTCAGCAATGAAGCAATGACCCTTCCCCTGGCATAAAGTGTCCTGATCTTGAATGCTCTTTTCCCTCTCACCATGAAGGATTTTCAGAAGCTCAATCAAACCAGATTCCATTTATTAGAATGTAAACAACAATACACTTTAACAGGTTATCATTTACACCGGAAAGCAAAACTAAGTCAGCCAGTTTCCAAATTTAAAAAGATTACCTATATTATTAATTTATGTATGAGTCACACTAAATAAAAGTAGAAATATAATATAGTGGTGCTTATAATTCCCTAGGGTTCTTTATAAAGTATTACCAAAGGAATCAATGATCAAAGCATCAGAGAATGTGAATTACTTTTTCCCCTATGCTATGAAAAGAATGCCTTGGATTAAAGTTGAGGTTAAAATTGGTGCCACAATGATTTTTAAAAACTGCCTTAAATTTTGAGAAGTTCAGAGTTGGAAAAAGGTAGGAAGTTTCTCTCATAGACAGCTTGTAGTAATATCAACTAGAATGATCTTTCTCCTTTTTTAAGTTTTATTTTGTTTATTTGAGAAGGAGAGAGAGAGAGAGAGAGAGAAAATCTTATGCTGGTTCACTCCCCAAATTTCCCTAACGGCTGGGGCTGGACAGGCCAAAACAAGAACCCAGGAATACCATTCAGGTCTCCCACACAGGTGGTAGAAACCTAATTACTTAAGCCATTACCAACGTCTACCAGAGTCTGGATTGGCAGGAAGTTGGAGTCAGAAGCCAGAGACAGGTATTCAACCCAAGTACTCCTGAAACCAAACCTCCATAATATAAAAGCTGGACCCACCCTGTTGTCTGCCTCCCTTAGCTGAAGGTGTCCTTAACTTTCCTTTATCAAAAGTAATTAACTGGCCAGCGCCGCGGCTCAATAGGCTAATCCTCCACCTGTGCTCTGGCACCCCGGGTTCTAGTCCCAATCGGGGCCCCCGGATTCTGTCCCGGTTGCCCCTCTTCCAGTCCAGCTCTCTGCTATGGCCCGGGAAGGCAGTGGAGGATGGCCCAAGTCCTTGGGCCCTGCACCCGCATGGGAGACCAGGAGAAGCACCTGGCTCCTGGTTTTGGATCAGCGCGGTGCGCTGGCCGCAGCAGCCATTTGGGGGTGAACCAACGGCAAAGGAAGACCTTTCTCTCTGTCGCTCTCTCTCTCTCACTGTCCACTCTGCCTGTCAAAAAATAAAATAGGGCCGGCGCCGCGGTTCACTAGGCTAATCCTCCGCCTAGTGGCGCCGGCACACTGGGTTCTAGTCCCAGTCGGGGCGCCGGATTCTGTCCCGGTTGCCCCTCTTCCAGGCCAGCTCTCTGCTGTGGCCAGGGAGTACAGTGGAGGATGGCCCAGGTGCTTGGGCCCTGCACTCCATGGGAGACCAGGAAAAGCACCTGGCTCCTGGCTCCTGCCATCGGATCAGCGCGGTGCGCCGGCCACAGCGCGCCGGCCGCGGCGGCCATTGGAGGGTGAACCAACGGCAAAGGAAGACCTTTCTCTCTGTCTCTCTCTCTCACTGTCCACTCTGCCTGTCAAAAAATAAAAAAATAAATAAAATAAAATAAAACCAAATAAAAACTAAAGTAATTAACTGATTTAAGGGGGTGATCCAGCTGGCCTTAGATCAGTCTAATCACCAGATTCAAGGGGTCACTTGCATTAATTCAAAATAGATCTTAATTAAAAACAAGACTGGGAATAGGAGAAGGAGGAGGAACAAGGGTGGGAGTGTGGGTGGGAGGGTGATAGGGTGGGAAGAATCACTATGTTTCTTAAGTTGTATTTATGAAATGCATGAAGTTTATATTCCTTAAATAAAAGGTTTCTTTGTGGGGTCCAAGGAGTCATTTGCTTCTCCAATAGATAAGAACCTTGATGGCCAGTGTTATCCTGGGGTGATTTGTGTAGGGAAATCCCAGGTCTGGTCAGAATGTAATTGCCACCTTCATGTAGCCCCCAGACCAACTGGAGCCCACCTGGCCATTATAAATTCCCTAAGGTGAATGGCATCACCCACCAATCAAAGGAAGATCACAAGTTCCACTGACCAACCAGGAACTTGGAAACGAGCAAAACACACACCTCTCACCCCCAATTTCAATGTATATGAACCTTCACCCCTAACTTCTCAGGGAGCCCAGGAATTAAGCAATAGCTGCCCAGCTGTTTGCTCTGTGCTTTGCAATAAATACCTACTTTCTTCCACTCCGATCTCAGTAATTGGCTTTCTGCAGTTCAGACAAGCAAACCCAGTTTGGGGATTCTACCACAATGCCTCCAACCATTTTGGAGATGTGGACATCTTAAGTGGCATCTTAACTGCTAGGCTAAATGCCTGCCCCAGGATGGCCTGTCTGTAAGGAAAAGTAATATGTACCAAAAGCCATATGCATGTAACATTTGATTCAAGACTTTATTTCCTAGAGAAATAATCAGAGATTCACCCGAAGATTTGGATACAAGATAATTATGCCACACATTTAAAAGCAAAGTAAAATATTTTTAATCACCCACAACATCCAGCAATTGGAGATGGGTAAAATAAAAACAGGGATCGACAAACAGAACCACGTGCCGTCATCCCATCACCTCCATTACAGCAAAGCAGCTGTAGCTGCATATACTGACCGGAACCTTTCCCCTCGTGATGCTGCATGAAAAATCAGAGTATGGAATGGAATGACCTTGTGTGAGTCAAACATTCTCACATATGGATTCACACACACATTTATATACTTAAATACATTGTTTTAAGGACTGTGAGAACATAACCAAAGCTATACATGGGGTGACCTACAGGGAATGTGACTAAAAAAGGGTGAGTTGGCAGGGTGTGGTGTGAAAGAGAAAATTCAATCTTCTGCTCTATAAAACTAGTTATTGTTTCAATCTCTACATCCAGCAAATATTTGTTTTCTGATTCAGAAAAGTAAAAAGGCTTTATAAAAACATGTTTCAGAATAAGGACATAGGAAGCAACTCACAATGTTTTTTCAAGTGAAAAGAAAAGTACAAAATATTGCAAAAATATAAGCCCAATTTTGTAAAAATAAATCAAATACGGCACAGACTATAAGAGAAATATAGAGAACCGAAAGGAATTGGAAATATATCAAAATATTACTGATTAGGTTCCAAGTGGTGAAATTAAAGACAATTTTTTCTGTTTTCCTAATTTTATAAATTTTCTGAAGCGAACAGATTACTAGGATAACACATAAAATATTAAATCGTGTTAGTAGACTTCTTTTTTTAACATGGAGCGAACAGAGACAGAGTTCCCATCCATTGCTTCACTTCCCAAATGTCCACAACAGCCAGAGCTGGGCCAAGGCTAGACCAAGACCCAGGACCCAGAAACACATTCGAGGTCTTCTTTGTGGATGTCAAGCACCCAATTACTGCCTACTGCCTCCATGGATCTCCACTGGTGGGAAGCTGGAGTCCAGAGCTGGAGCCAGGATTCAACCACAGGCACACTATGGAACACAGGCATCTTAACTGCTAGGTTAAACGCCTGCCCCATAAATTTTTTAAAATTTTAGGTTCAATGAGTTAGTGGTATTTGCTTTTCTAATGTTGCTAGGACTTAAACTTTCCACAACTGACATTCATTTTTTTTTAAGATTTATTTACTTACTTTAAAGAGTTACAGAGAGACAGAAGGAAAGAGGGAGAGAGAAAGAGAAATCTTCCTCTACTGGCTCACTCCTCAAACCTTCCACAACTCACATTCACTTAAAAAAAAAATTATTTATTTGTTTGTTTGTTTGAAAGAGAAAGAAGGAGAGGTCTTCCATCAGCAGGTTCACTCCCTAAATGGATGCAATAGCCCCAGGGCTGGGCCAAGCTAAAGCCAGGATCCAGGAGTTTCTACCAGGACTCTCACATGGATGCAGGGGACCAAGGACTAGGGCCAGCCTCTGCTGCTTTCCCAGGCACGCTAGCAGGGAGGTGAATTGGAAGTGGAGCAGCCAGAACTCCAACCAACAGCACCTGATGCTGACGCTGCAGGCCTTGGCTTTAACCTGCTGTGCCACAGCGCTGGTCCCCACTTTTAAATGCTACTGAAGCTCTCTATAGATGAGTAATGCAATTATCTCACTATGATGTGCATGTTCTGATAAATATTTAAAATGTTCAATGAAGGGAGAGGCCTTATGTAGCAGGCTGACACAGCTGACAACTGAGGTTCAAAAAGTTAACATGATTTTCCAGAAGCACATTTTTTTTTTCATTTAATGGAAGAGCTGAGAATTGATTCTAACTCCCAGTCCAGTGTTTTTCCATGACATGATGCTGCTATGTTTTGGATGAGAATCACTGAAACCACAACCATGGCTCACTAGGCTAATCCTCCGCCTGCGGCGCCGGCACCCCAGATTGTAGTCCCGGTCGGGGCGCCAGATTCTGTCCCGGTTGCTCCTCTTCCAGGCCAACTCTCTGCTGTGGCCCGGGAGTGCAGTGGAGGATGGCCCAAGTGTTTGGGCCTTGCACCCACATGGGAGACCAGGATCCGGAAGCACCCGGCTCCTGGCTTTAGATCGGCACAGTGCACCGGCCATAGCAGCCATTTGGGGGGTGAACCAACGGAAGGAAGACCTTTCTCTCTGTTTCTCTCTCTCTCACTGTCTAACTCTGCCTGTCAAAAAAAAAAAAAAAAGATATATACAGCAAAATGACAAACGGATAGAAGTTGGTACACAGCTTCATGGAGAACTATTAAATCCAGCAAAGTACCAGAATCTACTCAGAAAATGCCATTGGCTTTTTTGAGGATCTTATCTACAAAAATGGACCAAGAAGGATAGTTCAAGAAATTTTATTTTTAATAGTAACGCAATTCACAGCTTAAATGAAAACATCTGTTTTAATTTTCCTTACTGATTAGGATAGCTAGAGATTCTGAGACATCTAGCATAACTGTAATTTATTTGATATGCAAATAAAGTTCTTGGCATGAGTGTAAATCTTATATTTTCAATTGTGCTCCTTGCAGCTAATTATTTTTTATTTCCCCTCCTGGGTCCAAAAAAAAAAGCTGGAGGTATAGTTGTTCATTAAAATGCATCCTTCCCACAAAATGCCCACAGGCACAATTCCCCAAAAAACGCAGAAAAAAAACTAGGCCTTAATTAATTAGCACTCAGATCACTGGGATAACTGCCAGATATGCTTTTTTTTCCACCTTTCCCCAAAGATTCAAATCTAAACCCAAAGAAGAAAGGCCAAATGGTAGGGGGGAGGGGACCTCCATGGCTTAGCAGCAAGAGAAATCAATTTCTACTGCAGCTATGAAGCAGACCCATGTATTAAGCACCTGGTACTATGCTAAATTATATTCAAAGACTTCCAGAATCAGAGGAGAAATTTGGGGTTGTTCTCAATGGAATCAGACCCCAAAAACCATTCACACTTTGTGGTTCTCACCAAACATCTCATACACACACACACACACACACAAACACACACGTGGCAAAACCAAAACATCCATAGCTCTCGTCCTTCTCATTAATCAGGTAAATTTGATATAACAGGTTATTAGACACATTCCCCCTTGCTAATGAAAAGCTTGCCTTGGCTCCGTGTATCAAAATGAACTGGTGGGACTGGCTGCACTATTGAAAGGGGCCTGGTGTCACCTTCCTTTCACAGGGTACCCTGTCTTAGTCAGGTACCATGCACACAATCACTGACTGACGCAGGCTCCCAGAGTGTGGCTGTGTGTTCATTCATACCAGGCAACACGGCATTTCAGAAAATGAGGGCCTGACAGGCTCCTCCCCATCAGTTTTTCTTTCATCAGACCTAGATATAGTCATTAATCCTGTCTGAACTACAGAGAGACACCAGAGAGAACACAAGTAATGAAGCACACATATATGCCTTTTCACCTTCAAGTATCATAGTCTTGCCTCACAATACTCCTAAATTTGAGAAGCAGACATAATCCAGACTACACTTCCATTTATTTAAACAAGCAGATATCATGTCAATGCATAAAAAGAAACAACCTACAAATCAAATCACCTATTCTTTAACTTTTAAAATGAATAAATAAATAAGCTCACCAGCTCATGTTGCCAGATTTGTTTAGTATTTTCTGCAGCCTACCTTTATGATATGAGTGCAAATGAATAGCATTCAGAATGATAACATGATTATATCCAAATAGACAACTGTCAGGTTCTACTACTAAATTTTTATTATGCTCAGTCCCTATGTAATAAGTCATTGAGGTTCATGGTAGTAACTGATATTCTAAAATGCCTACTAAATACATCAAGTAGATTAAATTACATCTAATATAGTAATAACAATGTATCTCATTTTTTTCAGATTTTACAAAGTATAGAAATCAAGCTGGTTCTTCTTATCCTGGCTTCTGGAATGTTCTGACCATTGCCTTAGCACCACCTTCTTCCACTACATGTAGATATTTCTACCAATTGACACATTGAAGGGTGAGTGAGAAAAAGGAGAAAGGGAAGTCTTATGACTTCTGAAGTTGAAAAGAGAAATTAAGTGCCGAAAAGGAGAAAGAGGATGACAGTTTTGCTTAACTCAAGTATTGAGTAAATATTGTTGCTTAATTATTTTTTTAAAGAAACATCAATGGCTATTTTTAGCCATTTATTTCTCAATTTATAAGAGTGAGATTATAATGTAATCAAATTTGTTCCACATACAAAAATCACTTCGTCCCCCACACCTCACAAAATCCGGGCCCCTATATCATAGTTTTCATGATATGGCCTTATCCTGTGACCTTAAATAACAAAGCACCTAAATGAGAGGTTGAGCTAGGAAAAACACAAAGCTGGAAATTCATCATCCTTGGAAAAAATAAGTAAAATATATATTAAGGAAATGGGTAATTCGGGGAACCAGAGTTATAAAATAAATTCCCAGATGTTTGTGCTGCTGCCTAATGTTTTAAAAAAGAAACAGCTTTTCATTACTTCATGAATCCTCCCTCATTGTGAAGACAATTTCAAAGCCTCCAGCACTCAAGAGAAAGCAGGTTCTCAGAGTTGTCAGGGTCTCGTTGCATCTCGGGTACCATGAATGTTCCAGCAATGCACGAAAAGAGCTCAGACCTGTAAGCATGTCTGGTTTTGACCTCCCCAGCCCGGAGTCTATGTTAATGTATTTTGGATTAAGATGGATATATGAAGCTCAGATATTATGTCATTTCACATTTCTCTACTCAATATTTCAAAACAATGAAAACAGTCATGTTAACATTAACAACACAGAGAGGACAGCCACAAATCCCCATGCCTTCCCCCTGGCCACTACATACCTTCAACAGGAAGCTTTAACTACTTCTGGCAGTGCCAATGAATGTGGTTAAAAATCAAGCAGAAAATGGCTGAATGTGCACGCTCAGCTACACTGTCTAAAACTGAAAGAAAAAAAAAAGCTCAAACAATTTTCACCCAATTTGGCTTGCTTTTCTTGCCTGCAAACTGCAATACTGCCAAGCTACAAGTTAAAGATTCTGACAATTTTGTGAGTGAAGGAAAAAAAGAAAGTCAGCATACTTCCCTTAAATGGGTATTGTGTATGTGTGTATAAGTGTGTGTATTTACACTTGATTAATTCAACAACATATGGGATACTTGTTAAAAATTTCCAGACACATACACACACACTCACACTTTGTGTTAGATCATGAAAAGAAAATGTCAAACCCAAGTTGAACTCAGTAGAACTATAGCTATAAATGCTAATATCCATAGTCATTCATACAACACTTCTCATTATCGTGCAATTTAGGCAGAAACTACATACCACCCTTCTAGATCTTGATTCTAACATGACTCATGTCACAAATGTGGTCAAGTGACTAGTTTCAGCCTCCATAAAACTAAATCTAACTTGTAGAAAAGGTCCCCAGAGCTAATTAACAAAGACAGCCTCCATTTGGAAGTGGTGTAGGTCATGGTGTTAGAGGTTCAGGATAATGTCTCATTTAGGCCGCAGGATAAGGCTCTGAACCCAAGAAGGAAATATTACAACAGCAGTCACCAAGCCTTACTCAGACTTTGCTTTTAAAGAAAAGCAAATTACTGAGATAAATTTTTAAATATATATTCTGGAAAACAGCTACCCGAGGCCTTTAATAGTCTCTTTGTTCCCAAAGCTAAAAAAGTGGTGTGCTTAGTGTCAAATAACTAATACTGATCATAAATAGCCAGAATGCATTGCTGATAAAAAGGGAAGCTTTGGAGTGAGGAACAAGGTTGTAAACCCATTGCCTATTGGTATCCACCTTGATAGATCATTTCAGAGAGTAATATGGCCATATGTGCCAAAAGCCTTAAAAAGTACACATGCCATAAGTACTGATCAGACACACACTCAAAGACTAATGGATACCTAATGTAGCACTATGCATAAGAAAAAAAAAGGAATCAATGTATTCAATAATAAGCAATTTATTAGACAAAATATGGTATAATCTTCCAGAGCTTAAAATACAGAAATTTAAAAAATCACCTTACAGAACAAATGCAACAACATAGGAAATATTCATGTATGTATCATTTGTGCTAAAAGTAAGTTAAAATACATTGGTATGCTATATACATTTATACCACATTATTAAGATATTAAGATATGAATGGGGGGCCACTGCCTGCAATGCCAGCATCCAATATGGGTGCCAGTTCAAGTTCTAGCTGTTCCACAACTGATCCAACTCCCTGCTAATGAGCCTGGGAAAGCAGCAGAAGATGGCAAGTTATTAGGCCCCTGCCACACCTGGGAGACCTGGATGGAGTTCCAGATTCCTGGCTTCCACCTGGACCAGCCCGGACCATGTGGCCATTTGGGGAGTGAACCAGCAAATGGAAGATATATATCTCTCCCCCACACACACACACACACTCTCCTCCTCTTTCTCTGTAACTCTTGCAAATAAATAATTTTTTAAAAATGATAGGAATGGAATGATAGACACCAATAACAGCATTATCTCTGGGTAATGACAGGAAAAGTAAATTTTATCCCTTCTTTGTGCCTTCCTGTATTTATCAAATTTTCTACAATGAAAACATACTACTCTTATAATCAGGTATACAATGCATTTTATTTTTAAAATTAGCCCTGTGTGAATCTCACAAGAAAATGGTTTCCTTTCTTCCTTTTTGTTCTATTCTATCACTTGTAACCCAAAATACAGGCTGAATTGCACCAGCTTTCCTGACTTCACCTGAGTTCTTTTCCTAATTAAGTAAATGGAAGCAGTGCTACAGGAAATTTTGTTGTAAGAGCCAAATGCCTTATAAATTCATATTCAAGAAAGACAAGTAAGACCATGAGTGGGAGTGGCCAGAAGAATTTACTGATGAGCATGAACCATTAAGTGAATTTTTGACCTTGGTCTTCACTGGCAAAAAGTGTTATCAAGCTTTCTATTCCTCATTTTGAAGCAGAAATTATGGCATTTCACTCAATCAAATATTTACTGTATACCCTCTTACATGGCTACAAGGAAGGCAAGTCTGGTCCTTGGCATCACACCCCCACAGTCGGTGGCTGTCTTGCTGTTGTTTAGGACACTTACTTCTTCAACCATCCTCTTCTTCAGCCGCAGCAGTTCTCTTTCATCCATGGACTGTTAAAATTTCATTGGAGGGGTCGATGTTGTGGTGCAGAGTGCTGCTTTGAGTCTCAACCACTTGGCTTCCAACCTTGCTCCCCGCTAATGGACCTGGGAAGGCAGAAAAGGATGGCCCAAGTACTAGTGCCTCTGCTGCCCATGTGGGAGAGCAGGATGGAGTTCTTCGTATAGTCACATCCTTGCCAACCCGGTCAGGGCTGCTGGGGTTATTTTCCTTTCGGCCACCTGACTAATAAACTAGTCTGGCTCTTTTTGCCACATGCCGCCTCACTTGAACAACTGGGGAACTTCTTCAAAATGCAAAGTCCAGGCCCCACCTTCAGAAAATTCTACTTCTTAAGGAGTGAAGTGGGTTTGGTCTTTTTAACAAGCTACCTGGTGTCTTCCAAGCTTGAGACAAAGGAGACAAAGCTTTAGGAGACAAAGTTTCTACCCTGATCTGCAGTGGCTCATAATGTTATTAGATCTGCAGGAAACTCAGGTATCTGTTACAGTGCATTTTTGTACTCCACCCTCTATTTCTCTTTTACCCACTAAACCTGGAGCCCCTTTTTGGATAAGTAACTTGCCCTAATCTCTATATTCACTGGCTTAGGGTAATTCTACTCTGTCCAATAAATGCTAGTGCTAAACTTATTAATAAAATACAGGGCAATAATAACAATTCATCAAAATCTGATTCCACTGGATTAGATTTCTTTTCTCATCAATAGACTGCTGTAATAAACCCATTATTAGGGTTCCCATGCTTTCCCTCCTGTACGATTAAATTAAGCTAAACAAAAGCAGCTATTTTTATAGTGCTTTTGGGTTTTAAGTGTGCTCCAGGAGGTGAACAAAGTATGAATAGCTATCTAAACTGTTTTAGTTTATAAAACAGGCCAAGGAAGGATAAACTGACAAACAAGTAATCATAATTTTTACTGTTTTCATGGTCAACGATGCAGTAAGCACAGTGAAAAGAACAGTCTTATCACTGGGTTGGAGTTGCAGCTCTGCCACTTAGTAGCTATGTGATCTAGAACAAGCTAGTTAATGTTCCTGAACCTCACTTCTGTAACTGTATGCAGGCATAGACTGCAGGCTTGTCTGACGGATGAAATGAGTCTAGGTGAGGGTTTGGCACTCGGCAGGAGTTGAGCAAGCCTTGTTTCCCTTCCTTCCTGACATACTTTCCCTTGCAGCAAGGGCTCCGTTTGTCTTGATCAATGTGATATCCTCAGCACTCAGCAGAGTCCCTGACAGGCAGTACAGGCTTAACAGATTTTTACTGAACTGATTGATAACTAATGCAATCCTAGGATTTAAAAAAAAAAAAAAAAACTTTTCCTTTTACCTATGAAATTTTATCCATTTATAAAAGTATATTACCATAATCTCTCACTCAATCATAAACCTTAGATGGTCTATGTGCTAATTAGTCACAACCCAGGGAAAATGACTTGGAAACTACAAGTTAGAAAATCGGGGGGGGGGGGGGGGGCGACGCCTCAGCTAAATAGGCTAATCCTCCGCCTGTGGCTCCAGCACACCAGGTTCTAGTCCCGGTCGGAGCGCCAGATTCTGTCCCGGTCGCTCCTCTTCCAGTCCAGCTCTCTGCTGTGGCCCAGGAGTGCAGTGGAGGATGGCCCAAGTCCTTGGGCCCTGCACCCGCATGGGAGACCAGGAGAAGCTCCTGGCTTCGGATCAGCGCGGTGCAGCGCAGGCCGCAACGGCCGCTGGGGGGTGAACCAACAGAAAAGGAAGACCTTTCTCTCTCTCTCTCTCTCTCTCTCTCTCTCTCACTGTCCACTCTGCCTGTCAAATAAATAAATAAATAAATAAATAAAATTAAGGGGGAATTTCCTTTTCTGTGTGAAAGTAGGCACACATGTTTCTCTGTACAATATAGCAAAACTAAAGAGATAATAAGCTATCTCTTTTTTCTGAATTTTTTCTGGCAAACAATGGTAAATACAAATCAATTGTCTAGTGTAAACTCAATTTTTATAAAACATTCCTGGTGAGGCCACATGTACATGTGGCATAGCAGGTAAAACCACCATCTGCAGCGCCAGCATCCCATGAGGGCACTGGCTAGAGTTCCAGCTGCTCCCTGGCCCAGCCGCGACCATTGTGGCCATCTGGGGAGTGAACCAGCAGATGGACGATCTCTCTCTGTCTTCCCCTCTCTGTAGTTCTACTTTTCTAATACATAAATAAATCTTTTTTTAAAATTCCTGGTGATCTTAATTTTTATATTGATAATCCTAACATATAATGGTTGGGGTACTATGAATTCATTCAATTCTATTTTTCCCAGAGTATAAATTTTTCAAATGTGAGTTCTTTGAATGAGATTTTCCTTTTAAAGATCATCATCCTGTGGTTTGGGAAGGGACTCCGTGAGGAAAGTGGGGTGGGGGGAATAGCACTGAAGTCAGCCAGCTCTGCTACTTAGCCCCAAGTACCCATGTTCTCCCAGACTGCCCTATTCTCTAATCTAGGAATAGAAACAAAAGCACCTCCTTCTTGGAGTAATGGTGAGGTTTAAGAGACAATGGATATGAAGTGCCTAGGAAACAGCACGCACTCAGTGAACCGTTGCTTCCTCTTGTCCCTAACAATAATGCTACAAAGGGATTCAGGAGCTCCAGTTAAAGGTACTATATCTAAATAGTTTCATAATCAATCACTATGATATCAAACTAACTCTCTTTCAGTCTAGTGAGTTATAAGACCTTTCTTTCATCTCTCCAGCAGGGAATTTCCAGTTTAAGCAGTCCTGAGCCCCCCAAAATTATGAAGGCTTCAACTTTTCCAGACAGGATCCTGAATATTATATGGATAAGGGCTGTGTCAATCCATGGAAGACAATCCTTTCCCATGGATGTTCTCCCAGACTGCCCTGTAGGACCTCCCTCCAAGCTACTCTGAACTAAACACCCCACTTCCACAACCTGGCTTTCCGGGACCTCTGTCAGAGGTCTTTTTGCTGTCCCCTGTCTTCTGCATTCCAGGAATGGTGGGTGCCTAGTATTTATTTCTCTGTATCTTCTGCTAAACTCGGAGAGGACAGGAAGGTGTCTTGCTCACTACCTAAGATTTAATCTCAAATACAAATTCTCTAACTACAATATTTTCACATTTTCTGCTAGCCAGTCTCTTGAAATCAGGTTTTAGCTGAGTGTGTGTTGTAAGTCAGAAGTATTGTTTGTATAGAAAGTACAAGGGAGCTGACACTGCTGGCATCCTATATGGGCATGGGTTCGAGTCCCAGCTGCTCCACTTGCCATCCAGCTCTCTGCTATGGCCTGGGAAAGCAGTGGAGGATGGCCCAAGTGCCTGGGCTCCTGATCTAACCAGGAAGACCTGGAAGAAGCTCCTGGTTTCTGGCTTTGGATTGGCCCAGCTCCAGTTGTAGGCTATTTGGGGAGTGAACCAGTGGTTGGAAAGCCTTGCTTTCTCTCTCCCTTTTTCTCTGCCTCCCTCTCTCTTTCTCTATAACTCTGCCTTTCAAATAAAATAATAAATAAACAAATAAAAATTGAAAGTACAAGGATAGATGTGGGTCCTGACAAGGAAACACCAGCTTCCTTCATAAGATAAAAGTGACTCTGTCAATCTTCACACACCAGAAGGGAAACCTAGAGGCCAAGAGATCCAGCGCAGCACCACAGCCCGCTGAGCTTCTGTCATGGTCCTCACTGGGAAGGCCAGGGTGCGCTGCTCACCCTCGACACCTGTCTTGGGCCCTGGCCTTTCTCCTCAGCGACCCTCCGCCCTCCATGTTCCACGGAAATGGAAATGTTTGTTTTTCCCCCTCCCTGCAGAAATACACTGGAGTATAAGTTGTTCGAGGAGAAGCACCGTTTTTGTTCACTGTCCCATTCCTATGCGTGATATACAATAGCCTCTCAATAAGTGTCTGTCAGCTGAATGACTTCCTTTTGGCAAGACTATCAAAAACACTTCACTACAGAGTAAACAGAAAGCAAATGGAAAAGAAGCTCAAAATACAAGTTCAGCCAGGAAAACACAGATTTCCGATCCTTGCTTGATCTCAGGGAGTTCTGGCTTTGTGCCATCTTACCTTAAGACAGCCAGAGCCATCCTGCCTTCTCAGCCCAGGCAACACAACTCCCCAGCCTTTTCCACCGGGAGGGAGCCATCCTGAATCCCTCCAGCCCACCCCATCACACACTTAGGCCGAGGGCCTATCTCCTATTCCTGTTCGTGCCTCTCTGCAGGCCCAGATAGGCCTCTGTAGCCCAGAGAGGCCTCTCCTCTGACACTCTGCCTGCCTCCAAGACCATGTCCCCAGTACAGCACCTCTCCTGGCAGGCACGGAGTGTAGGGGATACACAACGCCCCAAGAATGAAGCACATCCATGAGCAGGGAGGTGAACATCCTTGGATGGGATGAATCCTTCACAGGCCTCTAATCACCTCCTGTCTGGTTGTGGCCCACTCACTTCATGGAGAGAAGACAGACCAAATTCACTTCTGATAAAAGTACTTACAGGAGCCTAAGAAGGCCCGGGGCCTTGAGTTAGCTGATGGCAGATTTGGGAAACCTGGTAATTCTTCTGGGTCAAAGAACCCTGAGTCGGAACTAACTCCTGCCCAGGGGCTCCGGGGGCCTGAAAATACCCGCTGGGAGCTCTGCACACGGAGGTCGGTGCCTGAGGCTTCCCTGCCCTGTTTTGCCGCCCTCCCGGAGGAGGCTCTCTCAGAGGGGTAGGCCGCCCGACTGGGGACCTGGGTGTCCTGCACCCGGAGGGCCGAAATCCCTCCACGACCTTGGCTGGGAGCGAGCCACACGGCTTCTGAGACCCACACCCCGAGTGCTAGCGACGACTGGGTGAGACCTGCCAGATCTCTGCAAGAACAGAGGTCCCTCCCGTAGCCGACCCCTTCGCAGACTTGCCTGCGCTACGAAGCTCCAGAAGCGGTTTCCCCTGCGCGCCCCCTCGCTCCTGGCCGAGCTGCCCAAACACCTCCGGCTTTGTGCTGCGCAGGAGCGCTTGTGGGCTCCGCTGGGCCGTCACTCCTCCGTGCCCCTGGATCGGCCGCGATATCGTCCCCGCTGCCGGATGCCGCCGGGTTCCAGGCCCGGCGGGCACTCCAAGTGGTCCTAAGCACCGCGACCTGCCGGACCCCTCGAGATCCAGATGTGAGCGCGCTTGGAGTTACTCCCGGGCTGCAGGAGTGGGGGAGAGGCAGGCGGCTCCCTTCAAGTCTCAGTTTGCAAAGATAACATGCCCTGGTCGCACCCATAGCAGGACCCCATGGAAAGCGAGCGACGGTTCCACAGGCCCTCAGGCGTGGCGTCCAGTTTGCGCAAAGCACAGGAACCCACCATTTCTGCGCTCGGAGGGGAACTTGGCGGGGCGCAGCCTTGGACCGGACTTGGCATTTTGTTTTTTCCAGTTCTGACCGGGATGAGCGGCTCTGAACTCACTGTGACCTCGGCGCCGCGCTCTCACCTCCGCGAGAGCCGGAACCCGGCGCGCGCCTCAGGAGCATTCACACTTGCACCCGGGGCTTGCAGACCTCCGAGGTGCAGGGCGGGGAGATACTTGTAGACGTCCGGTGCATTTTTCTAGAACGAGCTAAATGGATGGGAAAAGAGGAAAAGTCCCGGTCCCCAGGCCACGACTGCTCCCCTCGGGCTGCCCACAGATTTCCTCAGGGTGCTTGTGTGAGGAGATAGCGTTGCCCCGAGGCGTCGTCCCGCAAGGCGTGTGGAGCTGAGGGTGCAGCGTGCGCCAGGGGCGCGCTGTGCCCGCCCGCTGGCCGCGGCGGAACCTAGGACTAATCAGGTGCGGCTGTTCTCCCGCACACCAGGCTGTGCGGCGGAGCCCCTGTCTGAGACCTGTCGCGCACGCCGAGGTCACCTAAAAGGCCAGCCTCGTCATTTGGTAGGAGAAAGAGAGAAAACGCTGCGTGAAACCCTTTCTTAAAAAATTATTATTTAACCGTGTGAGGCGGGAAAGCCTGTACGTGGCGGGAAATTCTCTTCTATTTAAAGAGCTGTGCAAAGTTGCCAGGAAACTCACTACGTGTCTGTTTACTCCCCGCGAATGGGCCCCAAGGAAAATAAGCCAGGACCAGGTGACCGCGCGGGCTCTGCGAAGCCGCAGAAGGCGACGCGACTCTCCAGCGACCTTGCCCTCAGGGCGGGGGAACAGGCAGGTGGGTGTTGTGCATGCGTGGGTACCACACACTTTCTCCATTTTCTCATTTCATTTTTTAAAAGACCACAAATGCGCACAAGTGTCTCTCAAAAATGGATAGCTGAACAACTTCAAGAGAAAATTTGCGCAATGAAAGATTGGAGGTCGCGATAGATCCGTCTGTGGGCGAAGGCGGCTCTAACAGAAACGCTTGAACTGAGCAGGAGCCCACAAATTTCGTTTTTACTGTAGAAATCGGTAAACGAAATCAAATGGTAATAGTTAGCTATTACAGCCACTGAAAAATTCGAATTAATTTAATGTGTTTCGGATTTAGATGCATGTAAGCACCATACGTTTTATTTTGTCTAGCTATTTCCATTAAGTTTTAATAAGCTATTAAAGTTCTCTGGATAAATTTTGTGAGGATTTTTTTGTAAGTGAGTGGAGATTACATGAACCAGAAGCGAAGTTTGAACATAATTTCCTCAGCCACTGGGAAGGCTGCCTCTCCTGCCAAAACTCTGAAGATTGCAGAAAAGAAAAAGGAGAAAGGAAGACTAAACAACTCATGGAGCACCTACTATGTGCGGACCTTCTGGCAGAACTAGCCTTCCTCATTTTATTTCACATTAATAATTGTCCATCAATAAGAGCACTTTAAAAAAAAGAGTGAAACCCCTTCTTCTGCATCCAGAACTCAGATGTGCAGCTTCCATAATTTTATTTTACTCACAAGAATTTCTTTTTTAGTATTTCCTTCTTTAAAGTGACGCAGTTGGCAGCTAGTGGGGAGATTCACGCTTGATGACATTAAAACCTGGTTTGTTTAACTGATCACGCCGGTTAGTGTCATAACCTTTGTGTGTGGGGGGGGGGGTGAGCAAAGATGAGTCGGCACACGCTGAATTTCTCCGAACTCTTCAAGTCCCTGTAAAACCAAATCCCTCGCACTGTTTGCGAGGAGAGGGAACTTGTAACTGAGAGGAAAGCACCGTCACTTAAGTCGACGTGCAAAAAAGAGAACTTGCAAAGTAAAATTTTTCCGTCGCTGTGAATCAAAGGAACCGAAAGCAGGACCCGTTTTGTGAGGGCTATGCAAACACTGCGGTTTATATTGACCGTTGATAAAGACTGAGCTGGACGAGAGGGCTATATATGTTACAATGGATGCGCTGGAGTGGAATTCTCAAGAGGGGAGAAACAGAGGGAGAGAGAGATGACAACCAGAGGAAGTGGGGAAAGGAGAAGAGGAGAGTACAGCCAGGAACTGCAGCAGGCAGGTAAATCATCAGATATTCGGTTCCTGCAACTGATGAAAAAAACAATCTCCCTATAGTCCAGGGGAAATGGTTTTCTGACGTAAGCCTGGTGGTGATTCTATTTGTCCTGTTCATTTTCCAGACTATCAAAAAAGTTATTTCGAGCTTCAGCCAAATGTTTTGACTGGGATTCCGAAAACCGGACGAAGTGTTTCCTGCTGTAACGCCCGGTTGGCGGCGGGGCCCAGCGCCGAGCGCGCCCGGAGTCGCGCGCCGCTCGCCCGGGGCTGCTCGGACCCGAGGGTGCTCCCGGCGGCCCTGGAAGAGGCGAGCGCCGGAGGTCGGCCGGCGGGGACTGCTAGGGTTCCACGTGGGGCCTGACTTCGCCTTCCTCAGGAAGAACACGCCTTCGGTTTTGTTCTGGAATGGGAAATGGGCGCAGCTCTGTGCGTGGCTCTCAAGATTCGCGGGCGCTTGACAAACTTGGAAGCTCTGGAGGCTCTAAACTGAGATTCCTTGTTCCCCGCGTCCCTTTCTATCTACTTCGCCAGTGCAAAAGGGCCGCTGGCCAAGGGGTGCTGTGTTAGATGATTCTTTTTTCCACGTCGACCGGAGAAGGGCCGCCGCCCGTTCCGAAGGCGACTCGCCGACCTCAGCACCCCGGCTCCGCTCCGCGCGGCGCACCGCCCGCCCCTGCACGCCCGCCCAGCCGCGCTCGGCGCGAGAGCCTGAGGGGGAGTATCTGCTCCTCCCGCCGGAGCGCGGTGCCAGGGCGCTCTCCTGACATAACCCTGTCCAGGGGGGGCCCGAGACGTGCAATCGCCAGTGCTGGGCTTCCCGGCGTCCGGCCCCGTCGTCCTTGCCGCCAGCGTCTTCCTTGGAAACAGCCCCCAACAGCAGAAACTCTCAATTCACACCTCGCCGCGCTCCTCGCTTTTCCGGCCCTTTCTGGGACCCCACCCCCCAACCCTGCTCCTCTGGCCCGTCGGGGCCCGGAACACTGGCACCACTCCCCACACCCACACTGCTGCGCCATTTTAACTCTTTAAAGGCTGCCGCCGCCGCCGCCGCCGCGGGGTCAGAAAACAGAGACGGTCCATCTTCCCCACCATGCCCCCGCCTGGGGCAGCGTGCGGGGGAATTGTGAAATACCTCGGGGGTGGGCGAGGGTGTGGAGGACACGGAACCTCCGGACTCTGTCAACTCTGGCAAAGTCTCGGGAACACTTGTGCTCCCCCCCCCCCCCCCGGGACAGTTCCCTTCGCCTCGCAGCGAGCGCTGGGTGTCCCGAGTTTCTTGGCACCGACCGCAAAGAGCCTCTCCCTTTCCCTAGCCCCTTTAAGGACATCTGATCTGTAGCCTCTAACTTTCTCCTCCGGTCGGAAAGCTTTGTCAGCCGCGGCGAGCGACCCCAGGCGAGGCCGGGAAGGGAGCGCACTGGTGTGTTAACCCAAAGCCTGGCGCCCAGAGGTCGCCTGAGGCCCTATGGGTCGAGGCCCCGAGCGCTGTTTGCAGGAGGGAACCCCAACGGACCCGCGCGGGGCGTGTAGCCGCGGCTGAAACAGGCGTTCCCCTTTACAGATCATATTCCTCATAAAATCTAAAGCCAGATGCATCGCTTGGGCTTGTGCCCATTTCACCGCGAAAGGCACAGATTTGTTTCCAAACTGGACTCCAAACCGAGAGTTCTGGTGCGGGTTCCAGCGGTGTGCGCAAGGCTGGGGCTTTCGATGGCTCTGGGGAGTTCCCCGGTGGATACAGCTTTCACACACTCGAGTCTGAAGTTAACCCAGGCAAAGCATCATTTGTGAACGGGTAGAATTTTTTTAAAGAGCAGAATAAAGACAACTACTTCGAAAGCCGCGTATGCACTTTTTAAGGGGGGAGGTGTGTGTGTGTGGACCTCCTAAATATATATGCAAGATAATCCAATGGAACTTGTTTCAGAAAAATATGTTACAGGGGAAAAAAAAAACTTGCCAGACAGTGAGAAAAGTGACCACAAATGAAACCAAAGGGTGAGCACGGGGAAAGCGGGTATTTTTGCAGTGAGGTTTGATGAGTATTGAAAGAAAGAAAGAAACAAAGAAAGAAAGAAGAGAGAGAGAGAGAGAGAGAGAGAGAGAGAGAGAAGCCTCTGAAAGGAAGCGCTCAAGTGTCTGTGTCACCTGCAGCTTGCCGCTCATCGGTGAACAAAGAAATGTAGGTGCGATGGGATGCCTTTTTCACAGTTCGGACTTTCTGGTATTTGCGGTTGTGGTACAGCGGGGATCAATAAAAACCAACAAAGCTGGTCGGGGATTGACTCCTGCTGGTTACCGGCAAAACATTAGCAAGAAGCCAACACTGCCTTCCCTAGGTTTGCCGAAGCGAACTCCATTCTGCACATTTTTAAAATAACAGCCTTTTAAAAAGTCCTGTTGATGAACTGAACAATAGGGGATGCAGGGACTCAGCCGTGCAAACAAGCACACAATTCCAAATCTTAGAATAGCGAGCGGGCGCAGGGCAAAGCGCCCCTGAGCGAGGTGCCCCAGCTGCGCGCCGCGCCCTGGTCAGGTGCCGGCGACGTGCACAGAGCCCACAGCTCCCAGAAAAAAAAAAGCCGAGATCAACAGATTTTTTTTAATGTGTTAAATCCCACAAATATTATTACAATAGTGGTGTTGTTATATAGAATGGAGTGTTTATCAAGGTAAGATGGAGCTTTTCGGGCGTTGGGCCACAGAAATGTGGCTGAGTGAGAGAGCGCAAGGTTCGCAGGCCAATCTGCCAGTGTTGGTTCGCAGGGAGAAGGGAGAACGAGGACACAGTTTAGCTGACCATGCTAGGAGCGGCTGCCATCTCCAAGGAGCGGTTGGGCTGTGTGAGGGAGGTACCTTCACCTTGTAACTTAAGATATCTGAGGCCAGCAAGGCTGCCCACGCGGGCCGCGCCTCCTGCAACTCCGTGCACGGCTACCTTTGTCCCCACGGTGGCTCCCGTGAGGGAAGAGGGCGCGCGCGGAGAAAGTCACCAAAGTTCCCTTAAAGTCTTTAGACCGCGTAGAGCTATGGATTTTGCGGGATAGCTGGGTGCTTATGCAACTACAGAGGAGCAACAGTTCTGTGGGCCTCGAGTCCCGGGAGGCCTCTGAGCGCCCTCGTCTCGCCGCCGCTCGCTCAGGCCTCTCCTGGGGAACCACCGCCAGGGGCCAACTCTCACCCCCGCGCCACACTTCCGTGCCTTCCGCACTGTTCCAATCAGTCTCGAATTTCAACTCCTGGCCCGGGCCAAACTCTTGCTGCGGGACTGGTATATTGTCATTCGCGTTTGCTTTTCCCAGGGGAAGGAGGAGCCACGGGGCTCCTGGCAGCTCCTGGGCGCCCTCCGGGGACGGCCCAATCCAGTGTCTGCGCAGCTCCGGCCCCCACCCTTGCCTCCTTGCGACCCCATACCTTGGCCTCCCACGGCCGCCGCGCTCTGGAAAGCCGCTACGACTGATGAGCCCCGGGTGCTTTCGTTTTGGTTTCGCTCCCTCCTCGCCGCAGCTGGGAAGGCTGCGCAGGAACCAAGTTGGGGGCGAAAAGCGCGTGTTCTGACAGAGCAGCGGCGACAGCGTGACTTGGCCTGAAGCTAGGGCAGGGGAACGGAGGCCGAGGCCGAGGCCTGGGCATCTCTCCCCCTTGAAAAGGGCCCGGAGGCCCTGCCTTACTTTCCTCAAGCAAAGAAAAGTGGTTTGTAGGCACACTGATTCCACAGAAGTGGCGCGGAAACGAATTCGCCTTCTTAGGAGGAGTGCGTCTTTCAAACACAGACGGCAGGGCGAAGCAGATGGGCTTACGGAGGGGTGGCTGGGGCCTTTCGCTAAATTGGAAGGAAAGTGGGGGAGAAAGAGGCTGCTCCAACACCAGGCTCTGAGCACCGTCAGGTGTGGGGGACCGAAGCGCCGTGCGGTTTGTTGCGGGTCGACCCAGCTCCGGGCTTTGGAAATCCGGCAGCCGCTGCCCAGGTCCGTTCGACTTCATCTCTCACCACACATTGCTTGCTTGATGAACTCCTCACCATAGGTCTCTCCCTTAAAAAGGGTAGGGATGGGGGGCCGGGGGCGGGGTGGGGGGCGACAAACCTGGAAAGGTTTCACCAAATACCAGAGGTAAACTGCCGCCCTGTCCAGTCCGTGCGAAAACGCCCTCAGGTTTGGACGAGCCCAGTGCTCGGCCCGGGGAGCCCGGTCCGGGGTGCGCGGGCCCTCGCAGAGTCCCCCGGCCTGCACTTGGCCCGACTGTGGGTGAGTGCGCGGAAAGTTTCCCTAAACCACTTGAAAGAATAACAGAACACTTCCAGACTGTTTACCAGTGTCCAGCTGCCCAGAAAGGTCCGACGCGTTTCCTGCCCTCGTTCCAGTTCTGCCCCGCGTTTTCTCCACCAGTGATCTGGTGGGCTACGTTATTTTATTGCAACTCCACAAAGTCAAAATGCGATCTGGAACAGTTAGGGAAAGGACCGGAAGCTGCGAAGGTTAATTACACACAGACTGGCTAACTTGCACTTGGTATGGGAAGGCCTTCCTCTCGTGTTTACCGCCCTCCTTGTTTACATCGAGCTCAGGAATCGGGCTTTAGGCCGGCAGGGAGCTCAGTTTCATTTTGGGGTATGGCGGGCCCTATCGCTTCGTCACCAGGTTTTGAAGGAAAGTTCGAACGTTTTTGTCACAGATTTAACTTTCAGTAACACCTCACGCACTATATTCCTCCCCCACACTCCGCCCCACCGCGGCTGGGGTCTGCAAATTCTTTGGTCCCCGGCCCTTGGAGGAATTCGCGCAACGCCTTGCTGCACCTGCGGAGGAAGCAGAGCGTCTCCAGCGCTTGGGACGCCCGCACCGCGCTTCCCGCGCGCCGCCCGCCGGCTAGGGACCCGCTGCGAGCCACCCCCGAAGCCCCCATGTCTGCGCCCTCCGCCAGCCTTGCGGGCGGGAGCGGGCTAGCACCTTAACGCCTGCGCGAGCTGCCTCGCGAAGGGCATAGGGATTTGTCAGGTCCCAGGCTCCCGAGGCGAGGCCCGGACGCGCGCGCACATCGCGAGCAGGGCGGTGGCGCTCCTGGGGCTGAAGGGGAGAAGGGAGATGGAAACTCGGGACGCTCGGGAGCGCTCCCAACCGGAGATCCCCGCCGGGTGGCGAGGGAGTAGGTGCCCACGCTGTGCGTGACGCCTGGGCCGCGGCCCGAGCCCACGAGCTGGGCGCGCAGCTGGGCGAGGCCTCCGCTCGGAGCTTGGCGGGCGGCGCGGAGCCCCGGGGAGCTGGTTTTCCCGGGCGGGCACGTGACGGGGTTGGCAGCGCTCGGGCCCAAGCTAGGAGGAGGGGGAAGCGGCGAGCAGGAGGCCGGGGGCGGGCGGCTGGCGCGCTGTGTACTTAGGTCGTGTGCTGGGGCTTTTCTCTCCCAGGAGCCGGTGGGGGGAGGAGGAGGGGCCGCCGCTCCGCCTTCTCCTTTTCGCAATGTTGACGCAATCTATAAATAGTGGAACAAAAGGACCAACTTCCTCGGAGCTTTGCTGAAACTGCACAAAAAATCGAGCTGGGGGGTTCCCTAGTCCCCAGCGATGGGGCGGGGAGCGCGGCGCCGGGGGAGGGGGCGGGCGCGGCGGCGGAGCGGGCCCTGCCGAGCGGGGACACCTGGCTGAGGCGCAGCTGCCGCCGCGTCGCTCCGCGCGAGCCCAGGGCTCCGGTCCCTGCGCGGGCTCGAGAGCTCGCGCCGACCGGGGGTCTTCCTCCTGCGCCGTTGACAGGTCAGTCTGTGCCGCCCCTTTCCACACTGGGTTTGTTTTTTTTTTCCCTCCCCCCAAGCCTCCACTTTTAGAAGCGAACTGAGGGATAAAATAGAATGAGGCGCAGTAGCGACAGCCACCAAACTGCAGCCCCCAGGAGCCCGCGGCGGGGGTGGCCGAGGGGGCTTTAGGAGGCGGTCCGCCCCTAGCCCCTCGTCGGGACGCCGCTGCCCGCGCCGCGGCCGAAGGCGAGGCCAGGCAGGACTGGCGCGCGCCGCCCAGGCGGCAGGGAGCGCGGCGGCGCGAGCTGCCGGGCGGGGCTCGGAGGGGGGCCCCCCGGCGGCCTCTCCCGCCGGGACCGACCCCCGGCGGCGACGTGTCAGGGCCGGGAGGCCGCCGTGCACGCCTCGCTCACTCCCGAGCTCGGACCTGACCTCTTCGCCTCGTCCTCCGCGGCCGTGGGAGGACTGAGCAGAGACGCGCGGTTGCTGCACGACACCGCGCCCCCCGGCTCCGGAGCCCACGCAACCCCGCACGCCGGGGCTGGGGGCAGGGTGGGACCCGGGGCACGCCGGGCTCCCGGAGCCCAGGACCCGAGCGCGAGCGCCCGCCGCGCAGCCGTGGCGGTTACACTGGGCGCGGGGGAGGGGGCGGAGCTGGCGCTGTTGACAGCGGCGCTGAAGCCGGGAGGGCGAAAGTTGGGGAGAGGGGGCGGGGGAGAGGTGGGAGTCGCGCCTGGGGGAGGGAGCGCGCGCGCGGGATTCGGCGGGGCGTGGGGGCCTGGTCACGTGACGGGCAGACGCCCCCGCTACAGGCTGGCTGCAGGGGTGACGTCACCACCCTTGGCTGCAGGGGGTGGCACTTCCGCTCCCTCCCCCATTGCCGCTGCCCTCGCCCCCTAGTACTGGTGGCGGCCACTGCTTGGCGGTGTGGGAGAAGGGAGAGGGGCTTCTCCCTTGCTGCTCCGGCCCCCGACCGCTTATGCAGCTTCCCTGAGTCCCGGGCCAGTGCCCTAAGCGAGAGCTGCGGCCGCCCTTTCACGGCGCTCCCCATTGTGTCAGCGGGCGGCGCTGGGCGGAGGCTGGTGCGGCCCCCCGCGGCTCCCCGCTCGGAAGGGGGCGGGGCGGGCCCGGGCGGCCGAGGCCAAGTGCGGCCGCCGGCCTGGCCGCGCGTCCCGAGAGCGCCGTCGGCGCGCGCGAGCTCCGACGTTGCGGACTTGCGGCGGGGCGCGGCGGCCTCGCCCGCGAGCCTGGGCGCCGCGGGGCTGGGGAGCCGCGCCGCGGCGCCGGCTCCGGCCTGGCGGGTGTGTGGTCGGAGTCGCTCGCCGCTCCTAGGGACGCGATTCCAGCAGTCGTTAGGAGCTATTTGGAGAAACTAGGGGTTTTGGTGACTCAGCGCGGTGAGCGCTATTTATAGGTAGATGCGTTAAGAGTGGGGAGAGACTTCGCCCGGCTCCGTGCGCCCCGGGGATGGCACAGAGCTCTGTTAGGAGGCAACAATTAAAGACTTAATTTTGGAAAGGAAAAAAGATGCGACTGTTAGAACCTAAAACCTGTGCTGTAAGGTGTAGCAGGTCTCAACGAGCAGACTGGTTAAATACAGCTTATCTTAAAAAGTTGGGACGTTTTCCGGAGTAGATGGAGAATTTTGGGACACATAGTGACCAGAGACTTTTTTTTTTTTTTTGGATGGTGGTGTGTAAACCAGAAGTAGTAATTCAGGTAAAATATTCGGCAGTCTTAATAGACTGCAGACTCTCAGACCTGTGTTGTTTATTAGTTACAAGATTTGTTAAGTATATGACACCATGGCTAGGTCCGAAATAAAGGAAAGCTGGATGATGTTGGAAGTTCCTACACAAATGTTCTGTTACAAGACGGTGTGTGTGGCATTTATCTCTCATCAGAAATCTGGGGATTATAAATTACGTGTTTACCACCCAGTTTCTCCCTCCCAAGAAATCATTACATTACTGCCCTGCGGGTCTTCAACGGTGTTTAAGTGCTTGACAAACACTGATTAGCCGTTGCTTGTTTTGGCTTTATGGCTTTCATTCTTTTCTCCTCTCCCCCTCCCCCTCCCTCCTATCCCCGGTGTGGAAATCCTGGAGCGGTTGTGTGGTTGGCTGCACAGAGGCAAGAGTTCACACTCATCTGGCTCAGCCTGTGCAGCTTTCCGTAGGTAGGGTCACCTGAGATGTTTCCTTTTGAAAGAAAGAAGGTGGTTCCTGGATGGTGGCGGTGAGGCCAGTTATGAAGAAGGGAAAGGGCATCAAAGCTGAGCAAACGAAGTGTATGCCGGTCTGCAGTCAACAACAGCGGCCAGTTCAGTTCGGGTGCCCCGTGCGGTGCTGGACAGATGGCCGGATCATGCATATCATGCTGAGGAATTTGGATTTTCGCCTGAGACCTACACTTTTTTTTTAGACTTTTGGGGGACACATAGCCCTTTGAGGGGGAGAAAAGTAATGGGCTCTCTTTCCATAAAAAATGTGCTTACAGATATATATTAACGCATACTATTTCAGGGAGAGTTACTCTGCTTTCAGAATAAATTCCTAGGAAAGGATTTTTTAGTGAAAATGATGTGGTCAGGTGTGCAGCTTGCAAAGAGTCCATTCATTGGTCGGAGTCCTGGGAGACTTGAAGATGGGATGTAAGACAGCCTGTGACCTAAGTGAAAATCAGCTTGCACCAGTGCTGAATACCCCCTGGGGGCAGTAGGGTTAGGGAGAAAAGTAATGAGAGAATCAGTGGAATGGGGAAGCTGGCCTGGGAGAGCCAGGACAAGGGGCATACAGGCTTCTGGTGTAGAGTGAGGACTAGAGGAGGAGTGATCCTCAGGTCCAGGAGGAGGAACTCTGTTTTGTTCCTGCAGAATCTGAGGTATCAGACAGCTATCCCAGGAGGGTTACAAGTCCAGTAGTAGCCAGTCAAGGAAGTGTCTGAGACAGACCAGGCAGAAAGTAAAGAGATCTGAGACGGGAACCCCGGGGACACCCACGGTTAGGGAAAGAGGAGGCACAGGAGGATTCTTAAATGATAGTGATGTAAAGACAGGGAAATGTCTTTAGCAAATACTTCTGCTGAGTCGATTCTGCTCCCCCGATAGTGAGTGGAGACCTGTTGCTACTCTGGTCCCTTGATGAGACTGCAAAAACTGTGCTGTTACAGTGAAAAGGAAAGCATAACTACCCTTCCAAAGATTTGAATTCCGAAGGGCAATGAGGGCAGGAGAGGATTCAGCATTGTTGCCCCTTATGAAACTACTGAAAACAGGGAAGAAGAAAAGGAGAAAAGGAAGAAAGCAACTTTATTTTTCCCCTACTGAAGCCCCTAAGCCTTCAAGGAAAACAGAGGATAGAGTGGGTCCCTGAGAGATGTTTTTTGCTCCTATGGCACTTCAAAACCACACTTAACCTCCAACAGTGAGTCCTGGGAGGTGCAAAAGTGGCAGTCTGGCTCAGGAAATGAGGAATAGTGAAGGGAAAGGGTGATCTCTGGCTTCCTCCAGCTCCTTCCTACCAGTTAAAGGCAACCCAGAGAGAGAGAGAGATTTGTCCAAAGCAGGGACTCAAATACATAACAACACCCCAAAATTTATTAGTGTAAAACAACCACATTACTTTGCTCATGAATATGCAATGTGGACAGGGCTCAGTAGGGAGCCCTGCTCCTTTCTAATCCACTTGGCGTCAGCTGGAGCAGCTCAAAGGCTGGGGGCTGGCATCATCTGAAGGCTTGTCCACTTGGCTTGTCTAGCGATTAATACTGACTGATGGCTGGGACCTTAGCTGAGGCTATCAGCCAGAACAACCCGCCTTTCTGTGAGGCCTGGGATTCCTCAAGGGTCCCAAGACTGACAGCCAGGTGGAAGCCTTATCACTTTTGAAGACCTAGGCTTAGAAGTCACGCAGCATCATATCACATTCTATTTATTAAAACCAAATTACTAAGGCAATATATATATTCTAGGGAAGGGAATCAGAATCAAGCTTTTAATATGAGAAGCATCAAAGAATCTGCAATATGTTTATAATCACCACATACAGTTTAATAGATTTATAAATAATACAGTGTACATTAAAAGCGTTTAAATGTATGAAGCTAAGTAAATATCCTCTTTTGATATTAGAAATTAACATAGGGGCTGGCCTTGACTTAAAGGGTTAAGCCACCGCCTGCAGCACTGGCATCCCATGTGGGAAACTGTTAGTGTCCCAGCTGCTCCACTTCACATCTAGCTCTTTGCTAATGCACCTGGGAAAGCAGTGGATGATAGAAGATTTTATTTACTGATTTGAGAGAGTTAGAGACAGAGAGAGGGAGAGACAGAGGGAAAGGTCTTACATCCACTGATTCACTCCCCAAATGGTCGCAATGGCTGGAGGTGGGTGCAGGGGCCCAAGCACCCACGTGGGAGACCAGGAAAAGGCTCCTGGCTTCTGATCGGCCCAGCTCCAGCCATTGTGGCTACTTGGGGAGTGAACCAGCAGAAGGAAGACCTCTGTCTCTCCCCGTCTCAGTAACTGTGCCTCACAAATAAATAAATCTTTTTTTTTAAGAAAAAAGAAATTAACATAAAACTCCAAACATTTAAATGTCTAGCAAAGCTAATTCTGAGCCAATCTGAGTAGGCAGTTTGTCTCATCATGTCCCCACCTTCTTCCTTCTCATGCGCATTCATTCCCTGCAGCTTGGACCTCCTTGTATAGGTCCACCTCTCTCCTGAGCTAGGTGGGGCCCACACAGAGTGGCAGTGATCAATTCCCAAAGCTCTTCTCCCCCCTCCTTGAATTGTCTAGGACTTTGGACTCACAAGGCTTTAGTGGCATAATATCCGCCCTTCTCAAAGTCAAAAAGGAAAATGTTACAGACATTATTCCAATAAGTAACTTTATACATAATAAAATTACATTTCTAAAAAATGACTATATGCTTTTAGCAGTCAGAATATTGATTTTACTCATATTTCAGATTTATTCATCAAAGTCATTCTAAAGGGACAGTTAAGATTTTAGGTATTTTATAACAATTTGCATGTTTCCCTTGAAAGTAGTATAACACACAATTATTATAATTAAAAAACTCATGCTTCTCCCACTTTTATAATGCATATGTGTATTATTTTTTTAAAAAACCAACACACATAGTTATTTGGTTAGTAAAAGTGCTCAACAGCTATCCCTCTGAGGACTGAAAATACTAATTTCCACAATCAAAAAAAAGGTTAAATAATCTTTTTTTATAACCTAGTATCTTTTGAAATTCTCATTAACCTGATATTTATACACCTTTAATGTTCTCTTAAGAAAACAAAATATGCTTCCTTTATGATGGAGATAGTACTTAGGCCATTTTAATAATTCATATGTTCCTAAAGGTTGTCTAATACCTCTATACATCTTGGTAATTTTGCAAAATTCTTTATATTTATGTTGAGTCAAAAGCACACTCTAAATTCAAACCAGAACACAGGCTTTTAAGTACATGCAAACAAAGAACAAATATAAGTTTATGAACCCTTTGTGTTTTTGTGTGTATTACTTAATGATTTTTGGAGTAGCATCTAAAAAATAAAATGAAGAAAGTCTGTCTTAATTTTTAAAGTTTCTTACTCAGCAATGATAAAACAAAATGGACACAGCATTCCCATTAAAATAACCAACTTTGTTATCAGGCCCCAAACTGTTCTCAGTTCTCTGTGACTTCATAGCTACCATGGAGGCAGCCCAAAGGAGCTTAAGTAAACACTTTTAGATTACGTAATGCAGTTCTGAAGGAGGAACAACTGGAGCCACACTGTGCCACAGAGCTTTACAGATGCTGTTTCTCTGTTTGCCAGCGCGCTCATTATCCCATCTATAGAATGACTCCAGGGCAGTGATAGCGTGGAAGGAAGCTGGAAGTGGGCCAGTCTGTCTCTAGACACCTCAAATGAAGGCTAGGTTGAGGAAATTATTTGTGTTAGTTACCTAGAGAATTTGTTTAAATTTCACAAACTAAGAATTTAGTAGCATTTTAGAAAATGCTGTCGTGAAACTAGCACACTGGTAAATGAATTCAAGAAAGAAAACATGACCTTGCTAACAGTAATGCTGTTTACTAATACATTAAGAACTAAATACAGTTTTTTTATTGTTTCACAAAAAAATCAGATCCTTCTTTGTGTATTTTTTTTACTTTTCCGTCTTCAAATGCAATATATTTTAAAGTAAATATTGATAAAGAAAATATAAAAATATATATATTTCTTCAAAATCTGTGCAAGGCCTTGTGTGAAGCATAATAGAAAGGCAAAGAATTGTAAGTCCCTGAGGTAGTAAAGCTGTTAATATGAAAATATGAGCAAAACTTCATGGGTGGAATTTAGTGGAAGAAAAACTGAAGGTCCTGCTGAACTTTTTGGAAATGTTTCCTTGCAACAATTTCCTAAAATCCCCGAGGTTTTAAAAATTAAGACTTTGGAGACTTTTTAATCTATATGTTTCAAATTCAAAAATGGCAACAGACTCTTATGAAACATGTGTTTTTACTGGTTATGTCATTACTTTTACAAAGTCAAGCTTAATGTTTCTGTGTGGTGCCCTTCATTTGGTGGGGTCATTCAGTTGTGGTCTGTATGCACACATGGTTATTTGCTTGTGCTTGTGACATGACTTGGCTCTCCATACCAAGTTACTAATTTTGATTCTTCAGTTAGTCTGCTCTTCACTATTTTTCTTCCTGTATGGACCCATGGATACTATATTTGCCTTTTTCCTTAATCCCAGAAAGGCACTTGTTTAGATATAATAGTTGTGGGTCATGCTGAGTGTGTTTTAAAAACTCATTTTTTCCTTTGTTTTTAGGCTTGAGTGTTACTTAGAGGAACTGCAATGCTAGCATGATTTCCTCCCTCTAGTTAAGACTTAGTTTTTCTGTTTAAAGACCTGAAAAGTTTTCCTTTCATTCTTTGTCAATAGCTTACCTGGGATACGCTTCAATATTGAAAATTTTTTTAGAGGTTTTATTTATTTATTGAGAGGTCGAGTTACAGACAGAGAGAGGGTGAAACAGAAAGGTCTTCCATACCCTGGTTCACTCCCCAGATGGCCGCAAGGCCCAGAGCTGTGCTGATCCAAAGCCAAAGCTTGGGAGCTTCCTCCAGGTCTCCCACACAGGTGTAGGGGCCCAAAGACTTGGACCATCTTCTACTGCTTTTCCAGGCCATAGCAGAAAGCTGGATCGGAAGTGGAGCAGCTGGGATTCAAACTGGCACCCATATGGGATGGCGGCACTGTAGGCAGCGGCTTTACCTGCTATGCCATGGCACCGGCCTCCTTGAATATTATATGTTCATTTTATTCTATAGATCCTATTTTTTCATTATTTGGTAGGAATCTCTTTTCTTACAACTTTAAGTGCTTTTTATGTACTCAGGGCAATAAGTAAGCCTATGTTATATCATCTTTACTTCACTTTATTATCTTCTTTGCAATTACTTTGCTCTTTCCTTCTGTATTCACTGAAAATTTAGCTAGTTTTGTAATTTAATAAATTCATTTATTAACGGAATTCACTAACTACTATATATACCAGGCCTCACTGGTGAAAAGGATCAAATTCCTACTTTCAAGTATCTTACATTTTAGTGGAGAATAGGGGAGGAAGAAATAAACTTCTGGCAGAATGTCAGCAGTGAAAATACTAGGAAGAAACCTGGGTAATGAAATGGGGTGGAGAGAGGAAGGGATTGTGCATTTTAGATAGAGGCCTGCATGAAGTGAGGCAGTATGCTAGGTAAAGACCTAGGTAATAGATAGAAGAACACATGTAAAGGCCTTAAGGTGGGGACAATGTGTTCAAGACCAAGTGACTAGAGCCAGATGAGAAAGGAGGAAAGGGTAGGAGATGAGTCTGGAGAAGTGGGTAGGCTGGAGCATAAAAGGAGTAGCAAACCCTAGTGAAGACTCTGAATTTTAAGTGTGATGAGGAGCAGACAGATAGTTTACACTTTAAAAACAATTTATTTATTTACTTGAAAGGCAGAGTTACAGAGAGGCAGAAGCAGAGAGAGAGAGAAAGAGAAAGAGGTCTTCCATCTGCTGGTTCACTCCCCAAATGGCCACAATGGCCGGTGCTGCACCAATATAAAGCCAGGAGCCAGGAGCTTCTTCCAGGTCTCCCATGCAGGTGCAGGGGCCCAAGGACCTGAGCCATATTCTACTGCTTTCCTAGGCCATATCAAAGCGCAGGATGGGAAGTGGAGCAGCTAGGACTCGAACCAGCACCCATATGGGATGCTGGCACTGCAGCTTTACCCACTACACCACAGTGCTGTCCCCAACAGTTTATGCTTTAAAGGAGCCTCTCTGGCTGCTGCTGAGTATTTCAAGAGAGATCACTGAGTATAAGGAATTGGACAAACAGGTATGACAGGACCAAATTAGCAACAAGGGTACAGGAAGGTGACAGGATAACTTTAACTCAGAAGCTAGGAGGGACTGGGCAGAGCTGGAACCCCCACCCCAGAGGAGGAGCTGCTGCCCACTTGCTGCTGGTAACCCAGCAGCCTTTGTGTGGTCTGGTTCCTGGAGAATTGGGGCAACATTGACAGGTGCAGAAGGCTCACAAGAAGGAACATGTTCTTTTTCCCTCTTGTTGATTCTTAGGTTCCCTCTAACTTCCCTTACTGATGGAACACAACAGGAATTCAGGTAATAGAATAGCAATATAATTGGTAGTCACAGCGCCAGCACCACAAAATATGGAAATAATGAGAGGTAACAGCTTAATAATGCACAAAGCAGAATCAAGGATGATTTTTAGGGTTTTGCCCTTAGCAACTACAAGAAAGTTATGCAGTTACCAACATGGGGTACAACTTAGGGAAAAGTAAGTTGTAGAGGAGAACAAATTCAATGGATTTGTTTTAAATGTGCTAACTTTGAGATCATTATTATACCTAATGGGAGTTGCTACAAAAGTAGGTGGGTATAAGTTAGGGAACGCAGTAGAGTCATCAGGAATAGAAAGCAAAATTAATCTTGAGAGCACAGACAATATTTAAAGCCAAGAGACTGGATGAACTAATCTATGGGGAAATGAATGTGGACGGACAAGAAAACAGAGTGAGGTATATGCCTGGGGCTCCCAAATATTTGGGAAGAAGAAAATGATCTGGCAGAAGGTAGATGTTGATTTCAAAAAGAGCAATCTACCTGGAGCTGTGGACATAATCTTAATTGCAATGGATTGAAGAGAGAACATCAGGTAAGGAAGTGGAGACTGCAAGTACAGGCGGTCTTCAAAGAGCTTTGGTATAAAGGGGCTCTTATCAACTCTGTCAACAGGAGGGGAATGTGGAGTGTATGGTGACCCAGAATAGAAAGGGGAGGGGGCATAACTCGGGAATATGATCTTTGAAAACACAAGGCACATTAGCAGGGAGCTGGATTTAAGTGGAGCAACTGGGACTTGAACCTGTGTCTATATGGGATGCCAGCATTGCAGGCGGCAGCCTAACCTGTTATGCCACAACATTGGCCCCTGAGTAATTTTTTTATAGAAATCTTTTATTTAATAAATATAAATTTCATAAGTACAACTTTTGGATTATAGCAGTTCTTGCCCCAAACCATCCCATCTCCTACTCCCTCTCCCATCCCATTCTTCATTAAGATTCATTTTTATTTATCTTTATATACAGAAGATCAACTCTATACTATGTAAAGATTTCAACAGTTTGCACCCACACAGACACACAAAGTATAAAGTACTGTTTGAAGACTAGTTTTACTGTTAATTCTCATAGTACAATACATTAAGGACAGAGTTGCAAGATGGGGAGCAAGTGCACAGTGACTCCTGTTGTTGATTTAATAATTGACACTCTTTTATTTCTGACTTCAGTAATCACCCAAGGCAGAGTAATGTTTTTAAATGGACTCCACTTCATATACATTTTAGGTCATGCTACATGCAGAAATATAACAGATAAGAAGTCATACTAATATTATATATTGTTGTCATAGCCACCATTTACTGGATGCCTATGAGCTGGGCACTATTATGTTAGGCACTACATATAACCCTATAAGGTAGGTGTCATTATTAGTTATTTCCATAAAACTTTTTTTTAAAATAAAGGGTTTTTTTTAAGATTTATTTTTTATTTATTTGAAAGAGTTACAGACAGTGGTGGAGACAGAGAGAGAGGTTTTCCATCTGCTGGTTCACTTCCCAAATGGCCGAAACAGCAGAGCTGGGCCAATCCAAACCCAGGAGCCAGGAGCTTTTTCCAGATTTTCCATGTAGGTGCAGGAGCCCAAGGACTTGAGCCATCTTCTGTTGCTTTACCAGGCACATTAGCAGGGAGCTGGATCAGAAGTGGAGCAGCCGGGACTTGAACTGGCGCCCATATGGGACAACAGCACTGCGCCAGAGCACAGACCCTTCACAAAACTTTTTAACTGATGATGTAAGATCTCAGAATCTTTTGTGAAGTTTATAGCTGGCCATCAAAAAACAAGGTACGAACAAGTGTTTCTCTTCTGTATTTGTCAAAAATTACCACTGGAAAAAAAAACTGTTCTTTTTGAAGTATAAAATAATAGTTTGCAAAAGTGATCATGCGAACTTAGGGGACAGTTTTGTGGCATCATACTACATCATTAACCTCTTGGTGAAAGAACTGGTAACAGGTACAGATTCCACGAACTTGGTAAATTAATTGAGGTATAGTGATATACTGAAAGCCTGCTATGTCAGCATACTTAGTAAACTGTATGAAACCATCATAATTTTATGTTATAGGATACACATCAGTGTTTTCTAAAGTTCCTTTATTTGGACTTAAATAATATCAAACTTTCCTCTTGGTCAACAATGTTTGTGTACATATGTGCACATATAGATACAGGTATACAAGCAAATTTATTCTCATGTGATGTACTGAAAACGAACCACTGGGACACTAGATATCTATGACAAGTACAGTGGTTCCCACTCTCCACACTTTGGTTTCTGTAGTTTCAGTTGCTCACAGTCAATCGAGGTCAGTAAAGCACAATAAGATATTTTGGGAGAGACCATGCTCTCACAAATTTTCATGCAATATATTGTACTTTATTATCAGCTACTGTTGTTAATCTCTTACTATGCCTAATTTATAAATTTAACTTTTCCATAGGTACATATGTATAGAAAAAAAACAGCATATACAGCAATACAATCCATAGCTTCAGGCATTCATGAGGCCTTAGAATATATCTCCTACAAAAAAGGAGGGGGCACTGTAATAGATTTCTTTTTCTGATTATAGAAAGTAGTACATGTTAAGTGAAGAATATTTAAAAATATGTTTCAATTAAAAAAAAACACAACTGAGGGCAAGCATTTGGTGCAGTGGTTAAGACACTGCTTGTAATACACTCACCCCATATCCGAGTGCCTGGTTTGGGTCCAGGTTCCTCCACTTCTGACCCAGCTTTCTTCTAATGCACATCCTGGGAAACAGCAGATGATGGCTTAAGTACTTGGGTCCCTGCCGCCTATGCAGGAGACCCAGTTGGAGTTTGGACTCCTGACTTCAGCCTGGCCTAGCCCTGGCTATTGCCAGTATTTGAGGGAGCAAACCAACAGATGGAAGTTCTGTTTGTTTCTGCCTTTCAAATGAAATGAAAATAAATATTTACATTTTTTTTAAATTCAAAAGGAAAAGAATAACCACTAATTCCTTCAGAGACAGTTACTACTTATGATTGTCATATTTCCGTGCAGTTAAGCTGATGAAACAAACTACTTGCTTGTGTACACTGCCTTTTTTGCATAATAATACCATAAATGCTTCCTCAAGTTTAAAACTTCAAAAAAAATTCAGGGGCTGTATATAATGTGCCTTGTATGGAGTACTACTTCCATTAAGTGGTTATTAATTTTCTTACTTTCTTACAGAGAATATTGTTGTCAGCTTTTTTATGAGTAAATCTGTTTTAGAATTTCATATTACTTCCTTAATTAGAACAAGGCCAACATTTTCTTTTTGATTTTTGTTTGTGAGGCAGAGGAGAAACCAAAACAGACCCCATCCACTGGGTCACTCCCCAAGTGCCCAGAAGGGTGGGGCTGGGCCAGGGATGGAGCCAGGAGCCAGGAATGTAACCCAAGCTTCCCATGCAAATGGCAGGAACCCAAATACTTGCACCATCACCACTGCCTCCCAAAGTGCATTAGCCAGGAGCTGGAGCTGGGAATTAAATCCAAGTGCTCTGATGTGGATTCAGGGTTTTTTTTTTTTATATTTTACTATATTCTTAAACTCTTAATGAGAGAGCTGCTAACTGATAGGTTCAAGGAAGTTGGTAAATTAATTGAAACATACCTTCTCTAACCATCTCTTTCATCAGCTAACATACTGAAAGCTTGCTATGTCAGAATACTTAAATAAATTGTATTAAATCATTATAATTAACCAACACCTATCCTAGATCAACATTTTTAAAGTTCATCATCTGGTACATGTATATTAAATCTCTTTGAACGGACCATCAAAGAAGGAGGTACCTTTCTCTGAAGGGAGGAGAGAACTTCCACTTTGACTATGGCCTTGTCTAAATAAGATTGGAACTCAAAAGGCTTCCATACTTCCATAGCCTTAGCAACTCATGACAAGAGCCTAGGGTGATTACTGACACTATAAATAAGAGTGTCAGTTGTTAAGTCAACAATAGGAGTCACTGTGCACTTAGTCCCCATGTAGGCTCTCTGTCCTTTATGTGTTGTACTATGTGAATTAACGGTATAATTAGTACTCAAACAGTACTTTATACTTTGTGTTTCTGTGTGGGTGCAAACAGTTGAAATCTTTACTCAATATATACAAAATTAATCTTCTATATATAAAGATAATTGAAAATGAATCTTGATGTGAATGGGATGGGAGAGGGAGCGGGGGATGGGCGGGTTGTGGGTAGGAGGGAGGTTTTGGAGGAGGAGAAAGCCGCTATAATCCAAAAGTTGTGCTTTGGAAATTTATATTTATTAAATAAAAGTTAAAAAAAAAACTGTCTTTGAATTTTCTGCATTCTTTACATTGAAAATAAATCCAAGGAAAACTATATGGACTACCTTTTAAAATTGAAATTAGTATCTAAGTTTAGACTCAGGGTTTTTATTTTGGTTTTTAATATTTAAAGCTTTTTAAGATTTTATTATTATTATTTGAAAATCAGAGTTACAGAGAGAGAAGGAGAGAGAAGGAGAGAGAGAGAGAGAGAGAGATATCTTCTGTCACTGGTTCATACCGCAAGGTGGGTTTAACAGCCGGGGCTGGGCCAAGCCCAAGCTAGGAGCCAGGTGCTTCTTCAGGTCTCCCGTGTGGGTGACAGGGGCATAAGCACTTGAGCCATCCTCTCTTGCTTTTCTCAGGCTGTCAGCAGAGAGCTAGATCTGAAATGGAACAGGCAGGAACTGGTGCTCATATAGGATGTCAGCATCACAGGCAGCAGCTTCAGCTTCATCCACTGGGCCACAATGATGGCGGCCCCAATATTTAAACCTTTATGGCAAACAAATTCTACTGTTTTGGTCAGGTTCAAATTAACATTTGATTTGAGGGTGTAGGTTTTTTTTAACTTTTATTTAATAAATATAAATTTCCAAAGTACAACTTTTGGATTATAGAGGCTTTTTCCCTCCATAAACTCCCTCCCACTTGCAACCATCCCATCTCCTGCTCCCTCTCCCATTCCATGCACATCAAGATTCATTTTCAATTATCTTTATATACAGAAGATCAATTTAGTATATATTAAGTAAAGATTTCAACTGTTTGCACCCACACAGAAACACAAAGTATAAAGTACTGTTTGAGTACTAATTATACCGTTAATTCACATAGTACAACACATAAAGGACAGAGAGCCTACATGGGGACTAAGTGCACAGTGACTCCTATTGTTGACTTAACAATTGACACTCTTATTTATGGTGTCAGTAATCACCCTAGGCTCTTGTCATGAGCTGCCAAGGCTATGGAAGCCTCTTGAGTTAGCCAACTCCAATCTTATTTAGACAAGGCCATAGTCAAAGTGGAAGTTCTCTCCTCCCTTCAGAGAAAGGTACCTCCTTTTTTTTTAACTTTTATTTAATAAATATAGATTTCCAAAGTACAGCTTATGGATTACATTGGCTTCCCCCCCATGACTTCCCTCCCACCCACAACCCTCCCCTTTCCCACTCCCTCTCCCCTTCCATTCACATCAAGATTCATTTTCAATTCTCTTCATATACAGAAGATCAGTTTAGCATACATTAAGTAAAGATTTCAACAGTTTGCTGCCACACAGAAACATAAAGTGAAAAATACTGCTTGAGTACTAGTTATAGCATTAAATCTCAATGTACAGCACATTAAGGACAGAGATCCTACATGAGGAGTAAGTGCACAGTGACTCCTGTTGTTGACTTTACAAATTGACACTCCTGTTTATGGCATCAGTAATCTCCCTATGCTCCAGTCATGAGTTTCCAAGGCTATGGAAGCCTTTTGAGTTCACTGACTCTTATCTTATTTAGACAAGGTCATAGTCAAAGTGGAAGTTCTCTCCTCCCTTCAGAGAAAGGGAAAGGTACCTCCTTCTTTGATGGCCTATTCTTTCCACTGGGATCTCACTCGCAGAGATCTTTCATTTAGGTTTGGTTTTTGTTTGTTTGTTTGTTTGTTTTTGCCACAGTGTCTTGGCTTTCCATGCCTGAAATACTCTCATGGACTTTTTAGCCAGATCCAAATGCTTTAAGGGCTGATTCTGAGGCCAGAGTGCTATTTAGGACATCTGCCATTCTATGAGTCTGCTGTGTATCCCACTTCCCATGTTGGATTGTTCTCTCCTTCTTAATTCTATCAGTTAGTATTAGCAGACACTAGTCTTGTATATGTGATCCCGTTGACTCTTAATCCTATCATTATGATCAATTATGAACTGAAACTGTTGACTTTGACTAGTGAGATGGCACTGGTACATGCCACCTTGATGGGATTGAATTGGAATCCCCTGGCACATTTCTAACTCTACCATTAAGGGTAAGTCTGATTGAGCATGTGCCGAACTGTACATCTCCTTCCTCTCTTATTCCCACTCTTATATTTAACGGGGATCACTTTTCAGTTAAATTTAAACACCAAAGAATAATTGTGTGTTAATTAAAGAGTTCAACCAATGGTATTAAGTAGAACAAAAAAAAAATACTAAAAGGGATAAAGTATTAAGTTGTTCATCAACAGTCAGGACAAGGGCTGATCAAGTCACTGTTTCTCATAGTGTCCATTTCACTTCAACGGGTTTCCTTTTGGATGCTCGGTTAGTTGTCACCGATCAGGGAGAACATATGATATTTGTCCCTTTGGGACTGGCTTATTTCACTCAGCATGATGTTTTCCAGATTCCTCCATTTTGTTGCAAATGACTGGATTTCATTTGAAGCAAACACCATGAACACCTTGTATTCCTAGCTCTCCTCAGAAAATTATTCCTTTAATGTTTTCTGTTCAATTTAAAGAATCTATAAACATGTAAAAATAGTTGGAATATAAATTTAACTATGTCTTCAGTTATTCTTTGAAAACTATATTTTTTATTTATTTATTTAATTTTTTGATAGGTTAGTTATAGACAGTGAGAGAGAGAGAGACAGAGAGAAAGGTCTTCCTCCCCTTGGTTCACCCCTCAAATGGCCACGATGGCCGGAACTACACTGATCCGCAGCCAGGAGCCAGGCGCTTCCTCCTGGTCTCCCATGCGGGTGCAGGGGCCCAAGCACTTGGGCCATCCTCTACTGCTCTCCCAGGCCACAGAAGAGAGTTGGACTGGAAGAGGAGCAACTGGGACTAGAACCTGGCGCCCATATGGGATGCCGGTGCTGCAGGCGGAGGATTAACTAAGTGAGCTGCAGTGCCAGCCCCAGAAAACTATATTTAATAAGTACCAACTAATCACCATTTTGTAACCTGAACTACCAATGCATTCATTTAACATGTTCAAAGTTACAGGTTGTAGTGAAGCTGAAGATGTGAACATCAAGGACAGCTTCTAGGCTTTTCCAACCATACATGCCCTTTCAGAAAATATGAAAATGCATGCCTTTCTCCAGATGTCTCACTGCCATTAAGGCCTCAATATAAAATGGGGGTCTAGGGAAGTATTCTATTACAGTGCCTTTCTCAGTATTTTTGGTACAGTTTTCATTTACACAAATAGTATGTGTGTATACAGATTTTATGTAACCAAATTATATTTCATTTTCTTTCAGAGTAATATTTTGGAATTTTAAACAAAAAACATTAACTAGAGAAATGTCAAAAACCACAGAAAAGTACTGCCATCTGTAATTCCACCAACCATAGAAAAACCAATATTAATATTTCTCTATTTCCTTTCTACATTTAAACTACATAGTCACTGTGGGCTGGCGTTTGGCACAGCAGTTAAAATGTCCCTTGGGACATCCATGTCCATACTGGAGTGCCGGGGTTTGGGTCCAAGCTCCACTCCTGATTTCAGCTTCCTAATAATATAATCCCTGGGAGACAGCTGGTGATGATTCAAGTACTTGGGTCCCTGCCACCCACATGGGAGCCCTGGATTGAGTTCTCAGCTCCTGGCTTCACCCTGGTCCAGCCAGCCCTGCCTTTCAGGAATAAACCATTGGCTGGGAGATCTCTGTCTTTGTGTGTGTCTGTCTTTTTTTTGCCTTTCAGATAAATAATATTTAAAAAAATATAGTCACTAATTACTATCTATAGTTTTATATACTATTTTTGTCACTCTGTAATAGACAATGGTAATTTTCTCACATTACTGAATATTTTTGAAAACATTTAATATTTGTATAGCATTCCAGCATTTGGATATACCACATTTATTTATCCATCCCTTCATTTTAAATATTTAAATTTTTGTTCCCCAGTTTCTGCAAATATATAAGGATATTTTAGAATCCATATATTCTACTAGTAGTCAAAGTACTACTGTTGGCTGTCTCTTCTGCCTTGTTGCTTCTGTGAGGGGTAAAAGTTACTGTGATTTCTTCTCATCTACTTCAGCTTCTATATAGCTTTCTTCCAACATAAAATCTGCACTATGGGCAATGTTATAGAGCCTGTTTTTTTTTTTGTTTTTGTTTTTGTTTTTTTTTTCTAAAACAGTATCATCTCTGAGTGAGGTGCATATTTCTGCAGCTCTCCTGCCGCAAAAGAATGCAAATGAAAACCAATTCCATGTCTGCATAAGGTCTGGATAATGCATATATTAGCTTTAACCAAAGTTGAAAGCCATGAGATTAAAACCCCACCAGCAGCAAAGAGGCATTCCTATAATGTATGCCAAAAATGTGATCTAGCACTCTGTGTGTGTGTGTGTGCTTGTGTGTGTGTGACAGAGAGAGAGAGAGAGAGAGAGAGAGAGAGAGAAAGTGTAACTTTGGTCATTTTGCCATGATCCTGAACTTGCTACAATGTGAAAAGTTATTACTTTGAAACACTAGAGTATAAGAATACAATTAGGAAAAGTAAAATTTAAAATGTTAACTGGCAAATTCAGTGAAAAACTATACTATCTTCTCTCTAGTTGCCTTTTTTTGTAATATGCTTTATTATTTCAATAGCAATCACATTTTGCAATAGCATTTTACTTTTCTACCCACTGGCTAAAGTACAGAAATTAGAAAGGTGAAAACTACTTTAAAATTACTCTGAAAGATCCTGAGTCAGTTAAAAATATTTTCAATTTAATAGCTTTTGTTTAGGAGAACACAACATCTGCTGTGCTTACTTCTAAATTAATGATAGTTTATGTTTTTCCACACTTCAAGTTAGTATTAAGTACCCTATAGTAATAATTTGGAACCTGAAGGAACACTTAAGAATTTCTTCTACCAGGGGCTGGCGCTGGCATCCCATATTGGCGTTGGTTCAAGTCCTGGCTGCTTCTCTTCCAATTCAGCTCTCTGCTATGGCCTGGGAAAGCAGTAGAAGATGGCCCAAGTCCTGGGGCCCCTGCACCCACGTGGGAGACCTAGAAGCAGCTCCTGGCTCCTGGCTTTGGATCAGCGCAGCTCCAGCCATTGCGGCCATCTGGGGAGTGAACCAGTCTGTAACTCTTTCAAAGAAATAAAATAATTCTTTTTTAAAAAAATTACTTCTCCCAGTAGTTCTGGACATTGTAGTCATAGATGGTAGAATTTTAATGAAGACAGAGAATTTTGAGGTCATAAAATCTAATTCCCATTTTACAGATGAGGGAAGTTGGTAAATGCTACTCATAGAAATACTTTGCTTTTTCTGGATGGAGGGCTGGGGCTCCCAACACTATTATGGCCTAGGTCATGTAACAAGTTACAGGAAGAAATTGTAGCTATTGTTGTTCAACAAATCCAAGAGTTGATGTGGATCGTACGTGGTTTGTTGTTGTTGTTGTTGTTGTTGTTTTGACAGGCAGAGTTAGACAGTGAGAGAGAGAGACAGAGAGAAAGGTCTTCCTTTTTCCGTAGGTTCACCCCCCCAAGTGGCCGCTATGGCCGGCACGTTGCACGGATCCGAAGCCAGGAGCCAGGTGTGTTTTCCACTTAAGATCCTTGTTGGATGATCCATTCCAGCTCTATACCAGACACAATAGGGAAAATGCTTTTACACAAATTTATGCTCATTCACAATAAAACCATGAGAGTAGTTAGAATTAGTTTAGTAGAATGATAGCTTTGCAGAACTCCTTGGAGGAATATTTATATATATCCCTATGTACACATCCCTGTAGCCTCTCAATTGTGCTTCAGGAAATTCCATTTATATATATTACAATTTATATGGTACCCACTGGATTTATATTCATAGAAGCTTTGCATATATGGTTTTTTGAAAAAGAATTATTTATTTATTTGAAAGGCAGAGTTTCAGAAAGGCAGAGACAGAGACAGAGAGAGGGAGAGAGAGAGAGAGAAAGTCTTCCATCTGCTGATTCATTCCCCAAATGGCCCATGGCCAGAGCTGAGCTGATCTGAAGCCAGGAGCCTGGAGCTTCTTCTAGGTCTCCCACATGGATGCAGGGGCCCAAGGTCTTGGCCATCTTCACTGCTTGCCCAGGCCATAGCAGAGAGCTTGATCAGAAGTAGAGCAGCCAGGACTTGAACTGGTGCCCATATGGGATGCCAGCCTGCAGGCAGTGGCTTTACCCGCTACTCCACAGCGCCAGCCCCTGCATATAATGTTTTATATACTGAATTAATTAAGGTACGCTAACTGCCTTAATGGATCAACCAAAAATCTATAATTGCTCCAGTTTGTTTCTTGCAAAAGTTAAGTAGTTCAGTAACTACAGTCCAAGGCCTCTCTGTACCTAGGCTTTTAAAACCTAATTTCCAAGGTTTCCTATGGGTGGAGGTTGAGGGTCTTCTCTATTTCAGTCTGTTAGAAAGGGAGATTTTAGGGGAGGGGGCTCAAAGTAATGTATATCACTTCCACTCTTATTATACTGGTTATAATTTAGTCATAGGGTCACTTCTATTTGCAAGAGAACCTAAGAAATGAAGTTTATCCATATGGCCAAGAAGAAGTGAGAACATGGATTTTGATGTCCAGCCAGCGGTCACTACTTACCTGGGTGCTTCCCCCCACCCACACCATAAACAAATTCTAAAGTGGTCAATAAGAAATAAATTCATATAATTATGCTTCAAATAGGATACATTAGTAGTGAAAGAAAGGAACTTTCACTTAAGACATTCACTTCTGCATTTTCCCTCTTTCAGGCAAAATTGTGAATTAACATATAACAACAGTCAACTAGCAACTGAAATCTCACATTGAGGAAAAAAGCAAAATTTTGCCATTAACTGTCAAATTCAGAATTCAGACTTCTTCCTTGATGCTTATCTTAGAGGTACATGGCATTAAGCTCCTTTTCAACTACACTGTTAGAAAATGATATTTGAAAAACACTAAATTTTTCAGACAACCAAGGTTATAATTGCTGAGAGACAAACAATAATTACACAAATGAAGACAGCATTCTGTTTAGTGTATTTATTTCCTTTGGGTAAACTGTCAAATCCTCAAACTGCCTTCAGTTACTCAGTTTTTAACAGAGGTATTGCATGGTTGCATTTCTGAAATCATAAATAGGAAGTATGTTATACAAATGTCAGTAAAACTGTTTTTCTGCCTCCCATGCTTTAATGTTAATTTCTGATTTTTATGTGTATTTAGAATGACTACATGAAAACAAACAGTAATATTACCTGATGAGTTTTCTTTGGCAACCTAACACTTTAGGGCATGGGGAAAACCTGTAAAAATTAAAAATAAAAAAACCCAAATGCTGTACTTTCATGGAGGAGGGAAAGGAAATGACTGAGAAACTGCTGTAAATTTGGCTTCATTATAAATTGCTTTTAGGTACAGGTTGCCCAGCTTTATTACTGCCAGAAGACAGTGTGGATGGAGCAAGGAGCCAGAGAGTAAATGACTCTTGATTTAACTAGTTGAAATCTACTACTGAAACCACTGTTATTCTTTGTGCAGCCTAACTTGAGCAATTCCTTGAATGTGTTCCACTACATTAATTCCTTCATGAGACAAATAAAGAGTAGCTTAAATACTACAGAATTCCAAGATATCACCTCTTCTCTGTGAAGAGGAAACTAAGGGTCCTTATTAATATTTTCTATATAACATCATTTATCTAGACATTTCTATGGAAATCTCAAGGAAAATATTCAAATTGAATAGTCTAGAATTTTTTGTATTGCTTTAAAAATGTCTGGAGATATGTTGCCAACACATGGATGCTTCTATAACCTTAAAATGTTTTCCTTGAGAAATGATTTTTTTCTTTCGTTTGTTACTAAACACTGAATAAATGACTTATGCAAAGTCACATGCTCTATGAGTGAAATAACAAAACCCAGAACATATGTACCAAAACATCCCTGAGAGACCACATTGACCAGGGAATCTGTCTTAAAAGACAAGACGGGACAGGCATTGTGGCACAGCAGGTTAAGCTACCACTTGAGAAACTGACATCCCATACCAGAGTGGTTGGTTCAAGTCCCAGCTCCTCTGTGCCTCTGATGCAGCAGGAGATCTGGCTTCAGTCTGGCCTAGGTCCCCACTGTTGGCATTTGGGGAGTGAGCCATGGACGACCCCCCCCCCCATCACTGCCTTTCAAATAAATACATAAATCTAAAAAAAAAAAAAAGGCAGTAGGGGCAGGCATGTGGCACAGCAGTTAAGACATCACCTGGGATGCCCACATCCCATACCAGAGTGCCTAGGTTAAAGCCACCATTCTACTTCCAATCCAGCTTCCTGCTGATGTGCACCCTGAGAGGCAGAGGATGACTGAAGTACTGGGTCCCTACCACCCATATGGGAGACCTAAATTGAGTTCTGGGGTCCTGGATTTGACTTGGTCCAGCCTTGGCTGTTGCAATCATTTGGGGAGTGAGCAGAAGATAGATGTTCACGCTCTGTGCTTCTGCCTGGATGGGTCTCTATCTGCCTTTCAAATAAATGAAAGAAAAAAAAATAAAGCAGTAATCTGTCTTATATATATTTTTCTGCAGCACATGAGGCACTACAGGGTGGCACATACAATATATAAAATATTTGAGGCATTATCTTATAACTGAAAATACTACATATACAGAAATGTTACACATGAGTGTGAAATGTAATATAATGAAGAGTACACTGATTAAATACAAATTATAAATAACTGCTGAGGGGATGGGGAAAATATGACTTACAACTGTACTAGATTAGAGCCAGTGTCTAGCCTAGCAGTTAAGACACTGGTAAAGATGTCCGTTTTCATATCCAGGTCCCTGGTTTTGATGCCCAGCTCTGGCTGCTGACTCCAGCTTCTTTCTAATGCAGACCCTAGGAAGCAGCAGCCATGGCTCACGTAATTGAGTTACTGCCATACACATACATGGGAGGTCTGGATTGTTGTTCTGGCTCCTGGCTTTGGTCCCAGCCCAGTCCTGGCCATGGTGGGCAAATGGAGAGTGAACCAGTGAATGGGAGCTTATTTTCTCCCTCTTACTATGTCTCTTAACTAAAAACAAAAACAAAAACAAAAACACCACAGTTGATTGATAATGGCTATAAATATTCCTTCATTAGCCTTTAAATATCTATAGAATTTATAACATGTAACTGTCCTCATTCTTTTTTCTTTAATGGTTTTTTTTTTTTTTTTAAGAAAGGTGGGTCTTTTTTTTTTTTTTTTTTAAGATTTATTTGAAAGACAGAGTTACAGAGAGAGGTAGAGAGAGAGAGAGAGGACTTCCATCTGCTGGTTCACTCCCCAGATGGCCGCAGCGGCCGGAGCTGCACCGATCTGAAGCCAGGAGCCAGGACCTTCTTCCAGTCTCCCACATGGGTTCAGGGGTCCAAGGACTTGGGCCATCTGCTACTGCTATACCAGGCCACAGCAGAGAGCTGGATCAGAAGAGAAGCAGCCAGGACTAGAATCAGCGCCCATATGGGATGCCAGCGCTTCAGGCCAGGGCATTAACCCACTGCACCACAGCGCCAGCCCCCGTCTTCATTCTTGATGTCATTGATATTTGTCTTCTTTTTCCCTGATCAGCTTAATGCTTTGTCAGATTTACTGATTTCAAAGAGCTAGGTTTTTATTTTATTGATATTCTCAGTTTATATTTTTTCAATTTCATTACTTTCTACTTTGCTCTTTATTGTTGCCTTTCTTTTGCTTCTTTTTAATTTGCTATTCTTTCTAGTTTCTTAAGGTGGTAGCTGAAGTCATTTTTTAACACAGGTATTTTGTACACAAATTTCTCCTACATACTCCTCTACTGATATGTCACAAATTCGATGTGCTTTTTTTTTAAAAAAAATTTCATTCAGTTCAAAATGCTATCTAATTTCAACCTATGTTTCTTGTCCAGTCAATGGATTATTTAAAGCAGGTTAGTGGGGGCTGGAGCTGCAGCGAACGGTCTCTGCCTCTCCTCTCTCAGTATAACTCTGACTTTTAAATAAATAAATAATTTTTTTAATATTTAGGGATTTTCCAGGTAGCTTTCTGTTATTGATTTCTAATTTAATTCTGCTGTGGTCAGAGAACATACTTTGCATGACTTGAAACCTTTAAAATTATTGAGATTATGTTTTATGGCCTAGAATAGGGGTTGTCAAGCTTTTTTTGTAAAGGTCCACACAGTAAGTATTTTAAGTTTTGTCAGCCACAATGTAGCCTCTGTCATATATTTTATTTTGCTTTTTAAAGAAAATTTTCAAAATGCAAAAACAATTCATAATTGAAGGGCTATTTAAAAAAAAAAAAAAAAAAGACTAGATTTGCCCTGAGAGCCACACTTTGCTGGCTCCTAGCCTAGAATACAGTTTAGCTGGGTGTATGTTTCATTCACATTTTAGAGAAAATGTGTATTCTAATTGTTGATAGTATTAAGTTGCTTTCTTTTTTAAAAAAATAAAGATTTATTTCATTTATTCAAAAGGCAGAGCCGCAGAGAAAGAGAGGGGGAGAGCTAGAGATATCTTAAATCCACTGGTTCACTCCCCAAATGGCCACAACAGCCAGAACTGGGCCAGGCCAAAGCCAGCAGTCAGGAGCTTCATCTAGGTCTCTCACGTGGGTGCAGGGGCCCAAAGACCTTAGCCATCTTCCCCTGATTTCCCAGGTGTGTTAGCAGGGAGCTAGATCAGAAGTAGAGCATCCGGGACTCAAATCAGCACCCATATGGGATGCTGGCATTGCAGGCAGTGGCTTAACTTGCCCCAGGCTGCTAAATTTCTACTTGTTTTAGCAATTATTGATAGATAGGTATTGAAATCTCTGACTATAATTGCGGATTTCTCTGTTTCTCCTTATAATTCTATCACTTCTTGCATTGCTTATTTTGTAGCTCTATTAATTTGTGGCAAAAATATTGAGGATTTTTATATCATCCAGATTAACTGCCTCTTTATTATGAATGATCATCTTTATCCCTGGTAACATTCTTTTCCCTGAAATCTATTTTATTTCATCTTATTATAGGTGTGTTAGTTTTCTTTTAACTGGTATCATCATGAGTTTGTATATCTTTTTCCACTCTTTTACTCCTTTTTTGTTAAAGGTTTATTTATTCAAAGGCAGGGAAAGATAGAGAAAGATACCTTCCATTCACTGTTCACTCCCCAAATAGCCACAACAGCTGAGACTGGGCCAGGCCAAGGTTAGGAGCCTGAAACTCTTATATGGGTCTCCCAGGTAGGTGGCATGGGCCCAAGAATTTGGACCATCTTCTTCTGTTTTCCCAGGCACATTTGCAGGGAGCTGGATCTGAAGCAGAACAGCCAGAACTGAAAAAAGCCCTAAAATATAGGATGCCAGCATTGCAAGCACAGGTTAACTTTCTGCACCACAGTGCCAACCCCCATTCTTTTAATGTTTTGTATCCTAATTGTAAAGTGTTTCTTATTGACATTCTGTAGTTGGGTCTTGCTTGTTATCCAGTCACACAATCTTTACCTTTTAATTGGGATGTTTAAGTCATTTATCCTTAATGTGATCATTTATATGATTAGATTTAATTAAGTCTCATCTCTCTTTTCTATTTGATTCATCTTTTCTTTATTCCTTTCCCCCTCTTTTTCTGCCTTATTTGGGGTTGGCTATTCTTTAATGATTCTATTTTATTTCCTTGATTGGCTTAGCTATAATAGTTGTCTTATCTTGCTGGTTGCTTTAGGGTTATGGTATACATCTTCAGGTTACTCCAGTCTGTCTTCAAGTAATGTGACACCACTTCATGTATAAAAATCATATAGCATAGTTCCATTTCTCTTCTCCTGTTCCTTATGTTATATCATATGTTTTCCTTAGAAATGATGTAAACTCCCCAACTCACTGCTATTGTTTTGTTGAAATACTTGCTTACCTTAAAGGAGAATGAAATAGGAAGAAAAAAAAACTTAAATATTTACCCACGTAGTTACCATTTCCAGTGTCTTTTATTTTTTTGTGTGGATCTATATATACTGTTATCTGGTACCATTTTCCTTCTTGAAAGACATATTTAACATTTTTATAGTGTGTTCTGATGGTGAAGAATTTTTTCAATTTTTGTATGTCTGAAAACATCTTTGTTCTCTGTTTTTGAAGAATATTTTGCTGAGTATAGAACCTTAGGTTAACAGGTTTTGGCCAGCGCCGTGGCTCAATAGGCTAATCCTCCACCTTGCGGCGCCGGCACACCGGGTTCTAGTCCCGGTTGGGGCGCCGGATTCTGTCCCGGTTGCCCCTCTTCCAGGCCAGCTCTCTGCTATGGCCAGGGAGTGCAGTGGAGGATGGCCCAGGTGCTTGGGCCCTGCACCCCATGGGAGACCAGGAAAAGCACCTGGATCCTGGCTCCTGCCATCGGATCAGCGCGGTGCGCCGGCTGCAGCGGCGGCCATTGGAGGGTGAACCAACGGCAAAAAGGAAGACCTTTCTCTCTCTGTCTCTCTCTCACTGTCCACTCTGCCTGTCAAAAAAAAAAAAAAAAAAAAGAAAAAAAAGAAAAAAAGAACAGGTTTTTTTTCCCTTTCATTACTTTAAATATGCTTCACTGTTTCTCACTTGCACTGTTTCTGATGACACATCTGCCATAATCCTTATTTTTGTTTTTCTATTATATGCGTATTTCAAGATTTTCTCTTTATCACTGGCTTTGAGCAATTTGATTATGATATACATTAGCATAGTCTGTTGTTGTTGTTGAACTTCTTGAATTCTGGGTTGGTAGTTGTCATCAAATTTGAAAAATCTGGCCATTATTTTTTTCAGATACCTCTTCTGTCTGTCTCTCTGTTCTCTTTTGATGAGTCCAATGACATGTATAAGAGGTCTCTGAGAATATGTTTCTACAGCTCACTGATGATTCTCTTGTCATTTTAAAAATTCTTTTCTCTTTTTCATTTTGAAGAGTTTCTTTTGTTAGGTCTTTATGTCACAATTCTTTTCTTCTGCTATATCTAACATGCCATGAATCCCACTTAGTGAATTTTCAACTCAGACATTGTAATTTTCATCCCAAAAACTGAGTTTTTTTTATGTTTTCCATATCTCTACTTTTTGAATATACAGAATAGAGTTATAATAATGTTAAATGTCCTTGTCTGCTAATTCTAACATCTGTGTCAGCTTAAGGTCACTTTCTTTTTTATTTATTTATTTATATATAGGCTTATAGAGTTACAGAAGGGCAGAAGCAGAGAGAGAGAGGGAGATCTTCCATCCACTGGTTTACTTCCCAGATGGCCACAAGGGCCAGAGCTGCACCAATCCAAAGCCAGGAGCCAGGAGCTTCATCCAGAGTCTCCCACGTGGGTGCAGGGGCCCAAGCACTTGGGCCATCCTCTGCTGCTTTCTCAGGCCATTTCAGAGAGCTGGAAGTGGAGCAGCTGGGTCTCGAACCAGCACCCATATGGGATGCTGGTACTGCAGGTGGCGGCTTTACCTGCTATGCCACAGTCACAGTACCAGCCCCAAGGTCATTTTCAGTTGATTATTCTCACCAATAAGAAATTGTTTCTGTGCCTAGTAATCTTTGATTGGATGGAAGACATTATGAATGTTAGCTTGTTGATTGCTGCATATTCAACTATTCCTAAAAATACTCCTAAGTTTTGTTCTGATGCAGTGAAGTTACTTGGAAAAATTTGATACATTGGGTCTTACTCTTACAATATGCCAAGGAGTTAGTCTACAGCTTATTATTCAGTGAACAATACTGGAGTAGCTAAATTATTTACTGCAAGGAAATCTTGAGTTTAGGACTCAATTTTTTTTTTTTTTTTTTTTTGGACTGGCAGAGTGGACAGTGAGAGAGAGAGACAGAGAGAAAGGTCTTCCTTTGCCTTTGGTTCACCCTCCAATGGCTGCCGCGGCTGGCGCACTGCGCTGATCCGATGGCAGGAGCCAGGTGCTTCTCCTGGTCTCCCATGGGGTGCAGGGCCCAAGGACTTGGGCCATCCTCCACTGCACTCCCGGGCCACAGCAGAGAGCTAGACTGGAAGAGGAGCAACCGGGACAGAATCCGACGCCCCAACCGGGACTAGAACCCAGTGTGCCGGCGCCACAAGGCGGAGGATTAGCCTAGTGAGCCGCGCGCCGGCCCAGGACTCAATTCTACAAAAGACTTTCTAAATGACTTTTGTAATTTATTTAATCCCCTTCCTAATTTAAAAAAAAAAGGAAGATAACAAGATTGAAGAATTTTTATTTTCATTAAAAACTGAAAACTACTCTGAAAGAATAAGAGAGTGAGGGGGAGAAAAAGTGAGGACACTGAGCTTTCCAGACACTTATTTTTTGGTAAGTTAATAATTGGCCTAAAATATATCAATGCATTTTATTCTGAGGATAGTGGTTAAAAAGGAAATTTGGGTCAGAATGACTTGGATACACATCAGACTCCTCCACACATAACTCAACCTGTTTGAGCCTCAGTTTTCCTGTAAATGCCACATTCTTTTACAATGTAATGTAGCAGAGAGAATATTGCTAATTCCACTGAACTAAAATATACAGGGGTGGGCACTGTGGTGTAGCAGGCTATGCTTGAGATGCCCATATCCCATATCAGAGTGCTTGGTTCAAGTCATGACTACTCCTCTTCCAATCCAGCTTCCAGCTAATGTGCCTGGGAGGTAGCATATGATGGCCCAGGTACTTGGGTCCCCACTACTTATGTGGGAGACCCAGATGGAATTTCTGGCTCCTGGCTTCAGCATGGACCAGCCTCAGCTATAGTGGACATTATGGGAGTGAACCAGTGGATGGAAGATCTTGATATGATATCTCTTTGTCTCTCTTTCTTTCTCCCTCCTCTCTCTCTCTCTCTCTCTCTCTCTGTCTCACTCTCTCTCCTGCTCTCTTCCCTTTCAAGTAAATAAATAAGTCTTTAAAATATAAGATGTACAGAAAAAGGTAATTTAACATTTCTTGGTAACAAGTAAGTTACATATCCAAATTAGATATTCTACCCTTTGCTGTCTCCCACGCAATTTTCAAATGGTTTAAATGAACCAATGAAACATTCATGATTTTAAAAATACATTCCAAGTGAGACTCAGATTCAAATAATATACACTTATTTATGATTCTTTCTTAGTTCCTTGTGATACTACTACTACTCATCCATATCAGCGTCTTAACACTTAATTCCAGAACTCTATAATTTTAAGCTGAATATGCAGGACAGTGCTATCCCGGATAAATTCCAATGCTAAAGTTAAATTCCATGTAACTCCTTTATGTACAGACACACCAAATTGTTGAACAGGAACAATCCAAAGTGATTAATGTTTGAATGTATAGCTGACAACGTAAGTCCATTATTCATGAGTGAATCTCACTAGACAAGATCAGTTCAAAATCTTTTCCATTCCTAAAGTATTAGCTTTTATGGCCAAATATATCCTTTTCAAGAAGACAACAAGAAAGTTATATAAAATCTCTTTTATCTTATTCTACCAAATACTATATGTTTTAGCATTATTTCAGAATAACATCTGTTTTGCCTAGTAACTGGAGCTGAAAAATTATCTCAGAGAATAAAATGGAATTACTCTAAGCCAAGCCCTGTAACTCTTGATTTGTTTTTAGATTTTTTAAAAATATTAAAACTCATAATTAGTAAGTATTTTAATTACCACTGGATAGGGATTCTCAAGAATTAGAAACTAGCAACCTCTGCTAACTCGTATTGTGACCTATATTCTTCTACCAATGAATGCTTTGTGTGAGAAGTACTTATTTGCTTATTTTTGTTCCAGCCTTTTCATTTTCCAGCAGCCTCTTTCATGTTTCCTATCTATTTCTTCTAAAATTATACTGTTCCGAGCTCTGTGCTTTGTGTTCCAAGCTTGAGAGAAAGAAAATTCTAATGGTGTACTTTGTTTCTTGGAGAGTACTAAAATACTTTTTGTATGTTTGTTTTTATTTTTATTTTATTGTGGTAAGAACACTTAACATGAGATCTACCCTCTTAACAGATTTTGAAGAGTTCTAAAATATTCTCAGCCTATTCTGAGAACCAGAGTGCTTGAGTTACCCAAAAAAGAAAGTAAGATGAAAAAGGAAAGCTGAAAGGCAAGAGAGAGGGAGGGAGAAAAAAAAGAGATTGATTGTTCTTAGGAGGGTTTAAAGTGGTTTTATGGAGTCAGGAAGGCATAAGGACTATCTGTTGATGAACGTAACTCTTTTCCTTTTGATGTGATTGGAAAGACTTTTCAGCTGAGAGTTAAAACTCAAATTTTAGTTCCAATTTTGCCACTATTTTTCGGCGTGGTTTCCAATCTCCCAAAACTGGGGCCAGCCACAATTATAATACTTGAGAGAGTTTCAAAGTCTCAGTAGTCAAAATGGACAGACAGTTGAAATGCTGGCACTGTGGGAAGGTGGACCCATGGCCCTAGCCAGAATATTAAATCACTCACTTATTTGTACAATAATGAGTGTCTTGTGGTATTGGTAATGAGGAAGTGTGATTAATAGGATAACTTTGAATTTTCTCTCTGAATTTTCAGTTTGTATGACACTCTCATGTTCCCAAGGGGGTAAGCATCAATTAGTCTTCTCCCTGTCATATGCTACTAGAAATAGACTTGGCTGAGTGTAAAGGGAACTGAAAAGGACCATGTTATACAACCATGCAATTGCCTAGAACCTGGTCTCTGAAAGACCAGCTTGGGACAAGGGGAACTTTTGGTGTTCTGGCAGGCTAAAGCCACTGAAAAAATATAAGGCATCTTCTTAAATCAACTTTATTCAGAGATTTTTGAAAAAATGTATAATCACTATATTTATACTATGTAGAAATAGTATGGTATATAATACAACATTTATATAGGTAAAATGAAACATTTAAACAAGAAAATTTTAGCTTGGGATCAGCTTTTAAAGGAATTACTCACTTTTCTCAGCTGTTAACCATACTTTTGTAGAAAAGTTTTAGGTGCAGTGAATTGATGATCACTTAACATTGGTATATTAGAACCTGTACTAGTTATGGAGATCAGTGGTGGTGATGGTTACCCAATATGCATATACTGAACACCATTGAACTGTATACTTACAAATACACAAATATTTTACCACAACTCAAAAATTTGATGGAAAAAAATCTCTACTAAAATTAAATATTATAAACAAATGTAGGTTATTCTGAGGTTATTATTTAGTTTAAATATGCATGTCTATGCTTACCACTATCCACTGCTACTCTGCTCAAAAGTCAGTTCTTATGCTCATGAAAACTGTACCTGATTGCACATTTTTGAAATATCCGTCATTCTTACCAGTTCTCACTGTGTGGCTTTCACTGTGCCTTCATTCATCATTGCCTACCATACTGTCCAAGTTCCTGATGAGACTCTAGCAGGGAACAGGAATGTACATAAGCAAGCCCATTTGAAATAGTCCTCAAATAAAGACAAATAGGTTTTCTATGAACACCCTACCAGAAAATCTACTTCTATTTTTTTAAGATTTATTTTATTTATTAGAAAGGCAGAGTTACAGAGAGAAAGAGAGAGAGAGAGAGAGAAATAGAGATCTTCCATCCACTGGTTCACTCCTAAAATGGCTCCAACAGCTGATGCTGGGCCAGGCCAAAGCCAGGAGTCAGGAACTTCAACTGGGTCTCCCATGTGGGTGCAGGGGCCCAAGGACTTGAGCCATCTTCTTGCTTTCCCACACACATTAGCAGGGAGCTGGAACAGAAGTGGAACAGCTGGGACTTGAACCCTTATGGGATGCCAGCATCACAGGCAGAAGCTTAATGAATTATGCCACAATGCTGGCCCCAGAAAATCTGCTTCTAAGACTGTATCCTAAAGAATTAAGTAAGGCATATTTGTATTGTCTTTAGTATCAACTGTTCGTAATGAGAAAGAAGACAAAAATTTCAGTAATATTTACTCAATACAAGATTATTATTTGCTTATTCATTAAACAAATATTTGTAGCATTAAATAAAATACAGTTCTTGCCCTCAGAGGTCTTTTTTAAAGATTTATTTATTTATTTGAGAGGCAGAATTACAGATAGAGGGAGAGACAGAGATCAAGGTCTTCTATCTGCTGGTTCACTGCTCAAATGGTTGCAATGGCCAGAGCTGACCCAATCTGAAGCCAGAAGCTTCTTCCTGGTCTCCCAGGTGGGTGCAGGGGCCCAAACACTTGGGCCATCTTCCACTGCTTTCCTAGATACATTAGCAAGGAGCTGGAAGGACTCATACTGGTGTCCATATGGGATGCCAGCACAGGTGGAGGCTTAACCTGCTATGTCACAACAATGGCCACTCCTTCACAGTTCTTAAAGACGCAATTAAACAGTTTTGGATATTTTTATTCCTTTCACTGATTCTCATTACTTAATTGCCCAATCATCCCCTCCCTTGTTCATTGAGGACTTTGGCCCTCTGCATTCAGTATCTGTTCCCCTGCATTTTTCTGTCATCATCATCTTCTACTTCAGTGTCAAAATGGAAAACCGATCCAAAAACAGTATCTACTTCCAGTCTAGGCCTTTCTCCTAAACCTCAGTCTCATATATATACAGAGCTCCCTACCAAACTTCTCTATGTGGATACCCATTGGTGCTTAATCTTCCAAATTCATTAGCTCTTCACTGAGCTCCTCAGCTCATTCTTCTACTCCTCTTTCCTAGTCTTCCGTCTTTGTCTCTCTTTCCCCCTCTCTTACATCACACACACACACACACACACACACACACACACCTCTACCTCCCAAAGCCCTGTTCTTCCTCCACTTGTCTCTGTCCTGGTTCATGATATCACCATTGTACGCTACAACCAGGCCAGAGGAGTTATTCTGGACTTTGCTTTCATCTCTGTCTCAGCCATCACTGTCCTAGTCCAAAAGCTTATTATTTCTCTTCATGACTGTAAAACCACACAAAAAATACTTCCATTTATTTAAAAATATTAAAAATTAAAGAGCACTTTACAACACTCTCCTTAGTATTTAAATTATCAAATGATGACAGATTGCTTATTAGCAAACTATGAAGATTATACAGATACATATATAGCTTGCACTCTTCCAGCACTATTTTCAGAGTTCAGAAACCTTGTTTATACCCCAGTACCTAACAGTGGTCAGCATATAGCAATTGTTGCTTACCTTCTGAATAAAAGTAAACATGGAATATTTTTAAATATCTATAATAATTACTAAGTTGCATGTTAAGCAGTTCAGTGAATAACAGGACTCAGATTAATTTTATAAGACAAAATGCAATTTTTATACCTTGTCAGTTCACCAAAATTCTTTGAAACACTACAAGTCCCCATATACTTACATGCATTCATATATCAGAAATTAGATTCCCTACAAACTGAGGGTCCCTTCACTCCCATCCTACTGTCACAGACTCGTCTGTGCTCCCCTGCTTTCTAACCAGTCAAATTCCTAAAATGATGAAAGTAAATGCCTTTTCTTGGCCAGCCTTAGAGTTAAGTGGACCCTCTATTCTCTGATGCCTGAAAGATGGAATCTTCCATTCCACAGGTATCAAACTGTAATTTTCCTGAAGAAGAGAGAGTACAACATTTCATAATGGTAAATTGATCAAATTTAATACTCATATACAAAAGCCTTCCTTTGTGAGTTGGGAAAGGAGATGGGGAGAGAGGTGTATCTTTAAGATACCTTCAGAAGCAATGCTTTCCCATCATTCCTGATTTTTTTTTCCTCAGTTTTTTTAGTGCACATGCATTTTATAAACAGGAGGAAATGTTCAAAAGTAAGTCCACAGGTCTGGATTTAAGGACAAGTAAAAGCCATGTACAAACTTTTTATATTGAGTGATTTAGAAGAAACCTTGAACTTCAATTTAACAGCTGTGTACTAATAACATTTTTTACCATCTAAAGGATTATAATTAAACTTTAGGAGTTCCAATTTTATATGAAAGGAAAGGAAATGTGAGTATAAGTAAAGGTAGAGGAGGAACTGTTAGATTTAGTCACATGCTCTAAGAAGTTTTCAGGGTAAGATTTCCTACCTAGTGTGCTGCATCAATAGTTCTGAGGTTTATTAAAAGTATTATGAGTAAGTCATGTCAGCCTTGGGTTGTTTTACCAGTGACATAAACATCTATTGTAAAACAAACTATGCTTATACAAATACATCCTCTAAGAAGGAAGAAGTTATTTGATTAAATACGAGCATATTTTCCTATATAGAAAGTTGAGATGAATTTAATTTTCTGTTTCACATCAAACCTGTCTTATGTTTTTTTAAGAGTCTCTTTAAAATTAGCCATACAGTCTGTATCAAGTTCACTGGGTCAAAAGTTAACAGTATGGGGTCATCAAGTAAATTAAATGTTAACAGCAAAAATTAAAGGACTTAAATTAAAAACATAGGGCCTAATCCCATGATGAAAAAAGTGAGGTAAAAGTATTCCCACAACAGCTGTAAACTGTTCGCCTATTTAAAATAAATTGCTTCTTCAGAGCTGCTTGCATTTCTTTGTCAAAAGGGAATGTGATATATTTTATTCTCTTTATTTTCCCATAGATTTATTCTTTAAGAAATAAATTTTATATATTAAGAATAGAAGTGTAGTTCAACTGTCTTAGAGAACTGGTCATACATCCTCAGTCATATCTGCTAGAAACCAGAGTCTCAATTTTAGTTCTGTTTATTAAAAACAAATAAGAAATGAATGTTAACGGAGTCCTGGTTCCTGGTGCTCAACTGCCAAGACAAGCTTAATTCCAAGTCAATAAAATATCTGAGGAAGCCATGAGTTGTAATTTTTTAAAGTTTTTTGCTTGGTATGAAGTTTATTTTATTAAAATGCTTAATTTTCTTTTGAAAGAAAAAAAAAAAACTATTGGGGCCAGCATTGTAGCATAACAGTTAAGCTGCTGCCTACAACACCACGGTTCCATATGGGCACTAGTTCAAATCCCAGGTGCTCTGCTCTCTATCCAGTTCCTGGCTAATGATCCTAGCAAAGCACTGGAGGGTCCAAAGTGCTTGGTCCCATGCAACCCTGTGGGAGACCCAGATAAAGCTCCTGGCACCTGGCACCTGGCTCCTGGCTTTGGCCTGGCCAACCCCAGCCTTTGCAGCCATTTGGGGAGTGAACTGGCAGATGGAGGCTCTTTCTTTCTCTAATTCTGCCTTTTAAATAAATAAATCTTTAAAAAAAAAAAAGGAAAAATTGATCAGTCCTTTTTATTATCAAAAATTGCTCCTCAAAAACTAGAATTTTATGGGTAGAACAAAAAGCTAAAACCAACCTGTGGTATATTTTAGACTATCATAGATACACCATTCTGGTACATGCTGGTATACACCATTTTTGAGAAGGGTCTTGTTAAGCTGAGGAATAACAAGAAAGAAGCCAAGATAGTGTAGGGTCTAGAATGATAAAAACCATTAAAGAACACATTAAAGGATGTTTGAATATGGGAATTCAATTATCTTCATTTATTAATAATAGTAAATATTATTAAGTATAATAATATTTAAACAGTTATCACAAGAAAGTGTGAATAAATTTGTTATCGGGGGCACTTAAAATGGGTGGCTCGCTTGGTTAATCCTCCACCTGCGGTTCCAGCATCCCATGTGGGCGCCAGGTTCTAGTCCCAGTTGCTCCTCTTCCAGTCCAGCTCTCTGCTGTGGCCAGGGAAGGCAGTGGAGGATGGCCCAGGTGCTTGGGGCCCTGCACCCACATGGGAGACCAGGAGAAAGCACCTGGCTCCTGGCTTCGGAAAGGTATAGTTCTGGCCGTAGGGGCCATTTGGGGGTTAACCAAGGGAAGGAAGACCTTTCTCTCTGTCTCTCTAACTCTGTCAAATAAATAAATAAACAAACAAAAAATGGTTAGCACTTACAAAGATGCATGTCTTAACCTAAGATTTGAAGATTACAAACCCAAATAAGCTAAATTTCCTTTATTAAGCTCTCATGAAGCTTATAATATTTTAAAAACCAGTATTTCAAAATACCAAATTTTAATATTTCATCTAAGGCCAGGACTTTTACATTACTTTTATAAAGTAGATAACTAAAATGAGTAAATTCCCTTTGAAGTATCTTTATTGGTGTTGGAAGTGGGGTAGTTTATACTTTTTTTTTTTTTTTTTTAAGATTTATGTTATTCATTTGAAAGGCAAGTGACAGAGGGAGGCAGAGCCAAAGAGATCTTCCAATCACTGGTTCACTCACCAAATTACTAACAGTCAGCTCTGGCTAAGCTGAAACCAGGAGCTTGAACTTCATCTGGATCTCCCACATCTGTGGCAGGGGCCCAGTACTTGGGCCATCCTCTGCTGCCTGGATTGGAAGTGGAGCAATAGGCCAGCACCGTGGTTCATTTGGCTAATCCTCCACCTGCGGTGCCGGCACCCCGGGTTCTTGTCCCCGTTGGGGTGCCAGGTACTAGTCCCAGTTGCTCCTCTTCTAGTCCAGCTCTCTGCTGTGGCCCAGCAGGGCAGTGGAGGATGGCCCAAGTGTTTGGGTCCCTGCATCCACATGAGAGACTGGGAGGAAGCACCTGGCTCCTGGCTTCAGATTGGTGCAGCGCTGGCCGTAGTGGCCATTGGGGGAGTGAACCAGCGGAAGGAAGACTTTTCTGTCTGTCTCTCACTCTGTCTATAACTCTCTGTCTCTCTCTCTCTCTCACTGTTTAACTCTGTCAAAAAAAAAAAAAAAGTGGAGCAATGGAAACTGGAACTGGCACTGATATAGGATGCTGGCATCCTCATACTTCTTTAATAAACCTTAACTTTTTTTTTTAAGCTTTTGTTTATTTACTTGAAAGCTAGAGTTACAATCAGAGAGAGGAAGAGACAGAGAGAAAGGTCTCCCATCCGCTGTTCACTCCCCAAATGGCCGCTATGGCTGGAGCTGCGCTGATCCAAAGCTAGGAGCCAGGAGCTTCTTCCAGGTCTCCCACAAAGATGCAGGGGCCCAAGCATTTGGGCCATCTTCTACTGCTTTCCCAGATCGTAAGCAGAGAACTGGATCAGAAGAGGAGCAGCAGGAACTAGAACCGGCACCCACATGGGATGCTGGAGCCACAGACAGAGGCTTAGCCCACTACACCACAGCACCAGCCCCAACCTTAACTGTTTTTAATTTATAAATGTTTTACTTTCATTCCATGATTTGTGGGCAAGAATATGGAAGCAAAACAACTCCTCATATGGGGGAAGGAGAGAGACTTAACTTCCCAATTTTCACAGAATCAGATTTGAAGTGATTTGTATGAACCTGCTGTAACTACTTCTAGAACTTGCAGCTCTAAACCATGCAAAGTAAACTTCCCAAAATACAACTACATTTCTCGTGTATATGTTTTCCCATGTACCTAATGCAATATCCTTTAAAAATCATGTAGTACAAAATATTCTTATTCATAAAACATTCATGAATAACGAGGTACTGGTATTGCTCTTTCAGGAAAAGAATCTATCCAACTGCAGAATAAATCTGAACAATATGAGTATGTTCTCTTAAGCTGGTAATTCACTAACGCCTATAGTTATGTACTTTCAAGTAACTCTGAGGAGGCTTTTCAAATTGTTTATTAATGTGTCAATTAGCTACAGGGAAAAGAAATTATACAAGTTACTTGACAAAATGAACATTAATGCTGACATCTAAAGTATACTGCAAGGTTGAGTTTTAGGAAATGTAGATAGGTGGATTTGTGGAAAAAATTCACATTCCTACAAACAAATTTCAGTAAATGCTGTGCTGATCTATATATACAGATAGTATATATATATATAGATATGTAGGTATAGATATAGATAATGCTGTGTCCAATTAAATAGTTTTCCAGCTTGAGCTCTGCCAATTCACAAATTCATGAATTTGTACAAAAAAGTACAGAATAAGGTACTATTTTTTAAAAATACACTCATTCCTCAGTATCCAAGGTGGGTTTGGTTCCAGGAGCCTCCCCAGATACCAAAATTCTCACTCAGGTCACTTATATAAAATGGCACATTTGCGAATAACCTAAGCGTATCCTCCCACATACTTTAATCATGTCTGGATTACTTATAATTCATAAAAAAATGCAATGTTATATAAGTAGTTGTTATGCTGTATTACTTAGGAAATAATCACAAGAAAAAATCTGTACATGTTCAGTACAGTCACAATTTTTTTTTTTTTTTTTTTGACAGGCAAAGTGGACAGTGAGAGACAGAAAGGTCTTCCTTTTCTGTTGGTTCACCCTCTAATGGCTGCTGTGGCTGGCGCACTGCAGCCGGCACACCACACTGATCCGAAGCCAGGAGCCAGGTGCTTCTACTGGTCTCCCATGGGGTGCAGGGCCCAAGCACTTGGGCCATCCTCCACTGCACTCCCGGGCCATAGCAGAAAGCTGGCCTGGAAGAGGGGCAACCAGGACAGAATCTGGCGCCCCGACCAGGACTAGAACCTGGGGTGCCGGCGCTGCAGGAGGAGGATTAGCCTATTGAGCCGTGGCACTGGCCAGTCACAATTTCTTTTTCTGAATATTTTCAATCCTTTGTTTGAATCCGCAGACTTAATTAATACTGGGGGTTATTTTTTATTTTTTTAGATTTATTAATTTATTTGAAAGGCACAGAGACAGAGACAAATAGAGATCTTCCATCTGCTGGCTCAATTCCTCAAATGGCCACAATTACCTGGGCTGGCCAGGCTGACCTGAAGCCAGAAGCCAGAAGCCAGGAGCTTCTTCTGGGTCTCCTACATGGGTGCAGGGGCCCAAGCACTTGGGCTATTTTCCACTGCTTTCCCAAGCACATTAGCAGGGAGCTAGATGGGAAGTAGAGCAGCGGGGACTCAAACCAGTGCCCATATGGGATGCTGGCACCACAGGCAGGGGCTTAACTCGCTATGCCAAAGCGCTGGCCCCCATACTGGTGGTATCTTTTAAAAGTCACAGCTATGGAGGACCAGCTGTCCACTTACGACAACCACAGCTACATGTCAATGCACATATAAAATGGCTGTTTACATATTATATTAGTTTCCTATTGCTATAAAGTCACTATAAACAAATTACTTTAAACCTAGAACAAATATTTTTTCATGGCTCTGGAGATCAAAAATCCAAAATGGGTCTTTGGGTGGAAATCAAGGTGTAGGCAGAGCTGCATTTCTAAAGGCTCCAAGAAAGTCTGTTTCCTTGCCTTTTTTCAGCTCCTAAACTCTGTTGGCTCATAGGCCCTCGTCATCTTCGACATCAACAACAGCTGGTTGAGTTTTTCTCACATCTAATCACTGACATTGACTCTTCTGCTCCCCCTTTCCACACTTCAAAAGACCCTTTGATTAGGTTTGTTAAAATAATCCTGGATAACCTAGTTGTAGGTCATCTGAGTAGCAGACTTAATTTGTATTGGCAACTTGAATTCCCTCTTACCATGTAACACACCATATTCCCACATTTGGAGATTAAGACATGGATACTGCCTTCCATACATATGAATAATTCTCCCTACAAATTTCATGAACCATCATCTATCTTTGAAATTACATGCAAACTACTCACAAGAGAATACTTCAAAAAGTTCATGGAAATGCTATTATTAATAAACTATGCATGGATAAACTATGCAAATTTTTGGCACCAGAATAAACTTATAATTTCATTTTTCCATAAATGTTTACAAGTACCCTGGGATATGCATTATTCTAGAGAACTGTAATCATCCTGATTACTTTGTATCTTGCGTTTATAAACATTTTTCTATGTTGCTATGCATCATTTTTTCATGGTATTTAATAGTAAATCTAGTAGGTTTCCCACAGCTTACTCAAAATTCCTCCTACTATTAGTCATTACACACATATATACACACTCCTTCTTCAGCACTGTATTTAATTCTGGAGACAGCATCTTTCTGCACAGATATTTTATGTTTTAGATTTATTTCACTTAGACTAGATTCCTAAAATTGGAAGGTTTGAATATTTTCATAATACATTTTACATATTGTCAAATTATTTTCCAGAACAGCTCATTTTTTAAAAAAATTAAATAAGGTGAACAAATTACATGTATTTCATAAATACAGATTTAAGAGCATAATAACTTCCCACCCCATCCTCCCTTCTACCCACCCCACAAGAAGAGCTGTTTTAATTTACATTACCATGAGGCTTTATAAGAACACTATCAATGGGCAGTGGTTTTTTTTTCTTCTTAATCTTTGAGGGTACCTTCTGTGTATAGAAAAGATTATTGAAGGTTCAATTAAATTTCTGTCAAAATCATGAAACTTTGTTATTAACTTTTAAATTCAACTTGCAAATCTAGTTATAAATAAATTTTAACAGCAATTGCTTTAAAGAGGACTTTTAAAGTTCTCTTAAACACTTAAAACTGCATTTAGAATAAATTTTATTTCCTTAAGTACTTAATGTTTAATAAGCACAGTATCTCTGAGTACTTCAACTCCTTTAAATCTAATAACTTAAGTATATAAAAACATAGGATTTGATACTTTTTTTTTTATTTGACAGAACTACAGACAGTGAGAGAGAGAGAGAGACAGAGAGAAAGGTCTACCCTCCATTGGTTCACCCCCAAAATGGCTGCTACGGCCGGAGCTGCGCCTATCCGAAGCCAGGAGCCAGGTGCCTCCACTCTGGTCTCCCATGCGGGTGCAGAGGCCCAAGCACTTGGGCCATCCTCCAGTGCCCTCTTGGGCCACAGCAGAGAGCTGGACCGGAAGAGGAGCAACCTGGACTAGAACCTGGCACCCACATGGGATGCCGGCGCCAAAGGCAGTGGATCAACCAAGTGAGCCATAGTACTGGCCCCAGGGTTTTGTATTTTTTTAAATGTCCAGATCTTCACAATCATATTAAGATTCTCATACCTTTTAAGATTAATGTGATAGGTACTCTGCTAGGCCAAATGTTCTTAAACAATTGTAAGAATTTAAAATATACCCATCATTTCTTAGCCTGGTAGTAGCAAATACTACAGCTTGATTCACTAAATCAGTTCTATATTTAAGTTATGTATGTATGTTCTGGGGTTAAAAACTATAACCCTCCAGGGACAGTTATATCATCCCACGCAACTCAAAATTGCCATCCCAGGCAGTAGACTGTCAGTTAGAGCCCTGTATTTGAGGGTTCTCAGATTCAAATTACATTCTTCCATCTGCCACTAACAGTGTTGCTGACTTTCATCACTACTTGGGATGGTTTGCATATTGCTGGATACTCTAAGATCATACAATTCCTTCTCCATGTCTCCTAGTTCTGTGACTATGGTTATAGCACTAAAGTGTTGCTAACAGACAGGCTTTTTTTTTTTTTTTTTTTTTTTTTTTTTTTTTTTTTTTTGACAGAGTGGACAGTGAGAGAGACAGAGAGAAAGGTCTTCCTTTTGCCGTTGGTTCACCCTCCAATGGCCGCCGCGGCCGGCGCACAGCGCTGATCTGAAGGCAGGAGCCAGGTGCTTCTCCTGGTCTCCCATGGGGTGCAGGGCCCAAGCACTTATGCCATCCTCCACTGCACTCCTGGGCCACAGCAGAGAGCTGGCCTGGAAGAGGGGCAACCGGGACAGAATCCAGCGCCCCGACCGGGACTAGAACCCGGTGTGCTGGCGCTGCAAGGCGGAGGATTAGCTTAGTGAGCCGTGGCGCTGGCTTAGGTTCTAATTATTTATGTGGCAAAAGAAACAAATGTTTTAAAAATGGATATGTCAGAAATGTGTGGTTCATTAGTCTGATAAATTTAGCAATTGCCATCTCTTACTAGCGCACCTTCAACTGTTAATTTAAAAAAGTAATTCATTCAACAAGGCAGGAAGGTGAAAACTTACATAGCTACCGTTCATTTTGAGGTTGTACCTTTTCAAATATTATTTGTGGGAGTTTGTGGATAATTTTTGTTAACTATATATAGAGCTATTCCTTTTGTCTGACAAATTGAGTATATTAACCTTTTATCTGCTTTACACATATTTTTCAGTTTGTCATGTCTTTAGTAACTACAGTGAATTTTCCTATTTCTACTTCTTAAAATGTCTGTGTAGTCATCAAATAGTGTTCACCAGGACTTTGTCTTGAGTGCTTTTATCTTTCTGCCTGCTCTGCCTCAGTGCTCTCAGCTGATCCCATAAACTATCCTCTGCAGTCAATGAACTACTAAATCTATACATGCAGACCAGACCTTCGCTTTAAACTCCAGACTTCTAAATAAAATATCCAACCCTAATCTCCAGTTACCTCTAAGGTGTGTGGGGTGAGGGTCTAGGAGGGGGCGATACACTTAGCCCACAGGCACCTCAAATAAACATGGCAGATCTCAAAATTAGCCAAACCTGTGCTCTGCTTCCCCTGTCTCAGGAATTGGTACTAACAGCCTCTCAGCTGTCTACACCAGAAACTCGAGTCACACCACTTACCTCTTTCTCTCTCGTCTCCATACCACAAAGCTCCAAAACCTCTTTAGTCTTACTTTTCAACTTCCTCCACCTTATTCTGCTCTAGCCATACAGTCACTGAATTTATTGGTCCTTTACCTTTTTGGACTAAATCATAGTCACCTTTTAAGTATCAGCTGCCTTAGGAAAGCCTAAATTAAATCTCTAGTGTTCTAACCCCATGATATATGCTTTTTTGGCATCTTGTACTTTTTTGCTACTTAGTACAGTTGCAATCTATATGATTATTAATGTATGTTTCTGCTGATAAACTAGATCATAACAGGAGAAACTGTGGCTTCTTTTTTCACTCCTATACACTTAATGCCTAGCACACAGTGCAGTGAACATGACACAGGGTAAGTGCTGAGTGGTTACTTGGCAGGGGGGAACAATGTATGTGTACATGTAGATTTAGGTTTCTATATATGTATATACTTATGGATTTATACTCATATAGGTATATATTTATAAACAAACCCAATCTTTTTTTATACCTCATTTTACTCTTTGCTACATTTTTACTTCAAGTACACATTTCTAAAGGATGCCCTGTACTCTTAGATTTTCTTTTTTTTTTTTTTTTAAGATTTATTTTATTTATTTGAAAGAGTTACAGAGAGAGGTAGCGACAGAGAGAGTGGTCTTCCAGCTGCTGGTTCACTCCCCTGATGGCCGAATGGCTGCAGCTGCGCCGATCTGAAGCCAGGAGCCAGGAGCCAGGAGCCAGGAGGTTCTTCAGGTCTCCCACATGGGTACAGGGGCCCAAGGGCTTGGGCCATCCTCCACTGCTTTCACAGGCCACAGCAGAGAGCTGGATCGGAAGAGAGTAGGAGCAGCCGGGACTAAAACCCATCCCATGTGGGATGCCGGTGCTTCAAGCCAGGGCTTTAACCTTTAACCATAGCTCTGGCCCTTACATTTTCTTTAAAAAAAAAAAGCTTTTTAAAAAAGCTTTATTTATTTAAACGCAGAGTTAGAGAGAGAGGGAGAGACAGAGAGAGAACTTCTGTCAACTGGTTTACTCCCCAAATGGCCACAACAGCTGGAGGTGGGCCTGTCCAAAGCCAGGAGCTTCTTCTGGTCTCTTCCATGGGTGTAGGGGCCCAAGGACTTGGGTCGTCACCTGCTACTTTCCCAGGTGCATTAGCAGGGAGCCTGATCAGAAGTGGAGCAGCCAGGGCTCAAACCTGCACCCATATGGGATGCTGGCACCATAGGCAGCTGCTTTACCCACTACACTACAGTGCCAGCCCCACATTTTCTACCCTGTTCTCTAGTACCCTCATTAAAGTGAACTTTTTTGGGGCTGGCACCGTGGCTCACTTGGTTAATCCTCCACCTGCGGTTCCAGCATCCCATAGGTGTGCTGGGTTCTAGACCCAGTTGTTCCTCTTCCAGTCCAGCTCTCTGCTGTAGCCCCAGAGGGCAGTGGAGGATGGCCCAAGTGCTTGGGCTCCCACACTCGCATGGGAGACCAGGAGGAAGCACCTGGCTCCTGGCTTCGGATCAGTGTAGTTCCGGCTGTAATGGCCATTTGGGGGATGAACCAACGGAAGGAAGACCTCTCTCTCTCTGTGTCTATAACTCTACCTGTCAAATAAAAAAAAATAAAGTGAACTTTTTCTTCTTAAAGATTTATTTTTCTGGAAGAGAGAGAGAGAGAGAGAGAGAGAAAGTACCTTCCATCATCTTGTTCACTCCCCATATGTCTATAACAGCCAGGTCTGGGCCAAGCTGAAGCCAGGAACCAGGAACTCCATCCTGGTCTTCCACATGGGCGACAGGGTCTCAAGCACTTGGGCCATCTTCCACTGCCTTCCCACACACATTAGCAGGAAGTTGGATCGGCAATCCAGTGGTGCAGTTAACATGCAGTACTTGCAAAGCAGGAAGCTGGATCAGAAGCAGAGCATCAAGGACCTGAACTGGCACTCCTCTGTGCCACAACGCTGGCCTCTCAAAGTCAATTTCTGAAATACAAATCTGATCAAGCTAATCATTAGTTAAAGATTTTGGAGGCTCATCAACAGAAAAGGTGCAAACAAGGCCTCTTATGGCTTGACCTTTATTCACTTGAGCAGGCTATAGCCTCAACCCAAAAAAAGGGACCAAGGCAACAAATCACAGCAAACTACCTGATGTTCTTAAACAAACAAGATTCTTTTTAACAGTCTTGTTTTCTTATACTCTAGTGACACTATTCTGCTTAAAATGCTTTCTGGCCGGCGCCGCGGCTTACTAGGCTAATCCTCTGCCTTGCGGCGCCGGCACACCGGGTTCTAGTCCTGGTCGGGGCTCCGGATTCTGTCCCGGTTGCCCCTCTTCCAGGCCAGCTCTCTGCTGTGGCCCGGGAGTGCAGTGGAGGATGGCCCAAGTCCTTGGGCCCTGCACCCCATGGGAGACCAGGATAAGTACCTGGCTCCTGCCTTTGGATAGGCGCGGTGCGCCGGCCGCGGCAGCCATTGGAGGGTGAACCAACGGCAAAGGAAGACCTTTCTCTCTGTCTCTCTCTCTCTCACTGTCCACTCTGCCTGTCAAAAATAAAAATAAAAATAAATTTTAAAAAATGCTTTCTGTATCCTGTTTCTCCTCTCTTTTCACAACCAAAGTATCTTTTTTTTTTCTAAAGATTTATTTATGTATTTGAAAGAGTTACACACATAGAGAAGGAGAGGCATAGAGAGAGGTCTTCCATCCACTGGTTCACTCCCTGATTGGCTGAAACTGCGCCAATCTGAAGCCAGGAGCTAGGAGCTTCCTCTAGATCTCCCACACAGGTGTAGGGGCCCAAGGATTTGAGCCACCTTCTACTGCTTTCCCAGGTCATAGCAGAGAGCTGGATAGGAAGTGGAACAGCCAGGACTCAAACTGGCATGCATATGGAATGGCAGCATTGCACACAGCACTGGCCCCCAAAGTATCTTTCAAGACAGAGTTCAATTGCCACCTCCTCCCAAAAAGCTTTCTGAGCCACTTATTCCTGAGTTAAGTATATTTCCTCTGTATTTATCGCTTTTTAATTGTTTTTATTTGAAAGGCAATGATGGCTGGGGAGAGAGAGAGGAAGTGGGGGGGGAGGCAGGGAGAGACTATCTTCCATTCTCTAGTTCACTCCTGAAATGGTCACAACAGGGAGGTCTGGGCCAGGCTGAAGCCAGCAGCCAGGAGCTTATCCTGGTCTTCTACATGGATGGCAGGGACCCAAGCACTTAGGCGATCTTCCTTGACTTCTCAGGTATAGTAGCAGGAAGCCAGTTTGGAAACAGAGTGGCTGAGACTTGAATCTGCACTCTGATTTGGGATGCCAACATCACAAGCCATGGCTTAGCTTAATTCATTACACCACAATGCTGGCCCCATACTGGAATTTATAAACAAGAAATTATCCTTCTCTCACTGGATATTCGGTTCCTGGCTAATAGGGACTATATATTTTTCATCTCTATTTCAAGTTCTTGTGTAGACTTTGGCAAATAAGTATTAAAACCTATCAAAACATACTTACCTTTTGAGAAATGCTATTCTAACTTCTGGGAAATCTTCCAGTCAATCAGTGAATCTGAAAGTAAATACTTCAGACTGAAAACAACCTAAATGTCCAGTAACAGAAGAATGATACAGTCTGCTAAATGATGCGCAGCACAGCAATTTAGAATGAAGACTGTAAATGATATAATAACAATACAGATGCTTTTCTCAGATGAGAAAAGACAAATATAGGATCACATTTTGATCCTATAGAAGTAGATGCACAGACACTGACTACAAGGGAATGAAAATTTGATGAGTTGTTTGGAATATTCAAAACTTTATGTTTTGGTATATCTTCTCAATTATAATTAGAATAATTTAAGTTAAATCTATACCACTAATAGATGTCATGTATAAATGCATGAGTATATAAATATATATATGCATGTATTTCCTATATGTACAGATACTTCAGTAGAAATGAGTATGTATGGCCTTAGTCTCTACTAAAAAGACACAGGAATTTCTTCTTTTTTTAAAAGATTTATTTATTTATTTGAAAGGCAGAGTTAGAGAGAGGGAGAGGCAGAGGCAGAGAAAGAGATCTTCCATCTGCTGGTTCATTCTCAGATGGCCACAATGGCCAGGGCTGGACTGGGCTGAAGCCAGGAGCTTCACCTGGCTCTCCCATGTGAGTGGCAGGGGTCCACATACTTGGATGCTTCTGCTGCTTTCCTAGCTGCATCAGCAGGGAACTGGATTGGAAGTGGAGTGTCCAGAACTCAAAACAGTGCCCATATGGGAAGCCAGCACTGCAGGCAGTGGCTTAACCCACTGTGCCATAGTGACCAGCCCCAAATAGGACTTCTTAGAGAAAAGACTAATTCCAAGGCTGAGGCAGAATAAGATAAACATGGAACATCTTATGATAACCAGAAAAAAAGTGATAAAAAATTCTTTTGGATGCAGACATATTATAGAGACACAGGAGGCCAGACTGAAGGGCCTTCCACTAGCTAAATCTAAGACACTCTGAACAAAGTAATTAAATACACACTTAAATATTAAGAGGTTGGGCAGGATTTGGCCTATCAGTCAAGATGCCACTTAACACATCTGCGTGCCCTATCAAAATACCTGGATTTGATACCTGGCTCCAGCTCCCAATTCCAGCTTCTTGCTATTACAGACCCTGGAAGGCAGCAGGTAATAATTCAAGTGATTGGCTCTTTGTTACCCACGTGAGAGACCTGGATTGAGTTTGGTTACTGGCTTCAGCCTGGCTCAGTCCAAGCCATTGTGGTATCTGTAGAATGAACTAGCAGATAGGAGCCCTTTCTCTCTCTTGAATGAGTAATATTTAAAAAAAAAAAAAAAAGAAGAAGAAGAAAATATTGAGAGGTGAAGGAACATGATGTAATTTACCCTCAAGTGATTCAGGAAAAAAAAAAACTACTTAAAAATAAACAAAGAGGGGCCAGTGTTGTGGCACAGCAAGTTAAGCTGAGACCTGCCACACCAGCATCAGTTCAGGTTCCCAGTTGCTCTACTTCCAACCCAGCTCCCTGCTAATCTGCCTAGGAAGGCAGCACAAGACACCTGGAACTCCATCTGGGTCTCCTGCCTTTGTGGCCATTTGAGGAGTGAACCAGCAGATGCAAGATCTTTCTGTCCCTGCCACTCTCTTGGCAATTCAACCTTTCAAATAAATAAACTTTAAAAAAAACGCACACACATATAACTGTTGACAGAGGGAAGGCAAATGAGAATCAACAAATACAGAAATGAAAATACACTGGGGCTAGCGTTGTGGCATAGCAGGTATAGCTGTTGCCTACAGTGCCAGCATCTCATAAGGACACAGTTTCAAGTCCTGGCTGCTCCACTTCTGATCCAGCTCCCTGCTGATGTGCCTGGGAAAGCAGCAGAGGATGGTCAAGTGCTTGGGTCCCTGCATCCACCTGGCAGACCTGGAGGAACCTACTGGGTCCTGGCTTGGCCTGACCCAGCCCCAGCTTTTACTGCCACTTGGGGAGTGAACTGTCTCTCTCAGTCTCTCTCTCTCTCAACTCTGCCTTTCAAATAGAAAAAAAATAAAAGACAAGACAGGAATTCACAAACTCATGCCAATAATAAACTGATAAATCAGAGAGAAGGAAGGATTCTTTGTAGTTGAATGTTGTGGGCCATAATGTAGAGGGAATACTAGATTTGTTCAAGTACTTTAGCAATAATGAATGCTGACTAAGGGGGGAAACTTTTATGAGGAGCACAGCATGATATAACACCAAATGTACCCCTACAAATTGCCTATCAATTGCCATGAAGAGGAAAAAAACAGTAAAATTACACAGTGAAAAATTTAGGCACATACTCATATTAACCAGATGTTCAAAGTGAAGACCAGTGAGAGACAGGTAGGTATCATGTGCTTCGAGATGTAATTCTCAAAAGAAGGAGGCAACATGACCTGTGCAACAGTCCAAGTGAGAATGCATAAGCTCAGTCTAATAATGAGGGGACATCCAATACAAAATGAGGAATGTCGAGGGAGAAGCTGTATGCTTCAAAAATGGAAAGGTCATAAAAGACAAATAAGTGTTCTGGAAATGTTCCAAAGTAAAGGAAGGTAAAGAGGCCTGACAACTAAGTGCAGTCCCTGACTCAAGACTGGATCCTGGAAAAAAAGAGGGGAATGCTATAACAAATAATTTACAAAATAAGAAAATGGATGGCAAACTATTGTTTCAATGTGAATTTATAAAACTGATAGGAAAAACTCTCTCAAGTATTTAGGGATAAAGGGCCAAGATATATATAGTGTAACAAAAAATGGCTCAGCAAAAAAAGTATATAAAATTAAAATACATATATTTGGAGAGAGAACTCACCCTCACACAAGAGCAAACACATAGTACAGATATTCTTTGTACTGTTTTTATTTTTGTAAATTTTAAAATATTTACAATTAAAAATGTTTTTTGTTGTTGTTGAATTAAGTCAACCTAAGAGAAACAAGACCACGAGGAAAATGAAAGGAACTTGAAAACTTAGTAAATTTTACTTAGAAAACTAAGTAAATTACTTTTTTAAATTTTTTAAAGATTTTATTTATTTATTTATTTGAGAGGTAGACAGAGAGACAGAGAGATAGGTCTTCTATGCACCAGTTCACTCCCCAAATGGCCTCATCCCCCAAATGGCTGCAATGGCCAGAGCTGAGCTGATCCAAAGCCAGGAACCACGAGCTTCTTCCAGGTCTCCCACATGGGTGCAGGGGCCCAAGCACTTGGGCCATCTTCTACTGCTGTCCCAGGCCAAGGCAGAGAGCTGGCTTGGAAGAGGAGCAGCCAGGACTAGAACCGGTGCCCATATGGGATGGCAGCGCTGCAGAAGGAAAATTAACCTACTGTGCCACGTCACCAGGCAACCCCTACCCTGGGTAAATTATTTTTAAAAGATTCACTCATGCATAGTGTGTCCAAGTTACTATTCAAAATGTTTTCTTCTTTAAGAGTCTGAATTCTTTCTGGAAAGATACACAGACCTACAGCCTTCTCAGTTTTATCTGAATAAGTTAATATGTTGAAACCAACACTCCATTAGTGGTAGCTTACTCATTAGAAACGGCAGGGAAGCACTAAAATTATAAGACCTTTCTTCTGCACACAACCCATATTTACTATCCATTTGCATTCCAGTTTTCAAAAGTAAAACTTCAGATTTCAAATTATGACTTCAGTTCTACTCTCATGACAAATAAAAGGGAATATATACGGGGTGGGTGGAAAGGGGTGAGGGAGGGATAAGTAACTCTTCCCTGGATTGAAAAAGCAAGTTGAAAACTTGCTCTAATTGAGTACCTAAATGATTATTTCTTTTCATAAAGTACATCACTTTGTGGAAGTACTGAAGTTACAGACAAATAATCATGCTAGATTTTTACCCTGAGTTTAGTAGTCTGAAGTAAAAGCACTTTTTCTTTTTTTTCTTTGAAATTTAACTCAGGAATTTGCACCCCCTTGTGGTCAAAATTCTTAGTTTTCAAAAGGCCGTGTTTTTGAACTGGGTTTTTTTTGTTCAGGCATAGGAACTATATTGATTGATTTTTTTCTCCCATTCTAGCAAATCAGGAAGTTTTAATGAAGGATTTTTTGCTCATTAAATAACATTTTAAATCTTCTAAAAATTACCTCCACAAAAACTTAAGTCTGTGCAAAATGGAGATAATTGCATCCACCCTATGTGTATGAAGGTTCAATGGAAAAATGCATGTGCATGCTTAGCACAGTGCTGACACACAGCAGGTACTGGATAAATGTTATTTTTAAATGTTTGTTTATTTTATCCACTTGAAAGACAGAGTGATAGAGATCTTCCATTTGCTGGTTCACTCTGAAAATGCTTCCAACAGGCAGGGCTGGGCCAGGCTGAAGCCAGGAGCAGGAGTGCACTTGAGCCTTCATCTGCTGCCTCCCAGGATGCAACAGATTTTAGAAGGAAGCTGGAGAGAAATCCAGTAGCTGGGACTGGAATCCAGGCACTCCTATATGGGATGTGGCTCCCCAAGTGGCAGCTTAGCCCACTGTGCCACAATACCCACCTAATAAGTGTTACTAGTTATCAGTATCATCACCATCACTTTAGAATTCTTTTGACAGACTATATCTAAAAGTAAAGTAAGTCAAACTAGGTTGCGTTATTTACCTATTCAAAAGATTCTAGTACAATCTTGCAAGCAAATTCCCCAAATACAAGAATACTACTTATCTAGACTCCCCAGCCGATTCTCTCCTCAGGTTTATTATACAGTATACATAATATGTAATTATCTGTTTGTTAGAATGTGTATGGTTTTTACTTTATATGTCTTAGATTGGTTTTTGTAGTTTTTGTTAGTATTCAGAAAAAGCAGTGAAACTATTCCATATCCATATCTTATTCTTATAAAATGGTAAAAATAAATTAGCATATTTATTCATCTGACAGGAATTACTCATATTTGGCAAAAATCATGTCAAGCTGATTTATCATTTAAAGGGGCTCTTGAATAAGACTAACCCTTAAGGGCACTGATTTTTAAAACACTCATTAAAGAAGCCACTTGAAAATATCAGTAATAGCTAATATTTATCAGTATGTCAAGCACAGTTCAAATGCCGTTAGTGTATTAAGCTAATCTACATCCTTATAATAGTCCAATAAGGCATTAATATTGTTCATTTTTACAAAAGGTCAGACAGATAAAATGACTCACCTGAGATGACACAGTAAGTAGCAGAGATGGGATTCAAACCTAGGCAGTTTGGGCTGGAGTCCAGCCATCTAAACAGTGCACAAAAGTACCACAGATATTTAAGACAAATACACTACTTTACCAGGTTGTTTTCTTTGATTATCTCAAATTGGTAAAATCCCTTTCCAAATGCACTTTAATAATGCAAACCATGCCAGCCTTCTCCCATTTTCTTTCTTAGCACTTCAGTCACTTGCATATCCACTGTTTGATTTTTTTATACTCCACCAGTTATGGTTCACCACGGGTTGTGTTGTGATGAAAACTGGAATAAACATAACAATACATCAGAGTTTAAACTGTTGGAGTCTTTTAAAAATCCATTATAATTTAGGATTAAGTAAAAAACAACCAGTCAAAAGTAATCTTTAAATGTGATCACTTAGGAGCAAGAGCAGCTCTCTTTTTTAAATTTCATCTTAACTAGCCTAGTAGCAGGTAGGATACGTCTTCAAAGCAAGTGAATCATTCGATTTTTAAGGGAAAGTGACAATTTTATCATAAACAGGTTTCCCTAGGTCTTGTGCTTCTACTTTACCAATGCTAAGACTTTGGGGCAGGTGGCTTAATCTGAGCCTCAGTTGTCTCTCATTTGTACAATGACACACCAACTTCTCAGGGCTGCTGTGATCAATACACGTGATTAACCCAGCACACAGCCGAGGCACCATAGAGGTTACCGCTTTATGAACGCGTCGCACGACGCAAGCTCGTCTTTGCTGAATTCAGCTCACTTACCCTGCCACTAAAAAAAAATTTTTTTTAAATCACCCTACACGACACCAAACACCGCCCATTCCTATCTCCAGAACTCAGCAGAAACTTTAAGGACGACCCTAAGAGAAGCTGGATTCAAGGAAGGCGCCTTCGCCAGCAGGCAGCCGGGCCAGGGAAGCGGGCGCGGCGGCCGGGCGGGGGCGCGCGCTCGGGCACGCGCACACCGAGGGGCGGGGGACCACGCCTCCCGCCCGTGCGGGTCGGCGCCTGTAGGCGCGCTAGGAGCCGGGCTCCATGGTCTGACAGACGTGGGTTCACCCACGCGCTTTGTACCTGGGTGCCTTGGGGGGAACCATTTGTATCTCAGTCTTGGTTTCCAGATCCTCAAACCGAGAATAACAAGACTTCCTACCTCGTCAGCGTATTGTGCGGCTTCAGTGCGATAGCTCTGGGAGGGGCGTAGGCGTAATACCAGAGCCCTACACGCTGGCGGGGTTGTTTGTGGGTACACCTGTGTCCGTACGTAGGGCCGCGGAGAGGCGTCCCGGGATCTGGAGTTTAGACACTGGCTGTTAAGGGGTTTTTCGTTTTGCCTAAGCTAGACTCTTCTTGGTTTACCTCGAAGAGTGGACTAAATGCCTGTCCCCAGACAGGTATCTGTGGCTTGACACGCCCACTGTCTGAACGTTCACTCTCTGCCTCCGCGGCCGTGCAAACTCGCTGCACGCAGGCGCAAGCAAAGAGGTGCGAGAACTGCGACCGCGGAAAAGGGAGAGCGACGCACAACCGTGATTCTACGCATGCGCAAGGCAAGGGGTTGGGGAGGGTAAAGGTGTGCGCATGCGCAAAACTGTCGGGCCCGTAAGGGGGGGTTTAGAGGCGGTATTGACAGCTGTGGAGGCAGCCCGCGTTCCCGGCATGCCCCGGGGCGGCGGGGTTGGCTCTAACGAATTTGAATGAGGAGCCTCAGCGCTTTCGGCGCCATTTTCGAGTGATGCCTGATCTCATCAATCTAGCGGGAGGGACGGGACAACCTGTCCGAGAGTATAGCGCCATTAGGACTCCGCCAAAAAATCGCTAAAAAATCACCAAAAATTACTTGGAGCAAAGGGCAGTCCATGGTGCTTCGCCAAGGTTGGCGCAGTCGGTAAGAGCTTGAAGAAGTAGCAGGACGGGACGCGGGAGGTGGCAGCGGTGGGACCGGCAGGCGGTGGGGGGGTGCCAGGAGTGGGCGCCGAGTCCGCCGTCACTTGACTCGCAGAAAATCCCAGGAGAGAGGGTTGGGGGCAACGTGGGCGTCCTCGAGTGGGCGGCGGCGGGCGGAAAGTGGCGCGAGCGCCGAGCGACGGGGCTGTGGGGGGGAGGGGAGCTGCAGTTTGAGCGGGACGCGGACGCGCTGCGGCGGGGCGGCCGCCGCCCAGCGGATCTGTCAGCAGGACCCCCCGCCCTGGCCGGGGGCTGGGCGCGGCGGGGTCTCGGCCGCCGTCACCGCCTGACAGGAGGGAGGGGACGCGCGCCCTCCCCCCACGTCCCGAACCGAGTCGCCTTTTCTCGCAGTTTTCCCGGCCCGCTGATGGCCGCCTTCTCTTGACAAGAAACTTAAGGTCGACGGAAAATTCAGGACCCAGAGTCCTGGGTGTCTGCGGTCTGTCGCGACCGACAGTGCCCCGGCCCGGCGGCACTCGGACGTTTAGATGGCCGTCTCCTGACGCTAAAGCTTGAGGTGCCCGGGGCCGGAGAGTTTCGCTGCCTTCGCCGCCCTCCCCCTGCGCGCTTCCGTCCCGGTGCGGTCTTTTTAGGTAGGGGTCGGGCTGCCGGCGCCGGGCGCTTCGCTGCCGGGCGAGATGGGGCGGGGGCCGGCGGTTGAGGTTGTCGCGGGCTTTTGGCAAGAATGTTGGACTTAGGCGACTTGCTCGGGATTTTTGTCATTTGCTCTCTCGGCGTTGTCCTTTCCCGGGGGCGGGGGGAGGGGTGTCCGTGGTGAGATGAAAGATGGGGCTTCAAGCTCGCTGTTTCCTTCTCGGAGTCGCAGTTTTCTTAGAAGACTTTTTCCTTCTCCAGTCTTTGAGACATTTGCAAGGGGAAAAAGCGACCTGTGAAACTGTTTTGATGTTTTCCTCCCGAAAAGTCTGTACCCGGACAACTTAACGGTAATTTTGCAATCCCCACCTTTTCTTGGGAACACTCTTGACGCTGGGGCGGAGGGAAGAGGGATGTTATTTGTCTTCTCCTTTGGTGAATTTTTTTTTTTTTTGGCCCCTTAGCTGGTGGATTCTATCAAATCTTACTCGATAACTCTTGAACGATATAAGCCAACGACGGTTTTAACTTTAGGTATCACAATATGGATAATGGCCTTTGTAAAAATCGCGCATTAAAGATCTTTTAGATCTTGGATCCTTTTCTGCGCTGAAGGCATCGCTAGATTAACCCTTTACTGGGATGATTTGCGTGTGGGGTGAGCGGCGTTGGCTGCAAATCTTGGAGAGATGGTTTTAGCAGTAGCTGTTCAATTGTTCGCAAAGAGGAATAGCGCTTCCTTGGAACCGCAGAGACACACGCTTTAGGACTGCCTGCCTGCAGGACCCCCCGCCCCCGCCCCGATAGGGTGGAAGGATCGATTGATTTCTTATTTCTTTTGAAGACTGGGGGACCCGCCCTCACTTAGAATCTTTCCGGGAGAAGACCAGGAGAGCGCAAAATGAAGTTTTTCGAATTGTGTCTAACGGAGCTCCCAAAACACCGGACTTTTACCCCCTGATTGGCTGGAAGGAAGCGGGACTGGGGGGTTTGAATGTTGAACGCTAGATTATAATTCTCAACTTTCCGAAAAATTATACTTTTAGTTAGAGAACCACGGAAATAATTACAAAACGTTAAGACGGATAGTTTAAAAGAAAAAGTTGGTGTTTAATAATTTCTTAACTTCCATAAAAGACTTTCGGATAGTTCTGAAATATGTATTAAAACTGGAGAAGTTATTTTCACAAAATTGTATTTCTGCTGGTTGAAATGACAAGACTTTTATATATTTGCCCCTGTTCTTTATTGCCTAAAAACTCAGTAAAGGATTTAGGGATTCTTTTTTCCTGTAATAGAAACTTTTCTCCTTAAACTGCGTGTATTTGTTGGATGCAGGTTACGGGAAAAATGTTTCTTTCATTTTGATGAAAAGAAACTTTAATTTTCTTAATGCTAACAAATGATCTTTTCCACATTTTCAATTAAAATTGGATAGATTTTGAAAACTTTTGTATCTAACCTAAAATGTGTAGGTTTTGCTAATTCGTCCATTGCAGTGGACTTGAAACTTGGGTATACAAGACATTTATGTTTCTTAATCTAGGTAATACAACAGGTAAGTGTGTACAGGTGCGTATATGTGACGTTACTTTGGGAGTTAATTATGAAGAAATGTGTACAACAAAATGAATGTGTTGTCATTTACATGATTGGTTTTCAGTTGATTTTGTTTAAAGTTGCTTGAGACAACCGTCAATACATTTTTATTTATTACCAAGCTTGTCATTCCATTTAATTGCATCTTGATAAGATGCGGGTGTGTTTTTCAAAGAAAGGCAGTAAATTCAACAATAAACAGCTGTGAATGCCTTTAAAAATAATTTTTACTTTAATAGAAGTTTATATCCTTTTATGAATAGTTCAAATTTTGAAACTTAGCTTGTATTTTCACATTGGATCAAATACACATTGTTAGAAAATATTCAGATTAAAAGAGCTTTTGACTTTTAAATCTATAGGGTTTTAAATGCAAATTGTTAATAAGTCAGATAGCTATGTTTATAAATAATAATATTTTTGTATTGCCTTCAAAGCATGAAATGTGATTTCAGAGCCCATGGTCACTACTTTTTTTCAGAACTATTTATTTTGGATTACCTTGTGAAAATTTCACAAAAGGTGGTAATTAATCTCTATAAAATTTGATTTAATGGAATTGTGCATCTCATTTCTGTTTAAATGTAGTTACACCTAGACTACCAGAAGTAGGAGTTTTGCTTTTTACTTTTTTTTAATTTTATATTTTAATTTTCATTCAAATTGTGACTGAGTTTTTTGAGGGGGGAGGCTTTAAGCTCCATCAGGCTGATTAAATTTAATCATACTTCTTTAATGTATTAGTTTATGGGATTTTTTGGTTTGTTTTGGAGGTGGTAGGTCAAGGATTGCTTTGTTTAATTTGTTTTTAAAAGAAAGGATTTCTTTATTTAAAATACTTAATTTAAAGCATGAGAACACACTAGCACCTAAATAAAATCCACAGCATTCAAAATGTACTCCCTTTTATATAATGCTAGATAACATTATTAGCTTTTAGATTTATGAACATGTGTAGGTATGACTTCCAACAGATGTATATTTTTTAGCTTTTATATACAGTTACCCATATTTCTCAAATAATAATTCTCATTTTTATTTTCTACTCTATTTGTAAAAGTCATTTATTATTCCAGGAAAACAAAGGTGGGGAATAGTATTGCTACAGTAGCTCACCTCTTTTTTTTTTTTTTTTTTTTTAAGCTAGATTTACATACTATGGAGAAGAAACAAGAGAAGGTATCATTCTTGTAGCAATGCTTCTCATTTTTTTGCCCTTGATAACTATTTTTTTTAAATCCATCTAAAAGGGCAGTATTGGACTCTTTAAAAATGTTATTAATTGTTCTTAGCTGTAGATTTACAGAATATAGCCTCAAGTGTTTATATGTGACACTATATATTTTCTAATCAAATTAATATCATTCTTAGTGTTTATCAAGAACAGCTAAATTTTATGGTGACTTTTGTATTCTGGCTCCCATGTTTCATCAATCTTTGTGTGCCACATTTTTGTTTTGTTTTGTGGAGACTTACACATTTTCATTTCTATTTATTTGTTGATATGTAGTAACTATTCAGAATGTCACAAAATACTTCAGAAATGCTGCTCAGTTGATTGGGTTTACCAAAAAAAAATTCCCAGAGACTCTATTAGATATTTCTTCTGCATAACACATAAGCTTTCTCAAATTAGTTGTAAATATACAGTGTTTTGGAAATTATTCTGTAATAGTCTCTTTTTTAAAAAATATTACTGATATAAAATTAGCTTTTTTTCTTTTGCTTGTTGAAGCTTAATAATACCCACATTGACTTTTTAACCCCTTTTTAAGAAAAACAGATTATTGATGTGATATCTAGAATACACATCTTGTCATATTAGAATAGATATGTAATTTTTTAAAAAAATTCAGCAAACTTAAAAACATTGTGCTAGGCAACTGATTTTGGCACATAATTAGAACTCAAAGTATGACTTGGTGAATTTTGTAGCCCCAAATATCATAAGACCAAAGGAAGTCAGTAATAAAAGACCACTTTATTTCAAATAAGTGTTGAAAGTGAGAATAAGCATTTAGAAGTGACAGCATTAAAACCTTAAAATCAGTGTCTTAAGAGTAACAACGTCAGTTTTAGAATACTATATTACTAATGTGTCTTAATTTATTTGACTATTTGCATTACAAATTATGGTATAGATCCTTCATATTAATGTTGCTTTCTGGTAGATAATTTTTTTGCCTTTTTCCCCCCTATATTACAGATGCTTTAGGATTTTTTTCTTTTTGGAGAGGCAAGTTTTGAATATTGGAATTGATACTAAATACACACATATATATCTGAATGTTAGTACTATCAAATTATGTTTCATATACTTTTTTTTAATCTTAAAAAAGAATGTTTGCATTTGAAAGACTGATCACTAAGTATTCTAATCTATTTTGTAATAGATTTGCGATTTGAGTTTACTGTGTGAAGGATTTTGTCTCTTTTTATCATACATACTTGGTTTAGTACATCTTATTTAAATCTAAAGCTCTTTCGTTTCTTATTATCTGATATTTGTTTCCCTACTGTTCAAAAATGTGTGTTGTGTTAAAAACTTAACATTTGGCGTGTGATTATTTTGTTTACTACCATGTACTTCTATGATTTTTACATTTAAGAAACCTTAATTTTCAGAGTGCACAGATGTAGACAACTTTATCTTTTGAGAAAGACTATGTAAAAATGGTTGTAATTTTTAAAAAATATCATGTTATTTGGATTGGTGTTTACGAGTTACATATGATTGTGTGGTTTTCACCATTAATCAACTATTTGGCAGCAAAAGAATAAAGCCTTTTTTGGTTTTCATTCTTTAGCTTTCCAAGCCATTCTTAAATAAAAGTGAAAAACTCATCCAGAGCTTTATAGTGCACATGTAGTACATTTCAACTTTGATAACTTAAGTTTCTTATTTTTATGTAGTTGAATGCCACTGAATCATTAAGATTCAGGAAAGTAAAACAAATGAAAAAGTCATTTATATATACCCACCTACCTCTCACCTGTATTGAGAAATGTTAAAAAAAATTGTCCTGGAGTAGACAATTTATTATTACTTGCAAATATTTTAATTTGTTTAAAAATTTCTAAATTTTAATAATATTACAACTGTAATGTATTAAAATATTTAGAAATGTTGACATTCACTTAGGCTTGGGAAAAGATTCAAATTGAAAATAATGGTAATTTCTGTCATTAAAACTTTAGATAATTTGGGAGAAAAAGGTAGATAAATTTTATCCTAATGTCTTGAGTAGTTTTTAAAGCTGTGGACTTTGAGTTTTAGAAGCATAGGCAATGTTTATTCTTACGAAGTCTCTCTCTACCAGTCTTCTAATGGCTACCTACGTACACACACATAACAGACACCTTCAACCTCTAATAGTTACATACACATATGCACCATGCTCATCTACACTGCTTTGAAAATGAATGCCCTAAAGAGAAATGAAAGCAGAAACATATTAATCTGATTTGTTTGAAGAGGCTTCGGATGATAAAGCATATCACAGGTGTTTCTAATCAAGTGATTTCTATTTTAAAAACAGTATTTTCAAGTTAGTGCTTCTTTGAACGTTGGCAAGTTCGAGGTCATTTTGAAGACCTTACCTTTGTGTTCAGGGATTAACTGTGGAGCTCCAGGAGACAGAAATCTGTTGAGTGTCTTCATACTATAATACATGACATTTTTATTGCAGGTTTTGACCTTTAGGAGAGAGCCAATTCTGGAGAACAACCTAACTTCTTTGACTGAATACTCACAAAACACACGGGAACATGATAGGAGAGGAAGGTATACTAACGAATTTTTTAAAGTATGTAATTTTATGCAGATTAAATTAAGCTGAAACTTTTAGCTGAACTAAAATCAGTCGATAAAGAGTTATTGCTGTTGGAGATCATTCTGTGAAGTGGCCAAAACTCTCTTGTCTTGCTTATTTAATATGGAATTTTTTTAAATATAGTTGATGTTCTCATCATCTTGTATTAGGGCCGACTCCAATTGAATTTATTTGTTCCAAAAGTAAGTAAATAGAGTGAATTTTTCGCTTTTTCCTTAAGGCTGTTAAGGTGTCCTTGTAAAAGAATTAATCACTTCATGTCATAAAATGGAAAGTTTAAATCAAGCGGAATTTGGTGCTTAGCTGTTTGATTGGTAGAGAGGTAGGTAGAGCCTACAAAATTAGATAAGATTAATGAGAATATTAGAGAATTTAAAGTATTCCTGTACTGTCCTAACCAAAAGTGGCATTTTGGTTGAAACTGAAAAACCCACTTTCTTAAGCAGAAACTAGTGTCTTACTCATACTCTGATTAAAATATTTAAGTTGTTCATATCAAAAGTTGCAAACTCTTTAAAAATAAAATTATAGGATATCTATATTTCCAGTGACTTATTGTCTGAACCTTCAAGATACTTTATTACAGAACCATTTTTCTGCCTTATTTATTTTCTTTGATTTTTATTTTTAGTTAAATATTCTAGATAGTATTTAATAAAATTTGTGTTTTCTAAATGATAATCTGGTATGGTAAAAATGAATTTACATAGTGTTGCTTGATTAACTCTTTCATGGTAAAGTATGAACCATAACTTTTAAAGATTATTTTGCTAAATAAAATGAGATTAGCTAAAATACAACACTTTTTTCTTCAAATTTTTTTTTACTTGAAAATTTTTACTTTAAATACATAAGATATAGGGAATTCCAAAGATTTGTCTTCATGAGAAAAGTGTAATCTTGTTTTAAGGGTGGGTGTAATTACCGTCATGGTCACAGAACTGCTTTTAACTTTTAAATATTGTAAATTTTTTTAAAAACATATTCTAAGATGGGTTGAAGAATGTTTGACTGTTGATACCATATATTAAAATACTAAACACAAAATCTGGAATTTTTGTATGTTAGATAATCCAGGAATGTGGATCTAAACAGTTGAAATTAAATGTTAACATTTAATAGAAATCAGAATTGAATATAAGGATGAAATGAGGTACTTTTCTTGTGGTGATATCATACTGTAAGGTGATTGAAATAAATTCAAGGTGTAGTGTATAACTTTCATGTCACAATATTACAGAAAAGCAGCTTAGTTGGAATGGAATGAAAATAAATACAGTTTCCTCCCTCTCACTTAACCAGTATTTTCCAGGCTAAAGATCATTTAGATGGAAAGTGAAAGATATGATTAACTGAGTGTCTGAAAAATAAAATCTGTTCAATTTATCACTTTCAACCCAGATATCTTAGATACACCTTAGTGAGTTAAATGGGGGAAGAGAACATTTAAGTTTTGTATATAAAGATGTAAATCTAGAGTTGTTTCTAATTTAGAAAGTTATGATTTGTGATCTTTGAAGATATCAAAATTTATTGTTTGGACACAAATATTTAGCATCATACCACTGTCTTCTCTATAGTTATGTGCTATCCTACAGACTTCTAAAAACTCAGTAAATAATGCATAAAAGAATCAGTATAGGTATTAAAATTTTTCTTAGATTTTGGGAAGTTCTGACAGGGTAAGAAACCTTAACCTAATTAGTAATATTTGTTATTTTAGGAAGCAGGTTAATGAAGGCTTTTACTGATGTGTATGATTGGCTGTCCTTTAAGTACCCTTTGAAAGGCATTTTGTGATGATTGTGACCATTTTAAGTTAGCACATTTGCTAACTTAAAACCTAAACCTTCATAAACCTAAGCCTTCATAATAGTTAATTCTGGCATAATGAGTTCAAGGGAGGGGGCTTATTGTTAATTTTCATCTTTCCTTCTTCAGTGACAGTTTCACACCTCCTTTGTATAATATTTATATTTTTGGCTAAATTTGTTACCAGGGTTAAGTAATATTCATTTTCAGGAAGAAGTATTAATTGTCCCCAAAATACATATATACTGTTACTCTTCTGTCTTTTTTAAATAGTTTTCTTAGGGTAGAAAAGATATTTAGATAAAATAGAACAGAAGTAATCTGACCTCTCCAGAAGGAGAAACTTAAAATTATTCATTATTTGTCAGTGATGTATAATGCTAGTTTATAAGGACAACTTAAATTTTAAGCAGTTTGTCAGCTAAAGCATTTTAATATGGGCTTTATATTTTTACTGAGAATTTGTTAATAGATACAATGAACTTTTAAAATAAAATGTCTTAATGTTTGAAGCACTTTTGTACATCTGTGTTTTGCTTGAACAGCTTTATTTCTATTGTTCAGATAAGACCTAATATATCAGAATTATATTTTCTGGTAAACGTTTTTCAAAAGGCAGTATTTATTTAATGTAAGGGTTTTATGTTTTTATTAAATGTCATTTTGAAGTGGAGTCTTAGCACCACAAACTACACTTTTAATATTTCGTTAACACATATTACTTGCTTTAGTTTTCCTTTCCTTCCCATCTTCCTGGTTAGAGTCCACTTGCAGGAAAAACATGCAACATGTTTCAAATGCAGTTTCTGGGACTGATTAATCTACTGGTTAATAGTTTATTAATCGATTGCTATTTCTAAATGTCCTAATTTAAAATTTTTTTCTTTTTGTTGTTAGTCTTTTCTGTTGTATAGCTTTCATAGTAATATATTCAAAGTTACCTTATTATACTCTTCAGAATTATTTTTATTAGTTATATTATTTTTCTCACTGAGCTGCCAAGCAGAAACATCATTTTTTCAATTTTAATAAAAACTAACAGATTGGGATCTTTTACACTTTAATTTTTTAAAAAATCTCAAACCTAACCTTCTTGACTAATATTTACATTTACCAGCCAATTCTAGTCCATTTTTGGGATTTTTTTTTAACTTAACGCAAAATTTACGGATGTCCAGATTTCCGACTTTCTCTCTTTTTCTAAGTCAAAAATTAAGTTTCTGAAAGAGGAGTTGCATTTCAATGTAAAGTTGTAAGTCAATAAATTAATATTAGCACAACTGTCTGTTTATTATTCCTTGGTACTGTATACTTTATAAATTTAGCTTTGTATTGCAATTTAAAGCAGGTAAGTTGGATGTGGAAATTTTTTTTAGTAGGGATTTTTGTTAAAATTTTCCTGGATAAAATCTTATTTCTTTGCTAATAGTGTCTGAAGTCAAACATATGGTGGTGATTAGATACGTGGTACCTGGGAGGGAGCCAGGCATTTTGTAAGCAAAATATAATTTCATTTCTTGATTGGAGTTTGAACACTTACTTGTTTTTCAGGCAAATAACTAGAGAGGATACTCTGTTAATTCACCCTGGCACTGCTTAAAATTCTTGGAGAATTTAGATAACTGAGCAGTTAAATCCAAACTTAAGGAGCTGAACATAATTACATGTGTCATTAACTTTTTTCTTTAGATATATTATAGGTTCCCTTTCTAATCCAAACACCAATTATGTCTTTTGTCCACCCCACCATTTTTTAAAAAGAGAAAAATCCTTCTCAAACAATTCTATCAGGTAGTGATTTAAAAGACTTTGGTAGTAGGTTGAACTGAACCATTTTTCTCCTCTGTTAGATGTATATGCTTTTCTCAGCTTGCCACTTCAGCAGCAGCAGCAGTGAATAAACAAGTATTACCACAACATCTCTTGTTCTTGTCCCTTACAGCTGGGATAGGGGCTGGGAAATTGCTGCTGCTTATCAGCTATTCTACAGAACTGTATCAGTATGCAGTAATGGTGGCCTAAGGAAATTGTACACCCATCAGTTTTTATAGAACAGGTAGAAGGGGCCTACTTGGGGTCTCCATATACACCATAAGGGAATATGTTGTTCAACAGAAAGATATTTTCTTCCTAATGCAGGACAAAGAGAACAGTAAATGCTTGTAGTTCTTAGACTTATATTTTACTCTTTACTCTCTGTGTTTAGTTCACTTAATTTTATTAAGTTAATTCCATATCTTAGAATGGAATATTGTCTTCTGAAAGTATGTATGTTTCTTGCTTTTCACTGTTAAACTTGTAGACTGAAAAAATAATAATTACTTGCTGATGCCACAAGTTAGTTAATACATTGAGGAAAGAAAAGTTGACTGTGTCCACATAGGAGTGTTTTCACTTTTAGGCCATAATCTGTCCACATTTTCATTTTATAGTCCAATTCAAACCAGATTCTTGTTGATTTTCACTATAACAACCATAAAAATTAGCATCCTATACTAAGTGTTGTAAATAACTAAAAACAAAGCCATCCACAGGTGAAAACTTGTCTTTTTTCTATTAAACTATTTATTGTTTTTATTGTTGCATTTACTACTCCTTATTCAAATTATGTCTTGTTACATTCTAAAATCTTTTGAAAATAAGTCCTATAATTTCAAATAATATTGAATGCTTTACAGTGTGAATTAACATCAATAATCATGTTTCTTCTTTTATGTCTAAATAATTCCAATAAGTTACAGTTAACAAGGAAATGAATATTGGATTTTTATTATTGTTCTGATTTCATTTGGAAAATTCTTTATGGGAAACTACCAAAGATGATTTAATATATAAACCTAATAACCCAATTCAAAATAAGACATTTGCAATAACATTCTTTTTAAAAGGTAACCATACTTCCTCCTGATTGTCTCACTCCTAATGTTCTTCTTTATCAATCATAGTAAACTCAGACTATTTAGTTCTCCAGTGATGTTACTGAAAAAGCTTCGCCATAATATGTGCTTAATTATTTGAAATAGAATGAGCCTATGACTTGTTCTGGCATTGTGAAATCAAACGGATTCAAGCATAAATGGAGATTACTTTTTTTTTCTTCTTAATGCTGGATTTTTTAAAAAATATATTGGTGTTGTTTAACAAATAACATATTAATTGCTATTACTATTGTCTACTTGTTTTTGCTAATTAGTGCTTAATGTGTGTCAAGGACCTGTACCAGGAAAACCTAGAATGAAGCAGTTTTCCAGACCTGCCAGTCAAAAAACTCTAGATCTGGAACTCGGAGATTCACCTTTTTTACAAGCTCTTTGAAAGTTTTTTTTTCTTCTTCTTCTTCTTCTTCTTCTCCTTAAAGGAGTACTACTTTTGAACAATACTACTTGAAATGAGGGAGGATTGTTTGCAGTAACAAACCATTTACCTTTCTTGCATTTTCCCTCTCCTAAGTCATCTTGGATCTAAGCTCACTGTCTGGTAGTCTTATCCTTTCTATAATAACAATTCTAAGTATTGATAGTTCCTCAGGCATGTGAGGAAAATCTGTTATCAGAGCTTTATTTTTGTGTAAGTACCAAATTTTAGTCTATCTAGTTTACCAACGTTTGATCTATATATGATGAAAATAGGAAGAATTTGTCACTTAGGAATTTTTAAAATTTTTATCTAGATAGTAGCTATTTTTCTTAAATACACTTCAAATGTTGGAAAACTATGAAATGGGGAACTCTTCATATGCTGCTTGTATGAACTTTTGGCAGTATCCTAGTACAGTCGCAGATATAATAGGCTCACACCCAACAATTTCATTCTTAGATGATCTAGATAAACTCAGACATCTGTTAAAAAAAGGCTTGTTTATTTTTAATAGGGAAAAGTTGAGAGCAATGCAAATGTTAAGCAACAGGAGAAAGGCATATTGTGACATAGTCAGATGATTTATATAGCTTTTAAAATAAGAACTGTCATGTGTGACTATCCTCCTTCAGTAAACAAAAACAGATTATAGAAAGGTTATATACTGAATAGCATTTATATAAAAGATGTATTTATGATACTATTGATATAAGGCTAGAAAGCAATGAATTTGTAGTAATAGTATAAAAACACTCATACGTTACAAATAACCAAATAGAAGATTGTGATTGTAGCTTAGAAAGGATATGACACGTAGGGGACTTCAATTGTACATGTAATTGTTTCCCTTACAAAGATAAAGCAAGGGTGGCAGAACATTCAAGAGCTGCATTGGAGGGCTAGTTAGGATGTGGCAGTTCATTCTGTTGAGTATTGTTTTAGTTTTTCTGTGGATTTTGAAATTTTTTAAATGTGCTGCCCTTTTTTGTGATCAAGATACTCTGCAGTAAACTATACACTTGAGTGTCCATTAAGAGCCTGGATAGTTTTGTTGTATTCTTTTAATCCTGTTTCAAGTCAAGCTAAAAAGATACCATTTAATTTTTGCTTTTTATTTTTGAAGATGTAATATGTTTCTTGCCTTTGTGTACTGGTTTTTAATCCTTCCTACTCTGTAAGTAATAGACAACCATGGAAACAATTTTTCTTATCACTACTCTTTAATTTACTCTTTGATTGAGACAGCTTCACAACTGCATTTTCTGTTTGTTTTGGCCATAGCTGCATAGTGTATTTTCAGAGATTCCTTTATACATTTTAAACTCCAATTTAAGCTTTGTATATATACTGCATTACAATGGAATTCTTGGAATTGGGCATCATATGGATTTTTTATTTTAAAATTTTGTTTGTGCATAAGTGAGAGAGAGGTACCAATCTCAGTCTGTGATCTTGAAATAACTTAAAATATCTATGATTGCTTGGTGTAGTCCAGAAGCTCAGTGTGCGCCAAATTAAACATTGTATGAGTTTGTTAAATTACATGTTTCACTTTTAAACTTCAAAAAAGTAATTGTAATAGAAAATCAGATTTAAAAAACAAATGATAGGGGCAGGTGTTTGACTCAGCAGTTAAAGATGCTGCTAGCGGGGTAGTGCTGTGGTGTAGTGGGTAAAGCCACTGCCTGCAGTGCCGGCATCCCATATGGGCACCGGTTCTAGTCCCAGCTACTCCACTTACAGTCGACTCTCTGCTGTGGCCTGGGAAAGCAATAGAAGATGGCCCAAGTCCTTGGGCCCCTGCACCCATGTGGGAGACCTGGAAGAAGCTCCTGGCTCCTGGCTTCGGATCGGCATGGCTCCGGCCATTGCAGCCACTTGGGGAGTGAACCAGTGCATGGAAGACTCTATCTCTCTCTCTCTCTCTCTCATCTCTCTCTCTCTCTCTCTCTCTCTCTCTCTCTCATCTCACTGCCTGCCTCTCTTTCTCATCTCTGTGTAACTCTTTAAAGTAATCAAATAAATCTTAAAAAAAAAAAAAAAAAAAGATGCTGCTTGGAACACCCATACCCCATAGTGAGCCAGCCAAGGTATGACACCTGGCTTTGCTTCCCATTCCAACTTCATGATAATATGCATCCTGGGAGGCACAAAGTGGTGGTTGAAGTTCTTGGGTCCCTACCACCAATGTGGGAGACTCAGATTGAGTCTCTCTCTTTCTCTCTCCCTCTGTTTTTCTGCCTTTCAAACAAAAAATAAATGATTTAGCAAAAAACTAACATACCAGGCTGAATTATATAAAATGCTGTTGCTGGGTGTTTATAATCTGCAATTGCTCTGTGCTCTACAGGGATCAGAAAACATTTATGTCAACCTCAGTTGAAAATGCTGATTTATATAATGTGATCAAATTCTTAAATCTTTTCTTTTTTGCTAGATTTAATAATGATAAAAATGAAGACAGTAATAAAACGGCCTTCAACCTACATAGCAGTGCTTAACTTGTAAGTATTAAAGTCTTTGTCCAGCTACTCTTGCTATACAAAGTTACTGTTGAGTGTTATATTTGGTTTATTTCCTACTCATCCTAGAATAATTTAGTAGCTTCTCCTTAGCCCCTGACACATTGAGGTCTGATATTAACCCAATTTAGGATACAGTAAATGCCATTGACTTGGTTAAGTTACCTAGTTAGAACAAGGATATAGAGTATTTTCTATCATCTCTTAAGTCTAAGAATCAGAATTTTGGCTCTTTTCCTTCAAAGGAATTTGAATATAAATGATCTTTTTAGCTTCTTTACTAGAGAAATCTTTTTTCAATTAGTTTTTATATGTTCTTAAATTAAGTTTGAGACTCTAGAAACATTTTCCCCTTATTCATTTAACTTGAGAAATGTGTAAATTTTAGCAAAATGATTCTACCAGACTAATGGGAATTAGTGTTACACCCCTGGGAAAGCTCATAGATCATGGTTATGTTAAATGCATGAGGTACTTACTTCCCTGAAAGTGTGTAAGACCCTAAAATCAGTTAGATTCATTTCCATCCATTCCTTGAGCTAATTCTACATCTCTGAAAAAAAAAAAAAAACTCACGCGCAACTGTTCCTGTTCTTAATGTTGGGGCATGCTCCTATTTAGACACTACACTTGATCTTAACCAAAAGGCTGAGACACGATAGCATGCTCCTATTTAATAAAAACCAATGTTTCTCATGCTTTCCTTGCATTGTCTCACACGTTAGTGAATCAGATAATGTTTATGTATTAGAGGGTAACCTTAGGATCATGGAATATCAGCCCTTATCCTAAGTAGTCTGTTGGGGGAAGAGGAGATCAATTAAATATTGGAAATGTTAATAGTGAGCCACTTTGTAAAGTAATAACCAAATGCCACAGATCACTTTGTTTTTCAGATTTTTTCCCTTGATATTTCTGTTTCTGGAAAATTTAGAATAGAAAAATTTGCAAATCCCTAAAGAATCCTATATAATCCAGATTTTGGCCCCTTAATTGGTTCTTTGGAAGCTAACTCAGCCTTTCTTCAACTCAACCCTTGGAAAAAAAAATCTTTCCAATTGGTGTTGTATTCCTATGTAAACTGGAGAGCAGTTTACTTTTCAGAAAGAAATGTGTCTTTTAACTTTTAACAAGTTTATAAGCACAAATAGCTTTACTTATTCTCAACTTGGCTTCGTCTCTATTATACCTTTTTGAACAGTATTTCTTGGCTATTCTCCAATATCTTGAACATAGACTATTTGCCATATTTTGTAGTTGGAATGTTTTGTTGTCTGTTCTAGGTAGGATGCCTGGGGTTCCCTTTAACTTAGATACTAATATGGAAATGTTTCTGATTAAATAATACCCAGCAAAGTAGATACATAATGAGAATACTAAAAATCCTGTGTGATCTCCCAATCTCTTATTTCTTGTTTATTCAATGCCATTGTTTCTTTAAACTGGGATTTTTTTTTTTTTTTTTTTTTTTTTTTTTTTTTTAAGAAAAGGTTTATTTGAAAGTCAGAGTTACACAGAGAGAAGGAGAAGCAGAGAGAGAGAGGGGTCTTCTATCCTTTGGTTCATTCCCCAGTTGGCCACAGTGGCTGGAGCTGTGCCAATCCAAAACCAGAAGCCAAGAGCTTCTTCCAGGTCTCCCACGTGGGTGCAGGGGCCTAAGGGCTTGGCCCATCTTCTACTGCTTTCTCAGGCCGTAACAGAGCTGGATCAGAAGTGGAGCAGCTGGGACTCAAACCATTGCCCATATGGGATGCTGGCATTGTAGGCGGCAGCTTTACCTGCTAGGCCACAGCACCGGCCCCATAGTACATGAATTTTTAAAAAACTATTTTTTTATGGAGTATGGATGTTCTGGATGTTCCAGAGGTGTGGAACTGTCTGGTTCATAAATGCTGTGCTCTTGAAATTAAGTAATGACATTATTTTGGGTTGTATTTTAAAACTTTGGTAGACATGAATTTTTTTTATATTTGTTTTAATTTTAAAGTCTTGAGCTTTTGTTCTGTAACAAAAAATTTAGAAATAGTCATGTCTTTTTTTTTTTTTTTTTTTTTTTTAAGATGTATTTATTCACTTGTGAGGCAGAGTTACAGAGAGGGCAAGAGAGAGAGCGAAGTCATCCATCTGCTGGTTCACTCCTCAAATGGCCACAGTGGACGGAGCTGAGCCAACCCAAAGCCAGGAGCCAGGAGCTTCTTCCAGGTCTGTCGTGTGGGTGCAAGGGCCCAAGGACTTGGGCCATCTTCTGCTTTCCCAGACCATCAGCAGGGAGCTGGGACTTGAACCAGTGCCCATACGGGATGCCAACACTGGCCTCATGTCTTTCCTTTCCCCCCTCCACTTTTTCTTTTGTGAAGTGTTTTCATTTTTTACTTTGCAGTTTGGATACAAACACTTAACTATATATTTTCATTTTGTGAATTTAAGGTAATTGAATGTATTGTTTGATGTTTAAAAAAATCTTTAGGAACACCATCAGCTGTTGAGAGTATAGTGTCTTTTTAATAATCTACAAAAGGGACTCAAGCAATGACTTTAAATAGAAAAACAAGAGCTGAAGCAGAACTTTACCATTTAGTGCTGGTATTGGTGATCCTGTAAACCAGTGAGATAAATTATTCCTGATTAAGGAGACTTACTAAATTTGCCTGCTATCAAGAACTAAGCTAGTAAAAAGAAATAACAAAAACCATTTGTCATATAGAATTAGTTACCAAAATAAATTTTTAGATATTATCAAATTAGCAGTAAAATAACTGACAGGTAATCATACTAGCCTAGAAAGTGTTTTCAGTTGTTGAATTACAAAATAGTAAAAATAGTAAAATAATATTAAAATAATTTAATAATTATATTTAATAATTAATTAAAATAATAAAATAATGGGGCAGTAAATAATTGATATGGCAGGTTTGCTTTCATTAAATCTGTAATTATATCATGCATTAAACAGCTGAAAATTTTTTATTTTTTGTAATAGAGATTTAGTTATATGTAATTTTTGTCTACCTTTGCCATTCTTGAGGACTTATTAATTATCTTGAATAATTTTTTTTTAAAGATCTGTTTATTTACTAGAGAGGTAGAGGCAGAGAGAAAGATGTCTTCCGTCCACTGGTTCACTCTCCAGATGGCCATAACAGCTGCAGCTGTGCTGATCCGAAGCCAGGAGCTTCTTCCAGGGCCCAAGGACTTGGGCCGTCTTCTGCTGCTTTCCCAGGCCATAACTGAACTGGATTGGAAGTGGAGAGGCTGGTACTCGAACCAGCACCCATAAGGGATGCTGGCACTGCATGTGGCAGCTTTACCTGCTATGCCACAATGCTGGCCTCCCTTGAATAAATTTTTTTTTTTTTTTTTTTTTTGACAGGCAGAGTTAGAGAGAGAGAAAGGTCTTCCTTCCATTGGTTTACCCCCAAAATGGCCGCTACGGCCGACGTGCTGCACCGATCTGAAGCCAGGAGCCAGGTACATCCTCCTGGTCTCCCATGTGGGTGCAGGGCCCAAGCACTTGGGCCATCCTCCCCTGTACTCCCGGGCCACAGCAGAGAGCTGGACTGGAAGAGGAGCAACTGGAACAGAATCCGGCACCAAAACCAGGACTAGAACCCAGGGTGCTGGCGCCGCAGGCAGAGGATTAGCCAAGTGAGCCACGGCGCTGGCTTGAATAATTTTTTAAACAGATCTTTCCGGAGGCAGGAGGGTATGTGCCAAAAGAAAACAAAAGTTGCTTATTTGGCAATTGGATTAGCAGTGGAGGGTGTTAACAGTACAAAGCAGAAAAAATCATGTAAGGGTACCATCTATCGTTAGCATTTGGTGGAGGGAAAAAATAATGGATTATCAACCTATTGATAGGGTGAATTGCTAATAATTTAAGGTTATATTATCCTACACTTTATGAGCAGGGAAAGTTTACAGTATGCTACAGCTGTTTCTCAGTCATTGTTAAAAATAACTGCTATTTTTGAGTATTAGACATTGTTTAATCAAGTGCCGGGTATTTCTAGTCCTCAAAGTCTTAAATATTTGATGTGTGTGTGTGTGTGTGTGTACAGAATGATTGAGTTAAATCTCAGCTTTTATGTTTAAGCCATGGCTGTGTTTCAGCTTTCAACAAAATTGCAGTCATAAAATTTGAGATGTTAAAAATTTTTTGAGTTTTTCTGCCAAAATTTTAGAAAGGAGTTGAATTTACTTTATTTCAAATATTTTATTTATTTATTTGAAAGGCAGAGTTAGAGACAGAGAACAGTCTTCCATCTGCTGGTTTGTTCCCCAAATAGCCGCAATAGCTAGAGCTGAGCCAGTCCAAAGCCAGGTGCTTCTTCTGGGTCTCCCATGCAAGTGCAGGGGCCCAAGGACTTGGACCGTCCTCTACTGCTGTCCAAGGCTATAACAGAGAGCTGGATCAGAAGAGGAGTGGCCAGGACACGAACTGGCGTCTGTGTGGGATTCCAGCACAACAGGCAGAGGCTTAGCCCACTGTGCCACAGCACTGACCCAGGCTTTATTCTTTTACACCCTAAACAACTTCTCTGCTTCTGCATGAATTCAAAGGATAGAGAATTTACTTATGTTGTTACTTAGGATGTTGACTCAGAAAAATGAAAACACAGACCTGATTTAAGTAGGAAATATCCAGAAGCTTAAAAAAAGAAACTCAATTTGAACACAGAATGGTGATTACTAAAAGCTCAGAGGGGTAAGGAGGGATACTGGGATTTGGATAATGGGCACAAAATTAGAGTTTGATTGAAGGAATGAATTCCTGGTGTTACACAAGGCAGAGAGGGACAGAGAGCTGTCTTCCTTCTGCTTGTTCACTCCCCAGATGGCTGCAGTGGGTAAGACTGAGCCAAGCCAAAGCCAGGCCCTGGAACTCCATTTGTGTCTCCTATTTGCATGGCAGGGAACTAAGTATTTTGGGCCATCTTCTACTGCCTCCTGAGACACATCCACCAGGAGCTCATTCAGAAAGTAGAGCAGCCAGGAGTCAAACCTGTGTTCATTTGCATTTCAGGCAGTGGTTTAACTGTGCCACAACACTGCTCACAATAAATTAATTTTATAAATGGAAAATAAACATACTAATGTAATGAATTCTGACAAGTATAACAAACCAGTATATAATAAACATACTAATGTAATGAATTCTGACAAATATAACAAACCAGTATGATAGGGATATCAAGGTGTAAGAATAAATACTGGGGCCAGTGCTGTGACGTGCTAGGCCAAACCTCCACCTGTGGGCCACTGGTTCATGTCCCAGCTGCTCCACTTCTGCTCAAGCTATTCTATGGCCTGGGAAAGCAGTGGAAGATGACGCAAGTGCGTGGGCCCCTGCGCCCACATGGGAGACCTGGAAGAAGCTCCTGGCTTCAGATCGTTCCAGCTCTGCCGTTGTGGCCATTTGGGGAGTGAACCAGCAAATAGAAGATCTTTTTCTCTGTTTCTCCCTCCCTCTCTCTCTCTAGCCCTAATTCTCAAATAAATAAAAATCTTTAAATAGAAGAAAAAGAAAAAAATAAATACAACAGATAATGTCCTGCAACTGTTCTGTGTAATCCTGGCCTTAGATACTGCCTATTAGTCTGAAATTGAGTTTTCAAACTTATCTTCAGGTAAACAGAGAAATAAATTGAACACAAAAGTAGAATATATTTTCAGTTGTCAGTGATTACACCAGACTGTTTGCCTTGAATAATCGTTAGTCTCACTGTTCTGTTACATTAAATAAATAAATTATGCTCATTTTTATATTATTCAAAAAAATTTAAAATACTAAATTTTCTCATAGTAAGCTTATTTGTAGTTCATAAAAATGAAGTTTTGATACATTTCATAGTGTGTACTACCAAGAATGTCATTTTTCAAGTACTCTTCCACTTGACAAATTTCAGACCTCATTTTAAAATGTTTAGAGAAATAATAACATCAGATAATACAGAATTTTAATTGTAAAAGTTTTTCAGTTTCTGTATCCTTAATCGGACTATATAGAATATTTATAACTCTGGTGTTTGATGCCATGTAGTCAGAATTTCAAATTGGCAGTTGGCCCTCTAGCTTCTTAACCAGACAACTTAGTAAAGTACACTGAATTTTTCTAAAAAGTTTTATTTTAAATGTATTCATTTTATTTTTGGCCTGAGAATATCCATGTTATAATGATAGTAAATAAACTTTTTCCTTAATATTTATAAGTTGTATTTATGTCAATAAATAATAGACAATAAAATTCTAATAAGAGGGCAGGTTTAAACTTAGTATATACTAGATCTATCATCTAAAAATAATTTCTTATCTTTTTTCTAGAGTGAACATAACCAGGGTCCTTCAACTGGTTCTTACAACATGAATTCTAGACCAGTATCCTGGATATTTCCCTTTGGGTCTGCAACATTTTGTAGTATTTCTTTAAAAATATTTTGTATAAAATTGAGCCCATCCTACTTGATGTGACCAAAGAACAAAAGACAGTGCATCTCTTAAGAATAAGGTAATTCTGTAAGGTGGCCTGATTGTGCTTTGAACTAGTACATTGAAACACTTAAGTGTGTCAAAGAGCAAATCCTACTATAAATTTGAATTCAATGAACGTTTATTTAACACTTGTTTACTACTAGATGTGCTCATATATGTTTAAGTCCAAACAACAGGGCTGTGAAGTAGGCTTTAATGGCACCATTTTATAGAGAAGCAATCAGAAGGCCTGTGTGCCGAAATAACCCAAATTAAGGATTCCCAAGGGACAGAGCAAGGACTCTGTCTTAGGTCTTCTGACTTCATATTGGCTGTTCTATGCCATTGCTGCCCCAACAAACTATTCCTGCTGCTTATTATATTAGTAATAAGTTACAAATGCAATAATTGACCAGTGATCCTGCTGCACTCAGGTTGATTTTATGGTTTAGGCAGCATGCCTAGAATTTTTAAATGTTTTTGTTAAATGCAGTAATGTCCTATGTGAACTAGATGCACTGAGATTACAGTACTTGTAAGATACGAAGTAAACCTACCTAAACCAAAATGTTAATGAAAACAAAATTAGAGTTGTAAATCATTTACAAGGGATAAGTCATCATATACACTGTCATTTTACTATATTTTAAATTTAATTCTGTTTTGTTGTTGTTGTTAAAGATTTATTTATTTGAAAGAGTTACACAGAAAAGGAGAGGCAGAGAGAGAGAGAGAGGGGTCTTCCATCCGCCAGTTCACTCTCCAATTGGCCGCAAAGGCCGGAGCTGCGCCAATCCAAAGCCAGAAGCCAGGAACTTCTTCCGGGTCTGCCATGTGGGTGCAGGGGCCCAAGGACTTGGGTCATCTTCTTTTATTTAATTGTTTGTTTGTTTGTTTCACAGGTAGTGTTATAGACAGAGAGACAGAAAGGTCTTCCTTTCGTTGGTTGTCACCCCCCTCCCCAAATGGCCGCTATGGCCAGAACTGCGCCAATCCAAAGCCAGGAGCCAGGTGCTTCCTCCCGGTCTCCCATGCAAGTGCAAGGGCCCAAGCACTTGGGCCATCCTCCACTGCCTTCCCAGGCCACAGCAGAGAGCTGGATCAGAAGTGGAGCAGAAGTGGGACTTGAACCGGCACCCATCTGGGATGTCAGCACTGCAGGCAGTGGCTTTACCTGCTACGCCACAGCGCTAGTCCCTTAATTCTGTTTTCCAAAGCAGAAAAAAAAGTATTTAAAGATTCTACTCAGATTTGTATACAAGTTAACTTCTTAAGCAAGACATTTAATTTACTTATTTTTGTCTAACCTTTCAAAATATTATTTTCTTAGGAGATCATAAGAATGGAAAGTTGAAATGTAGCAGAAGTCAGTAGAGATGATGAAGGTCCTATAGCCCAGAATATAAACTACCAGACTTGGACCTAGGGCTTGTATAAAGGGTATAAACTGAATGGTTCTATTTTGTTGTTGTTGTTGCTTTCCTTTTTAATGTAGTTCTTTCCTTTTATTCTCCCTAGCCTTTGGGAATTTTTCCTTATCTTTGCTTTAGCTAGCAACCTCAAAAGCAGAAATTTAAGGGATGGAGGCACAAAGATATACAAGAATGGAGAGATGGCATGGGCCATACCAGAAAAAATTGAAGTAAGAATGATTGAAGTAAGAATTCACTGAAGACAGACTGACTTAGTTGTCCTTAAAAATAGTGATTTAGTGTTTTAGCTTCTAGTAGTAGCTTTAGTAAATAGTAAGGTCAGGTAGGCATGTGCAACTCAAGGAATGGGGAAAAAATTGGAAAATCATTTGTTTATAAGCATCTAGGTTCTTCTAGGAGTTTTAAAGAATTACTCAGAGGATAATCATTTTACTGATTTTCATTCCCCTTGCTGCCTACATGGTGACCACTACAGCATCATGCTTGGTCAATCTCTTTTCCACTCAACCTCTGCTTCATTATGCTTCTATAATATATGGAACTTTTTTTTTTTCCTAAATTCCTAACTTAGGTCATCCTCCACTGCTTTCCTAGGCCATTAACAAGGAGCAGGATTGGAAGTAGAGCAGCTGGAACTCAAACTAATCCTCATACGGGATGCCCACATTTGAGGCAGTAGCTTAACCCACGAGGCCATAAAACTGGCCTCAAAGACAGTCTTTTTCAACAAATACAGAGAAAAGAATTAGGGTGGACCTTTGGCTTATACCATATATTAAAAAACTAACGCAAAATCAATGAAAAGCCTAAACATAAGAGCTAGAACTTGAAACATTTAGAAGAAAACATAAGAAAAACCTTTACGACATTGAACTTGACAATTGTTTGTTGGATATGACACAAAAAACATAGGCAACAACAAAAAAATAAACATCAAAATTTAAAACTTTAGTACATGAAAATATACTGTCAATAAAGTGATTAAGGCAGTCTGCAGAATGGGAGAAAATTTTGCAAATCAAATATAAAGAGTACCCATGGAAGATAAAGAACTCAACAAAATAAACAACTTGATAAAAAATGGACAAAACTTGAATAAATATGCCTCCAAAGAAGATAAACAAATGGCCAGTAAACATCAAGATGCTCAGCATCAGTAATCAGTCATTAAGGAGATACAAATCAAAACCTTGAGGCCGGCGCCGCGGCTCACTAGGCTAATCCTCCGCCTAGCGGCGCCGGCACACCGGGTTCTAGTCCCGGTCGGGGCGCCGGATTCTGTCCCGGTTGCCCCTCTTCCAGGCCAGCCCTCTGCTGTGGCCCGGGAGTGCAGTGGAGGATGGCCCAGGTGCTTGGGCCCCGCACCCAATGGGAGACCAGGAAAAGCACCTGGCTCCTGGCTCCTGCCATCGGATCGGTGCGGTGCGCCGGCCGCAGCGCGCCGGCCGCGGCGGCCATTGGAGGGTGAACCAACGGCAAAGGAAGACCTTTCTCTCTGTCTCTCTCTCTCACTGTCCACTCTGCCTGTCAAAAAAAAAAAAAAAAAAAAAAAAAACCTTGAGAAACCCCTTCACTCCTAATAGATGGCCAGTAATCAAGAAAACAAAGTGTTGGCAAGAATGTGTAGAAATTGGTAACCCTTGAAATTGCTGGTGGGAATGTAAAATGATGTAGCCGCTGTGGAAGACAGTTCGGCAGTTCCTCAAGAAATTAAAAACAGAATTACCATATGACCCAGCAATAGTTACACCTTGGGGTTTATATGCAAAATATTGAAAGAAGAAGAATCTCAGAAATAATTTCTATGTCATGAAAAGGAAAGAAACTAATACATGCTGTAACATGGATGAATCTTGATAAAATTATGCTAAGTGGAAATAAGACACAGGACAAATAACATCTGATTCCATTTATATGAGGTACTTAGAATAGGTACATTCATCGAGAAAGAATAATTTTTTCCTGGGACTCAGAGGTAAGGGAGAATGGGCAGTTAGTGTTGAAAGGATACAGGAGCAGCTTTATAAGGTTTAGAAATTTCTGGAGATGAAGGTGATAATGATTGTACAGTAATGGTCTTCCTGCCACAAGAGTATTCACTGAAGCATTGCTAAAATAAATTTTGTGATGTGTATTTAACCACAAAATTTAAAAGTAATAAAACATTCTTGGTGGTGAGAATTTTTCTATTGGCCTACATTGTGGCATAACGGGTTAAGCCTCTGCTTTGTGACACTGGCATCTCTATCACAGTGCCAGTTCAAGTCCTAGCTCCAAATCTAATCCAGCTTCCTACTAATGAACCTGGGAATGCAGCAGATGATGGCCCAAGCACTTGAGACCCTGCCATCCGTATCAGGGACTTGGGTCAGATTTCTCACTCCTGGCTTTGGCCTGCCCCAGGCCTGACTGCCACCATTTGGGGAATGAACCGGCAGGTAGAAGATCTCTGTCTGAATTCTAAACTTTCAAATAAATAAAACAATTTTCTTAAAAAATTTTTATGAGTTATAAAGAAGGCATTGGCATAAATTAGAATATTCAAGTTTCTTTCAAGTTATTACTCTTGGCTTACTTGCAAATATATGAACTGTGAACAACAAAAGATTGTAATTTAAATGACCCAGTTAATTTTCTTCTAGTCATTCATTTGATTTTGGAATAGTCATTCGATGTTTACATCTGCTGTACAGAGACAGTCTGTGGTCTTGACCGGTTATTATTTAATGATTCTGTATCTTGTGATTTAAATGATCTTAAATTCTAAGAAAAAATTCTGGTACATTGCTGTACCAGCTAGTGTTAAGTGGGACAGTGACTGGCATGTAGTAGCTGTTCAGTAAAATATTAGATAAATGAAAAGCTACATGATTTCATGTTTGAAAGTGCATTGACTGGCAGGTGCTGCGGCTCACTTGGCTAATCCTCCACCTGCAGCGCCGGCACCCCGGGTTCTAGTCCCAGTTGGGGCACCGGATTCTATCCTGATTGTTCCTCTTCCAGTCCAGCTCTCTGCTGTGGCCCAGGAAGGCAGTGGAGGATGGTGCAGGTCCTAGGGCCCTGCACCAGCATGGGAGACCAGGAGGAAGCTCCTGGCTCCTGGCTCTGGATCAGCGTGGCCATTTGAGGGGTGAACCAACGGAAAAAGGAAGACTTTTCTCTCTCTCTCTCTCTCACTCTCACTCACTTACTCACTCACTGTCTAACTCTACCTGTCAAAAAAAAGTGCATTGTCTTTTTTGTTAGAAGAGGTTGTTGAGGGGAGCCTAAAAGGACACAGTTTCTAGTGTAACTGATAAATGTATAAATATTTCTCAAATCTTTGCAAACAGATTTATCTTGGTTACCTGTTAAAAAATCATGCAGAGGGCCAGCGCCGTGGCTCAATAGGCTAATCCTTTGCCTGCGGCGCCGGCACACCAGGTTCTAGTCCCGGTCGAGGCACCAGTTCTGTCCTGGTTGCTTCTCTTCCAATCCAGCTCTCTGCTGTGGCCCGGGAGTGCAGTGGAGGATGGCCCAAGTGCTTGGGCCCTGCGCCTGCATAGGAGACCAGGAGAAGCACCTGGCTCCTGGCTTCGGATCAGCACTGTGTGCCGGCCACAGCAGCCATTGGGGGGTGAACCAACGGAAAAGGAAGACCTTTGTCTCTGTCTCTGTCTCTCTCACTGTCCACTCTGCCTGTCAAAAAAAAAAAAAAAAAAGGGCAAAAATATGAGACAGTAATAGAGTAATAGATGAAACATAGATTGCTTAGGGGATTTGCCACAAACATTTAATTGAGGAATACAAAAAAAATTTAATATGCAGTAGTGACATTATAGTTTGTGTAAACAGTTGCTGTTTGATACACCTTCTGAGAATACCAAGTTAACTCATCATTCTAAGACTTCATAGTCTAGAATTACTTGATATTAATATCAATTCGTAATCCAATACTGAGAGTAACTTCTAATATAAAAAATATTGAGAGCTACTATTTGGGTTTATTTTTACAACAAATTAAGGCAGAATTGATTTGTTATATTAAAATATTTTGGGTGATTTCTAGCTTTTGTCTTTTTTAAAAGTATGTTTGTATTTTTGCCAGCTTACATTTATTTGTTTCCTTCTTGACATGTTACTTGATGAAGATGTCTTTTGAAGGGTGTACTTCCAGATGTAAATTCCACTTTTACCAAGGTAAAAAAAATTTTTTCATTGATTCACCTTTTTTGCTCATAGAAAGAAAAAAATTTCACATGTTGAATATATTAAAAAGTTTGGTTAAGCATTTAATTGTATTGCCTTAAGTTGGCTTAGGAGAAAAATACATCTTTGTGTTTTGTAAACTGGACACTGTGCTGGGCACCAACTAAGCTTTTTCTTAGGGTTCTGATTTAAAAATAAATTTTATTCAAAAGTTCCTAAAAACATATCAACATCAGAATTTATAAACATGGGTTTCTTTTAATGTATTTTTCTAAAACTTTTTTGTATTCTTTAGGTGTTAATGTGTATTAACAAAAAAAAAAAAAAAAACCTTGGAGTAAAGTAGCAGCACATAATGGTTTGTGGAGTTTAAAAAGGTGCAGGCCATATTGTGCTGCCTCAAAAATACAAGGATCTGATCTTCTGAAGAAAATGTTTCTTTTTATTCATAACTCTTACGATACGTAGCAATGTCAGCAGTGCCTTAGCAGCACGTAAATACTGGCGTTAAGATTCTAAAATTATCTCCAGTATTAACTGTGCTGCTGAAGTAAGGTTGGCCATACTCTACAGTTGTATTTTAATATAAATGTTATTGATGTGTTTTCAGTTTTAGTAATAATTAGTTTTCAGTATTCTTAATTTCATGTTTAGCATGATTCTGTAAATATAAGTTAGTACATAATCTTTTCAGATGTATTATGTCTACTAAATTTGAATACCTTTGTCCCCTGATATCCATGGGGGGTTGCTAGGTCCTCCACAAATACCAAGTTCTGTGATGCCTTCATATAAAATAGTGTATTATTTGCATATAACCTATACACAACCTCCCATATATTTTAAGTCATGTCTGTAAATGCTAAGGAAATAGTTGTTATTCCCTATATTGTTTAGGGAATAATGATAAGGGGAAAAGTCTGTACATGTTTAATACAAATGGAGTTTTTTAAAAAACTTTTGATCTGTAGTTAGTTGAATTCATGTATGAGGAACCCAGATACAGAGAACCAGTGGTGATTACAATTTAATAATTGTGTTGAATGTCATCAAGCGATTCCTGAAAGAACTCACGCAGCTTCAGATGAATTTATTTTACTGAGCATGTTTATTCAATGTAAATATTCAGATTTTTTACTTAAGATAGTACATATACTAGTTTTCCCTTTGTTTTAAAATTAAACATTCTTGTGTAACAGATAAAATATATATTTTGTATTTTGAATAGAATTCAGGAAATACTGCTTCATAATGTTTCTAAATATTTCCTTATATCTGAAGGGGAGAATGCATCAAAACATAAGAATTAAATTCTGAGTCTTAAAATGCACATATGGAGCAGGTGTATGGCCCACTAACTAAGATGTCCATGTCACATATCAGACTATCTGGGTTTTATACCAACTTCAGCTCCTGGCTCCAGCTGGGTACCTGGGAGGCAGCAGTTACTGCTCAGTTGTGTTCCTGTCATTCATGTGGGAGATTTGAACTGAGATCCTGACTGCAACCCTACCCAATCCCTGCCGTTGGGTGACATTTGGGAAGTGAACTAGCAGCCTCTCAAATTTTAAAAAATGGGGTTTTTATGATACACTTAATAACAACTGGTTGGATGGAGGGATGGATGGATGGATAGATAGATAAAAAGATATACGTATATAGATATAAGTGTGTATATATAGAATTTATTTATTTAAAGGCAGAGTTACAGAGAAAGACACCCACCATCTGCTGGTTCACTCCTCAGATGCCGCAATGACTGCAGGTAGGCCAGGCAGAAGACAGGAATTTCTTCTGCATCTTCTATGGGGTTCAGGGGCCCAAGGACTTGGGCTATTCTCCATTGCTTTACCAGGAACGTTAGCAGGGAGACAAATTGGAGGTGGAGCAGCTGGGACTTGAACCCAGCACCCATAACGGACACTGGCTCTGTAGGCCATGGCTAAACCCACTGTACTGCAGCTTAATAAGAATTTTAAAGGTATAAAATATCTTACAGAATAACAGTGTAGTCATTGGGTAGTTAAAAAAAAAAAACTCAAAATAATTTGCTACAGATGACAAATTAAGATTGTAATCTTGTGTCTTCAAACTATCATAGTATATGGTTCTCACTTTTTTTTTTTTTTTTAAGATTTATTTATTTATTTGAAAGTCAGAGTTAGAGAGAGAGAGAGAGAAACAGAGATCTTCCATCTGCTGGTTCATTCCCCCACATGGCTGCAGCTGTCAGGGCTGGGCCAGGCTGATCCACTTGGTCTTCCACATGGGTAGCAGGGGCCCAAGCATGTAGGCCATCCTCAGCTGTCTTCCCGGGCAACCAGCAGGGAGATGGCTTACAAATGGAGCAGCTAAGACTCAAACCAGAGCCCATATGGGATGCTGGTGTTGCAGGCAGGAAACTTAAACCTCTACACCACAGTGCTTGCCCCTCCGCTTTTTTAATTAAATGTCTTAACTCCTTAGCTGAAGACATTTGACAAAGTGAAAATATGAAGATCTTGTTTAGTTTTTTATATATACTATTTAACTTAAGAGTAAGACAGTTATGATGGTAGCTATTAACTTTATAAATACAGTAAAACAATTTAATTGGGAGAAAATACTTTATTTACCTTCTGTTGCTTACATCTGATGTTTATAGTCATTAAATAAAACATTGACATTCAGGATGACTATGTTTGTACAGTGTACCGGAACTGATGTTTTCTACAAGAAATATTTTACTCTTTGGTTTCAAGCAGAAAATCTACAGTATAAAATCAGTTTTTAATATCAATCATAATTGTCTTTTGGAAATCCTATTTCAACTAATTTAAAGATTATATTCAAGGGGTAAAGGATCTTCTGTTTAAATTCAAATTTGAAGGTAAGAAATTATATAAGACAAAAACTCTAACTTTAAAAAAAATTTCACCTTTTTTACCCACAAATTTTTTCCCCAAAATAAAGAAGCAATACACTATATACAGGGTCTTTTTGAAGTTCATGGAAAAGTGCATGGATTATTTTTTAATTGTGTTCTCCACGAACATTTTGAAATACCCTCACATATGTGGTGGCTAGAATTAAATGCCAGCTCTTACATGTAAATAGTACTGCCTTGGTACTCTTAAGAATCATTCATCACACTCTTAAGCTGTTTCCTTTATTTCCTTTTATCCATTATACAAAAGATTAACAATAGTTTTTGGTTCCATGCCTAGAAATATTTATTGAATGAATTACAGAGTTTGTCCAATATACTGCCCAATATTTTCCAGAACAACCTAGAAGTTGCTTTTGTTTTTTTATATTTGTGTTTCTAAATGTATTAATGTATATTTAGTTTTTCTTTTAAGTTAATCCCAAATAATTCTGGTATTGATCATTTTCAAACTGTTAGTTGGATTGTGAGATGATGGGTTTGGAGCTGAGACGACATCAAGCAAGCATCTAGGAGGTAGTGAGATGAGTTTCAGTCATTCAGCAATTCACTTTGTATCTTGTATTCAAATATAAATCTCTTTTGAGTACACAGATGTGTATGTGATAGCAGATTTGAAAGATTTGCCAAAGACTAAATTCCACATTTAACATTAGAGGTTTTCTTCAATACAGTCTGTATCCTTTTTGTTAGTATAGAGTTAACAGCCACTAAACATTCTTACCAGTAGAGGTACAAGTTAGCCATACTTGGATTAGCAAGGCTTTAGTTTCATAATCCATGATTTTCCAGTTAATCTATTTATTTAGAAATTGACATTCTAGATGAAATTAATTTTTTTCCCTTTTGCAGGTGGATATTACTGTTTCTTCCTTGTGGAAAAAGTTTTAATTCTGAGTCTTGTTTTGTCGTTGAATAATATGAAAATGGAATAAAAATACTGCCTTAAAAATTTTTTTTTTTTTTTTTAAGATTTATTTATTTGAAAGGCAGAGTTACAGAGAGGCAGAGAGAGAAAGAGGTCTTCCATCTGCTGGTTCACTCCCCAAGTGGCTGCAATGGCCGGAGCTGAGCCAATCCAAAGCTAGGAGCCAGGAGCTTCTTATGGGTCTCCCATGTGGGTGCAGTGGCCCAAGGATTTGGGCCATCTTGTACTGCTTTCCCAGGCCATAGCAGAGAGCTGGATCAGAAGTGGAGCAGCCGGGACTTGAACCGGTGCCCATATGGGATGCTGACAGCGCAGGCACCGGCTTTACCTGCTACACCACAGTGCCAGCCCCTGCCTTAAACTTTTGAAATAGATTTGTCTCTAGAAAGTATTTATATATATCACTTGGATATCTAAGAGAAAGAAGTAAAAGACCATCATCAGTACATTCTCATGTATTAAAAGTTTTTTTTCTCTGTCAAGGGATTTTTTATAACTTCTGTTTTATTACTGTTAGCTTGAGCCTTTTTAATACAGAACTAAATCCTCCATCAGAAATTTAGTAGTTTATGTTCTTACCTTGTTTATTAAGTACGTCCTAGGTGTTTCTAATTGTCTTTGTTTTTTTAAAGATACTTACAAAAAATATGTTGGAAGAATAAATGTTTAAACTTTTTATATTAAAATTGATGTACAAGGTGAGAAGTTAGTTGCTATTTTTTGTCTTTGTTATACTGAAAATTAAATTCACCATTTAATTCCTGTTTGGGCTTATTTCTTGATTATTAATATATAGAATTCATGTAAAAACTTCATAAGTAATGCCCTTAGATATTGATGAGTACAGATCCTCTCTTTAGGACTTTGAGTAACCTGATATTTATTGAATTCTTGTGATTGGATTTTTGTGTTTTGAAGAAATGTAAACTGCCTGAAGAGTGTTGTTATTGTTCATATGTCTCTTATGCTATATGGGTAGATTTCTAGAATTTCTGACCTCCCAAAAAAAAATATAAGCTACCTGTATATTAAATATTCCTCAGTTTGATTGTTGAATGTATTCTGCATATCTTTCATTTATAACTTAAAACTTTACTTTATCTTAGCCTGAGTGATTTAAGTACCCCATAGTTGGCTTATTTCTATATTTTATTTTATTATTTTTTAAAGATTTTTATTTATTTATTTGAAAGTCAGAGCCACACAAAGAGGGAAGAGGCAGAGAGACAGAGAAAGGTCTTCCATCTGATGGCTCACCCCCAGCTGGCTGCAATAGGCGGAGCTGCGCCGATCCGGAGGCAGGAGCTTCTTTTGGGCCTCCCACGCGGTTACAGGGTTCCAAGGACCCGGACCATCCTCCACTGCTTTCCCAGGCCATAGCAGAGAGCTGGATCGGAAATGGAGCAGCTGGATCCCGAACCAGAGCCCATGTGGGATGCTGACACCCCAGGCCAAGGTGTTAACCTGCTGCACCACAGCGCCAGCCCCTATATTTTATTATTTTATAATCTTTGGGAATACTTATGCTTATAGATCTAATAGTTCCACAAAATACAAATTCTTATAAAACTACTCAGACTTTTTTTTTCTTTAGTCTTAATAGCTGATGATAGTAACTATAGGGTAACCCCCCCCCCCCCCCCCCCCCCAGAAATACAGAGCTCCCATCTCCTAGTTCACTACACAATGGCCAAGACTGGGCTGGATTGGGAATATTTAATGTAGGTCTCCCACATACAAGTGGCAGGAACCCAACTACTTGAACCATCACTGTTACCTTGCAGGATCTGCATTGGCAAGGAGCTGGGAATCAGACCCAGGCACTCTGATATGGGATGTGTGCATCTTAATTTCTAGGCCAAGTTCTCATTCCTTTATTTTAAAATTTCCATGTGATTAGTTTAAAATACCATTTTGTGATGAGGCTATCAGTCTAGTATTTGTTGTCCTGTAAGTCAAGAAAACTTAAATACGTCACTTAAAAGAATTTGTAAATTTTAACTTAGATGTTTTATCAGTTTTAATATTTTCATTTTGTCTTGCCAGCATGAAAATATTAATTTTTGACAATTAGCACTAATAGATTTGAAACATTTGTATAGAGAGGGATACAAATTTATTCTATTTAAAAAGAATAGTCGTCATGGAACAAAACAGATAAATCCCAGCCTTCATGGAGCTTGTATTCTTGGGTGTTGTAGGCAGGTAATGGAATGAACAGAAAACTGGTAGATGCTACTTGTGATTTTTAGATAATGTTAAGTTCTATAGAAAAAATTGGGGAAGGAGGGAAATGGGTAACAAAGGTGTTTGAAGAGACAGTAAAAGTACATTTTTAACTATTATGATCAAGAAATGCCTCACAGAAATGACATTTAACCAAAAGCAGTAAAGGAACAAACACTTCATGTAACTGGAAGAAGAACCTTTCAGGCAGATAAAAAGACCCTAAGGCTGAAATATTTTTGGTGTATACAAGGAACAGCAAGGTGGTATATGTGTCTGTGATCAAGTGTACAAAAAGAATAGTCACTGAGAGGATAAAATAGTTTATATAAGCCAGATCTTTTATGGGTGTTTAAGCTTTTAGCTAATCTACAAGATTGTTTTCCACATTTCTTTAAGATAACCTTGACAACTTTATGTAGTTCAGCTTATTTGACCTTTAAGATAGGATAGTTATTTTTATGACTCTGACTCAAGGTTAGAATTTCCATATGAGACTAGAATACAAACAAAATGTTTAAATAAATAATAGGTAAAAGTATAATCAGGTTTTTACAAATTGTGTTTTGATAGCTCTGAAACTGTTTTCTTCTTGATCACTTCAGCTGGAGTCAATGCTAATGGTTCCAAGAAACAGTGAATTTGTTCATGGCGTACATTTACCCAAATGAACCACAATCGTCTTTGATCCCTCCATCATTGTTTCTCATTTTTATTCAACAGCATCTTATCCAAGGAATTCTTTGCCTCTGATTATTTCAGTCTAACAAGTTCATCTACTGTAAAAACCACTAATTTAATCTTCCTAAATGACTAAAACTCGGATAGAGTAAAATTCAAGCTTTTTAGCTTAGCAGGTTCCCCATGATCTTGCCCCATCCTTTCCTACGTTGCTTGGTTTTTTTTACAAATTAGTCCTAATTTATTCATTTTTTTCTTTTGTGCCTTGGTTTTATGCCATTTCACCAGCCCAACTAATTTCTTCCCAACTATTTCCAATACTGCATCTGATTTTTACAGATTAGGCTAGATTTCTGATGTGTGCCCATGATTTAACTTTAACAATTGGCCAGCAGTGTAGCATAGAGGGTAAAGCTGCCGCCTGCACTGCTGGCATTCCATATAAGCACTAGTTCAAGTCCTGGCTACTTTAGTACCAGCTCTCTGCTGTGGCCTAGGAAAGCAGTGGAAAACGACCCAAGTTCTTGGCCCCTGCACCCACATGGGACACCCTGAAGAAGCTCCTGGATTCAGATCAGCACAGCTCCGTCCATTGTAGCCATTTGGGGAGTGAACCAGCGAATGAAGACATTTGCTCTTGCTCTCTTCTCTCTGTAACTCAAGTAAAATAAATCTTAAAAAAATTTTTTTAACAATCTGTTATTAATCATTCTTCTTCCCAGGATATGAACAAATTATATCTAGTCCTTAACCTTTATCTGTACATTAACTCTCCTCAACAACGTAGCACTTCTATTTATTTATTTGAGAGGGATAGTTAGAGAGGTCTTCCATCTGCTGATTAAATACCCAGATGGCCCAAGCCAAAGCCAGGAGCTTCTTCTGGGTCTTCCATGTGGGTGCGTTAGCTCAAGCACTTGGCCCATCTGCTGCTGCTTTCCCAGGCCATTAGCAGGGAGCTGGATCAGAAAAGGAGCAGCCAGGATACAAACTGGCTCCCACATGGGATGCCAGCACCACAGGCAGAGACTTAACCTGTTACACCACAGCATGAGTCCCACAATGTAGCACTTCTAACATAGTTGTGATTCATCTTAAATATATTAGCAGTATAAATAAATGTTAAAAATTTTAACAACCAACTTGAAGAAAATCAAGTGGACTAAGACATTCAGAAGTTCTAAACACCAGATTCCAGGTTTTCAATACTAATTTTACACTGACAGGCAATTTTTTAAAAATTTCTCAGATACTTATGTATGAAAGCAATTTTCAGAATTTTAGCACAGCAAGAGAATACTTTCAGTTTTCTACCATTGTGAATGCAATAAATGCATTTTAGGAAATACTCCATATGTTTATTATGCTATTAATATTAAAAGACTAGCAGAATTTTTTTTTTCAATCTATTTGAAAGGAGAGAGAGATTTTCCTTCCACTGGTTCACTACCCAAATGGCCACAACAGCTGGGCCTGGGCCAGACTGAAGCCAGGACCACCTACCAGGTCTCCCACATGGGTGCAAGGGCCCAAACACTTGGGCCATCTTAAGCATGCTGCCTTCCCAGGCCATAGCAGAGAGCTGGATCTCAAGTGGAACAGCAGGGCCAGTTTTTTTTTTTAAGGAAATCTCCATATTGCTTTACCCCAGTGGCTGCGCTAATTTACATTCTCATTAATTGTGTTTAAAAGTTACCGTTTTTTAAATCTTCCCCAGCACTTGTTTGTCTTTTGGATAATAGGCATTCTGATGGATGAGGTGGTATTTCATTGTGATTTTCATTTGCACGTTCCTAATGGCTAGTAATATTGAACATTTTTTTTAAATATATTTACCATTTGTGTTCTGAGAACTGTTCAAGTTCTTTGCTCGTTTCTTAAACTGGCTCATCTGTTTTGATTTTTTTTTTTTTTGAGTTGATGATATATTCTGGATATTAATCCTTTGTCAAATAAGTAGCTTGCAAATATTTTTCTCCCACCATGTTGATAGCAGCACTGTTCACAGTAGCCCAAATAAGGAATCACCTAGAGTTTCCATCATTGTATTAATGGATTAAAAGATGTAGTGTGTATACGCACACACACACGCACACACACACAAAATGGCGTATTATTCTGATGTAAAAACATGATGAATCATTTGCAGCAAAATGATTGGACATCATGTTAACTGAAATAAACCAGACACCGACAAATACAGCATGTTGTTGCTTACGTGATGGAGCTTGGAGCTTAAATTTAAAAAAAAAAAAATGCCTGTGTGTATGTATCAGTCTTGCTGCAAATGCAGTGTTCTGACAGTTTGTTTTAAATTTTTAGCAAAAAAAAAATTTGATAGGAATTATGTACCACTATAGTTTTAATGATTTTGTAGCTATTTTAAAATTTGAGTGAAGTTTAGCATCATTTCATTTGAGTATTGTTTATAGCCCTTGCCTATTTTTCTGTTGAGCTATGGCTTTTATATTTGTTACACTATTTTACTTACTGAAGCATTAAGCCTTTGACTAATGCAAATTAAAAATGATCTCAAAATATAAGTTGAAAAAAGAAAAGTGATAAAAAATTAACTCACAGAAATAAACATTTTTAAAATCAGATTATTTAGAAATCATTTTCAGCACTCTGAGTTCTCAAAGTAGTGTTGAAAAGGAATTTGAGAACCCCAGTTCTTGGATAAGAGAGTTCATCACCATTTCTCCAATCTTCCAGCCCCTAAAACGTCTAAAGGTAAGTAAAAGAAGTAGGTATCTTAATTTTGAAACTGTATTAATAAATAATGAAATACAAATTGATTTATTTTGTAGTTATAAATACTTGATAATGTGATGCAACTTTTAGATTAAAAATTAAAAATTTTTCTCTTAAAGAAGAATTTAGTTTTGCTTAGCATAACCGTAATATATAGAGATCTTAGGAAAGGCAAAAAATCTCATTGAAAATGACATTTCTTTCAAAATCAAGTAGTAACAGCCTTACATCCTTATAGTTGCATAATTGAATTAATGAATTTATATCCTAATCTAATGCATTACAGTCCCAGGGATGAGAAATAGCTTTTTTAAAATTTTATTTCAAAGAGTCACAGAGAAAGAGCGATCTATCTACTGGTTCACTCCCCAGATAGCCACAATGGCCAGAGCTGGAATGATCAGGAACTTCTTTCAGGTCTACCATGTGGATGCAGGGGCCCAAGGACTTGGGCCGTTTTCTGCTTTCCTAGGCCATTAGTGGAAAGCTGGATTCCAAGTGGAGCAGCAGGGACTCAAACCAGCATCCATATGGGATGCCGGCATGTCCAGCAGTGGCTTTACCCTCTGTGCCACAGGGCCAGCCCCAGAGCATCTTCTTTTAAGGAAGCAATAGGGGGATATGTTTCTGGCTTCCCCCCAAAATATTTGTATTTCATTTATTTGAAACTCCAAACTCTGGCATCAACCAGGTGGAAGCCAAGAGAAAAGAACTTAGGTTTCCCACATGAGTGGCAGGCAATTACCTGCCATCACTTGTTGCCTTCCAGGAATGCACAATAACAGGAAACAAATCAAGAGTGGAGCCAGGACTCAACCCAGGCACTGATAATAAGATTTAGATATTCCAAACAGCATCTTGATTGGTAGAGCAATCATATGCCCCTGAAATTTCTTTTGAATCTGAATTCTATCATTGCATATTTTGTCGGGTTTTTGAATCAATTTTGCAACATTATAACAGTATATAAAATTGAATTAGTTTTTCAAGATACATTAATATAAGGATATGGGAGATGCATCTTGTTTACCATGTGACTGTGACTACTGAAATATGCTCAGTTTGCTCAGAAATCTAATATGTATATCAAATTGTGAATTTTTTGTACTCAAATTTATCAACAAACAACATTTTTAAAATTCTGTAATTCATATTTGGTAACAGTTTTTCTCACTGTTAATGATAAATGTGGATATTTCAATTTAAACATTATAAACTATAAGCACAACACTATGCAATAAATATTTGAATACACTGAATGTTTTTTCAGAATTTGACTCGTATTTCTGACATGCTGTTAATTAACAGTTTCTCTAGAGAGGCAGGTATAGTAGAGCCTGAGAAATAATTGGACTAATTGACCAAAGAAACCGTTATTTGGACATCTAGAAATTTGCTTGTATTTAAAGAGGAAGGAATCAAAGCAGTCTTATACAGTACACATTTCATGTCGGGCCTTATGCCACTTCTGTCAGCATTTTGGTGGGTGTTACATCCTTTGAAAAGTTAATATAGAAAAAAGATACAAAAGTAAAGCTTTGGTTTTATAATAGTTATGCTGCCATTTTTAAATTAGTGATTCTTGTGTGTATTCTGATGCCTCTGAAACTCAGATTTGGAGCTTTAAAAAGTGATTTTGTTCTTTCTAGAAAGTTCTAAATAGGTGTAACTTAAGGGAAAGTTTAGATTTTAAAATGCTCCCTATATTTGTTCAAAAACTGAATTCTTTCAATGTACTTTTCCTTATTTTCAGTGATATCAGGTGATCATGAGGTTTATGTAGCCAAACAATTTGGCTAGGAATATAATTTGGAGTCTAGGTAAAGGCCCAACAGATTTCTAAACTAGCATGCAAATCCCTCATTTATTTAGGTTAAACTATTGCTGTTTGTTAAGCATTTGTTTCCCCAAACCATTGTTGATCGGCAGCCTTGGTATGTGATTCATGTTAGGCCACATGTAGAATATGTGAACCAACTACCATATATTCAGAGAATGGGAAGAATATGAGATGTTCAAATATCACAAGAAGTGATTAGGTGTGCTGGAAAGCTTGACTTGTGAAAGAAAAAGAATTTTTTTGGCTTATTCTTTCTTGCATTGGAGGCCAAAGAAATGTTGAATTTCAGGTGGGCAAAAATAAACTGACAAGGGCTTTCTACCAGCTATGGATGTGTGGTTTATGGAAATAATTATTGTAGGGAGACCATAAAGTTGGTGAGACAAAAAATGGTGTTGATCAATGAGATTTAAAAAACCTCTTTTGGGATGAAGAGGAACACATTAGCTAGAATTAATCCTTTCCTTAAAACTATTTGTGCTAAGAGCAGTTTTGGCTAAAGGAAATGATAGAAAAATACGAGGTTTTTTATTTAACAGTTTGTATCAGCACAGTTTTAACAGGACTGACAGTATCAAAGGGAGGTACACTGCAAAGCTCACAATCAAAGTTTTCAGAAGCATGTATCATTTGCTTGAGAACCATGGAATAAAGAAAATACCAGAGCTGGGAATCTAATTTTTAAATATTTCTAAAAGCTTTCTATGTTTTAGCATTTGTCCTCAAGTAGGAATCCTGGGAGGCTGTTGGAAATCCAGTGTAGATCTGAATCATTAAGTAGTTATTTCCCTTTTAAGACTTCAAAGGAGAAAAGGGGTGAAGAACTTGGATAAACTAACAGGAAGCAATCAATTCCACACTCAGAGTTTTGATTTGGGGAGAACTGAGTTAAAGTGTCAACAGGACATTCTTTGATGTTTGCCTTCTAGGATACTTGGACATTAAGATTGCAGAGCCATGCCTTGGGCTTAGAATTAACACTTGGGGTTTTCTTTCTGTAGTGAAATAAAAGACGGATTTATCTTCAGTTGCAGCTTTTCACACCACACTAGGTACTTGATGGATGCTCATTTATTAAGCAGAGTGTTCCTAGGAAGATCAGTCTGAAGTCTGAAATTGGCAGTGAGTCTTGTTGACTGGCATCAAATTTACAGGAAATATTCTGTATGTTAGTCTTCTGAGCATGAATCATTGTTGCGATGATTAAACAATGCTATGGCTTGAGAAGATAGTTTTTATGATATCTTTTAATTCAGGATCCTTAGTTTTTACAGTTGAAATAACTTTTCAGACTTCCTTGAGTACTCTTCCAACCTATACTCATGTATGAGGACCTTGATGTAAGAAAGAATTGTAAATACAATGAGTGTCACATGTTTGCCCCTCTGAGAAATAAGCTAGTAAATTTTTATTTACTTTGAGTAATTATTTTACTGAAAACAACTGAAACCTGTCAAACATTTTAATACCTACCCAACAAGTTTGTTGATTTTTCTCAAGTATATATGGAAATCATTCATACTTTATCCTTTGCCAGAAACTTATATTTATTAACTCGATCCTCATAACTTCCATGTGAGAGAAGTGTATTATCCCCATGTTAGAGGTAAGAAAACTGAGTCATGGAAGTAGTATGCCTAATAACATATAAGTCGTAAGTTAGGGAGTAAAGATTCAAGCCCAAGTGGTTTGATTGCTGCTCTTGGACTAACTTCTACAGTTTCTCTTAGAACTAATGAGGCAGGGACGACAAAACTGTGTAAATACTAAGCAATAAAATAGAATGACAGGGAGACTTTAAGGTAGCACTTATGTTGTTATCCTGCTTAATCCTTCAACCACAATAATTCAGGTCTTTCACACATTGTATTGAATGCTTCCATTATGATAGAAATCGGGGAGGGGGAGTGGGAGTAATGTTGGCTTTCCAGAACTTGTTCTAAAAGGGGCAAAAGTATTAGAGTTTAGTAACTGATACCTTTGCAACCTATATTTCAAGGTCTGTCTTAAAGATAAGTTTGTATCTGGAAATACTGTATCAAGCACAAATTGTCAGATATTCCACGATGGCAAAATTGTTTACTACCAAGGAAGCATGCACCTAGAAAAGTGTTTCAATAACACTGAGATGTGTGTATATGTTCTTGCTCTTATTTGTGGTCCATGGATATACATGCATACAGACAAATGAGTCAGAGCCCTTCCCTGAGAAAACTACCTCTATCCAGCTGCCCTGAGTAAATCTACACAATTTATAGATCATACTTGTTTTTTTTAAGATACCAAAGCACCAAATTTCACTCTCATCTCACTTAAGCATACTGTAGCTTGTCAAACTCAATAATTAGAAGAGAAATTACACTTTAGTAACTAAATGGTACATCTAAATTGTAAACTTATTTTAGACATCACTTTTTCAATATTTTGTATCAGTTTAAGAATTGGCCTTCTGGAAAGTCTTAATCACTATTTTCATTCTGCCCATTAGGAAATCCAGGTAGTGGGACTATTAGGAATTGCTATTCAGCCTTTACAAATTTTCTTAGGTATTTTTTCAGTAAAGTACACCTATGCCCATGCATACACACATGGAAAATGTACATTTTCCTTTTCTGTCACCCTTAAAATAGTGTCATTACTGCTATGTGGTGTCATTATGATTAAGTTTCTCCCTTAATAGCCTATAAACCTAATGAGCTTGAGTAGGGAAACTGCATTACTTCATGTCAATTGGAGGCTCTATAGTAAACAGTTAATAACAGTAATGTGTTAGTTTCCTTTCTAATTAAAATTCATCAATATCAGCTGGCGCAGCAGTTCACTAGGCTAATCCTCCACCTTGCGGCGCCGGCACACCGGGTTCTAGTCCTGGTCAGGGCGCCAGATTCTGTCCCGGTTGCCCCTCTTCCAGGCCAGCTCTCTGCTATGGCCCAGGTCCTTGGGCCCTGCACCTGCATGGGAGACCAGGAGGAAGCACCTGGCTCTTGGCTTCAGATCTGTGCAGCGCTGGCTGTAGCGGCCACTTGGGGGGTGAATGAATGGAAAAAGGAAGTCAGTCAGTCTCTCTCTCTTCCTCCCTCCCTCCCTGTCAAAAATAAAAATTCATCAATATCAATGTTAGTATGGCTACTGAATTAAAAGCACCTCATTGATATGATATCTCCTAGGTTCAATTAGATTAAATTTATAGATTACCAGCATCACAATTCACTGAAGCATCAGAAGAGAGATGAGAAGCAGTATTTGCCAGGTTACATTTTATGTATAAAGTTAAGTCTTAGTAAGGGCTCTTTTGAGATGCCAAGCTAGTTGAGTAAATTTCACCAAGCTTATTTTACCCCCTGGGCAAACAGTGACAAGAGAAACACTCTTGTAAATCTTAAGAAAACTTGTGGCTGGTGCCGTGGCTCACTAGGCTAATCCTCCGGCTGTGGCGCTAGTACCCCAGGTTCTAGTCCCAGTCAGGGCCCTGGCACCCCGGGTTCTGTCCCAGTTGCTCCTCTTCCAGTCCAGCTCTCTGCTGTGGCCTGGGAAGGCAGTGGAGGATGGCTCAAGTGCTTGGGCCCCTGCACCCGCATGGGAGACCAGGAGGAGGCACCTGGCTCCTGGCTTCGGATGGGTGTGGCCATTTGGGGGGTGAACCAACGGAAAAAGGAAGACCTTTCTCTCTCTCACTTTCTCACTGTCTAACTCTGCCTGTGAAAAAAAGAAAAGAAAACTTGTCCATTTAATAGAGTAAAATGTGTTCCCAGATGTTTTTCTATGAGTTATAAGAAAGCACTTTGGAATACAAGAATCTCAACTATGCTACTGTCTCAAGATTCAGGGTTTTGGAAAGTGTTAAGTACTTTAAGAAGCATTAAAAGTATTTAGTAGCTAGAGGTTTTTTCCTGCTTTATTGTTTATCAAGTTGATCCCTATGTTGTCTACATTCAGATGCTTTGCCCTGTGTGGAAAATAATCTTGTTTTTGGAATTTTGTTTGAGGACCTACTATGTTTCCAAATCAACTGAAGCTCTGTCCTAGTTATATGTAACCTCTTGGATTGATGTCATAACATGGCCTTTGTTGCTCTTAATAATTTTTTTTTTTTTTTTTTTTTTTTTTTGACAGGCAGAGTGGACAGTGAGAGAGAGAGAGACAGAGAGAAAGGTCTTCCTTTGCCGTTGGTTCACCCTCCAATGGCCGCCGCGGCCAGAGCGCTGCGGCCGGCGCACCGTGCTGATCCGATGGCAGGAGCCAGGAGCCAGGTGCTTTTCCTGGTCTCCCATGGGGTGCAGGTGCTCTTAATAATTGATTCCTCTCAAAATAGGCATGCCCTAGGTGTCAGTAAAATATTTGGGTATTTTTAAGTTAATGTATATTCCTTTATAATTTTCCTGACATGTTTGGCTACTAAGATAATTTTTGTTTTTAAGCAATTTTCTAAAATTAGCTTCTCATTGCCAGTTAAGACTCTACCCTCCTCTTTTTTATGTAAGCAAAAAGCCCTAAGACACTGTTGTATTAGAATAAGATTTGAACTTGACATCAGTTCTCATACAATGCATGGCCAGTGCCAACCTCTAACTTGAGGTAGATAATTTCTCAATAGAATTTATCCAAAGAGTTGAAAACAAGGCCTGAGACTAGCTAATGAAAAAATCTAACTTCATCTTCAATCCTGCATAATTATTAGTTATGGGACATCTTTGAGTAGTTGTGAATTTCTTTTACTTTAAGCTAAGTTTGTTATGTTTACATTTTCATCATGTTCATTTATTTGTCTACAGAATGCATGATTTTACAGTTATGGGATGTAATATATTTTAAGTTTTACTGCATAAAAAAAGTGATGTTAAACTTTCTGAAAGCTTGTGATACATAAGTATCCAGTATCTATTTTGAGTAGTATTGAATGATTTAGATCTGTTTTGTCTAATTGGTTTCGAAAGGTAAGTCAGAGTTTTTCTAAATTCCACTATTAGCAATTTTACCATTTTAGAGCCTTCTGTTTTCACAATGTTTATTTTTAATATTCTGTATTTTTATACTCAATTTCCCAGTTGAAAAGATAAAGTTCTTATTAAATTAGTAAAATAAATTGTTAATTAAATTTTTCTCTACTGTTAATTTAATTGTTACTTACTCCTGTACTGGAAACATTACTTGTAATTGGTATGTTTAAAGATATTTAAAATTCATCAAAGAATTCATAAATGAGTAAGAATCATGCAAGATGAAATATATACTAAAATTTAAAAGTGAAAATCTGTATTACATTGATTTGATGATTCTAAACATGAGAATCTAAATCATTTTCTACTGCTATGTTCTCATTTTTTAAAGTCTTAGACAATGTAATCCCCATACTTAGTTCTTACTCATTAATGTGTACAGCTGCTCATTCTAACAAGTCACTTTGTTCTGAGGCAGTTGCTCTGTAACATTTCAGTGTCACAGGATGAATTTATTAAAACATCAATTGAACATGTGTAGGAAGCTAAAACTTTCCTGCTGGTTTGGAAAACCATGAAATAAAGCAGAAGTTATATTGTGGTATAATTAAATTCTTTTTTTTTTTTTTTTTTTGGTAAAGATTTATTTCTTTGTTTGAAAGGCCAGGGACAGGGCAAGAGAGCTTCCATTCATTGGTTCACTCCCCAAATGGCCACAAAGGTCACGCTGGTCCAAGCCAAAACCAGAAGCCCAAAACTCCATCTGGGTCTCCTACAAGGGCTACAGGTTCCAAGGGAGCTGGATCAGAAGCTTACAAGTCGGGACTTGAACAGGTGGTCTGTTATGGGATACTGATATTGCAAGTGGCAGCTTAGCCAATTGAGCGACACTGCCAGCCCTCATAAAAGTTTTTTTTTTTTTTGTGAATATTGCGCCAAAAATGTTTTAGATAGCTTTGTAACTTTGCCAAAGAGATGACAATGTATACAGAATCTTAAACTGTTCCTGTCGCAGAGAGTTTAAGTATGGTCAGGTTCAAATACTTGAAAACTGGTTCTGCTTTAGCTAGTCGTAAAGCCTCAAGCAGGCAAGTTGCTGTCTCTCTCCAAGCCTTTAAATTTCAAGAGATTGAACTTGGCTCTGTTTTGTTCCAAATTGTTATGATCCTTGAAGAGAGTCAGCCCCCAATGTATCCACTTTACAAATGTGATGTACACTGACATTACTTGCAAAAACAGAATGGAAAAGTTAAATAATGTTGTAGATTTATGTGGAGAATTAAATTATGTTTAACTTTTCCACTGTAGAAAAAAATGTTATATTTGTTTCCCTTATCCTTTGTCATATTGACACCCTAACTGTACAAGGTAATGGTTAACCAAAAGAAAAACTACCACCACTGGAAATTGTAGGAGAGGCACTATAAATGAAAAAGTAATGATAAATGAAATTTTAAAAGCATTATCAGACAAAATATTTTAAGATAATGGGAAAATCTGGAGTGCTGTATAATTTAGTTATCTGAAGTTTACAATCTTAAACCTTATTTGAATATTTTCTTAAAAAATTATTTCAGCATATTTTCATACCTTAATAAACATAGTATGCAGAAAATCATTAATTTTTATGAGTATTATACTAAATAGGTATAGAAGTTTTAAGAATTTTGATGAATATGTTTTATGCCCCTTGTAACTCCAGGGCATTTGATTTTAATTTTTCTAAGACTGACTTTTTTAATCAGTAGAGTGCAAGTGAGTAATTCAAGTTAACTTAGGATTCACTGTAAAGAATTCTAACATTTAAGCAAAATTTGACTTTATTCCATACTGGATGATGATGTATTCATGATTTCACTGATTATTTGTACACCCTAAAGGATTCAAATTACAAACCTCTTCAGTTATAATATAGCAAGCCATGTACTTGTAAATCTACTGCCAAAAATCATCTGAGTGAGAGGGGATTGAATTATCAAAAGTGGCTACTGATTTTGATCATGACTGTGGTGTGTATAAGCGATAGAGTAGGGCAATTTTGTTCTTAGGTAAATAAATTTTAATAAAAATGATGGTCCATGGGTGTGAGAATTTGAGTTTTTTTAGTCCATAAGTGATTATGAATATAGTTTCACTTCATCAAAAGAAATTATTCAAATGCCTTAAGAGTTTAAGTTGGCATTTTTCAGGTGAAAAAGAATCTTTATTATGAAGTACATATGCTGCACCAAGCAGTTCCAAATAGTCATAAAAGATAGTCCCTGCCAACAAAGAACTTTTAGCCTAAATGGCAATATTACACCAACATACAAGAATCCAACAGAGCATAATAGAAAGCAAACTGCCTTTCCATCTAGAAGTATTGTAGCAGCTCAAAGGAAATGAGGCCTTAGGTATCTTCCCCCTACATGAAATTGTCCCTGTTCATTTGTTGTCCTCAAGCACAAATGCCATATCTGATGAACTTTCATACCTAACTTGAAACAGTGGGAAGGGACCCTCTTATTCTTTATGTGTACACTTTGCAAGCCTAGCATAGTCTTAAATATAATGGATGCTTATTGGAAATCAGCAGTAATATCTTTATGGCAAAATAACATAACTGAAAGGCTGAATGCCAGCTGGATATAAAAATCCTAGGTTCATTCTTCACTTTTCAGTTCTCCTGTAATTCAGTGCTACCCATAAACATTCATGCCTTAGCTACCATAAAAGTAATTTTTCCGACCTAAGCCAGAATGTTGTGGGTAGAGCTGTGAACAATCAGGCTTGTGATCCCTTTTTGAGGGCCATTAGTAATCTGATGATTCTAAATCTAACAATAAAATGTGAAGTACTATCAAATGTAACAACTGTTAACATGTTTCATGGGGCAGGTTGTTAGGCCTAGCAACTGAGTTGGCTTGCATCCCATGTAATACCTGAGTTCCATACCAGGGTCTGCTCCTGACTCCAGCTTTATACTATTGCAGACCCTGGGAGGTACAAGTGATAGCTTGGGTGAGTGAGGTTCCTGCCACTCACAAGGGAGACCTGTATTGATACCCATGCTCTCAGCCCGATTTGGCCATTGCAGGCATTTGGGGAGTAAATCAGCAGGTGGCAACTCTTTTCATTTCTTTCTGCTTCTCAATTTAACAGAATATTTTTTTCAAAATCAGTAAATATGTCTGGTTCAAAATTTTTCTTTAAGGTTTATTTATTTGAAAGGCAGAGTTAGAGACACAGAGATCTTCCATCCCCTAGCTCACTCCCTAAATGGCTGCAACAGCCAGAGCTGAACAGGGTGTGAAGCCAAGAACTTCTTCCAGGTCTCCCACATGGATTCAAGGACCCCATCCTTTGCTGCTTTCCCAGACACACCAACAGAGCTGGATCAGAAGTGGGATAGCTGGGACTTAAACCAGCGACCATATGGGATGCTGGCCCCATAGCCTACTATGCCACAGTGCCGGCTCCATAACAAAAATTTTTTTTCAGGAAACACCACATTAGCATTATTGCAGAAACAAAAGTTTTGAGTATCTGCTTTTATATTTTTTTTATTTTCTTTAATATGTGTCTCTGAAATTAATGGAGTGCTTCTGAAAGCCTGTACTTAATTAGAGCCACTATATTAAAATACTTTCTCAAATTTTCTTGGACAATGTTACCGTAGTTTTTGTTTTATTTGAAAGAGAGACAGACATAGATCCTCCATTTGCTGGTCCACTCCCCAAATGCCTGCAATATCCATGGCTGGGCCAGGCCAAAGCTAAGACCTTGGAACTCAGTCTGGGACTTCCATATAGGTGATGGAGACCCAAATACTTGAGCCATCACTTGCTTCTCCCCAGGGTGTACATTGGCAGGAAGTTGGAATCAGGAGTGGAGCCAGCACTTGAACTCAGGCACTTGGATATGGGATGTAGGCCTTTTAAGCAGTATCTTAATCCCTGTGCCAAATGCCCTCTACCATCTTAAGAAACTTTTATAAGACTAACCAAGTCACACAAAAAAAATTTTCAGAAATATAAAAGGGCAAAATTGAGGGTGAAATACATAGCATTTTATTTACTGCTAGGACATTTGTTTTAAATCATGTTTGTGTTGGGTAAGAATTCGTTTTTATATAACCTTAGAGTTTTTAATTTAAACCCATTGGAAATTTATATCTGTTTTTCTCTTGGTGTATAAAGAATATTTTATGAAGTCTGTTGGTTTTAGTTTGGCTTTGAGGATGATTGACATTTCTTACATTTGCCTTTTAAGCAAAATTCAGGAATTCAGCAGTTAGATAATGGTTACTATTTCAAAGCAGCTTCCCTTAATTTGTTTTATGACCTGTTTTCCAGGTATGAATTTTGGCACCATTGCTGTTCCCCTTAGAAAAGGTGAGAACTGACTAAACAAGTACTGAGACCATGTGGAGAAGGGATTGAGGCTGGAAGCGGAAAACAGATAGTGCAGAACAGAGAGCATGATAGCGGCTCAGTTCAGTAGAGGGAAATAAATGCCCGTGAAATGATTCCTTCAACACTAAACTGTAACTTTGGGAATTTACAAGGTTATTGGACATTTGTTTTTGCTGACAATTTTCTAATTGTGGCCTGCATGCTTATAAATTAAGGTGCATATAGTTGTCAAATAGTAGACTTTCCTGGCGAGTAGGTAAGAATTTAAGCCAAAATAGAATGCAGTGTTCCCCAAAAAGTAACCTGGGATTTGTGCCATTGGACCTGAGGCAAAGGTTACATAAATTTGGATAACTAGGTTAGAACTGTTACTGTGCTTTTGCCAGGAAAACCAATTGAAGGATAAATCTTTATACAGCAAGAAGGGAGACATTATAATCTCTTGAAATAATGGAAGTTGACTTTTTTGAAAGTTAAAAATGTAGCAAAACTATAGAGAGAGATTTCTAAGAAATAAAATCTGGCGGCAAAGAAACTGGGAATGTGAATATTATAGTAATATACTTGTAAAGAAAACTTGAGGGGCCATCGGCGTGGCTCACTTGGTTAATCCTCTGCCTGGGGCGCCGGCATCCCATATGGGCGCCAGGCTCTAGTTCCGGTTGGTCCTCTTCCAGTCCAGCTCTCTGCTGTGCCCTGGGAGGGCAGTGGAGGATGGCCCAAGTGCTTGGGCCCCTGCACCCACATGGGAGACCAGGAGGAGGCACGTGGCTCCTGGCTTCGGATCGGCACAGCGCCGGCCATGGCGGCCATTTGAGGAGTGAACCATCAGAAGGAAGACCTTTCTCTCTGTCTCTCTCTTTCTCACTGTCTTAACTCTGTCCAATAAAAAAGATAATATATCTTAAAAAAAAAAAAAAAACACTTGAACAGAATAGTGCAATGAAAGTGGAGGTAAAAGAACACATTTTTCAAAGAAAAGCAATATAGAATATGATAGACTAGATAAAAGCTGTAAAAAATGGTTTTTTACATTAGAAGACAATGGTGATGTCACTGAATAAAATACAGCTAAGGGCTGGCGACGTGGCTCAATAGGCTAATCCTCTGCCTAGCGGCGCCGGCACACCAGGTTCTAGTCCCAGTCGGGGCACCGGATTCTGTCCCGGTTGCCCCTCTTCCAGGCCAGCTCTCTGCTGTGGCCCGGGAGTGCAGTGGAGGATGGCCCAAGTGCTTGGGCCCTGCACCCGCATGGGAGACCAGGAGAAGCTCCTGGCTCCTGCCATCGGATCAGCGTGGTGTGCCGGCTGCAGCGCGCTGGCCGCGGCGGCCATTGGAGGGTGAACCAATGGCAAAAGGAAGACCTTTCTCTCTGTCTCTCTCACTATCCACTCTGCCTGTCAAAAAAAAAAAAAAGGTCAATCTGTAGAGGTAAAAGTGGCAGTTATTCACATAAAGTTGATAAGGGTAGACATGCTGACTCAATCTATTTAGGACAACGGGTGCTTGCCTTTTAAAAAAAGTAAACACATTTATGGAAATAAACTGATTGAAATATAATCTTAAATATTGCCAAAACTGAATTTTGAAACTCTCCCTTTTTTGCTTAGAATGTCATATCTCCATCTTAAGCCTGTAAGAAAACTACTTGTTTTTTATGATGAGGGTCAGTGACTGAAATGTGTTAATACTCTTATACCTTATCTTCTCTTTTAATAAAACAAAAGTCTTTCCCAGTATTAAACTGAGGGAATGGAATTGAGAATTTAAAATCCCAAAGTTAAAATCCAAGTTAAAACCATAAAATTGACATGGCTTTAATTTCTCAAATGGAAAGGCAAGTAATTGAATTGGGGGAAGTGTGCTGGTCTCCATTTGCAAGAAACAGTACAGCACAAAGACCTGGCATTCTGGCTGAAGAGCTGTAATAATAAACAGAAATCTGAAAACCAGGAAGACAAGTTTTCCAAGAGTGCAACTGTGGCATTTCAAAGGAGATTTAACAAAAAATTCCGGAAGATGGCCAAAAATAGATTTAGGTAATTGAGATTCCTTGTTTGACTACTTGTTTTTGATGGAGAAACACACTTAAGAGGAAGTGAAGGTTCTAAGGTCTGAAATTTTTTTGCTAATTGGTTTTGCTTTTGAAGAAAACTATTAGCCAAAAACAAACAAATCGAAATTCAACACTGTTTGAATTATGATGCTGCTTAAATTGTAGAAGTTTTTTTTAAAGTGACCAAAGCAACACTTTTTAAAAGTGAATGAAAGGAATGAAAACAAATATTTTGGTTTTCTAGAAGTGAAACCTTGTTTTGTAGGATTTCTGTTTACAAGTCAAAGTATCTTTCTGTTTATTCACTTACACTTAACTACTTACTTGTCATAAAGCCTCCGATCATTACACAAAAAAATATATTACTCTACATATTTATGGTTTTTACCATATTGCATGTTAGTGATATGTACGGAAGCCTAAAATGTTAATCTGAGTTTCCAAATAGCCTTTGCAAACACTGGTAATACATCTTCTGAATGTGTAAAGATCTTTTGGACTATTTCACTTTAATCCTTGAACCACTTGGTTAATCCAAGTTCAGTGAATGCACAAGCTCAAATTTAGTTATCCAGAGCTCGGAACATTTCTTTCTGTTTTTCTGTCCTAGTTACATCTAACTTACATGCTGGCCTGCTGACTTATCTTTTCATGACTCCTAAATTATGGAGGTAAGTGAAGATTTATTACCAATTATAATCATGTGACAATCACTCTGAACTTGTATTAATGATGTTTTTTAATTGCTAAGCATTCTCGTAGCATTACTTTTTTATTACCAAATTGTGTATATTCCAATTTGGGTTGGGCTGTTTTACTCTGCTTAAACATATAATTTTATATAACTTTCAGTGAGTTAGTATTCATGTATATTTATGTTGTCATCTCATTTTTGTGTGGCATTATCCAAATTTCAAATAGAATGAACCATGGGATTTTTTCTGCCATCTGTAACTTAAGTGAACTGTTCCAGGCTAGATTATATAAAGTATCCTCATCCATCTTTGAGTCTATGATAATTCTTTCTTTTCCATGATTTTATTCACTAATGTAATGTTCCAAATGTTTTAATTCAGTTGAGTCTATTAGATGTCTAGCACTATGAGGGAATAAAAGACCACTATTAAGCACAGTCCCAGTCCCCATCTTAACAGAACTTGTGAAACCTCAGGCATGGTGGTTTGACTTCCCTGTCTCTTAATACAAAAAAGAGTAAAATAACACACTACTTGGATTCCTACTAGGGAACCTAAAGAAATCCACCTGTTTTACTGAAGGGTTGTGAAATGAGAAAAAATAACATGAAACATAATTGGTATGTTCTACCCAGCTGATAAGGTAAAAAACCATTTGTTTCCATTATTTCTGAACTTGAGGTGCTTTTGTGACATCGAAGATTACCTATTTAAAAGCCATGTACAGTTAGACAAGTCTTAAGCACATTTTAGTTTGGGGCACAAAATCCTATTTACTTTGCTTTGTTTAGTTCCTTTTTAATTCTGTGCAATGCTTAATGTTTATTTCCCATTTTCACCCATGTACAGATTTAGTCTACTAAAAGATTTTAGTGCTGGATTTCTCATAATTTAGATAAATACTAAGACTATTTTAGATGATGAGGTTTTTGGTGAAATTTGTATACAGCATTATAGAAGGCCTAATACATCCTGAGGTTTAATTCTGTAGAAAAATCTGGTAGATAATTTTTTTACTAGGTTGTTGGTGTTTCAGAACTTTATTTTTAGTAACATATTTCAATGTCTTTATTTGTTGAGATTTAAAAATACTAAATTAGTGCTACATTCTATATTTTACATGGGTTGTTTGAGTCCAGGAAGGTAATAAAATTTCCTAAATTTCTTTCTTTTTTTTTTTTTTTTAAGATTTATTTATTTATCTGAAAGAGCTACAGAGAGGCGGGAGGGGGAGGTCGAGGTTGAGGTCGAGGTCGAGGTTGGTCTTCCATCTGCTGGTCCACTCCCCAGACAGCTGCAATGACCAGCACTGTGCCAATCTGAAGCCAGGAGCCAGAAGCTTCTTCTGGGTCTCTGATGCAGGTGCAAGGGCCCAAGGACTTGGGCCATTCTCTACTGCTTTCCCAGGCCACAGCAGAGATCTGGATCAAAGTGAAGCAGCTGGGACTGGAACCAGTACCTAAATGGGATGCCAGTGCTGCATACCAGGGCTTTAACCCACTGTGCCACAGTGCCAGCCCCCTAAATTTCTTTTTTAAAATGTCCTCTTAGCAGCTTCTACATTACCAATTTTGCTGTTACAATAAAATTCCCCAGCACACAGGAAAAAGAGCAAAATAAAGGGGTTTAGAATGCTCATAGAAAATCTTTTATTATCCCATACCCCAGCACAGTCTCTGATGCTGTGCTTCTCTAGTGATGTGATCTATGATAAAGAGTCAACATAAAAGCTTATAAAGCATAGCTGAAGTTTGTTAGATGTAAATGGTATACAAGAAAAAGTAGAAACATTATGATTACCTAAGCCATCTCTCAACCTGCTTTCCCTTGACCATTTTATACTAGTTCTGTCTGCTTAATGTAGATATATATTAAAGGCAGTCCAAAGTGGTTCTGACTTTACCATGACCTAAAAAATCTTTGCAATTATGACTTGTATATTAAATGCAAGAGTAAATTCAACACTAGAGCTCCTTCTCAGAAAATATTTGTAGAGAGAACTTCCATTCACTTACAAAGGAAATTGTTTTTTAAAGTAAGTTATTGAGGTTCAAAAATCATAAGCTAACATCTTTGATGCCTTATCAAAAATAAAACTGAGTGATGCAAAGCACAACATACACAGCAGAAATGAGATAATACAGGAGGCCCAACTATTGATGGTACCATTAAAAGTGACAAAACTTAACATGCCACTGTGATAATTCATACTTGTGTATATCAAATGGAATGGTAGGTGTTTGATTTATTAGAAAAAGGTTTACAGTATAGTAGCCAAGATGAGCTTCTGCCATCATTTTCTTTTCTTTTTTTTTTTAAAGATTTATTTATTTATTTGAAATAGAATTAGAGAGACAGAGAGAGAAGTCTTCCATCCACTGATTCACCCCCGAGCTGGCCACAATGGCTGGAGCTGGGCTGATCTGAAGTCAGGAGCCAGGAGATTCTTCCCACGTGGGTGCAGGAGCCCAAACACTTGGACTATCTGCTGCTGCTTTTCCAGGCTATAGCAGAGACCTGGATCGGAGGTGGAGCAGCAGGGACTCGAACTGGCTCCCAGATGGGATGCTGGCACTGCAAGTAGCAGCTTTCCCACTGTGCCACAGTGCTGGCCTTGCCATCATTTTCTTATTTAAAATAAAAATGACAAATTTCTTCAGGCAAAAAGTTGAGAGTCAGGTGGTACTCACATAAAAATGTACAAGTCTTTTTGCAGGTAGATTTTATTTGCCTATGATGCATCAAACCTGTTTTCTTCAAGCTACATTTGCCTGCCTCCCTTTCTAAAACAAGACTCAATTATTTTTGCATGCCTTGGCATCCCAGCTAACAGTATCCTACTCTATTTTGAAGTGAACACAGAGCCTTACTGAGATGATACTGACAGATGTGCTTCCAGATGAGATCATCTCTCAAATATTTACTGAAATGAGAAACTCAGTCTACTCTGAAAGTTCTGTTTCCCTAGTGAATATTATATATTTAATTGTGATAATCTGTCTCTTAAAAAAGCCTGCATTCTAACTTGAGAAATTCTTTGAAAGGCTTTAGTTATTTTAAGTCCATTGTCGGTGTTATAAATTATATTTGTAGTATGCTACCTTGAGGGGCAGAAATTTATTTTGTTCTTTTCAGTAAGGATCTCTAATATTTGGGATACATTTGGCACACAATACATGTCAATATTCACTGAATTATGTATTTTTCCATACGTAATAGATTTTTATTACCTCATTTAAAAATATCCTAATTTCTTTTAAGATTTTATTTATTATTTATTTGAGAGTTAGAGTTACAGACAGTAAGAGCAAAAGACAGAGAAAGGTCTTCCCTCCATTGGTTCACTTCCCAAATGGCCTAAACTGCTGGAGCAGCGCCAATCCGAAGCCAGGAGTCAGGCGCTTCTTCCTGGTCTCCCTCGTGGGTACAGGGGCCCAAGGACTTGGGCCATCTTCCACTGCTTTCCCAGGCCATAGCAGAGAGCTGGACTGGAAGTGGAGCAGCCAAGAATCAAACTGGTGCCCATATGGGATGCTGGCGCCACAGGTGGAGGATTAACCTACTGCACCGTGGCGCCAGCCCCAAAATATCCTAATTTCAATTGTTTTCCTGCAAATGTGAATGGCTATAAACACATTAAAAGCCGTTTGAACATTACTGACTTACTCCTTGCCAAACTGTGGTTAAAGTTTTTTTTTTTTTAAGTTTTATTTATTTATTTGAAAGTTAGAGAGAGAGAGAGAGAGAGGTCTTCCATCTGCTGGTTCACTCCCCAGTTGGCCGCAATGGCCAGAGCTGCGCCGATCCAAAGCCAGAAGCCAGGAGCTTCTTCTCGGTCTCCCATGTGGGTTCAGGGGCCCAAGCACTTGGGCCATCTTCTACTGCTTTCCCAGGCCATAGCAGAGAGCTGGAATGGAAGTGGAGCAGCTGGGTCTCGAACCAGCACCCATATGGCATGCCAGCGCTTCAGGCCAGGGCGTTAACCCACTGTGCCACAGCACCAGCCCCTAAAGTATTTTTTGCTTCAGTATTTTAACCACATTTTAGGTTTTGTAAGATTTATTTATTTATTTGAAAGTTAGAGTTATAGATCTTCCATCTGTTGGTTCACTCCCCAGATAGCCACACAACAGCCAGAGCTGGGCCAGGCCGAGGCAGGACCCAGGAGTTTCCGCCAGATTTCCCGTGTGGATAGCAGAGGCCCAATCACCTGGGCCATCCTCTACTGCTTTCCCAAGCCATAAGCAGGGAGCTGCATCAGAGGTAGAATATCAGGGTCTCAAACCAGCACCCATATGGCATGCTGGCATCTCAAGCAGCAGCTTTACCCACTATGTCACAACACCAGCCCCCACCTTTCAGTTTCAGTATACAGAATTAAAGTGTTATATGTATGACCATGGAAATTTATATAAAACTAGTTTAATCACTTTCATGGCAAATATTTATTAAAATAGAAATATTTTGCCCTAGATTATACTGCAAACAGGAAATCAGACCAAACATCTTCCCCAAAACTAAGCAACACCCTGAAAAAACTAAGTTGGTTTTTCTACAGAAAGGAAATGATGAGTGGTGTCAAAAGCAAAAAAAAAAAAAAAACCAACCTTATTCTTACAGCATGTTTTTATTTGGACCATTCTTCTCTTTAAAAATAAAATTTATTGCAGATTTACACAGAGAGATGATCTTCCATTCACCGGTTTACTTCCCAAACGGCCTCAATGGCCAGGTCTGGGCCAAGTCAAAGCCAGGAGCCTGGAGCTTCTTCTGGGTTTCCCACATGGATTTAGGGGCCTAAGGACTTGGGCCATTTCCTGCTTTTCCTATGCCTTTAGGAGGGAGCTGGATCAGAGATGGGGCAGCCAGGTCACAAAATGACATCCTTATGGGATGCTGGCACCACAGGCAGAGGATTAACCTACTACACCACATCGTCAGCCCCACACTCAACAGCTTTTAACTCTACTATATGCAAAGTACTTTGCACACTTTGACTTAGTGACTCCTCTTCTAGATGTTTATCCTGGTGTTTCAAATGACACTAAGAATGTGTATATTAAATGTTGACAGAGGTTTTCCAAACTGATCACCAAATTTAGGTACTACTTAATAACAAAAGCATTCTAAGTGGTAAGCATGGTGTGTCACTTATAATAGCGTTAAAAACTATTGAGTGGTTCGAGAAGCTCACATTCAACTGAGTAAGTTTGTTTTATGTGGCATATAAAGTCTATACAGAAGGATTAACTAATATCCATAGGAAAGGAAGAAAATAAAAGGCCACACAAAAGTTTCAAATGAAAGTGGGCCACCCATTTTCTTCATCATTATCACATCATCAACAGTTTACTGAATGCCCAGCCTCTGCCAGGCATTAATTCCCTGCCTTAATCCTCACATTTCCTTTGAGGGAGATATCTTCATTATACCTATGTGCCAGATGAAGAAGTTGAAGCACAGAGAGGTTAAATGATACTCAAGTCACATAGCTAATAGGTGACTTATCTGGGACTAGAAACAAGCAATCTGACTCCAGAACCCGTCTCTGAAAGCTGTGTTCACTGTTCAAGAAAGGCAAACACAAGCCGGCGCCGTGGCTCAATAGGCTAATCCTCCACCTTGCGGAGCCGGCACACCGGGTTCTAGTCCCGGTTGGGGCGCCGGATTCTGTCCCGGTTGCCCCTCTTCCAGGCCAGCTCTCTGCTATGGCCAGGGAGTGCAGTGGAGGATGGCCCAGGTGCTTGGGCCCTGCACCCCATGGGAGACCAGGAAAAGCACCTGGATCCTGGCTCCTGCCATCGGATCAGCGCGGTGCGCCGGCTGCAGCGGCGGCCATTGGAGGGTGAACCAACGGCAAAGGAAGACCTTTCTCTCTCTGTCTCTCTCTCTCACTGTCCACTCTGCCTGTCAAAAAAAAAAAAAAAAAAAAGGCAAACTGGCTTTGATGGTAGAAGGAACATGTGATTATCATCCAGCACATATTGTTGAGAGATCAGCAGACCATTCAGAGCAGCTTAAGCACTGCTAGGGGCCTGATTGCCCAGAGGTAACATAATAGGAGGCCAAAAAGCCTGAGTAAAGATTTGACTATGTACATATATGCCCAAGGAGAGAGTTTCTACACAAGAAAATGACAGTTTTCCTTTACTCAGTACACACAACTTTATGTCTTTTTCTGAGATTGCTCTGACATGATGGTCATCTCTGGTTTTGGTGTTTTGTTCATGGCAAATGCTTCAGGGCTTCTTACTCTTTCAAAGCTATAGCATTCACTTTTGTCTTCAGATGATACTGTCCTGCTGACCAGATGGAAGCCTTCTTTCAATATGGTATCAATCAGTAAGCCGAGGACATTTGTTCCGTTGGCCAATTTTCGATTATCAGGTTTTATAGAAACATACCTAAACACATAAAGTTTAATTATAAAGTATCCCTTTAAAATTAGCAAAACTACTCAAAAAATTTACTTATTACCTCAAATGAAAGCTGAAAATCTGAAATCCTGTCAGATTTTTCAGAGTTTGTTTATAAATCTAAATAATTTGGGGTACTAAAGACCTTACTGTGATGTCTAAAGTCAGTTCCACACTTAGGCATATAGCCAAGATAGATGAATTTTCACTGAGAAATATTTTCTAAAGCAAACAATTTGATAAAAAAAAATTGAATTGGCTTAATTTTTATGTAGTATAATCTAACCATTTTCAGTTTTTAATTTGCTACTTTCCTCGATTTAATTGATTAAATGAGCACTTTGTACATTTACAATTTTCCCTCATCTCATTTTACCAATTATTAGTAATGACATTCTGAATTTTCTTTTGTGACTTACTCCTATCAATTTTTAAGTGAAATTTTGCAGATAAAAAATTAAAATGTCAAGATTTTATTGCCACTTTTTGGTCATTAACTGCCCATCATCAAAGATTTGGGGTCAAAGAGCCTTTGGAGGAGAAACAGTAAAATCTTCTGCCTGGGTGATTCCACAGGATCACTGCACATAATTCAAGAAAAATGTCTGAACTTTTCAGATAGCTATATGTTGGCTTTCATAGTGTCGGCATAACACATCTATTACAGATGTAGCTCTATTACTTCTTCCTTAACTACCATGAAGAATGTTTTCATCTTTGTTCTCCCACTGTTTGTTTATAAAATGTGAAGAGTAACAGGGTCATTCCAGGGAAACTCCTAGAACTATCTAAGTAACAATATGGGTAATAAAATGCTTGGGGTTATTCCCAGCATCCTTTTAATGATCATGATTGAAATAGAGTATTCACTAGAGGTCATCATATTTAGCAACTAATTCTAGGCGAAGAAAACAATAGTGAAATCTAAGAATTATCAAACTACAAAGCACATCTTAAAATAATGTTGATTATATTTGATACAGCAAATCTTTAACATCATTAAATCATTTCATCCAGTCCCAGGTCCCAGGTCTTGGTTATGTAGGCTAGAAACATTTGTCAAAGAGATAATGTTTCCGAGTAGCTCATAAAAGATTTAAACTACAAATAGTATATAGTGGGTGGTAACAAAGTGGAATGTACGTATAAGAAATCACTAACCTAAAGGTACTGAATTCTCTAGGAAGTCCAGTTGAAGAATAAAAGATTTCGAAGCAAAAAAAAAGGATAATAAACTAGTAAATAAAAATTCTAAACTTTTTTTTATATTTCAAAGGCATTTTCTATTGAGGCAGTTTATAAAGGAGAGGTCAAACACAATAAAGGCTACCAAAGGGACCCTAGAAAGCTGTGACCATAACTTGATAATGTTTTGTCACATCAGTGGCTATCTGAAAGATACAAGCATTTATAGTACTATGAGCTTGAGAAATAATAACTGAACAGCCGCTAAGCTAACAAGACTTTAGCATGGAAAATCATACTGGTGGAACATACTGAATAAATGAGATGATATACCAGACTAATAGGAGCCATTCAGGCTTCCTCCTCTACTTTCTACCTTCCAAAACCATCTCAATAGACAAATCCAGACCAAAGAGTGAGCAAAAATAATAAAAGTTTGCTAATTAGACAGTTTTATACTCAAGTGGGCCATTGATGGCCAGATTTTTCATTCAGTTACCAGAGAGCCCTATAATGTCAGCTTATTCAGACTATATATCTTTACTTTAAAATTAGCACTATATTTTTAAAATCACAGATAGTTATGGGATGGAAAAAATTCTGAACTTCAAACAATCGAATACCATTTGGTGACACAAAAAATCTTTAAAAAATAACATTTTGGCATTATCTATTGTTGAAGTTTAAATATAATACCTTTCTCACATTAAAACAGAAAAAGTGCTGTTTCTAGGACAATAAAAAGTAGAAACCATTTGGCACTGTATACACATAGGAATATCTCAATTTTCATTTCTAATCTTGTTTTTTAAACATTTTCTCCAAGTGCAGCTTTTAAAAAGCATTTAGTGTTTCCAAAGCATCTTCTTTATATTCACCTCGCCTGTTTCTTCTTAAAATCAAGGACACCATTTTCCCTTATGTTTCTAACTTTTTCAAAAGGGATCCCAAAAGAAATCTTAATCACTTAAATCTTAAAAACCAAAAACTGATCATTTATAATTGTACATAGAGTTAAGACAATTTGAAACAAAGATGGGTTCTTATATTTTCTTCACAATCAGCCCATTAATTTGACTCTTTTCCCAAAATGATATTTCAGTCTCTTTGGGCGATACAATTACAAAGCACTTAAGTATTAACATACTCAGTTTAATTGTTCCGTGTTCTCCAATAGGTAAACAAATATGCTTCCTGATGGCTACTACTCAAGGAAGTATTCCAAAATATCTATCTACCTTTACTCCCCACCACCCCCCAACACACAAAGTATATATTATTTTAGATGCTACCAGTAAAGAACACATACAGGCTTTTCTCCACCTACAAAAATGAAAGCTTTCACATCCGTAAAATAATGGTAGCACAACATGAAGACATTTTTAAGGGGCGGAGAGGGGATGTGAATGCAGAGTGAAAATCAGCCTGAGGATCCAGCCAAGAAAACAGAGAAAGTGAATAATGACTCAGGAGCAACTAAGCTTAAGATACAGCCTATTCCAATGTTTTGAGCTGTGTAAGAGCCAGTGATGTACTAGGATAGCAAGTCTGCCATGAGATATATCTGCCTTTAAGGGTGTTTTAAAAATAAAGATGAAGAAAAATCCATAATTGAACCATAAAGACTTCAAGAATAGATATATATAGTATATAAGGAAATTGGGAGAAAACTATTGAGCCCTTTGTATATGGAAGTCACTAAAATAATTTCTTGAAAAGTAAGGCAATTCACTTCTAAGCCAAATTCTTTAGCAGTGGAATATAATCTATAAAATTATCTCCTCTTAAAATGAATAATCATTGTCCCAGCTTTCCCTGGGCAGTTTGGTTTACTCCTTTTGTTCCATGTAAATATGTCCCTTTCCACTATGAAAAGTATCCCAGTTCAGAAAACAGTTATTTGGTCATTCTACCCAACTCCACTGATTATCCCGAAATTTTAAAAAATCATTTTCTCCCAAGAAAAGTTTCGGGAAAGAGGAACATTCAATTTTGAAGGAAAACTGCAGAAACTGGTTTAGAAGAGAGATGCCTCAAAGTACAAAATACCTGACTCCAGTTTGGTTCTCAGGAGTGCTGTCAGAGCCGCACTGGAAAACCAGGTCGTGGTAAGAAGGTCTTTGTGGAGGCAGTGGAAGGAAGGTCACCTGTGGGGGGAAGGAGTTGCTATTCCAGGTGAGTGCTGAAGGTTGCTCTATAAACACTGTAATCCTCTCAGTTAACATCTTGATTGTTTTGCTGCAAGAGCCAAACACCCTGAAAAATGCTTGAGTGTTTCGGCTTAGGAAGTGCACCTCCAAGACAGCAGGTCCTTTCTGTAGCAGGTGTCGGTTTAAGAGATGAACCAGTGAATCAAGTTCATAGAAAAGAGCCTCTCTCTGAAGCCTAAGGTAGTCTGAAAAGTCGGTGGGTAACAAAAGCTGGTGAGTTCTCAAGAAATCCAAGATGAAACTAAATAAAACACCATCTCTGTCCACAAAAATCTGGCCACCGACCATCTTGAGTTCTTGGTCTTGGCCATCTACCATTTGTGCTAATCGAGAGGCAGGAAACTGCTTTATGGTAGAAATCTTTGTTGTGAATATCTTCCCTCCCACGTTCAAAGTGACCAGTTCTTGACTACTCATTCTTCCCTAGCATCAAACTAGAGGCTACGAACTCTAAGCTATAGTCTTGAACAACTTGTAAATCAACCTATAAATGTAAACGATGCTATTTGTATATGATTAAGAAATAGGAGGGAGGGGAAAAACAACAAAAACCAGACCTAGATGCCTGGGTAACTACTGTAGGGCATATAGTGTATCCATAGCTGTGTTTGCAAATCTGAGTTGCTTGGGAACATGTACACAAAATGAAAAAGCAACAGATGAGGAACTGAATGGCTTACAGAAAACTGCCAACATTTGAAGGCAGATGTCACATAGATCACTTTTCTGTATTCCATGAAAAAATTCTCCATGAAAACCTGGTGTAGATCTGTGTTTTAAAAAAAATTACTGAGAGCACAAAAGCATCCTCCCTCCCCAGACTTATCTACTGTGAGCCATCATGGTAGAGCTAAGATTTACAGAGAAACACCCTTAATTTCTTATGATTCTCTTAGCAATTTAATGGCTAAATTTTGAGTTATCCATTAGGAATAAGGTGGCTATCACCCATCTAGCAGCTTAATTTGACTTTTCTCATAGCCAGAAGGAAATGATTTTTTTCTGTACTTTGCCTCCTTTTTTCTTGTTCTTGCTTACCTTCTCTCAATCAAGTTAGAGGAGCACTGGGGTAAGATACTCTATTCTCCAAAATCCTATTCCACTTAATGGGTTTTCAAAGGAATGTCTTGTTCCTTGACAAAAAAGAAGGGGAACTAGAGAGCAGTTCTTAGCTTAGGTAACTTTTTTGTTTTCATATGAAGGTAAGGTGAAAATATTAAGTAATTTTATTCTGTGATAGTGCATTTTTCTCATGTGAGCAGATAGAGGGCAGCCTTAGTGTTCAACTGTTTACTTTGTACTTTATAACAACCAACAGATTATTTCACCTATTATTAGTCTAAAAATTCTGCAAGTGGATTGGTTTGGTTGTACAGTAGCCCTGATACTTTGGAACAACAAAGTACTGAGCTATCAGTAGAAAGATGGCTTTCCCATTTCTTGCTTTTGCCATGCACTGGATCTCTTTAAATCTGCCTATGTACAGCCCCGTAACACTTCTGCAGTTAATCATATTTCATGAAAATCTTAAAAAAACAAAAAGGTAAGCTAAAACCTTCACCTTCTTGAAAAATGTAAATTCATCACAGGAAAGTGCCAGTTTCTGTTTACAAAAGATTTATATTTTGATTAGAAATGAATCAGCCCTCTAGAAAAGTGGGGAAATCCATTCCATCCACATCATGTTTCCTTAAAGAATGTTCACTATGCAAAAAGTGCTTTACAAGAGTAGTCTTTATTTCATGCTTGATGGACAATCACTGTTATACTACCTACCTTGTCAATACAATAGATAACCATATGCTCTCACTTCCCATTTTTAATCGCAGCATAAGCACAATCAATACTGTGGGCAGAAAACTCATTTCAAAGTCACTCTTTATAAAGGAAGGATGGTCCAGGGCTGTATTAGCAAGTTTCCCTTTTATCCTTATGCTATCTAGTTTGAACATATGATTTTTTTGTTTCAGTTTTTATTTGAGGATACAGAGAAAGCACATGCTCCTATCTGAGACAACTGGGGCTGGGCCAGGGCCAAGGCAGAAGTTAAGAGCAGCAAACTCAATCCACATCTGCCAGTGTAGGTGGCAGGAACCCAACCACTTGAGCCACTGCCTTCCTGAGTTCACATTAGCAGGAATCTGGAGCCAAGTATCAAACCCAGACACTCCAATGTAGGACAACATGCCAAATGCCACCACAGGACATTGTTTTTGAAGGAAATTTTTTTCGAGGAAAACATCTGACTGGAATCTTGACCAAAGTTGAATTACTATTCTAACAAATTCTAATAAAAGAACTGCATACATGAAACATATTTTATAATAGTTTATATTTGCACACAAAATCTGCCACATTGTTCAGCACCACCAAACTAAAATTCCTGAATTTTTCACTGAAAATGAGAAACCCATCTGTCACCTGTTCCCAGTAAAAAATGGATTGTTCTACAAAATCAGCTTTCTCAGTCAGATAAGAACTAAAGTTTGAAAGGTGGTCTTTCCATGCTGCCAATTCATCAAATAAAGACCATTCTAGGAATACAGTAGGACTGAAGAAAACAAGGAGGCCAAGCAGAAGGACCACCACAAGTAGCTGATAAAAGCGCCAGGGAATCTTGCTAATGAATGTGCTAGTGTCTTGAGGCAAAGAAAGTTTATCCACGTCTACTAATTTGATGTCCTCCCACTGACTGGTATCAAAGTTCTTCATTAAAGGGCTTGTGGGCAAATTAGAGGGAGGTAAAGGAGTTTCCTTGATTACTTTGATTTTCTCCCTGAACTCCTGCATCTGTTGCAGAAATATGATGGGCTCTGACACGTCTTTGAATGCCTCAGCAATGTTAAAGGCCATTCGTTGTTCCTGCAAGATGGTGTTGAGTTTGTTGATCTCTGGGTCATAGGCTTGCATCACTGCAAGTTTCATGGTCTCAAAGTCAGATAGGATTTCATTCTTCTTTTGATCCAGTGTATGTTGTAATTTCTCAAAAAACTCCTTCACTTTATCTGAATCTTTAGTCAGTAACTGTAGGGATTTCCTCTTGCTAGTTTCCAAGGTATCCAAGCGAGAAAGAGCATCTCCCCGACGCCATGTCTCAAAGCTCTGGAAGAGGGATTCAAAAGCATTCCTTTCCTGAGCATAGGCATCTTCAATAGAACAGAAGACATGCTTGGTGTGGTCACCACGGGTAGCACAGATCCCACAAATCAGCTGCATATCAGTCAGGCAGAAAATGTTTAGAGGCTGCCCCAAGTGTCCTTTGCACACTGGCATCTTGGGAGAAATCTTGATCTTGTTATACTTTTCCACAATACCCTTCAGGGAATAATTAACCTGCAGGCTGTTAACTCCAGTAGCTGATGTTTCCTTACGGCAGGTGGGGCACTTGAATGGCGATGGTCTCCACAACGAATTCCGCACATTCCCCTCTAAGAGACCTTCCAAGCATTTTTTGCAGAAGTTGTGTGAGCAAGGCAACACTCGTGGATCATCAAACAGACTGCAACAGATTGGGCACGTCAGATCTTCTTCAAGCAGCTCCATCACATCCTAGCACAGAAAAAGACATAACATTTTACCCCAGTAATCTCCTTTACTATGACTTTTATTAGAAAAAGCTATCTTCACATTAAAATGACCCTTCACTGAAATAACCAGCCAAACAAAAATAAGTGAGAAATCTGGGAAGGGAATGCACACCAAAGCAGATTTAATCTGCCGGGACTAGAACACGCTCCTCATTAGTGGGGCACCCTGTACACAAGGCCTTTGTGTGGACTTTCCAACAACAGTCTTTGGCTGAGACAGGGTTAGGACCAGGACAACTGCAAGTTGAGCCAGTAGGACCCAACTGATTGTTTGAAAACAGAGCTGACTACTAGCTGTCAGAAACAAAGCCACTCAGTGTCTATAATAGAATGAGTTCTTTACCCTGGGCCCACAAACATAAAATGGTATGCTATTTAAAAGAAAGAAGCACAGAAATACTATAAATCTAAGCATGTACCCTCCTGCAGACTTATATTAGAAGTTGGTATATTTTTCTATTTCCAAGCCAAGATTACAATCACTAAATTACAGGTAAAAGCACAAGATAGTTGTGATTCACTCTTCCCTAGGGAATTCAGTTTTTGTCATTTTTAAACTACAAAGCCAGTAATCAAAGCCATCTTATTTACACCATCAATTACCAAAGTGTGGGCAGAAACGTGGGTGTCCCTCTTTTAGGGCATCTGTGAGCTTATTTTCCTGATAGTAAAGGTGACATTTGCTTTCTGAACCCCTGTTAACATCTGCACTGACAGCAAAAGCAATGGCAGGATGGAGCTTTCACAAGAAAGCAAGGCAATAAGCAACAACAAGTTGTGCCACCAGTCATTGTATTTATCACCATCGATTCCTGGTAGGGTTGTGCCACCAGTCGTATTTATCACCATCGATTCCTGGTAGGGTTGGCAGCCAGATTCATTTACGAATGTTCCTGATGAACAGGAAAAGTATTAATTTTATTATACCTCAATCCTTGTATGCATGTCTTTTTTTAATATTTGACAAAATGAGCAGTACATATACAGCACTTCTGCATACCAGAGTTGTTATGTGAGGAAAAGCACTTATATATCTGAGTTGCAGGCTGAACCTACTGCTTTTTGCATAGCCAACCATGGCTGTTCAGATTTAGATATAGGATAGGCATTTTCTTGAAAATGAACAAAATGAGCTTGTTACTTCAAGGAAAGCAAGTAACAGTATTTCTTACCAGTGAAAAGGTTTTTATGTGAAAATTAGACTTTTGGAAAACATACTTGCCACTTCTGAGCTTCACAGCTTCCCATTAATTAAAGACTTTTCTGATGAAATCAATGGTTATATTATTTCATGTCTGGAGGTGGGGTGGAGTATTGTTTTCTTAAACGTCAGTATTTGAAGATTTAAATGACACCGTGAGCTATTATTTTCTCAAGTCTGCATGCATAATGTTGTGCACAGATAAAAGATCCATTTAAAGTAGCAGACAGTCCAATAAGTTCTTTAAATATGACTTAAGGATCCATACTGCAACAAGAAACTAACACCGGTCAAGTTCGGGTATGGTATCAAAAAAGAGCCACAATTACCATGAAAAGGGCATTAAAATATTCTTCCCTTTCCAACCACGTATCTGTATATGCCAGACTTTTCTTTATATTTCAACCAAAGTAATGTATTGCAGCAGGTTCAAAAAAGAAGTACATAAAACACTCCAGTTATCTTCCATTTAATAAGCATTCATTAAAGACATAAACATCAAAAGGAATGCCACTCTTCTCACAATTTTGTTCTGGAAAATAGTTATTTTTCCTAAATTACTTGTTCACATGTAATCAGTTTATCAGTTATTATAAATGAATTACTATATTTTCATGTTCTAACTACTAATACAGTGAACAGAAAGTATACTCATAAACAAAAGTTCTTGGGATCCTTAATTTTCTGAGAGTGTAATAATCACCCAAGACCAAATATTTGAAATCCCTGATCTAGAGAATTCCACTTTTCTAAGTGATATAAGCCAGACCTAGAAAGACAAATATTCCATTTGTTCTCTTATCTGTGGAATATAGAGAGTATAGAAATTGTGTGGGTGTCACATTATTTGCTATATAGTTATAAATAGTGTTTCACTGCATTATACCATGCACCTGACAATACACCCTTCTTTCCCCTACTTTATATAAGGTCACTGTCATGAATTCCACCATTTTGTGATACTGGTAGCCCTGTTTTCAAGAAAAACAGTATATATGTATACAATATCTACATATGAAGTGAATACAGCAAAATGTTAAAAATTGTTTGAACATTTTTAAGTGATAAATTTTTTAAAGAAAAATACCATTTATCAATGCAAATTTGATTTTAAAATGTGAAAACTGGCCGGCGCCATGGCTCAGTAGGCTAATCCTCCGCCTTGCCGCGCCGGCATACCGGGTTCTAGTCCCGGTCGGGGCGCTGGATTCTGTCCCGGTTGCCCCTCTTCCAGGCCAGCCCTCTGCTGTGGCCAGGGAGTGCAGTGGAGGATGGCCCAAGTGCTTGGGCCCTGCACCCCATGGGAGACCAGGAAAAGCACCTGGCTCCTGGCTCCTGCCATTGGATCAGCGCGGTGCGCCGGCCGCAGTGCGCGGCCGCGGCGGCCATTGGAGGGTGAACCAACGGCAAAGGAAGACCTTTCTCTCTGTCTCTCTCTCTCACTGTCCACTCTGCCTGTCAAAAAAAAAAAAAAATGTGAAATCATCCTTCAAAGTTTTAGATCCATAAATAAGGCTAAATATTTCTTCAGTCACTTTATTCAGGGATACATAAACACACACAAACACACAAATCATATTACCACCAAAGTAATGTAATAGGACTTAATCTATAATCCACCTTATAATAAACTAGTAAATAATTTTTTAGCAGTAATTTCAGCAGCCATAATTGGAACTACATCTAGAAGGCAAACTATTTAAAAGCTGGGGCAGGCAAGTCCCACATCAGAGTAGTCAGGGTGGATACCTGGCTGTGACCCCTGACCCAAGCTTCTTGCTAATGCAGGCCGAGGGAGACAATTGTGATGACTAGAGTAACTGAGTTCCTGCCAGCCACATGGGATACCTGGATTAAGTTCCTGGCTTCCAGTTTCAGCCTCTCAGCCATCGCAGGTATCTGGGGAGTGATAGTGGAACATCCTTTCTCTTTTGTCTGCCGGTCTCTGTTCCTCTCAACAAAGACTAAGCTCAGGTAGCAGAACTACTTTATAGTTTTATATTAGATAATGATTATACATTTATAATTGTGAAAAAATACCCATTTCAAAAAATTTTTTGCATCAACATAAGCATGAACTTTTTGAAGTACCCTCATATGCATGTAAAATGAAAGAAAAGATTGTTCTGTTTCAAAATGTTGTGTCATATGTCATAAATGTGTAAAAATGTGATGTAGGAAATTACAACTTTTGAAAAGCACTGAGAATGGCTTTAAAGAGGGACTTTAGTGTGTACTCTGCATTACTGTGCAGCTACGAAACTACTTGAAAGTAAAATATTTATTTGTTTTACTAGAAAATCAGTTACAGAGAGACAGGCAGAGAGAGGTCTTCTATCCACTGGTTCACTCCCCAAATGGCTGCAACGGCTGGAGGTGGGCCGATCTGAAGCCAGAAGCCAGGAGCTTTTTCCTGGTCTCCCACACAGGTGCAGGGGCCCAAAGACTTGGGGCCATCTTGCACTGCTTTCCCAGGCCACAGCAGAGAGCTGGATCGGAAGTGGAGCTGCTAGGACCTGAATCAGCACCCATATGAGGTGCCAGCACTGCAGGCACACCCCCCTTTTTAAGATTAATATTCTCTTTTAGAACAATGAAGGTAAGCTTTTGATGACTTTCCAACCCCAAGTCTGGTTCCACAGTTTATCAACTCCACTACTCTGTCATCTTTGACCTAAGAATTCTCCACAAAGGCCAGATTTTTGTGTAAGCAGTAAAACAGGAAAGTGGTAGGGGCAGTACTCAATAAAGTAAGGCTAATTTGCTATCTTCACAAGGTTAATATCGCCAGCAAGTCTTACCTGAGTATATTAAATAAATAAGAGGAAAAGAAAGGATACACCAAGTAATTGGGATGAAGAGAAGAGAAAAGGCACCCAAAGCAAAGAGAAACTTTGAAGAAAATTGAAAAGGATACTGCAGTAGGAGCCAACAGGAATTTTAAGGCAATCCAGTAAGATCAAAAGTAAAAAGGAAAATGTCACACACAGGAAAATTTAGGAATAATAGGCAGTCATCCCAAAGCCATAATCAACTTACAGCTCTTAACATGAATGGGGGGGTGGGGGTGGGAAATAATCCTTGGAAATTTCTTTAAATTGCATCAAAATTACAATAGATCCTCTTTGGTCCATTTTTAGTGATACAGCTTACAGATTTTGGTTTGTAATTTGAAAGATTGTAATTTTTTCTCTCAAAACCTAAACACTATTTTCTTTTCTCTTTCCCTGCTTCTTTATACTCAATATTTCCCATAGGACAGAACGATGTGACCACTTTCACAGCTGACTCAACTACTTTTTAGAGAAAACGGAAATACATTAGTTAGATTCAAGAAACCACAGCAGGCTTCTTTTGTTGCTTCAGAATTAAAAGGTTTTAGTTTCATGAACAAACGATACTCTCCACAGTTAAATGAAGTTTCTTCAAATATAGCTAACACATAAAATGTGAAGAGATCAACAGAGCTTATCCCTTTAATGTGAACTAAGGCACATAAAAGCACACATCCCCTCCATCTTTTTGGGGGGAGCTGAATTTTTTTTCCTAAAATAAGAATCTAGAAACAATATCTAAACAAAATTACTGTCCACTGTTACCCATTCAACTTAAGTTTTCCAAGATTCATTTCTTCCTTTGCTTCTGAATATCAAATTCTAAATCTTCAAACACAAAAATCTATTTTCCTACCAATTAAAAATTTCCCAAATGTTTTATGCCAACAATTGCAACAGCTACATGCATACTAGTTGTCTACCGCCTTGCTGGAAAAAAGTCAGCCTCCTTTTCCTGCCATATTTATACTTTTCACATACTTTTCAATTCACACATAAGAAAATTCATTTTGTGGTGCACAGAACTTTTTTTTTTTTTTAAGATTTATTTATTAATTTGAAAGGCAGAGTTTTGGAGACGCAGCGGCAGAGAGAGAGGTCTTCCATCCACTGGTTCACTCCCCAGATGGCTGCAACGGCTAGAGCTGTGCCGATCCAAAGTCAGGACCTTCTTCTCGGGTCTCCCACATGGAAGCAGGGTCCCAAAGACTTGGGTCGTCCTCTACTGCTTTCCCAGGCCATTGCAGAGAGCTGGATTGGAACAGGAGCAGCTGGGTCTCGGACCGACACCATTTGGGATGCCAACACTGCAGAAGGCAGCTTTACCTGCTACACTACAGCACCAGCCCCTCAGCTACTCCACTTCTGATCCAGCTCTCTGCTATGGCTTGTGAAAGCAGTAGAAGAGGGCCCAAGTCTTTGTGCCCGTGCACCCACATGGGAGACCTGGAAGAAGCTCCTGGATCCTCTTTGAATCGACCGTTGGCAGCCATTTGGGCAGTGAAAAACCGGATGGAAGATATCTCTCTGTCTCTAACTCTGCCTTTCAAATAAATAAATAAATCTTTAGGAAAAAAAAAAGTTTCAAAACAGTACCTAAGTATCAGGTAACCAGAAAGCAAATACAGAAACTGTCACTCACAATAAATTATGCCAAGCTCTACTACACTGAGCCGCCGAGCTTATCTTGAAACAATACTAGTAGCTCATTAAAAGAAAATCACTTCCTCTTGACACACTCATCTTACTGGCAAATACTGTATAATATTTTGTTTCAGAATGAGGTCCATGGCCAACGCTGTGGCTCACTTGGTTAATCCTCCGCCTGCGGCACCAGCATCCCATATGGGCAGCGGGTTCTAGTCCCAGTTGCTCCTCTTCCAGTCCAGCTCTCTGCTATGGCCTGGGAAGGCAGTGGAGGATGCCCCAAGTGCTTGGGTCCTACACCCGCATGGGAGACCAGGAGGAAGCACCTGGCTCCTGGCTTCGGATCAGCACAGTGCCAGCCGTAGCGGCAATTTGGGGAGTGAACCAACGGGAGGAAGACCTTTCTGTCTGTCTCTCTAACTCTACATGCCAAATATATATTAAAAAAAAAAAGAAAAATGAGGCCCACTAATAAATGCTTTCTTAAAACTAAGGGCATCCAGTTAATGAGTCTAAGTAGATAAAGATATTTATTACAGTCTGAATTTTCTGTTCGAATATCTTCATAATAAAAACTTGTGGAGAAAATAAAAGAGGAAAGCCAATTATTAAAAAAAAAAAAAAAGTTTAAAAAGTAAAGTTTTGGCTGGCACCATGGTTCACTAGGCTAATCCTCCGCCTGCGGCGCCGGCAGCCAGGTATTCTAATCCTGGTTGGGGCTTCGGTTCTGTCCCCGGTTGCTCCTCTTCCAGTCCAGCTCTCTGCTGTGGCCCGGGAAGGCGGTGGAGGATGGCCCAAGTGCTTGGGCTCTGCACCCCATGGGAGACCAGGAGGAGGCGTCTGGCTCCTGGCTTCGGATCGGCGCAGCGCGCCGGCCACAATGCACCAGCCGTGGATGACACTTTGGGGGTGAACCAACGGAAAAAAAGACCTTTCTCTCTGTCTCTCTCTCTCACTGTCTAACTCTGCCTGTCAAAGAAAAAAAAAGTAAAGTTTTGAGGCAGGCATCTGGCCTAGCAGTTAATACACTGTTAAGCACACTTTATAGTGGAACACCTTGGTCTGATGCCTGGTTCTGGCTCCTGACTCCAGCTTCCTGTTACTGCAGACCCTGGGAGGCAGCAGTGACTGCTCAAGTGATTGGGTTCCTGCCACCTACATGGGAAACCTGGATGGAGTTCCTGGCTTCCAGCTTTAGCCCCACCAAGACCAGGTATATGGGGTACAGTCAGCCAATATGTGGGAGCTCTCTCTCCATCTATCTCTGCCTGTCAAATACATAAAAAATATTTTAAATACTGGCCAAGTATGATAAACTTCACAAGGAGCTTACTCTGCTTTAGTACAGCTTTATCTTCCTTAAAGTAAAAAGTATATTACCAGAAATCTCTGGGTCCAGGCCAAAAAGGAGACTGCCATGCCTGTCTGGCTTTCAGTTTGTGACCTTTGACAAACCACATATACATATTACAGCTCCTTCCTCATCTGTATAACTGTTTTGGAAGTTACATATGAAAAATTATTTACAAAGTTTTTAGGTTCTTTGTACCAATGTCATACTTCATTCTGGCTTTAAGCGACTCCCTATGACTTAAAGGATCAAAGCAGAACAAAGTAAGGTTAAAAAGAGGTAAGATTTCAGATTATTTCTCTTCACAAAGGGATATAAAAATTAATGACCTGTATTCACATACTCATAGTTTCTAAAATGGCTTTTGCAACATAGAAAAGTTACCTATGTGTCCACATAAAGTAATAAATAGGGCCAGCACTGTGCCATAGTGGGTAAAGCCGCCGCCCGCAGCACCAGCATCCCATATCGGGGCCGGTTGACCCCTGGCTGCTCCACTTCTGACCCAGCTTCCTGCTAATGTGCCTGGGAAAGCAGCAGAGGATGGCCCAAATGCTTGGGCCCCTGCATCCATGTGGGCGACCTGGAGGAATCTCCTGTCTCCTGGCTTCAGCCTGGCCCAGTCCTGGCTGTTGCAGCCATTTGAGGAGTGAACCAGCTGATTGAGGATCTCTCTCTCCCTCTTCCTCTCCCTAACTCTGCCTTTCAAATAAGGAAGTCACTCTTTTTGTTTGTTTGTTTGACAGGCAGAGTGGATAGTGATTGAGAGAGACAGAGAGAAAGGTCTTCCTTTTTGCCGTTGGTTCACCCTCCAGTGGCCGCCACGGCTGGCGCGCTGCGGCCGGCGCACCTCGCTGATCCAAAGGCAGGAGCCAGGTGCTTCTCCTGGTCTCCCATGGGGTGCAGGACCCAAGCACTTGGGCCATCCTCCATTGCCTTCCCAGGCCACAGCAGAGAGTGGGCCTGGAAGAGGGGCAACCGGGACAGAATCCGGCGCCCCGACCAGGACTAGAACCCGGTGTGCCGGCGCTGCTAGGTGAAGGATTAGCCTATTGAGCCGCAGCGCCAGCCAGTAAGTCACTCTTAAATACTTTCTCCCAACGTATTTCTAGGAGGGTTCCTGATAAATGGGGCAAATAGAGCTAGTGCGGCTTTGAGGTCTCGGAATGTTCACAAAGGTTTTTTGGACTAAGGTGACAGTCCCCAAAACAGAAATTAGGTCATTGCCTTATCTTTCCGATGCTATTTCAATGGGTACAACCTTGATTTCCTCCCATTCTTTCCTTATCCCTGACCCTTCTCTCTCTCGTACCTTATTTAACTTATTTGTTATCCTCCTCTCCCTTTTCTTCCTGCATTACTTGGTCATCAACCAAGATACTATAGCACAATTTCTGTCCATCTGCAGCATCAAATCAATAAAGGTTTTAGGATACCCCCTAAACCTAATAATTCTATCCCATTTGTGTACTACTACTGTGAAATCTAGGCGGACTCTAATTGGTATCCACAATTCAGATTAAAGAAATTTGAATAAAAAGTATCTAGAGGGGCCGGCACTGCAGTGTAGCAGGTAATAGCCACTGCCTACAGTGCTGGCTTCTCATATGGGCACCAGTTCAAGTCCTGGCTGCTCCATTTCTGATCAAGCTCCCTGCTATGGCCTAGTAAAGCAGTATAAGAGGGCCTAAGTCCTTGGGCCCCTGTACCCACGTGGGAGACCCAGAGGAAGTTCTTGTCTCCTGGCTCTGGATCAGCCCTGCTCCAGCCACTGCAGCCATCTGGGGAGTGAACCAGTGTATGGAGAACCTCTCTCTCTCTCTGCGTCTGCCTCTCTAACTTGCCTTTCAAATAAATAAATAAATAAATCTTTTTTCTTTTTAAGTATATAGATTGGAGGAAACCATACAGACATTGGGTCTGTTGATAACACCTAACACCCAGTCCCCAACTTAAATTCAACTCAACAGTTTTTCAACTTGATAGTATAAAATCAATGCTCATTTAGTACAAACTATAATTTGAATTTTGTTCTTTCCTGAGCTAGCAATATGTTGTACGACACACTCTCGTGGTGCAGGTTAACTACTGGGCACAGCTCATCAGCCATAGATTACTAACAACCAGTACTGCAATCCACAGTGTACTGCAATCCACAGTGTACTATAGTCAATAAACTATATGACACATTCAAAACTTTATTTAAATATTGGTTTAGTATTAGATGATTTTGCCCAGCTGTAGAGCAGTGTGAGCAATCTAAGCACACTTAAGGTGGGCAAGGCTAAGCTAGGCTGTTCATTGGGCTAAGTGTGTTAAAGGCACTTTCAACTAAGGGATTTTCAACTTAAGATGTATTTACTGATACACAGCCCCATCCTAAGTTGAGTTTACTGTACACTTAAAATTTTATTAAGAGGGTTAAATCTCATGTAACTGTCTTCACTTTGTTTTAAAAAAAGGACATAGAAAGTTGAAACTATACTGAAGTTGCAGAGGTAATCCATGTAATTAGCTTTTGTATTTTCTTAAATTATAAAAATCTGTGATTATAGAAAATATGAGGGAAACCCATTATCACATCAACAAAGGATAAGCAATATTATTATTCTGGTATATTTCTTCCAGTCATGTGACTGTGTGATATATATTTTCTAAAAACGGGTAGCATACTACAAAATTTTATCCATTTTTTCATTTACTTGATCACATATATTTCCCACATCATGATCCTTTTAACATGAAGATCCATCCATGAATAAGCTTTCTTATCGCTTGCTTATTTCAGGGATATAGAAAAGTCTTGGTCAACAGCTCTGATTATCTCCTTAGGCAATTATTTTAAGAGTATTGCTTAGTCAAAGTAAGAACATTTTTTAAGGCTCTTGAAAAAATTGCCAAGTTTCCCTCTGAGAAGGGTATTTACCACTTAATGGATGATAGCCATAGAGAGAAAAGCCTGGTGCTATGTATGGAAGGACTTACCAGGGAGTCTTCTGTAAGTCAGCAGGGACCAAAAACAATGGTGCTTCTAGGGAAGAAATCTTATCTTCTGGTTGTGTAAGAAGTATGACCAGTTGGTCAACAGCTCCATCAAGTTCTACCAGAAGGAGTGCCTGTGAAATGAAATGCAGCTTTTAAATGCCCAGTAGGTGAAAGTCACAAGACAGAGGACTAGGGCCCTGTTCCACAAGCCCCACCTGCCTAACAATTCACCCGCACGGAAGAAGCTAAAAAAAAAAAAAAAGAAATGCTGCCAAAGCCTCTCTTCCTTTGCAATATAAATCTCTGGGTACAATATTTTTAAATTACCATATAAACAACTGCCAATGATGGATTCCAAATTTTGACAAAATAGGAAAACAAAGACCAACAAACCAAAGAAGTGGATGAGAACATATATGTTCTACACATCGTTCTATTTCAAAAGCTTCAGGGCCTAGTGAAATTGGGTGTTTTTTTTTAAAATGTGGACATAACATAAGGAAAGGTATTGTTTATATTCGTTCCCTGCAAGCAGGTGTTTTCGGCAGGGTTACTAATACCCAGGGCAAAACAATCGGGGCCGCCCCTTTTTCCTCCTTTGCATTTGATTGACAAACTAGAGGCTACTGGAAAGAGAGGAGAGGAGAAAGGGCTTTGTTTTGTTTTGCATGTATTTGCACAGGATCGCCCCCAGAAATAAAGCCAGCGTGCAGAGCGCGGGCGAGGCTGTGGCTCTTTGTACTCGGCCGCTTCTCGGTGAGGGCGCCCTCCCCCGGCGCCGTGCGGACGGGCAGGGCGGCTGGGTCTCCCACCTCCAGCTCACCATCGCCTTCTCTTTCCTAGGCGGTACTGAGGCACAGGTGGCGGTGCCGGGCGCGCCGCGGGAGCAGCAGCTCTACTGCAGCGCACACGGGCAGGCCCGGCCGGCCCGCGCCCACCCGCACGCCACCCTCCCCACGCCCTGCTTCGCGGGGCTCGAGTGCGGGCTGAGCTCGAGCCAGCCCTTCGCCCCCGCCCCCGGGTCCCGGCCCGCCTGGGCAGGTCGCCATCCCGGCAGCAGGCTCGAGGGTGACCGCATCCCCGAGAGGAGGCGGGCGGCGGGTACTTATCTCGGACCTCCGGGGACGCGAACGATGCGCCGCACGGCGGCCCGTCCTCCAGCTGCTGGGGCCGCGCGATAGCGCCGGGCACGGCCGCAAGATGGACTCGCGGCGGCCGTCCTCCTGCGCCCGCAGCCGGGGCCCCGCCTCCCGGGCCGCCGGGCCTTAGTCCCGCCTCCCGGCCGCGCCTCCCCGGGGGAGCGGAGCTGCAGCGCGCGTCCTTCCGGCGTCGACGACCGCCCTGCCCGCCCCGGGCGCTGCCCTCCGCGGCGGCCCGCAGGGGAGGGCGAGCGCGAGGGCCGGCCACAGGACGCGGACGTCTCCCTGCTCGGCCGACACGCGATACGATGGTTGGGTTTGGATTGTTGTACTTTTTTTTTTGTTCGTTGCATTTTTGGGAACAAAAAAAAAAGCCCAACCCTTCACACCACTTCATCGGCATCTGTGAGGAGCAGAAGAGCGGAGCCTGCCGAGCGAGCGCCTCCGGCAGGGGCGACACCCCAGTCGGGTTCACGGTCAGACCCCACCCCAGCTCTGCACCTGCTGCTTTGGCGTTTTAGGCAGGGCACCAGCGACCCAATTCTATTCGAAATTCTCTCTTAGGAAAAAGAACACTGCTTTTTCCTTTGGCGAGAACAGCTTTTAAATTGGCTCTATATGACCCACGGCTAACAGTCGATAACCTGCCTCTTTTTCCTGACGTCCCCCCTGGGCTTCTTGTGTGATGTCAGAGGCATGGGGCACTTCCCAGTGAGCAGGCTGTGGGAGACGCAGAGCTGAAGATGCCCGAATGGCTCCTCTCCAAAACTCCCAGCCTTGAGGTGTGTTGTCGGGGTGAGTTCTCCCCAACATGGGGACGTCTGGGTTTGGGAGCCAGGAGAAGGTCATTTTGGAGAAAGCGCGTTCAAGTCCTACCATTCACGGCCCTTGGTCCCCCTGACTGGTAATAATGAACCCAAACCCCACCCACCCCTGGCCACTCCCTCCTACCTGAGACGCCCACCTCCGTGTGCATCTGCCTTGCTGCAGCACGGCCAGTAACCTAATTTTGCCTTTGTGAAATAGTTCCTATAAATTCTGCCCCTTCACTTTCATAAGAACACCGTGAGATGCAAATTGTGAACTTCCGCCTATAGGTAAAGAAACAGGCAAAGTGCCTTCTCCAAGATTAAAAACAAGCAACAGCTAAGCCTAAATTCAGATCCCAAGTACAGAGTGTTTCTACAGCAGTCTTAGATGAATCTGCACTCCAATTCCCTACTAAATTAATGTTATTAAAAATAAACTTAGAGAAACATTTTAAATACCCTAATATTAAAATGACACTGGAGTAAAAGGTTATTAACTCATAAATACACACGTGTAGTTAGAGCTGTTGGTAGCAGATACTGTAACAATAAACCTATGCCCAACTAAAGGTAAAACACTTGTTAAATCTATAGAGCAATCCCTAAGCTGTTACAATTAACCACTAAGTAAAGGACATGGCATGTTACTCTCAAGTGCAGGAAACTGGGAAGGGAAGAGAGCCTTCTCTTTCCTCCTATGGTCCTACACACAGCATCAAGGGGCCTGTCCTACATAGTGTGACTAGAAAACAGTATCCACGGGATGAAAACTCTGCTTCCTGGAGACCACAGTGTAACTAGACCCTGGTAGAAGAGTGCAGCCACTCTCAGACTTCTCTCCACACCAGAATTTCCTTCTGTTGGCTGTTCTCCAAATGAGAACACTGATGCTGAAGCTTGGAATTCATATTGCAGCACAGTGGCAAGGGGCAAGGCTGCAGTCTTAGGTGCGTTTCTGTCTTTTAGGAAAAATGTTTTTTACTGGGTAGAATGTCAAGTCAGATTTTTTTCTTCATTTACTTAGTGTTGTGTTAACTTATCTGATGGTGGTGTTTTTGTCCTGGGCCTTGACAAAGCTAAGAACTTCTTAGCGCTGCTGCTCAACCAAGACGTAAGTGATCAACTGTCTCGTAACAAAAGGGACAGTGCCAAACTTAGTGTACACTGCAGTGTCAGTTGTCAGTGAGGAATCACTCTTAAGTAAGACTGGGGCAGTCATGGCAGGGAAGGAGTACTGGTGAGCCTCCCCAGGTACCTTGGAACTTTTTATTCTGTCCTTGTCTGTGGTCTCCAGAATTACACACATTCCCCCGTGAGAATTCCTACCAAGAAAAGACACTGACACTGCAAGCTGCTCCAAAAAGGACACAGGGTTTGGAATGAGTTCTGCATCCCAGATCTAGCTCTCCCACTTCCTTGTTCAACTTACACAGCGTCTCTAAGCCCCAGTTTTCTCCTCTGTAAAATCGAAGTCATGACACATTTGATTATGACAATTAAGTCCTATATAAAGCAACCGTCAGTATGTTCTGACACACAGTCGGTGCCTAATGGTTGCTACTGTTATTTAGAAGAAAACCATGCTCATTTTGGGATGCATTTGGTCTGGATTTGTAAACCTGGACACAAGCCCGACAGTCCAAGCAGAGCTAACCTGCTCATGCGGTAGAGGAAGTTACCACCACCGTCTTTCGGTGCCTTAGATCCAGGCCCTGGAGGTCCTGTAAAAGCTGATGCCCTTCCACTTCTGCACCCCTTTCCCTGTGCCTCGGGAAAAGGGAGAAAAACTCAATGAAGGGAAAACTCTTTGATTTTCTAAAGCTTTCCCCATTTGTAAAGAAAAATCCAAAACATTTGCAAAGAGCATTCAAAACATTCCTTCAAAAGGGAAAAACCAAGAAAGACAGAAACTTACCTAAGATTTGATGAGATTACAGGGAATCAGTCTCTGGTTTGAAGAAATTTCCAGATTCCATATATTTCAGTTGCACAGTGAAGAGCATGCACTATATAGCAAGATCAGTTGGCTTTGGAAGGATGAGACACTGAAGCAACAGTAAACTTTAGTTACACCGTTTCTGCAGATGGAAAGAAAAATTGTAATAAGTCAGAGGTAATTATGATGATTCTAGCATATGCTTATAATTTTATACTCTGTCGAATTTTGTAATTCTCAGGATTGCACTAGGCACCAAATATACCAATCAAGAAATTTCCCATTTGACTGAAGACACAAGTCCTGTTACTTGGTACAAACTGCACATGATACTGATGTCAGCACTAAAGTGACTGATTAAGGATAAGAAGGCCAAAGGCATGCCCCCAGAAACCTCGGGAGAGGTTTCACAAGGGTGCTGGGAGTTGAACTGAACCTGTAGTGACCTTTAGTGAAGAGAAAGGAAGGGCACTGAAGGTAAAGAGCACAGCCCTGGCTTGCTCAGGGAAAAGAGTGGCCTGCTTTGGAAATCAGTCTGAGGCTAACGTATAGAATGTTTTGAATGTCATTATAAAGAGTTGAACACCGTTCTTTAGGAAATGAAAAGTCACCAAGTAACTATGTATGTCGCACTAACAAAATGTCAGCAAATTTCAGGAAGGTTAATTTGATATTTTTGAGATTTGTTATTTAAAATTACAGATTTTTTTAAAAGATACATCATATATAAGCATATGTAATTCAGTCTTACGGAACCATTTAACATCAAATATGTTATCTATTAAATTTCATTTGTAAATAAAGTACAATATATAAAGAATTGTGGCAAATATACTTCAACAATCCTCCAACAGGCAATTACATGTGTGTTTATGTACTTGTACATCGATCACATGTATAATTTGTTATACTGATATTAACTAAGTTGTGTAAAAGACCAGTGTTGCTATGATTTAGAGCAAGCCTCACTAGAGCTTTAAAAATCATTACATAAATATTCTCAGAACTGTATTACTGTTTTGATATTTGAAAAATAATTATGTTCAATTATGATAATTAAGTGCTTTTCTAAACTTAATTCCTACATATGTAGAATTTTATGTTTGATGAAGAGTAACACTGTGAGGGCCTTAAAATGATTCATTCAAGTAAATACTAAAAATATTTACAACTGTTTAAGAGAACTTGATTTGTATAAATTGTTCATTTTCATTCATTCTGTTGAACCCACTAATCATTATGTGTTTCATATTTATCTTTTAAAATGTCAGTTGTGATTACAAAGTTCTATTTTGGTTTGGAGAAAAACTTTCATTCTGCTCCATGGGACATTTTTAAGAGTATTTCTTTGCAAATAAGGATATGATATGGGTAGGAGCTCTCTAGTACTCAGCACCTGATTTTTGTACCTTAAACACGCCCTTTTCTTCTTAAATAAAGGCAACTGTATTCTCACAGAACTTTTTGGCTCTGAGGATGTAGATTTATCAGATACTCACCTGTACAGCATTGCACAAGAAAGACATACTTCATATGTTTTTAACATGAGCCTACTCAGGTCTCTCTGATGTCAAAGCGTTGGGTAATAAATGCCTTGTCAAAATGTGCTTGTCTTAGAGTAGTCTTGTTGTTTGTATCGCTGTGTGGGTATTGCTGGCATGCGGCCAGACCTCCAGAAGCTTGGGATGGATCTAAAGCAGCCCACACCCCTCCCAGTCAAGAAGACCAACAATTCCAAAGATGCAGGAAATGGATCATGCACCATCAGCACAATATAGGCATTTTGTAAAGGTTACTGACCTCTGTATTGCTAAACCCAACAGACATTTTTTCAGTTCTAATTTCCTTGCTCTCTCAGCAGCATTCACTTCTTGGAAGGCCCTCTACTGCCAGCCTTCAGAAACACCACACTCCTGGCTTCTTTTTCTACCTCTTCTCAACATTTAAATTCTTGAATTCCTCAAACGCTCAGTTTTAGGATATTCTCAGGACTTTAGTGGGTATTTCATGACTTTCATATTCCCTTTGAATCAGTAATCACAAACTCATCACTTCTCAATGATGAAAACTGTTTGAATTTAAGTACTTTAGGAGACACAAGTTCCTTCCTCCTCTCCCACAATCCTTACAGTCTGCAAGCACTGGAGATAGCCCTCATGTTGCTCAGAGCTGGTATTCTTTCAGCTTTGGGGCTCCTGCCTCCAATGGTTCCTTCCCTACCAACAGCTCCTCCTCACCAGCCATCTCCCACCCTGTCCCCCAACCACAGCACAACTGAGCCATCTCAGGTTAGCCGCCACCATATTCAGGCCAGGAAGAGATCTCTCTTAGTTATGTCCTCTGGTGCTATTCTTTTTTTTTTTTTTAATATTTATTTTATTTATTTATTTATTTATTTATTTATTTTTTGACAGGCAGAGTGGACAGTGAGAGAGAGAGACAGAGAGAAAGGTCTTCCTTTGCCGTTGGTTCACCTCCAATGGCCGCCGCAGCCAGCGCACTGCGGCCGGCACACCGCGCTGATTCGATGGCAGGAGCCAGGTACTTATCCTGGTCTCCCATGCGGGTGCAGGGCCCAAGGACTTGGGCCATCCTCCACTGCACTCCCTGGCCACAGCAGAGAGCTGGCCTGGAAGAGGGACAACCGGGACAGAATCCGGCGCCCCAACCGGGACTAGAACCTGGTGTGTCGGCGCCACAAGGCGGAAGATTAGCCTAGTGAGCCGTGGCTCCGGCCCTGATGCTATTCTACCATGCACACTGCAGTTTGCTAATATGTATTTACTTGTATAATTATTTGAATAATGTTTATCCACTTGACTATAAATTCTAGAAGAGTTGGGACTGTGTGTGTGTGTGTGAGAGAGAGAGAGAGAGAGAGAGAGAGATCTCATCATTGCATTCCCAGCATCTAAACCAGTAAGTTAGGGAAGTAAGAGTTCTCCATTTAAACAATTATTGATATATTTCAAATATCTAAAAATTGGCTATCGAGATCAGCTGAAATGATAATGAATCCTGAATCTTATTTCACTTGAAATAGACACTTCAGCATATTTTATCAAAACAAAATATCTTTCCAACTTTTGTTACACCACAAGGTTTATCACACTCCCCCTATAGCTTATACATATATGTGTAGTCTTACTTTTCACAGAATAACACATCTCTTAAAATGACAGAAAATTTCCTAAACAGTCTATCAAGAATTATTTCTTATAAGGTTATTTTAAAAAATATTTATGTATTTTTATTTATTTGAAAAGTAGAGAGAGATAGAGAAAGATCTTCCATTTGCTAGTTTATTCCTCATATGCCTGCAACAGCCCAGGCTGGGCCAGGCTGAAATCAGAAGCTCAGAGTCTCCCATGTGTGTGGCAAAGACCCAAGTTACTTCAGCCATTGCCTGTTACCTCCCAGGGTGCATATTAGCAGGATGCTGAAATCAAAAGCAGACCAGGACTCAAATCCTAGCACCCTGGTAGGAGATGAAAGTGTCCCAGGCAGTATCTTAACTAATGCACCAAATGCCAGCCTCATCAGAATTATCAAAAAACCAAGAACCTTCTTTCTGAGGATAAGCATCAACCAGGGCCGGCGCCGCGGCTCACTAGGCTAATCCTCCGCCTTGCGGCGCCGGCACACCGGGTTCTAGTCCCGGTCGGGGCGCCGGATTCTGTCCTGGTTGCCCCTCTTCCAGGCCAGCCCTCTGCTGTGGCCAGGGAGTGCAGTGGAGGATGGCCCAGGTGCTTGGGCCCTGCACCCCATGGGAGACCAGGAAAAGCACCTGGCTCCTGGCTCCTGCCATCGGATCAGTGCGGTGCGCCGGCTGCAGCGCGCCGGCCGCGGCGGCCATTGGAGGGTGAACCAACGGCAAAGGAAGACCTTTCTCTCTGTCTCTCTCTCACTGTCCACTCTGCCTGTCAAAAATTTAAAAAAAAAAAAAAAAGGCATCAACCAATACTCCATTAAAAAACTGAGTAATATGACTAAATATGTTTGGAGTGATCACGGGGCTTAGCAGTTAAGACACAGCTTGGGACACACATCCCATATTGGAGGACCCAAGTTTGAATTCTGGCTCTGCTCCTGATTCCACTTTCCTGATGATGCAAACCCGCGAGGCAGCAGTAATGGCTGAAGTAATTGGGTTCCTCCCATTCACGTGAGAGACCTGGATTGAATTTCCAGTCCCTGGCATCAGCCCCAGTCGTGTGTGTTTGGGGGAGTAAGCCAATGGATAGAAGTGCTCACTCTCTGTCTATCACTCTTTCAAATAACTTCAATGAATAAATTTTTAAAACAGAGCATCATTTAATAGGATGTACATCTAGTAAAAAGATGATGAAGTTTCATATGTTGACACTGAGACCTGTATAGTAGTAAAAAAATTAAAAAAGTATGTGTACTATGATTTCAATTTTGAAAAATAAATATAACTGATAGAATATGTGGAAGAAGGAAAATTTTTAGGAAAACAAACCAAATTTCCCATTTGAAAGGATGGAATATAGGAAATTTCTAGTATCTGTTTTATAGTGTTATATTTTCTTATATTTTTCCATTAAGCATCTATTTTGTAATGTATACAAAAAAGGAAAAAGATGAATTTATGAAATAAAATAGTTGGATCAAATATAGGAAATGTATATAACTATATTACAAACTCCTCCAAATGAATAACAAGCATCAAAACAGAAAAACAGGTGAGTATAAAAAACAAACAACTGATAAAAAAAGAAACAACTGATCAACAGCATGAGAAGAAAATCTCATTCTCATTGATAATTAAACAAATCCAAGCAAAATATTGATACAACATTTTCAAATCCATTAACTTGGCAGAAATTTAAAATATAATGACCAGCAGGCCAGTGGCTATTGGTATAGACCATTTTGTTTGTTGCTGGAGACCAATACTGATGGATATACGTTTCTGGTAATCCATATCGAAAACACCCACAATGTGGGGAAGACATTGTATGGGAGACTAAGCCACTGCTTGGGACACTGGCATCACACTATGCCTGGTTCAAGTCTCTGCTGCTCTGCTTTGGATGCAGATTCCTGCTAATGCATCTGGGAAGTAGCAGGTGCTGGCCCAAGTGTGCAAGTTCCTGATATCAATGTGGAGGCTCCAGATGGACTTCTGGATCCCGGCTTCAGACTGGCCCAGCCCCAGCTGCAGCAGCCATTTGGGGAGGGTGCCATGATGGGTGGAAGACTGGGGGCTGGAGAGAAGACCTGCTTTATAACAACCCATTCTTGAGTTGTCTAATCCATTTCCAGAAGATTTTACTCACTCCCTCAAGAACCCAGTCTCTCAAGAAATGCCAGGGTATAGACCGGCACCGTGGCTCACTAGGCTAATCCTCCACCTGCTGTGCTGGCACCCCGAGTTCTAGTCCCGGTTGGGGCACCGGATTCTGTCCCAGTTGCTCCTCTTCCAGTCCAGCTCTCTGCTGTGGCCTGGGAAGGCAGTAGAGGATGGCCCAGGTCCTTGGGCCCTGCACCCACATGGGAGACCAGGAGGAAGCACCTGGCTCCCGGCTTCGGATTGGCACAGCGCACCAGCTACAGCATGCCAGCCGTAGCGGCCATTTTGGGGGTGAACCAACGGAAAAGGAAGACCTTTGTCTCTGTCTCTCTCTCTCTAACTCTGCCTGCAAAATAATAATAATAATAATAATAATAACAGGATATCAACTGGCACCATAATATAGAATACCAGCATTGTAACAGGTGGCTAAACCCACTGAGCCACAACACTAGCCCCTACATCTCAGTTTTAAAGGCAGGAAAAGGGGGACTGCGTTGTGATGTAAGGTGGGGTAAGCTCCATTTGTGAGCCCATATCAGAGTGTGCTGTTCCACCTCCCATCCAGCTCCCTGCTAATGCAGTGATGGTAGCCCAAATACATGGGTCCCAGTAACCCACATGGGACTCAGATGGAGCTCTAGGCTCCTGGCTTTGGCCCAGCCCAGCCCTGGCCATTGCAGCCATTCGGGGAGTGAACCAACAGAAGATATGCCCCACCCCTGATCACTCTGCCTTTCAAATAAACAAAATAAAGTTTTTAAGGCAGAGAAATGTGATGACCTGTAGAAGTTTCCTAGAAAAAAAAGTTTAAAACTTTACAGTCTTAAACAAATATAACAGGGATTCCAGGATAGCTGAGAAGGGAAAAGATGTACTGCTTTAGGCGATGGGAAAATAGAAAAAAAGTGGAGGAGGTGCATTCCCAGGGGAGAGTTGGAGAGAAATCTGCAGTGGAAATTCTACAGAAGGAAGAGGGATGCACAGCAATGAGTTAAGACACAACACATGATCGCCACAGCCAAGAGCTGGAGGATACAGCAGCTTTGGAGAGAGGTGAAGAGTATACTGCAGCAGCCCATGACGCTGCTGGAGGGAGAGCCTTGAAGACCACACTGCCTGAGTCTGGCCTGGAGCCCTAAAGGGAATCAAGGTACCCACCTAACCCAGTGATAAAAAAAAAAAAAAAAAAAAAAAAAAAAAAAAAAAAAAAAAAAGGCATGTTTCTTTCTCCTGATCCCTGCGTAAGGGCACCATTTTGAAGCCAGTAGCAGCAGTGGCTCTTGTGCACACATGTGATCTGGGGATTTTAAAAGAGGGAAAAATCCTCATTCCCCACTGACTTTGAGTCTGGCTGAGAGGTCTGACAGAACACTGGGCATCCACGTAGGACTGTGAGGTGCCCCGAGCCTCTCAACATGTCACGGACTATGGAGCTCAAACCACCAAGGCAGAGCACCCACAGGCAGCTGGCTCTGGGAAGGTCTCTGCTCTCTCCGTGCACATGACAGGCTAGTGGGGAGGAGTGGATCCTCTGTACCCCGTCACTGTGGGAGCCTTGGGCACTGTGACTATGGGAACCCTGTGACTGCACAAGCTGGTCTCTGGGCAATCACTGTGTCCCATGCCAGAGGCTCAGAACTCCCTGGTTGCCTAGGGTTGGTCATTGCAGCAGGATCTCTGATCACACAAATGACTGTGCAGATCCTTATGCAGTTTATGCAGTAGCATGGGTGAGTGCTGCACCCACTGCAGGCTAACCACAGGCATCCATCATCTTGGAAGAGAGATTACACACCTCTGTTTGTGTAATCATACCCTACCCTCTGCCGAGAACAGAGGAGCTCTACCACACCCACTTGGATGTCACCCCAGATACTGGCAAACACTGGAGCACTGGCCATGCCTAGCACATGTCTCTAGGGATTCACTGAGAGCAGGCACTCCACTAAGCCTCAGAGGCATAGTTCAAAGATAAAATCCATCAGGGGAGGAAACCAACAAGTACTTCCACAAATGCCTAAAAATAAACAGACAAATTCAAGAAACAAGAATAAGGAAGACAATATAACTTCCCCCAAAAGAACACAACAATGTGAAGATGAAGAGATTGATGAAATGCCTGAATAAATATTCAAGAGATTGATAATAGGATTACTTAGAAGCAATGAGAAGCAAATTCATGAGTTAAAGAAATCCATACATGACATGGAAAAAAAAATTTCCCAAGAAATTGACATTATGAAGAGAAATCAAACTGAAATATTAGAAATGAAGAATTCAGGCCAGCGCCACAGCTCACTAGGCTAATCCTCCGTCTTGAGGCGCCGGCACACCGTGTTCTAATACCGGTTGGGGCGCCGGATTCTGTCCCGGTTGCCCCTCTTCCAGGCCAGCTCTCTGCTGTGGCCAGGGAGTGCAGTGGAGGATGGCCCAAGTACTTGGGCCCTGCACCCCATGGGAGACCAGGAGAAGCACCTGGCTCCTGCCACTGGATCAGCACGGTGCGCCGGCCGCAGTGTGCCGGCCACAGCGGCCATTGGAGGGTGAACCAACGGCAAAAGGAAGACCTTTCTCTCTGTCTCTCTCTCTCACTGTCCACTCTGCCTGTCAAAAAAAAAAAAAATGAAGAATTCAATAGAGCAAATTTAAAAAGTGGTAGAAAACACAACAAATTTGGTGAGACAGAAGAAATAATATCTGTTCTAGAAGACAAATCTTCAGAAAATTTTAATTCAGACCCAAAAAAGAGAATAAATTAGAAAACATTTTTTAAATGTTCAAGATCTATGTGATACTATCAAATGACCTAACATATGGTTCTTAGGAGTTCCTGACAGTGTGGAAAGAGAATGGATTAGAAGGCCTATTCAGTGAAATAATTACAGAAAACTTCCCTAATTTGGAGAAAGAAAGGGACATTCAAGTACAGGAAGCAAACAGAACTCAGTACACATGACCACAAAAGATCTTCACCGTGACACATTACAGTCAAATTTTCAATGGTAAAAAATAAAGAAACTATTCTAAAATATGCAGAGAGAAATGCCAGATTATGTTCAGAGGATCTCCAATTAGACTCAAAGCTGATTTCTCATCATAAACCCTACAGCCTAGGAGAGAATGGAGAGATATAGTCCAAGTCTTAAAAGAAAAACACTGTCAGGGCCAGCGCTGTGGTGTAGTGGAAACCGAAAGAATTTGTCACTTGTTCAGCCTTACAAAGGATGCTTAAGGATGTGCTACACACAGAAACATAGAAAGACAGTTATCATTATGAAAGAATGTGAAGGCAGAAAATATCCCAGTAAAAGTACAAAGGAAATCCAAAGCAAAAAATAGGACTATTTACCGAAAAATGGCAGGCCCAAGTTATTAGTTATCAATAATAACCTTGAATGTAAATGGCCTAAATTCTCCAATTAAAAGACACAGACCAGCTGAATGGATTAAAAAATAAGACCCATCAACTTGCTGCCTACAAGAAACACACCTCCTCAACAAAGATACACAAAGACTGAAAGTTAAAGGATGGAAAAAGATATTTCACACTAACAGAAAGCAAAAATAAGCAGGTATAGCCATCTTAATATCAGACAAAATAGACTTTAACACAAAAACTTAAAAGAGACTGAGATGGGCACTATATAATGATTAAGGGATGGATTCAACAGGAAGATGTCACTTTAATAAATGTATGCACCTAATGCCAGGGTGCCTGGCTATTTAAAAGAAATGTTAATGGATCTAAAGGTAGATATAGACTCCAATACGATAGTAATGGGCTGGGGCTGGCGCTGTGGTGTAGCAGGTAAAGCCCCCACTTTCAGTGCCAGTATCCCAGATGGGTGCCGGTTCGAGTCCCAGCTGCTCCACTTCTGATCCAGCTCTCTGCTATGGCCTGAGAAAGCAGCAGAAGATGGACCAAGTCCTTCAACCCCTGCACCCATGTGGAAGACCTAGAAGAAGCTCCTGGCTCCTGGCTTCAGATCGGCACTGTTCCAGCCCTTGCAGCCATCTGGGGAGTACACCAGCAGATGGAAGACCTCTCTCTCTCTCTCTCTCTCTGCCTCTCCTTTCTCTGTGTAACTCTTTCAAATAAAAATAAAATATTTTTTTAAAAAAAATATTACTGGGGAACTTCAAACACCCTACTTTCATCAATGGACAGATTAACTACACAGAAAATCAACAAAGAAACAACAGAGCTAATCTACACTATGTACCATTTGGAACTGATATCTATAGAACCTTTCATACCACGGTTGCAGAATACACATTGTTTTTATCAGTGCATGGAATTTCTCTAGGATAGACCATATGCTAGGTAATAAAAAAAACTCAGCAATTAAAAAAAATTTAAATCATACCATGTATCTTTTCTGACCACAATGAAAAGAAGCTGGAAAAAACTCAAGAATCTAGAAAATATACCAACACATGGAGACTGAACAACATGCTCCTGAATGAACAATGAGTCACAGAAGAAATCAAAAGGGAAATAAAAAAAATCCTGGAAACAAATGAAGATGACAATACAACATACTAAAACCTATGGATATAGCAAAAACAGTGTTAAAAGGGAACTGATGGGGCTGCCGCCTGCAGTGCCAGCATCCCATATGGGCTCTGGTTCACGATCTGGCTGTTCCACTTCTGATCCAGCTGTTACTATGGCTTGGGAAAGCAGTAGAGGATGACCAAGTTCTTGGGCTCCTGCACCTGTGTGGGAGACCTGTAAGAAGCTCCTGGCTCCTAGCTTCAGATCAGCCCAGCTCCACCCGTTGCAGCCATTTGGGGAGTGAACCAGCAGATGCAAGATCTCTCTCTCTCTCTCTCTCTCTCTCTCTGCTTCTCTATGAAAGGTAGAGTTACAGACAGTGAGAGGGAGAGACAGAGAGAAGTGTCTTCCTTCTGTTGGTTCACTTCCCAGATGGCCACAACGGCCGGAACTGTGCCAATCTGAAGCCAGGAGCCAGGTGCATCTTTCCAGTCTCCCATGCAGGTGCAGGGGCCTAAGCACTTGGGCCATCTTCTACTGCTTTCCCAGGCCATAGCAGAGAGCTGGACTGGAAGAGGGGCAGCCAGGACTAGAACCAGCGCCCATATGGGATGCTGGCACTGCAGGTGGAAGATTAACCTATTGTGCCACGGTGTGCTGGCCCCTGAGTTTCTAGTTTTATCATGAGAATAGAAATAACTTGCTTCTGATGGCTCTTTTGTTTTATCATGATAAAGCATGAGCAAGCTATACAGGGAAAACAAGACTACAACTTTGGCCTTCTGACAGGTTTTGTCCCTGCCTTCTAACTGATTGGTAGCTGCTGGTCTGGTTTTTCTTCCCCCAAAAGTGTGCTTTAAAGACTCAGACTCTCACAGTTCAGGTGGTCTGCCTCTCTTGGAGACCCCCTCCCGGCCACTGCAGCAGGAGATTTCTGACTTACATAAATCTTGCTTCTCTCTCTGCTTTGTCCACGTAGAAATTCTTTCATGTGAGACAAAGAACTGAGGTCATCTTTCTCTGCCACCATTTCAATGGTAACATTTTCACCACAAAGTAATGATACATGTTTGAGGAGACAGGTATGTTTATCCTGGCTGGAACATTACATGGTGAGCACATGTGTTGAAATAGCAGAGGGTATCCCATAAATATCTGTAAAATTTTATGTATTTGCTAAATTTTTTTAAATAAAAGTAAACTGAACCCTGAGAAATGAGTAGAGAACCTTCCAATTTGGCTAATAATTTTAGAAAAAGAAAGTTCAGGGTCTGCAATTGTGGCACAGTGTGTTAAGCTACCACTTGTGCACATGAGCACTGATTTGAGACCAAACTGCTCCACTTCCAATCCGGTTCCCTGCTAATGCACCTGGGAAGGCATAGAGAAACAGCCTATGTGCTTGGCCCCTGAACACAGGTGGGGGTTCACGATGGAGTTCCGGGTTCCTGGCTCTGGCCTGGCCCAGAACCAGCCACTGCAAATGTAAGATCTCTTTCTCTTTCTGTCTCTCTTTCAAAGAAAATGAAAACAAACATTTTACTTTTTAAAAGAGAGAAAGTTCATGTAGATACTGGGGCCAAAAATAGGAAGAGGAATTGAAAGGGCTGCGATGTGCTGTTTACTTCACGCTAGAGACTGTTCGATGCTTTTCTGGCATTACCTCATTTCAGAAGTCACAGTGGGGAAGGGAGACCAGTGGTTCACTCATGTGCCCAATCACACAGGTGGCCTTCATTCCCGAGTCGGGAGTGAAGGAGGATTGGGAAATGGAGGCAGGGAGTATAAACAGTTCTTTCTGGAAGCTTGATGGGGAAAGGAAAAAGAGTGAACAAAAGGTATATGAAGTACAGAGGCACAGATTCGCCGCTTTTATAATAAATAAGGATCAGCTCCTCTGAGGCTGACACCAAAAAGGAGTTCCCAAGTGACCACAGGGCACAGAAACAGAGAGGCCACCCATCTCCTGGAGACTCACCCTTCTCTGGAGAAGCTCTGATAACCTCAGCTGCATTCAAGCCCTCTCCTTCTTCCTTTCATATCTGAGGCACAAGCATGAGATGAAAAAGGCATCTTTACCATCCATCGCACAGCTAAATCAACACTGGAAAGTTTAAATGACTTTTCTAGAGGCAGTGGGGCAATGTTTCCTAACCCTTCAGAAGGTTATCCAAACTGCCCTGGACAGTGGTTGAAACACACAGAATCCCAGGGATTGGGTTTAAAAGTTCCTAGCCGTGACCTGGGAATAGGTATCTAAAAATAATGCCAGTTATCCTTAAATTCCTACAAGTTCAGGTATCACAGAACTGGAGAATAACAAAGAGACATCAACACAGCAGCATGATTCTCGTAGCCTGGCTCACAAGGAAAAGCCTACTTATAACCCCATGCTGGGGCGCTCGCTCTGCCCTGCAGGCTGGATGCTATCTTGGCACAGGATAGCTATTTTTATCTAAAAAAAAAAAAAAAAAAAAAAAACCTGGGCCCAATAATAGGGGTAGGCCCTTTGCCAAATTATAGCATGGTGGGGGATAAGAAGACTTCTTCTATTCTTAGTATCTTTCTTTTCAAAATTTTTTGTTTTTTTTATCTGAAAACCAGAGAAAAAGAAATAGAGACAGACTGATGGAGCAAAGACAAAAAGCCTTAGACCCATACTGACCTCTCACCTACACACAGCGAGCAGGCTCCCATTTCTCTGCCCTGCTAATACAGCCCCACCCCACCTTGACCAGCCCCGCCCTGCGTGGACTGCTGGACACTCCACTATCTGAAGAGTCCGGCCATCGGCCTGAGCTCGCCCCGCTCCTCCCAGGCTCTCTCCCCACATCCAGCTCAGCAGCTCAGCCCCAGAGTCCAGCCTCAGCCTCAGCCCAACCCCCTCCCAGCCCGCACTGTGATCTCACAGGACCGTTAGAACTAGCCCCGGCTCTCCCTCTATCTCAGCAGCCCAGCTTTAGCTCCGACCCCCAGCCCCTTCCCCCCACCTTGTACTGTATTATAAACCGCTAGTCTGTAAGGGAAGGGGCCCTCTCTCTGCTGTGTATTCGCTGGCAACTCTCTGCCGTGCGTTCACTAGGAGTGAGCCCCTCCCTGGCTTTATTCTAAACCTGTTCTGGCTGTGGCTTTATACTCCGCCTCTTCTTTCCTGATACAAACAGAGATCTCCCATGTGTTGGTTCACTCCCCAAATGTGCAAAACAACTAAGTCAGGTGGAAGCCGGGAGCCAGAAACTCAATCCAGGTCTCCCACAAGGATGGCAGGGACCCAAGTCCTTGAGCTATCACCTGCTGCCTCCCAGGAAGCTGGATCAGAAGCAGAGCCAGGACTCAAACCCAGCCATTCTGCCATGGGATTCAGGCATCTTCAGCAGCATCGTAACCACTGCATCAAGGGCCTACCCTCCATTTGTAGTATCTTTCAAAGACTAAGTTATTATTTCTTCACTAGCATATCACAAAAGTTGTCTGCCTCATGGATGGGGTGTAGAGATGGCCTGCCCCATCTACTTCTTCTTGTTGTCCCTCCTGCAGTAGGTAGTAGCCAGCTGTGTCCTACAGGCCTCTCAGCCTCACCATGCCTTAGGCCTGGGAAGGTGACCACATTGTTAGGTAGGAAGTTATAAATTAGCCTATGTGTGTGAGAAGGACCTAAGGCAAATAAAACATCTGCTGAAGCTTGGAAGTAGTCCAGTATTTTACACTACAGAGTCCTGCCCAGAATCCAGTAACTTTAGAGGTGGTCCCAGCCTGATAACACTGAGTAGTAAAACCCTGGGAAGAATTTTACCTATTTCACACCCAGCAGACCCTCTGTGCAGGAGATGAAGGAGGGGGAGGAGAAATGGCTGAAAGAACTGGGTCCAGCTCCCTTAAAAACCCCAGTCTGAATACAGACTGGGCACTCAGCTCAGCTCTTTCATGAGCCCACCCCCACCCCCACCCCACCTGCCCTGTCAAGTGTGTCCTCTCAATTAAACTACATAGCCTTGCTTTCCCCTGAGTGACTGGGCACTCTCTCAGGTTCTGTCTGCAGAGATGCCCATCCGCTCTGACGGATATCCCACCCTTTCAACCTTGCTACCTTGCTGACCATTCCTCTCTCACATCTGAATTCTTTCTTGCATGAAGACAAGAACCTACTGCATGCATCTCTGCTAACAATATGTCCAGGTTTCCCAGGAAGAGCCCTGACCCGGTCCTCTGAGCCCAGACTTCCACTCCTGGTTTGGTGGCTTTCCTTCTCATCCATTCACTCACTCCCAGTCTCCTTGCCTGTGAACAAGCAAGCTAGAACAGAAACACAACTCCACAAAAGCAGGCAGCCTGCCAGCCACTTATGTAATAATTTCCATTTATCAGGCAAATCGCTCCATGATACTGCACACACCATTTCAATTAATCCTCATAGCAATCCCATCGGGCAGTTTTGAGGAATGAGGAAAGTAAAGAGATTTAAGTGAGCTGACCAGAGTTATCCACCTCTGGAGAGCAGAGCTGGGTCCTGATGTCCATCTGCATAGCTCCAGCTCCTGCTCCCGCTCCTGTCCCTAAAGAGGCCACATACCTCCTCAGGACACGTGGATACCCCACCCAGCCACTGCTGACCGTGTTAAGAAGCAGAGCTTTACCAAGAAAGTTGGTCAGTTTCAACATGACAGCAACACTCTCGATACTCATATTTTTCACCCTTTTTTTTGGAATGAGGAATCTGCTCTCTGCAGCTGTGTGCTGATTGTGCTCTTGTTTCTGTAACCCGGTTCGACAGAAGAAACATTTCCAAAAGAAGCAACCACGTCTACAAAGGCACAGTTGGCCTCGAACGGATCAACCGATCAGCCAGTGGAAAACAGCACAGAGGAGTAAGTTTCACATCACGGCACAGCAGCCCCCAGACATCCTGGCGGAGCTGCGATTTCAGTACAGCCCAGAGAACGGGTGCTTCAGAGCCCCTGCTCCACATTTGCTCATCTTAATTTGTAATTGCGAAAGCTCTGCCTTAATACGTTCCCTTCGAAAAAATAAAAATCACTGCACACATGGGCTACGTGGTTGCTGCATCCAGGAAATTATTTGTCTACCTCCTGCCTTTCCCAGTCCTCCAGTGCGGGACTGTTTCCCTCCCTGCCCGCACGCTCCCTCACAGAGAAGCTGCTGAAGTTTCAGAGGCAGAACGCCCCAGTGGCGCCACTGGTCCTCCTGTCAGTCACCCTAGTGAGGGATTAACAGCAAGGGCTCTCGCATCAGACTGCTGCTGAGAATCCGGGCTTCCTTACTGGTTACCTGAGTGACCCTGCGCAGGTTCATTCCTTCCGTAACCTTTGGGCACCTCCCTCTTCCTCCGTGGCCACCGCTCTGACCCATGCCAGCATTACTGCACCAGGCTCACTGCAGCCGCAGCCGCCCTTCTCCACATCACTGCTCTGCTCACATCCTCCCTCCACTCCCGCCTATCAGCTCAAGTCTAAATCCTTGGGTGCGGGGAGGACAGGTTCCTGCAAGGTCAGCCTGCTCTCCATCCCGTGCCCCAAATCTCCCTGACTTCTCATCACTCCTCTCCCCGCTCTCCCCACGCTGGCCTCCTTGCTATTCCTCAGACATGCCAAACACACCTCTCCCTTAGACCCCTGCTGTTGCTGCTCCCTCTGCCTGCCATGTTCTTCCTCCAGAACCCACGTGGCTCACGCCTACCTCTCCTGCAGGTTTCTGCACAAATGGAAGATTTTCTTGCCCATCCTGCTAGAAATAGTGGCCCTCACGGCCGCCTGACACTCCCTGCTCTCCTTTCTTTCTGAGTGTTGGCAGAGCGCATAACGCCCTCCAAACTGAGCAGGAATCTTGAGACCAAAAGATGAAAAGGATGCTCCATTGAGGAATAGCAGAGTTTAATGGCGCAATTTACACAGGAGGTTGGGGGGCAGGTGGTCTGAGCAACTACAGCAAAGCTGATTTTGCACATCATTTACAAATCAGTGGGGAACTGCAGGTTGGAGCTGGTGTTACAATATTTCTGTACTAATCTTCAGGAGTAGCCCCTTGGGCATCCTGATGGGCCGTCCCACCATATCATCACTCACACACACTCTGTGACAAGAGAGCGGCCACGGCTAGGCGGACAGGTGGTCAGTGTCCTTCTCAGAGAGAGTAAGACTCAAGACAGAGCCACCACGGTTTGTCATCACACACCTTCCTGTTTCATTTCTCCCTTACCGCTACTGGCATCCCCTACCGCTATTTCTTTGGTGACTGTCTTTTCCCAAGTCAGCTCTGTACAGGAGTGAACGCCAGCATCCAGGAGAGCAACTGCACACAGTAGGCCCTCGACAACATCTGTCCAATGAAGGAGCAGTCTGCATGTGGCAATCAGGACCCAGGTCACACAGGGCCTTTCGATCCTGGGAAGGACTTTGGGCTTTGTTTTACCAGTGAAAGGAAGTCACTGGACAGTACATAATCTGACTTACAGCTTGAAATGATCATTGGGTCATGTGTGGAGGGAAGACCGTACTCAGGATAAAAGTGGCATCAGGGGGTGCCACTGGAGGCCAATGTGACCACCAAGCAGGAAAGATGATGAACACTTGAGCTAGGGTGAAGAAAAGGTGAGATTTCTGGAATATATTCTGGAATGATAGCTAGTAGAACTTGTTAATATGCTACGTGAGGGGTTGAAGAGGATTTGAGTTTGGGGCCTCAATCCTCCTGAGCCTGTCTCGTCTTCTGTAAAATGGACAAAAAGAGAGCAAACTGCTGGAGAAAGGACCGTGGAACACATGCCTATGACCTCAGTAGCTGTGAGTTCTTACTACTGCTCCATACTCTCTGCCTGCGCAGTAAACAAGCTTACAAAAATATCCACCCCACGGAGACTGTGGTGGAAAAGAACTTGCTGTAGCACCTCCCTCCCTTCCTAAGGGACTGGCTTTTACTTTATGTAACAGAATACTTAGTAGTATTGGAACATTTTACTTGCACACAAATAAAAGGATCTCTCATATTTCAAATGAATTATAAGGCTCTTTCAAGTTGAGTTTGTTCAATCCTTAGCAGAAAAGAGTAATTAAAAGCTGAAATTACAAACCTCTGCTGATTAAAAATCAATCGAAACATAAGATAAAGTACATCTGAAATAATAACGAGGGTTTTTAAAACCAGACATTTACTGCATTTTAATGCACCAGCAGCTAAAGTACCACTCTATCCGGTTCAATACAGGACACCTGGCAACCCTATTTGTGAGTGTAGCTCTGCTTTCTGTGAAGGCAACACCCAACCTTCTTGGCTGTGTTGGTCTGTCCTCATTTCCCCCTGGAGAACTTTTTAAACTTAGTACAGATATCATTCCCCCTCTATTACAATTTTCAGCTTCTCTCAACAGGTCGCCTACTCTGGCAAGTGCTTATGGGTTAACCCAGTATCTACTTTCAAAATCCCCCAGTGGTTGCCTCCAGGCGCTATCTGTGGGGAAGTTAGCAGTTGCTCCAGACCCCTGAGGAACTTTCTTGCTAGCATTTCCTTCTGCCTCACCAGATCTCCCCAATTTTCGATGATCAGGGTCCCCCTCTTAACTGGAAACCAGCCGCTCTTCTTTCTGGCTCCCAGAGAGGTGAATGAGACTCTCGGAATATGGGATCCCATTCCACCTTCCTTCTCCTATAACTGAACTCCTTAAATTCTCACGCTACCTGGGAACTTATAAAGGCAACCTTGAATTTGAACTGGAGCTGGAAAGACTTCCTCAAAAAGAATTTGTCCCACCTTTGAGTGCGATACATGACCTCCACAGTTCAGCTTTCTCTATTTGAGGTTTCAAAGACACTCTTGCATCTAAAAGGGAGATCCAAGAGCCAGCAGCCTCCCCAGGGAGCTTGTTAGAACTGCAGAAATGGAGCAGGCCTTTAACCTAAAGGCTAAGACTCCCTCATCCCACAGTGGGTTCGATTCTCAGCCCAGCTCCTGACTCCAGCTTCCTGCTAATGCAGATCTTGGGAGGCAGTGGTGATGGCTCAAATAATTGGGTTCCTGCCACCCACATGGGAGAGAGACCTGGATTGAGTTCCTGGCTCCCAGACATTTGGGAAGTGATCCAATAGATGGGAGCTAGTTGTCTGTTTCTCTGCCCCCCAAAGTAAAATAAAACAAAATCAGAAATGCAGAATCTGAGGTAGCATTCCAAACCTACGGAATCAGACTCGGCTTGTTAACAAGAGCCCCAGGTGATTCGCAAGCATCTGCAGGGTTGAAAGGCAAAAGCAGTGCTTGTGCTCTTCTCTTCCTATGGCTGCAGAGAATTCAGACAACTTGCCCTATTAAAAGGTCCTCACCATCCAATCTTAAGCCACTTCCTTCAACACCCCTTGAAGTCAGGGCCTCTTTTCTGGGTTCCTTTCCCTTCTCGGGGCCATCCCCCGACTCCTCTGCTCAGGCCAAAGCTCATCTCTTGGGGCCACATTCAATGTTAGCATTTCTTTAAGGGCTGTGGTTTTTGCTGTACTTCTTCCCAGGCTGGACCTCTAATACAGAGCCAGTGCTGCTGCCCCCAGGCACCTCGTTTAACCTCTCCTGGGAGAGCCCCTTGGAGCTGAGCCTGACTCCTCAGTCACGTGCCCTCAGCCTGTGGCACGGCAGGGCCTTGGGAGTCCCCTTTCCCATTGCTCACCCTGAAGTCAAGTTCCCTACCCTGCATGACTTCCTATCCCTGTTCCCCTTTTTTCCCAGCTGTTCCCTACAGCCCCAAGAGACAACCAGAATACAGTCCAGTAACAGCTGCTTTTAAAATGGGAGACACCCAGGGAAGGGGAGAAGGAGGCTGTTTAAGAAAACTGCCTCCATGGGGCTGGCGCTGTGGTGTAGCAGGTAAAGCTGCCACCTGCAGTGCTGGCATCCCATATGGGCATCAGTTCAAGCCCCCACTGCTCCACTTCCGATCCAGCTCTCTGCTAATGCACCTGGGAAAGTAGTAGAAGATGGCCCAAGCCCTTTATACCCTGTACCCACATGGGAAACCCGGAAGAAGTTCCTGGCTCCTGACTTAGGATCAGCCCAGCTCCAGTCATTGTAGCCATCTGGGGAGTGAACCAGCGATGGAAGATCTCACTCTCTGCATCTGCCTCTCTGTAACTCTGCCTTTCAAATAAATAAATAAATATTAAACAAAAAAGAAAAGAAACAAAACTGCCCCCAGGCACTGGTGTGGTGTAGCACCCCAGTTATTCTGCTTTCAATCCAGCTCCCTGCTAAAGCATCTGGGGAAGCTGTGGGTGGGGGGCAGGATGTTAATGGAAAGGAAGGGGAGGGAAGGAGAAGGGAGGAAAGAAGGACAGAAGCAAGCAGTGTGCACCCTGGGAAATAACAGATGATGGCTCAAGAGATTGGATTGCTGCCATATACATGGGAAATCTTGACTGAGCTCTGGACTCCTGGCTTCAGCCTGGCCCAGCCCTGGCTGTTGTAGGCATTTGGGGAGTGAGCCAACAGATGAAAGATCTCTCACTGTCTCTCCATATGCATTTCAAAAAAAAAGGGGGGGGGTACAGGCCAGAAGATGATCATGGCTTCTCTGAAACAAGGCGGTGCTGAGAGGTTGGGGGAATGCATATGCTTAAAGCACTAGATTCTGCAGTGGCCTGGGGCTTATAGTTTGGGGTAGCTGTTGAAGCTTTCCAATGTGAAGAAGAGGATTTCAGATTACTGTACTGCACTCTGGAAGTCATGGCCTCAGCTGGAATCACAGCAGAAGGCTTCTTGGCTCTCAATCTAGTGCTCAGGTTACTTAACCACACATTTTTTTTACCCTTTATCATTTATTACATATTTGGTTTCCCACAAAAAAGATTTATTAAAAATATACTTCCAGCATTTTAAAAAATATTCTTAGAATATTGTTCATATTCATTATTAAAAGAGTGGCAAAGTTTTATGTGCTTTATTTTGTAGTTATTTGTGTACTTTTTACGTACCAAGCACTGTCCTTGGAGCTTTATAAAGATTAACTCATTTAATCTTTAAAATACCTAATAAAACAGGTACTGTTATTAACCTCATTCATAGAAGAGGAAATGAAGGCACAGAGTTTAACTCACTTCCCCAGCCAATAAGGAATGAGCCAGAATGCAAACCCACAGAGGCTGGCTGAGCCACAGCCATCCACTTAACCACTGGGTTGTGCTTCTCAGAAGGGCCTGAACATGTGTGAGTGTGTGTATCAGATATTAATATATTTTATATAATAATATTTCTACTTAAATATGTATGTAGGGGGAGAGAGAAGGATCTAGGTGCATTGTTCTCCAAATGGCCACCTTCCCCATTTCCAACATATACCTAAAGCCCTGTTCGGAGAGCTGTGTCCTTTCGTAGGTAGAACCTCCTGAGGAGTCTACAGGAGCAGCTCCATAAGTCTCTGTTCTTCATCTGAGATATGAAATAGCACTGGATGAACTACTGTGTCCAGGAAGTAAGGAAACTTCCCGTTTAAAAATGATTAAAACTTTTGGGGAAACTCATCAGACAACTTTTCTTTAGGTTTGACTTTGTGAGCTGTCATGGATTAAAAGCTAATTCCGGGCTGGTTTTGTGCTTTTTGGATGAAGTGTAATGAGGGTTTGTTCTGTGCAGCTTGAGATATCTAATGTGTCTGTGTAGTTTCAACTGAAATTTCTGCAGTCGGGCCGGGCCTTATGGAAAAGGTGGCTCCAGTAAACAGGCACAGGGAAAGCAAATGGAATTGTAGCTACCGGTGCATGCGCGCCCTCTGCCGGCCACACGTGCACTATCCCGCCCGCTAAGGGCAACTGCTGGGCTCCTGAGTTCCAGCCTCCTGCAGTATTACAATCACACTACATTTAACACTTACGTGAGCTGGGCACACTGTGCCTGGCCTAATGGGGCACACCCAAGTCAGATCACTGGTACAGCAACGTGATAGGTGTGTCACTGCAGCTACGCTTCATGGCCCCATTAGTTTACGACCACAAGTTGCTCACAAGAGCCCAAGTCAAACAGCACAGCACAATGCGCTTTTGTTGGGAAGGAGAACGGGTGACTCACTAGGGTTTGCTCTGTGTACAGAAACAGATGACTTGCACAGGAACAACAGGACTAGTGGGTGCTCCTTGGAGACCCAGGCCACCTGTGGGGAGCCCTGACAGCTAGCTCTGCAGGATGGAAGCAGGAGCAGCAGAGAAAGGTCAGCATTTAACAAAAGGGTAGAAGTTAAGAACAGGGGCCAGAAGGAGACCCCATGCATTTTTCTATTAGATTAGTAAGCAAAAAGTGCATTAAGAATGCACAACCAACATCTCTGATACTTTTTATAACAAGATGCTAGCTTATCTTCCCACTAGAGCTTGGATTTTTTTTTCTTCTTTTTTTAACTTTTTTTTTTTATTATTTGACAGGTAGAATTACAGACAGAGACAGACAGACAGAAAGGTCTTCCTTCCGATGTTCACTCCCCTAATGGCCGCCATGGCAGGCGCTGTGCCAATCCAAAACCAGGAGCCTGGTGCTTCCTCCTGGTCTCCCATGCAGGCGCAGGGACCCAAGCACTTGGGCCATCCTCCACTGCCCTCCCGGGCCACAGCAGAGAGCTGGCCTGGAAGAGGAGCAACTGGGACAGAATCCAGCGCCCCGACCGGGACTAGAACCCGGTGTGCCGGTGGTTTTCTAACAGAATTTTATTTGGTCTCGTTTGAAAAACGAGACCAAGAGGCCTTCACAAATTCTAAAACACAAAAATTCTTTCTGTTCCTCTTTTCAAATTTCCTCAGATTCTGGACACATGCAGCTACTCCCTGTGCCTTTTAGTTAACTCTTTGTCTCCTCCAGCAATGATTCCACTGTGGAGGAAATGCCGCGGAAACATACCCACTATTCAAGCCAAGAAGAAAAACACCTGGAAGGAGAGAAAGTTTTTTTTTTTTTAATTTCTTTTAAAACAGGTGGAAGGAGAAAACTAAGGAGGTAGAGAAACAGACTACTCCATGCAGCCTTCTTTCTGGACAAATGTCTTGGACCCACGCCCTGCAGAAATGCCCAACATGACAAGAGAGTAAATGTAATTACAATGAGGCTGTTTGATGAACCTCTTCTAAAAAGGTTCCTATGAAAGTGCCATTCAGAAAGTCTATCGAAAAGAAACAGGGAGGAAGGAGAGACAAAACTTGAGCCTCTTGAGAGTGGAAGCAAAAGAAAAAAAAAAAAGGAAGGAGGGAGAAGGTTGGGGAAGCAGAAATAGGAAACAAATACAGACAATTAGGAGGCAGGTGCCTGCACTATCACGAACATCTTAAACCTATAAGGATCACGCACGTTGGAAAAACACAGCAGTCAGAAGTGCTTAAGGTAAAAAGTGAGAGCGTGGAGGTGGAGGCTATGACAAGGGACCTGAATGCTCACCTGCTTAAAATCAGCCCTGGACACCTGTGGTTTAAACCAAGTACTCGCAGCCAGGGACTTAACAGAAGACCTTTAGATGGACTGCCTGCCCCTGAAAATCCTCACTGAGCGCTCAGCAAATGTAAGCCCTATTGCAAAACAAAAAACCTACCTCCCTATTTTACTTAGTTAATAAAAACAAAATCTCTATTTTATGCATGCCTGAAATGTTAACAAGGTACCCGTAGCAATTTTGTGCAAGTACGTTAAAAGTATGACCCTTGAACAAATAACAGAGGTTAGAGGTGCCACCCCCACCCAGTGTAAAATCCCAGGACTTGACTCCCTCACATGTACCTAATCGCCTGCTAGTGACCAGAAGCCTTACTGACAACATACATCCATTTTGTATTGTATTATACACAGTGAACACCACCCAAGAATCCCAGGCATCACTCTACAGTGACAGCAACAGACAATGGCTAGTGTGCCACCACTCGGATGCAGTGATTGGTACCACATCCTCATGGTCACTCATGTATCCTGCCACTGCAAATGGTACCATGTGTGGTGTGTGTGTACGTGCATAGTTTTGATAAATTTTAACCTTTTAGTAATAGATGTGTGTATATTTTATGGTAGTAAGTGATAAAATAGACTATCACCTCCATGTATTTTACACATTCATGACATAGCTAACTTTTTCAGTATCTCCAGGCTTTGAGGTTTATTTTTCCAAATGTCAACAATCTCCAAAAAAATGCACAGAAGTAGACTCACATGGTTCAAATCACTGTTGTTCAAGAATTAACTGCTGGGGCTGGCACTGTGGTGCAGTGGTTATTAATGCCCTGGCCTGAAGCGCCAGAATCCCATATGGGCACGGTTCTAGTCCCAGCTGCTCCTCTTCCGATCCAGCTCTCTGCCATGGCCTGGGAAAGCAGTAGAAGATGGCCCAAGTGCTTGGGCCCCTGCACCCACGTGGGAGACCCAGAAGAAGCTCCTGGCTCCTGGCTTCAGATCGGTGCAGCTCCAGCCTCTGCGGCCATCTGGGTAGTGAACCAGCGGATGGAAGACCTCTCTGTCTCTACCTCTCTCTGTAACTCTTTCAAATAAATAAAATAAAACTTAAAAAAAAAAAAAAGAATCCACTGCATATTCTGACAACCAAGATCTGTGGGGATATAGTGGGAAAAGCTGATCCAAGATTCACCTGGTTAAATCTTATGTATATGCCTCTTGTCTGTCCTAATTCAGCAAGGCAAGGGGTGGGAATAAGAATGAGGATGGAGAGAAGGGGCTGTCAGACTCTTGTCTTTGGACTGACGATAAATTAAACCATGTTGAATTTCCATGGGTACTGTAGAATTTCACACAACTTGAAGAGAGATTTAGACAGTAGTTTCTGATCTGTCTTTAACATACAATAGTTAATCCTGAAGCAGAGTTAATATGTAATTCTTATCTATTACATATAATAGTGCTACATAATAATCAAATATTTATGCATTAATAAGCATATATATAGTTATAAATGTCTATTCATTTAACAGTTAATATTTATAAGTAATAATTTATATTTATATCCCTTACACATAATTATAAAAAGAACCCTAATGTGTTACTTCATTAATTATTAAAGCATCACTTAGGCCATTAATCAGACATCTACTATATTCTAGCAAGATAAGAACTAGTTCAGGGCCAGCACTGTGGCGTGGCAGGTTAAGCCGCCGCCTGCAGTGCCAGCATCCCATATGGGCACTGGTTCAAGGCCCGCTGCTCCACTTCCGATCCATCTCTCTGCTGGCCTGGGAAAGCAGTGGAAGATGGCCCAAGTGTTTGGGCCCCTGCACACACGTGGGAAACCCATAGGAGGCGCCTGGCTCCTGGCTTCGGATCAGCGCAGAAAGTAGTGGAGGATGGCCCAAGTCCTTGGGCCCCTGCACCCGCATTTGAGTCCCTGAGGAAGCTCCTGGCTCCTGGCTTCAGATCAGCACAGCTCTGGCCATTGTGGCCAGTTGGGGAGTGGGCCAGAGGAGGGAAGACCTCTTTCCCTCTGTCTCTACCTCTCTCTGCAACTCTTTCAAATAAATAAAAAGATAAATAAATCTTTAAAAAAAAAAAAAAAAGGAACCTGGAGCTGAGATTGAGGCCTCAATCAACTAGAACTAAGTTTAGGACGAAGGCTATGGGTGAAAAGCTGTGCCAGAATACTTTTCCTCTCCCTTAGTCATTTAATTTACACAGGTAAACTTGTGGTCACAAGGACTAAAATAATAATAATGTGACATGATAAGACTATTTTCTGCCCCAATTCTAGGCATGTACAATTCTTAATCACAAACTACTTTATTGGTTTGCCTGAGAAACCACTGTCACAGAGATCAGAAATACCCAGAAACGGAGCATTCTCTGGGTGGGTCTACATGGGAATCTGAGGGTAGCCTGATGAACAAGGAATCAGCACAAGGAAGTTCAAAGAATGAAGTTATATAATGGTCCTGGGCTCCGATAGCTGCGCATCCATCCAACTGTTGGAATATCTGACTCTTACAGCATCACATGGGACCATACGGCCACTGGGCCCATGGATGCTGGAGTGTATGAGGCTCAGAATTGAAAAAAGGAGAGAATTAAAACAGACTAGGAATTGCTCTGTCCTAGGGAACATTTAGAATTTTGCTGTTTTTGTGGACTGGAGATCTTTTTTTAAGCATAAATCATTTTTCATAAAGGCCCACCAGTTCCTTGGCCCTTGGTGTAGGTTCTCTTGTATTCAGTGGATAAAATGGTCCTGTCTGTCGTAGCTGCAGCCAAAGGCACAGGAACCAGCACTCCTGATAGGATTAAGGGAGTGACAGGTATGGTGCTGGAGTAAGTCATGGATGGAAGCTCCATGGGAGCAGGAAGAAAAATGTATCCCTAGCACCCACACAGGGCGTGGTTATAGAAGGCAAAAATAAATATTTGAACATGAATGAACAAATTCATAGATAAACCAGAAAGCCAAAGTAGGAGGAGGATGAAGAAGCTAGATTTAAGTAAATAAACCCCAAGAGATCAGAATTCAGGAAATTAAGTATAAAAGGTTCTGACACTTGAATAAGAGTGGACAGGCTTAATCATAACAGTGGCCTCTGCTATATTTCCTGCGGACCTAGGGTCAATATATTTCTAGATATTTTGTCCAACATTTTATAGTGAAAATTTACAAACATTTAGCAAGAATGAAATAATTTTATAGTGAACACTTTATACCCACCTACCTTGACCATAAGATTAACATTTCACTGAACTTGGTTTATTGTCTATTCATTTCTCTATTAATCTGTTATCTTTGATGCATTTAAAGGTAAATTAAAGGAAGCTGGAGGTGTGGCACAGCCAGTTAAGCTGCCACTTGAGATGTCAGCATCCCATATGAGCGCCAGTTTGAGTCCTGGCTATTCTGCATCCAATCCAGCTCCCTGCTAATACACTTGGGAAAGATGATCTGAGTACTTGGGCCCCTGACACCTTTGTGGGAGACTTAGAGGGAGTGCCTGGCTTCAGCCCAACCTAGACCTTGCCGTTGTAGCCATTCGAGGAGTGAAACAGTAGACTGAAAATCTCTTTCTGTCTCTCCTCCCTTCTCTGGCATTCTGCCTTTCAAATAAATAAATAAATCTTTTTCAAAAAAAATTAAAGACATCACCAGACTTCCCCCTAAATAACTGTTTGCATATCATTAACTAAAACTAAGTATCTATTGACTTTTAAAATTTTTGTTAAATTTATATATAATACAATCTAAAAATCTTATAAATTCCCAAGTTGTAAGAAATGCTTGGGGCTGGCACTGTGGCACAGCAGGTTAAGCAACCACCTGTGACACTGGCATCCCATACAGGCACCAGGTAGAGCCCTGGCTGCTCCAGTTCCAATCCAGCTCCCTGCTAATGGCCTGGGAAGGCAGAGAAGGATGGCCCAAGTGCTTGAGCCCCTGTACCCATGTGGGAGACCTGGCAGAGTCTCTTGGTTCCTGGCTTCAGCCTGGCACAACCCTAGCTGTGTGGCCATCTGCGAAGTGAAACAGCAGATGAAAACTCTCCCTCTCTCTGACTCTCTGTCTCTATTTCTGTAACTCTGCCTTTCAAATAAATTAAAATATTAAAAAAAAAGATATGCTAACACCTGTGTATCCCCAATAACTATCAAGATACATAACATAATTAAATAAAATTTTAAAAAGATAGAGAACATTACCAGCATTTCAGAAGCTTCCTATATATCTTTTTTTTTTTAAGATTTATTTATTTATTTGAAAGTCAGAGTTACACAGAGAGGAGAGACAGAGAGAGAGAGAGAAAGATCTTCCATCTGCTGGTTCACTCCCCAATTGGCTGCAATAGCTGGAGCTGCACCTATCCAGAGCCAGGAGCCAGGAGTTTCCTCCGGGTCTCCCATGTGGGTGCAGGGGCCCAAGGACTTGGGCCATCTTCCACTGCTTTCCCAGGCCACAGCAGAGAGCTCTATCAGAAGTTGAGCAGCAGGCCTTGAACCAGTGCCCATATTGGGATGTTGGCACTGCAGGCGGCAGCTTTACCTGCTAAGCCACAGCAACACCCCCCCCCCCCACCCATATATCTTTAAAGACTGTAGGGCCGGCACTGTGGTGTAGCAAGTGAAGTCGCTGCCTGTAGTGCCGACATCCCATATGGGCACTGGTTCGAGTCCCAGCTGCTCCACTTCCAATCCAGCTCTCTGCTAATGCCTGGGAAGGCACTGGAGGATGGCCCAAGTGCTTGGGCCCCTGCACGCGTGTGGGAGACCCAGAAGAAGCTCCTGGCTCCAGATCAGCTCAGCTCCGGCCATTGTGGCTATCTGGCAAGTGAGCCAGTGGATGGAAGACCTCTCTCTCTCTCTCTCTCTTTTCCTCTTCTCTCTCTGTGTAACTCTTTCAAATAAATAAATCTTATTTTAAAAAAAAGGATGGAATCTAGAGAAAATTTTTTTTAAAAGATTGATTGATTGATTTGAAAGCTAGAGAAGGAGAGAGAGAGAGATCTGCCATCTGTTGGTTCACACCTCAAATGCTCACATGAGTAGGGGTTGGGTCAGGCAGAAGCTAGGACCAAGAATTCCATGAGCTCTCCCATGTGGGTGGCAGGAACAGGTGTTCAGACGATAATTTGCTGCCTACCAGGCACATTAGCAGGAAGCTGGATCAGAAGCAGAGGCAGAACTCCATCCCCGGCACTCCAATAAGGGATGTGGGTGTCCCAAACAGCAGTTTAACTGACTGTGCCACGATGCCACCCTCTCCCCATAATTTTTAAGAATCACTTTTTAAAGAGGAATATGAATAAAAGAAATGTTGAAACTTCTATGTGTTCTTATCACAGCTTAAAACAGAGAAAACAGGCCTTTTTAGAGTGGGGGTAACTTGAACTCTGTCCACATCATCCTAAGAAATGATCTCAAGTAATTACATCTAGAATGAAACACCGGCTGTCATCAGATTTCAGACAGTCTCAAAGTAAAATAAATATAAACATACAGCTTAGCAAACCTCTCTCCTCTTTCACAAATACAGACATTGGAAGAAATGTGCTCAGTCACACCCTGACTTCTGTTCTACAACTCAGCCTCCTGGGTCCACACTACTCTTGACAGCTTTCTGTACTTTTTCTAGTACTCAGGCAAATGAGATTGTTTAAGCTGGTAAACCCTTTTTCTCCTTAAACTGTTTGTGAGGAACCATTCAAAATGCTTTATAATCATACATCTCAAGATAATAAAATCCCTGGGGCCAGTGTTGCGGCACAACGGGGAACGCAGCAGATGATGGCCCTGCTATCCACACAGGAGGTCCAGAAGCTTCTGGCTTCAGCCTGGCCCAGTGCTGGCCACGACAGCCATCTGAGGAGTGAACCAGTGGATGAAAAGTGTGTGTGTCTCTCTCCCCCTCCCTCCTTCTCTTTCTCTCCTCTCTTTCTTTCAAAATAATAATAATTACAAAAAAGATAATAAGCTGATTTACATTACCAGATTTGATCTTCAAATAACCAGCAGTTTGATGTGTAAGATGGCGGATGCAGCTGCTGGCTTTAGAACACGGAACTACAGTCATGTCTGTGCACTACCTTGGCACTGTGATGTCACTAAAATGCCATTTTTAAAATCTAGTTATGGAAATTTCCAATCATAAAAATAGGATAACAGTGATGTACTTATCACCTATCCCTTACAATGATCTTAGTTAAAAATGCATTTAAGGGGCCATAATATTGAAATGGGTTAAGCTGCTGCCTGTAATGCCAGCATCCCATATGGATGCCAATTTGAGTCCTAGCTGTTCCACTTCTAATCCAGCTCTGTGCTAATACACCTGGGAAAGCAGGGGAGGATGGCTCAAGTTATTGGACCCCTGTAACCACATGGGAGACCCAGGTGAAGCTCCTGGCTCCTGGATTCAGCCTGGCCCATTGTAGCTTTTGAAGCCATTTGGGGAGTGAACCAGCAGATGGAAGACCTCTCCTCTCCTCTCTCTCTCTCTCTCTCTCTCTCTCTCCCCCACCTCTCTCTCTCTCTCCCCACCTCTCTCTCTCTCTCTCTCTCCCCCCCACCTCTCTCTCTCTCCCCCACCTCTCTCTTTCTCCCTCCCTCTCTTTCTCCTTCCCTCTCTCTCTCTCTGTAACTCTGCCTTTCAAGTAAATAAATAAGTAAATAAACCTAAATTTTAAAAAGTGAAGGATAAATTAAGACATTCCTAGATAAACAAAAACTGTGGGAGTTCATCACCAGTAGACCTGCCTTACAAGAATTGCTGAAGGGAATTCATTCACATTGAAACAAAAGGATATTAGATAGGAATATAAAATCATATGAAAACATAGAGCTCTCTGGTAAAGGTAAATATACAGAAAAATACAGAACCTGTGATACTGCAATGGGGGTGTATAAATCACTTTTAGCTCTGTTACATAATTTAAAAGAAAAAAGCATAAAATAACTATAAAATTATTCCAATGAGTAGAAAAATACTGAAAGATGTAACTTGTGACATCGATAAAATAGGAAGAAGATGTAAAGGAATAGAGTTTTTGTATGCAATTCAAGTTGTTTTCAGTTTACAGTGTTATGTTTTATGTAATCCTATGGGTGACCACAAAGAAAATGTCTATAGGATACAGAAAATGAGAAGTGAATCAAAACACATCACTCTTTTAAAAAATCAATAAAACACAAAGGAGGCCGGCGCCGCGGCTCAATAGGCTAATCCTCCGCCTGTGGCACCGGCACACGGGGTTCTAGTCCCGGTCGGGGTGCTGGATTCTGTCCCAGTCGCTCCTCTTCCAGGCCAGCTCTCTGCTGTGGCCCAGGAGTGCAGTGGAGGATGGCCCAAGTGCTTGGGCCCTGCACCTGCATGGGAGACCAGGAGAAGTACCTGGCTCCTGGCTTCAGATCAGCGCAGTGCGCCAGCCGTAGCGGCCATTTTGGGGGTGAACCAACAGAAAAAGGAAGACCTTTCTCTCTGTCTCTCTCACTGTCTACTCTGCCTGTCAAAAAAAAAAAAAAAAAAACACAAAGGAAGTCCACAAAAGAGGGAATGAGGGACAAAATAATGATATAATGATACATAAAATACATTTAGCAGAATGACAATCGTAAGTACTTCTCTATCAGTAATTACTTCAAATGAAAATGGATTAAGCTCTTTCATCAAAAGACATACAGTAGTAGTTGAATTGAGTTTTTAAAAAAGAAAAAGAGATCCAACAAGATTCTGTCTATAAAAGAGACTCCACTTAAGATAAAAAGATAAAAATACATATATAGCCTGAAATTGAAAGGGTAGAAAAAGATACTCTGTGTAAATTGCACCCAAAAGAGAGCAAGGATAGCCATCCTTAAGTCATAGGTAATAGACTTTAAGTCAAAAACTGTCACAATTGTGGGAGGCTTGTGTGCCAGGACTGTGAAAATACTGAAGCAGTGTGGGAAAGTTCAGGGTGTGGCTGGGACTTTGGGAAGTCACTGTGGGAGGCTCCACAAGCTCAGGGTTCCCTGGTTCGCTGGTGAGGGACATTGCTGTGGAATCTGTGCTTACACCGAGGACTGCACAGATCATTTGGGTGGTTCTTGGGGCAGCACAGACAAATACTATACCCACTGGGGCTAGCACCCAGGTACCAGTCTCCTTTGAGGAGAGGATGTGAGTTGAATGTACACCAACAGAGCAGAACAAACCTCCCTTCTGATTAAAAAAATAAATAAATAAATAAATAAGAGGGAGATTTACCATGCCCAACCTGAGTGTCATCTTGAACACTCCCTTCACCCTGGAGCACTGAACAGAGCTCCCTGGCCACAACCAGCACACACCTCTAGGTGTTCACTGAAAAAGTAGACACTCCACTAACCCAGAGGCATAGTCCAAAGATAAAAGCCACCACAGTGAAAAAACAATGAAACCAACAAATAATAAATGCACCAATTCAAGAAGCAAGAATAAGGAAAACATGACGCCCCCAAAAGAACACAACACTTTAATACTGGATTGTGAAGATGAAGAGAGTGAAGAAATGCCAGAAATGGAATTCAAAAAATTGATCGTAGGATTACTTAGAAGTAATCAGAAGCAAATACACGAACTAATGAAATCTGTACATGACATGAAAGAAAATTTCATCCACAAAACCGAGATCTTAGAATGAAATCTTGGAAATGAAGAATTCAACAGAACAAATAAAATATGCCGTGGGAAGCCTTAACAAATAGAAATGGTGAAGTAGAAGAAAGAATATCCAACTTAGAAGACAAATTGCAGGAAATTATACAGTAGGACCAAAAACAAGAAGAGGAAATTAGAAAACTAAAAAACACTTATTGGGAATCTACAGGATACTATCAAATGACCAAACATAGGGGTTCTAGGAGTTCCTGAAGGCGTAGAAGAAAAGAAAGGACTAGAAGGCCTTTTTAGTGAAATAACATCAGAAAACTTCCCTAATTTGGAGAAAGAAAGGGACATCCAAAGACAGGAAGCATAGAACTCATAATACATATGACCACAGAAGATCTTCACCATGACACATTATAGTCAAACTTTCAACACTAAAAAATAAAGAAAATATTCTAAAATATACAGAGAAAAACACCAGATTACATTCAGAGGATCTCCAATTAGACTCACAGTGGACTTCTCATCAGAAACCCTACAGTTAGGAGAGAATGGTGAGATACAATCCAAGTCTTAAGAGAGAAAAACTGTCAACCCAGAATACTGTACCCTGCAAAGCTCTCATTTATGAATGAAGGTTAAATAAAGACCTTCCATAACAAACAGAAATTGAAATAATTTGTCACCATTCGTCCAGCCTTGCAAAAGATGCTTAAGGAAGTGCTGCAGACAGAAACACAGAAACATGGCCATCACTATGAAAGAAAATAAAGGCAGAAAACCTCCCAGTAAAAGTACAAAAGAAATTCAAAGTAAAAAATTGGAATATTTATGGGAAAAATGGCAGGGTGAAGTCATTACTTATCAATAATCACCTTGAATGTAAATGGCCTCAACTCTCCAGTTAAGACACAGGCTGGCTGAATGAATTAAAAAACAAAACCCATCTATTTGCTGCCTACAAGAAACACTTCTCACCAACAAAGATGTGCACAGACCGAAAGTGAAATGATGGAAAAAGATATTCTATGCTAACAGAAACCAAAAAAAAAAAAAAAAAAAAAAAGCTGGTGTAGCCATCCTAATATCAGACAAAATAGATTTAACACAAAAACTGTTAAAAGAGACAAAGAAGGACACTATGTAACAAGGGATCAATTCAACAGGAAGATGCAACTATCATAAACGTATATGCACCTAATTACAGGATGCATGGCTATTTAAAAGAAATGTTAAGGAATCTAAAGGGAGACATAGTCTCAAATACAATAGTAATAGGAACTTCAATACTGCACTTACAGCAATGGAGAAATCAATCAAGCTGAAAATCAGCAAGGAAACATCAGAGTTAATCGATACTATAGGCAAAATGGACCTAACATATCTACAGTGCTTTCCATCCTACATCCTCAGAATACACATCCTTCTCACCACTGCATGGAACTTTCTCTAGTATTGACCACATACAAGGCCATAAAGCACATCTTATAAATTAAAAAAAAATCAAAATCATACCATGCATCTTCTTCGACCACAATGGAATGAGGCTAATAATCAGCAACTCAGGAATCTCTAGAACATATGCGAACACATGGAGACTGAAAAACATGCTCTTGAATGAACAGTAGGTCATAGAAGAAATCAAAAGAGAAATAAAAAACATTTCTGGAAACAGTCCACTCTGCCTGTCAAAACAAAACAAAACAAACAAACAAAAAAAATAAATGAAGATGACAATACAATATATCAAAACTTACAGGATATAGCAAAAGCAGTGTCAAGAGGAAAGTTTATAGCAATTGGTGCCTACATCAAGATTGGAGAGGCACCAAATAAATGAGCTATAAATGCATCTCAAGGATCTAGAAAAACAACAGCAAACCAAACCCAAAACTAGCAGGAGGAAAGAAAAATTAAAATCAGAGAAGAAATCAACAAAATTGGAACCAAAAAAAAAAAAACACAAAAGGTCAACAAAACAAAGAGCTGGTTCTTTGAAAAAATAAACAAAATAGACACACCACTGGCGCAACTAACCAAAAAAAGAAGAGAAGACCCAAATTAATAAAATTAGAGATGAAAAAGGAAATGTAACAACAGACACCACAGAAATAAAAAGAATCATCAGAAATGACTACAAAGAGCTGTATGCCAACAAATTCGGAAACCTAGAAAAAATAGATAGAATCCTGGACACGTACAATCTACCTAAACTGAGCCATGAAGACACAGAAAACCTAAACAGACCCATAGCCAAGACAGAAATTCAATCAATACTAAAGACTCTCCCAACAAAGAAAAGCCAAGGACCAGATGGCTTCACTGCTGAATTCTACCAGACATTTAAAGAACTAACTCCAATTCCTCTAGAGCTATTCAAAACCATTAACAGGGAGGGAATCCTCCCAAATTCTTTCTATGAAGCCAGCATCACCTTAATTCCTAAACCTGAGAAAGATTCAACAGAGAAGGAAAACTAGACCAATTTCCTTGATGAACACAGATGCAAAAATCCTCAAAAAATACTAGTCAATCAACCCAACAACACATCAGAAAGATCACTCACGAGGACCAAGTAAGATTTATCCCTGGTAAGCAGGAATTGTTCAACATTCACAGATCAATAAATCACATTAACAAACTGAAGAACAAAAACCATATGATTATCTCAACAGATATAGAGAAAGCATTTGATAAAATACAACATCCTGTCACGATGAGAAATCTAAGCAAATTGGGTAGAGAAGGAACATCCTTCAACACAATCAAGGCAATTTATGACAAATCCACAGCCAGCATCCTATTGAATGGGGAAAAGTTGAAAGCATTCCCACTGAAATCTGGTACCAGACAAGGATGTCCACTCTCACCATTGCTATTCAAAATAGTCCTGGAAGTTTTAGCCAGAGCCATCAGGCAAGAGAAAGAAATCAAAGGGATGCAAATTGGGAAGGAGAAAGTCAAACTATCCCTATTTGTAGATGACATGATTCTATATACAGAGGATCCATAACACTCCACTAAGAGACTACTGGAACTCAGAAGAGTTTGGTAAAGTAGCAGAAAATAAAATCAATACACAAAAATCAACAGCCTTTGTATACACAGACAATGCCATGGCTAAGAAAGAATTTCTAGTAAAATCAATCCCACTCTTAATAGCTATCAAAAAAATCAAACTTCTTGGAATAAATTTAATTAAGGATGTCAAAGATCTCTATGATAAGATTACAAAACATTAAAGAAAGAAAAAGAAGATACAAAAAAATAAAAAATTTTTCATATTCATGGATTGGAAGAATCAGTATCATCAAAATGTTCACAATTCTGAGAACAATTTACAGATTCAATGCTATTGGGGCCAATGTTGTGGCACAGTGGGTTAAAGTGCTGGCCTGAAGCGCCAGCATCCCACAGGGGCACTGGTTCTAGTCCTGGCTGCTCCTCTTCCAATCCAGCTCTCTGCTATGGCCTGGGATAGCAGTAAAAGATGGCTCACGTCCTTGGGCCCCTGTACCCACATGGGAAACCCAGAGGAACTTCCTGGCTTCTGGCTTCAGATTGGTGTAGCTCTGGCAGTTGCAGCCATGTGGGGAGTGAACCAGCAGATGGCAGATATCTGCCCCTCTCTATATATAACTCTGATTTACAAATAAATAAGTAAATCTCTTTAAAAAATCAATATCATAGGCTACATTAACAGAATGAAGACCAAAAAACATAATCATCTCAATTGATACAGAATAAGCATTTGATAAAATTCAAGCTTTTTCATCATGAAAACACTCAGCAAAATAGAAGGAAATTGCCTCAACATAATAAAGTCCATGTATGTAAAGTTTGTAACTAGTATCATACTTAATGAAAATAAACTGAAAGGTTTCCCCTTTAAGATCAGGAACAAGGTAAAGATGTTCTCTCCTGCCATTTCTATTTGACATATCACTGAAGAACCTACCTAGAGCAACTAGGCAAGAAAAATAAATAGAAGTCATTCCAGTTGGAAAGGAAAAAATAAAATCATCTATATTCACTAGTGAACATAATCTTCTATGTAGGAAATCCTACTGATTATACACACACACACATACTTTAGAACCAATAAATAAATTCAGTACAGTTACAGGATACAAAATCAACATGCAAATATGAGTTGTTTCTACTCACTAACAACGAATTTGTAAAGGAAATTAAAACTAATCTCATTTACAATAGCATCAAAAAGAATAAAATATTTAGGAATAAACATAACTAAGGAGGCAGAAGGCTTGTATCATAAAAATTACAAAACACTGCTTAAAAATTTAAAGGAAAATAAATGGAAAGACATCCATGTTCATGATTCAGAAGAATTTGTATTGTTAAAGTACCCATACCGCCTAAGCAATCTGCAGAGCCAGTGTAAACCCTATCAAAATTCCAATGCCAGCCATCAAAGAAGGAGGTACCTTTCTCTAAAGGGAGGAGAGAGCTTCCACTTTGATTATGGTCTTGTCTAAATAAGATCAGAGTTGGTGAACTCAAGAGGCTTCCATAGCCTTGGCAGCTCATGACAAGAGCCTCGGGTGATTACTGACATCATAAATAAATGTCAGTTGCTAAATCAACAACAGGAGTCACTGTGCACTTGTTCCCCATGTAGGACCTCTGTCCTTAATGTGTTGTACTATGAGAATTAACGGTAAAACCAATCTTCAAACAGTACTTTATACTTTATGTATCTGTGTGGGTGCAAACTGTTGAAATCTTTACTCAGTATAGAGTTGATCTTCTGTATATAAAGCTAATTAAAAATGAATCTTGGCTGGCGCTGTGGTTCACTAGGCTAATCCTCCACCTTGCGGCACCGGCACACCGGGTTCTAGTCCCAGTCGGGGCGCCAGATTCTGTCCCGGTTGTCCCTCTTCCAGGCCAGCTCTCTGCTGTGGCCAGGGAGTGCAGTGGAGGATGGCCCAAGTACTTGGGTCCTGCACCCCATGGGAGACCAGGAGAAGTACCTGGCTCCTGCCATCAGATCAGCGCGGTGCACTGGCCGCAGCGCGCTGGCCACGGCGGCCATTGGAGGGTGAACCAACGGCAAAGGAAGACCTTTCTCTCTGTCTCTCTCTCTCACTGTCCACTCTGCCTGTCAAAAAATAAAAAATTTAAAAAAATGAATCTTAATGAAGAATGGGATGGGAAAGGAAATAGGAGATTCCTCTAGCAGGTGGGAGACTGGTTATGGGGGGAAGAACCACTATAATCCAAAAGTTGTACTTTTGAAATTTATATTTATTAAATAAAAGCTTTCTATTAAAAAAAATCCCATTGCCATTTTTTGCTGTAGGGAAAAAAATCCTAAAATTCATACAGAATCTCAAAGGACCCCATATAGCTCAAACAATTTTTTGAAAGAAAATTGTCTCACACTTCCTATTTTGAAATAAATCACCAAGCTTCAGTAATTAAAATAGTATAATAGTAGCATAAATAGAACAGAGAGTCCAGCAATCCCTCATGTATATGGTCAAATGATCTCTCACAAAGGTATCTTGGTTCAACCAATGGGAAAAGAATAATCTTCAACAAATAGTGTCAGGAAAATTAGATATCCATTTGCAAAAGAATGAAGTTGGACCATTACATTAAACCATATACATACATTAACTCAAATTTCTTAATGTCCTAAACATAGGACCTGAAACTGTAAAACTCTTAGGAGAGAAAAATTAAATGAATTTGCTTCAAGCCTCTGTGGTCAACGTAATCAGAATTTATAGTAGTATATTCATGTAAAGAACTAAAGTTTGGTCAAAAATACATTGAACTAATGGTAGATTGTTGGAATCTGCCATGTGCTTTGCCTGTTCCTGTGTGTTCTTGCTGGCTATGTCAAGAATGCAGTGTTCTGATCATTCTGTAGCAGAGCCATTTCTCAGGGTTGTGCTTGCAGCAAGCAACCTTGAAGAATGGGGTAACATCTCCTCTAGAGAGAGCATCCAACTGGAAATAAATTGGACTCCACTTACTAAGTCAACAGTGAATCCCCCACGTTCAGTGTTTATCTCATGAAGCCTACTACTTTACACCCAGGAATACATCAAGGGTCTTTTGTGTCACCTCCATGGGACTTCAGGGGCATGGGAAACTGACAAAAACAAAAATGATCCTATGAATACTATTCATATAGTATCTATTATAAGCAATAAACTCCTTTGTCTCTGACTCACGAGCTTTGTGTCTCCTGCCAGGATCCATGAAACAGAATCAGGCTTCCTTGTTGGCTTGTAAGGAAAGTATATATCTTGATAGTTCCACATTCTAGATTTGATTTACTGCACTGGAATGGAGTCATTTAACTTGTTCTTTATTCTAATATTTTCTATAAAGTAGAAGCCAAATCTAGAAATTTCAACACATTCTGGTTCAGTTTTAAGGCAGGAATACTTTGCAAGAGGTGCCATGTTCCTATTGCATCAAATTAAGATATGCAATATAAGATACCAAGCTTATTCGGGTTTTTGTTTTAGCATGCATTAATGATTCATTATTTCATTAGTGTATTTATACACAAAAATCCTTCAGGAAGGAGAACTCTCATTAACTACTTGGCTGCCCAGAAATCACTTCAGCCCTCCAAACCAGGAAGGAGGGCCTCCTCCCTGGGCTCTGTTTCAGGCGGTCCTGCATTTTGGGAGTGCCTTCCTTAAAATGTGCTGAGTCTCCCTTTGGTGCCTGGAACTAACCAGGGCTATCAGGGCCATTCAGGTGGGGCACCCCAAGTCCAGACTCGGATCTCTGTGTCTCAGTTTTTGTTTCTTCCCTTTAACCCCCTACTCGATACTTGGGGTGAATCAGATGCCCTGAGAAGATACAGAAATCAGAGTCATGGGGCCACAAAGGTGGAATAGCAAGTGAATTGTTCCTATTGGCACAGTATTCTTTCCAGAAATTATGCAAGATTGGGTTGTCAGACGGTGTTGACGTGTTGATTATGTCTTGATAACTCATGGCTCTGAGATACCTATATTCCACTGCTAACCTTCGGGCTTGAGCCATGTTTGTGGCTTATGTGTATTACAGCACCCAACACAGCTACCTCTCCCCACTCCACTCTATCACATGTTAGGCAGTCCTCCACAAGTGGCAGAGCCTATTTCTCTTGAGGTCCTTTAAGACCATCACTCTGCAATGTCAAAGCAGCAGTAGATGGCCCAAGTCCTTGGGACCCTGCACCCACACAGGAGATCCAGAAGCAGCTCCTGGCTCCTGGCTTCAGATTGGCCCAGTTCCAGCCCATGCAGCAATCTGGGGAGTGAACCAGTGGATGGAAGATATCTCTCTCTGTTTGGCACTCTTTGTAACTCTGCCTTTCAAATAAATAAATAAATCTTTAAAGAAAGAAAAATAAAATGAGAAGGGAACTGGCATTGTGCGTCAGCAGGCTAAGTTGCTGCTTATAACACTGGCATCACATATTAGAGCACCAGTTTCAGTCCTGGCTGCTCCACTTTCAATCCAACTCCTGACTAATGTGCCTGGGAAGATAGCAAAAGATGGCCCAAGTACTTAGGGTCCTGCTACCCACATAGGAGACCTGGCTGGAGTTCTCAGTTACTGGCTTCAGCCAGGCCCAGTTCTGGACACTGCAGCTACTTGAGGAGTAAAACTAATGGACGGAAGAAAGATCTTTAGGTGTCTCCCTCTTTCTCTGTCACTCTGTATTTCAAATTAAAATATATCTTTAAAATAAAGAAAGTGAGAAAACAACCAAAAAGAAAATATTTTCCAAGTGTATATCTGATAAGGGACATAGCTCAAGAACTCTTACAACCCTTAAGTTCCTGCCACTCACATGGGAGACCCATATTGAATTCCAGGCTCCTGGCTGTGGCCTGGCCCAGCCCTAGTTGTTGCAGGCATACGGGGAGTGAGCCAGGAGAGAGAAGATATCTGTCTTTCAAATAAAAATAAAGTAAATAATTTTTTTAAAGAATTCAGAACTCAAGAGCAAATAGCTCAATTTAAAAATGGGCAGAGAGGCAGCTCTTCAGCACAGCAGGTAAGCCACTGTTTGGGACACCTGCAGACCATATCAGAGTGATGTGCTTGAGCTTGCATTATTCTCTCCATTCCAGCTTCTTGCTAACACATACCCTGGTAGGCAACACATGATGGATCAAGTACTTAGGCCCCTGCCACCCATAAGGGAGACCCAGATTGAGATCCCCACTCTTGGTTTCAGCCTGGCCCAGCCCTGGCAGATGCAGGCATTTAGGGAGTGAATCAGTGGTTGGAAGATCTCTTTGCCTTTACAAATAATACCAATTTTTTTTTTTTTGACAGGCAGAGTGGACAGTGAGAGAGAGAGACAGAGAGAAAGGTCTTCCTTTTGCCGTTGGTTCACCCTCCAATGGCCTCCGCGGCCAGCGCGCTACAGCCAGCGCACCGTGCTGATCCGATGGCAGGAGCCAGGTGCTTCTCCTGGTCTCCCATGGGGTGCAGGGCCCAAGCACTTGGGCCATCCTCCACTGCACTCCCTGGCCACAGCAGAGAGCTGGACAGGAAGAAGAGCGACCGGGACAGAATCTGGTGCCCCGACTGGGACTAGAACCTGGGGTGCCGGCGCGCAGGCAGAGGATTAGCCTAGTGAGCTAAGCGGCACCAGCCAAATAATAACAAATTTTTAAAAATGTTGTCAGCAAAGGATCCAAATAGATGTTACTCCAAAGAAAATTTACAAATAGCCAAAAAGCACATCAAAAGATGTTCAGCATTATTGATCAACAGGAAGGTGCAAATCAAAACCACCATGAGATAACACACCTATCAAGATGGCTAAAACAGAAAAGATAGACAGTAACAAGTATTGGTGAAGATGCAGAAAAATTTAAATCTGTGTACATTGCTGATGAAACTGTAAAATGTTATAGCCACTTTGGCAAACAGTTTAGCAGTTCTTCAAACATTTAAAGTTACCAGATGATCCAACAATACCACCCCTAGATACAACCAAGATAATTTAAAACATAATATTCACTCCAAAATCTATATTTGATATTCAAAGCAGCATTATTCTTAATTGCTAACAAGTGCAAACAACTCAAATGCCCATCAACTAATACAGAGATAAACAAAATGTGGTACACCCACACAGTGGAATATTGTTTCACCATAAAAAGGAATAAGTATGGGACTGGCAAGGTAGCATAGCAGATAAAGCCACTGCCTTTGATGCTGGCATCCCATATGTGCACCAGTTCATGTCCAAGCTGTACCATTCTCTATCTAGCTAATGGACTGGGAAGGGCAGTGGAAGATGACCCAAGTGTCTGGACCCCTGCCATCCATGTGGGAGACCTAGACAAAGCTCCTGGCTTCAGCCTGGCTCAGCACTGGCCATGGTGATAATCTGGGGAGTGATCCAGTGCACGGAAGATCTTTCTGTCTCTGTCTCTCTATATAACTCTGTCTTTCATAATAAATAAACATTAAAAAAAAAAATGAAGTGCTGATCCATGCTACAACATGAATGAACCCAAACAACATCACACTCCATGAAAGAAGCCCGATATTGAAAAAGGCCAAATATTGTATGATCCCATTTTCAAGAAATGTCCAGAATAAGCAAACCTACAGTCAGAAAGTAGAATAGTGGTTGCCAGGTGCTGTATTAAGGAGAAATGAGGGTAGTTGCTTAAGTGTATGCAAATTTCCTGGGGAGTGACAAAATCCCACATTTCTATGACTATATTAAAAATAACTTAAGTGTACATTTTAGGTTGAATGCTACGGTATGTGAATTATATCTGCCATTTTTAAATTTTCAAATATAAGATTCCTTCATAGCAACCTGCCTTAGTGTATTTAATGTAGAATTCTTTTGCCTGAGAATTCAGCTTACCTGCTACTTTACTTTCTATGTTTTGGGTAAAATGGGGTTTAATATTGTTTACTTACTTGTTTATGGGGCTTCATTTGTTGTTTTAATAAATGTTTACTGAGAGTTCATTATATAACAAGCACCAATGAACTAAGAAGATATACAACTGATTTCTTTTTCTGAATGATTTGGAAAATTCATATATCTTAACTCTCTTCTTCCTTTCTTTACCAAAGTCTCACATCTCTTCTTAAAGAGTGTATTAAGTGTTTTATGTAGACTTATATCTGCATTGGATGTTAGACATTATAACCAATGAACGGGAAGTTTACATTCTTAAGAAGGGATATAAAATATTCTTACCACATTTGGTTAAAGTTTTGGAATTGCTAAACATAAGGAAAAAAGGCATTTAATCATGTTCAATTCCTTGTAGGGCCATTCTCCTTGGCCACAGCATCCCTGGAGCTTCTTCGCACTGTCAGCATTTCAGTTACTTCACAGGTCTGGGTGTCCATTTTTTATTTTTAGCAGGCTTATAATATTATACAGTTCCATAAACTGTCACCAGCGATTTTAAGTCATCTTGCATTTCCTATGACTGAAGTCATGCAATCTGCAAAGTATAATGGCTCAGTGTTTCTCTCCAGAGCTGTAGGGGCCTACCCAGCAGCCAGTCTATAGCCACAGACATGTGTGTCTTGACAGAAGTATGGCAGAACTCAACAGAAAATCAAGTTTCTGACAGCCCCTGCATTTGGGACATTCAATATAGGACTATTACTGAGATAACAGGTTTCCAGGGATTGGGACTACTGGTGAAATCTTTCCAAATATTTTTCATAGAACCTATGAATAACATGTACAGATATTAGAAATATTGGTTACATTTTAACAAATCATCCATGTGCCTTCCTTGTTACTAGAAACACCTTAGGATTTTTTTCACAATTTCAATAAGATACTAAACTTTGTCTGTGGCAAGCACTGTATGTGCCAACTTTTTCTTCTGTCTTGTCCTTCCTGCAAATGTTGAGTGCTTTTTGATTGTATAACCTGCAGATTATGACTTCTTGTTCCTTGACCCTGATGTGGACCAAAGACACAGAATCACTCCTATGTCTGAGATGGCTTGGAATCTTTTATTTGAAAAATTGGGCCCAGCTAAGCGTTTTCCAACCTTCATCCCATTAACTAGATTATGTAGCCTTATCTTTAGCCATGAAAACTTTGTACAAACCACTTTTTTTTTTGACAGGCAGAGTTAGACAGTGAGAGACAGAGAGACAGAGAGACAGAGAGACAGAGAGAAAGGTCTTCCTTTTCTATTGGTTCACCCCACAAATGGCCGCCAGGGCCAGCGTACCGTGCTGATCCAAAGCCAGGAGCCAGGTGCTTCCTCCTAGTCTCCCATGCGGGTGCAGGGCCCAAGCACTTGGGCCATCCTCCACTGCACTCCCAGGCCACAGCAGAGAGCTGGACTGGAAGAGGAGCAACTGGGACAGAATCCGGAGCCCCAGTTGGGACTAGAACCCGGATGCCAGCACCACAGGCGGAGGATTAGCCAAGTGAGCCGTAGCTCCAGCCTGTACAAATCACTTTTATTCATGCTTCACAGGTAAGTCACAGGTCTAAGTGTCTTTCCTATTATTAGACCCAGAGAGGGGTCGGCATTGTAGCATGATAGGTTAACCTGCCTGCTGCCTGTGTCGCTGGTGTCCTACATGGGCACTGGCTTGATTCCTGCATGCTCCACTTCCCATCCAGCTCCCAGCTAATGTGCCTGAGAAAGCAGTACAAGATGGCCCAAGTGCTTGGGCTCCTGCCACCCATGTGGGGGCCCTGAAGGAAATTGTAGCCATTTGGGGAGCGAACCAGCAGATAGAAGAATTCTGTTTGCCTTTCCCTCTCTTTGCAACTCTAGCTTTCAAATAAATCAATCCAAAAAAGGAAAAAACAAGGAGGGTAGATCCAAGCACTAACTTGACTTATCCTAATCTCCCTGTATTTCTTCTGAGAATACAAAATCAACTCTGGTATTGATCTCTGCTTTGCTTCACTTTTGTATCAACATCCTTTTTCCCTTATTATTGCAAAGGCAGTAATTACAATCTACATCAGTAAGGAAGTCTTTAGAAGTACGTGCAGGGGCTGGCGCTGTGACGTAGCAGGTAAAACCGCCACCTGCAGGGCCAGCATTCCATATGGGCGCCGGTTCAAGCCCCAGCTGCTCCACTTCCAATCCAGCTCTCTGCTATGGCCTGGGAAATCAGTGGAAGATGGCCCAAGTCATTGGGCCCCTGCACCCGAGTGGGAGATCTGGAGGAAGCTCCTGGCTCCTGGCTTCAAATGGGTGCAGTTCCGGCTGTTGTGATCAACTGGGGAGTGAACCAACAGATGGAAGACCTCTATCTCTCTGCCTCTCCTTCTCTCTGTGTGTAACTCTTTCAGATAAATAAATAAATATTTTTAAAAAAAAGTATACGCAGGGGCCAGCACTGTGGCATAGCAGTGAAGCCACCACCTGCAGTGCCGGCATCCCATATGGGTGCCAGTTCAGGTCCCGGTTGTTCCACTTCTGATCCAGCTCTCTGCTATGGCCTGTGAAAGCAGTAGAAGATGGCCCAAGTCCTTGGGCCCCTGCACCCGCGTGGGAGACCCGGAAGAAGCTCCTGGCTCCTGGCTCCGGATCAGCACAGCTCCAGCCATTGCGGCCAACTGGGGAGTAAACCAGCGGATGGAAGATCTCTCTCTTTCTCTGCCTCTCCTTCTCTCTGTGTGTAACTTTGACTTTCAAATAAATAAATAAATGTTTTAAAAAATAAGGATTATATTAGTTTATACAGTGCACTTAGAATACTGCCTGGCAATAGTAAGCATTACATAAATGCTACTATTACTCAAACTTAAAATAACAAGTAAGTCAAGGCCCCAGAAACATGTTCATTTTTAGAAGTATGAGGGCTTTTTTGTAATATTTATGCATTTTAAAGATCATTAATGTGGTTTAGATTATTCCAAGAAAACAATGTTTGGCTTAATAACTGATTTATGAGTTTTTAAGAAAGAAACCATTTTGCATGACACAGTACATGGTGTGAAGTTCACCAGTAGATGTCTGGCTGGCACAGAAACCATTAAAGAAAATCCTGAGCACGATGTTAAACTCAACTCTGAAACACATGCTTTACATTACTGTCCTATCAGTTCTGGAGTTCCTGGCATATGTCACTGAAGCAAGCACACTCATTTTTTTTTTCAAGTAGTCATTCTTTGTTATTGCTCTTGACTTAGATAAACGACCTTCTAACTACTGAGATACTTTTTGTAGGCTTTATTTGTGATTGTTATTTAAAGCAATAGCCTTGAAACGCTGTCAAAATATCTCTAACATTGTGCTTTTCAAACAGAAAGAATAATTCCTTTGAAAGTAATAATGAGAACAGGATCCCAGCTGTAAGGAAAAACAACTCTCTGAGCTTATGGCTAGCAGGCATCTGCCAAGACAGCAAGGTCTGTTTCAGGAGCTGACGGGGTTTGCTTGCTTCCTTCTGCTGAGCACCCTGGAGCTGCTACAGCAGAAGCAAAGTGCACTTGGCAGTACCCAGCAAACCACTTATCCAGCCAGGAAAGACTATGGTATTCTGCCTGTCTACACCGTAATGGCTAATTCACAGCCATGTGATAGTTTTTATTGAAGATGCGACTAACTTGAATGGCTTAAATTCTCACTATAATGTTCATCACATATTTAGTACATATACTACACTACTTTTAATAATATATCTGAGGGGCTGGCACTGTGGAGTAATGGTTAAGGCTGTTGCCTGCAGTGCCAGCAACCCATATGGACGGCGGTTCGAGTCCTGGCTGTTTTATTTCCAATCCAGCTCTCTGTTAAGGCCTAGGAAAGCAGTGGAAAATGGCCCAAGTCCTTGCACCCCTGCACCAATGTGGGAGACCCAGAAAAAGCTCCTGGCTTTGGTTCTGCAAAGCTCCAGCTGTTGCAGCCATCTGGAGAGTGAACCAGCAGATGCAAGACCTCTCCCTCTCTCTCTCTCTGCCTCTGCCTCTCTGTAATTCTGCCTTTCAAATAAAATAAATAAATCTTTTTAAAAAATCTGAATGAAAATTTTGTCTTATAACAAGTAATTTTATTATCTATACATGAGTTATGCCAGCTCACATCCAGTATGGAGATTAATGGAACCTACAAAAATAAAGTGCAAATCTGCACGTTGAACTGACAGCACACTTAAGAGAACAGTGTTAATTACGAGAGTTAGAACTACAGACAGGAGCCGGCACTGTGGCATAGTAGGTTAAGCCTCCCCTGACATGCTGGCACCCATGTGGGCACCAGTTCATGTCTTGGCTGCTCCTCTTCCAATCCAGCTCCCTGCTAATGGCCTGGGAAAGCAATGGAAGATGGCCCAAGTGCTTGGGCTACCGCACTCACATGGGAGACCCGGAAGAAGCTCCTGGCTTCAGATCAGCCCAGCTCCAGCAGTTTTGGCCATTTGGAGAGTAAACCAGCAGATGGAAGACCTTTCTCTGTCTCTCCCTCTGACTGTAACTCTCTCAAATAAATAAATCTTTAAAAAAAAAAATATAGACAATGAACATTTAGCCTGGTGGTTGGGATGCCAGCTGTCACAGTGCCTAGGTTCAATGTTTGCCTCCAGCTCCTGACCCCCTGCTTTCTACTAATGAGCCCTGGGAGGCCACGGTGATGGGGCAAGTAACTGAGTTCTTGCATCTACATGGGAAACCTGGACTGAGTTCACAGCTGTGGTTTTAGCTTGGCTCATCCCCAGCCATTGCCAATATTTGGGCAATGAACCAGTGGGCGAAGAGTTCTTGTTTTTTCTCCCTCTTTCTCTCTTGAAAAAAAAAAATAGTATTTAAAGAGTTAGAATTACAAAATCAGCACATGATCTGGTGGAGCAAATCAGGCAAGGAGTCAGGCTGGCAAGCCTTGACTCCTATCTTCATTGCCTACTCTTTTGAAGCTGCGCAAATTATTCAGTCCCTCTAGGCCTATTTCTTCATCTATAAATGAGGACAAAGATCAAACTTGAGGGGCTGGGGCACTGTGGCGCAGCGGGTAAAGCCGCCACCTACACTGCTGGCATCCATATGGGCAGTGTTCCAGTCCAGGCTGCTCCACTTCTGATCCAGCTCTCTGCTGTGGCCTGTGAAAGCAGTAGAAGATGGCCCAAGTCCTTGGGCCCCTGCTCCCTCATGGGAGACCTGGAAGAAGCTCCTGGCTCCTGGCTTCAGATCGGCGCAACTCTGGCCACTCTGGCTATCTGGGGAGTGAACCAGTGGATGAAGACCACTAGCTCTCTCTGCCTCTCTGTAACTTCGCCTTTCAAATAAATAAATCTTAAAAAAAAAAAAATCAACCTTGAAACCTTGCAGGAATTCAATAAGATGTATTTGTGGAAAAAAGGGCTGGTCTCCTAGTGGGTGGGCAGGAAAATGTTGCCTCTCCAACATTCTATTCAATTCCCCCATGGCATAAGACCAGAACACCAACTAAATTCCCACAACAACGGCCAAGGTTTTCAGTTAAAGGATAATTTCAGTTGTAAAATGCCTTATGGGGGCAGGAGGGAGGGAGACTCGCAATCAGTCTATCACTCACGTTATTAATTCTATGGTTATCAAATCTCAAAGTTACAAAACGTGCAGGTTTTCCTTAATATTCTATTTAAAACATCATTGGAATAGGCAGCAAAGAAACCCAGGAACCTAAAAAATTCCCGCCATTCTACGGACAAAATTCACCTATAAAGGATATTAGTACTCCACTTAGAAATCATGCCTGGGGACCCATTACTTAAGTAATGACATTTTATGTCGGATTTCCCAGAACTTGATGAACCCCGGGGAAGCCTCAGGATGGAAACCTGACAGGAAAACAGGGGTCAGAGCCAGGTCAGCCCCTGACGATCTCCAGACGCAGAGAGGGTGCGATCCGACCACGAAGTATGGCCGCAGTGGGGAAGGAGGTAACAGGTGCCTGGGCCACCCACGTAGGAACCGAAGGCTTCCCCAGGGGGACCCGGCAGCCTTCCGGGCTCTGTCTCTCTCCTGGAACTCTCAGCGCACCACACACAGGGAGCCTGGAAGCTGCAGGTCCCCTCCCAGGTGGCCTCCTGCTAGCTCCGGGCCACGCGGCCCCGAAGGCCAGGGTTCCGGGAGTACAGACACAGTGCAATCGCGAATAGGCATTAACGCTGCTCTCGGGGCGGATGTAAGGAAATCCTTCCGAGGGGAAAAAAAAAAAAAAAAAAAGCCACGTAGGTTCTCAACACCAGCAAAGCGGAGGTCATTTTTATGAGTTTCCCCCGCTCCCTCAGACTTATCTGCTTCTGTCAACCCGTCCCTTAAAATAACGTCAAGGCGGCGAAACACAGTTTAAGAAACACAACATCGCAGAACCCCAGGACACTCACCTGTCAGCGTCATGGGCGGGCGCGAGGCGGACCAGGAGGGAAACGATCCAGCGCGCAGGCGCACTTCGTTCCCGGCCCGCCCGCCACGCCCCGCCACGCCCCGCCACGCCCCCTCACGACAAAAGCCCCGCCCACCCCCACGACCCCGGCGCTCCCGCCGATCCTCCGCATCTTCCTCCCAGGCCCGTCTCCGCTCAGCCTGCGCTGCGTCCTCCCGGCCTGAGGCGTCGCTGTACGCGGCCCTGAGTTCCACTCCGACACCTGGGGCGCTCGGCCGTAGGTGGCAGGCGGAGCGGAGCGCAGGGGGGCGGTGTCGCCGCGGTGTAGGGGCGGCGGCGGCGGCGGGCTCTGCGCGATGGCTTCCTCGGTGTGGTGTTGCCTGCGGTGCTGCAGAGATGGCGGGACCGGCCACATCCCTCTGAAGGAGATGCCGGCCGTGCAGCTGGACACGCAGCACATGGGTAAGGGCCTCCCCTCCGCAGACCCAACGGCCCGCGGGGGCAGGGCGCGGCGGGCCGGGGGCAGTGCAGGGTCCGCGGTCGCACCTGCTGTCCTCCCCGCGGCCCGCCCGGCGACCCGAACCGCCTTCCTGGCCGCTCAGCCCTCGACACCTCTTCGTCTCGAGGGTCCCTCCGACGCCGCGCCTGCCGCGGGCGCGGCTCTGCGCTCAGAGCTGCGCCTGTCATCGGGGTGGGTGTGTTGACCTCCTCACTGCCCGGGAGTCTCTTCGGAGCTGCCTCCCCCGACGGCGTCAGGTGCCCCCGGCCTCTCCTGTCGCGCTCCCATCGGAAGCTGCACTTTTTCAGAAAGCTTGCTCCTTCTGCGCTGACGCTCGCTGGTTTCACTTTAGCCCCATCGTTTATAGGCTGCAGTTTGTTTTATTGGAAATAATTTCCTTTTTCCCTCCTAAAGCCAAAATAAGGCTGGTTGCGGACACGCAAAGTCGCTCCTCGGTTCAGAACCTGTCGTTTCAACTCAAGCCTCCCATTGCCCGGCTTCTCCTTAGTCACGGTCAGAGGTGCTGTAATTTCATCGCCATGGCCTCATCCCAGCAGGTCAGGCTATTGCAAAATAAAACAGCGCTTTACTCCTTTGTATCTGTGGCTTTTTTTCCCTTTCATTTCCAAATGGCCGCGTAACTTCTCTAAAGTTCTTCCAATCCCCTCCTGAGCCTGTTCTCCACGGTACTGTATCTATTCTTAGACTTTAACCACATCCTTCCATGTTCTTGGAATATGATTCTAGGAGAGATTTTCCAATCTGATTATTAAACTTAGAGTCCTATCCTTTTTGTGGAATGCTTTATTTGAAATACTCTTCTCCACTTTTGATTTTTCCCACATTGTCTGAAAGTGCATTGAAAGGACACACAGGTCTTAATGTTTATAGCAGTGCCCGCTTCTATCCACATTCTTTAAAATTCTGGAAATATTCTGCCTATTTCATTTTTATATTTTTATAGCGCATATTAAATGTGATCCTTAGACCATCTTGCCTGTGGGTATTTACAGTATTTTCCAGATTTTCCAAATGTAGTACATAAGTAATCTTTATTTCTTATCTGTCATCATTTAGAGATAGCTGGTGTTCATATTCTACAGTGTCCCTCAGAAAATATTTCCATTTCATTTATCCTTTCACGGAATTGAAAATGAGCTACTGAGCGTCTGCAGGGTGGCAGGCGTCGTCTGAAGTGCTGAGAAAACAGTCAATGACAAGTTCCTCGCGCTTGTGATCAGCTGTAGCTCCTCTCCCCATCACTACTGCCAGACTCTTGAATTACTGCAGTCTGCTCCTCAGAGCATCTCACTTCTCTGGCCTCCGTCTTCTCTAGGAAAAACTTGTCACCTGCACTCATTCCACCTGCTTACCTCTTCCCAAAGCTGCCCAGCGACTCTCACCTGTAAATTGGATAGAGTAATGGCACCCTCCCCGTTGTTTTTCATCTACATGTTTTTTATTAACCTTTCTTCTAGTAAATTCAGATCCTCCAGTCACAGAGAGACTTGATTTGAGAACCTAAATAAAAAGAGAGGAAAGAGTTGTTGCATTAGGAGAAGAGTACACTTCAAGCATGAATTCATGTTAAGTAGACAATATGAGAAGCACATAGAGCAGCATGTATGAAGGTACTTCAAAAATTCATGAAAAATGGAATTAAAACATAGCTTACTTTCATGCAAAAGAATTTAGAAACCACGTATATGAGTGGTCTTCAAAATGTTCATGAACAGGCTGGCGTTGTGGCACAGCATGTTAAGCCACTGTCTGCAGCCCTGGCATCCCATAGGGTACTGGTTCGAGTCCCAGCTGCTCCACTTCTGATCTAGCTCCCTGTTAATGTGCCTGGGAAAGCAGCAGAGGATAGCCCAAGTGCTTGGGCCCCTGCACCCACGGGGGAGACCTGGAAGAAGCTCCTGGCTCCTGGCTTTGGCCTGGCCCAGCACTGGCCATTGCAGCCATTTAGGAAGTGAGCCAGTGAATCTCTCTCTTCCTCTCTCCTTCTCTGTCTCTCCCTCTCTATAATTCTGACTTATAAATAAAGCTTTTTCTAAAAAGTGCATGAAAATGTGTATTATGAAAAAACTAGCATGTATTTCAAAATTTTTCCTCCAAACTTCTTTTAATTCCATTTTCCATGAACTTTCTGAAGTAAGCTGGTATATGAATATGTGAAAGGATATATTAGGTAACCTAAAGAATGTGAATGCTTTTTAAAATTTATTTATTGGGGCCAGTGTTGTGGTGCATCAGGTTAAACCACAGTGCCAACAACTCATATCAGTACCGGTTCCAGTCACAGCTACTCTGCTTCTGACCCAGCTTCCTGTTGATGCCTTGGGAAGGCAACAGAAGATGGCTCAAGTGGTGGAGCCCCTGCCACCCATATGGGAGACCTGGATGGAGTTCCTGAACCCTGGCTTTGGCTTGTCCCAGTCCTGGCTGTTGCAGCCATTTGGGGAGTGAACTGGCAGATGGAATATTTCTTTCTCACTCTGTTTCTCTCTTTGACACTCTTCCTTTCAAATAAATGAGTAAATCTTTATTTTGTTTTTATTTATTTGAGGGACAAGGAGAGTGAGCTCCATCTACTGGCTTACTCCTCAAAGGCCCACATTGGGCAGGACTGTACTTACTCTTTAGCAGTGTTCATATGCTGCTCTGGCTATACTTAAATTAGCCTTGACTTTCTAAACAATATCCGTGATTAATAAAACGGCAAACTACAGAAATCCAATAAAGTAGCTTTGAAATAAAGAGAAATGGAATAAGCTTAAATGATTACCTAATGATTCACAAACATCTAGAATGTTCCCTAAATATAGTCATCTTTATAAAAAATCACAGTACCTCAGAGAATATTTTGGAGGGACCATCATAGTGGCACAGGACATTAAACCACAGCTTACAATACCAGCATCCAATAGCGGAGTGCTGGTTCAAGTCTTGGGCACTCTACTTCTGATCCAGCTTCCTGCTAATGGACTTGGAAAGGCAGCAGAAGATGGCCTAAGTACTTGGGACCTGACCCTGCTACCCACGTGGGAGTCCTTGGTTGGCTCCTGGCCTCAGCCAGGCCCAACCCTGGCTGTTGCAGCCATTTGGGAAGTGAGCCCATGAATGAAAGATCTCTATCTCTCTGTCTCTGTCTCTCTCTGTGTGTCACTCTGCCTTTCAAATAAATAAATAAATCTTTTCAAAACGAATGCTCTGGAGAGAAAGATTGGGCTGATATTGAAGTAAAAGAATAAAGGTTGTTTCTGTGGTTCCAACTGAGCAGACTCTTGTATTAAGCGCCTTCTGATACTTCCATTATCACCTTGCAGTGACGTCCAAGAGAGTAAATTATCTACTGTATAGGCTTGTTATTAGAAGGTTCTAGTATGTGTGTGGACCACACATACTAGTTAAGGGGGAAATTGTCATTTATTCGTGTAGTTCTTGAAAATGCGTTTCATTTAGGTTGCTTTCAGTTGTAAGTAGTAAAAACTACAAATCAGAATTGTTTACATAATTTATTGATTCATGTAACCAAAATGTACAAAAGCAGCACTGGCATCAGGAAAGACTGTGCTGCCAAGAACTCGGTTTCTTTGCATTTATTTCTCCTGCTTCTGTTGCTTTTTCTTGAGGATTGGCTTCCATGATGATCTGCAGCAGCTCCCTGCACTGTATGCTTCCTCATTCAGGTCCAGCAAGAAAGAGTGTATTTATCCCATTGTTCTGAAGAAATTCCTGAGACTCTAACTGTGGCTGGTTAGGTCATGTAACCATTCTTGACCCAATCACTGTGGCCAAGAAATGTGGAATGCAGTGATTGACAACCAGGTCAAATGCTTCACCCCTGAAGCCAGAGTGTGAATCAACATCCCTGGAACTGTTTTGATACAAGAGGGAAGTCCGTTAGGAAAGGGAAGATAGGTGTGACATGTCCACCACCAAGTGCTTGGTATAGCACATCCATTCATTCATTCCTGAATCATTTGCTTGGTGAGCCATCTCCTCTGTCGTCTTTGTCATCAAGTAGGAAGCTCTCCATTATGAGCCCACTGGAGGTATGAGGGGTAGCTAGATGCAAACTATTTATAAGGTTCTCGTTTAGAGTTTAGGGCTTAACATTTTTGACTAGAAAAACAAAAGAATGCTGATGATTTTTTAATAACCACACAGTAGGAATCTTAGTTTTGTCTTAAGAGAGTATATCTTTCTTAAATCACCCAGTTTAGAATTGTGGTGGGAGCCGGCGCTGCGGCTCACTAGGCTAATCCTCCGCCTAGCGGCGCCGGCACACCGGGTTCTAGTCCCGGTCGGGGCGCCGGATTCTGTCCCGGTTGCCCCTCTTCCAGGCCAGCCCTCTGCTGTGGCCAGGGAGTGCAGTGGAGGATGGCCCAAGTGCTTGGGCCCTGCACCCCATGGGAGACCAGGAAAAGCACCTGGCTCCTGGCTCCTGCCATCGGATCAGTGCGGTGCGCCGGCCGCGGCGGCCATTGGAGAGTGAACCAACGGCAAAGGAAGACCTTTCTCTCTGTCTCTCTCTCTCACTGTCCACTCTGCCTGTCAAAAAAAAAAAAAAATTTAAAAAAAAAAAAAAAAAGAATTGTGGTGGGATATGAAAAGCATTTCTCCTTTGTATTTGTCCCAGAAAATTTTTTGTGTAGTATGAATTCAACCTGCTGTTACTATACCCTAATTTAACCCCCTCAAGAAGAGTCCAGTACAGTTCTAATATCCAAATCTGTTCAACTTGTACATTTAATTCCCAGCAAAGTGGTAATAATTAGCTGCAGCCTTGATACGGGATAGTTCCTTCATATTAGAATTATGTTACATCTGTTTATGTTCTCTGATACACATGCTTTCCTGAATCACAACATGTAAATGATCGGTGTTGGAGTCATAAATCAAAAGACGAGTATCTCTCTCACTTTCATCTATAAATGTCATTTGAGTTAAAACTAAAATTTTCCATGAAAGTTGCAGGTGATGAAGTTAAAACCCTGTTCACATATTCACAGTGTGATTGGCTGTAGTTATCTTGGTAAACATTTTAGTAACCTAAAATTTGCATTTCTCATTGTCACCTATTTCAGCACAGATCTGTGTTCCTCTGCATATCCTGTGAGGGCTCCAGTTCCTCCTTGACTAAGCTCTGGTATAGTTCCTTGTACATTAGAGACACTCAACTGATCTTCAGTAGATTATATCAGTTCAGTTTGCTGAAGTTTCTTTTAAATATTTATGTTTTGTTTAAATTAAGGGATTTATGAAATCATCACATTCATTTATTAGCGATAGTTACTGATTCATGTCACCAAAATGTACAAAAGCAGCACTGGCATCAGGAAAGACTGTGCTGCCAAGAACTCAGTTTCTTTGCATTTATTTCTCCTGCTTCTGTTGCTTATTCCTGAGGATTAGCTTCCATAATGACCTGTAACAGCTCCCTACATGGTTAAAGCATATAAAAGTGTTTTAAATATTCGGTATAGAGGCCAGCATTGTAACATAGTGGGCAAGACTGCAGCTGACATCCCAGATGGGCGCCAATTCATGTCCTGGCTGCTCAACTTCCAATCCAGCTCCCTGCGAGTGTACCTAGGAGAGCAGCAGAGGATGACCCACGTCCTTGGGCCTCTGCACCCATGTGGGAGACCCGGAGGAGGCTCTGGGCTCCTGGATTCCACCTGGCCCGCCCCAGCCATTGCAGCTGTTTGGGGAGTGAACCAGCAGATGAATGATCTCTCTCTCCCTCTCTGGCTCTCCCTCTCTCTGCGTAACTTTTCCTTTCAACTAAATAAGTAAAATGTTAAAAAAAATTTTTCAGCATGTTTCAGAGGTACTATAGTTTATTTTAAGCTACTTAAATAAGACTTACAGCTACAATGCCAGGAAAAAGATAAATTATATGTTAAAATAACATCAGTATTTCTGTATTTTGAAGAACATATAAGCATCCCTATCTTTGGTAGACAAAGAGTTAGAAGTGAACAAACTAACCCTGTTGGATATGAAGACATAAAACTTGATGTAATATCTGTGTTTTTGTTTAGGAACAGATGTTGTCATTGTAAAAAATGGAAGAAGAATTTGTGGGACAGGAGGCTGTTTAGCCAGTGCGCCTTTACATCAAAACAAAAGCTACTTTGAGTTCAAAATCCAGTCCACAGGTTAGTATTATGGTATTTTGCTATTAAAAGTCCTAATCGTTCTAAATATTAAGGTAATTTTCAATATATAAACAAGATTCAGGAGATAATATAAAAGCACCAACTTCATACTTAGAAGACCTGGATGTTCCATTTACTTTTGTATGATCCTGGTTAAACAGTTTTCTCATCTATAAGTGAGAATTACAGGAGCTGCCCTTTCCTCTTTGTTGGAGCTCTGAGTATGAAAGTGTGTGAAAAACAGGCACTGTTAATGGATGTAGATGAACCATTGTATTTGGCATTTAAAATGTAGACTCTTGCTGTTTTATCTTATTATTTTTGACCCTTTTAATATATCTCTAGAGCTTCTTTTCTAAATTAGTTTTAGATACTGGATTTCTTAAACATATGAAACAAATGTGAATCCATCCTCTCCTTTCCATTAAAAGTCAGTTCATGCTTATTGTGAAAACAGGTTACCTATCCCAGCCTTCTGGGTGGTTTTTCATCATGAGCAGGCCAGACAGGATGGAGAACTGTAAATCAGGTCTTTAGCTGGGTTTTGTTGGGTTTTGTCCCCGCCTGGTAACTGAATGCCTAACTGGTTGTCAATTTTTTTCCCCTTCAAAATTATACTTATTTATTTATTTATTTATTTATTTATTTATTTATTTTGACAGGCAGAGTGGACAGTGAGAGAGACAGAGAGAAAGGTCTTCCTTTGCCGTTGGTTCACCCTCCAAGGGCCGCCACGGCCGGCGCACCGCGCTGATCCGATGGCAGGAGCCAGGTGCTTCTCCTGGTCTCCCATGGGGTGCAGGGCCCAAGCACTTGGGCCATCCTCCACTGCACTCCCTGGCCACAGCAGAGAGCTGGCCTGGAAGAGGGGCAATCGCCACAGCCGTGGCGCCAGTGAGACTACTTTCACAACAGCAATTTGTAGACAGGGTTCTACAGCCTCCTTACTCTTATGGAACTGGGCACAATTACCTCAAGTTTCACTGCAGGACGAGTGCTACAAACTCCAGCAATTCATTTATTTTAGGGATACCATTGAGGATAGTATCCTTCATAGAAAATCCACATAAAAATTTGTATTTGATTTAAGGCTCAAGAAAAGATCTGCTTCTCTTGAAAAATAAGTATGATGTATGTGAGAAGATTACAGTAACCAGGCACATTTTGCAGCTAGTGAACTGACTTTTATTTACTTATTTTTTTTGAGATCTAAAAATAGAGTCAAAGAACTCCAGCCAGAGTGACATGGAGGGGGGCTTCCAAGAGAGGAAAAAAAAATCCAAAGAACCTTGTAGCACCAGGGTTTTTAGAGTACAATTTCAAGGGGCCATCGCTGTGGTGTAGCAGGTAAAGCCGCCCCCTGCTGTGCTATGGGCTGGGAAAGCAGTGGAGGATGGCCCATGTCCTCGGGCCCCTGATCCCTCGTGGGAGACCCGGAAGAAGCTCCTGGCTCCTGGCTTCAGATCTGCCCAGCTCCGGCCACTGCGGCCATCTGGGGAGTGAGCCAGCAGATGGAAGGCTTCTCTCTCTCTGTCTCTGCCTCTCTGTAACTCTGGCTTTCAAATAAATAAATAAATCTTGAAAAAAATTTTTAAAAATGTATAATTTTGGGCCGGCGCCGCGGCTCACTAGGCTAATCCTCTGCCTTGTAGCACCGGCACACCGGGTTCTAGTCCCGGTCGGGGCACCGGATTCTGTCCCGGTTGCCCCTCTTCCAGGCCAGCTCTCTGCTGTGGCCCGGGAGTGCAGTGGAGGATGGCCCAAGTGCTTGGGCCCTGCACCCCATGGGAGACCAGGAGAAGTACCTGGCTCCTGCCATCGGATCAGCGCGGTGCGCCGGCCGCAGCACGCCAGCCGTGGCAGCCATTGGAGGGTGAACCAACGGCAAAGAAAGACCTTTCTCTCTGTCTCTCTCACTGTCCACTCTGCCTGACAAAAAAAAAAAAAGAAAGTAGTCTCCTCCCCTCCTGTCACTCTCACCGCTCTCCTGCTGTGTGGTCAAGCTGTGTAGGAGGCTACAGCAGTGGAGTCTAAGCACATAGCTTTAATGATCTCACTCAATCCAGAAAAATGAATACATTGACAACATAGTCTTCAAACTTTCTTCTGTTTATAGAATTTCTCCTCATTTTGATAAAAAACTGAGAAGGAAGCAATTTGAGGTAACATCAAGAACTCTGTGTATTCTGTTTAGCCTGCTTCAAAATCAGCCTAGACCAAATGGTTTTTTAAGCTGAGCAATTTAAGATACTGAGTAAGAAAACCATCTTAGGGTCAGCATCGTGGCAATGTGGGTAAAACCACCGCCTGCGCTCCATATGGTCACCATTTCAAGTCCCGGCTGCTCCATTTCCAATCAATGTCCCTGCTAATGCGCCTGGGAAAACAGCGGATGATGGCCCAAGTGCTAGGGCCCCTGCCACCCATGTGAGAGACCAGGAAGAAGCTCCTGGCTCCTGGCTCCTGGCTCCTGGCTCCTGGCTCCTGGCTTCTGGTTTCTGACTGGCCCAGCTTTGTGCCCATTTGGGGAATGAACAGCAGATAGACGATCACTCCTTCTTTCTGTAACTTTGCCTTTCAAATAAATAAATCTTTGAAAAAAGAGAGCGAGAGAGAAGATGATCTTACACTTTGTTAATCATCTCCCCTCCATGACATTGCTCATGGCCTACATTATCTATCACTAGTTGTAGACAGAAAAACTGACAGTTTGCCATTTGCCAGAGGTAGAGCTTGAAAGAACTTTAGGTCATTGACATGGAATATATAGCTCTTTAAAAATATTCTTTAATGAATAATGATGATAATAGCTGGATTTTTTTTTTAATGTTTACTGTGTGCTTTGCTCACCACTCTACCCCACCCGCCTTTTTGCATATTTAGGCAAGTGCTCACAGTGTTCCAAATGCTTTGCTTGGATTATCTCATTGTATCTTCATAACTCCGTGAGGCTCTCCGGTGAGGAAACAGGTTAAGTAACTTGCCCAAGATAATGCAGCTAAGTCAGGATTTAACTCTGGGCAGTACAGCTCCGGGATGACGCAGCTCTCTTATCTGTCTTCTATGCTGAAAACAGTTGGGTACGGTTTGCAAATTACTTTCAGATTTTTTTTTTAAACATAACAGAAAACAGTTTAGTGATAGCATGTCATGTCTGTGAAAAACAGTTTGCACTCCCTTTAAAAATAACTCCATTTAGGGCCGGCGCCGCGGCTCAATAGGCTAATCCTCCGCCTAGCGGCGCCGGCACACCGGGTTCTAGTCCCGGTCGGGGCGCTGGATTCTGTCCCGGTTGCCCCTCTTCCAGGCCAGCCCTCTGCTGTGGCCAAGGAGTGCAGTGGAGGATGGCCCAGGTGCTTGGGCCCTGCACCCCATGGGAGACCAGGAAAAGCACCTGGCTCCTGGCTCCTGCCATCGGATCAGCGCGGTGCGCCGGCCGCAGCGCGCCGGCCGCGGCGGCCATTGGAGGGTGAACCAACGGCAAAGGAAGACCTTTCTCTCTGTCTCTCTCTCTCACTGTCCACTCTGCCTGTCAAAAAAAAAAAAAAAAAAAAAAAAAAAAAACTCCATTTATATTTACACTCTTTAGATTTTAGGAGCATTTAAACTATGTTTTTAGGAATCTGGGGTATTGGTGTTGCAACTCAGAAAGTTAACTTGAATCAGATCCCTCTGGGCCGGGACGTGCACAGCCTGGTGATGAGAAACGATGGAGCCCTGTACCACAACAATGAAGAGAAGAACAGGCTGCCGGCAAACAGCCTCCCGCAGGAGGGGGACGTGGTGGTGAGTGTCCTGGAGGAACTGCTTTCCCCATCAGTTATTAAATTAGCTGCTTGCGGTGTGTGCACTTTTGCCCGGGACTGTCTGGTTTGAATTCCAAGGCACTGGCATTGTGATACTGACTCCAGGTCCTTTGGTTCCCTTACAATGAAAATTGAAAGGAGGCCAATGTGCAACCCAGATAAGGTTTACCGGGGGCTTATGCCTGAGCACCAGGGAGACAGCATGGCGGGAAGAGGTTCGTTCCCCCGCCTGACTCAATGCTGAGAGTTGGGCAGGGCATTTTCTTGAGTGGGAAGGCATGGTACTCAGCACGGGGCACTTCCGTCTGCTCCCAGCCCTGTGTTCTGGCTCATCCCTTCCATACGTGGCACCTCGATTTGCACCTGGCCTGGTGTTCTGCGCAGCAGCTGTCTGTCTTGTGCATACCTCATGCATGTATGGCTCACCCCAGGAATGTCACATATTGGTGGCATTGGGCTACTGCAAGCATGCACACGGGCAGTTGTGGGGACTGGGGGGGGGGTTCTTTAGTGGTTTGAGTGTTAAGAGTGTATATACCTCTTGCTCTGGTGGGTTTGGAGTTGCGTGGAGTGACCTGCAATTGGAGGTGGATATATGTCTAGTGGGACGAGCTTGATTTTATGAGTCCTGTTTCTATCCAGTCTCATGTGTATCTAATGAGGTAGCAGACAGTACCAGAAGTAGAGGCTGCTGCCTTGCCCAGTTGCCCTCCGTTTTAGAACTGCCAGTCGGGAAAACCAGTGTGAGCCGCAGCAGAATTCTGGGCTGGCTTTCACAGAAGCTGTGACCCTGAGTGTTACAAGTTCACTGACCCTTGTATCAAAAAGCGTTGGAGGTTTCTGAGGCTAGCAGTCTCTTAGAGAAAACATCCACATTTTTTACTGAATTGTTATCAAAGTTCTGTCACAAAATTACAGTATTTATCAGAAGTTTTGGTCCGAAACTTAATCTAACTAAACTTCCTCTACTTTTAGAACTCTTGAAACAGCTAGACTCAAAATCCTAAGGCTTGATTGTAGGAAAGCTTGCTGTTGTTTTTTTAGGAAACCAGAGTAAGAGTTATATGTTATTTAAAAGTTCTCAGGGCTGGCGTTGTGGCGTAGCAGGTAAAGCTGCTGCCTGCAACACTGACATTCCATATGGGTGCTAGTTTGAGTCCTTGCTGCTCCACTTCTGATCCAGCTCCCTGCTAATGGCCTGGGAAGAACAATGGAGGATGGCTCAAGTGCTTGGACCCCTGCTACCTTTGTGGGAGACCTGGAGGAAGCTCCTGGCTCCTGCCTTCAGCCTGGCGCAGGCCTGGTCATTGCAGCCATCTGGAGAGTGAACCAGCAGTTGGAAGATACTCTCTCTCTCTCTTTCTCTTTCTCCCTCTCTCTGCCCTCCTCCCTGTCTCTCCCTCTCCCTGTCTCTACCTCTCTCTGTAACTCTTTCAAATAGATATATAAATCTTTAAAAAAAAATGATTTCTTTATCGTTATTCCTGATGGAATAGATTTAACTCTGTACCAAAGCCACCCTGTTGAAAATGTAACCCAAAGATCTCTTTGTGTCTTTCCAAACTCTTTCTCACATACTGTGTTATCCAGGGAAACCCTAACCACAGATGAGGCTGTTAGCTATGGATTGAGAACAGGGTCCCAAAGTCTCTGTTAGCCTAAGTGCCCTTGTGCACAGAACTGTGGCTCTGGCAGCAAATGGAAATGAGTCTGTAAGTAAAGAGGGGGAGCTTCTAATAATGAAATGGCAGAGGCAAGGGGAATCCAGGTTACTAAGTTAAAGAAGGGCACAGTGTTTTAGGAAAAAGATGAGGAAAGGTGTAGAAATTAGGATCCTTAATTATGGTCAGTCTTTCCTGCAGTTTAAAAAATATTAAGAATAGTTAGTTTCTAATCATTGAAAGCATGTCCCCCCCTAAACTGACTAAAGAGGAAAAAAAGGAGACTAAGGGCATAAGCCATCTGTAAAATCTGCTTTTGCCTGTTCTTTTGTAGTGGTTCATTCTGTGTTTGCAGGTCATCCCCAGCTGTCCATAATATGGAACATCTTTTGGAAAGAGAATCTTGAAGTCAAGTTGATGCTGTCAACCTATTTACACTGAAAAATGAAATTCAAACATAGGAAAAGATAATAGTAGCAAATGGTTTTCTTTGTGGATATACTGAGTTTCCATGTATTATTCTTTTTTTTTTTTTTTTTTTGACAGGCAGAGTGGACAGTGAGAGAGAGAGAGAGAGAAAGGTCTTCCTTTGCCGTTGGATCACCCTCCAATGGCCGCCGCTGCAGCCGGCGCACCGCGCTGATCCGATGGCAGGAGCCAGGATCCAGGTGCTTTTCCTGGTCTCCCATGGGGTGCAGGGCCCAAGCACCTGGGCCATCCTCCACTGTACTCCCTGGCCATAGCAGAGAGCTGGCCTGGAAGAGGGGCAACCGGGACAGAATCCGGCGCCCCAACCGGGACTAGAACCCGGTGTGCCGGCGCCGCAAGGTGGAGGATTAGCCTATTGAGCCACGGCGCCGGCTCCATGTATTATTCTTGCCTTCCTATCATCTCATTCATTGAGATGCCTCATTACAAACTGGCAGATTTAAGAATGCCATTTTTCATCTGTCAGCGTTATTAAACTAGTCTTGGAGTTTTCATGCCCATTCTGATAAGAGGAGAACTAAAAAGTATGAAATATATGCAGAGGTGAAAAAAAGTAAGACATTACCATATTAACTTTATTGTCCTAGTTCAAACACTTGAGCACAAATTTTGCCACACTGCTGACAGTGGCAGGGGAAAAGCAGACTGGGTTAGAAGACAGGAGAACCGTTCTCAGGTGTTGTTTGGTGTCATGTGGCAGAATCCAGCCCATGTTCCAGGGCACAGGAAAGTACAGATTAGGTTAGAAAACACTTGCTGTCAGTGCTGACAGGGACGGAGGAGGTTCTCACACCCTCCCTCACTTCTCTCTGGTGTTGGGATTTTGCAGTCAGGGCCTAAAGCTCGCTTGCAGCGGGTTCTGCTGCCCCCAGGTGGTGAGACCTGCTGATCTGGCCTGCCAGAGTTCCTGCAGTCCCATAGGGTCTCGCACTTTCTTTTTATATAATTACATTTTGTTTTTTAAATAGAAACGTCTCTTCATGAAAAAAGCTAATCCCATGCATTAGATAGCTTTATTATATTTAAATACATAAGCTAAAATGAAGCAAAAGCAATCTGTGTACTACTTATCTTTCTCAATATTCCTCAATAGTAATAAATAATATTGGTTATTACTATTAACAAAGCACTTTGCGCTCTAACCATGGCTTGGCTAAGGTCTGAGGAGACTGTGTGTGTAGCACTCACCAGACTGACTTCTCTGGGCCTTCGCTGTCCTGCAGAAGGAGGGAGTGGAGTCCAGATGATCTAGGAGATCTTTCTGCCCTCAGAAAGCTTTTAAGTTGATGTAAATTTATCCACAATCAGAACCTCTGAGGTCATTATAGTCATTTACATCCTGGTCAGTGATAATTGCACTTATTGAAAGATCTCTACTATCTATCCTTAACCTTTTTAATTTTTTTTAAGATTTATTTATTTTTTTTTTGAAAGGTAGAGTTAGAGAGAGAGAGATCTTCCATCCACTGGTTCACTCCCCACATGGGCACAACAGCTGGGGCTGGGCCATGCTGAAGCCAGGAGGCTGGAACTCTACCCGGAGCGCCAGTATATGTGGCAAGGGCCCAAATACTTTCCCCGGCGCATGAGCAGGGAGCTGGGTCAGAAGTGGAGCAGCTACATGGATGCTGGCCTCTCAGGAGGTGTGCCACACAAAGGGAGCTTCTGCCGTATACTCTGAATGCTTCAACACAAAGAACTCATTTTATCATCAGTAACTACTGTATGAAGTTTTAAAGAGAAGTAGTATGTCACAGCGATTAAGAGCAAGTATTCCAGAGCCATCCTGCATGGGTTTAAATCTCAGCTTTGCCATTTCTAGCTGTGAAACCTTAGTTAAATCATTAGCCTCTCCGTACCTCAGCTGCCTCATCAGTAAAATGGGAATAATAATACCTATCTTGGGAAGATAAAATGAGGAAATACATATGAAGTACCTATAGTAGTGCTTGCTACATAATACAGGCTAAGTGTTTTTCTGCATTCTAATTATTATTTTTTTAAAGATTTATTTATTTATTTGAAAGAGTTACAGAAAGGCAGAAAGAGAGAGAGACAGAGAGAGAGGTCTTCCATCCACAGTTTCACTCCCTAGATGGCTGCAAAGGCCAGAGCTGGGTCAGTCTGAAGCCAGGAGCCAGGAGCTTCTTTCAGGTCTCACGAGCAGGTGCAGGGGCCCAAGGACTTGGGCCATCTTCTATTGCTTTCCCAGGCCATAGCAGAGAGCTAGATCAGAAATGGAGCAGCAGGAACTCAAACTGACACCCATATGGGATGCCAGGACTGCAGGCGGGGGCTTTATCCACTACACCACAGTGTCAGCCCCTCTAATTGTTATTAATTGTGATCTTTTAATCATACATTTAAAAAGTAGCATTTTTTATTCCATTGTATTTTTTTAATCTTTGAGCTATTGTTTTTCTGTTTCTTTATATTGACACAGGTGACCAATTATATTCAATTCTAAGTACAGCATTTACCTTGGTTATAAAGAGATACAAAAAATATGTGATTTCTTGTGGGAAATTTGTTTTATAAAGATGTTCTTCACAATGTGAAACAGTGAGAAGTAGCAAGCTTTAGCAGTGAAAACTTTGTTTTCTCCTTTTTTTTTTTTTTTTTTTTTTGACAGGCAGAGTGGACAGTGAGAGAGAGAGACAGAGAGAGAAAGGTCTTCCTTTTGCCGTTGGTTCACCCTCCAATGGCCGCCGCTGCAGCCGGCGCACCGTGCTGATCCGATGGCAGGAGCCAGGATCCAGGTGCTTTTCCTGGTCTCCCATGGGGTGCAGGGCCCAAGCACCTGGGCCATCCTCCACTGCACTCCCTGGCCATAGCAGAGAGCTGGCCTGGAAGAGGGGCAACCGGGACAGAATCCGGCACCCCAACCGGGACTAGAACCCGGTGTGCCGGCGCCGCAAGGTGGAGGATTAGCCTATTGAGCTACGGCGCCGGCCTGTTTTCTCCTCTTAAGATCAACTGTTTATAGAGGAAAGCAGTGCTGTCTGTATGAGTTTAAAAGAGCTGTTTATGATATGTTGTGCCTATAACATCTTAATATTCAAAATATAAAATCCAGATTATCCAAACATAGGATTACAATTTAAACCATTGTCTTTGTTTTAATGTGGACTCTTAAAATTTTATCTGACTTTTTCCTCCCACATAATCACTACTAATTTTTTTTAAGGCAGTTCAGGTAGACTTCACCAAATTTTAAACCCTTAATAAAATCTGTTAGGGGGCCAGCACTGTGATGTAGCAGGTAAAAGCCACTGCCTGCAGTGCCGGCATCCCATATGGGCGTTGGTTCGAGTCCTGGCTGCTCCACTTCTGATCCAGCTCTCTACTATGGCCTGGAGAAGCAGCAGAGGATGGTCCGAGTGCTTGGACCCCTGCACTACCACCACCATCACACCCCAACCCCCACCCCACCCCTGAGACCTGGAAGAAGCTCCCGGCTCCTGGCTTTGGGTTGGCCCAGCTCTGCCCATTGTGGCCATTTGGGGAATGAACCAATGGATGGAAGATCACTGTCTCTCTGCCTCTGCCTTTCTGTAACTATGTCTTTCAAATAAATGAATTAAATAAAGAAATCTATTAGGACACTAGGCTCACCTTTTTTCAGTTGCATACTTCCCAATCAGTGTCTTCTGACTGCTCAGGTTTTTATTGAACATTTATATTTTTATCTTGTTCAATTTTTTTCTTTCCTTCATAGGGTATTACATATGACCATGTAGAGTTGAATGTATATTTGAATGGAAAAAACATGCATTGTCCAGCATCAGGTATACGAGGAACAGTGTATCCAGTTGTTTATGGTAAGCTAAAATATTTGTTATATTATTAGCTATATGTTAACTTTTGTTTCACATTTGTATCAATTTTATAACTAATACAAGTCTGGAAAAGTTGTAATAAGGTCCTTTTTATATGGCATTACTCAGTAGTGTATTACAATCCTCCTTTGCAGGATTCGGAATGGTTTTTATTCCCCACATATTAAAAAAAGGTTGCTAACTTAATTTTAAGAAGAACAACTATTTTGATAAATTAAGCCAACATTTTTTTCTTCATCCCAGAATTCAAACCATATTTATAAATGTATAATTCAGCTACTATTTAGTTTAAATGGGCTTATTGAGCTAGCCTGGACAGTTATTTTCTATAGCAGAAATATTTTCAATTTGTGTATCAAACAATTCAGCTCACTTTTAAATTATAATCCATTTTTAAGTTGAAGTTATATGTTTAGCGAATTCTCTATAGTTGTACATAAAATGTTTTTACTGTAAAATGAATTAATGCTTAAAATACTGCTTTATGCTGTAATAAAGGTATTTGTACTTTAAAAATAAAGGTTGCTAAATACAGTGATTATACTTAAACATGAAATAGCCCTATCCCCTTTTTCATCCTGTAGTCTTTTATTCTAGAAAATTACAAAAAGCTTTATTGAATTTACAAATCTTGGCCGGCGCCAAGGCTCACTTGACTAATCCTCTGCCTACTGCGCCGGTACACCGAGTTCTAGTCCCGGTTGGGGCACCAGATTCTTTCCCGGTTGCCCCTCTTCCAGTCCAGCTCTGCTGTGGCCCGGGAGGGCAGTGGAAGATGGCCCAAGTCCTTGGGCCCTGCACCCACATGGGAGACCAGGAGAAGCACCTGGCTCCTGGCTTCGGATCAGCGCAGCACAGCGCAGCGTACTGGCCATAGTGGCCATTTGGGGGGTGAACCAACAGAAAGAAGACCTTTCTCTCTCTTTCTCTCACTGTCTAAATCTGCCTGTCAAAAAAATAAATAAAATTAAAAAATAAAATAAAATGAATTTACAAATCTTTTTTTGTTCAGTTATTAGGAAAGATTAAAGAGCAAGAAATTTGTTTGCAAAGACTATTTGGAAACTAGGGATGGGAATATTATATGTAGATTGAACATTAGTTACCTTTATAAACTAACATGAATGTTAGTGCTCTTGTGAGAGAAATTATGATTTACAGTGGTTCATATTAATTGCCCTGCTTATGATAGCTGTATAAGTACTCACATTTCTGTGTGTGTCCCTCCAAAAGTTGTATTTCTAAAGAGATGATTCTATGCCACTTAATTAATTTGTATTATAGAGAATTTCAAAGGTGTACTGAAGAGAAAGCCATTCGGGTTTCCTCTCCCAGTGTTCCTCCTGATCTTCACCTCCCTCCCTGTATTACTGTTAGGAAGATGCCACCTACTCTATCATTTTATTTCTGAAATTTGTATGCATATCTCAAAAAAACAAAGTCCTTCTCATTAAAAAAAAAGATAAACAAACCCAATGCCTTTATCACTCTCTCCTGCTTCAGTTTTTATGTTACCAACTTTAAATCAATGGACGAGTCATGCTTCTGTATATGGTTTTAATGAGTCTTCGTTTCCTCATTTAGTTACTTTATAAAAACATAGAATTGTGTCCTAGTAAAAACTAGTTTTTAACTTTTTTGTCATGACTATAAACGTACCCATTAGTGATGACAGATTGGGATGTCAGTAAAGGATACAACAATAAGTATAAATATTCAACAAAATGACCATAACCACAAAACTTGTGATTTACTTTTCATTTGAGGGTTGTTTGTTTGTTTGGTTGGTTTTTTGACAGGCAGAGTGGACAGTGAGAGAGAGAGACAGAGAGAAAGGTCTTCCTTTGCCGTTGGTTCACCCTCCAATGGCCGCTGCGGCCGGTGTACCGCGCTGATCCGAAGCCAGGAGCCAGGTGCTTCTCCTAGTCTCCCATGGGGTGCAGGGCCCAAGCACTTGGGCCATCCTCCACTGTACTCCCTGGCCACAGCAGAGAGCTGGCCTGGAAGAGGGGCAACCGGGACTAGAACCCGGTGTGCCGGTGCCGCAAGGCGGAGGATTAACCTAGTGAGCCGCGGCGCCAGCTTCATTTGAGGTTTTTGTTTTGTTTTGTTTTGTTTTGTTTTGTTTTGTTTTGACAGGCAGAGTGGACAGTGAGAGAGAGAGACAGAGAGAAAGGTCTTCCTTTGCCGTTGGTTCACCCTCCAATGGCCGCCGCGGCTGGCGCGCTGCGGCCGGCGCACCGCGCTGATCCGATGGCAGGAGCCAGGAGCCAGGTGCTTTTCCTGGTCTCCCATGGGGTGCAGGGCCCAAGCACCTGGGCCATCCTCCACTGCACTCCCTGGCCACAGCAGAGGGCTGGCCTGGAAGAGGGGCAACCGGGACAGAATCCGGCGCCCCGACCGGGACTAGAACCCGGTGTGCCGGCGCCGCTAGGCGGAGGATTAGCCTAGTGAGCCGCGGCGCCGGCTCATTTGAGGTTTTCACTAGGCTTCCTTTCTTCCAAACTTTACCTTTCAGTTATTTTTTTTACTTTTTATACCTTTGAATGTAAAGTATATTTTAAAACCCAGTTTAGATTAATATTCTTGCATATTAGATAAGCCTAAAACTATTTTTTTAGTTTACTTAAATGAATATAAATGTAGCTTGGTATCTGAGATGGCTTCTGTCAAATGAAATATCTGTAGAATGACTGAATTATATGAGTATGACAAATAACATTAATCTAAATTGCTTCTTTTCTTGGACATTATTTTTAATGTAGGAAAGGATGGGTAATAAATTATAGATTAGTATAATATATTTCATAAATTGAAATTCATAAACCAGTCCAATTAAACCAAATATTTTCATAGACTGATACTATCAAAAATAAAAATAGATGCCTTACCCTTTGTTCTCCATCCTATCCATAATTCTAGATCAGTCTGGTCATTCATTTTTGTCTGCTCTTAAACTCAACCAGTGGAGAGAAAAAACCTGCACAACACTGAAGAAGTATCACAATAACCTGACTTCCAGTCTTAATCTAAGCTCTCAATAGTTTTTGGAAATTCTTCTACATCTCTGTGCATTCCAGACCTTCACTGTGCTTCTTGAATTTATTAAAAAAAAAAAAAAAAACAGACTATCAATAGTGAATTCCACTTCCTCTCTCCCTTCCCTCCTGAGGCATTTTCGGATTGACTGCAGTCTTGCCTTCTTTCCACCCATTCAAAGCACTCTGCAGTGTAGAACTCATTTTTATTTTTTTAATTAAATTTTTAAAGATTTATTTATATTGAAAGTCACAGTTACAGAGAGAAAGAGATCTTCCATCTGCTGGGCCAGGCCAAAGCCAGGAGCCTGGAGCTTCATCCAGGTCTCCGAGATGGGTAGCAGGAGCTCAGATACTTGGAGCATCTTGTGCTGCTTTTCCCAGGCCATCAGCAGGGACATGATCCGGTACCCATGTGGGACGCTGGCATCGCGGGCAGTGGCTTTACCTGTTTGACTGCAGCACCGGCCCCTGTGATCTAGATTTCAAACCTCCCAGCTCTACGGGCTCACTGTGCCAGTTATTCCATCTGTATGTCATGTCATCAGTTTTGTCTTCAACACTTATAAACATTCTGAATCTCTCCCATCCCAGAAGCCCTCCCTTGAACTGGTAGCCCTGTATTTACCCTTCTCTGTATGGCCATGTCTTGTAGAATAACCTATGCACACTGCCTTTATTATCACTGTGTGTTCGCAAACCCAGTCTGGTTGCCATTACCACCACTGCATTGAAACTACCCTTGTTGGGGCCAGCGCTGTGGTGCAGCGGGTTAAAGCCCTGGCCTGAAGTGCCGGCATCCCATATGGGCACGGTTCTAGTCTCGGCTGCTCCTCTTCTGATCCAGCTCTCTGCTATGGCCTGGGAAAGCAATACAAGATGGCCCAAGTGCTTGGGCCCCTGCATCCATGTGGGAGACCCGGAAGAAGCTCCTGGCTTCGGATTGGCGCAGCTTCAGCCATTGCGGCCATCTGGGGAGTACACCAGTGGATGGAAGACCTCTCTCTCTGTCTCTACTTCTCTCCATAACTCTGTCTTTCAAGTAAATAAAATAAATATTAAAAAAAAAGAAACTACCCTGTTAAAATCACTGGTGACTCCATAAATCTCAGATCCACTGCAGAACGGTTTTTCCTGCATTTGTTAGCAATATAAAATAAATAGTACTGTGCATTAAACATATGTGGGCATCTTGACAGATAGCTGTGAAGAGAACAGGCACGTCATTACCTCTTAAGTCAGGAGACAACGTGTTCAGTAGCCTAGACCGCAGTCCTCAGCAGGACATGTTCACTGTTTGCCTGTTAGTGGCTTGCTTTGCCTTATGGTGGTATTTGCTTTGTTTTGCCATCACTGTGGTGAAGATAAAAAATATACTCATCCCCATAAAATTTCCTTTTGCCCCTTATAATCTTTGGTGCTTACCCCTCTAACCCAACTCCAGCCAGGCAACCACTGATCTGCTTTCTGTCACTTCATAGCTTGAGCTTGCATTTTCTATAGTGTTATATAAATAGACTCAAAAGTGCATACTTAAAAACATTTTGGGGGGTGTGGCTTCTTTTTTTTTTAAGATTTATTCTAGTCCCGGTCGGGGCGCCAGATTCTGTCCCGGTTGCTCCTCTTCCAGTCCAGCTCTCTGCTGTGCCTGGGAGTGCAGTGGAGGATGGCCCAAGTGCTTGGGCCCTGCACCCGCATGGGAGACCAGGAGAAGCACCTGGCTCCTGGCTTCAGATCAGCGCGGTGCACCGGCCTCAGCGGCCATTGGAGGGTGAACCAACGGCAAAAGGAAGACCTTTCTCTCTGTCTCTCTCTCTCTCACTGTCCACTCTGCCTGTCAGAAAAAAAAAAAAAAAAAGAAAGATTTATTTAGGCCAGCGCCGTGGCTCAATAGGCTAATCCTCCACCTTGCGGCGCCGGCACACCGGGTTCTAGTCCCGGTCGGGGCGCCGGATTCTGTCCCGGTTGCCCCTCTTCCAGGCCAGCTCTCTGCTATGGCCAGGGAGTGCAGTGGAGGATGGCCCAGGTGCTTGGGCCCTGCACCCCATGGGAGACCAGGAAAAGCACCTGGATCCTGGCTCCTGCCATCGGATCAGCGCGGTGCGCCGGCTGCAGCGGCGGCCATTGGAGGGTGAACCAACGGCAAAGGAAGACCTTTCTCTCTCTGTCTCTCTCTCTCACTGTCCACTCTGCCTGTCAAAAAAAAAAAAAAAGAAAGATTTATTTATTTATTTGAAAGAGTTACACAGAGAGAGGAGAGGCAGAGAGAGGTCTTCCATCCACTGGTTGACTCCCCAATTGGCCGCAACAGCCGGAGCTGCTCCCATCAGGAGCCAGGAGCTTCTTCTGGGTTTCTGACACTGGTTCAGGGACCCAAGCACTTGGGTCATCGTCCACTGCTTCCCCAGGCCATAGGAGAGAACTGGATTGGAAGTGGAGCAGCTGGGTCTCAAACTGGCGCCTCCATGGGATCCCGGCGCTTCAGGCCATGGTGTTAACCCACTACGCCACAGCACCGGCCCCTGGGGTGTGGCTTCTTTCACTTAGTATTATTATTTAAGACTTATCTGTGTTATAACATGTGTCAATAATTCACTCATTTTTATTCCTGCTGAGTATTGTTCATTATGTGGTTATATTACAATTTGTCCTTTTACCAGTTGGTGGATTGTAGGGGTTGTTTCCAGTTTGGGCCATTATAAATAAGGTGCTAGGAACATTTATGTACAAGTCCTCATATGGGCTTATACCTTCATTTCTCCTGAGTAAATACTGGTGAAAAACATGAATCAGGGCTGCAGTTTAGTTCACAATAGCGTACCAATGTCAGTTGCCTGGTTTGCACCCTGTACTGTTCTTGTATGTGATGTTAACCCTGGGCAAGCAGGACAAAGTGTACCTTGGACTCCTGGCAGAATTTTTGCAATTTCCTGTGTCAATAATTTTTCAAAATAAAATATTTTTAAAGTAATACATATACATTTTATAAAATTGAGAAAATATAGATAGGCAAATCAGAATAAACTAAAATACCCATATTCACAGGGATGAGGAACGTCTCGCCCATGGACTGTTTGAGGTCCGCGAAATCATTTGGTCTGCCCCTGCAGGCAGGACTCAGAATTCAGTACATTTACAACAAGCTAATTTTTTAAAAAATGTTTATTTGTTATTTATTTGAGAGGCAGAGTTACAGAGAGAGGGAGACAAAAAGAGAGGTCTTCCATTTGCTGGTTCACTCCCCAAATGGCCACAATAGCTGGAGCTGAGCTGATCAGGAGCCAGGAGCTTCTTCCAGGTCTCCCATACTGGTGCTGAGGCCCAAGCACTTGGGCCATCTTCTACTGCTTTCCCAGGCCATGACAGAGATCAGAATGGGTGCCCTTATGAGATGCTGGTGCTGCAGGTGGAGGCTTAACCTATGGGGCCACAGCACCAGCCCCTAGGCTAATAATAAATTGATCATGTTGTATGGCCCATGAATGATGTTAAAAATATCCAAATGGCTCCTGTCAGAAAAAGGGTTCCCTACCCCTGACCTAGAGATAATTATTAATATTTTGATATATAGATCCCTCTTCAGTGTTTTGGATAGATTTTGGTTTTTGCTATGGCTATTTTAGGTAACCTGGACAGCCAGATGTGTTTATCCTTTTTTCCTATGAATATTATGATACTATGAAAATAGTTTATTTTATAATTATGTGTTCATTTAAATAAAGGTATATGTTGCTAATTTGTTTTCTTTCTTTTTCTATCATCTAGTTGATGACAGTGCAATTTTGGATTGCCAGTTCAGTGAATTTTATCATACTCCACCACCTGGTTTTGAAAAAATACTATTTGAACAGCAAATCTTCTGAATGTATTTGTCTTTGAAACTCATATTTCTGCACTGTTAAAAGTGTTTACCATTTAATAAAGCTTTATCGTACCTATAGATAAAAATATATTCTTAAAAATATGCTTGTTAGTGTTGTCAAAGGAACCAATGTATTCAGTATTCCACCCAGAAGTTGTGATTTAAAATACTTATGTTTTGTGATGTGAAAATCAGCATTTGGGATAGTTTATTTAATTCTTATTTAAATAAATATAACTATGGGTTTGATTAACAGTATTACATGGTAATATGTATATAGATATTTAAAAGGGACTTTTTCTTACAGAAAATATGTTTTGATAGAGGTATAAAATTGGGTGGGATTTTTTGTCATTCTAAAGTTTAGAACTCCATTAACTATTTTGAGTCAGCAGTGTAATAATTTTGTGTCTCAGTATTTTTTTTTACATACAAAAGTATAACAGTGAAATTTATATTATTGGCAACTTCGGTTTTGTCAATCTGTTTACTGCACACAGTACAACTTTCCCTAAGACTTCAACTCCTTATGTTGCTGTGTAATGCCATTGCTTCTGGTTGGCTTTGTAAGAGAAGATAAACTGGTATTGTAAGAACATTTTGATGAAGACTGTCCCGCTGTATTGCTTCCATGCCAGAGTTAGTGGTTGATTATCAATGTAATGTACACTGGCAGACATTCAAAATAGTATGATGCTTTAAACTTAAATGAGATTAGCCTTTTAAGGACTTTTATTTAAATGCATATTTTCTGTAAGTAATAATGAAAATAACAGTCAAAGACTATCAGTAATATATTAAACACGTTCTTGTTTTGTGAACATACGGTCAGTTTACTCCACCCTTGACTGTATCAGAATTCAGAGATAAGTGGTTCCTCTCCAGGACTCGGAGCCTTTGCCTGTGTCCAGGTAGAATCCCAGTCCTTTAGTCAATACCCTGCTGACCCGAACTTTCACTGTGCACGTCTTTAGGTACAGTTTCTCTTCAAAAGAGCATGCCAAGGAGTGTTCTTCTTGCTGCTTTTATGCACACGAAGCAGTACTGTATGTTGTGCTAGCAAACCATGGGTGGTGCAGTTGGGAGGAGATCTGAATTGTGGTCTTGTGCCTAATCCTCAGGTGAATTCTGCAGCCTTTCTGAGCCCCTTGTTCCCCACTTATACACAGGGATGATCCTAGGTATGGCCTTGATTCTCTATGTGTTCAATAATGTATGTAAAACACCTTAATCCTCGCAGACACTGAATAAATGTTGTTTTCCTCTGCTCTGAAGGAGTGGTTTTCATAGTGTGCCTCAGTTCAGCATTGCTGCCATCACCTGGGGGCTGGTTAGAAAGGGACACTGTCAGGCCCTATGCCAGCCCCACGGCATCAGAGACGGCCAGGGAGAGGCAGGAGTCTCTGAAGAGACCCTTCAGCTGGATGTGGTGCACGCTGCAGGCCGAGAAGCTCTGCACAGGAGACTTCTTGGAGAAATATCACCTACCATAAATGTTCTAAGGATGTAAGATGGGCTATTTTTGACTCATGGGCTAGATCCTGCACAGTGCTTATTTGTTGTTTATTTGGTAGACAAAAATGTGACCAAGTGCTTTAAAAAACAGAGATGTACTAGGATAACATTTATCTTATAAATAGCAAATTTTACCTCAAGATACATAGAACTCAATTAGCTATATATTATTTATGCATTTTCATCTGTCATAGTCACTTTAATTCATAAAAAACATGCTTGCTTGGGAAGCAAATTAAAGTGACCACTGCTGTTTTTATGTTACCTACCTCTTAGTCATTTTTTCAAAAGGCAACCTTTTTAAAATTCACCGTATTCTTCTCTGCTTCTAATCCTACAAAGAGGCATGTTACAAAGATGATATGAGCTTGTGTTCCATGGCAACAGTTTGGTGAAGTCTAGATGTGTTTGTAATCTGTGTCTGTCGAATTCCTCTTTAGAAGGTTACATTGCACTGATCTTTCTTCTAAAACTGGTAACTTCGGTCTGATGAGAGAAGCACCAAATTCCAGCAGAGAGGCATCCTACGAGATCCTTGACCATGCTCCTCAAAACCGTCAAGGTCCCCAGGACCGAGGAAAGCCTGAGAAACTGCCGCACCCCCGAGGAAGGTATCCTGGAAGGAACCTGGAACAGCAAAAAGACCTTAGGGAGAAGTAAGGACACCTGAATAAACCATGTATTTTATTTATTTAAGAATTTATTAATATATTCATTCATTCATGGTAACAGATATACCATACTAGTGTAAGATGTTAATAACAGGAGAAACAGAGATTATGAGAATACTGTACCGGCTTAATTTTTCTGTAAATCCAAACTGTTATAAGCAATAAAGTCTATTTTTTTTAATGTACTGATCTAGGAGAAATTTTAAAATAAAACCTTTCCCTAGGGTGATAGGATGGTGTTAGTATAGTATATACCCATACTTTCAATATTTAATGACAGCTAAATATATTTGTGGACAGGATAAAAAACTTTCTTGCATTTTAACATACAAAAACCTGCATTTGTTAGTGCCTGAAGAGTCACTGCCAACTGTTTTGATTCTGTATGTTGCAAAAATCTATTTGTCCCCACCAGTACAGCTTTTTACACTCAGACTGAAAATTAACTAGTGATTTATTTTCTGTTATTAATTCAGTGATTTAAATGTTGTGAGGACTATGCAGTGCTAGATATGTAAAACCAAATATTATGAATAATCATGTTACATATTTAAAAATCAGAGAAAGAAAATTTGGCTTTTAACTGCCTTTGCCTATCAGTTACAATTGGAATATGTTTTCAAACTATATTATGAGTTAATTTGATAATGATATCAATTATAATTTGAATTAAGGCTTTTCTAAGTCATCAATAAAAACAGAATATGCATGATACTTTTGCTCACATCTCCATTCACTTTATGCTTACTTGTGAGGGTTAAGCCTACGTATAGGCCAGAAGCATAGTTGGAAATGGTAGTGAAATCTTGGATGTGGTAAAATACATTAAATCAGTAATTGGTTTTAGATAATGTAAAGATGAACTTTCTGTATTTTTTAAAAAATTTTTATTTATTAAAGTTACAGACAGAGAGGGAGAGACAGAGTGAAATGTCTTCCATCCACTGGTTCACTCCCCAAATAGCTGCAAAGGCTGGAGCTGGACCAGTCTGAAACCAGGAGCCAGGAGCTTCTTCCGGGTCTCCCTCACAGGATGCAGGGGCCCAAGGACTTGGGCCCTCTTCTACTGCTTTCCCAGACCATAGCAGAGAGCTGGATCAAAAGTGGAGCAGCAGGGACTCAAACCAATGCCCATATGGGATGCTGGTACTGCAGGAGGCAGCTTTACCCACTACACCACAGCACCGGCCCCAATAGTGTAAAAATGATGAGACTAGGGGGAAAGCATCTATAATCCAAACTGTGGAATTTTCTTCTACGTAGATAGAACCAAGCATAGTACTCTACTCATAGGTGGAATACAGTCAACCAGCACTCACCTCCATTGGCATTGTTTATGCAGCCTGGCAGGGAAATACCGTTGGGAGCTGGCAGGGCTGTTCACATGAATCATAATAGTAGAGTCAGGTAACTGCTGTTCTTTCCTTTACTGAGTAAGACTTGAGATTCCCCTTCAACTTGCTCTTTTAAAATAACTGGGATAATGGGGCTGGCACTGTGGCACAGGTGCTTAACACCTTGGCCTGAAGCGCTGGCATCCTATATGGGTGCCAGTTCAAGACCCGGCTGCTCCACTTCCAATCCAGCTCTGTGCTGTGGCCTGGGGAAGCAGTAGATGATGGCCCAAGTGCTTGGGTCCCCGCACCTGCATGGGAGACCTGGAAGAAGCTCCTGGCTTCAGATTGGTGCAGCTCCAGCTGTTGCAGCCAACTGGGGAGTGAACCAGCGGATGGAAGACCTCTCTCTCTGTGTGTGTGTAACTCTTGACTTTCAAATAAATAAAAAAAATCTTAAAAAAAAAAAAAGCCGCCGGCGCCGCGGCTCACTAGGCTAATCCTCCGCCTAGCGGCGCCGGCACACCGGGTTCTAGTCCCGGTCGGGGAGCCGGATTCTGTCCCAGTTGCCCCTCTTCCAGGCCAGCTCTCTGCTGTGGCCAGGGAGTGCAGTGGAGGATGGCCCAGGTGCTTGGGCCTTGCACCCCATGGGAGACCAGGAAAAGCACCTGGCTCCTGGCTCCTGCCATCGGATCAGCGCGGTGCACCGGCCGCAGCGCGCCGGCTGCAGCGGCCATTGGAGGGTGAACCAACGGCAAAGGAAGACCTTTCTCTCTGTCTCTCTCTCTCTCACTGTCCACTCTGCCTGTCAAAAAAAAAAAAAAAAAAAAGATTTTGTTTGAGAGGTAGAGTTACAGATAGAGAGAGGGGGAGACAAAGAGAAAGGCCTTTCATTTACTGGTCCATCCCCAATGGCCACAATGGCCAGAGCTGAGCTGATCTGAAGCCAGGAGCCAGGAGCTTGTGGATCTCCCATGCAGGTACAGGGGTCCAAGCACTTGGGTCATTCTCTACGAATTTCCCAAGCCATAGAAGAGAACTGGATCGGAAGAGGAGCAGCCGGGACTAGAACCGGCGCCCATATGGGATACCAGCACTTCAGGCTGGGGCTTTAATCCATTGCGCCACAGCACTGGCCCTACAAGTAACTTTCTTTCTTTCTTTCTTTTTTTTTTTTTTTTTTTTTGACAGGCAGGGTGGACAGTGAGAGAGAGAGAGACAGAGAGAAAGGTCTTCCTTTGCCGCTGGTTCACCCTCCAATGGCCACTGTGGCCGGCGCACCACGCTGATCCGATGGCAGGAGCCAGGTACTTCTCCTGGTCTCCCATGGGGTGCAGGGCCCAAGCACTTGGGCCATCCTCCACTGCACTCCCTGGCCACAGCAGAGAGCTGGCCTGGAAGAGGGGCAACCGGGACAGAATCCGGCGCCCCGACCGGGACTAGAACCTGGTGTGCCGGCGCCACAAGGCGGAGGATTAGCCTAGTGAGCCACGGCGCCGGCCCCATTAACTTTCAAAACATGTCTTCCTACACCTGCTCTGTAGGCAGAAATCTCCTCTCCTCCACTCCCCTCCCCTCCTTCTGTGTGAGAACTCTAGTTTACCCTATTGGGCTAGCTCATCTCCCCATTCCATAATTAGTGTAAGGTGTTTTTTTGTTTGTTTGTTTTTATTTTAAGATTTATTTATTTGAAAGGCAGAGTTAGAGAAAGGCAGAGGCAGAGAGAGAGAGGGAAAGAGAGAGAAAGAGATCATCCACTGGTTCATTCCCCAAAGGCCACAGTGGCTAGAGCTCGGCTGTTCCAAGGCCAGGAACCAGGGGCTTCTTCCGGGTCTCCCAAGCAGGTGCAGGGGCCCAAGGACTACTACTTTTCCCCTCCCTCCCTCTCCCCCTCCCCCTCCTCCTCCCCTTCTCCTTCCTCCTCCTCCTCCCTCTCCAACTCTGCCTTTCAAATAAATAAAATAAATAATTTAATAAAGGAAGTATGTCTTCAGGCTTTTCACAAGGAAACAGAAATCCTTAAGAAAATTTCCCTTTATCAGTACTGCTTTCATTTCCCCCACTGAATGTAAGATTTGGTGGATACAAACAAGATGATCACTGTACTAGTCCAGTTTTCATTGATAGATAAAAAAAAAAAATAGCCATGGGGCCAGTGCTGTGGCGTAGGCGGGTAAAGCCACCGCCGGCAGCGCCAGCATCCCATATGGGCATCAGTTTGAGACCCGGCTGCTCCACTTCCGATCCAGCTCTCTGCTATGGCCTGGGAAAGCAGTAGAAGATGGCCCAAGTGCTTGGGCCCCTGCACCCAGGAGGGAGACCCAGAGGAGGCTCCTGGCTCCTGGCTTCGGATCAGTGCAGCTCCAGCCATTGCGGCCAACTGGGTAGTGAACTACTGGATGGAAGACTCTTTCTCTCTCTCTCTCTCTCTCTCTCTCTCTCTCTCTCTGCCTCTCCTTCTCTCTGTGTAACTGACTTTCAAAAAAATAAATCTTAAAAATAGCTGTGCTTAGTAATGTATAAAGAAAACAGATTTATTTAGCTCACAGGCTTAGTGGCTGAAAGTCCACACAGCACAGCGCCAGCTCGTGTAAGCTGCCCACCCCCCATGACCACAGCACATTGTGGCGGATGGTATCATGGAGGGAGTGTGTGCAAGACAGCGATCCTGCGTCAGGACAGGGAGGCAGTTTCACTCCTTTTGTAACCACTTCCTCTCGTGAGATATGAGCAGAGTCCCATGAATACGACTCAGTCCTTTCAGGCCGGGAACCCGATGGCCTCTCAGCAGGCTTCACCTTTTAAAGTCCCCACCACTTCAACACCACTGCACCGAGACCAAACCTGAACCCTCGGGGGACAAACCGCACGCACACCGTAGCAATCACTTTCCCATCAGTGTGGAGAACTCGGGAGCTGGGACAGTCAGGGAAGAAAGGGGGTCCGTCAGAGGGTCTCATCCCCAGGGAAGAGGGCTGGGGGCTTCAGCATTTCTATAGCCACAGCCATGGAAATGAACCTCTCTCAGGGCGGTGACAGCTATCACGCGTCGCACTCAAGTCCCTGCCCCCTAAGAGGGAAGAAATCTTTGGCTTCATCTTCTTCAGGAAGAGAAAACTGTTGATGCCGGTGGCTCAGAAGGCACTGGCCTAGACTGAAGATGAATGTGGCCTTTTTACCGGTAGGCAGACTGCAGCTGTGCCAGCAGGAGGCAGCTCTCAAACCCTGTGCTCTTGTTAGCTGGTTCTGGTGGCTGAGACACCCTCATGTCTCTCCCAGACTCCTGCGGCGGCCTCCTGCATGGACGTGCAGCACCCATTTGGGCCCTGTGAGCGAAGAAGTGATGTGTGATGTGTGTCTTAAGTCCGGAGCTCAATTTGTTGACTATAATAGGTACTCAGTTCAATAGGGTCATGACCAGGAAGAAATATCATCCCAAATGTGTCTCTGTCAGCCCAACCACAAGCTTTGCCCAGACTCCCTTGTGTTGGTGTTAGGCACTGTGCAGGCCCTGGATATGTAGCCTGGTAAGACATGATGTTCAATGACCCTGAAGACCTTACAGAGTCATTGGGATAAGAGATCATGGCAGGGGCTGGTGTTGTGGCACAGAGGGTAAAGCCACCACCTGCGATGCCGGCATCCCATGTGGCTGCTGAGTTGAGTCCCACCTGCTCCAATTCTGATCCAGCTCCCTGCTCATGCTCCTAGGAAAGCAGCAGAAGATGGCCCAAGTGCCTGGGCCCCTGCACACACATGAGAGATCTGGAGGAAGCTCTCAGTTCCTGGCTTTGGCCTGGTCCAGCCCCAGTGGTTGTGGCCGTTTGGAGAGTGAACCAGCAGATGGAAGATCAATCTCTCTCTCCCTCTGTCTGTAATTCTGCCGTAAATAAATGTCTTAAAAAAAAAAAAAAAAGACAACAAGCCCCTGAGATCCATGATGAAATCTCATCTTTCTGGTCTATAAAGTGTCTTCACCTTCTCTCCTATCTGTCAAAGTGAAAGCTGAACTTGGAGCTTGCTCTTGTAGTGCTCAGGGTATCAAGAAAGGAATAGTTACTCTTAGATCCTGTGCCAGAGACTGCCAGTGGCCTCAGAAGTTTCCCTGTTCTCCTTGTGGTCTCTCTCTCTCTCTCTCTCTCTCTAAGATTTATTTATTTGTTTGAGAGACAGAGTCATAGAGAGGGAGAGGGAGAGGCAGAGAGAGATCTTCCATCCATTGGTTCACTCCCCAAATGGCCCCATCAGCCAGAGCTGGGCCAGTCTGAAGGTAGAAGCCAGGAGCTTCATCAGGGTCTCCCATGTGGGTGCAGGGGCCCAACGACTTGGGCCATCTTCCACTTCTTTCCCAGATGCAATAGTGGGGAGCCAGATCAGAAGTGGAGCAGCCGGGACTTGAACCAGCGCCCATATGGGATGCTGGCACTGCAGGTGGCGGCTTTACCTGCTACGCCACAATGCCAACCCCCGTTTGTTTCTTAATGACTAATGGTCACCCAGCTCATCTCGGTTACAGGAGCTCCATCATCATAGCCCCAAGACCTGGCCTAACGCCTGGCACATAGTAGGTACTTAATACATGTTTACTGGCTTTGTGTTGCAGCACAGTGGGTTAAACCTCTGCTTGGAACACTGGCATCCCATATCAGAGTGCGGGTTCCAGTCCCAGCTGCTCCACTTCTAATTTAGCTCCCTGTTAATGTGCCAGGGAAAGCAGTGGATGATGGTCCAAGTGCTTAGGTCCCTTTCACTGATGTGGGAGACTGGGTGGCATTCCAGGCTGTTGGCTTCAATCTGGCCCAGCCAGGCTGTTGAGGCCATTTGGAGAGTGAACCAGCAGATGGGAGGTCGATCTTTCCCTCACCCCAACTCATCATTCTCACTCTAACCTTCAGATAAATCTTTAAAAAAAAATGTTCAGTGGATGAAATGAAGATTGGGCAGACAATAAGAGGGAACGAATTCTTAGAGGAGATTCGTTAATAATATCAACCTGTGTGGTCCCCCAGTGGGGGCTGTAGACCCCTCCCCTGGCTGCCATCTGTGCATTGTAGGGCATCATCCAAGACAGGGTCAGAGGCCCTCACAGCTCAGCTGGGCCATGTGCCAGCTGTCCCACGTTTTTGATTCCCCTGCTCTCCTGACCAACACCACGGGCTTCCTCTGGCCCACAGCAGGCTGAACTGCAGAGACCAGGAAACACAGGAGGGGCAGAAGAGGGGCCTCCCAGAGAAGGAGGAAGTGGCCAAGCAGCAGGGAAGTTGACATGAGGGAGAAACTTCAGTGCGCCTGACCACCAGGGAGGAACTCAGAGTTCAGCAGGGAAAGTGACAGGACACATGAAGCTTCAGAGTGGGCAGAAACACAGAGCTGTGCCACCCAGGTCCTGGCTGCTGGGTCCCTGTGTGTGTGTGCAAGCGTGCATGCATGTGTGCATATGTATGTGTCTGTGAGTGGGTTTGTGTGTGTGCATGTATGTGTGTGCATGGCTGCATATGTATGTGAGTGTGTGGGTATGTGTATGTATACACGTGAGTGCATGAGTGTGTGTGTGTGTGTATGAAAGTGTGTGTCTGAGTGTGACATGCATGATGGTATCAGTTTGTGTGCATGTGTGTGCACACAATTACATGAGCATATTTGTGTGTGAATGTGTGTGTGTGAACATGCATGTTTGCTTGAGTATGTGTATGTGTGTGCTCATGCACATGTGTTGCCTCCCCTTCTCCCGGTAAAGGCTCCCACTAGCCAGACATGGAGAGCACCAGGCAGCCAGCCCATTTTTAAAATCATTGCTTCTTTGGCCGGCGCCGCGGCTCAATAGGCTAATCCTCCGCCTAGCGGCGCCGGCACACCGGGTTCTAGTCCCGGTCGGGGCGCCGGATTCTGTCCCGGTTGCCCCTCTTCCAGGCCAGCCCTCTGCTGTGGCCAGGGAGTGCAGTGGAGGATGGCCCAGGTGCTTGGGCCCTGCACCCCATGGGAGACCAGGAAAAGCACCTGGCTCCTGGCTCCTGCCATCGGATCAGCGTGGTGCGCCGGCTGCAGCGCGCCGGCCGCGGCGGCCATTGGAGGGTGAACCAACGGCAAAGGAAGACCTTTCTCTCTGTCTCTCTCTCTCACTGTCCACTCTGCCTGTCAAAAAATAAAAAAAAAATAAAAATAAAATAAAAATAAAATCATTGCTTCTTTAAAAAGAAAACAACACAGCTGTCCTCAGCAGGCTACACTTAATGTTCACGGCACAGGTTTTAGGAAGAAAACCAACCGGACCAGGCAGGGCTGCCGCAAGTGCAATGTCTCACCACACAGGGCAGGTGGTCGTGGGAGGGGACGATAGGTGCCAGGGAAGTGAGGGAGGGGCCTGAGTGGCCTCTACCTTTGCTGGTGACAGGGTGGTTGACAAACATTGTCAGTGGCTCATTCTTGAACAGGGGTGTCTCAAACTCCAACGCCCACAGGGGCAGAGAGACCCCATAAATGATGAGGTAAGGGAGATGTACACAGGCATAGATGGTCCTGTGAGCCAGGGGGCTGGGAGGAGGGGAGGCCATGGGGGTGGACGCTGCCCAGAACTCCCGCCTCCTGCTCCCAGGGCAGCCCTGTCCACTTCCCAGCATCCTGCACATTGTCCATGTGCCCCAGGCTGGAAACGAAATTATAATAAATTTTTTTTAATTATTTTTTCTACCTCACACCCATTAGGATGGCTAGTGTCAAAAAACTGGAAAACAACAAGCGGCAGCCAGGATGTGGAGAAACTAAGCCTCATGCATTGCGGAAGGGAAGAGAGTGCAGCCATTTTGGAAAACTTTGGTGGCTTCTCAAAATTTAAAAATGGGGTGAGAGTTTGGGGCAGTGATTAAGACTCCCCCTTGGGCTGCCTGTACCCCCAAATCAGCTTCACAACTCATAACTGGCAGTGCCTTGGAAAAGGTTAGGGGTGTGGTATCACTGGGGAGAACCTACATCAGACTTCTTCCTACGGGACCTGTAAGATTTCAGGGCAAAATCAAGCCTATTCCTGATAGAAGAGAACCTCCCCAACAGAATCAAATTCTCCATGGCAGTTTTGACCTCCTGTGATCAGAAGACTTCCACAGATGAGCTTCTGGCTTTGTATTGCAAGCCTGGCTTATCTCCCAATACCCACATTCCCCCAGTGCTGGGCAGGATGGACACATTTATGATGTCCCAGACCCTTAGCCCCACCTCTGCAAGCCACAATATCAGATAAGTCAGCACAGGGGCGCTGGGGAACTCCCAAAGCCATCCATACCTCCAGTCACCGGCAATGACTTAACTGGATGTGAAGTGACGATCACCCATATAGAGACACCCCACACGACTCTCACCAAGTAGACCCCCCCAAATCACCTCCTCCCTGGTCAGATCCCTAAAGTGCCTGTGGGGGCCCCAACACTGCACAGCCCAGGGGAAGTGCAACAGAGGGGAAGTTGTAGTGAAAAAAGACACAGCCGTTACTGGTTGTGGTTTCAGTATCTTATTTTTGCAAATTTTACAAAGGCACATGACCCTGTGAATACATTGCTAAGCTCTTTCTTGGAAGGACCTGTGCAAATGAAAAGCCAGAAGCTTCAGAACTGTGTATTGAAAGAGCTAGACAGTGAGTTAATAAAGGAGTTCAATAATGGAAAGCGTGAGGGAGCACCTTGGAATTAGAATTTTCTAACCGAGACAGTATAACATTCCAGTCTCCAGACTCCCAACTTCACTTTTCCCTAGAATCATACTCATACTTCCGCTAAGAGGATGCTTAGGAAGTGTGGAAATTAGTAAATATAATTCCTTTGGTAACATTTGGAAGTTGAGAAAAAAAATGCACCACATCTGTATGTACACAGGCAGTTGGTTCCGGAAGTTCTTAATTTAAGATTGTCAAATAAACACACCACCATCTACGAAGTTATTTTGCCAAAAATACTGAACCTGAACCCGACGAAGCTTCTAGTCCTAACCACTAATGGACAGGGAATTTTGAGGACAGAAGAACATATTGCCCAGCACCACAGAGGCTAGGGAGACAGCTTGCAAAAGGCAGCTCTGGGAAGTCCAGCACGACGCATAGCATCCAACCTCAACACACTGCAAAGAAGCCAAAAGAGGGCGCTGGAGAGGGAAATGTGGATTAAGTCTTAGAAAACTTACCACGCGTGGGCTTTATTTGAATCCTAATGTTTTTAAATACTGGAAAAAAAATTTGTTGATATACACGAGACTATTGGAATTTGAACACTCTCTGGATGCTTGTGGCAATTTTCCTAAGGCATGATGAATGTGTTTGTGCTTCGAGCCCTTACCTTTTAATATATATGTACTGGGGAAAAAGTAAAATATCAAGTGGGAAATAGTACATTTAATAACCATCACGTTTGAAAACTCATTGTTTTCTACTTATAAAATAATAAAGGGTAAAAGTATTATCTGCCTACGTGTTATTCACTCCTCTCTTCAGAGGCTAATAATTTAAATGTCTTCTATGTACACACATACACCTACATACAATTATATAAAATATATGTAAGTTAAATATACAAGAGAAGCATCTTACATATTATATATACATAAACTTAGTTTAAATAGTTTCTATTAAATTTTTGTTTATTTTAAATTTAAATAAAATATAATAAACATTTTTATAATTTTTAAATAACTATCATTTTCTAAGTTTTCATTTACTTATTGGAAAGACACAATGACAGAGAAAAAGAACAAGAGATCATGTTCCCATCCACTCATCCAGATGCCTGCAGTCGCCAAAGCTGGACCAGGCTGAAGCCAGGAGCTGGGAACTCAATCCAGGCCCCTCGCATGGGTGGCAGGAACCCAATTACTTGGGCCATGACTGCTGCCTTCCCAAGGTCTGCATTGTGGGAAACTGGAGTCAGGTATCAAACCCAGGTACTCCAGCTTGGAATGTGGACAACTGAATGAGTACCCTAAGCGCAAAGCTAAATGCCCATCCTAATATATTTACTTTTAATAGGACTAAAAAGTGAGATCTGAATAAACACCGAACTGCATACTGATATGTTTGGAGGTAAAGTGTACTCATGTCTGCAACTTACTCTGACATCCATCAGAACAGCTGGACTGATGGATGGTCTATCAGGGTTGTCATGACAAAATACATAAACTGGGTGGCTTAAATGGCAGAAATTTCTCTCTCATGGACTGGGGCTAGCAGCCCAAGATCAAGGTGCCAGCATGGCAGATTTGCTTCTCAGGTCTCCTCTCAGGGCTTGTGGGCAGCTTCCACCTTACTGTGTACTCACATGACTTCTTTGGGCGGGTGTAGACACAACGCATAGTCTACCTGTCGGCTACTTTTCTTGCAGGAACACTGATCCTATCAGATCAAAGCTCCCCTGCTCCTGTGACTGCATTTAACTTCAATAACTTCCCTAGAGGCCACCATCCCCTAATATAGCACACTGTAAGTGTAAGAGCTTCAGCATTTGAATTGTGGGGGTCGGGGGCGGACACAAACATTTAGTCTAAAACAGATGGACAAAGGAATGGATAGGTGTGTGATAAAGCAGACAGCAGCAAAAAGTTAACTCTAGAATCCTGATGGTGGATACATGGGTGCTTACTGTACAATTATTTCAACTTTATATATTTGAAACTTTTCAAAATAATATGTTGGGACAAGAGAGATACACAAATCCTTCCAGGAAAATCTAGTGAGGTAAAATATTTGCCCAAGGTCAGCAAACTAATAATTACAACATCCAGGCTGTGTGTTCTGACCTTTCCAGCCACCCAGGCTGAGCCCCATTCAGATGTTTACTAAGCATCGTTAGCAACTGTTCCACTCACATCCGTTTCCCCATTTGCACCCACAGAACTAGTGGTGTTAGCCCCATTTTTCAGATGGGAAAACTAGCCTAAAGAACTCAGACCTCGTCCAGGACATTTGGTTGGGAGGTAGAAGCCCAGCTCCCCCTGCTGCTGGCCCATCTCCGAGGAACAGCATCAGAAAAGAGCTCATCCTTGACTGTCTGATGGTCCTGAGTTCAAAAGCTGACCTGAATAAACCGGTTTTAGGATGTTGGACAGAGGGGTGAAGAATAATGGTCTGAAAGCCAACGAGGGGATGAGAAGGGCACAGCCCTCACTCCTAGATGCGGAGGCATTTTAGTGTGAGAGGGAAGGAATTCAACCTCCACCTGCCAGGCAGGGCGCCAAGGTCTTCAGAGGCTGGCGGGTTCAGTTAAAACAAGAGGGTGAAAGGAAAATTCAGAGAGGAGCCCTTGGTTTCCTCCTCTCTGAAGTGGAAGATGATAATGCCTGCCTCAAGGAGAGGGAGAGGATAAGAATTAAAAGAGGCATACACAGTGCCTGGTCCCTAGCAGCCATGCATTGAATTTATTTATTTTCCAGCTTTATTGAGCTATGGCTGACATGCAAAAAAACTGCACATATTTAAAGTGCACAACCTGACAAATTTTACCATACATACACATCCCGAAACCATCACGATGCCCAAGATCATGAGCATACTCATCATCTTCAAACGTTTCCTCCTGGCCTTGCTAATCCTCTGTCCCACATCTTACCCAATGCCTGTCAAGTCCTTCTCATCCATTCTTGGTGACTCATCAGTAATTGGCTGGAACCCTCCAACACCACATAACTGAACCACTTGGATATTCTGGCCTGTTAGATCTTTAACCAGCACATCTCTACAGACCTCTGTGTCCAACCACTCACACCTGACTCTCCCCAGAAATGGCCCACCTCTGAAATCTTTCTTTAAGCCTCCTACCTTCTGACCACCCCTGGGTTACTTGCTCAAGTGCAACACATTTCTTCAACCTCATCAAAACCTCTGCCCCATAGTCCCTACCATGGCTTGACACTCATCAGCTCCTTGAATTTATTCTCCTCCTTGTCCAGCCTAGACTTCCTGGACTGCCATCAGAGCTGCTCCTTTCCGAATCCCCCTCTCTCCTCTGGCCTGAGTCTTTCTTCCCTGACAGATCCCCAGCCTTGGAGTGGCTCTTTCATGCCTCATTTATCTAAGCAGATGAATATTGCTAGGGAAAAATCAAATTTCAATCTGCTTGGTTGCAATTAAAATTTTTTTAATGATTTATTTATTTACTTGAAAATCAGAGTTACACAGAGAGAAGGAGAGGCAAAGAGAGAGGTCCTCCATCCGCTGGTTCACTCCCCAATTGGCCACAGTGGCTAGAGCTGTGCTATTCCAAAGCCGGAAGCCAGGAACTTCTCCCATGCGGGTGAAGGGGCCCAAGGTCTTGGACTGTCTTCTACTGCTTTCCTAGGCCACAGCAGAGAGCTGGATCGGAAGTGGCACAACTGGGACTCAAATTGGTGGCCATATGGGATGCCGGCACCACAAGGTGGTGGCTTTACCCACTACATCACAGAGCCAGCCCCTAAATTTTTTTTTTAGTTGAAGTATAATATGCATGTGAAAAAGTAAAGAAAAATAAATAGCTCAGGACATGGGCAGCAGTTGCCTAATAGGTATGGGCTTCCCTCTGAGGACAATGAAACTATTCTGGAACTAGATAGAAGTGATGCTTGAACAACATTGTGCTAAATGCACTGAATTATCCATGTTAAATAATGGTCAATTATGTGTCATGTTTTTCATTTTTTTTAAGAGGCAGAATGGCAGAGAGACATAAAGAGAGGGACAGATAGGCAGAAAGAGAGCCCTCTGACCTGGTTCACTCCCCAAATGCCTGCAGCAGTCAGGGCTGGGCAGAGGCAAAACCTGGAGCTGCAAACTCAGCTCAGATTTCCCACATGGATGGCAGAAACTCACCTACTTGAGCCGTCACTGCTGCCTTCTGGGATCTGCATTAGTAGGAAGCTGGAGTCCAGTGCTGAAGCTGGGAGTCAAACCCAAGTACTTCAAAGTGAGATGTAGGCCCACCCCAGTTATATGTTACATGAATTTTACTTTACTTTCTTTTTAAAAAGTAAACAGCTCAACCAATTACCACAAGGTGAATGCACATATTGAACAACCACAGAAAATGGGACATTCCCAGCACCCAGAAATGCCCTCCATGGCCTCTTCTATTCCTAACCCTCTGCCCTACCCAATGGCAACCATTAATTTGTGTCTACCTTCTTTTGCCCAATATTTCATTTATGAAGTTTGTCAATGTTATACATATAACCATAGCAAAGTCATTTACACTGTTCTGTATTTTCCTTTTTTTTTAAACTATCTCACACTTTATTTAATCATTCTACTGTTGATGGACATTTGGTTTGTTTCCAGTTACTGATGTTACAAACAATTCTGCCGTGGACGTTCTATTTTTTAAATAAAGAATGGATATATTTGTTTGAGAGGCAGAGTGACACACAGGGAGAGATCTTCCATCCACTGGTTCACTCCCCGGATGCCCTCAAAGGCTAGTCTGAAAGCAGGAGCCGTGAATTCCATTTGGGTCTCCCACATGGGTGACAGGAACCCCAGTACTTGAACCATCACTTGCTACCTCTCAGGCACATTAGATCGGAGCTGGGCACTAGGCAGGACTCAGTCCCGCTCACTCCAGTATGGGTTGCAGGCAGCCCAAGTAATAGTTTAACCCACTGCACCACAACTCCCATCCCAAGCTCTGGACATTCTTGATCAGGCCTTTCTGTGCGCATGTGCAACCTTTTGTTGATTTTATCACTCAGAATAGAAATGCTGAATCACAGTATGTGCATTTCTCAGAAGATTCTGGCACATCTTGTCTTTTAAGATGCATTTCCCTCCAGCTACTTCCCCATTTATGCTTCCCTGCACAGTAAAACCGCTCCCAGAAGATGTCCACAGACGCTGCCTCCATTCTTAATCTTCCCTTCACCGTCTGTCTTACCCATTTGTTCAATTTCTGCCTGCTTCTATAACCTCTCATTCCTTCTTAATATCTATTATACTTTTATTTTTCTCTGTGAGCATCTGACACATACTTAGTTCACAATCACTGTCACTCTGCCCCTTATTCTAAGTAATGCACTGACGAGGGATGAGACACCCAGGAGGAGCCCAGGAGGAGGAAGCTGGGTGCCAGCCCTTCCCTGGGTGTTGGACCCTATGTCCAGTGAAAGCCAGAGGGCTCCCACTGGGACCCCGTTACCTTAGCTGTGGCCTGGAAACAGGAGTCAAATTCCTGGCGCGTTAGCCCTTCAGCATCCACACCATCCTACGTTTGATCTTAGCCAAAAGGTTGAGAAGCGATAGCACACCATCCTAAGGTGGCATCTACTGCAAATGACATAGCTGAAGCCAGAGTGAGGAAACTCAAAGGTTAGGTCCTAATTCCATGGCCCCAGTTTTGTAAGATTTCTCATGTGATTCGCGAGTGAAATCCCCTCAAAGGTAGTCCAGCAGGATTTAAAGAGAGCTCTGTTGGCAGAAAACCCAGGGCCTGGCCGCCCACAGGACACGAGCTGCCAAGGCGAAGAGGACACAACTTGCGCGTGGCCCTGTAGGGGTTCCATAGAGGACAGTGGGCAAAGAAGACCCTCCGGGGGACTCAGTGTGCCTCTGGACAACGAGAAGAGCTGACGTGGCATAGAGTGTTGACCCACCAACCTTTGTTTTCTTTCCCTCTCCATCTTCACAACTTTATTGAAACATAATTTTGTATAATAAAATGCATATACTTAAATTGTACCAGCTGATAAATTTTATGACGCAAATACAACTCTGAAATCATCTCCACAAACAAGATGCTGGATATTTCTATCACCTTCAAAAGTTTCCACGGGGGGCCGGCATGGTGGCATAGCAAGAAAAGCTACTGCCTGTTATGCCAGCGTCCCATATGGGCACTGGTTTGAGCCCCAGTTGCTCCTCTTCCAATCCAGCTCCCTGCTAATGGCTTGGGAAAAGCAGTGGAGGATGGCCAAGCATTTGGGCCCCTGCACCCACGTGGGAGACCTGGAAGAAGCTCCTGGATTCAGCTTGACCCAGCCATGGCCATTGCGACCATCTGGGGAATAAACCCACAAATAGAAGATCTTCCTCTTCCTCCCTCCTCCCTTCTCTCTCTCTCTCTCTCTCTCTCTCTCTTTCAAATAAATAAATAAGTCTTGAGGCCAGCGCCGTGGCTCACTTGGTTAATCCTCCGCCTGCGGTGCTGGCATCCCATATGGGCGCCAGATTCTGTCCTGGTTGCTCCTCTTCCAGTCCAGCTCTCTGCTGTGGCCCGGGAGTGCAGTGGAGGATGGCCGAAGTGCTTGAGCCCTGCACCCCATGGGAGACCAGGAGGAAGCACCTGGCTCCTGGCTTCGGATCGGTGCAGCTCTGACCGTAGCGGCCATTTGGGGGGTGAACCAACGGAAGGAAGACCTCTCTCTCTCTCTCTCTCTCTCTCTCACTGTCTAACTCTATCTGTCAATTAAATAAATAAATAAATAAGTCTTAAAAAAAGGTTTTCACAGGCCTGTTTGCAATCCATCCCTCCTTCAAACCTGTACCCAGGCAACCACTGCTCTCCATTCTATCTACATCAACTGGTTTTTCAAGAATTTTATGGGAATGGAGCAGTACAGTATATATTCTTGGTTTGGTTTCTGTCTGCTCACACTACTATTTTGAGATGTATCCATGTTTTCTGTGTCAGTCAGTGATTCATTCAGTTTTTCCCCTCCATACTCTTCCATGGCATGGATAACCACAATTTGTCTCTCTATTTGCCTGTGGATGGATATTTGGGTAATTTCCAGTTTGAAGCCACTACAATACAGCTGCCACAAACATTTGCATACAAGATTGGTGTGGACAAAGACACTATAAATTTTCAAGAAGCTACCAAGCTGTTTTCTAAATTGACTGTGCCATTTTGCATTGCCACTGACAGCGTCTGAGAGTTTCAACTGCTTTATATCCCCAGCAATATTTGTTATCATTAGTCTTTTAAAGTTAGCCACTCTAATTGGTTCATAGTGACATTTAGTGTGATTTTAATTTGCTCTTCCCTGATTACTAATGATATTGAACATCCTCTCATGTGTTTTTTGTTTTTTTTTTTAATGTAAAGTATCTGTTTCAGGGGCCTGTACCATGGCACAGTGGGTTAAAGCCCCAGCCTGCAGCACCGGCATTCCATATGGGCACCGGTTTGAGTCCCGGCTTCCAATCCAGCTCCCTGCTGATGCACCTGAGAAAGTGGCAGAGGATGGCCCAAGTCCTTTGGCTCATGCACCCATGTTGGGGGGCGGGGCTGGAGGAAGCTTCTGGCTCCTGGCTTCAGATCAGCTGAGCTCCACTACTGCAGCTGTTTGGGTTTAGGGGTCAAGGACTGGGCCATCTCCTACTGCTCTCCCAGGTCATAGCAGAGAGCTGGATCAGAAGTGCGGCAGCCAGGACTTGAACCGGTGCCCATATGGGATGCCGGCACTGCATATGCTGGCCCCATAACTCTTTCAAATAAATAAAATGAATCTAAAAACAAAAGTCTCTGTTCTAACACTTTTCCCAAGCTATGATGATGATTCAAGAAATTAGGCTTCTTCTACACCCACATGGGAGATCAGGATTGAGTTCCCAACTCCCAGTTTCAGCCCTGGCCCAGCCCCAGCTGTCCTGTTCTGGGCATTTGTGGAATGAACCAGCAGATGAGAGCTGGGCCAGGCTAAAGCTAGAAGTCTAGAGCTTCTTCTAAGACCCCCAGGTGGGTAGGAGAGGCCAAGGGACTTGGACCATCTTTCACCATTTTCCCAGGTACATTAGCAGGGAGCTGGATTGGAAGTGGAGCAGCTGGGACTCGAATAGGTGCCCATATGGGATGCCAGCACTGCAGGCATGCCTTAACCTGCTGTGCCATAATGTCAGCCCCATAATTTTCATTTTTTACATCAGATCACGATTAATTTTAGATTAATTTTTGCTATGGTCTGAGCTAAGGGTCAGCATTAGTTTCCTAGGGCTGCCACGGTACCACAAGCTGTGGCACTTAAAACCACAGAACGTGCAGTTTCATAGTTCTGGAAGCAGGAAGTCTCAGATCTAAGCATTAACAGGGTCGTGCTCTCTCCAAAGGCTGTAAGGGAGACGTCTTCCTTGCCTCTTCCAGCTTCTGCTGGTTCCCAGCAATCACTGGCGTCTCTTGGCCCGAAGATGCATCACTCCAATGTTGGCCTCCAAAGTCACAGGCACTCTCCCTGTGCCTTCACACAGCTATCCTCTCAGAAGGGCATCACTCATAATGGATCTGGAGCCACCCTATTCCAGAAAGACTTCATCTTTTTTTTTTTTTTTGCATTTAAAATTATCTATTTTAACAGCTTTACATGTAATATCCATGCATAAAACACTGATGTGGTTTTTTTCTATTGAAAAAAATCTGAAGAATTTTTTAAAAAAGCATTCAATATTTGAAGAAAGTAGATTTATTCATGAAAACTCCAAGATTAAAAGCTTGGGGAAAAAAACCCAAATAGGGTATATAACAAATTTATATAGCAAATTTAGTTCAACCCATATAATAAAAAACACATTAATCAAGATCCACAAGCTTGTGAGGGTTCTAAATCAAAGGAATGCTTTTTCTCTCCAGAATCTTCAAGACCTGTGGTGCTAAAAATTGTTAATTGTACACAAATGCTATGCAACAATGATTAAAACTATTAATAAACCAGCTGTCTATTATGACTCACAGAATGACCTCATCTTAACTAATCACATCTACAAAGATCTTATTTCTAAATAAGATCTAAATAAGTTATCTGAGATTACCAGGGGTACAGACTTCAGCATGTCACTTTTAGGGGACAAAATCCAATCCATAATAGGGTCAATGTTCTTTTTTTAATTTTTATATGTATCATGCAGGGTCCAATCAGTAAGTAGAAACCACACTGAGACACTGAGAAATCTTTTTTTTTTTTTTTTTTTTGACAGGCAGAGTGGACAGTGAGAGAGAGAGACAGAGAGAAAGGTCTTCCTTTGCCGTTGGTTCACCCTCCAATGGCCACTGCGGTGGCCGGCGCACCACGCTGATCCGCTGGCAGGAGCCAGGTACTTCTCCTGGTCTCCCATGGGGTGCAGGGCCCAAGCACTTGGGCCATCCTCCACTGCACTTCCCTGGCCACAGCAGAGAGCTGACCTGGAAGAGGGGCAACCGGGACAGAATCCGGCGCCCCGACTGGGACTAGAACCCCGTGTGCTGGCACCGCAAGGCAGAGAATTAGCCTAGTGAGCCATGGCGCCAGCCGAGAAATCTTAATATAAATAATTTTTAACTGTAATAAGGGACTTATGGAATAGAATTTAGACTTGTTCAAAGTAAAAAGAGCCAGGGCTAGTGCTGTGGTGTAGCAGACAAAGCCAACATCTGCAGTGCTGGCATCCCATGTGGGCGCCAATTCAAGTCCTGACTGCTCCTCTTCCAATCCAGCTCTCCGCTATGGGCTGGGTAAGCAATAGAAGACGCCCCAAGTGCTTGGGCCTTTGTACCTGCCTGGGAGACCTGGAAGAAGTTCCTGGTTCCTGGCTCCTGGCTTTGGATCAGCTCAACTCCGGCCTTTGTGGCCATTTGGGGAGTGAACCAGCAGATGGAAGACCTTTTTCTCTGTCTCTCCCTCTCTCTTTCTCTAACTCTATATCTCAAATAAATAAATAAATAAACCTCTAAAAAAAAAAGAAGGAAAAAGAACCTCAAATCTGTGGAAATAGTAGGTTCCAGCTGTCAACTCTAGGGTTTAGACACAGCACCAGAGAAGAGACTCTTCCTCAAGGGCTGAGATCCAGGCCAGGCAGGTATGACATGGGAAACTGAACGGCAGAGAAGTTTGCTATGGTGCTGTACTGCTGGCAGGAACTGGAAATAGACCACCTGAGTTTCTAGAACAATCTATTCGCAGGAAAGTGCCATGCCTTGCAACTTGTCAAAGCTGCTCCATGGAAAACCTGTTCATAGGAAGTACCATGATGACATCATTATACTGTGAAGCTGCCCAAGGTGAGGCCAAATAAGTCTGTCCCAGGAATGTGCCATGTGCCAGTGATGGCCATATGCTGCAGGAACACAGCACAACTTAGATCTCAAAACTGGACAAGAGTCCAGGACTGTCCACGTAGGGACTACAGTCAGGTGTTTGGCTATAGACCTAGCCTGTTTTCCTCTCATGCAGATCAAGTCATATTCCAGGAGACTGCCCACCTATTTCACTCCTAAGTACACCATGCTAACTTAGCCACCATCAAAGAACTGCAGGCCAATGCATCCCGACTCCAAGGCACTCAGTGCTGCCTCTGCCTCTTCCCCACTGAGATCCCATCATCCCCATGGAAATCAGGGACATCATGTGTTCATGGCATGCTCTTCTAGCTGGCCATCGGGCGAGAGCACTCACAGAGCTCACTAACGCATCTCTCAGGATCTTGGTGAGGGAGACATCATCTGGCCCCTCTCACATCAATAGTTGGGGTGGGAGGGTAGAACCGAACATGATGAGAACAATGAGGTGATGTTGTACACCAGCTTTTGGTCTGTTCATAGTTGAGTTACTTTACCTAACAATATAGGGAGTGGGGATATTTTAGAGTATGATTGAAGATTACAGGAATTCATTGGGTGTTTTGTGAAGGGAAGCCATAGGAGAGGAGGTGCAGAAATTAGAGGAGTCTTCAGGTCCCTTAGCTGCATTTACTTGTTTCTTCCTTTGAAAATTCTGCATCATCATGACAAACTTCTCACTCTTAGCCTTGTCTCTATTCAAATTTGAGAAAAATAGTCATTTCTTTTTCTCCTTTTTATCAATATTCTTGGAGCCTCTACTGATCAAAACCAAACTCAATAACAAAGCACTCCTTTAACTGGCCTGTTTGGGAAGTATCTTAAAGAGCAAACTTCCACAAATGCATCCAACGTCATGCTTTTAAACTGGGGAATTATCCAATGGCATACATAAACCTGAACAGGCTGTACTCACAAGGGAAAATATGTGATTTATCTAAGCATGGTAAACACTTCACACTTCAGAGTTTAGTTTTCAAGTGAGGAATGCCCACTGTAAACAGTAGCAATGATTATTCCTATAGCAAAATTTCTAAGCATGAGAAGAAATCAAATGTTTTCTGAAGAATATTTGCTCAGTAATATCTTTTCCCTTTTATTTACAGTTTAGAAGGGGGAAGAAATATGAAAAATAGAATGTCTTCTCTTTTCTCATATCCTGCGTCTTACCATAACACTATGTACTGTGCACTGGAATTCAAGGCCAGTGATGTATCACTATTGTGGTCAGGTCTTTCAAGTTCACACCATGACGATGCAGTGCTCCTGGCAAACCTATTCCCGCTGGCTTTCAGCATCTCTCTGGAATCCTAGACTTGCTCAGCACAGCTTCTAAGCAACTCACTAGACAGGTCTTCAGAGAATTTAAACCTCTTTATCAATGTCAAGTGAAATGGATCTGTGCCCTCTTAACTTAGTCTTGACTTATGCCAACGGAATGTGGGTACTTGAGATGCCTGAAATACAAGGGTACTTCAGAAAGTGCATAGAAACCTGGAATTAAATGTTTGCAGCGGGCATTTAGTCTAGCAGTTAACATGCCTCTGTCTCCTCTCAGAGTACCTGAGTTCAATTCCTTGCTCCAGCTCCTAATGCAGACCCCGGGAAGAGGCAGTGATGGCTCAAATAACCGGATCCCTGCCACACCCACATGGGAACTGCATTGTTGACTCCAAGTGTCACATTTGGAGAGCAAACTGGCAGATGGGAACTCTGGGTCTCTCTACCTCTCAAATAAACAAATAGATAAGTTTGCTTTGGTGCAAAATGTTTTGAAATTCATGCATAGTATTTTTTTAAGATTTATTTATTTACTTGAAAGTCAGAGTTACACAGAGAGAGTGGGAGAGGCAGAGAGAGAGAGAGAGATCTTCCATCCGCTGGTTCACTCCCCAGTTGGCCACAACGGCCCGAGCTGTGCCAATCCAAAACCAGGAGCTTCTTCTGGGTCTCCCATGTGGGTCCAGGGGCCTGAGGACTTGGATTATCTTCTACTACTTTCCCAGGCCATAGCAGAGCTGGATTGGAAGTGGAGCAGCCAGGACTTGAACCGGGCCCATATGGGATGCCGGCACTGCAGGCGGTGGAGTTACCCACTACACCACAGTGCTGGCCCCACATAGTCTTTTTAATGATACACATTTCCATGAACTTTTTGAAGACCTACAGTGCATTATTTTTAAAACTGAAAAAGCAGCCCACCATTTCAAAAATCAGAGAGAAGGAATATTTGCCAAGAAAAACATAGCTAAAATGTTATATTCTGACCCATAGGCAATGAAGACTAGCTATTCCTGTTCTTTTCCATTTGTTTTTATTGTTGTTATTGCAGGTTTTTTGTTTTATTTTGGTTTTCAGAGTTCTTCTTCCTTTTCTATCCCTGCTATAATCCCTGATTAACCTTACATTTTCAGGGTTGTCACTTCACGGCTTTTGGCCACCACTTCATGCCAAAACTATGTGCCATCTGTACATTCCTAAGAGGGTACCAGCAATTTCTGCTCTTTTTTATAGGAACTGATTTTTATTTTCTTTTTCCCACATAGTGAGTTGATTCCACTTGAATTCGATGAATGTTCATTCTCTGTTTCCTTTATTTTAATCAATTGAGCTTTCCAACTAAATTGGCATGCTAAATGAACAGGCCAGACCTGCATGTTTGGCCTAGATTGGTTAACCATACTGTTAGTCACGGAGTTAGTTTGGAAAATAATGGCTCCCATTTCCAGACTCATGTGAAAATCGAAGTGTGCCAGAAATGCCAGTTTATAGAATCATGAAAAATATGAACAAGCCCTACTCTTTGGAGGAGTTCATAGCCTCAGGTGCACAGGTTTGGGTTAGGGTTAGGCCTAATGCTACTTGGGAAATACTTTCCTTAGTGGTCCTTGAGTGGACTCTTCCACAAACTATGATCATATTGGGAAAAGTGTTCCACCTAATGGCTAAGAGGTCAGTTGGGACCCAGGTCGCACATCAAGGTACTTGGGTTCAATACCTGGCTCCAGCTGCTACCTCCTGCTTCCTGCTGATGCGGACCCTGGGAGACAACGGTGATGGCCCATATAGTTGGGTCCCGGCTATCCAAGTGGAAGGCCTGGGTGGAGTTCCCAGCTCCTGGCTTTGGCCTTGTCCAACTGCGGCTATTGTGGGAGTGAACCAGTAGATGGGAGCTCTGTCTCCTGCTGCCTCCAAAATAAATACATAAATATTATATGAATATAGATGTGAATACAGATAGCACTCATGTATTACTATCTAATACAAAAACTAAAATCTCAATAATATCCACACCTAACCACGTGGCTACCTCCCAGGTCTTATTCCCTGCCCTGCCCCACTCAAGGTAGGCATCACATGGAATTCCACATTAGTCATTCCCTCCCTTTCCATTTTATGTAGCTTAAGTGAATCTACTTATATTCATTAAAAGCAAATATTTTTATCTTTGTCATTTTAATATTTTTAAAGATTTATTTATTTATTTATTTATTTGAAAGTCAGAGTTACACAGAGAGAGGAGAGGCAGAGAGAGAGAGAGAGAGATCTTCCATCTGCTGATTCACTCCCCAATTGGCCACAATGGCCGGAACTGCACTGATCCAAAGCTAGGAGCCAGGAGCTTCTTCCATGTCTCCCACGTGGGTGCAGGGGCCCAAGGACTTGGGCCATCCTCTACTGCTTTCTCAGGCCACAGCAGAGAGCTGGATCGGAAGTGGAGCATCCGGGACTAGAACCAGTGCCCATATGGGATGCCAGCGCTTCAGGCCAGGGTGTTAACCCACTGCACCACAGTGCCGACCCCTGTCATTTTTAATTTTATTTAAAAAGGTATCAGGGAGTGGGCAGGTGGCCTACACATTAAGATGCTTCCCTTCCATATTGGAGTACCTGGATTCAATTCCCAACTCTGACTCTTGACTTCAGCTTCCTGCCAATGCAGACACTGGGAGACAGCAGGTGATAGCTCAAGTAATTTGATTCCTGTCATCCACGTGGGAGAACTGGATTACATTCCTGGCTCCTAGCTTTGGCCCTGGCCCAGCACCAGCCCATCCCTGACCATTGTGGGCATTTGGGGAATAAGCTGGCAGATAGGAGCCCTCTCTGTTTCCTTCTCTCTCTCTCTTACTCTCTTTCTCTTCCTTCCTCTCTCTCTTTTAAATGGATCACCATGCATATAACCTTTTAGATTAACTTCTTATTTAAGATTGTATTGGTAAGATTCTTTATATTTTTCGTGTTGCCATAGTTCATTCATTTTGACTGCTGAATAGTATTCCATTGTGTGGATTTACTATAATTTACTTATTCTCTCTTCTGTAGCTAAGTTTTTGAGTTCTTTGTGGATTTTTACTATTGTAAACAGACATACTGTGAACTTTCTTATAATACTCAGTTGTATATAGGAAATCATCTATGTTGGGTTTATACCCAGGAGTAGAATTGTTGGATCATTAGATAGGGCTTTTAGAAATGCCACAACCTGGGTGCCTTAAACAACAGAAATTTATTCTCTCACTCTTCTTGAGGCTAAAAATCCAAAATCAAGGTATCATCATGTTTGTTTTCCTACTGGATTCTGTGTAGGACACTCTGTCCCGTGCCTTTCTCAGCTTCTGACAGTTGCTGGCAATCTTTGTGGATGTACCATTCCACCCTCTGTCTCTGCCTCCACATAGCTTCTCCTTTGTGTGTTTCTTCTCTTCTTGTTTAGGATCCAGGATGACATCATTTTTATGTCGTTTGCAAAATACAAAGAATCCACAGTTTCTGAGAGTTAAGAATTTAACATTTCTTTTGGGTGGACAAACTTCAACCCATGACAGTATGTAAATACCCAAATATAGGAGAAAACTGTTTTCCAAAATATTTACAAAACTAATACTCTCACCAGCATAGCATAAAAGTTGGTGTTATTGGACTATTGAAATGTTTTACCAACTGAATGAGTGTAAAATTATGTCATTATAGTCTTGATTTGTATTTCCCAATAACTAATTATGTTAAACATCTCTTCATATGCTTATGGCCATGTGTTTCCTCTTCTGTGAAAACATTGCTTTTTTTTTTTTTTTATTCTTTTGCCCATTTTCCTTTTGGGCTACTTAGGGGTTTTTGTTTGTTTGTTTTCTTTCACTAGCTTGTAGGAGTTCTTTATGAAACTAGTCCTTTGTCATTTTTATGTATTTTGGATATCTTCTTTTCACTTTCTTTAACGTACCTTTTGGTGAGCAAAAGTTCTTAATATCATAGAACATTATTTATTGATCTTTTTTTTTATAATCAACACTTTTCTGTCTTATTTAAAATATCCTTCCTAACCCAAAGTCCAAACTGTGTCTACCTCTGCTTTCCAAAAATGATCTTTAGATATATTTGGTGGGGAGAGAGTCTGCTTAATCTTTATTTATTTGACAGATAGAGTTATAGACAGCGAGAGATAGACAGAGAGAAAGGTCTTCCTTCCGTTGGTTCACTCCCCAAATGCCGCTATGGCCGGCACATCGTGCCAATCCGAAGTCAGGAGCCAGGTGCCTCCTCCTGGTCTCCATGCGGGTGCAGGGCCCAAGCACTTGGGCCATCCTCCACTGCCCTCCTGGGCCACAGCAAAGAGCTAGACTGGAAGAGGAGCAACTGGGACTAGAACCCGGCACCCATATGGGATGCCAGTGCCGCAGGCAGAGGATTAACCAAGTGAGCCATGGCGCCAGCCCCGTGAGAGTCTGCTTAATCTATCAGTAATGGAGAGGAATGAGGAAACACCCCCATTGTGATAGGTCGATTCATTTCTATTACACTGTCAAGTTTGTTTCAAAATTATGCAGCCTTTTTGCTTTACAAAGAATATTCCTGGGCCGGTGCCGCGGCTCAACAGGCTAATCCTCTGCCTAGCGGCGCCGGCACACCAGGTTCTAGTCCCAGTCGGGGCGCCGGATTCTGTCCCGGTTGCCCCTCTTCCAGGCCAGCTCTCTGCTGTGGCCAGGGAGTGCAGTGGAGGATGGCTCAAGTACTTGGGCCCTGCACCCCATGGGAGACCAGGAGAAGCACCTGGCTCCTGCCATCGGATCAGCGTGGTGGGCTGGTTGCTGCGCGCCGGCTGCGGCGGCCATTGGAGGGTGAACCAACGGCAAAGGAAGACCTTCCTCTCTCTCTCTCTCTCTCTCACTGTCTACTCTGCCTGTCCAAAAAAAAAAAAAAAAAAAAAAAAAGAGAGAGAGAGAATATTCCTGCTTATGTAACTTTTTGCTGTTTATTTTATCTCATATTATGTAGATAAATCGGCCTTATTTTAGTTAGCATTTTACTTCTATCTCATTTTCTTGACATTTACTTACACACTTTGTATTTCCTTACGCTTTAGTTTCATCTCTTGTTAATAGCTGTTGATGTGGCTACCTCAGTGGATCCTTTCTTTAAATTGATAGCTGTGTCTTCTTCCTGATAAGCAGAAAGTTGTATTATGCATTTATATCTCCACTCCCCAACCTACCCCCATTATTATCTATAGTCTAATGCCATGTGGTGTTACCTACACTTTAACCTATGTATTGTGGATATGTGCCCTCTTTTTCTTTAGTCTTAGCCATCCTTTCAGGTAAAACAAATTTTACTAGTATACTTGATCATTTTTACTTCACATATCTCTGGTGGTATCTGTTAAATTTACTCTCCCCTTCCCTAAGCCTTTTATCCAAAAACAATTTCCAACCTATGAGTGATAAATCATATGGGGATTTCTGTACCTGAGAAAAATAATTTTTTAAAAGATCTATTATATTTATTTGAAAGAGTTACACACAGAGAGAAGGAGAGGCAGAGAGAGAGAGAGAGAGAGAGAGAGAGAGAGAGAGGTCTTCCATCTGCTGGTTCACTCCCCAGTTGGCTGCAATGGCTGGAGCTGCGCTGATCCGAAGGCAGGAGTGAGGAGCTTTCTCCGAGTCTCCCACGTAGGTGCAGGGTGCTTGGGCCATCTTTTACTGCTTTCCCAGGCCATAGCAGAGAGTTGGATTGGAAATGGAGCAGCCACTTCCAATGGGACTCAAACCACTGCCCATATGTGATGCTGGCACTGCAGGCAGCGGCTTTACCCACTATGCCACAGCACCAGCCCTGAGAAAAATAATTTTTTAATCATGCCCTTGTTTTTGAATGGCATGCTAGATCTAAGGATAGAGAGTTCGACTTTTTTCTCCTTTAATATTTTGAAAATATAACTCCACTATTCTCTTTCAGGAGTTGTTACTATTGAAAAATATGCTGTCAATCTGAATTCTATGCTTTTTTTGTGATCTCTTTCCTTTTTAGAATCTTTTAAAATTTTTTGTACTTATTTCTGATTCTTAATTTTACTACAAAGTTTTACTACAAGTGTGGATTTTCTCTTATCTTTCCTCTATAATCCTCTTGATTTTTCATCTTTCTTAATTATAAAAAATCATCATAGGGCCAGCACTGTGATGTAGTAGGTAAAGCCACCTGCTGTGGAACCAGCATCCCATATGGGCACTGGTTCAAGTCCTGGCTGCTCTACTTCCCATCCAGCTCCCTGCTAATGTACCTGGGAAAGCAGAGCAGAAGATGGCCCAAGTGCTTGGGCCCCTGCACCCACATGGCAGACCCAGAAGAAGCTCCTGGTTCTGGCTTCTGCCTGGCCCAGCTCCGATTATTGCAGCCATTTAGGGAGTGAGCCAGCAGGTGGAAGATCTCTGTCTCTAATTCTGCCTTTCAAATAAATAAATAAATATTTTAAAAAAAGAAAATTATCCCAATTTTTCCTCAAACATTTCTTCCTCTTTGTTTTTATTTTTCTTTTCATTCTAACACTCTCATCACCTGGATGTTAATACTTTTACTTCTATCTTCCACATAATATAGACTTTTTCTTTATAAATTGTGTCTCTGTTCTTTCCTTTTTCCTTCTGAGAGTTTCCTCCACCTGGATTTCCAAGTTACTAACTTGTTCTTCAGCTTTATTTGTTTTTTGTTTGTTTGTTTGTTTGTTTTTGACAGGCAGAGTGGACAGTGAGAGAGAGAGAGACAGAGAGAAAGGTCTTCCTTTGCCGTTGGTTCACCCTCCAATGGCCACCACGGCCGGTGTGCTGCGGCCGGCACACCGCGCTGATCTGATGGCAGGAGCCGGGTACTTATTCTGGTCTCCCATGGGGTGCAGGGCCCAAGGACTTGGGCCATCCTCCACTGCACTCCCGGGCCACAGCAGCTCTCTAGCTGGCCTGGAAGAGGGGCAACCGGAGCAGAATCCGGTGCCCCGACCGGGACTAGAACCCGGTGTGCCGGCGCCGCAAGGCGGAGGATTAGCCTAGTGAGCCACGGCGCTGGCCTATTTGTTTATAATTCATCTGATGTGTTCAAATATTTTTCACACTGGATATTTCATCTTTTTTGTTCTTGTCTACATTGTCATCATCTTCTTTTATATTTGTATATTGATTAGGCCAATATTAAATTATTGACTCAGGGCCGGAACCATGGCTCACTTGGTTAATCCTCCACCTGCGGCGCCAGCATCCCATATGGGCACCAGGTTCTAGTCCCTGTTGCTCCTCTTACAGTCCAGCTCTCTGCTGTGGCCCAGGAAGGCAGTGGAGGATGGCCCAAGTGCTTGGGCGCCTACACCCGCGTAGGAGACCAGGGAGAAGCACCTGGCTCCTGGCTTCAGATTGGCGTAGCTTTGGCCGTGGCAGCCATTTGGGGGGTGAACCAACGGAAGGAAGACCTTTCTCTCTCTCTCTCTCTCTCTCTCTCCCTCTCTCCCTCTCTCCCTCTCTCCCTCTCTCCCTCTCTCCCTCTCTCACTGTCTAACTCTATCTGTCAAATAAATAAATAAGTAAATATTGACTCAACAGTTCTCACATGTACACTTGGCTCTTGCAATTGTTTTTTCATTTCCAGCAGTGTGGTTGATACGTTGACCGAGTATTCATCTTCTCCGAGCTGTTCTGTTGGAGAATGAAAATAGAGGTGGGCCACAACTAAATAAATAGGTCACTCCCAGTCAATGCAGCACATCAGGGCTTGGAGAAAGATGCCAGGAGCCTAGAAAACACAGTTACTTGCCACCTCACAGAACAATGGAGCCAGAGTTTCACCTTTTGTCTTTCCAGGTGTTAGTATAAGGGGGAGACTGTCTTGTCTTTTGCCAGCCCTGGGGGTTTGCAGGAGAAGGGGGAGTGACAAGCCCAGGTATCAGTCCTTAGCTCAAGTGCAAGTGCTGTATGTGACGTTGTGGCCCTGACGTGAGGCCCACGTGCAGTGTCCCTGGCAGGCCAGCGCTGGGTAGACGCTCCGACATCGGGCACCATTTGTGCTGAGATTCTCCCCCGGTGGGTGCCAGGAAACTCCCCCAGAAACAGCTGTGTTTTAGGGCTTCCCCTGTCAGACCCCACCCCTTGCATTTCCTCCCTGTGGTTCTTTTCCCTCCTCTTCTTCAGACATTTAATCAAGGCTGAGTGTGCGGCAGGCGCTGTGCTAGGTCCCGGCTCTGATAGGAGTGAGGAGCAAATGTGATTAAGGAATAGGAAAAAGGGGGACAGAAATGGAGCCAGGACAAAACGGACTTCCTTGCCCTGGCAACAAAGTGAGCTGAGTGCTCAGGTGGCCTTTGGGCCAGAGCCCCGGGATGGTGGCGGAAAAGCTGGGAGTTCTAGCATTGCCTTCCGGCCAGAACCACCCAGGGCACGTTCAGCAATCCCATGTCCCGAACGCCCTGTGCTGCCTACTCCATGACCTTGGGGGATGAACTCAACCATTCATATATGTATATTTTAAATACCCAGGCAAATCCAGTAGCTATCCAAGATTGAGAGCCTCTCTTTGAATAAACAGGCAAGCGGCAGGCTTAGAACTGGGAGTTGTTCGGCATTAAATTCTTTTTTTTTTCTTTTTTCTTTTTTTTTTTTTTATTTATGTGACAGGTAGAGTTATAGACAGTGAGAGAGAGAGACAGAGAGAAAGGTCTTTCTTCCATTGGTTCACTCCTCAAATGGCCACCACAGCCGGTGCTGTGCCGATCCGAAGCCAGGAGCCAGGTGCTTCTCCCTGGTCTCCCATGCGGGTGCAGGACCCAAGCACTTGGGCCATGCTCCACTCCACTCCTGGGCCACAGCAGAGAGCTGGACCGGAAGAGGAGCAACAGGGACTAGAACCCGGTGCCCATATGGGATACTGGTGCCGCAGGCGGAGGATCAACTAAGTGAGCCATGGCATCAGCCCCTGGCATTAAATTCTGGTATAGGTTGAATCATAGCCCCCTAAAATGTATATGTGAAAGCTCGGGGCTGGCGCTGTGACTTAGTTGGTGAAGCCTCCACCTGCAGCGCCGGCACCCCATATGGATGCTGGTTCGAGTCCTGGCTGCTCCATTTCCAATCCAGCTCTCTGTTATGGCCTGGGAAAGCAGTGGAGGATGGCTCAAGTGCTTGGGCCCCTGCACCTACGTGGGAGACCTGGAAGAAGCTTCTGGCTCTTGGCTTTGGATCAGAGCAGTTCTGGCCGTTGCGCCATCTGGGGAGTGAACCAGCAGATGGAAGACCTCTCTCTCTCTCTCTCTCTCTCTCTCTCTCTCTCCTCTGCCTCTGCCTCTCTATAACTCTGCCTTTCAAATAAATTAAATATTTTTTAAATGTATATGTGAAGGCTCTAACTGCCATTGCCTCCAAATGTGACCTTACTTACCAGAGGTCGAGGTCACGAGGGTGGGCTCCAAGGTAACAAGACCTTACAAAAAAGGGATTTGGAGCTAGAAGTGCACACCAGCACCCAAGGCACCGTCTACAAACCACACAGAGAGGCTGGGGCCAGGCACTACCCTCACATCAGGTACTGTCCCCACCAGAGAGATGGTCCCCAGCCCAACCTCCACTTCCCACCTCCAGCTCTCAGAGCTGAAAGGCGTCCGTTGTTGGCATCTGGTTATGGCCGCTCCTACAAACCAACACAAACCCTGAGGTAGCCATGTTTCAACCATGAGCCACTTCCCCAGAGTGCTCCTCCAATGGCCTCGTCAGAAAAACAACTGCAAACTCTCCCCTGAGACACTGAAATGAGATAATGTAACAAAAGCACCCAGCAGAGATGGCTTCAAAGTAAGTGCTCAGGAAATGTTCTCTGAATCCGAGTCCCTCCTGCTTTTTTGCGCTTCACCAAAGGCAGTCATCTCGGCAGCCCAGAGACGCAGGCGACTAGCATCCAGGTCTCCTCTAGGCCTCCAAAGCACGAAGGAAAAGGCCTGGCCATGCTCTGCCTGCATTGGCCCGGGCAGCCCCAACGCTTTTTAATTCAGCTGCTTTGAAAGCAACCGTGGCTTCCAGGGTTGGCCTCTAGGGGGCGCGCGGCCTCCAAATCCGCAGCGGAACCCGGTAGCCCTCGCCCAGGGAAAGCCGAGAGCCACTCTGTGGCCACGGCCAGCGCTGGCCTCCATCCTCCTCGCGGCTGCTCCCAGGCCGTTACCCTGTATTGGCAAGGACTCCCCCCCTTCCTCCCCCCCCACCCCAGCAGCGCTGGACCGTCCTGCTCTTCCTCGCAAATGAGTTAAATGAAGTAACTGGGTGAGAGCCACACAGCTCTGGCCATGGAGTCCAGCTATCCCTGACTCCAAAACCAGTAACACTTCTGTGGCCAGAGGAAGTCCCAAGTGTCCAGCCTCAGAGCCGGGGGTGATACCCATCTTGCCAACCTTCAAAGCCCACAGTCCAGAAGGCCTCATGCTGTGGCTGTGGCTGTGGCTGTGGCAGGGAGAAGATGGCCTTGGCCTTTGCTACCCACAGGGCAGTTGTGAATCAGCAGTCACAGAACTGGTGCCAAAGCATACTCAGAAAACACTGTTTCCTGAAGGCCATGCTCGTACGGAGGATGTGATTCTTTCTAGGGTTTGTGTTGTTGGTTTTGCAGCAGCCCTTTTTGGAGGGGATTAGAACGAGGAGTGGAGCATGCCGGGAGGCTGGGATTCTGGTCCTCTCTGTCGCACTAGCCGATCCCAAGGCTGTGACAGAGTCCTTTCAAGCTCTGCCGGTCTCGCATGTCACAAGGCGGTGTCATCAACTACCACAGCTTTGAACTAGTTTTTCCAATTATGAATGTGTGTGTTTTTATTTGAAAACAGAGACAGGCTGAGAGATCTTCCATCCTCCAGTTCACTCCTCAAAGCCCCACAGCAGCCAAGACGGGGCCAGATGAAGCGAGGAGCCCATATTTGATCCGGTCTCTCCTGTGGATGGTGGGGACCTCATTCACTGCCTCCCGGGGTGCACTTGGCAGACCTGGAAGTGGAGTTGCGACATGGATGCGGGTGCTCCAACATGGGGTGCAGATTTCCCAAGCGGTCTCTTAACCACCGCACCAAATGCTCACCTCTAAAAAATCTTGTAATCTCTCTCTTGCCTGCACAAAACTTCACAAAGCATAAGGCCGGAGTCATGGTGCAGCAGTTTTAGCCGCCACTTGTGATGCCGGCATCCCATAAGGGCACCGGCTTGAGTTCTGGCTAGTTTACTTCCTATCCGGCCCCCTGCTGGTGTGCCTGGGAAAGCAGCAGCAGATGGCCCAAGTGCTTGGGCCCCTTGTGGGGGAACCAGATGAGTTCCTGGCTCCTGGCTTCAGCCTGGTCCAGCCCCAGCCATTGAGGCCATTTGTGGAGTAAACCCAGTGAATGAAAGACATCTCTGTCACTCTTTCAAATAAATAAAATAAATCTTTTTTATTTTTAATTTTTTTATTTGACAGATAGAGTTAGACAGTGAGAAAGAGAGAGACAGAGAGAAAGGTCTTCCTTTTGCCGTTGGTTCACCCCCCAAATGGCTGCTACAGCCGGCGCTGTGCCGATCCGAAGCCAGGAGCCAGGTGCTTCTTCCTGGTCTCCCATGCGGGTGCAGGGGCCCAAGCACTTGGGCCATCCTCCACTGCCCTCCTGGGACACAGCAGAGAGCTGGACTGGAAGAGGACCAACCAGGACTAGAACCCGGCGCCCATATGGGATGCCGGTGCCACAGGTGGAGGATTAACCAAGTGAGCCACGGTGCCGGCCCATAAAATAAATCTTAAAAAAAAAAAAAAAATAGTTCCCAGGCCAAATGCTGTCCACGGGCACAAGGAAGAGTAGTGAGTCCCATGGTCTCGGTGCATTTGCTTTGTAGCTGGGAAGACACAAGGCCTGAGCCCCCCACCCCCATCTCTTCCCTGTTCTGCCATCTTTGCTGCGAGATGTCATCACCATACCTAAGGAAATTCACATCGGATGCCATGGAAGGCTGAGGTACTAGAAAGGGGCTGGCCAAAGAAAGTTATAACTGAAAAGCAGAAAGTGCACACGAGGATTCCCGCGCCCTGTGTGGAGCCAATGGAATCCAGCTCTCTGGCTCAGGCTGTTGCTCTTCCCTCGTCCTCATTCCCTGCTGAGTTCCTTTCCACAGCTCCTCGCCCCGTCCACCCAAAGCTGCCGGCTCTGTCCCGCACGAGCTCCAAGCTCTGTGAAGTTGGGCAAGACTCCTGCATTCTGAGCCCGGTATCCTCTATAAAGTGAGGAGAGCGATATCTAACGTGCAGGATTCCTTTGGGGCACATGAGACGACTGGTGTCAAACACTCGCATGTGGCGTGCAGCAAATAAATGGTAACGCTTTTTGTAAAGAGTGGGATTCTTGCATGTGTACAGGCATGGGGTCCAGTCCAAGGAATGACCTCACAGACTGATGGCAAGCCCTCACAGGGCGGGGAGGTGGGGATGCATTTGGAGGGATTGGTTACCTTTCACCTACCACCGTATCACAGCAAGTGGGCAGCTACCAACAAGAAAAGCCATTTTTTTTTCCCTAGAAAAATTATTAGACTATTTAGAAGACTGTCTGACTTATGTTTGTGAAAAAGATTTGGAATGCTCATGAATTCTGATTTGCACCAGGTTGTTTGCCTGGAAGAGTGACGTCTTCAGGCAGTCAATGCAGAAGCTGTAACCCCCATCCGAGACGCAGGAGCTGAGCTTACAGATGTGCAGTGACTTGCTCCGGAGAGACTTACACCCAGGCACTGAATCTCCGGAATCCAAGCTCGGTGCTCTTCTCAGCACGCCCCCAGCTACAAGCGAGAAAGGTTGACATAGAGCCACCATGTGCCATTGTCACTGCCTGTCCCACGGGAGCACAGCTGGGATTTGCTGCTGGGCTCTGGGGCAGAGCATGGTCCCTTCTTTCCAGCTGCTATGGCTTGAACAAGATTTGACTCTCAGACTTCGCAGGATGTTAAACCCCAAAGTCATGAGTTAGTAGTCCTAAGAGGGTGGGGAATGATCCAACATTCCAGCGATCCAACGACCCTAGGAAGTCCCTAGGGAATTGGAAGTCCCTAGGGAATTGGGGTGGGGTGCCACCAGAAGGCAGCTCTTGTGGGAGAGTTGCTCTGAGAGCCCAAGATGGCCCCACCTGCTGGCTCACCACGTAACCCGTCCTGCCTCTGTTCTACCATGGCCATCCACAGCTTTCATCAGAGGCTAAACCAATGGGGCTGACCAATCTTGGACTTGAACCTCCAAAACTGTGAGCTAAATAAACCTTTTCTCTTTCATCATACAACAAAACACTAACAGACCAGCCACTCCTCTGAATGTCTTCTCCCTGCATCATGCACAGGACTGAACCCTTGACCTTGCCCTGCCCTGGGCTGCTCCTCCAGCCTCCCCTCCCCGCTTTGGTACAGGACACTCACGTCCCTGTCAACTTCATCCTCCCTGCAGCCTGGCTCATCCCTCCTGCGCTCCCATACCCCAGCCCCCTACGTTCATTCCTGCCCCTGTGCTATACCCCGTGTCTACTCCCTTCTCTCTAATGCCTAATCCAGTGGCTGTTTTCTTTCATTCAATTTCAGTGGACATCAGAATTACAGGGCCTATCCCTAGAATTTTCGATCAGTAGATCTGGGTGAGGGCTCCAGAACGTGCATCTCCAACAAACTCTCAGTCATGCTGCTTCTACCAGCCAGGAGTCCACACTGTGGCAGCCTCTGGTCTAAATACCTGTGCGGAGCTTCTCCGTGCTACTGAATCTCTTGTCAATGCAAGAGACCTTTGCAAAATCTCAGCTGGACCCGGTCATGTCCTTGCCTAAAACCCTCCCGGACTGCCCACCGCACATAGGAGAGAGACTGGGTCTGCCTTCTATTCCCAGCTTCCCATCCATGCCATCAGACTACCAACCTGCCACTTCTCCTGGCTGCTGTCACTTGCTGGTCCCCCTTGGTTGTTTTGTTTTGTTTTGTTTTGACAGGCAGAGTTAGACAGTGAGAGAGAGAGACAGAGAGAAAGGTCTTCCTTCCGTTGGTTCACCCCCCAAATGACTGCTATGGCCGGCTGCACCAGTCCGAAGCCAGGAGCCAGGTGCTTCCTCCTGGTCTCCCATGCGGGTGCAGGGCCCAAGCACCTGGGCCATCCTCCACTGCCTTCCCGGGCCACAGCAGAGAGCTGGACTGGAAGAGGAGCAACCAGGACAGAACCGGCACCCCAACCGGGACTAGAACCCGGTGTGCCGGCGCCGCAGGTAGAGGATTAGCCTCGTGAGCCACGGCGCCGGCCCTCCTTGTTCTTAAGGACCTGTGTTGGGTGCATGAGCTTCCCTGTCACAGCCCACTGGGATTGCTATTTGGGGAATGACCCCTCTGACACCTAGGCTTCCCCACTTCTTTTCTTTTTTTTTCTTTTTTTTTTTTTTTGACAGGCAGAGTTAGACAGTGAGAGAGAGACAGAGAGAAAGGTCTTCCTTTTCCACTGGTTCACCCCCCAAGTGGCCGCTACAGCCGGCGCGCTGCGCTGATCCGAAGCCAGGAGCCAGGTGCTTCCTCCTGGTCTCCCATGTGGGTGCAGGGCCCAAGCACTGGCCATCCTCCACTGCCCTCCTGGGCCACAGCATAGAGCTGGACTGGAAGAGGAGCAGCCGGGACAGAACTGGCACCCCAACCAGGACTAGAACCCAGGGTGCCAGCACCGCAGGTGGAGGATTAGCCTAGTGAGCCGCGGCACCGGCCTCCCTATTTCTTGACCTCCTCACCTCAAATGATCGTTAGCCTCCAACTCTGGAGATCATACACTTGACCTCGCCATCGCCAGCAACCGCAGCACCTCTGCATCTCAGTGTCAAGCTCCTCACTGCTTCCCACCCCTTCCTCTCTTTCCAGCTTAGAGCCCCCAGAGCTCCTACACCACCCATTCCTTCACCACATCAAGACTCGCACGTCCTTGGCCCTCTGGCTTTTTTTTTTTCTTTTTTTTTTTTAATCATCCATTATCTCTTGGTTTCTCACTTCCATCCTGACCCAGCTTGGATTAAATGGCACATCATTCAATATGTTCCCTCCCAAAAATCAATTCCATGGCTCTCTTCAGCCTTGGTTAAACCCAATTGTCCTCTTCCTCCATCCCTGGATCCATACAGCAAGAGGAAAACACCAGCTGGGATAAATGATCTACCTTTCAATTGCTGGCCGTGCCCACAAATCCTACACACCTCCTGTCTTCCTCCTTTTGTGCGGCTCTAACAAAGCGGCACAGAGCGGGCCATGGGTGAATCAGAGCAGTCATTTCGCAGTTCTGAAGGCTGGGAAGTCCAAGATCAAGATGCCACCAGCTTCGGTGTCGGGTGTGGCTGCTCTCGCTGCTTCTGAGATGGGGTCTGGTTGCTATGGCTTCTGAAAGGGACCCACACTGGGCCCCCACAAGAAGGAAAGGGACAGAGGGCAAAGGTGTCCAGCTGGCTCCATCTGTGAGGACAGAGTGCTCCTGGGCTAATGACCCCTCCAGGGCCCACCCCTGAGCCTGTTGCATCGGGATTAGCTTTCAACAGGCATTTGGGAGGGGCACAAACATTCAAGCAATAGCACTCCCCTGCTTGCCCTGAAGGTGCTGCTGGACCAACCGTGCAGCCACCACTGGGGAGTTTCTTACAAAATGCAGGTGCCCAGGCCTTCTGCACCCACAAGGTCCCAGGTGCCCTGATGATTCCTCTCCATGTAAAAATTCAGACACACTGCCCCCACAGGTTGCTCTCTGGATCACCAGAGTAGTCACTCATTCGTACATACGAAGCCTTTCCTTCCAAACCCCTGTGGCCACCACGGAGTCTCATACTCCTTGAGGATAGAGAAGCAGTCCCAGCCAGCTCCTCTGTCTTCCTGTCACAGCCTCTCCCACGCACATCCGCATCCTGCCTTCTCTCCTGTTTCACTGGGAGAAGGGCTCCAGCTCTGGTGGGAGGCTGTGGGCCTCCACCAGCCTCTGCATCCCTCCCTGCTGTCCCCTGCGTCTCTGATCACTGGTCCCTCCTTGACCCTGGACATGTCTGGTCCCGTCTCGAAGGACTCCTCGTTGGCTCCACACTTGGCTCCTCTGCCCACTTCTTGACTTTGCAGCTGACCTCCCACAACACGTTTTCCCCACAGCCTCATGGTTCACTCCCTCTCTTCAGTTGGATCTTGGCTCCAATGTGCCCTCTGTAGAGAGGCCGCCCCTCAGCACAGATTTATTTAGTCTTAATTATCTTTCTAACACTAGGCATCACCGGGTGTACCCTATAGTTTTCCTTTTTTTATTTTATTTATTATTTTTTTTGACAGAGTGGACAGTGAGAGAGAGAGAGACAGAGAGAAAGGTCTTCCTTTTACCATTGGTTCACCCTCCAAGGCCGATGCGGCTGGCTCACCGCAATGATCTGAAGCCAGGAGCCAGGTGTTTCTCCTGGTCTCCCATGTGGGTGCAGGGCCCAAGCACTTGGACCATCCTCCACTGCACTCCCGGGCCACAGCACAGAGCTGGACTGGAAGAGAAGCAACCGGGACAGAAGAATCCAGTGCCGCAATCGGGACTAGAACCTGGTGTGCTGGTGCCGCAGGCGGAGGATTAGCCTATTGAGCCGCAGCGCCGGCCAAGAACCAAGTAGCCTTTTTAGAGCAACACCAAACACCCACCCCTAAGTTGTTCTTCTAAGGAGCCAGTTAGATACATTAGAACTTAAATGTTGGCCGGCACCGCAGCTCAACAGGCTAATCCTCCACCTAGCGGGGCTGGCACACCGGGTTCTAGTCCCGGTTGGGGCGCCGGATTCTGTCCCAGTTGCCCCTCTTCCAGGCCAGCTCTCTGCTGTGACCAGGGAGTGCAGTGGAGGATGGCCCAAGTACTTGGGCCCTGCACCCCATGGGAGACCAGGAGAAGCACCTGGCTCCTGCCTTTGGATCAGCGCGGTGTGCCGACCGCGGCAGCCATTGAAGGGTGAACCAACGGTAAAGGAAGACCTTTCTCTTTGTCTCTCTCTCTCTCACTATCCACTCTGCCTGTCAAAAAAAAAAAAAAAAAAAAAAAAGGAACTTAAATGTTAGCTATCACTATGCTTCTATTCAGGTTCAAATCCCTGGGAATAATATCTATATCTACAAAAGGAAAAAAAAGTATCATAGAATACTATTCTATTTATATCAATACCATATTTGCTTTAAATGTATATATGTAGACATTGTATATGTGTATGTAGACATTATATATATATATATATTTAAAAGACATTTATTGAGGCCAGTGCTGTGGCATAGTGGGTAAAGCTGCTGCCTGCAGTGGCAGCATCCCATATGGGCACCGGTTCAAGTCCTAGCTCTTCCTCCTCCTCCTCTTCCTCTTCTTCTTCTTCTTAAAGATTTATTTATTTATTTGAAAGTCAGAGTTACACAGAAAGAGAAGGAAAGGCAGAGAGAAAGAGATCTTCCATCCACTGGTTCACTCCCCAGATGGCCTCAACGACTGGAGCTGTGCCGATCCGAAGCCAGGAGCTTCTTCCAGGTCTCCCATGTGGGTGCAGTGGCTCAAGGACCTGGGTCATCTTCTACTGCTTTCCCAGGCCATAGCAGAGAGCTGGACCAGAGGTAGAGCAGCTGGGACTTGTACCAGAACCCATATGGGATACCGGCACTGCTGGTGGCACCCCTACCCACTACACCCCAGCGCTGGCCCCTTGGCTGCTCCACTTTTTTTTTTTTTTTTTTTTGACAGGCAGAGTGGACAGTGAGAGAGAGAGACAGAGAGAAAGGTCTTCCTTTGCCGTTGGTTCACCCTCCAATGGCCGCCGCGGCCAGCGCGATGTGGCCGGCGCACCACGCTGATCCGATGGCAGGAGCCAGGAGCCAGGTGCTTTTCCTGGTCTCCCATGGGGTGCAGGGCCCAAGCACCTGGGCCATCCTCCACTGCACTCCCGGGCCACAGCAGAGGGCTGGCCTGGAAGAGGGGCAACCGGGACAGAATCCGGCACCCCGACCGGGACTAGAACCCGGTGTGCCGGCGCCGCTAGGCGGAGGATTAGCCTAGTGAGCCGCGGCGCCGGCCGGCTGCTCCACTTTTGATCCGGCTCCCTTCTGATGTGCCTTGGAGGGCAGCAGAGGATGGCTCAGATCCTTGGACCCCTGCACACTCGTGGGAGATCCAGAAGAGGCTCCAGTCTCCTGGCTTCGGATCAGCCTAGCTCCAGCCCTTGTGGCCATTTGGGGCATGAAGCAGCAGGTGGAGGATCTTTCCCGCTCCCTCTGCCTCTCTAATTCTGCCTTTCAAATAAATAAATGTCTTTTTTAAACGAAAAGATTTTTTATTTATTTGAAAGGCAGAGTAACAGAGAAGGGGATCGATCCTCCACCTGCTGGTTCACTCCACAAAAGGCCACAAGAGCTGGGGCTGGGCCAGGCTGGAGCCAGGAACCAGGAGGCCATTCAAGTCTCCCATGGGGGTGGCAGGGGCCCAAGCACTTGGGCCATTCTCTGCTTAGGAGGATGGACTGGAAGCGGATGATTAAGGATGACTGGTATCTGGCGGCAGGGAGAAGTTGGTGGGGTACAATGACATGAAATGGGTCGTCAATTACAAAACGTTTGAGCTCAGTGATGGGTTGTGGGGATTCACTATTCTAGTTTCTCTCTTCTACACTTAAAATTTCTTATCAACATTTATTTAATTTATTTATTTGAAAGGCAGAATCACAGAGGGAGGGGGAGGCAAAGAGAGAGTGAGAGATCTTTCATCTGCTGGTTCACTTCCCAAATGGCTGGGCCAGGCAAAAGCCAGGAGCTTCTTCTAGCTCTCCGACATTGGCCATCTGCTGCCTTCCCCACTGCATTAGCAAGGAGCTGGATTGGAATTGGAGCATCTGGGACTTGAACCAGCACTGATATGAAATGCCAGTGTTGCAAGCAGCAGTTTCAACCCACTGGTCACAACACCAGTCCCCAAATTTTTAATATTTTTGAAATTCTCCTGAATGAAAGGATTTTTATTTTTTTTGGTTTTTTTTTAGAAATAGTTTGCATTTTATTTTTATCATTTATTTATACAAAGGGAACAAATTTCATGTTTTTCATATATGCAGTTTTAAGAATTTTTTAAATTTTTATTTAATCAATATAAATTTCCAAAGTACAGTTTATGGATTATAATGGCTTCCCCTCACAACTTCCCTCCCACCCGCAACCCTCCTATCTCCCACTCCCTCTCCCACTCCATTTGCATCAAGATTCATTTTCTATTATCTTTATATACAGAAGATCAATTTAGTATGTATTAAGTAAAGATTTCACCAGTTTGCACCCACACCAAAATACAAAGTGTAAAATACTGTTTGAGTACTAGTTATAGCATTAATTCACATTGTACAACACATTAAGGACAGAATCCTACATGAGGAGTAAGTGCACAGTGACTCCTGTTAACAAATTGACACTCTTGTTTGTGGCATCAGTAATCACCCTAGGCTCTTGTCATGAGTTGCCAAGGCTATGGAAGACTTTTGAGCTCACCAACTCTGATGTTATTTAGACAAGGTCATAGTCAAAGTGGAAGTTCTCTCCTCCCTTCAGATCTTTCATGTAGTTGTTGTTGTTTTTTTTGTTTTGTTTTGTTTTTTTGTTTTGGTGTTTTTTTTTTTTTTTTTTTTGCCACAGTGTCTTGGTTTTCCATGCCTAAAATACTCTCATGGGCTCTTCAGCCAGATCCGAATGCCCGAATGCCTTAAGGGCTGATTCTGAGGCCAGAGTGCTGTTTAGGACATCTGCCATTCTATGAGTCTGCTGTGTATCCTGCTTCCCATATTGGATGGTTCTCTCCTTCTTAATTCTATCAGTTAGTATTAGCAGACACTAGTCTTGTTTATGTGATCCCTTTGACTCTTATACCTATCATTATGATCAATTGTGAACTGAAATTGATCACTTGGACTAGTGAGATGGCACTGGTACATGCCACCTTGATGGGATTGAATTGGAATCCCCTGGTACATTTCTAACTCTACCATTTGGGGCAAGTCAGATTGAGCATGTCTCAAATTGTACATCTCCTCCCTCTCTTAGTCCCACTCATATTTAACAGAGATCGCTTTTCAGTTAAATTTAAACACCTAAGAATAATTGTGTGTTAATTACAGAGTTCAACCAATAGTATTAAGTAGGACAAAAAAATACTAAAAGAGATAAAGTATTAAGTTGTTCATCAACAGTCAGGACAAGGGCTGATGGAGTCATTGTTTCTCATAGTGTCTGTTTCACTTCAACAGGTTTCCTTTTAAGTGCTCAGTTAGTTGTCACCGATCAGGGATAACATATGATATTTGTCCCTTTGGGACTGGCTTATTTCACTCAGCATGATGTTTTCCAGATTACTCCATTTTGTTGCAAATGACCATATTTCATTGTTTTTTTTACTGCTGTATAGTATTCTATAGAGTACATATCCCATAATTTCTTTATCCAGTCTACTGTTGATGGGCATTTAGGTTGATTCCAAGTCTTAGCTATTGTGAATTGAGCTGCAATAAACATTAAGGTGCAGACAGCTTTTTTGTTTGCCAATTTAATTTCATTTGGGTAAATTTCAAGGAGTCAGATGGCTGGGTTGTATGGTAGGGTTATATTCAGGTTTCTGAGGAATCTCCAGACTGACTTCCATAGTGGCTTTACCAGTTTGCATTCCCACCAACAGTGGGTTAGTGTCCCTTTTCCCCCACATTCTCGCCAGCCTCTGTTGTTGGTAGATTTCTGTATGTGAGCCATTCTAACCGGGGTGAGGTGAAACCTCATTGTGGTTTTGACTTGCATTTCCCTGATGTCTAGTGATCCTGAACATTTTTTCATGTGTCTATTGGTCATTTGGATTTCCTCTTTTGAAAAATAGCTATTGAGGTCCTTGGCCCATCTCTTAAGTGGGTTGTTTGTTTTGTTGTTGTGGAGTTTCTTGATCTCTTTGTGGATTCTAGTTATGAATACTTTATCTGTTGCATAGTTTCTACATTCTGTTGGTTGCCTCTTCACTTTCCTGTTCCTTTTGCAGTACAGAAACTTCTCAATTTGATGCAATCCCAAATGTTAATTTTGACTTTGACTGCCTGTGCCTCCAGGGTCTTTTCCAAGAAGTCTTTGCCTGTGCCTATATCTTGCAGGGTTTCTCCAATGTTCTCTAATAATTTGATGGTGTCGGGTCATAGATTTAGATCTTTAATCCATGTTGAGTGGATTTTTGTGTAAGGTGAAAGGTAGGGGTCTTGCTTCATGATTCTGCATATAGAAATCCAGTTTTCCCAGCACCATTTATTGAATAGACTGTCCTTGCTCCAGGAATTGGTTTTAGATCCTTGATCAAATATAAGTTGGCTATAGATGTTTGGATTTATTTCTGGTGTTTCTATTCTGTTCCATTGGTCTATCCATCTGTTTCTGTACCAGTACCATGCTGTTTTGATTACAACTGCCCTGTAGTATGTCCTGAAATCTGGTACTGCGATCCTCCAGCTTTGTTTTTGTTGTACAAGATTGCTTTAACTATTCGAGGTCTCCTGTGTCTCCATATGAATTTCAGCATCATTTTTTCCAGATCTGAGAAGAAGGTCTTTGGTATTTTGATTGGTATCGCATTGAATCTATAAATTGCTTTTGGGAGAATGGACATTTTGATGATATTGATTCTTCCAATCCATGAGCAAAATTTTTCCATTTTTTGGTATCCTCTTCTATTTCTTTCTTTAAGATTTTGTAATTCTCATCATAGAGATCTTTAACGTCCTTTGTTAAGTTTATGCCAAGATATTTGATTGTTTTTGTGGCTATTGTGAATGGGATTGATCTTAGAAGCTCTTTCTCAGCCATGGCATTGCCTGTGTATACAAAGGCTGTTGATTTTTGTGCATTGATTTTATATCCCGCTACTTTGCCAAACTCTTCTATGAGTTCCAATAGTCTCTCAGTAGAGTTCTTTGGATCCCCTAAATAAAGAAGCATATCATCTGTAAAGAGGGATAGTTTGACTTCTTCCCTCCCGATTTGTATTCCTTTAATTTCTTTTTCTTGCCTAATTGTGGGGAGCAACTCAGACTAGACTAAGTTACTGGAATTAAGACTTATTCTATGCATCTGCTCTCCCACAATATGGCACTGGGAGAGGAGCAAACAGCTTCTACCCAGCTGCCTTTCACCAACTTGACAAGCTGCAGGAGCTGCTCCTGATTGGAGGAGAGCAGCGTACTCGGCGTGTGGGTAGCAGAGTTGGGATTGGTGGAAGAGCACTATAAAGGAGGAGAGAGACAACATGCACCAGGAACATCTAAGGGGAACATCTAAGGGGAACACCTGTGCAGCCCCCGAGAGAGCTGGCCGGCGGTGTGCCGCTCCCCCGTGGAAGTGGGGAATGTGGCAGGGGGAACCGCCCCTCCACGGAGGTGGAAGGGACAGTAGCCAACCCGGGAAGAACCAGCAGCAAACCCGGGGAGGGCCGAGCAGACAAAAGAACAGCGCAGGGTCCTGTGTCATTCCTCCATGAAGGGGGGAGCGACATAATGGTGCCGTGACTCGGATATGAAGCCTAGGCAGGGTTTAGTGTCATTCCTCCACGAAGAGGGGGAACGACATAATGGTGCCGTGACTCGGATAGGAAACTTAGGAGGGAAGAAACGGGAAGAAGTGGAAAATACCGGAGAGAGAGACTAGCAAAGAGCCTAGGGAAAAGCCGGACAGAAAAGGTGCCGGAAGAAGCTATCGAAAGCCTAGGCATAGACTCGGATACGGACTGTGGGAAAGAAGTTAGGATTTAAAGTGAAAGCAAGAAGAAACTTAGACTCAGATACGGACTGCAGGTTGAAAGTGAAAGTGAAACCTATAAGAAACTTAGACTTGGATACGGACTGTGGGGAGAGGCCAGGAGAAATGAGGGAGGAATATTGTTGGAAGAAAACTTAGGGAAACATACCGGGTAGAGAAAAATGTTAGGGAGGATGAAGCCGCAAGTGCAGGCCGAGGCGGAGACGTAAGCCAGCTTGGAATTCTTTAAGTCAGCCCGGGGAGCAAAAGGCGAAAAGTTAAACCAGAGGCGGAAACGTGGGCCAGGTTGGAATCCGTCAGATTAGCCCGGGGAGCAAAAGACGGGAAGCCAAACCATAAGGCGGAGACGCGTAAGCTAGGTTGAATTCGCCAGGTTAGCCCGGGGAACTTAGATTGAATACCAGTGGCGGAAACGTGAGCTGTGCTGTGTGACTCGTGGAAGCCGCCGCGTGCAGAGAGAGCACGGGGCGTGAATAGATAGGGAACGCGGGGCTGGCGCGAGGCCGTGGTGCGGCCGCGAAGGGCGTGGAGACCGCGGAGTGTGCACGCGAAGCCGAGCCGCGCAGAGCCGGGAGCCCGCCGCAGGGCGGGCGCCAGGAAGCCGCGCAGATGAGAGAAGCGCGGGCTGAAGCGGCTCAGAGCCGGGAAGCCGCCGAGAAGCAGCCTCAGGGCGGGCGCCGGGATGCCGCAGGGATAAGAGAAATAGAAATTTAAAAGTAAAATGAGAGAAATAGGAATGCTGGTAGATAGAAGTAAAATAGGAGAAATAGGAATGCCCGGAGATAGAGAAATAGAGAAAAATAAGGCCTCCCCTCAACATGGCAATGAGAGAGCTTGGATTCGGTCTGCCTGATTAGGGAGGTGGTGAGCACCTGCGGGCGGCTAGCAGCTTATGCGCCGCAGGTCACCGAAGACAGGCACGAATTAACATCAATAAGTCTCCCCACAATACCGCAATGAGAAGGCTTGGATTCGGTCTGCCTGATTAGGCGATAAGCACCAGCAGGCAGCTTGACCAGAGTATGAGCTGCAGGTCACCGAAGATAGGCACGAACCAACACCAATAAGTCTCCCCACAAGACGGCAATGAGAGGGCTTGGATTCGGTTTGCCTGATAGGGCTTGTAAGCACCTGCAGGCAGTTCTAGCAGAGCAGAGCATGCACTGCAGGGCACCGAACACAGGCACGCATCAGCGCCTAAAAACCTCCTCACAACATGGCGAAGAGAGGACCTGGATTCGGTTTGCCTGACTGATTGGACTTGTAAGCACCTGTGGCAACTCTAGCAAGCAGAGCAGAGTGTGTGCCACGGGGCACCGAAGACAGGCGCGTATCAATGCCAAAAAATAAAAAGAAAGGGGGATCTGTGGGGAGCAACTCGGACTAGACTAAGTTACTGGAATTAAGACTTATTCTATGCATCTGCTCTCCCACAATATGGCACTGGGAGAGGAGCAAACAGCTTCTACCCAGCTGCCTTTCACCAACTTGACAAGCTGCAGGAGCTGCTCCTGATTGGAGGAGAGCAGCGTACTCGGCGTGTGGGTAGCAGAGTTGGGATTGGTGGAAGAGCACTATAAAGGAGGAGAGAGACAACATGCACCAGGAACATCTAAGGGGAACATCTAAGGGGAACACCTGTGCAGCCCCCGAGAGAGCTGGCCGGCGGTGTGCCGCTCCCCCGTGGAAGTGGGGAATGTGGCAGGGGGAACCGCCCCTCCACGGAGGTGGAAGGGACAGTAGCCAACCCGGGAAGAACCAGCAGCAAACCCGGGGAGGGCCGAGCAGACAAAAGAACAGCGCAGGGTCCTGTGTCGTTCCTCCACGAAGAGGGGGAGCGACACCTAATAGCCCTGGCTAGAACTTCCAGAACTATATTGAATAGCAGTGGTGAGAGTCGGCATCCCTGTCTGGTACCAGATCTCAGTGGAAATGTTTCCAACTTTTCTGAAAGGGTTTTTAAACATGTGTTAGTATTCACCCCTACCTACAATTTCCCAGCAGGGGGAGGAGGGGAGAAGCGAAGGACCCATACTCATCATAAAAACTCCAGTCTGAGTGCAGACTGCGCAGTCAGCCCTTTCCTGAGATGCTCCTCAGCCTACCAGGTGTGCTCTCTTCATTATTTGTCTTCATTAAACTTTGCTACCTCGCTTGCCACACAAATGTACAAGCATGCACACATACATGCACAAATTGTCACTATTTGTCAGTAGTCAGAAAGTGGAAGGGTTGATGGCCAGAGGCTGGAGGGAGGAGGCATAGGGAATTACTCTTCACTGGGTATGGAGTTTCAATTCTGCAACAAGAAAAGAGTTCTGAGGCCAGTGCTATGGCGCAGTGGGTTAAAGCCCCAGCCTACTGCACCGGCATCCAATATGGGCTCCGGTTCTAGTCCCAGCTTCTCCACTTCCCATCCAGCTCTCTGCCATGGCCTTCGGAAAGCAGTACAAGATGGCCCAAGTCCTTGGGCCCCTGCACCCATGTGGGAGACCCAGAAGAAGCTCCTGGCTCCGGATTAGCTCAGCTTTGGCCTTTGCGGTCATTTGGGGAGTGAACCAGTTGTTGGAAGACCTCTCTCTCTCTCTCTCTGGCTCTACCTCTCCCTGTAACTCTTTCAAATAAATAAAATAAACCTTAAAAGAAAAGAAAAAAGCTCTGGAGAGGAACATACCTAATTCCACTCGACTGTACACTTTGAAATGGTGAAGGTGCTAAGTTCTATATTGTCGCTCCCCCTCTTCGTGGAGGAACGACACAGGACCCTGCGCTGTTCTTCTCGTCTGCTCGGCCCTCCCCGGGTTTGCTGCTGGTCCTTCCCGGGTTGGCTGCTGGTCCTTCCACCTCCGTGGAAGGGCGGTTCCCCCTGCCACATTCCCCACTTCCGCAGGGGAGCAGCACACCGCCGGCCGGCTCTCTGGGGGCTGCACAGGTGTTCCCCTTAGATGTTCCCCGTAGATGTTCCTGGTGCATGCCGTCTCTCTCCTCCTTTATAGTCCTCCTCCGCCAATCCTAACTCGGCTGCCCACACACCGAGTACGCTGCTCTCCTCCAATCAGGAGCAAGTCCTACAGTTTATTGGTTGAACTGGAGGCAGCTGTGCGGAAGCTGTTTACTTCTCTCCCAGCGCCATATTGTGGGAGAGCAGATGCATAGAATAAGTCTTAATTCCAGTAACTCAGTCCAGTCCGGGCTGCTCCCCACAGATCCCCCTTTCTTTTTATTTTTTGGCGTTGATACGCGCCTGTCTTCGGTGTCCCACGGCACACACTCTGCTCTGCTTGCTAGAGTTGCCACAGGTTCTTACAAGTCCTATCAATCAGGCAAACCGAATCCGGGTCCTCTCTTCGCCATGTTGTGAGGAGGTTTTTAGGCGCTGATGCGTGCCTGTATTCGGTGCCCTGCAGCGCATGCTCTGCTCTGCCCGCAGGGGCTTACAAGCCCTAACAATCAGGCAAACCGAATCCAAGCCTTCTCATTGCCGTATTGTGGGGGAGACTTATTAGTGTTGGTTCGTGCCTATCTTCGGTGACCTGCAGCTCATACTCTGGTCGAGCTGCTTGCTGGTGCTTACCGCCTTAATCAGGCAGACCGAATCCAAGCCTCCTAATTGCTGTATTGTGGGGAGGCCTTACTGATGTTAATTCGTGCCTGTCTTCGGTGACCTGCGGCGCATAAGCTGCTAGCCGCCCGCAGGTGCTCATCGCCTCACTTAATCAGGCAGACCGAATCCAAGCTTTCTCATTGCCATGTTGAGGGGAGGCCTTTCTATTTCTCTATTTCTCTATCTCCGGGCATTCCTATTTCTCCCATTTTACTTCTATCTTCCAGCATTCCTATTTCTCTCATTTTACTTCTAAACTTCCCGCGGCTTCTCTTATCCCCGCGGTTTCCCGGCGGCGCTCGCCCCGAGGCTGCTTCTCGGCACCTCGCCCCGCGGCAGCTTCACGGCTCTGCGCGGCTTCCCGGCGCCTCGCCCCGCCGGCGGGTTCCCGGCTCTGCGCGCACGCTCCGCGGTCTCCACGCACTTCGCGCCCGCACCACGGCCTCGCACCAGCCCCGCGTTCCCTATCTATTCACGCCCCGTGCTCTCTCTGCACGCGGCGGCTTCCGCGAATGTTTCCGCCACCACCGGCATTCAGTCCAAGTTCCCTGGACTAACCTGGCGAATTCCAACCTGGCGGCCCACGTCTCTGCCTCTGGTTCCAGATCTTCGCCTCTTGCTCCCCGGGGTGACTTGAAGAATTCCAAGGTGGCTTATAACTCCGCCTCGGCCTGCACTCGCGGCTTCATCCTCCCTAACATTTTTCTCTACCCGGTATGTTTCCTTAAGTTTTCTTCCAACAATATTCCTCTCATTTCTCCTGGCTACTCCCCACAGTCCGTATCCGAGTCCAAGCCTCCTCCAGGTTTCACTTTCGCTTTCAATCTCCTAGCTTCCCCGCCATAGTCCGCATCCGAGTCTATGAAAGCTTTCACTTTCACTTTCAATCCTAACTTCTTTCCCACAGTTCATATCCGAGTCTATGCCTAGGCTTTCAATAGCTTCTTCCGGCACCTAGGCTCTTTGCTAGTCTCTCTCTCCGGTATTTTCCCACTTCTTCCCGTTTCTTCCCTCCTAAGTTTCCTATCCGTCCTAGGTTTCCTATCCGAGTCACGGCACCATTATGTCGCTCCCCCTCTTCGTGGAGGAACGACACTAAGCCCTGCCTGGGCTTCATATCCGAGTCACGGCACCATTATGTCACTCCCCCTCTTCGTGGAGGAACGACACAGGACCCTGCGCTGTTCTTCTCGTCTGCTCGGCCCTCCCCGGGTTTGCTGCTGGTCCTTCCCGGGTTGGCTGCTGGTCCTTCCACCTCCGTGGAAGGGCGGTTCCCCCTGCCACATTCCCCACTTCCGCAGGGGAGCAGCACACCGCCGGCCGGCTCTCTGGGGGCTGCACAGGTGTTCCCCTTAGATGTTCCCCGTAGATGTTCCTGGTGCATGCCGTCTCTCTCCTCCTTTATAGTCCTCCTCCGCCAATCCTAACTCGGCTGCCCACACACCGAGTACGCTGCTCTCCAATCAGGAGCAAGTCCTACAGTTTATTGGTTGAACTGGAGGCAGCTGTGCGGAAGCTGTTTACTTCTCTCCCAGCGCCATATTGTGGGAGAGCAGATGCATAGAATAAGTCTTAATTCCAGTAACTCAGTCCAGTCCGGGCTGCTCCCCACACTATAGTTTGTATATTTTCCCATAATAAAAAGAAATGGAGAAAACAAGTCAGTATTGCAGAACCAGTGGAAAATTACCTTTATAACACCATCTAATTTAACTTGCAGTGTTGAATATTGTAAATCTTCCTACCTGGTCCCACAAAAAAATTAGAATAGGGCCAAAGAAATCAAGTTAGGGGACTGGCACTATGGTGCAGCAGGTTAGGCCACCATACCACATGGGTGCCAGTTTGAGTCCCAGCTGCTTCTCTTCCAATACAGCTCCCTGCTAATGCTCCTGGGAAAGCAATGGAAGATGGCCCAAGGACTTGGGCCCTCTGTATCCATGTAGGAGACCTGGATGGAGTTCCAGGCTCCTGGGTTTGGCCTGGTCCAGCCCCTGACATTGCAGCCATTTGGGGAGTGAATCAGTGAATGGAAGACCTCTCCTCCCCCACTTCTGTCACTTTCCCTTCAAAATGGAATTTTTAAAAAATTACATATTAGGAATGATGCACTGTAGACAGCTAACAGGTCCAGGGAAGCCCCTACAGGGTAGTAGTTCTCCCATAGCCACTCTGCCTTTTTCTCCATGTGACAGGCACAGGGCTATTCAAAACAAAGACAGCTTTTTCAGCCTCCTAATAAGTGGGTGCAGTCATGGGATTCAGGTCTGCACAATGCATTGTGAGGAAGAATATTAACTGCAACTCTCACGTTGCCCCCTTGAAGAGAAGGGCCATGTGCCTGCTTCCTTCTTTCTCTTCTTCTAAGCCATTGCGGCCCTCACAGGTGACAGGAACAGCCCAGGCTGGGCACAGGACCTCATCATGGCTTAGGAGAGTCCCAGGCATCTTTCCTCCATAAAAATGTAGGAAAGATGATCTTACTGCTGTCTTGGTATAATGGTAAATATAATCCAGGCTAGATGCATTATTGTATATTAGTATTATATTATTAATTTTTTCTTTATAATTCTAAATGATATTAGAAAGTCTTCATGGGCCCCTAACAGTCTCACAGGCCCTGTGCATCCATCCTGCTGTGTGAAATGGATAGGTCAGCAGTGGTTACAGGCAGCAGCCGGGTGCTGGGAAGGGAAGAATGAACTATTGCCTTTTTAATTCTACTTTTTTAAAAATTTATTTATTTGAAAGGGAGAGAGAGCGCGCGCTTCCATCTGCTGGTTCACTCCCCAAATGGCCCCAAAAGTCAGGGCTGGGGCAGGCCAACGCTAGGAGCCAGAGGCTTCATCTGATCTCCCAGGTCAGGGGTGGGGACCCAAACACTGGAGCCATCTTCACGCTGCTTTTCCCAGGCAATTAGCAGGGAGCTGGATTGGAAGTGGAGCAGAGAGGCACAGAATGGAGCCCATATGGGATGCCAGCATCACAGGCAGCGTGCCCACTTTGCCACAACATCAGCCCTATCGACTGCTTTTTTTTTTTTTAAAGATTTACTTATTTATTTGAAAGTCAGAGTTACACAGAGAGAGAAGAGGCAGAGAGAGAGAGAGGGAGAGAGAGAGAGAAGTCTTCCATCCAATGGTTCACTCCCCAGATGGCTGCAACAGCTGGAGCTGCGCCGATCTGAAGCCAGCACTCAGGAGCCCCTTCTGGGTCTCTCATGCAGTGCAGGGGCCCAAGGACTTGGGCCATCCTCTACTGCTTTCCCAGGCCATAGCAGAGAGCTGGATTGGAAGAGGAGCAGCTGGGACTAGGACCATGCCCACATGAGATGCCAGCACTTTAGGCCAAGGCGTTAACCCACTGTGCCACAGCGCCGTCCCCTCAACTGCCTTTTTTAAAACCACTATTTTCTGAGTGTCTCTAACAGTCATTGGAGCCAGCAACTGGCAGTCTCCTGCAGAAGCAACATCACCTGGGATGAGCAGGAGTTGGCCAGGTGGATGGGGCAGAGTGGTCAGAGTGTGAGCAAAGGCTGAGGCTTAGCAGGCCAGGCCGTGTGTGTGTGTGTGTGTGTGTGTGTGTGTGTATCCCCCTTGATGGGTTCTTGAGGCCACCCCTGGGGGTCAGCCATACCCTCCAATCTCTCAAACTCCATTGCCTCCCAGAGCCAGCCCGGAAGAGGAAGGAGGAAAGAGTGAGAGGGCCACATCGTAGGCCACAGTGCCACATGGCCCGAGGACAGCAGGTGCTATATCTAAGGCGCCACCACGTCATAGGACTTTGCAAGCCCATGGTTGAAAGAGCTACCCATTTTTCTAGAGAGGCTAGAAATTCGATTCTATCTGTGGAACTCCTGACTTTTTAGTGGAGTCCATTAATTGAACTTAAAATTAAAAAAGCACAGTGCATGCCCTGCCCTGCCACTGGGCTTCCAGCTGACACCCTTGCTTGAACCATCACAGCCCTCTGCCGGGCACTGTCCCTCCCTCCGTCTCCAGAATCAGCAGCCTCCAATCTGGACCGGGGGACAAGGCCAGATTGGGAATCTTTAAAGACTGAAACAGTCATCTTCAAATGTTTGATTTGGGCCAGGCACAGCAGTTAAGACCCTGCTTAGGACACCCACATACGATACCAGAGTGCCAGGGTTCAAGTCCCCGCTCCACTTCTGATTCCAGCATCCCATTAATGCACACCTGGGAGACAGCAACCATGGCTCAAGCACCTGGGTCCCTGCCACCCGCGAAGGAGAGCCTGATGGTGTCCCTGACTCCTGGCTTCAGCCTGGCTGAGCCTGGCTCTACTGGGCATTTGAGGAGTGAATTAGCAGATGGAAGATCTCTTCTCTCTGTCTCTGTCTGTATGTCTCTCTCTCTCCCTCTGGCTGTGTTTTTTAAATAAAAAAAAAAAAAGAAAGCTTTGATTAAATTTGAGTTAATAAAACTATTGTTTAATCTTAGGCTGCAAATTTCAGTGACAATTAATAAGAAACTGAGGGAGAAAAAAGTGAACACAATTGTTTGGAGAGTGTGAAACAATGACTGGTAGAACAATGAGGGACAAGGTTAGGGAACACTAGCTACTACTTACAATAATATTCAATATGCAAATATGTATATTCTATAGTTGGACACCATGTGGTTCAGCTTCTGATTACTTACAAGAGTACGAACTTTCTTGTCATAGCCAGAGTTTAATTTCAATAGTTCTCTTTCAAGGACTGTGGACTTTGTCACCTCAAAACTATGCACATTTGTTAGAGAAAAATTGCATTTGTTAAAATGGCTTTGTTAGAAGGAATGTGTTGTTCACTTAAAATTACCACCACTGTGGTTTTTCTAGAAGGTTGAATCAGCTCACCAGCCTTGTCATGAATACTTGCTGAGTTCAACATCACTGGGTGAGTTACAAATCATTTGACCAGTGTGCAAACTGTCCTTTCATTTGCTTAGCCAAATACCCAACACTTGTTTTTCCCTGAAAAGGGAACCTTTGCCAGTAAAGTAAATCAGTGGTCCCAATAGATTATTTTTTAAGTACCAAGCAAACTCTGATCGTTCCATATCAGTGTAGGTAGAGATTGCTCAGAAAGACTGGAAAATGAGAGGAAAAAAAGGCCAAGAATAGAGGGTGTGTGTAACAAGCACCTCTGTGCCTGCCTCACCTCCTGCCAGCCCATATTTTTAAAAAACTGTTAGACTCCTTTTTTTTTTTTTTTTTTTTTTTTTATTTGAAAGACAGAGGGACAGAGACAAAGATCTCCTATCTGCTGATTCACTCCCCAAATGGCCCAATAGCCAGGGCCGGGTCAGGCTGAAGCCAGGAGCCTGGAACTCAGTCCAGGGCTCTCCCATGGGTGGCAGAGGCCCAAATACTTCAGCTATCATCTGCTGCCTCCCAGGGTACACACCAGCAGGAAACTGCATCAGAAGCAGAATCGGGACTCGAACCCAGGCATCCTGATATGGGACGCGGGTGTCCCAAATGGCACCCCAGCTGCTGCACCAGACGCTGCTTGCCCCTTGTAGACCTTTAAAAACTCCAGTCTGCTGTGGCAACTGCTGAGACGGACGCTCTCTCCACCCCTCCGTTAATGCCTGACCCACCACTAGCTCTAGTGAGGGTGGCAAGATGCCTGGGGGACACACAGAGCCACTGGGCCTAGAAGAAAGCCTCAAGCCCTGGGGATCCAGCCACCCTGGGGCGAGCCCTGAGCAGCGGGCGCTGTCACACAGCTCCCCCAGCAGGACAGCCTTCCAGGTGCCCACAGCAGGGTCCAGCTTGATCAGCCTCAGATTCAGCCTCCCTCCTTCTTGCTTTCACCCAGCCCTCGCTCCCTTTCCTGGAATCACTTCCTAAATAAACCACCCGCCCACAGCTCTGTCTCAGGGCCCCACCGCAGAAGGAGGTAGCACTGAATATCTTGAACAGGGGGAATTTATTTTGAGAACTGGTGACATCTGGGATGGAAGGAGCTGGGAAGGCGAGGGAGATCAAAGAAGCCATGGACTCCCGTAGGCAAGAGGGACAAAGGACAGAGCCTGGAAGATGAGTTACGTGGAATCCCAAGGGGCCTGCTCAGCAGCACCCAGGGCCGTGCAAGAGACCACCCTGCAGCCGGAAGTGCTGCCCTTTCACCCCCCCGCTGGTGCTTCCCAGAGGCCTGAGCCAGCTGACTGGGGAGCCTTCGGGGATCTGCAGAAGGGCCCAGAGGAAGGGCAAGGAGGGGAGGACAAATTGGTCCAGTCCAACAGAAAGGTACAGACAAGGGAGAAAAGAACCGAGACACTAATAATACTCAATGGCCAGAGAACTCATTTCTGTTGTGCTTTGTAGGATGAAAAGAATTCTCCCGGCGCCGTGGCTCACTTGGCTAATCCTCCACCTGTGGCGCCGGCACACCGGGTTCTAGTCCCGGTTGGGGCGCCGGATTCTGTCCCGGTTGCTCCTCTTCCTGTCCAGCTCTCTGCTGTGGCCCGGGAGTGCAGTGGAGGATGGCCCAAGTGCTTGGGCCCTGCACCTGCATGGGAGACCAGGAGGAAGCACCTGGCTCCTGGCTTCGGATCGGTGCAAGCGTGCCAGCTGTGGAGGCCATTTGGGGGGTGAACCAACAGAAGGAAGACCTTTCTCTCTGTCCCTCTCACTAACTCTACCTGTCAAATAAATAAATAAAGTTAAAAAAAAAAAAAAGAATTCTCCCGATCATTAAATATCATATGTTTTCTTGCTCCGTCAGCTGAGAAGGTCTGGGATCAGTAATACCCTGCCGAGTACTGAGCATGTCTACTTCCCAGACCTGCAGTTCACGAAGAGAACCAGTGCTTCTTGGAGAAAGGGTTGACTGGGACTGGGACTGGGGCTGGGAATGTACAAGACGAGCCTGCAGCTCATTTTGTGGTGTCAGGAAGTAAGGAACTGCTTCCCCCCAAAATCCACAGTGATTGATGAGCTATCATTTATTGATGCCAAAGGCATACAGGAGCCAACTGAAAGAGCTCCCAGTGGCCAAAGCTGGAAGATTTTGAGCAAACAAAATAAATAAAGCAGTACTGAGTTATTACCCGAATTATAAAATAAACATCCTTAAGTCCATACGGATATAAATAAATGACTGAATAAATAAATAAATGGAAGAGGACAGACAAATCCCAGAGTAGGACTGCTAATTCTTTATGTGGAGGCTCCATCGGGTAGGGGGCGAGGCAGAGCTCCCCAGGGCTCCCATGTGGCTGCACTGAGTGACTTCCTCCCAAAGGCCGCAGGATGGGGCGGGGGAAAAGGGTAACTGTGCGGAACCCTGACAATGTGACCTCAGCCAGCTGAGGGAGGTCAACACCAATGGCCGTGAGTCGTATTGACAGTTAGCACCCCCCCTTTTTTTTTTTTCAAAGATTTATTTATTTATTTGAAAGTCAGAGTTCTACACACAGAGAGAAGGAGAGGCAGAGAGAGAGAGAGAGAGGGAGAGAGAGAGAGAGAGAGAGGGCTTCCATCCGCTGGTTTACTCCCCAGTTGGCTGCAACAGTCAGAGCTGTGCCAATCTGAAGCCAGGAGCTTCTTCGGGTCTCCCACGCAAGTGCAGGGCCCCAAGAACTTGACCCATCTTCTACTGCTTTCCCAGGCCATAGCAGAGAGCTGGATCACAAGTGGAGCAGCCGGAACTTGAACCGGCACCCATATAGGATGCTGGCACTGCAGGCGGCGGCTTTAACCGCTACGCCACAGCGCCAGCCTCCCGTTAGCACCCTAAATATAAAGTGCTCACAATGACGTGCTACGTCTGGGGGCTTCCTCCCCAAACCAAACCCCAGTCTAAAGAGCAGGAAAGCATCAGGCAAATCACAATTGAGGAATGACCTACAAAACACCTGACCAACACTTCTCAAAACTGCCGTGATCACCAAACACAAGGAACATCTGGGAAACCATCACAGCCAAGAGGAACCTGAGGTGGCATGACCACTCAGCGTAATGTGGGATCCTGGAACGGAAAGAAGATATGGGGCAAAAACCAAGACTCTGAATCGATGTGGACTTCAGGTAATAATAATGTACAAATATTGGCTCTTTCATTGTGCCATATTGGTATTACATATTAGCAGTGGGGAAACTGGTGTGGAGCATATAAAAAGTCTTTGCGGTTTTTCTGTAAATCTAAAACTGTTCTACAGTTTAAAAATAAAAAGTGGAACCTACACAAGTGTAAAAATGTGTATCATTCAGCTCTCCTTATCTCCATGGGATGCTCTCTCCTGGCAGACATGGGCTGAAAACTCCATATAGTCACTGCCCTCACTAAACACATAGCTACAACACAGTTGACAATGAATGTCATATATGCTGTAATAGAAACATATGTAGGGCACAGTGACAAATTAAAGGAAGATGTGCGGGGCTGGCACTATGGTGTAGCAGGTAAAGCTGCTGCCTATAACACTGGCATCCCTTATGGGAGCTGATTCAAGTCCCCGCTGCTCCACTTCCAATCCAGCACCCTGCTAATGTGCCTGGGAAAGCAGCGGGGGATGGCCCAAGTGCTTGGGCCCCTGCACCTACATGGGAGACCCAGAAGAAGCCTTTGGTCTGCCCCAACTCTGGCCATTGCAGCCATGTGGGGAATGAACTAGCTGATGGAAGATATCTCTCTCTCTCTCTCTCTATTTTTGTTGTTTCCCTCTCTCTGTTATTCTTTCAAATAAATAAAATAAATCTTTAAAAAGGGAGGGGGCAGCATTGTGGCATGGCAGATTAAGCCTCCACCTGAAATGCTGGCATCCTATATAGGTGCCTGTTTGAGTCCTGGCTACTCCTCTTCTATTCCAGCTCCCTGCTAATGCACCTGGGAAACAACAGAAGATGGCCCATATCCTTGGGCCCTTGTACCCACGTCAGACACCCAAAAGAAGCTCCAGGTTCCTGACTTCAGCCTGGCCCAGCCCCAGCCAATGTGGCCATTTGGGGAGTGAACCAGTGGATGGACGCTCTCTCTTGCTCTTTCACTCCTCTTCTCTCTATAATTCTGCCTTTCAAATATATAAAAAAGAAAAAAGAAAGGAAGAAGTGTTTAAGTCAGACGAAGCTTCAATAGGCTTGGGGATAAATTATTCCCCAAACAGGAGCTGAGAAACAAACAGAATTTCAGCAGGAAGGTAACAGAGGGTATATCATCGAAGACTTTGACCCCAAGAGAATAAGATGGGGCCTACATGAGGGTACTTCAGAAAGTTTACGGAAAATGGAAGTAAAAGATATTTGTTCCAGTACAAAAATATTCACATCCATGCAGTTTTTTCATAATACTCATTTTCCATGAACTTTTCAAAGTACCCTCATATAAACCTGGCCAGAAAATTTGTACACTGAAGGCCTAGCTGTGTTAGGTTAAGAATCATTTTTAGGGTTTTAAGAAAGCAAGGAGGTGGCCTTTTAAAAGCAAAGAAGGCTTTAAAAAGGAATGGTGGAGGGCAAAGGTTGAAAGTTAAGCGGGCACCACCTATTTATGCTGTTTGTTGGGGGAGGGGGAGCCTTGCAGAATGCAGAGACCCACGTCCACAGAGATAAGAGGGGATTCCAAAGACAGCCAAAGACCCCTTGACAGATGTTTATTCAAGCCAACAGTTTACAACATATGCTCTTATCAGCTTGGGATGTCCCAGGCAAGTGGGCTGCTACAAGAGCCAGGGCCAGCAATCTTAGGCCATAAAATTCCATCCTGACATTCTCAGGGTCATTCTTAATTGGGGCTCAGTTGGCCAGGTATGGAGTTAACCATTTGTGTCCCAACGGCCTAGCGAGTCCTAACAGTCAGGTCCTGGAGTCCGGGCGGCTGCGTCACCACTCCCCCGCACCCTGTGTGTCAGCCTCACCTACCTCCCCAGCTGCCTGTTCCGTCTCAGCTCCCGGCTGTGGCCCACACCGCCTGCCACATCCCTGGGTAATGGCTTCTCCCACAATGTGCACAGTCAGATGAAGAGCCAATCTACAGGGCATGGCACCTAGTTCCCTTGCTGCCTGCCCGAGAGGCCAGGTGACAGGACACAGGAGGAGGCAGCTTGGCTTGAGCAGGTAGGAAACAGCACTCAGTGGAGAGAAGGCAGCAACTCCACTTCTCCTTTAGAACAAAGCCCTCCTGCTGTGCGACCAGTTGTGTAGCCAGCTTTGTGACCCACAGTGCTGGGGTAGCCAGCGTGGGACACATCACTTCCCATTTGCTTTGCAATCTTCCTGCCTCTCTTTCCTTCTCCCCCTTGCTCTGCAGCCCCTCAAGAGCATTAGATCTTGACCTTGACTTACATTCTTTTTTTTTTTTTAAAGGAAACTTGAGCAAATTGTTCTCTCTCTGAGCATCAGCTACCTCATCTGTAAAATGGAAGAAATAATCGTACATACCTCACAGGGATTAAATGTAATCATTGACGTAAAACACCTACGTCAGTATTTGGTACACGGTAAGCACTTTAGATGTTAACTGTTGTGATCTAGAATAGTCCCTTGGTTTCACAACTGTGGCTTATGAGGTTCAGAGAGACTGAGTAATTTGCCAAGAATTACTTGGTGGTCAATGGCAGAAATAGGATGAGAACCCAAAGCGAGGCTCTCGAGGGAATTCAAGGGTATAATGCTTATGAACATTGTACATAATAAACATTACTATGAACAGCATGATGAACACGGAACAATGAACACAGTACATTATGACTGCTAATGTCCATCAACAAAACAATGGATGTGATATTAATGGGCAAGTCTTGACCTTGGGCTTCCATCCCACTGTGGCACTCAACAGATACATGGACACGTCATAGCCAGGCACGCTCAGTTGGAGAGCAGTATCATTTCAGGCACACCGACAAGGTCCTTATCTCAATCCCTTCTGCAGTCTTTTCTCATCCACTACTTGCTGCTTAAAACTTGACCTGTAGGCCCCGCGCCGCGGCTCACTAAGCTAATCCTCTGCCTGTGGCGCCGGCACACCGGGTTCTAGTCCCGGTCGGGGCACTGGATTCTATCCTGGTTGCCCCTCTTCCAGTCCAGCTCTCTGCTGTGGCCCGGGAGGGCAGTGGAGGATGGCCCAAGTGCTTGGGCCCTGCACCCGCATGGGAGACCAGGAGACGCACCTGACTCCTGGCTTCAGATCGGCGCAGCACGCTGGCTGTAGTGGCCATTTGGGGGGTGAACCAACCAACGGAAAAAGGAAGACCTTTCTCTCTCTCTCTCTCTCTCTCTCTCTCTCACTAACTCTGCAAAACAAAACAAAACAAAAACTTGACCTGCAGCTTTTGTTTTTGTTTTTTCTAAAAGGCTTTGTCTCCTGTTGAGGCAAGTCCTCCAGGAAGAACCATGCTCTCAAGTTGTTATCTAGCACAACTGTGTATACATTTAGAAACCCCTATGGAATAAATACAGACTGGCAGGGGTACATGGTTGACACTTTGGTGAACATGCCATATGCTGAGGTCCCACGAGGGGGGCTCAGGAGAGAGGAAGAAGCCCTGGAAGAGACAGGGTTTGAGGAAGAGGTGGGAGATGCCAGCATTATTAGGAAGAAGGTGAACAGAGGGCAAGCCGAGGCTCTGAAATGTAATGCTACTCTTCGATGCTTTCCCCAGTGACAATAGCAAAAATAGCCTATCGTCACCAGATTCTGCAGATGACGCAGACTCCCAGGAACAACGAGTTCCATGTCGAGAGTCATCGCCTGTGAGAAAGCTCGCGGAGTACACAAGGGAGCAGGAGGTGGTACTGAGAGGCAGTGACAAACAGAAGCAGAGCCAACCACAATCTTGGTAGTGCTGCCTGCTGCCAAGGAAGAGGAGTCTTGGATTCCTAGAGGCGTCATCCGGGACAGAGTGCGAAGGAGCACTGGATCTGGGGCAGGAGCCCAGATCAGGAGTCAGAGGGTCGCAGGTCTTGTTCTCCTGACCGTCAGCTCAGAAGAGGGGTGATGGTCATCACAATAACAGGACTCCTTACCTTACCGTGTTGTGTGAATTCACATCTCCATTCCAATTTCTGTCATTGTTAGCTCCCGATTCAGACACTGGAAACTCATTGGCCTTTGGAAAGTGTCCTGTTTTGAGGGAGAGCCCTTTGCTGGAATTTGTTGCAGAGTTAAATTTATGTAAGGAAGACCTCTCTGTTCTTAGTCTGCCAATGGCAGGGCCGTCTCTGGGGGCCAGGACCACGCACACCACTGAAGGTGCTCACCCTCAAACAGAGGACTAGAAGCGTGTGGCTAATTTTTGTATATTCTCTCCATGTTATTTGAAAAAGATTAAAGGGCATAAACTGTGTGAATAAATGGGGGAGAAGAGACCAATCTCCTACACAGAATTCTAAATAATGTATGTAGATGACCCACCACTGAGGATATGGAAATAACTCCCCACTCCTTAGGTGTGGACCGTACATAGCAACTTCCTTCCAAAGAATATGGAAAGGGTGGGGACTGCACCGTGGTGCAGCAGTTTAAGCAGCTGCCTACAGCACCGCCATTCCACATGGGTGCCGGGTCGAGTCCTAATGGCCTCCCTACTAATTGAGCTCCCTGCTAATGGCCTGGGAAAGCAGTTGGAAGATGGCCCAAGTCCTTGGGCCCCTGTACTCGCATGGGAGACCAGGAGAAGCACCTGGCTCCAGGCTTCGGATCAGTGCAGTGTGCCAGCCGCAGTGGCCATTGCGGGGTGAACCAATGGAAAAGGAAAACCTTTCTCTCTGTCTCTTTCTCTCTCACTGTCCACTCTGCCTGTCAAAAAAGAAAGAAAGAAAGAAAGAAACAAAGAAAGAAAGAAAGAAAGAAAGAAAGAAAGAAAGAAAGAAAGAAAGAAAGAGAGAGAAAAAAACAAAAAACAGAAATGGACAAGGGGAGAAACTTCTCTTCAAGAAACTTGACAAATACACCTGAATCAGATGACCAAGGTCAACATCAATAGTCAAATCATGTTGACAGACATGATAAAAATAGTCTTTTGCCTCTTATCTCAAATACCCACAACCCCAGTCTAATTGTGAGAAAATATCCACACACACACACACACACACACACACAAATCAATAGAGAGCCATTCTACAAAATACCTGGCCAGTATTTTTCAAAACTGTCAAGGTCACTGACAACAAGGAAAGTCTAAGAAACTGTCCACCCAAGAGGAGTGCAGGAAACATGATGACTACGTGCAGTGTGGTGTTCTGTAACAGAGATGGCTATTACTTTAAAACTAAGGAAATTTGAATAACATATGGACTTTCAAAATACTAATATATCAATTTTGGTTCATTAAATATGACAATTACAGTGTAGTCATATGAAATGTTAGTCACAGGGAAAACTAAATGAGGGGTATATGGGAACTCTGTACTCTGCATTTTTTCTGTAAATCTAAAACTTCCTTAAAAATAAGACTTTTTAAAAAAAGTTTACCAAAAAGGAAAACAAAATTTAAAATAATAATAGAAAGGGCCAACTCTGTGGTACAGCAGGTAAAGCCACTGCAATGCTAGCATCCCATATGGGCACCAGTTGGAGTCCTGGCTGCTCTACTTCCAATCCAGCTCTCTGCTAATGCACCTGCGAGAGCAGTGGAAGATGGCCCAAGTCCTTTGGCCCCGGCACCCATGTGGGAGACCTGGAAGAAGCTCCTGGCTCCTGGCTTCAGATTGGCCCAACTCTGGCCATCATGGCCATTCGGGAATGAACGAATAGATACAAGATCTCTCTCTCTCTTTTCTCTCTCTCTCTCTCTGCCTCTACTTCTACCTCTACCTCTGCTTCTCTGTAACTCTGCCTTTCAAACAAACAAATAAATAAATATTTCAAAAATATAATAGGGGCCAGCACTGTGGCGTAGCAGGTAGAGCCACCACCTGAAGTGCCGGCATCCCATATGGGTGGTGGTTCAAATACCAGCTGCTCCACTTTTGATACAGCTCTCTGCTACAGCCTGGGAAAGCAGTAGAAGATGGCCAAAGTCCTCAGGTCCCTGCACCTTCATGGGAGACCCAGAAGAAGCTCCTGGCTCCTGGCTTCAAATCAGTGCATCTCCAGCTGTTGTGGCCATCTAGGGAGTGAACCAGTGAATGGAAGACCTCTCTTTCTCTGTGCCTCTGCTTCTCTGTAACTCTGCCTTTAAAATACAATAAATAAATATTAATATATATAATTATAATAGAAGAGATATCCCAAGGCAAAATACAATTAATTGACAAATTAATTCAAGAGATAGCAATTGTTCTGAAAGTTCAAGGGAGGGAGAGAGATAACTTCAAGCTAAAAATGCCCAAAAAATGTACAAGTATTATGGATAAAGTGGGATTTGAAATGATTCTTATAGTCTGATAAGGCACTCACCGAGTACTTGTAGGGTCTTGATTAATTAATCAATATATAGTTCTGTAAGTTCAAAAGTAAACTAAATATTATTAACACTGGTTAGTAATATGTAAGTACTGACTTTATGACATAAGTCTGTTAATCTTTGAATTCAAATGGAACTTGTTTGTGGTCTTTCTAAAAATATTTTTAAACAAAATAAGGTCTTAATATTTTAAAATTTGAAACAAAATGGGGCAGGCATTCTGGTGCAGTAGGTTGAACCCGGCTTGGGACATCCACATCCCATATTGCGGTGTTGGGGGTCAAGCTCAGCCTTTATTTATTTTTTTAAAGATCTATTTATTTATTTATTTGAAAGTCAGAGTTATAAAGAGAGAGAAGGAGAGGCAGAGAGAGAGAGAGAGATGTCTTCTATCTGCTGGTTCACTCCCCAGTTGGCCACAATGGCCAGAGCTGAGCTGATTCAAAGCCAGGAGGCAGAAGCTTCTTCTGAGTCTCCCACATGGGTGCAGGGGCCCAAGGACTTGGGCCATTTTCTACTGCTTTCCCAGGCCACAGCAGAGAGCTGGATCCGAAGTGGAGCAGCCAAGACTCGAACCAATGCCCACATAGGTTGCTGGCACTGCAGGCAGTGGCTTTACCAGCTAAACCACAGCATCGGCCCCCCAGCCTTCACTTCTGATTTAGCCTCCTGCTGACATGCCTGGGAGGCAGCAGATGCTGGCCCAAGTACTAAGATTCCTGCCATCCACATGGGAGATCTGGATGAAGTACCTGGCTCCTGGCTTCATCCTGGCCCAGCCCTGGCTTTTGCCAGTATTTGGGAGTGAATCGGCAGATGAAAATATCTCTTTTTCTGTCTCTGTCTCTCTCTCTGCTTTTCAAGTAAACAAATAAATTATCTTTAAGAAAAAAACTGGGCTGGCGCAGCGGCTCACTAGGCTAATCCTCCCCCTAGCAGCGCCGGCACACCAGGTTCTAGTCCTGGTCGGGGCGCCGGATTCTGTCCCGGTTGCCCCTCTTCCAGGCCAGCTCTCTGCTGTGGCCAGGGAGTGCAATGGAGGATGGCCCAAGTGCTTGGGCCCTGCACCCCATGGGAGACCAGGAGAAGCACCTGGCTCCTGCCTTCAGATCAGCGTGGTGCGGCGGCTGCAGCGCGCCAGCCGTGGCGGCCATTGGAGGGTGAACCAATGGCAAAAGGAAGACCTTTCTCTCTGTCTCTCTCTCTCACTATCCACTCTGCCTGTCAAAAAAAAAAAAAAAAAAAAAAAAAGAAAAAGAAGAAAGAAAGAAAGAAAGAAAGAAAGAAAGAAAGAAAGAAAGAAAGAAAGAAAGAAAGAAAGAAAGAAAGAAAAGAAATGAAAAGAAAATAGAGGCCAGGTTGTGGCATAGCAGGTTAAGCCTCTGCTTGAGATGCCAGCATTCCATATTGGTATCAGTTCAAGACTCGGCTGCTTCATTTCTGATCCAGCTCCCTGCTAAGGTACCTGAGCAAGCAGCAGATGATGGCCCAAGTGCTTGGTCCCTGCACGCATCTGGGAGACCTGGAAGAAGCTCCAGGCTCCTAGCTTTGGCCTGGCCCTGTCCCTGTTATTGTGGCCATTTGGGGAGTGAACCAGCTGACAGATGAACGCGCTCTCTCTCTTTCTCCTCCTAACTCTACCTTTCAAATAAAAAAAAAATCTTTTAAACAACAACCACAACAAAAAGGGACATGTGAAATTCTTTGACCAGCCTCTATCTACACTCTTCTATAAGCACTATCTACTTTGACTAGGAAGCAATCAGTAATGAACCTAATTCAGGACAAGTAAAAGCAGAAAAATCAGACGTCCCTTGAAGGCTTGTATATCTTTGCATCTGTGATACCTGAGTAATGGTGTATACCCAACTCTGCTGGCACAACTATAACCTTCTCGACCCTTTTTCCCCCTCAATCTCTTTTACTGCCTATTCCTCCATTTGCTCAATAGTAATTAAAACATATATTGAAGAGATAGAATTATTTTAAAAATTGGCAACACTTTTAGCAGTGTCTGAAACTACAGGAGAAATTGATGGCTTCTTAGTAAAATACAACCTTCCAAAACTAATTCAAGACAAAGAAGAAAATCTCAGTGGATCTATATCCATAGAAGAGAACAGAAAGGTAACTTAAATCTAACACTTGAAAAAGCACTGTTCCCAGGTGGGTCTGTACCTTGTCCTGTCTTCCCTTTAGAGCACTGCTACTCCAAGTAGCTAATATAGAGCTGTGTGCTTCTGGCCTGCAGAGGTTAGAAACTTGTGCTAGAATATGAATCAGCATACTCCTTCCTTCATCAAGAAAGTCTTGATTAAAACAATTCAATTCGGAGGTGTGGGGGACCAGTTAGCCTAGAGGTAAGCCACCTGTGTCCCACATTGCAGAGTACCTGGTTTTAAAGCCCAATCTGGCTCCTGACTCCAGCTTCCTGCCAGTACAAACCCTGGAAGTCAGCAGAGATGACTCAAAAAACTGAGTTCCTGCCAGCCACGTGGGAAATCTGAATTGAGTTTCAGGCTCACAGACATTGTGGAGTGAGCCAGCCTGTGGGAGCTCTGTCTCTCTGCCTCATAAATAGATAAATTATTTTAAAAATTGTAAGAGAAAAGTTAGCTGGGGGACAGCATTGTGGCATAGTAAGTTAAGCCTTCACCTGTGGTGCCGGCATCCCATATGGGCACAGGTTCAAGTCCCAGCTGCTCCACTTCTAATCCAGCTCCCTGCTAATGGCCTGGGAAAGCAGTGGAAGATGGCCCAAGTGCTTGGGCCCCTGCTGGGAGACCTGGAATAGGCTCCTGGCTCCTGGCTTGAATCTGCCCAAGGCCCAGCAGTTGCAGCCATCTGGGGAGTGAACCAGTGGATGGAAGACCTCTCTCCCTCCCTCTCTGTAACTTTTTCAAATACATAAATAAATTTTCTAAAAGGAATAAGGAAGAAGAGAAAAGGATGGAAGAGAAGACCTCGAGATATTGAAGATTTCACAGGGAACCAGGCGGAGTACTGACTGTGAGAGAGATTAAGGTCTGGTATAGATGAGGCTGGCACTGGTATAGTGGTGCAGTGGGTTAACACCTGGCCTGAAGTGCCGGCATCCCATATGGGCACCGGTTCAAGACCTGGCTGCTCTACTTCCGTTCCAGCTCTCTGCTATGGCCTGGAAAGCAATAGAAGATGGCCCAAGTCCCTGGGCCCCTGCACCTGCTTGGGAGACCCGGAAGAAGCTCCTGGCTCCCAGCTTCAGATCAGCATAGGTCTGGCTGATGTGGCCAATTGGGGAGTGAACCATCAGATGGAAGACCTTTCTCTCTCTCTCTCTCTCTCTCTGCCTCTCCTCTCTCTGTGTACTTTCAGATAAATAAATAAATCTTAAAAAAAAAAAAAGGTCTGGTACAGGAGAGTGGCCATAGCATAAAAACCGAAGACTGATGAGTGGTGTGAAGCAGATGAAACAGGAAACCACAGGGATGGGGAGAATCCACTTTTCCTGGTGTACAAACACTATTTTTTAGTAAATATAAATTTTTTAGTAGTTAATACATGTACTTGGTACAAAATTCAAAAGCTATAAAAGTCAAGAGAGGCTGCCTATTTTGGGAGGAAAGGTGGTCATTCCCAACAGGCTGTTCAAAACGATTCTAGTTTATTTTCACTTGTTAAATTACTGCCAGATACTAATTTTTGTAGGGTTTTATGGAAATGTTTTTCCTTGAACTGGGAAGTGAGTGTATGCACAGGGTAGAGATTTGTAGCTTTCTGACCTAGTCATTGAAAAGGGAGAAGTGGGAGAAGGAGAAGAGGCCCCCAGACATTGGGCACCTACTGTGTACCACGTACCTTGGCTTCCGTAACTTCGCTTCATTCACTCTAGAAGCCTCTCTTCTTCTCAGAGTCCTTCCTTTTCCCAAGACCCGAGCTCCACAGGATGTGTGGGCAGTGAGGTGGCCAGCCAACTGCTCTGGTGGGAGGACAGGGAGGCTGGGGCCCACGAGGGGCGGCCCACGCACTCGTGCCCTTGCTTCTCCCCTGTGGCTGCTCCGTCTCCTCACTGAGCCACCCCAAACTCTCCTCCCAAATCACCTGGCTTCACCCTCTGACAAAGACTCCTCAGTCACCCCGCTCTGCATCTTCTTCTCTCCCAGGCCTCTCCACCTTGGCGCCTGTCCTGTCTTGGACCCGCCTAGCCCAGGTTTAACAAGAATCCCGCAGTCAGTTTAGCAAAAATGCTCTCCCGTTTGATGTCTGCCCACCGCTGATGTCTGAACAGGTTCCTGAGCCCCTGCAAGATGCCCCCGACCGCTGATGTCTCTTCCTAGCAATTCTCCCTCTGCTGACCCCACTCTGCCCCGTGGCCCCAGGGCCCTCTTTATCCCTGCTGTGTTCAGAGTGGAGCCTGATCTGCCTCCTCCATTGCAACGGTCCTCAATCAAGTCTCCCTGACCATTTTAACAAGCACCAGAATAATTTTTCCTTAAAGCCGCTATATTTTTGCACGCCCAGGAACCCCTAGAATGAGCTTTTGCCATTGTCCTGTGCTTGGGCCAGCAAAATGATCACATTTGAGCTTCCCAGAGAACGGACGCCCTCTCCTCCTCCCTTCACTGTAAGTCCCCAGCGCTTACCTCTCAGACTTCCGCACCCCTTACCACAAGGACTGCTTTATCCTTCTTCCTATCACGTGGTAGGTGCTCAAGAAATGCTCACTGGATTTCACAAATACTCTCTCCTGATCCTAAGAAGTCATTAGCATCCCATGGTACCAAGGAGGCCTCCAGTTCCGAGAATTCATGTGCTTTGCCCCAAATCATCCCACTGAGATGGCAGAGCTGGGCTGCAAACCCAGGTCTTTCCCATTCCAAAAGGCCAGCTCTCTGACAATGCTGCCGATGGGGAGGCGCAGCCGTGAGGTACACCGTGAGGGACGCTGTGCGGGCAGGCCATGGTGATTGGGGACGTGCGGTAATGAAGAACAAACAGAACACCCTCCTCTCCTTTTTATCCCTCTTCCTTCCTTCAAAGCTCTTTTTATCAGAAACCAATGACAAGCTTAGTTTTGACACCATTAAAACAATTCTAGACTGCACAACCAGAAGCTGTAACAAACACCCAGAGGGAGGTTACTTCCCATCCGGGCTGACCTAAGGCCGTGGGTTAGCTGCGGGACGCTTCCCTGGGAGTAAAGCAAGCTCCTCTCAGTTCCCCACTCCCTACCAAGATGGTTAATACCAGAGAGACACACACAGGGTCAGAATCCAGGAGCCTTCCAATCCCACCCTCGCCTGTGCTGAGCTCTGGGTCCTTGCCGCTTCTCTGTATCCCCTGCTAGCAAGACAGTTGCTGTAGAAGTGCATGGCGTCGGTCTCTCTTCCAGGAAGGACAGGAGCCGCAGTCACCTGCCCTGGGCTTCTCAACAAGCCATTCGCATGTCTCCTACTGGCGTCACAGCCAGGGTGTGAGTCTCCAGGTGTTACAGGTCTCACGCACTTCCTGCTTCTCCCAAGGGCAGCTGTCTCTGGGTGCCTGCCAACACCTCCTCCACTCTCCTTATCCCGACCCCCCCTCCCCCCAGAGATACGTCCTAACAGCAGCTCCTTCAATTCCCATCAACAATTCCTTCCTGGAAAGCCGAGATCAATCAATCAATCTGACAGTATTGATTCTCTACTAAGTGCACTCTTTACCTTTTTTGCAATTAATTTTTTGAATAGATGATTTTATGTACTTTCAAAAATGCCAAACAACAACAAAACAATATGCAGAGAAATGTGATTCAACCCTCTGTTTCTACCGGGGGACTTCAAGATGGCCTTGGGGAAAAAAATGGAATTAAAAGATGAATTTATTTTGGTACAAAAGTTTTTAAATCCAAACATAATCTTTCTCACAATACATGGTTTCCACAACTTTTTGAGGACCCCTTCTTTCCCAGTGCACTACAAATTCAGAAGTGTTCTGTGTATGCTCAAGCTTTCTTCTGTTGACACAAATGGTAACATTATACATACCGTTTCTCACTTAATGTGTGGAAAATGTCTGTTCTTGTAAATCTAAAGGTTTTCTTGGCTATAGAACACTGTGATGGACCACCATGGAGCAAGGCCAGGGGATCTTCCCAAACCATGACCTCAGATAATATATTCCCACTCTCTTGCACTAGATGTATGGGTAAAGGCAAAAAGGCCAAAAGTCTTAATCATAGAACATATGATCAAAGGATTGTTTGACGACAAGAGCTCAAAGAGACAGCTCTGGCAGAAGAACACACCACTTGCATTTTATATGGAACTTCGTTGGGCTAAGTGTCACCTCTACCTCCACCTCTTCAGCTGTGGAGCCTATATTTTGCAGCCCTTCTGCCCAAGGGAAAATAGGCAGGCTAAAGGAGAGATTTGTCTCAATCTTCATGGTTTTCAATGATTGTGAATTTCCCCCAAGCTATTAACCTTCTGTTCCCTTGTGGAGAGGCTGGGGCAGTCAGGGGTTGAGGAAAAGTGGGATCAAATGAACGCGTGAAGGAGAAGCCTCCCAGCCTTCATCTGGGGATGAAGGGAGCTGGGGAAGTGGGGAGGAACTGGCAGGACATGAAGCCAGGCAGAGTCCAGATGGGGGGCACACTGAGCCTGCGGCAGGTCCTCTAAATCCGCCCCTTCTCTGGAGCCACCACCTCCCCTTAGCTCACAGGCGAAGAGGACCCTGGAGAGGTTTCCGGGAAGGAAAGGCATTTCTCGGACTCCCGTGGGAGAGAATGCTCTGGTTATCTAACTCCTGCGATGGCCTGAGTGTTACCCCACAGAGAGGAGAGGCCAGGCCGTCTGCTCCTTACTCCAGTCCAGTCAGAGCAGGGCCGTGAGGCTGCCCACCACCCAGGCCAGGAAGATGCGCCCCAGACAAGCTTTGTGTCGGGTCTTGGTCTTACTGCCTGTGACTGCTTTAAGATAAACTGGCAGTGTGTATGTGAGTTGGTTTTGGTCTATACACACAGATCAAAGGTTGCTATCTTTAATCCAACAGCCTGATGACTGGACCCACTCGCAGCACTAAAGGCAGTTGCCCATCCCCTACTCCTTGCGTGGCTTTCAATCCAGCACATTCTTCATGGCTTCCCGCTCCCTTCTAAGGTGCCTTTCTCAGCCTCCTTCACTGGTTCCTCTACTCCCTGAACTTCAAGCATCTGAATGTCCCAAAGATCCATCCTGAGCCTGCAACTCCTTTCTGTCTCTTCTCATTTGGTTTCACGGCTTGAAATGATTTCTATACTGAGAGCTCCCAGATGCATCTCCCCAGGTGGGATACCGCTGCGTTGGAAACCCTTCTCTCTGATTGCCCACAAAGCAGCTCCAGTATGTCATTGCTCTCTCAAAGCTAGGGTTCTGATTCGTCCCTCAAAATCTGTTTCCCTTGAAACCCAGAGTGTGGGGAGCAACCCGGACTAGACTAAGTTACTGGAATTAAGACTTATTCTATGCATCTGCTCTCGCACAATGTGGCACTGAGAAGGGAGAAGCAGCTTCTACACAGCTGCCTCCAGTTCAACCAGTAAACTGTAGGACCTGCTCCTGATTGGAGGAGAGCAGCGTACTCGGCGTGTGGGTAGCAGAGTTGGGATTGGCGGAAGAGGACTATAAAGGAGGAGAGAGACAACATGCACCAGGAACATCTAAGGGGAACATCTATCTGAAGGAACACCTGTGCAGCCCCCGAGAGAGCCGGCCGGCGGTGTGCCGCTCCCCTGCGGAAGTGGGGAATGTGGCAGGGGGAACCGCCCTTCCACGGAGGTGGAAGGGTCGGTAGCCAACCCGGGAAGAACCAGCAGCAAACCCGGGGAGGGCCGAGCAGACAAAAGAACAACGCAGGGTCTAGTGTCGTTCCTCCACGAAGACGGGGAGCGACACCAGAGATACTGAGAAAGAGGGAGGGAGAGAGAGAATACAACAGCTCCAGCAGCAACAGCGTTTGGCCATTGAGAGCCACCCAAGACTGGCTCACTTCCCAGCTCAGCCTGAAACTCAGAACATCACAATGAGCTATGAGGCCAACAGAGGTGTGTGTGGCTGACCTGAGTCCTATTTCCCAACTTAGTAGAGAAGGTATATGTGTGTTGGGGGATAGGGGCTTTATATTCTCCACCAGCTTCTGATATTTGGAGGATGTGGCTGACTCTCGAAGGAACACAACAATAGAAAGACTGGATGGACCTAGGTCCGTCACAATAGTCTCATTCCCTCTTGCTTTATTCCTTCAACAAAAGTTACTGAGCAGTCACTTGGTGCCAGATCTGTTCTAGATGCTTGAGATACAGATTTGAACCAAATAGACAAACACTTCTGCCCTCCTAGCGTGGTATCCCAGAAGGATAAATGGATGGGAAGCAAGCTAGGATTATTCCTGTGAGGGATTATGGATGCTAAAGCCCCTTGTAGAAATGGCCTACTTAGCATATTAACAACCCCCACACATCCTCCCGCGTTGTCATCTCCAGAGTACCTACAATACCTGATGCAACGGAAACCATTGTTGCACTTCATAGGGAATAATGGTGTGCCGGCTGCTCCACTTCTGATCCAGCTCTCTGCTATGGCCTGGGAAAGCAGTGGAAGATGGCCCAAGTCCTTAGGCCCCTGCACCCACGTGGGAACACCTAGAGGAAGCTCCTGGCTTCTGGCTTCAGATTGGCACAGCTCCAGCCATTGCAGCCAATTAGGGAGTGAACCAGTGGATGGAGACCTTTCTCTCTCTCTCTGCCTCTCCTTCTCTCTTTGTAACTCTTTCAAATAAAATAAATCTTTAAAAAAAAAAGAAAGAAAAGGAATAATGGCAAGAAAGCTTGCAGATGTTCAGTGCAAATGTACTTTCCCCCCACTGTAGCTGGCTGGATACAGAACCTGCACATTTGGAGGGCTGACTCTTTTCACAAGGAAGATACACAGTGTTGGAGCATTGGCGCCACAGAGAAAAATTAGGCAGGCATGGTGAATAGAGAGTATTGGGAAGGGGACAGGGGTCACATTTTCAGTGTTGCTAGGGTCCAAGGACAGCCTTAAAGGGCAACAGACATGTGGATAAAGAGCAGAAGGACCCGAGGGAGTGAGCCAGTGGCTGGAGAACAGCAAGGACAATGACATCCTCAGACAGGAGTGGCCCGCTCTGTTCCTTTCACAGGCAGAGTAAGCAAGGGAGAGTGTGTGCCGGGAGCTGTGTGAATAAAGGGAGTGGGAGATGAGATCAGAGAGGGGCCAGTCTGTTCCAGAGCACTGAAAATGCCTAGAAACCTTGGTTATCCCTGGAGCCATAGGTACCCCAGCACCAGCCTGTGGTCTCTACATTCCATTTGTTGCTACAGGGAGCCAGAGCTCCCGTGGATCCTGACTCTGGAGTCTAGGCAAGAAATGGACACTTTGTCATGCTAGGAATGCAAGAAGGCTTTCAAAGATGACTGGGTTGTATCCAAAAGACTTACATTAGGAGCCAAGGCAACGCGAGTCCCCCTGTTCAAAGACGGAATAATCTGAGCATCTGCAATGGATTGAAATACATCAAATATGTTCAAATCCATGAGTTTCTAATTATACCGGGAAAAAAACCCCTCATGGGTCACCTTTACAGGTTGCTAGGGAACCAACTCATTACGCTAAAAACTGGTTTAAAAAGGGAAAGAATTGAGCATTTGTCTTTTCTATATGAATGGTATTTCAGGGTAGCTAAATTGTTGTTGAGGGAAAAGTCTTCTTTTAGCAGCATTCTAGCTAATGGATGAAGGAGGGGTGGTGGAATCAGGACACCATAATTATGCAATCGTGAGAAGTAATAGATCTGAGTAATGCTCATCAATGCTGTTAAAACTGTCAGGGGAGAGGCTGGTGGGGAACTGTATAATAGATGGATCCAGCTAGCAAGACCTGAAGCCACTAATTAGTCTGAGTATCAAAAGCAGGAGAGACATTCAAACATCAAGAGCTCCTGGTGTGATGCACTAGGAAGGTCACAACTTCACTTGGGAAGGAACCTTGTCCAAAATATCCAACCTGAGTTGGTCAAGGCTCAAGATCTAGAGGATGCTTGGAAGGAAACCCAGGGCTTGGGGAAACATGTTCCAAGACACTACAGGGAATCGGTCAAAAAAAATTCAGAATGTGGAGAACAGGACAAATGACAGTTTTTGCAACAAATGGATCAGAAGCAAAAAAAAAAAAAAAAAAAAAAAAAGAAGGCAAAAGATAAAGAAAGTATGGTGTATATAGACTACAGAGTACTACTCAGTTGTAAAAAAAAAAAAAAAATGAAATCCTGTCTTTTGCAATTAAGATGGATGCAACTGGAAACCACTATACCTAGTGAAATAAGCCAGTCCCAAAAAAAGAGATATCCTATGTGTTCCCTGATCCAGGTAACTAATCGAGTGCCTGAAATGTAGTGTGTTGGAGTGAAGCAGACTTGTTGAGATTCGATGAGTGTTTACAACCCTTGTCTCTTCCATGGAGGAACAGTTTTGTTTTCCTCTTCATACTATTTGTTGAACTCTTTTACTTAGTGTAGGGTTAATTATACGATCATTAAGTAAACTGAAAACAGATCTTTGTAAAAATTAAGAGTGAGAATGGGGAGCCGGTGCCACGGCTCACTTGGCCAATCCTCGGCCTGCGGCGCCTGCACCCCGGGTTCTAGTCCCGGTTGGGGCGCCAGTTCTGTCCCAGCTGCTCCTCTTCCAGTCCAGCTCTCTGCTGTGGCCCAGGAAGGCAGTGGAGGATGGCCCAAGTGCTTGGGCCCTGCACCTGCATGGGAGACCAGGAGGAAGCACCTGGCTCCTGGCTTCGATCAGCGCAGTGCGGCAACCGTAGTGGCCATTTGGGGGTGAACCAACGGAAGGAAGACCTTTCTCTCTGTCTCTCTGTCTCTCTCTCTCACTGTCTAACTCTGCCTGTCAAAAAAAAAAAAAATAATAATAATAATAATGAGAATGGGAAAGGGAAGAGGAAGAGGAGGAAGGGTTGGAGCTTGGGTGGGTGGGTGAGGGGGAGTGTCACTATGTTCCTAAATATATGAAATACATGAAACTTGTATAACAAATAAAATTTTTAAAAATTAATAAATTAAGAGAGACATCTTAGTCTACTGCAGCATATGGGCTGTGTTTGGATGTTAATTTAAATAAATTCCGAAATAAAATACAGGGGGTGGGTAGGCATTGTGCGTCCAAGCCTTGGTTCAAGCCACGTCTCCAGCTTCCTGGAAATGAACCTGGGAGGCACCAGATGATGGCTCAAGCACTTGGGTTCCCGTCACTGACTTGGGTGACCCAGATGGATCTCCTGGCTTCTGGTTTTCACCTGGCCCAGCCCCAGCTGTTATGGTCATTTGGGGAATGAACCAGAAGACAGACGATCTCTTTCTCTCTCTGTCACTGTTGTTCTGTCTTTCACATAAAAATGAATACACATTTTAAAAAGGTTTTTGTGGAAATTTGAATATTGAGCAAACATTTGCTAACATTAAGGCATCTTTAAGTGTGATGACAACATTGTAGTTTTTTTTTACAAAAATATCTAATTTTTTAGGGCTCCATAGGAAACCATCAATGAATGAAGTGACAGGGAGTCTTGGATTTCTCTAAAAATGATCCAGTGAAGAGGTAGCAAGTGGGCGGGAGGGATAAAGGTCAAAGGATGCAGATGAAATAGGATTCCCACAAGTTGGTGATCGCTGAATTGGGAGCTGATAACGTTGTTTTCTCTGCTTGCTACACGTTCCAGTTTCCAGAAGTGTGGGGACAGGGCGGGGCCGGGGGGATGCTGATCACACACGTGAGTCTTAAAGGTTTCCTGTGACAAATGGGAATAATAATCCTTATTTTTTTAACTGTAGGATAACAGATACGTCCTCCTTTAGGTCTGTTTTTCCTTCATCCACCAAGAACTTAAGGTGAATCCTATAAACACTATTTCAGGGAATATGTGCTTCTTTTCATGGACAAATGGGCTTGAAAGTCAAGATTTGGCCTGGAACCTGATTAGTGGAGGTGCGGGCAGACTTTTCCGTGGTCTCGACAGTTAGAAGGACAGTACTAGGGACAGGTCCAGAGTGCTTTTGTGCTGTCCTCCTCCTCCCTTCCTCTACTCTTCCTCCCTCTTTTGCTTTGCTTTGCCACTCCCAGGAGCAGGGCTGCTTTGTACAGATGGGCAGGCTGTGCACTGCACAACTCCAGGGAACAACACAATCTGTGTGAATGGCACTTCCTGGACTTGCACTCCAGGGCAGCCAGCAGCAGGAGCCCCATCTCCTCATGCTGTCTCTGAGTCCTAACCAGTCCTAGCCAGGACTCTGCCTTTAGGCCCTGCAAAGCTGAATGGGTAATAATGATTCAAATTATATGTCTATTTTTTCTAGTCTTTCTATTGTCTTTCTCCTAATGGTAAAACTCTCATATGCATTAGTTTGGATAGGCTGACAAACAACTCCCAGATCTCAGTAATTTAACAAACTAGAGGTTTATCTCTTGCTTCCAGAGCAGCCCAGTTTGGGGGTGGGGCAAAAAGGGGACCTGACCCTTTGGTCTTTCAGGTTCCCTCCATCTTGGGGTCTGCCATCACCTCCGAGGAGTCCCTCACTGGGCCTGCTGCAAAGGGACAAGGGGCAGGAAAAGGGGTAGGAAAGGCCAGGTGATGGCCTCTGACCAGCAGTGCACGCCCATCAGTGAGAACAAGGAGCGGCACTAGAGGCAAGGCTGCCAGGTACGGATGAGCAGCCGGTCTCCGCCACACGCTGGACAACACCTCATTCCATTTGCATTAGCCAGCCTCTGCTTCGGAGTGCTGATGCTGGCCTCAGCAGGAACCGATGGCCCCTCGGAAAACAGGAGAGGTCACGGAAAATGGAATTCAAAGATAAAATTGGCTCAGGTGTTGGCCTGGCCATTCGGATGGAAGCCCAAGTCCCATAGCAAAGTGTCTCTGGCTTCAACTCCTGGCTCTAGCTCCTGATGCCAGCTTCCCACTAACGCAGACCCTGGGACGCAGTGGCTCAAACAGTTGGGTCCCTGCCACCCACATGGGAGACCTGGCTGGAGTTCTTGAACCCTGGCTTCTACCCTTGCCCAGTCCTGGCTGTTGCAGGCATCTGGGGAATGAACCAGCAGGTGGGAGTTCTCTCTGCCTCTCTCGCGAAGAAATATCTTTAAAAAAAATAACATAGAAAGATTTGTTGTGGGCAGTTGGCTCACACAATTAGGAAGGTTGGCAAGCACAAAATTTGCAGGGTGGCCTGACAGACTGGAGACTCTGAGAGCAGCAAGGCTGCGGCTCCAGGCTGGAGAATCCCCTCCAGCACGGGGAAAGTCGGCCGTTTGTTCTCTTCGGACAGCACCCCTCACACTGGATCCGGCTCACCCATGCTCACCACAATCTACTTAACTGACTCCGTCTACTCCATCTGGGTCTCGTCCAAACACACCCTCACAGAAACATCCAGAGTGTTTGACCACACAGCGGGGCGCTGGGCCCCAACCAAGTTGACACATAAAATGAACAGAGTCCTTGACCCAAAGGGTACAGAGCAGGAACTGTGGTTCCAAGAAATTCCCAGCATTCTCGCTGGCCCTAGACTGTTCACCCCTGGAACACATGGAAAATCAATCCAAGGACTCCCTCCTGGCAGCTTCTGTCTATTGCACACTGAAAGAATTGGGGCAGGAATTCCCAGTGCGGTTTTAGTAAATGTTAAATAATGTTAAAGAAAGCATTTCATTTCTCCAGGAAGTTAAAAAAAAAAAAAAAAGGAGGAGGGATTGACAAAATCTCCAGAAATAGTTGTTTAATCAAAGCATTTTAACTTTCCTTCTCCGTATACGTTGGTGATCATTGCGAACATACACATCTTTCACGCCCGTATCCTACAACCTTGCTTCTAGTCATTCGTCCATAAGAAATCCTCCAGCAAAATGAAGATCCTTGAAGTCACAGATGGTGGCTTCTTCCTTTGCAATTCTCTGCAGTGTTGGACGTGCTGCTGGCCCAGACACCAGCACTCATTAACCGGAGGGGTTGTCACTTTTGGTTTTGTTTGCCTCCACTAACATCAAACCACCAGCCAGTCCTGGTATGAAACATGGCCCGCACCTATCTTTCAGGATTGTCACCTCCCTCTGACCGCTCTGTGTTGCTTTCACAGGATGAGCTGCACAATTGGAAGTCAGAGGCAGGGTAGGGGCGGGAAGCTTCCTACTTTCTGGTCAAGTCTGGGGACTCAAGGCGGATACTGGCTCCCAGCCTCCCTCAGCCCAGCCTGATTTTCATTTCAAAGAGTCCGCTGAGTCCTGTCTGTGCATTCTTCCGCAGGGCCTCCCTGGGAGTGTGATGCAGGCTGGCCCAACTGCCCCTTCGCCCAGGGAAAGAAAGGATGCTCTGTTTGTTGAGTACTGGGGGACCTGGATGGGTCAGTGCCACTCTATTAATATATAATGAGATTATTCACCAGCTGTTGTTTCCTGGCTTTCAGCGGAGCCATTGAAACATTTGTGAGATAGCAGAGGGTTCCAGGTGGGAGGGGCCATTGTTCAACGTCCAGACCACCCAGTGGGCACATCAGCTAATGGGCTTCACACCTGACCCCTGCGGGAACCCGATAGGCTGGGAAGGGCAGCACGGGCCTGCTCTGTGCCACGGGAGAACACACTGCCCTTTACCTTCCTGCTGGCTTCTTTCTCCCCACGGTGTCCCCTGGCCTCTTGTTTGACTGCAGATTTCCTGAAACCCGAGTCAAGAGTTATTAGACAAAGCTAAAGTGAACGCCAACTCCAGTCACAAAGGTAGCAGGTGTTGCTTTGATATAAAACTCATCTTCTGTAGCCCACAACTTGATCTACTTAGGTGTCTGATTTTCAGAGACCCATAGCACAGTATCCTCCATGGGAGGCAGAATGCCAGGGAAAGGTATTCGTGCAGAACGCAGGCCCCCAAACTGAAGGTGCACTCGAATCACCTGGGGATGCTGTTAAAATGCAGATCCTGATCCAGCAGACCCAGGGAAGGGCCCAGCAGTCCGCGTTATTATTTTGAAGCCCAAGTTATAGAAAATAAGGGATAAATGGATGATCTGGGCAGCAAAGCACTTCTCCTCCAAGCTGAATTCTTTAGTAAATATTTTCATAAACATGGATAGAACATTGTACTGCACCCACTTTTTGTGTGTGTGTGACAGGTAGAATTACAGACAGTGAGAGAGAGACAGAGAGAAAGGACTTTCCTCCGCTGGTTCACTCCCCAAATGGCTGCAACAGCTGGCGCTGCGCTGATCCGAAGCCAAGAGCCAGGTGCTTCCTCCTGGTCTCCCATGCGGTTGCAGAGGCCCAAGCACCTGGGCCATCCTCCACTGCCCCTCCCGGGCCACAGCAGAGAGCTGGTCTGAAAGAGGAGCAGCCGGGACTACAACCCGGCGCCCATATGGGATGCTGGTGCCGCAGGCAGAGTATTAACCAAGTGAGCCACAGTGTCGGCCCCACGGCACCCACTTTAAAAATAAATAAATAAAGGTTCTCTCATTTCTATTGATAGAATCCCTCAATCCCACATTCGTTGGTGTTTGTAAGCACACGACATGGATTTTCTACTTGGACCCAGATGCTAGCCTGTCACCCCAGGAAGCAATGTTTCTGGGGAGTGAACATCCCAGAATACTCCTCAGCCTCCTGGCAGGAGGATCTGATTCCAGCTTAGAACAATCCGGAGCTGAGAGCTCCTGCCAAGTTGTCCAACCTCTCTGACCCTTACTCTCTGCACCTGAAAAAAATATATGAATTTAAAAATATAAAAAGATAGGCCGGCGCCGCAGCTCACTAGGCTAATCCTCCACCTTGCTGCGCCGGCACACCGGGTTCTAGCCCCGGTCGGGGAGCCGGATTCTGTCCCGGTTGCCCCTCTTCCAGGCCAGCTCTCTGCTGTGGCCAGGGAGTGCCATGGAGGATGGCACCCATGGGAGACCAGGATAAGTACCTGGCTCCTGCCATCGGATCAGCGTGGTGCGCCGGCTGCAGCGCGCTGGCCGTGGCGGCCATTGAAGGGTGAACCAACGGCAAAGGAAGACCTTTCTCTCTATCTCTCTCTCTCACTGTCCACTCTGCCTGTAAATATATATATATATATTTATATAAATAGATCGTTTCCAGCCGGCGCCGCGGCTCACTTGGCTAATCCTCAGCCTGTGGCGCTGGCATCCCAGATTCTAGTCCCGGTTGGGGCACTGGATTCTGTCCCGGTTGCTCCTCTTCCAGTCCAGCTCTCTGCTGTGGCCCGGGAAGGCAGTGGAGGATGGCCCAAGTGCTTGGGCCCTGCACCCGCATGGGAGACCAGGAGGAAGCACATGGCTCCTGGCTTCGCATCGGCATAGTGCTGGCTGTAGCAGCCATTTGGGGAGTGAACCAACAGAAGGAAGACCTTTCTCTCTGTCTCTCTCTCACTAACTCTGCCAGTCAAAAAAAAAAAAAAAAAAAAGAAAGAAAGAAAAAAAGAAACATCTTTGTCTCTCTCCCTCTGTCTAAAAAAAAAAAAAAAAATTGTTTCCCCTGACCCAACTGTGTGGGAGAAGTATTTGTTATTTTACACCACCAAACTTTGGGGTTGTTTGTTTTACAATAGATAATAAAGGTTTTTTCTAGCTCATAATAACCTATTTATATATTTTATGAAGAACTAGAAGAGAGACATTCAAAGGCTCCAAATATAAAGAAATGTAGAGGGAGCAGGAAAGCTGCCACCTGCAGTGCCTGCATCCCGCATGGGCATCAGTTTGAGTCCCGGCTGCTCTACTTCTGATCCAGCTCTCCGCTATGGCCTGGGAAAGCAGTGGAAGATGGCCCAAGTCCTTGGGCCCCTGCACCCATGTGGGAGACCTGGAAGAAGCTCCTGGCTCCTGACTTCAGGCTGGCGCAGCTCCAGCTGTTGCGGCCAGTTGGGGAGTGAACCAGTAGATGGAAGATTCTCTCTCTCTCTCTCTCTCTGCCTCTGCCTCTCTGTAACTCTGCCTTTCAAATAAATAAAATAAATCTTTAAAAAAAAGAAATAGAAATGCTAATTACCATGATTTGATCAGTATACACTGTTATAAAAAATTTTTAAGGGGCCAATGCTGTGGCACAGTGGGTTAATGTCCTGGCTTGAAGTGCCGGCATCCCATATGGGTGCTGGTTCGAGACCCGGCTGCTCCATTTCCAATCCAGCTCTCTGCTATGGCCCAGGAAAGCAGTGGAAGATGGCCCAAGTCCTTGGGCCCCTGCACCCACGTGGGAGACTGGAAGAAGCACCTGACTCCTGGCGCCTGGCTTCGGATCAGCACAGCTCCAGCCGTTGCGGCCATTTGGGTTTGAACCATCAGATGGAAGACCTTTCTCTCTGTCTCTCCCTCTCGCTATCTGTAACTCTACCTCTGAAATAAATAAATTTTAAAAGTGAGGAAATAAAAACTATCTACCTCAAAGGATTATTGGAAAGTTTAATTATGCAAATTACTAGATTGCCTGAAGAAAAAAAGCTGTGTGCACTCCTCCCTGAACCAAGTCACAAGCCAACCAGCCCCTGAAGTTTGTATTTTCAAAGGGCCGTGGGGTTTTCCTGTGGGCCATTCTGGAAGGAAATGTTTCCCCAACACTGCCAACCCCTGTCCTGGTGAACAGGTCCAGCTCTTCCTCGTGACTCAGGGTCCTTGTTTTGAACATGAGTGATTGCACTGTCCTGGGACATGGGGATGACCTCAGCGGTGGGGGTAGGGGTTTCTAACTCCCTGCCCTCTACTCATAAGTTCCTAATAGCACTCGCCACACAGAGGCAAAAACAACCTGTTTATCCAGCTCCTTGGCCTGGGACCTCCTTCCTCGGGTCTTCTGCTTGAGCCCGTCTTACAGGGCTAGGTGGCCGGAATGTAGCAGCTTGCAGTTCATTCATTCAGACATTTCGAAAGCACCGCTCTGTGTTATCTTCCCAAGATAGCTGAGGACAGACATTGCACGCCTCCTGGGAAGCTTGTCCTGCTTAGACAAGGCTGCCAGGCCATGAAGCTGTCTGCCCTTCCGGGGCATCTGAGGCCTGTTCTTGTCTCTCTCTCTCTCTCTTTTTTTTTTTTTTTTTTACAGGCAGAGTGGACAGTGAGAGAGAGAGACAGAGAGAAAGGTCTTCCTTTGCCGTTGGTTCACCCTCCAGTGGCTGCTGCGGCTGGCGCACTGCGCTGATCCGATGGCAGGAGCCAGGTGCTCATCCTGGTCTCCCATGGGGTGCAGGGCCCAAGCACTTGGGCCATCCTCCACTGCACTCCCGGGCCACAGCAGAGAGCTGGCCTGGAAGAGGGGCAACCGGGACAGAATCCGGTGCCCTGACCGGGACTAGAACCTGGGGTGCCGGCGCCACAAGGCAGAGGATTAGTGAGCCGCGGCACTGGCTTGTTCTTGTCTCTTTAACTCTTTCTTTTTGGCTGCTGTTCTGCTTTTATGGACAGCAAGGACCTCGGAACCAGACATTCCCGGTTCAAACAGCAGCCTACAGTTTAGTAGCTGGTGGGCTCCGCCCCACTCCAATTCTGTGCTGCTTGGTTTCCATATCTGGAAAATGAGGTGACTCTCAGAATGGCTGTGTGTGTGGAAGTGGCAGTAAAGGTATTTTCACAAGTCCGCTTAGGGAGGAGCTTTAAATGTATAAAAAAATTGAAAGTCAGAGAGAGAGAGAGAGAGAGAGAGCTCATCACCCACTTGTTCATTCTCCAAGTGCTCACAATAGCTGGGGCTGGGCCAGGCCATGGCCAGGAGCCAGGAGCTCCATCGGGGTCTCCTACGTGGGTGGCAGGGACCCTGCTGCCTCCCGGGCTGCACACCAGCAGGAAGCTGGAATTGGGAGTGGAGCCAGGATGTGAATCTGGGCAGTTCAATATGGGATGTAGACATCCCGAGGGGCGTCTTCCCCACTACTCCCACACTCACCCTACTGGGGAGTTTTGATAGCCCCTGCTTTGATAATCCCACTAGGGTTGTAGCCAGGGAGGGGATGGTGAGCGCTTTCCTGATTAATATTAAATGAGTGGCATTCCAATGGCATGCCCCATGAACTGTCAGGTATACGTACGCCGGCTCCACACGGCTGAGACTTGTGGTTCCTTCCCAACAGCCTGTCTCTCCTCACCTTTTATTCCCTGCTGCCAGAACCCACTTACCAACTCTAGAGGCTAAAAATTCAAACACTAGCTTTTATTGTTAAAGCATAAGCATGTAACCCAATCCCAGCGCATGAATTTGAAGGAGAGTCAGATGTTTCTAGGAAAGTTTTTTGTTTTGTTTTGTTTTGTTTTTGGATGGTGGGTGGGAGAAAGTGGGGAAGAGAATTAGATGTAACACAATTCCGGGAGCTATGGCAGCCTTCTTGTGACCATGAGGGAACATTCTGAGGATGAAGACCGGCAGGCTGGGGATGGCAAAGAGGAAGGGTAGAAAGTACCTGGGCTGGGTACTTGATGACATTGTTGTGCTCCTGAATGAACCAAGCCTGACAATGATACTGCCAGAGAAAGTGAGCCTTACTGCTTAAGCCATATTTGGCTACATAGTCCATTGCCGTCTTCTTTGTTATACACTCAGCATAAAGTCAAGGAGACTAAACATGGAGGGTGAAAAGCTACTAAGGCCTTCCTGGGACTCTATCCTTGTGACCTCATCTGATTCGAATTTCCTCCCAGTGGCGCCACCTCCAAAACCTTCAACCCCGCCTGGGGATTAAGTTTCCCAACATCTCCACTTCTGAGGGACACACACATCCAAATCACAGCTGTGCACAGCTCCTTATCTTAAGCACTCATAGAGGGCCTTGGGTGCCAACGTGATTTACCCTGACAGCTCTAGGGAGCCCTCAAAGCCAGGGGTTGGCTTGGGTCAGGGGGATGTGAGAGATTAGAACAGAGTCCCTGTGAACTGAGGCTTTCCAGGGCCACTGCTCTTACTCTTCCCCAGGGAATAGGGGATCCTCCTGCACCCTGGGCCTCCAAATCGGAGTGCACTTGGAGCGGAACAGAGCCTCCTCTCACGTAGTAGCAGCGAGGGAGGAAGGCCGATTGGTATGAACGGCTGGGATTTAGGGAGCCATTTGTTGTTTCCGGGCAATGACCCAGGTTGCTAATCTAGGACAACGGTAAATCACTATTGTTTTAAGCCACTGCATTTCAGTTCTTTGTAAGGCAAGAATACACAACTGGAGCATCCTACAGAAGCGATGTCAGCTTGAAGCAAAACGCAGCAGGGAGAGAAGAGAGAAGCAGATGAACTTGAGAAATAGTAAGCAGGTGTCTTACAGCTTTGCAATCACCAGTGATAAGACTTACAAAGTTGAATTCACTGGTTTGAGGCACTGAAAAGGATTAAAATGATGTCCCCAGGGCTCAGCCTCCCTCCCTGCTCTGGTGCCACCTTCCTTTTGGTGGGGCTGTTATGCTGGCTCCTTGTGGTGAATTCCAGCTGCTTTGGTGCAGTATCTCCAGGCTCTTATTTCCCCAGGTTCAAGTCCAGTAGGGAGAGTGCTTCTCCTCTGTGGTAATATCTAAAAAAGCCCTGGGATTCCCTCTGCGGAGACTGGCTGAGGTCCTGGCCCCACCCCCACAACAGTCTCCCTGGCTGGGTGCTGACAGCAGTGGCTGGAGGAGAGTGGTTATGGATCCTTCTGTTGAAATACAGACAGGTTTTTGTTCTTTTTTCTTTCCTTTAAAGATTTATTTATTTGTTAGAAAGGCAGAGCATCAGAGAGAGAGAGAGAGACAGAGAGAGAGAGATGGTCCATCTGTTGGTTCACTCTCCAAATGGTTGCAACAGCCAGGGTTGAACCAGGTTGAAGTCAGAAGCTAGGAATTCTACCTGGTCTCCCACATGGGTAGCAGGGGCCCAAGCACTTGGGCCATCTTCTGCTGCTATCCCAGGTGCATTAGCAAGGAGCTGGATCAGCAGCAGAGCAGCCGGGGGCCTCCAGCCAGTTCTCTGATAGGGATGCAGGCATTGCAAGCAGCAGCTTAACGGGCTGTGCTGCGTGCTAACCCCAGAGTTGTTTTTTTTTTTTTTAAGGGAAATTTATTCATTCATACAACACACACACACACACAGAGAGAGAGAGAGAGAGAGAGAGAGAGAGATTTATGAACTGTTCTGACTTCTTTTTTAAGGGAAATTTATTCATTCATACAACACATACACACACACACACACACAGAGAGAGAGAGAGAGAGAGAGATTTATGAACTGTTCTGACTTCAGGTGCGGGTTGATTTAGAACTAAAATAATGCCGTTACGCTATACCTCTTAACTTCAAAATGGACAGCTAACATGCTCTCCCAAGTAGGAGTTTTGAACACCAAGAAGTAAGTCTGATGATAGTGATAGGCTTCAGTCAAATGTTTGAGGCGCCTCATGTTAACTGAGTTCTAGAACCAATCATGGGTTCTAAGGCATGTGGTCTTAGGTCTGTGCATAGGAAGGAATTGGCGCCCATAAGTACATCTTTATCCAGCAGCCAACAGAGGCGAGAGTGTAAAGTGGAGCCCGACTGCCCAAGCTTAGGCTCTGGCTCTTGTTATTGGAAATTACTAGCTGTGTGACTTCGAGCAAATTGTCACACCTCTCTGTATTTTAGTTTACTCATCTGTAAAGTGGGAGGTGAAATTCTCTGCTGATCATGTACAGTTGTTAACACATGTGAGTCATTTAAAATATATTAAGTGCTCAGTTAGTGGTAGTTTTTATTCTCATTTCCACATTACAAAGTTACTTTTTTTTTTTCAGCTACAATCAGTTTAGATGGTAAGGGTTGGCTTGATCCAGCATTTTATTTGGCAGTAACAGAGGGACTAGAACTGTATTTGTTCACACTGAGGATAAGAGAAGAGCCTCCATCATTCAACCTCATGTCTTCGCCTGTCCAGTACTTCCCATCAGTTACTGGGTTGAACACTTCCAAGAGCGGTAATTCCCTTTATGTGTTACTTTTTTGTATGAAAGAAAACCTATTTTATTTATTTTTAAAGATTTATTTATTTATTTGAAAGACAGAATTACACAGAGAGAGGACAGGCAGAGAGAGAGAGGGGTCTTCCATCCACTGGTTCACTCCCAAGATGGCCACAATAGCCGCAGCCATGCCAATCCGAAGCTGATAGCCGGCAGCTTCTTCTGGGTCTCCCACATGGGTGCAGGGGCCCAAGCACTTGGCCATCTTCCACTGCTTTCCTAGGCCAGAGGAGAGAGCTGGATCGAAAGTGGAGCAGCCGGAACTCAAACTGAAGCCCTTGTGAGATGCTGGCGCTGTAGGCAGCAGCTTTACCCGCTACGCCACAGCGCTGGCCCCGAAAACCTATTTTAAACTCAACTTAAGGTCTAGCGAGGGGACAAACTAAAGGTTTCTTTAATGAGTATATTTTGCAATCTGGCTTGGAGTAGCAAGGACAGAGTATCATCCTCTATCTTTTTAATCAGCTTATTGCATAATCTTGTTGCTTTTTTTAAAGGAAGCTTGGAAAAACTGTACCGTCCAAGTTAGTGTGACATCAGCAATGATCTGAACTTGCTTTCTCGAGGAGTTGTGGACTCCTCAACGCTCCTCCTGGTTGTTCTCGTTTGGGTAGTTTTGTGTCATTGCAGCTGGTAAAACTATTGTTCAATGACTCTGGGCTTATCTTGGCCCTGGCTGCCAGCATTCCTCACTGGAACGGGTCCTCTGCTGCGAGGGATTAAGCTCTGAGCACATGATCCGCGGCTCTGAGTCTCGGCTTTGGAAGCTGTCACACAGGCTCCATATCGATCGGAGATGGGGAGGGGGAGGGGCGGAGGCAGTGGTGAGCTGCAGTACTTTGGAAATGTGTAACTTACATGGGTTTTTGCCTCCAAGAGAAAGGGGTTGCACTGACTTTGCCTCATTGCTCCTCCTGTGGCACTGAGATAGCTGAGAGACCGTGTGTACAAAAACAGACGTTTGTCCAGTATATTCCCGAATTAGATATAAGGGCGGTTTGGGAGTCAGACATCTTGTGGCTCAATCTATGGGTTTCAAGAGCTGAGTCTAGGGGCTTCTCCAGAGCAATTCAAGTTGCTTTTCTCCTATTAAAGTTTGCTGTCAGAAACGAAGGAACATGAATATGTAACTATTCTATGATGCTTTAAATTTTTAATTAAATTTACTTTTTCAGATAACCAGCAAGGTTTGTTGAGTATTCAGGATTTGAAGAAAATACTGGTATCTAATTTGGATCTCAGAAGCTTGAATTTTCGATTCCTCAGCAGTAATACCAGTTTTCTTAAGCCATTACAATGTGCTGGGCATAGGGCTGGGTATGGCTTCCACCTGCAGTGCTGGCATCCCATGTGGGCGCCAGTTCAAGTCCCGGCTGCTCCACTTCTGATCCAGCTCTCTGCTACGGCCTGGGAAAGCAGTAGACGACGGCCCAAGTCCTTGGACCCCTGCACCAGTGTGGGAGACCCAGAAGAAGCTCCTGGCTCCTGGCTTCAGATCAGCTCAGCTCTGGCCATTGCAGCCAGCTGGGGAGTAATCTAGCAGCTGGAAGACCTCTGCCCCTCTCTCTGCCTCTCTCTCTGTGTAACTCAGCCTTTCACATAAATAAGCTAAAAAAAAATATATTGGGCATTATACTACTGTACTGGTATAGGCATTTGTATTTCTATTTTATAATTTAAATAACTGAAGCTTTGATTTTAAGAAACTTCCCATGGTTACAAGTCTAGTAAAAGATGAAGCGGGTGGGGCTGGTGTTTGGCCTAGCAGTCATGATGTTATTTAGAAACCCAATTCCCACTCCAGAGTACTTGGCTTTGATCTCCACTCCAGCTCCTCACTCCAGCTTCCTGCCAATGCAGATCCCGGGAGGCAGCAGTAAAGGCTTAAATAATTAGACTCCTGCCATCCGTGGGAGCCGGGAATTGCATTCCCATCTTCCAGTCGTTGTGAGCATTTGGGGGAGTGAACCAGTGAGTGTGCAATCTCTCTCTCTGCCTCTCAGTGATGAAGGTGGGAATCAAAATGATGAACTGTTGCTAATCTATGTTCTTTTCAAGGCAGCCCTGGAATTTTTGGTGATAGTTTTTTTTTTTTTTTTTTTTTTTGACAGGCAGAGTTAGACAGTGAGAGAGAGAGACAGAGAGAAAGGGCTTCCTTTTCTGTTGGTTCACCCCTCAAAATGGCTGCTATGGCCGGCGTGCTGCACGGATCCGAAGCCAGGAGCCAGGTGCTTCCTCCTGGTCTCCCATGCGGATGCAGGGGCCCAAGCACTTGGGCCATCCTCCACTGCTTTCCCGGGCCACAGCAGAGAGCTGGACTGGAAGAGGAGCAACTGGGACAGAACTAGCACCCCAACCGGGACTAGAACCTGGTGTGCCGGCGCCACAGGCGGAGGATTAGCCAAGTGAGCCGCGGCACTGGCCAGTGATAGTGTTCTATATCTCTGCTACCCAACACAGCAGCCACAATATGCTAGATATTGGGCACTTTTAAAACTCAATCTTTCATTTTATTTTAGCTAATTTAAAGTTGAATAGCCACATGTGGCGCTAGTGGCTACCCTATTGGACAGCACAGCTGTAGGGCATGATACTCTCTGATTTGTACATGTTCAGTGTCCTGTGATCTCATGCATAGATAATCTGGATCGCAGACCGAAATGTGAAAGAGAAGTTGGGGTGGAGCAAGAGTTTGGCACAGTGGTTAAGCTGGACTCTGGCATCTCATAACAGAGTGGCTGGGTTGGAGTCAACAGGTTCTGCTCTCCATTCCGGTTCTACCACCCATGTGAGAGACCCAGATTGAGTTCTGAGCTCCTGGGTCAATCTGGCCCAGCCTTGGCTGTGGTGAAGCATTTGGGGAGTGAGTCAGGAGATGGGAGATCACTTTCACTCTGCCTTTGCAATAAAATATTTAAAAAGTAAAAAAAGAGATGGAGAAAAAAAAACCATTTTGCTCAAATAAAAGTCATTTAAATGGTAGAAATTAGGGAGAAGTAAGAGGCAGGCTTTTGGTCTACTGATTAAGATGCCTGCAGCCTGTATGGGAGCACCTGGGTTCAGTGCCCATCTCCCGCTCTCTGGCAAGGCAGACCCTTGGAGGCAGTGGTGGTGGCGAGTGATCTGATTGGGCTCCTGCCACACACATGGGAGATCTGGACTGAGTTCCCAGCTCTCAGCTTCAGCCTATTGTGGGCATTTGGGGAATGAACCAGTTGATGGGAGTGCTCTTTTTCCATCTGTCTTGTTTTCAAATAAATAAAAAACCACACCAAGGAGGGGAGAGGAGAAAGAGCAAGAGAGAGAGAGAGAGAGAGAGAGAGAGAGAATAAAGAGAGACCTCAAAGTTAAAAGACTCATAAAATTTAGGCAGGGAAAACTTCTATTGTCCATTTTACTGAGGAATTATTGCTATATTGGCAATGCTGATTATAAGGGACACGGGAATTTGAAGAAGGAGGACGGTGCTCAGAACCATGTTGTTGTTGCACGACATTTTCTCCAGGCATTTTACAATCCAGGGAGTCATAAATTCCTCTAACAGCAGGGGTGTGCTTACAAGCCCTCTCAGGTGTCTCCTGCCTCCAATTACCTTGTTTTCCAGGAATGAGTTCAGAGTTGAATATTTACAAAGTGGATTGTTTACTGTTCCATGTTAAAAAGCAGAGTAGGTCTCCTATAAACAAACAGCAACATAGCAAATAATAACTAAGTGCCAACTTAACAGAACTCTAAATGACAAACCTTTCATGGAGAAGGCAACCACTTGGGCTGGGTCTTGAAAGGATTGCTTTTAACCAGCAGAGATGGGGCAAAGCCTTCAAGGAAAATGGAACAGCAAAGATATTAAAGCTGGAAATGTTGAGAGATTCTGGAAAAAGGTGACCAGGATACATCAGCTGCAGCATAAGCCATGTACATGGGAACCAGAAATAGGAAAAGTACATTGCACTGATGTAGACAATGAATACATTAATTTTCTTTTTCTTTTTTTTTTTGACAGGCAGAGTGGACAGTGAGAGAGAGAGAGACAGAGAGAAAGGTCTCCCTTTGCCGTTGGTTCACCCTCCAATGGCCGCCGCGGCCAGCGCACTGGAGCCTGCACACCGCGCTGATCCGATGGCAGGAGCCAGGTGCTTCTCCTGGTCTCCCATGGGGTGCAGGTCCCAAGCACTTGGGCCATCCTCCACTGCACTCCCTGGCCACAGCAGAGAGCTGGCCTGGAAGAGAGGCAACCGGGACAGAATCCAGCACCCCTACCGGGACTAGAACCTGGTGTGCCGGCGCCGCAAGGCAGAGGATTAGCCTACTGAGCCAAGGCGCCAGCCTAGAATACATTAATTTCAATCCAGGTTCTTGACTCCTGCAGAGGTAGAAACCCTAGATACTCGTATTGAGTGCAAATAGGAGCAGCATTTATTTAACAGTGAGGGGATAAACACACATTCACACACATGTGTAGCCGCCCCACATAGAGAAATACCCAACAAGTGGGCCAAAGAGTTGCCAATAAATGAGAAAGAAAGAACAAAACCTGAAAATGGTACCTCTTGGTGTGAGACGTCAGCTGGAAACTGGTCCAGGTGGAAAGAGAGTTCTTTCCTGCCTCCCACCTCTTTTCATAAGGAAGGGGGTAGTACCTCAATTTTACAACCAGAGTGGGTTCTGAGCATGCTCCCTGGTCCTGGAAGCAATGGGTACATCCTGGGAAGGTGGGCATAGCAAACCTATAGTTAGAGATAGGATCACTTTTCAGGAACCAAGATTCCCAGCTTGCTGAAACTTTAAATAGTTCCACCATATCAGCACTATGGCTGTGTCACACACAACTTTAACCACTAGACTGAGGAGTTTAGAAATGATTTTATAGGGGTCGATGCTGTAGCGCAGAGGGTTAAAACCCTGGCCAACTGCACCGGCATACCATATGGGCTCCGGTTCATGTCCCAGCTGCTTCACTTCTGATCCAGCTCTCAGCCAGCACCGCGGCTCATTAGGCTAATCCTCCGCCTGCGGCACCGGCACACCAGGTTCTAATCCCGGTTGGGGCACCAGATTCTGTCCCGGTTGCCCCTCTTCCAGGCCAGCTCTCTGCTGTGGCCCAGAAGTGCAGTGGAGGATGGCCCAGGTCCTTGGGCCCTGCACCCGCATGGGAGACCAGGAGAAAGCACCTGGCTCCTGGCTTTCAGATCAGTGCAGCGCGCTGCCTGCAATGTGCTGGCCCTAGCAGCCACTTGGGGGGTGAACCAACGGAAAAGGAAGACCTTTCTCTCTGTCTCTCTCTCTCTCTCACTGTCTAACTCTGCCTGTCCAAATAAATAAATAAATAAATAAACTGATCCAGCTCTCTGCTATGGCTTGGGAAAGCAGTAGAAGATAGCCCAAGTTTGTGGGAGACCCACAAGAAGCTCCTGGCTTCGGATCAGCTCAGCTCTGGCTGTTGTGGCTATTTGTGAGCTTCATTTATAACTGTTAATATTTATGACTGTTAAATATTTAGACATGTGATACAGATGTTAGGTAGGAAGTAAAAAATGAGCTTATGTGTGTGTGACAAAGGCCTAAGGCACTGACATCCAGGTCCAGCATCTGCATCTCAAAGTCACTTTCCAGGTGCAGCCCAGTATCTGCACTTCAAAACTCCTGCCCCTTCCGTCCTTCCCCCTGTCTGATAACTTCAGGGGGAAACTCAGAAAGGAATTTTTCATAAAGTCCTTTATTCCAGGAGGAGAAGAGGTGGGAAGGCAAGACCCACCCCCTTAAGAACCCCAGCCTCAACCAGACTGCACACTCAGCCCTCTGCCTTTCTGCTGAGCCACCCGCCTGGCCTGCCCAGGTGTATTCTCTCCACTCAACCGTGTAACCTCGCTCTCCCCCAGTCTGAGCGACTGGGCACTCTCTCTCAGGTTCTGTCTGGAGAGGTGCCCATCCGTTCTTATGGATGTCCCTACCCTAATAAACCTTGCTGTGTTGCTTTCCTCTGCTCTCTGTCTCATGCCTGAATTCTTTCTTGCATGAAGACAAGAACTCTTGCTTCTCCGGTAACACAGAGATGTCCACTGAAAATCTCGCCCGGCATCCCCCAAACAGCAGCTGTTTTAGGAATGGGCGGCTTATAAAGGACTTTGTGAGCTTTGAGATTCTTTCTCCTTTCTTAATACTCATCACATTGGGTTGTGTGTGTGTGTGTGTGTGATTACTTGCTTCTGGTAGATAGGAATCCACATGGAGGCAGGAACCGGGCTGTCTTGCTTACAAATGCGTCCTAGTGCTCAGATACAGTAAGTGGTCATTACATATGTCTAAAACTCCAAACTGAGCTTTGAAAGACACACGTTAAAGGACAGCAGCCAGAGTGAAGAAAGGTCTAGTAGAAGAGAATAAACTGAAGACAGATGCTAAATCAGAATAGGGACTGAGCAACAGTCTGGAAATTTCTCTTCAGCTCAATCTAGGAACAAACGTAAAACTCTGTTTCCTTAAGAATAACTTTAAAGTTATTAGTGAAAAATAAAAAACTTATTTTAGACTGTGAGGTAGAAACAGATTCTTTAAAAAGACACTGAGACTAGGCTGGCGCCGCAGCTCACTAGGCTAATCCTCCGCCTGCGGCGCCGGCACCCCGGATTCTAGTCCCGGTCGGGGCGCCAGATTCGTCCTGGTTGCCCCTCTTCCAGTCCAGCTCTCTGCTGTGGCCCGGGAGTGCAGTGGAGGATGGCCCAAGTGCCTGGGCCCTGCACTTGCATGGGAGACCAGGAGAAGCACCTGGCTCCTGGCTTCGGATCAGCACGGTGCGCTGGCCACAGCGCGCCAGCCCCAGCAGTCATTGGAGGGTGAACCAACGGCAAAGGAAGACCTTTCTCTCTCTCTCTCTCTCTCTCACTGTCCACTCTGCCTGTCAAAAAAAAAAAAAAAAAAAAAAAAAAAAAAAAAGACTCAGAGTTGAGTGGTGGGCTTTTGTCCTATGGAGAGGCTGAGTGTGGAAGCTGACAGGAAGCCTATATCCATTATTGGAGTGCCTAGGTTCAAGTCCTGGCTCTGCTTCTGATTCTTCCTGGTAATATGCACCCTGGGAGGTAGCATGTGATAGCTTAAACAAACAAGCAAATAGAAAAATAAAAAAATCAGAGGTGGTTTGTGTCCCAGCTGCTCCACTTCTGATGCAGCTTCCTGCTAATGGTCTGGGAAAAGCAGTGGAAGATGACCCCAGTGTTTGGGCCTCTGCCACCCATGTGGGAGACCTGGTTGAAGATCCCAGCTCCTAGCTTTGGCCTGGCCCAACCCTGGCCATTGCAGCGATCTAGGAAATGAACCGGCGGATGGAAGATCTCTGTCTCTCCCTCTTTCTCTGGTGCTCTGATGCACCTGGGAAAGCAGCAGAAGATGACCCAAGTCCTTGGGCCCCTGCACCCACGTGAGAAATCTAGAAGAAGCTCCTGACTCCTGGCTTCAGTCTGGCCCAGCCCTGGCCACTGTGGCCATTTTGGGGAGTGAACCAGCGGATGGGAGAGCTTCTTCTCCCTGTCTCTGCCTCTCCACCTCTGTAAGTCCACCTTTCAGGAACTCCACGAGAGTCTCCCATGTGGGTGGTAGGGATCCAAGCACTTGGACCATCATCTGCTGTCTTCAAGGCATATTAGCAGGAAGCAGAGCAGCCAGGACTCGGTTGCCAGCCTCCTAGTCAGAGGCTTAGCCCGCTGAGCCCCAACTCCTGCCCTTGTCCAATGTTTCAGAAGTACCCTCGTATTTCTACCAACCGTTACATACTTTCTATAATCCACTTGAATTATACTTGCATACTTGTATTCCCAAAGTATGTCCCATATAATAAAAGGAAGCCCACTTGCTGCAGAAAGCAGCTAATGGTGTTATCCACCCAAAATATGTTCCTCGAAAACTTCCTTCGATGACCCTAGGGTCATCTGAGGACCAGGGCTGGACCGCTGTGAAGGCTGAGATTATGAGGGTACGAGAACAAGAGGATTCGGGGCCACCCGAGTACAGGAACTGTCCGAGGGGGCGCTGGAGGATGCTGAAGAAAGCGGGCGTCGCAGAGCTAATTGGAGTACCTACGAAGCGCCAGGCGCTGTTTGCCTGGAGAAAGCCAACCGCGGTCCCTCGGTGCGGGAGTCCGGGGCACACACCCCTACACACACACACTACACGCATAAACGTGGACGTATCAGGTGAACAGAGGTGCTATTTATAACATCTAACAGAGCAAAGGAAGAGCGCACGAGGGAGGATGCTATTCGGGGAAACCCCAAAGAAGCAAAGGAGCAAGGCCGGCACGGTTTCTCTCCCTCTTCTACGCGGAGGCTGCAGGGAGCGCGGCTCACCTCCCAGGAAGCTCCGCCTCTCTTCCCCGATAGGGCGCAAGGTGCCATCTCGCGGGAAGCCCCTCCCTTTGCCCCGCCCAGAGGCGGCCTTGAAGGCGGAGCTTCGCGCCCAGCGCTCGGAGCCGCGCCGCGCTCAGAGCCGCGCGCGCAGGGTTCCCGGCATTCACCTCGCTCTCTGGGCGGGTACAACTACTACGCCTGGAGCCTGGCATGCTGGGAACTGTAGTTGCCACCTGCTGCCCCGAGTCCGGGAATGGGTAAAAGCCACTGAGTCCGGCTCCATTTCTAGCACATGACTTGCTGCCCCGAGGGGAGGCCCTGCTGGGGCGGGCAGGGTCATCCCGAGAACCAACCCGGCCAGCGTCCCGGCCGGCCGCCGCCCCCGGTCACGTGTCCTCAGCCTCCCCGGGCGCGCGCAGCTCCCTACCGCCGTGCCCGCCCCGCCCCTCCCGGCCCGGCCGACGGCCCGCGCCTCCCCCGGCGCTGCTGCCACCTCGCGCTCGGAGGCGTCACGGAACGTGCTCGCTTCTCCCCCTCCCCCTCCCTTCCCCTCCCGCCCTCCCCCACTCCCCCTCCCGCGCCGAGACTCGCCGCCGCCGCAGCCGCAGGAGTAGCCGCCGCCGGAGCCGCGCGCAGCCATGGCCGAGAACCCCGGCTTGGAGAACCACCGCATCAAGAGCTTCAAGAACAAGGGCCGCGATGTGGAAGTGAGTGTGCTTCCGCGGTCCGGGCCCGCCCGGCTTGCCCGCCCGGCCGCGCCGGCCCGGCGGCGGGGAGGGGCGGGGGGCTGGCGCCGCGCTGGTTCTCGCCGGCTTGCGGTCGGTCGGAGTTGGCCGCTGTCTCCCGTCCCCGCGGCCCGGGGCTGGGCGAAGCGGGACGCGGGACGCGGGGCCGGGCTGCAAGCGCCCTCGGGAGCTGCCGGCACAGGGACCAGGGGAACGCCAGGGCTTTCGGCCCCGTCACGCGGGCGCGGCCTGGTGTCGGCGAGGAAGGGATGTGGGGCTGAGGCGGGGTCCGCGGGCCGGGGCCGCGCGGGCGCACGGGGATGCTGCCGCCCCGGGCCGCCGTCCGCTCCGCCGAGGGGGCGGCCGCGCCTCGCGCCCGCTGCCCTCGCTCTCTCCCGCCCGGCGCAGCCCCCTCGGTGCCTCCCGCGCTGCCGCACATGGAGCCTCGGCAGTGCCGGTCCCCGCGCCTACCTCCTGCAAGCCGGGCCCAGGCGGGCGGTGGCGGCCCGCAGAGGGGGGTGGGGACCAGCCGGGTAACCGACTTGTTTGAGGGTGGTGGATGGGGGAGGGTAGGGATGCACCAGGACCATTTTCTTATATTCCACTGCTGGTCTTTGGACCGGTCGTGCTGTGCTTTTCCAGCTCATAACTCCTGTTACTGCTGGCATTTGGAGCGAGCTGAAGGTGGACAATAGTTTACATCTATTGTGTTGAGGCTTGGGGAAAGAGGTGGTTCCGACCTCCGCTCCTAGGACCTGTTTTCTTAGCCTTTCTTGGAATGGGGGTATGCACAGGATGATCATTTGTTTGGCATGTTTCGCTGAAATAAATTGGATACGTGGGTTCGTACGTCCTTGTGCATACCTCGTGTTCCAGGCAGGTAGAATTTCCAGGTGGCTGCAAAACTAAACCTTCATCGTGGTCATTCAGTTCGTTGCTACTCAGTATGTTGCCATTGTCTCATTACGGTGACATTAGCAGGTAGTATTTGCAAACTCGGCGTATTGAGGCAGCGCTAGAGGTCTCTCTGCAGCTACTAAAAGCAATGAAGCATTCTGCACAAACTTCACAGGGATCCTGACCTCTGGATTTGTTAGGGGGGGATGATTTTACCTCCTTTGCTAATACTAGGGGATAGGATTTGCAGTTCTGTAATTTTGACTCAGGGGCCAGTGTGACTAAGAAGAATATATTTTATTGTGACTAAGAAGAATATATTTTATTCTGTCTCAAAGAGAGAAGGTGGTGGGGAGAATAAACCATTCAGCTTTATGTTTTTTAGAGACAAACTCTGGCCATGATCTGGAGCTATAAATTAAGTACTAATTGGAAAAAACCTGGGGAAATATCTGTGGAATTCCCATTCGAGTGAGACAAGTAAAGGTCATCTATCTCTGTCTTGGTCGTGGTTATGTTTCGCTTGTGGGAAATACTTCTAAGCAAAGATGAAACTTGAGAAATGGGAACTAGAAATTTTGGAGCAGCCTTTTCTTATCAGTCTACTTGATGAGAAGAGTTAATTCTGAACTTTTTTCATCAGTAATTTCTTTGAAGTCTACTCCATTGCAAAACACAATTTATATAGTTTAAAATGGTCATATTGTTCGTACAAAAGAACTAGTAACATTCTTTCTTTGGCATTGGTACAGATTTCTGTTCTTGTTTGCCTTATTATTGTGTTCTGGTGTCTTAGTGATACCTATTAAAGACTCCTGCACATAATAGATACACAACAGGTACTTGCTGATGATCAAAAGGTAACTAGTGACTTCTAGATGTGAAAAAGACAGCATGGTTGCCAAGCCATTCAGCCTGACACTGGTCACAGCATTACATTTCTCAAGAAACATTAGATAACTGACACATGAAATAGCTGACATTTAAATAGTAGTTCAGGGGCCAGCACTGTGGTATAGCAGGTAAAGCTGCCACCTGGGACACCGGCATCCCATATGGGTGCAGTTTGAGACCCGACTGCTCCACTTCCGATCCAGCTCCCTCTCCCTGCTGATTGATCTGGGAAAGCAGTGGAGGATGGCCCAAGTGCTTGGGCCCCTGCACCCACATGGAAGACCAGGAGAAGCTCCTGGCTCCTGGCTCCCAAAATAGTTCCTTTGTGGTCATTTAGGGAGTGAACCAGTGGGTGGAAGGTCTCTCTGTCTCTGTTTCTCCCTCTCTCTGTAACTGCATTTCAAATAAATACATCTTACTAAAACAGCCACATGTTTAAAAAAGTAGTGATTCAGTGTGGCAATCACTATGCTGTACTGAGAGCTTCATGATACCTCATAATCCTATCACAAATTGTGAGCTAGATGTGGTCTTATCCCCACTTTAACTGAGTAAAGTACTTCAGATGCAGAAGCTTAGTGCTTATGTTGTATGTGCAGGTCATGCAGGATATGAGCACTCACTGTCTTGGGTATTTAACAGTGTTAGGTCTTGGGTACTCAGAGGACTTGGATTTAGCTTACATGATTCAAGAAGTTTGCAGTCCAAAGGGAATGATATTTACAATACACTGTATCAGTGTGTGTTACGATACAGGTGTTTGGAAAATGCATTGGAAGACCCTAACTTGGAGCTGAGCCATCAGAGATGTTGTGGTTAATTCCTTACAGATGAATGGGAGTGAGCTGATCCTGAAGGGGAGGACTCAGGAGAAGGGGGAGGGAAAAGAAGGGGCATTCCAGACTTGAGGGAGCAGTAATGGAAGAGCATGGAGAATGTAGTAGACTGCGAGGCTGTGAGAGAGGCGGAGAGGGAGTGGTAGAGATGTGACTAAGGGTCGGATCTGACCAAGGGCCTTCATTGTGGATTGAGGGATAACTGATACTATGTGGCATGTCTAATTGAGTCTATCTGTTAGAAACTGTATTATATTAGAAACATACTACACCTCAGCTCTGAGTAGTTGTGATTATCAAGCTGTTATAAAACAGGTGAACCTTGATTATTCTTTTCACAGGGTAGATAAAGGTGAAACAAGCCAACATCTGATACACAAGATGCTAGATGTAGGAATAAATATGTTATTTTCTAAAGAGAATGAAAGGGTAGCATTATGCCAAGGAGATTGGATAAAGAGAGTTGTGGAAGAAAATAATTTCATAGTCATTTAGTCAAGAATGGCTTCTTAGAAGGAAAATTGGAGAGAACAAATGAAGTCGATGATTCTTATAGGAAATATGTGCCCAGCTTAAAAGGGGCACATGAGAAATTAGTGGCTAAAGACCCAGGTAGAAAAGAAGATTAGGTTAGGGTGTGAAGAGCTGAGGCTTCCTGATGGCCTGTTTGTTCAGAGGATGAGAATGCCTTGTGGCAAAGAGATGCTTGGAAGTTTTTCTTGATAGGAAGATCTGAAGGAATTCATTGCAGAATGGAGTTAGCAGATGGAAAAGGGTGACAGGGCAGTAATAGCTAGAGTTAGTTGTGAAGGAATAGTACTGTTATTTGATCTGCAAGAAGGAATTTCCAAAAACTTGAGACTGGAGGTGGCTACAACCTGGAAAGAGAATTTGATGATGATCTTTCTCCTGCTCCCCAGAAGAGAAAGAGATAAAGGTTATGCTGAGGTTTATGGATGAAAGTAGGGAAGGGAGTAGTTATCACTGATAGCAATTTGGAATTTGGAAAGGAGAATGGATTTTGTAGCTAAAACTAGGAAGTACATAGTGAAAATGACACTCTTAATTTCATTTGTTTTTAAAAAAGGTTTATTTATTTAAAATTCAGAGTTACAGAGTGGGGATAGAGATCTGCTGTGGCTGTTGCCTGCATTGTGGCACAACAGATTAAGCTGCCACCTGCAGTGCCTGCATCCCATATGGGCTCCAGTTTGAGTCCTGGCTGTTCCGTTTCCTATCCAGCTCCCTGCCAATACACCTGGGAAAGCAGTGGAGGATGGCCCAAGTGCTTGGGTGCCTGTACCTATGTGGGAGATCTGGATGAAACTCCTAGCTCCTGGCTTAAGCCTGACCCAGCTCTGGCCGTTGCAGCCATTTGGAACATTCCTCTCTGTCCCTCTGTGTCTGTCTAAAAAAAAGATTCTCTACATGCTGGTTCACTCCCCGGATGACCACAGTGGCCAACACTGGGCTAGACCAAAGCCAGGAGCTTCATCCAGGTCTCCCACATGGGTGGCCCAAACACTTGGGCCATCATCCGAGGCTTTTCCCAGGCCATTATCAGGGAGCTAGATTGGAAATGGACCAGCTGGGATTTGAACTGGTGATGCTGGCATTGCCAGGTGGCAGCTTTACCTGCTGTGCCACCGTGCTGACCCCAACCCTTAATTTCTTTTATTTAGTCTAGAATGTGCATTTCAGTACTAGACATTTTGCATGTAAGCTGTTGAAATTTTTTTTAAAGCTTTATTTATTTATTTGAAAGGCAGAGTTACAGAAGCAGAGGCAGAGAGAGAGAGGTGTCCTCCATTTGTTGGTTCACTCCCCAAATGGCCACAATGGCTGGAGCTGAGCCGATCCAAAGCCAGGAGCCAGGAGCTTCTTCCTGGTCTCCCATGTGGGTCCAAGGGCCCAAGGGCTTGGGCTATCTAAAACTACTTTTCCAGGCCATAGAATAGAGCTAGATTGGAAGTGCCAGGACTCAAACTGGCACCCATATTGCAGGTGGCAGCTTTACCCGCTCTGTCACAGCATCGGCCCCAAGCCATTGATTTTTTTTTTTTTAAGATTTATTAATTTATTTGAAAGCAGAGTTACAGAGAGAGAGAGAAAGAGAGGTCTTCTATCTGATGGTTCATGCCCCAGATGGCCACAAAGGCTGGAGCTGGGCAGATCTAAAGCCAAGAGCCAGGAACTTCTTCCGGGTCTCCCACATGGGCCATCTTCCACTGCTTTCCCAGGCCATTACAGAGAGCTGGATTGGAAATGGAGCAGCCGAGACTTGAACTGGCATCCATATGGGATGCTGGCACTGCAGGTAGCAGCCCTACCTACCACGCCACAGCACCGGCCCCCAAGTCACTGATTATTAAACTGTTTTATTTTCCCTTTTTAAAAAAAAAAAACAAAAAAACATGCATTTAGAACTTTTCAGATACACTTACAGAAAAGTGTACAAGATAATTCTGTTTATTAAACACCAATAAAACACTGAGGTAACTGCCATTCATCCAAGTCAGTGGTTCTGTTTCTTGCTCCTGTTTATCTCAAGCATGTGACGTTTTCATCAGTAACAGTAACTAATACTTAAAAACGTGGGCATTTGTTAGTTACAATGCAACAGTAGTGAATACTTTATATGGATTATTTAGTCTTAACCATAGTCCTGTGATGCAGGTAGTATTATTATTATCCCCATTTATTGTTGAGGAAACCTGAGACTGACAACTTTTAAGTAATGAGCTGTATGTCATGGCATGGTGACAGAGCAAAGACTGATGTTGAAACTTTACGATTCTGAAGCCAGAACTCTTGCTTATTGTGCTATACTCCACTGAGGGGAGTCTAAGACTTGACATGTAGGAAGCATGTCTGCAAGTTCATAGGAAGAATGAAGAAATCTTGACTATGTCACAGAAATTGCCATTTCAGTTCTTTAAAACTTTGCTGGTCAGAATTTTTTGACATGGTATTTATTGCTTAATTTATTTGCCTTTTTATCTTTTTACTTTTACAGGGTTTCCTTCTTATTAGCAAGGAGCCAGTTCATTCATTTTTACCAAAAAAATGGTAACCTATATTCCTGGAGTTAACACTTAAACTTGATGCTTTAATTTCTAAGGGCAATACATATTTTATTGTCTTCATATTTAACTAGCTCTCGAAAACTTGCTTTCCTCTCTCTCTCTCTCTGAAACTTCTTTTTTTGATGTTGCTATATAATTGTGCAAGTATAAAACTTTATCCTGAACTCCCTTCTCTTCCCTCCACTCATCCTTCTCTGGGTTAGCCATCTCAAGAGCCCTCAGATTTGTACCTTTGTGACAACCTTGTTACCACCACCTCTAGTTTTTTCTTTCTTTTGTTTATAGTGATGCTAATAAGCTTTTTTTTTTTTTTTTAAGATTTATTTATTTGTGTGAAAGGCAGTTATGGCAGAGAGAGAGAGAGCGAGAAAGAGAGAAAGTCTTCCATCCACTGATTCACTCCCCAAATAGCTGCAATGGCCAGAGGTGGGCCAATCCAAAGCCAGGAGCCAGGAGTTTTTTCTGGGTCTCCCATGTGGGTGCAGGAGCCCAAGGACTTGGGCTATCTTCTACTGTTTTCCCAGGCCATAGCAGAGAGCTGGATTGGAAGTGGAGCAACCAGGACTCAAAGCAGCACCTATATCGGATGCTGGCACCTCAGGTGGCGGCCTTACCTGCTACGCCACAGTGCTGGCCCCTGCTTCTAGTTTAGACTCTTATTATTCCTTCCTGTGTAAGTGTACCAAGTTTTCCTGTCTTCATTATCTTCTCTCCCCAGTGTATCTTGTGGATTGATCTCTTGAAATCCTTGTACTTTCCTGTTTACAGTCCTTCACATTGCTTTCAAGATAAAAGTCCTTAGCAAGCCACATGTAATTCTACTTAAGGCCCTGCCTCTTCTGCCTCACCTATATGTGAGTATATTTCCTCTGTGCCACTTAGGATGAAGTACTTAAGATGGTTGGGATAGCTAGTACAGTTTGCTCTCTATTCCTTTTACATGCTACTCTCTATGCCTTCCTTATCATCTGCTGAATGGGGTTTGCTCTAATAGACTTTTGGCTTCAATATCACTGGAATACCAAGACAACAATTCTGTAATCTAGTCATTTTAGTTCAAAAACATTTGGAAGTTCCCTGTAAGGCTATTCCTTTCCTCCTAATGCTTTCCTAAGTAAATTTCTTTTCACCTGTTTGGGGTAAGTTGCTGTGATGTACAGCAAATTCTGCATAGCTAGTAAAGTATGCAGGCTTTGTCAGGAAGCCCGTTGAGGATAGAGATCTTGCACTACAACTGGTCATTTTGTGAACAGTACATGAAATTTAATAAATAATCTTTGAGAAGAGAGATTAGATAATATACTTGGGAAAACTGCCTTTGAGAATGAAAGGTACCATGTTATCCTAAGATACTCATTTCTTTTGATGTTGGCTTTATGACGTTGATACTGTTGTGTAACCTTCCTTTTAGTCTGTTCTGCTGTAATGTATCTTTTTTTTTTTTTTTAAGATTTATTTATTTGAAAGGCAAAGTTACAGAGGCAGAGAGAGAAATCTTCCATCCGCTGGTTCACTCCCCAGATGGCCGTAATGGCTGAAGCTGTGCCGATCCAAAGCCAGGAGCCAGGAGCTTCTTCCTGGTCTCCCGTGCAGGGGCCCAAGGACTTGGACCATCTTCTGCTTTCCCAGACTATAGCAGAAAGCTGGATCGGAAGTGGAGCAGCTGGGACTTGAACTGGTGCCCATGTGGGATTTAGGGACTGCAGGTGGAGGCTTTACTGCTGTGTCACAGCGCTGGCCCTGTAATGTATTTCTGTAACATGAGTTAACCTATACTTGAATGATAAATAGAGGAAAGATACTAGTTAATTTGTGTAGGTTCATACTTGATTTTTAGTGACACATTAATGTTTAGTACTCCCGAGTAAGAGCAGTGGAACACAAAGCATAGAAACACAGTTGAGCAGAGCAAGCACAGAATAAGCACTTTGCCCATGCACCTATATTCTATCTTGACTCCATTTAACTATATGCTGTGTCCTAGAGGTGCTTATTTCCCCAGCCATCCTGGTTCATTTCCCTCTTAGTTCTTAAATTTGCAGAGTTTTCCAGGAATCTGTTATATAACAGGCACATTATATACACTAACTGGGCATATATTTGCTCCTGGTCCTTTCACTTGGATTTCTCTTTTTTAGTTGGCTTTTCCCATTGAGTGTAGGCATGTCTTGGAATTCTGTGTGTGATTCTCTATAGACTTGTGCTTCTTGCTCCCCCAAGTAGCTCCCTTAGGTTTGACCATCATTTTAGTGTGAGGGGACTTAAGTCTCTTTTAATCATCTGCTGGAAATTATTCACATGAGTATCTCTTCAGCTTTGTAAGTTCAACATGTTTAAAGCCATGTTCTACCTTTGTTTTTTCTGTTTATGGCATCAACACCCTCACTGTGACCTGAATTGAAATTTGATAGGCTTCTTGGACTCCTTCCTCATCTTCCACATTCAGTCAGGTGCCAGTCATGTAGCTTGAATCTCTGTGCTGCCTCTTGAATTTGGCCCTGCCTCTATTCTGCTACCTCCAGCCTACTTTAGGTCTTAGCAGTCTAAAAATTGCCTCCAAAATGTGTTCTTCCTGTAGTTGATGAGGTTTTTCAGAGAGCCTGATGCCTGCTTAGTTCTCCAGATTCAACCTTCACCCCACCCCTCCCACTCACCTACCCCCACTCCTTTAAGCCCTAGCAACACTGAACTTCTTATATGCTTATACATAATCTGGAATCCTGCCCTCCCCTCTTTGCCAGTGCTATTTCTATTCTCAGGGCTGTCCTGCTGACTGGAATATCCTTCCCTGCCTCCTGTTGCCTAATTCCTTCCCCTTTCAAATACTTAACTCTAAGTTGGATACCTTTTTTTTGCTTCCAGAAGAACTCTTCCTTTCTCATTATAATTACAATAATGTATTTTGATTATTATTTTTTTCTGTTTTTCCTAGTTTGTGAGTTTTTTTTTTTTTTTTTAAGATTTATTTACTTATTTGAAAGGCAGAGTAACAGAGAGGGAGGGAGAGGCAGAGAGAAATATTTCATCCGCTAGTTTACTCCCCAAATGGCTGCAATGACCAGGGCTGGGCAATGCCAAAATGAGGAGCTAGGAGCTTCATCCAGTTCTCCCATATGGATGGCAGGGACCCAAGCACTTGGTCCATCCTCTACTGCTTTTTTCATACTGTTAGGAGGGAGCTGGATCTGAGTGAAGCAGCCAGGACTTGAACCGGCACCAATCTGGATGCCGGCATCACAGACCATGGCTCTACATGCTACACCACAATGCCAGCCCCAGTACTTTTTGAGAGTACTATCTACTACTCAGTTGTTGTCTACTACTCAGTACTGTGGCTGGAACCGAGTAAGCTCTAAAATATTCCTCAAATAAATACAACCATACTAGAACCACTGTCTGAGTAATTTACCTAAAGTATATTTTTAAGCTGAAATGTTTGGTCTTTTATGATTTTTCCTATTGCTTGCCAGATCAAGCCCCAATTCTTTATATGGCCGATAAAGTATTGGAAGATTAAGACACAAGACTTTTGAGACTGGCGTATCTCATTTTGCATGTTTCCAAGGTTCATCGATGTTGGAGCATATGTTAAAATTTCCTTCCTTTTCATGGATGAGTACCATCTCATTGGATGTATGTACTTCATTTTGTTGATTCAGTTATCCATTGATTAACACTTGAGTTGCTTCCAGCTTTTGGCTGTTGTCCCTCTACCTTCTTCTTTTTTTTTTTTTTTTTTTTTTTTTTGACAGGCAGAGTGGACAGTGAGAGAGACAGAGAGGAAGGTCTTCCTTTGCCGTTGGTTCACCCTCCAATGGCCGCCGTGGCCAGCGTACTGCGGCCGGCGCACCGTGCTGATCCGAAGGCAGGAGCCAGGTGCTTCTCCTGGTCTCCCATGGGGTGCAGGACCCAAGGACTTGGGCCATCCTCCACTGCACTCCCTGGCCACAGCAGAGAGCTGGCCTGGAAGAGGGGCAACTGGCACAGAATCCGGCGCCCCGACCGGGACTAGAACCCGGTGTGTCGGCGCTGCTAGGCGGAGGATTAGCCTGTTGAGCCACAGCGCCGACCCATCCCTCTACCATTTTAAAAATACACTAATTTACTGAGGAAATCAGGTCAATTTGCATGTATTAAATTGTACCATATGAATTTGCTGTTTTTGAGGTTCAAAACGGTCAAGTGTTGGCAATGTCATTTGTATGGCTCAACCTAATAAAATGTCCTGATAGATTTGTCTTTTTTTTCTTGTTGTGTTGTTTAATTTGTTCCTCCTATTTCTCATCACTCTTGGGATTTTCTGTAAATTGGAAGCGAGATTTAAATCCTTGGTTATCTTCATATTAAGAATTTTTTATTTAAAAAATTAATTGATGATGGTGTACACTTAAGAATATATCCCAGTAGTAATATTAAGATTGATCAGAGGGTTTGTATGATAAAGAGTAAACTGTTTAATGTCATGAATGTGACATTAAACATTCTACCATTTATACATTTGGTAAAATGAATTTAGTTATTTGGGTGAAATGTGAGATAAACTGGATAACATTTGAAGGAGTTACAAAAGGTGTTTCTAGAAAATCTAACTTTTGCCGGCCCTGTGGCTCAATAGTCTAATCCTCTGCGGCGCTGGCACCCCGGGTTCTGGTCCTGGTCGGGGCACCGGATTCTGTCCCGGTTGCCCCTCTTCCAGGCCAGCTCTCTGCTATGGCCAGGGAGTGCAGTGGAGGATGGCCCAGGTGCTTGGGCCCTGCACCCCATGGGAGACCAGGATAAGCACCTGGCTCCTGCCAGTGGATCAGCGTGGTGCGCCGGCTTCTTCGCGTCGGTTGCGGCAGCCATTGGAGGGTGAACCAACGGCAAAGGAAGACGTTTCTCTCTGTCTCTCTCTCTCTCACTGTCCACTCTGCCTATCAAAAAATTTAAAAAAAAAATCTAACTTTTTAAAAAAATATTTATTTATTTATTTAAAGTCAGAGTTACAGAGAAAGAAAAAGAGATCTTTCATCTTCTGGTTCACTCCCCAGATGGCCACAATAGCCAGTGCTGGGCCAGGCCAAAGCCAAAAAGCCAGGAGCTTCAGCCGGGTCTGCCATTTAGGTGGCAGGGGCCCAAGCACTTGGGCCATTTTCTGCTGCTTTCCCAGGCACATCAGCAGGGAGCTGAATTGGGAATGGAGCAACTGAGACACAAACTGACAGCTCTATCCACTATGCCACAACTCTGGCCTCTAGAAAAATCTAACTTCTAAGCTGATGGTGTCTAAGACTGATCCCACTCCTAAATTGACTGTTTTGTTAGCATAAGATTTGGCTCTGTTCTCATTTCTAAGTCTATGTTCTTTTATTTTGGAGGTAAAAGAATAATAAAAGTGTGAAGAGAATGTAGCCATCCTTTCTTGCAGGTTTGCTATAAAATTTTCAACCTAGCCAGCATTAACAGTTAAAATGATCAACTAAATCGTGACTGTACTCGTCTTTTTTTTTTTTTTTTTTTTTTTTTTTGACAGGCAGAGTTAGACAGAGAGAGAGAAAGGGACAGAGAGAAAGGTCTTCCTTTGCCGTTGGTTCACCCCCCAAATGGCTGCTATGGCCAGCGCGCTGCCCCGATCCAAAGCCAGGAGCCAGGGGCTTCCTCCTGGTCTCCCATGCAGGTGCAGGGCCCAAGCACTTGGGCCACAGCAGAGAGCTGGCCTGGAAGAGGAGCAACAGAGAAAGAATCTGGCGCCCCAACCGGGACTAGAACCCAGGGTGCCGGCGCCGCAGGTGGAGGATTAGCCTAGTGAGTTGTGGTGCCAGCCTGTATTCTTAAATAGAATATAATTTTTTTGTTGTTCTTGAGGATCACCATTATGCATGTGGATTTGAGTTTTTCTTTTCCAGTGTTTGTTTGTTTATTTGAAAGAGAGAGAGATTTCATCTGCTGTTTCACTCCCTGAATTCCTCCAATGGCAGGGCTGGGTCAGGGTTAAACTGAGGGATAAAAAGCAGTTCTCTCATGTGGGTGGCAGGAACCCAGTTATTTGAATTATCATTACTGTCTCCCAGGATGTACATTAACAAGAAGCTGAAATCAGGAACAGAACTGGGACTCAAACTGAGGCACTCTGATATGGACCTTGGGTGCTTAACCAGTATCTTAATCATTAGGCTAAATGCCTATTCCTGAATTATGCTTTGATTTTTATGTGTGACGTTTTTGTTCTTTGTAGTTGTTTTTTTTTTAACCTAGGCTTCCCTTATTGTCTATCAGCTTTGTTTTTGATACTGGTAGCATGTTTATTAACCTTTAGTAGCCCTTATCTTCCTTATATATTTATTCTTTTTTTAAAAAGATTTGTTTTATTTATTTGAAAGAGTTACAGAGAGAGGTAGAGATAGAAAGGTCTTCCATCTGCTGGTTCACTACCCAGATGGCCGCAACAGCCGAGCTGCGCCAATCTGAAACCAGGAGCCAGGAGCTTCCTCCGGGTCTCCCATGTGAGTGCAGGGTCCCAAGGACTTGGACCATCTTCTGCTTTCCCAGGCCAGAGCAGAGAGCTGGATCGGAAGAGGAGCAGCCAGGACTAGAACCAGCGCCCATATGGGATGCGGGCACTTCAGGCCAGGGCGTTAACTCACTGTGCCCCAGCGCTGATCTCTATATATTTATTCTTAATTTTTATTTATTTTTTAGTTTTTGGGAGACATAGGCAGAGAGATCTTACATCTGCTAGTTCATCCCCCAAAAATGCTTCCCATAGCTGAGGTTTGGCCAGGCTGAAGCAAGGAGCCTGGAATTTAATCTAGGTTTCCTATGTGCGTGATAGGCACTCAGGTACTTGACCCATCACCTGCTACCTCGCTGAGTGTGCTGTGCATTAACAGGAAGCCAGAATAGAAAGTGGAGCTGGACCTTGAACCCAGATACTCTGATAGGAAACATGAGCATCCCAAGTGGTATGTTAACTGCCAAATGCCCATTCTCTCCTTTTTTGATTTGATGATTCATATATCTTAGTGATTTGGAAAATATGTTTATTAAACATTTATTTAGTGTTTTCTACATGTGTGGCAGACATTATTAGGTGCCAAAGATTTTTAATATGAAAATAAAAGTATTGTTGCTGATCTAGGAGAATTATTTTTAGTAAGAAAGGCTTATACTTTAAACATATGCTTACTGTACAACATGATGAGTTCTGTGATACTGGTATATAATTTCTAAACTGATATAGGAGTATAGAGAAATGCAGTGAGTATCCTTGAAGAAAGTGAGTAAGGTTGTTCAGAAGGTCATATTGGACTAGGTCTTGAAGGATAAGCTTGCCAGGTCAGAAGGAAAGATAGCATGAATAAAGGAGATTGTGTCCTGGACTCTTTAAGGCCTGGAAGGTATCAGCAGCAGTTGATATGGTGGCATTATATCCATTTCCCCTTTTGGAAACAGTGTACTGATTTGACCTTGGCAGCTACTTTTCTGCCATTGGCTATCTCTTGGTGGAATTTTTAATCTAGGTGCTTCTGCTTCCTTTTGTTAATTAGGGTACCTCATCCTTTTCTGGCTAACACAATTTAGGTCAGATTCTCTCCCTGGCATTTAAATATTGAGTGATCCAATACTGAGACATAATTGATTCATGCTGATAGAACTACTGTGAAGGAAACCATTCATTAATTCCCGCCACCTAAATAGATCTGTGGGAATTGCTTTCATCCCTAAGTTTTCATAGGCCTGATTCTTAAGGTTTTCCTTTGGTTCTGTAAACTGCTGTATCCTTCCAATGAATTATCTTGCTCCCTTTAAAAAAATGTTTATCTACTTGAAAGTCAGAGAGAGAGAGAGAGAGAGATCATCTGTTCTTTATTTTATGCCTCAAATGTCCAAAAGTCCTGGGGTGGAACCAGTCTGGAGCTCAGAGCCCAGATCTCCCATGTGGGTGGCAGGGACCCAGGCACTAAAGCCATCGTCTGCTGCTTCCCAGGATGCATCAGCAGGAAACTGGATTGGAAGTAGATAGGGATGCAGGCATACCAGGTGGCACTTAACCTGCTGCATTACAACACCTTCCCTTGCACCCTATTTCTTTTTTTTTTTTTTTTTTTTGAAAGGCAGAGTGGACAGTGAGAGAGAGACAGAGAGAAAGGTCTTCCTTTTGCCGTTGGTTCACCCTCCAATGGCCGCCGCGGCCAGCGCGATGCGGCCGGCGCACCGCGCTGATCCGATGGCAGGAGCCAGGAGCCAGGTGCTTTTCCTGGTCTCCCATGGGGTGCAGGGCCCAAGCACCTGGGCCATCCTCCACTGCACTCCCTGGCCACAGCAGAGGGCTGGCCTGGAAGAGGGGCAACCGGGACAGAATCCGGCGCCCCGACCGGGACTAGAACCCGGTGTGCCGGCGCCGCAAGGCGGAGGATTAGCCTAGTGAGCCGCGGCGCCGGCCTTCTTAATACTAACATAAATTAGTTTCTGTGGCTTGCAGAGTAACTCTCCAGTGATCAATTTTTCCTGATTTGCTTGGAACTAAAGGACACACACCTTTCAGTGTTCAAGCCTGGAAAAGTCCTAGGCAAATGTTAACAATTTGATCACTGGTTGAAACAGTTTGAGCATAAAGATAATGAGTTCTGGAATCAAAATGCTTAGATGGAACTATTCAGTATGCAGCTGAAAACAAGTTTATAGAACAGAACTAGCTTGCTTTCAGTGAAATCATAGAGTAGCCATTCAAGTTCTGAATTGTGAGGTATAAAACAAGGAAAATAATGGTAACCAGTAATTTTTGAGCATGTTAATTACATGCAGGACATTCTGCTTATAAGAATAATCTGGGATCGGCACCGTGGCTCACTTGGTTAATCCTCTGCCTGCGGTGCCAGCATCCCATATGGGCACCGGGTTCTAGTCCCAGTTGCTCCTCTTCCAGTCCAGCTCTCTGCTGTGGCCCGGGAGGGCAGTGGACGATGGCCCAAATGCTTGGGCGCCTGCACCCGTGTGGGAGACCAGGAAGAAGCACCTGGCTCCTGGCTTCGGATCAGCGTGGTGCGCTGGCTGCAGTGGCTGTTGGAGGGTGAACCAATGGGAAAGGAAGACCTTTCTCTCTCTCTCTCTCTCTCTCACTGTCCACTCTGCCTGTCAAAAACAAATAAACAAGCAAACAAACAAACAAAAAAAAAACACATGATGTTACTAACTATTTATTCTACCCTGCCTCAGGGTTTCTGCTCAAGGAACACATACTTTAGTATGGAGACAATGTGAAAGCAAACGCTTGGTGTGATGGAACTGTGTACTGAGTGTGGTGGGCACCTAGGGAAAGAATCACCTGTATTGAGCTGGTGGGAGCCAGGGAAGGTTTCATGGAAATGATTGTATTTAAGTTGAAAACAGGATGTGTAGGCATTTCTTTGGTAGTAATTTCTTTGTATGGGCCTGGAAGTGAGAGATGGCATGATATGTTCTGGGGTGCTAAATTAATTTGTTCTTTCTTTCTTTCTTTTTTTTTTTTTTTTTTTAATTTATTTGACAGGTAGAGTTATAGACAATGAGAGAGAGACAGACAGAAAGGTCTTCCTTCCATTGGTTCATTCCCCAAATGACCACTACGGCCGGTGCTGTGCCGATCTGAAACCAGGAGCCAGGGGCTTCTTCCTGGTCTCCCATGCAGGTGCAGGGGTCCAAGCACATGGGCCATCCTCCCCTGCCCTCCTGGGCCACAGCAGAGAGCTGGACTGAAAGAGAAGCAACCGGGACTAGAACCAGTGCCCATATGGGATGCTGGCGCCGCAGGCGGAGGATTAACCAAGTGAGCCACGGTGCTGGCCCTGTTATTTTTTATCGTGGAGTGATTTGAAAGTTGGATAGGATAGGCAGGGGCCAGATTGTAAAAAAATTCCTCTGGGAAAAACTTCAAATAGGGAAATGGATTTGTACATTCAGAACTATTCTTTGGTTGCACCATATGCTATGAATTGGTGAGGTTGAGAAGAGAGTTTGAGAGTAAAAATTAGAAAACTATCAGGTATCTCAGATGGATAGTCTGATGAATAGCACTGACATTGGAGTTGAAAAGTTATTATTGGGGCTGGTGCTGTGGCGTGGTGGGTAAAGCCATCACCTACAGCGCTGGCATCCCATATGGGCACCGGTTCAAGTCCCAGATGCTCCACTCCCCATCCAGCTCTCTGCTGTGGCCTGGGAAAGCAGTAAAAGATGGCCCAAGTCTTGGGCCTCTGCACCTGCATGGGGGACCCAGAAGAAACTCCTGGCTCCCGGCTTCGGATTGGCGCAGCTCTGGCCGTTGTGGACAACTGGGAGTGAACCAGTGGATGGAAGACCTCTCTCTCTCTCTTTCTGCCTCTCCTTTCTCTGTGTAACTCTTTCAAGAAATAAATAAATCTTTTTTTTTTAAAACAAAGTTATATATAGCTTTGTTTTGTATATTTTACCTCAAAAAACAGAGATTGGCAAACTTCTGTAAAGAGCCATAATAGATTTTTTTTTTTTTTTTAATTTTGAAATACACAGATAGAGATACAAAGAGAGACATGTGCTGGCTTACTCCCCAAAAGACTGCAGTGGCCAGGTCTGGACCAGGGCTGGACTCAGGAGCTGGCAACGTAATTTAGGTCTCCCAAATCAGTGGCAGGAGACCAATTACTGGAGCCATCACTGCTGTCTCCCAGGCTCTTCGCATTGGCAGAAAGCTGTTGTCAGGAGCCAAAGCTGGGAATGGAACCTAGGCACTCTGTGGGATCTGGTGTCTTAACTGATAGGCTAACTGCCTGCTCTGCCGTAATATATTATTTATGTATTTATTTAAGAGGCAGAGAGACAAAGAGATAGGGATAGGCAGAGAGCAACAGCGGGGTTGGTGGGGAGTATGTGTGCTAGCTCCCCCACCCGTCTGCTGTATCATTCCCTAAATGCTTGCAATGGTTGGCGATGGGCCAGGCTGAAGCTGGGAGTCTGGAACTCAATCCAGGTCTCCCATGTGAGGGGCCGGAACACAGTTATTTGCGCCATTACTATCACCTTCCAGAGTCTGTGCTATTAGAAAGCTGGAATCAGGAGCTGGAGCTGCGTTGTTGAATCTAGGTACTTTGATGCTGGACACTGTTTTAACCCAGGTAAATATCCACCCCCATACTTTATTTGTTGCCAACTTCTGGACTCTGCCTTGAGCACAAAAGCTGCCAGACACTAGACAAACAAATGGGTGTGGCTACATTCCAGTAAAGTTTATTTACAAAATCAGTGACAAGCTAGTTTTGGTTCACTAGCCCTTCTAGGCTAATGTGACCAGTTGTGAAGATTGGAACACAGTTCAGACAGTATGATTCAGGTGATTAAGATCATAATGTAGATGAGAGCTTATAGGAATAAGAAGGAAAGACCAGAGAAAGAAAGAATCTTGTGGAACCACATCATTTTAGGGGACTAGATGAAACTAGTGAATCAGAACTTTAGGGAAGGAGTGTTTATTGATGGAGGGGCAATAGTGGCACTATCAGATGCTGCAGAGAGGAGATGTATGATAAGGACCTAAAACAGGCCATTCATTATACTTGGCAGTTGGGCGCCAGTGTAAAATGGAAAACTGGGAGAGTGGTGAGGGCTGGAAGCTAGATAATAATGGGGTAAAAAGTGAGTTTGCCATGGAGGTAGTTGGACTAGTACACTCTCCATTTAAATTCTTGTTAGTCATGAGAAGGAAGGACCACAGGTTAACCTGAGGAAGGATTGAAAGAAGGATTTTTGTTGTGTTCTTTCTTGTTTAAAAGTTTTTAGTTTAGTTTTAACATGCCCTTTTATTGAGGTTTGATCTATCAGTATTGTTTCATCTATCAGTATTTTATCATGTATGCGAAAGAGGTAAGACATAGTATTTTTGGTGTCTTTTTGTTTTAAAACATAACACGTAATGCCATTATTCCACCTTGGAAAATCTGAAATAGTAATTGTTGGGTCATTAAATACTAAGTTAAAAACTTTTGCTATGACATTTCAAGATAAAAATACCTGCTCTTCTATCACATGCTTCTAGACGAAGAAGAATCTTATTGGTCAGTTTATAGTTGGGGTGTGACATGGGAATTTTTTTTTTCTTATGAAGAAAACCTGTGTGCCTTCTTGGATGCTTTCATACTTGGTCTTCTGTGAAATGTCCCTTATTTTCTTCTTTTAAAGATTTATTTTACTTACTTGAAAGGCAGAGTTATAGGGAGAAAAGGAGAGAGAGAGAGAGAGAGAGATCTTCCATTCCCTGGTTCACTTCCCAAATGGCTGCAATGGCCAGGGCTGGCCAGGCCAAAGCCAGGTACCTGGAACTCCAGCTGGGTCTCCCATGTGGATGGCAGAGGCTCAGCCACTTGGGCCATCCTCCAGTGCTATCTCAAACACATTAGTGGGGGTGCTGACTTGGAACCCACAGGCTGCGGCTTAACTTTCTGTGCCACAATGTGCCAGTCCGACATGAGAAGTTGATAAATAATATTTATAATATTTTTCTCCTTAGCTCTATAAAAGATAAGTAAAGGAATAATCTTATCTTCTCCCTAAAAGGTTGATGCTAATGTGTAGTTAAATATTAACTTTCAAAGATGGGTCAGAAGTTAAGACAGAATGAGTAGACTTTATGAAAATGAAGTCTTCTTCATATTTGCAGTACTTTGGATAGTGATTTTCTTTAATTTTTAAAATGAAAATAAGTAATGAATGTTATATACTATTAGAAAAATATTGAAGTAGCCCTATGTATTCCCATTGACTGTTAGCTTACACGAAGAAGTTTTCTTATTGAATATGGGATCAGTAGAGGGATAGAGTAGGGTGTTAGTGAATTTGTGCACCTGACCCTTATTTAGAATGACAAGCAGTAGAGGTCCAGCTCTTTTGGTTGATTGTGCTGTTTACAGAGGATGTTAAGACAGACATTGTTAAATCTTTATTTGCTTCTTAAGCTTGGTAGACTGAAAGGTAGAAAGCAGAATAGACTATGGAAGAAGGTAGCTGGAACCACTACATTGAAATACAAGGATTGGATAGTACATTCATGTTCCTCTGAACACTTGAATCAGCAAGAAAAAGGAATTAGGTAGCCTGAGAAGGATGATCATGTTAGCTAAGTACTGGGCTATAGATTATAGAGATGCATGCATAGATGATAGAGAGAAAAACCAAGATTTATTTATTTTATTTGAAAGGCAGAATTACAGAGAGGCAGAGAGAAAGAAGTCTTCCATCTGCTGATTCACTCCCCAAATGGTTGCAATGGCTAGAGCTGTGTCGATCCAAAGCTAGAGCCTGGAGCTTTTTTCGGGTCTCCCACGCAGGTGCAGGGGCTCAATGACTTGGGCCATCCTCCAATGCTTTCCCAGGCCATAGCAGAGAGCTGGATTGGAAATGGAGCTGCTGGGACTCAAATTGCCCCCATATGGGATGCCAGCACTGCAAGTGGTAGCTTTACTTGCTACACCACCACGCTGACCCTCTATCTGCTGATTTACTCCCTAAATACTTGTGACAGTGAGGACTGGGCCAGCCTGAAGCTAGGAGAGTAAAACTCCATCTGAGTCTGCTGAGTAGACAGCAAGGGCCCAAATGTTTGAGCCATCATTTGCTGCCTCCCAGGATGCAATAGCAGGAAGCTGCTTTGGAACTAGAGTAGCTGGACTCAAATGAGCACTCTGATAGAGGATGTGCCTTTCCCATGTGGCAGCTTAACATGCTGCAAAACCAGGGTCAGGAAAACAGAAAACTAATAGAAATATTTTTATTGAATATATTTTAAATTTTGTTTTACTTGAAAGGCAGAGAGACATTTGCTAGTTCATTCTCCAAATGCCTACATCAGCCAGGACTGGTCCAGAATTCAATCTGGACCTTTTTTTTTTTTTTTTTTAAGATTAATTTTATTTATTTGAAAGAGTTAGGGCGAGAGAGAGAGATAGGTCTTCCATTCGCTGGTTCACTCCCCAAATGTCCGCAACAGCTGGAGCTGGGCTGAGCTGAAGCCAGGAGCCAGGAGCTTCTTCAGGTCTCCCACATGGGTGCAGGGTGCTTTCCCACACACACTAGCAGGGAGCTGGATTGGAAGTGGAGCAGCCAGAACTAGAACCGGCGCCCATATGGGATGCCAGTGCTGCGCGTATATGGCTGTGCCACAGTGCTGACCCCTCAAGCTGGACTTTTCACATGGGTAGTAGGGGAGCCAGTACAGGGTGCACAAGAGCAGGAAGCTGGAAGTGGAAGTAGAGCTGGGACTCAAACACAGCCACTCTAAAAATCTCTAATGTGTCCTGAACAATGGCTGTTTTTTTTTTTTTTAATGCAGTCTTTTAAAAAATTACTTATTTTCACTTTACTTGAAAGGCAGAGGTTGAGATCTTCCATCTACTGGATCACTTCCCAGAAATTCACAATAACTAGGGCTACACAAGACTGAAGCCAGGAGGCTGAAACTTTGTCCAGTGCTCTTATGGGTGGCAAGAACCCATTTACTTGAGCCATCATCTGCTGTATCCTAGGGTGGGCATTAGCAGGAAGCTGGATCAGAAGTGGAATACCCAGGACTTGAATCAGACATCCTAAGCGGCAAATTAAGTACTGTGCCCAACACCTCCCCTTTGTTGAATCTTTTGAGAATGGTGTTTATGTAACGTTAATTTGTATACTAATTTCTATCAGCAGTTAAGTATTTACTTTCTTATTATACTTCTAATTTTTACTTAGTAGTACTTAAAAGTTATTTTTTAAAGGGCAGAGGTAATGAAAATATGTCGATTCTAAATGCAAACTCAGCATTCAGATATGTTAAAAAATCTGAGAAGGCTTATAAACTGACAGTTTTCAATTAGGGTTAACATACTATTTAATATAAAAGAATTTCTTCCTGTTTAATTACAATAAGTTTTCATTGGCTGGATCCTTTAGCAGAAGTGAAAATAACTTAAAATGCTTTCTTATTCTTCTTGGGCAATTTAAAGTTATTGTCAGGGAATATGACTGGTTATCAGCAATGTGGTTTTCAGTTATGTGTTGAGTTCTGGGAACATAGTCTTTGCTTGGAAAAAAGCAAAAACATTGAGTATTTGGACATTAAATGCCTATAACAGCTTGGGGCTGGTGCTGTGCCATGGCCAGTTAAAGCCCCAGCTTGCAGTGCTATCATCCCATATGGGCGCCAGTTTGAGTCCCGGCTGCTCCACTTCCCATCCAGCTCTCATCTATGGCCTGAGAAAGCAGTGGAAGACGACACAAGTCTTTGGGCCCCTGCACCACCATGGTAGACCTGGATGAAGCTCCTGGCTTCGAATCAGCGCAGCTCTGACCATTGTGGTCATCTGGGGAATGAACCAGCAGATAGAAGACATCTCTCTCTCTCTGTGTAACTCTTTCAAATAAATAAAATAAATCTTAAAAAAATTCTATAACAGCTGGACATTTGCTTTTGTTTTCTAAATGTTGTAAATGTGGGGCCAATGCAGGTAATCATTTTTGTGTAATCTGATGAGGTTTTGAAAAACTGGAAAAGTGGGGTATTTGAGAGACCTGGGAGCTAAATTAATCCAGTTTTGGAATACAGAGGGAGAAAATATATGTGCTATAGCTGGTGATTCTGCTACTGACGGTATTCTCTGAATGCAGTATACCCCAAGTTTAGATCGAATAAATTTGGTTGTGTAGACTTTCTGTTTTTCTGTAAAATGGAGCAGAGGGAGACAAAAATGATTGAAATAAGATCCCTGCATTCAAGGGACCTTCAAGGTAAATAGCACAGGTGCAGGTAACTTGAAGATAGCACATGCTAGTTTAATGAAAGTTAATGTTGTTTGGGAACATAGAAGGTTTTTGATGTGAAGTGTAGCCTTAAATGTTTATACAGGTTTTATTGTGGAGATGACAAGAACTATGCTTTTAATTTTAGTGTTTGGCTAAGATGTATAGATTAGCAGAAATAAATATTTTTCTTAAGCTAGTTTATTGGTGATAATTCACTATAAAAGTGAACTTCCTTTAGTTTTTCTTGGTAACCCAAGATACTAGCATGAAAGTGTTTCCCACCTGGTGTGCTACGCTAGGGGTAGCCATCTGTGGAGTTGGATAGTAGAGCCCATGTAAGCCTTGTTCCCTTATGTCAGTATGCTGTATAAATATTTTTTGCGTGTGTCATAATGTCAAAGAATTTGGAGGTCTGGCATTGTGACACACAGCAGGTTAAGCTGCTGTGTATGACACCACCATCTCATTTCAGAGCACTGGTTTGAGTCCTAGCTGCTCTGCTTCTGACTCAGCTCCATGCTGATGTGCTTGGGAAAGCAACAGAAGATGGCTCAAGTCCTTGGGCCCCTGCCACCTGTGTGGGAGACATGGATCGAGTTCCAGGCTCCTGACTTTGGCCTGACCTAACCCCATTTGGGGAGTGAGCCAGTGAATGGAAGATCTTTCTCTCTTTGTATCACTTTGCCTTTCAAATAAATAAAATCTTCTAAAAACTTTTTTAAAAATTAGAAAAAGAGACTGGGAAACACTATTTTAGGTTACTTAGTATTTTTTTCCTGGTAATATATTCTGTAGTATATTATTTAGCTTTCGTAAAAAGTAGAGTGTTTTTATAATAAACATATGTGAGTTAGTTGTATGAGTTAGCAGTTCAGAGTCCTATATATGGTAAATCAACATTAGCTTCATGCAACGATTAGAGACCACAGCCAGATTTGTCACTTTCATTCTGTGTTCTTTATTTGTGAATGTGATGACATTAAGTGAGGACATGATATGTTTGTGGTCATGGCTGCTCTTTAAATATTGACCAAAATATCCCTCCATATGTTCTTCCTTTGGTAAACATGAAAGTACTGGACCTGTTTCTGAGGAAACTGCAGTGCAGGCAGGGAGGAAGAAGGGAGGCTGGGCAAATCTCAGTGCCAGGGGTAAGGACAGACAGCTTGGAAGAGGTTGAGAGCTCCCTTCCTCCAAGGAACAGAAGAGAGAGGACAAGCAGAAGAGAAACTCAGTTTTAAAGTTCTGAATGTACAACCATGAGGTAAACCCAGGTAGCTGGGCACCCACGGTAAGTATTCTAGGAGTGCCCTAGTTACGGTTGCTGCCAAGTATTGAATTCAGAATATAACTGTAGATTCTTGGGATTGGGGCTCATTTGGCTTGAAGTAATCTTTTTATTTTTATTTTTATTTTATTTTTGTATCAAAGAGAAGGAATTGGAGTATCAGTTACCGTGTGTTAGGTAGCTGATGTAACTGTGTGATGCTATAACTCAGGGACTGAGGAATTACAATGCTTTATCAGAAGACAGTTTTTTTCATTTGGTGAGGTAGAAGTTACCTGGTGATTAGGAATGTTTTAGGAGTCTTTCGCAAAGATTTAGTACTTTTCTGCTCTCCTTGTTCAGTTCCTCTGTATAGTAATGACTTTAGTAGTGTAAATTTGGCTTTATGAAAGCACTGTAAAGTCACTTTTACATGACAGTCTGCTTCTTTACATTTATTTATTTATTTATTTATTTAATTTGACAGAGTTAGAGAAAGACAGAGAATGGTCTTCCTTCCGTTGGTTCACCCCCCAAAATGGCCACTATGGCTGGAGCTACGCTGGTCCAAAGCCAGCAGCCAGGTGCCTCCTCCCGGTCTCCCACGTGAGTGCAGGGGCCCAAGCACTTGGGCCATCCTCCACTGCCTTCCTGGGCCACAGCAGAGAGCTAGACTGGAAGAGGAGGAACCAGGACTAGAACCCGGCACCCATATGGGATGCTGGCGCTGCAGGCAGAGGATTAACTGAGTGAGCCACGGTGCCAGCCCCTGCTTATTTACATTTATTCTTGATAGATAAAATTAACAAGTACAGCATTAAAATGGATATCATGTAAACATTATTAGGAGGTTGATTTACTTATAATACTCTCGAAGATTTGTTAGTTTTTGTTTTGCTTTCAGGTTTATTTATTTGAAAAGCAGTGACAAGGGGAGAGGAGGAGAGACACAGAGATTAATCTTCACCAGCTGGTTCATTGTCAATGGCTACCAGGGCCTGGAGCCAAGAACTCTCTCATGGTCTCCCACTTGGGTGGTAGGGTCCCAAATAAATGGACCATCCTCTGCTTCTTTGTCAGACACATTAGCAGGGAACTGAATCAGAAGCAAAGCAAAGCAGCTGGAACCAGCACTTGGATATGAGATGCTGGTGTTAGAGTTGGCAGTTTTGCTCATTGTGTGGTGTTGCCAGTTCATGTTAGTTATTGACTCTTAACAAATTTTAAAAATTACAGAAAATGCTTATCAAATGCCAGTGTTGATTGGCAACAAAGATCCAAGTATACAATATGGTATTAATATAAAACATTAGAGGGGCCGGCACCATGGCACAGTAGGTTAATCCTCCACCTGAGGCATCAGCATCCCATATGGGCGCTGGTTCTGGTCCCAGTTGCTCCATTTCCAATCCAGCTCTATGCTATGGCCTGGGAGAGCAGTGGAGGATGTCCCAAGTCCTCGGGCCCCTGCACCCACTTGGGAGACCGGGAAATCGGCGCAGTCCTGGCCTTTGCAGCCATTTGGAGAGTGAACTAATGGAAGGATGACCTTTCTGTCTCTCCCTCTCACTGTCTGTAACTCTACCTCTCAAATAAAATAAATAAAATATAAATAAATAAATAAATAAATAAATAAATAAAACATTAGAGCTATATTGGTAAATTATAAGCATAGTAAAATTAACCTTTGAGGCAGTTCAGAGTTTTAAGTAATTTGAGTATTTCTCCATAGAGGTATAAACATATTTAAACATAGTGTTTAGCTTGGTGAGTTTTGACAAATGATTACTCCCCCCCCACACACCTTTTTTTTAAGTTTTATTTTTTTTTTATTTGAAAGTCAGAGTTACAGAGAGGCAGAGGCAGACACAGAGAGGTCTTCCATCTGCTGGTTCACTCCTCAAATGACTGCAACAACAGCCGGAGCTGGGCTGATCTGAAGCCAGGAGTCAGGAGCTTCTTCCGGGTTTCCCACGCAGGTTCAGGGGCCCGAGGACTTGGGCCATCTGCTGCTGCTTTCCCAGGCCATAGCAGAGAGCTGGATTAGAAGTGAAGCAACTGGGACTTGAACCAGCGTCCATATGGGATGCTAGTACTTTACCCATTAGGCCATAGCACCAGCCCCTGATTACTCCCTTTGACCACCAATCAATTAAGATGTGGAATGTTTTTGTCTCCCCAGAAAATTCCTCTGTATCCCTTTGCTGTAACTCTTTTTTCTTCTCCTAGCCCCAGGCAGATGTTAATCTGCTTTCTGTCATTGTAGAAATTCATAAAAATGTGATTTAATACAGTAATAATACATACTCTTTGGTGTCTGCCTTTTTGGTATAATAATATTGTTTTATGTACCTGGAGTTTATTCTTACTAATTGCTGGCTCCTGTTTCATTGTATTTATCTGTTTTATGTATCCATCATCTGTTATTTATTCTGTTCACCCATTTGGATTGTTTCCAGGTTTTAGCAGTTACGAATAAAATTACTATGAATATCTATTTACAAGTCTTTTTTTTTTTTACTCTGAATATCTATTTATAAGTCTTTGTATGTATATTTTTGTTTTGTTTATTGGATAAATGCTTTGGGGTAGAATGGCTACCTCATATGGTATGTATTTAACTTTGTAAAAATCTCTGGAATTTGTTTCTGAAGTGGTTATACCACCAACAATGTGAGCATTCAGTTGTTTCACATCTTCATCAATACTTTGTGTTTGCAGTCTTTTTAATTGTCAGTTGAGTGTGTGGTGATACTTTTTTAAAGAAAGATTTCATTATTTATTTGAAAGGCAGAGTGACAGAGATGGAGAGACAGAGGGAGGGTGAGAGATCATCTGATTACTGGTTCATTCCCCAAGCCCCACAACAGCTCAGGTTAGGCCAGGTGGAAGCCAGGGGCTCCATCTCGATCTCCTGTGAGGGTGGCAGGGACTCAAGTACTGAGCTGTCATCTGCCACCTCCTAGGCATATGAGCAGGAAGCTGGATCAGAAGTGCAGAGTAGCCAGGTATTCTGATGTGAGATGTAGGTGTCCAAAGCAACAGCTTAACCTGTTATGCCATTATGCCTGCTCCTCATTTAGATACAAGTTCTTTGGTGCATATATGTATTGTGAATATTTTCTCTTAGTCTATTGCTTATAGTTTCATTTTCTTAATAGTATTTTTGGAAGAGCAAAAGATTTTTTACTTTTCAAGTCCAACTTAAAATTTTGGGCTTTTTTGTGCATTTCTGTATTTTTTAAAAAGAGTTATTTATTTATTTGAAAGGCAGAGTTAGAGGGAGACAGAGATCTTCCATCTGCTGGTTCACTCCCTAAATTGCCACAATAGCAGGGCCTGAGCCAGGCCAAAGCCAGGAGTCTAGTACTCTGTCTGGGTCTCCCTTATGGGTGGCAGCAGCCCAGACATTTCATTCATCTTCTCTTCCTTTCCCAGGAGCATTAACAGGGAGCTGAATTGGAAGCAGAACAGCCAGGACTTGAACCAGCATTCATCTGGGATGCCGGCATCTTAGGGGCCTGCTCAGCCTACTGCACTTAAATGCCAGCCTCATTCTTTCTGTATTTTATTAAAAAAGAAAATTAACTACCCAAATGTTTCTCCTATGCAAAAATTTTTCTACTGTATTCTAGAATTTGTTACTTTCTGCTTTTACATTTAAGTTTATGGTTTGTTTTTATTTAATTTATTTGAGAGAGAAGCAGATAAACAGAGGGAGAACTCCTACCTTCTGGTTTACTTCCCAAAGCTAGGAGATGGGAATGCAATTGAAGTCTCTCTCATAAATGACAGGCATCCATTTGCTTGAGCCTTCACTACTGCTTCCCTGTATCTTTTAACTGGAGAGTTGAGGCCATTTACATTCAAGGAAACTATTGATAAGTAACAACTTGGCCCTGTCATTTTTCCATAAATATTCCTATTGTTTACTTTGGATTTCTTTTGTACTTTTACTGGGGGATTTTCTGCCTTCACATTCTTTTGCAGTCATGGTTATCTTTTGTGTGTGGCACTTCTTAAGCATCTTTTGTAAAGCTGGACAAGTGGTGACAAATTCTTTCAATTTCTGTTTGTTATGGAAGGTGTTTATTTCATCTTCATTCATAAGTGAGAGCTTTACAAGGTACAGTTCTGGGTTGACATTTTTTTTCCATTAAGACTTGGGCTATATCTTGGCGTTCCCTTCTAGCCTGTAGGGTTTCTGATGAGAAATCAGCTATGAGTCTAATTGGAGATCCTCTAAAAGTAATCTGGCATTTCTCTCATGCGCATTTTAGAATCTTTTCTTTATGTTTTACTTTGGAAAGTTTAACTACAATGAGTCATGGTGAAGATCTTTTCTGGTCATGTTTGTTGAGAGTTCTTTGTGCTTCTTCTACCTGGATGTCCCTTTCTTTCTCAACTGGGGAAGTTTTCTGTAATTATTTCACTAGAAAGGACTTCTAATCCATTCTCTTTTTTCCATGCCTTCAGGCACTCCTAAAACTTGTATGTTGGGTTGGTTGGGTTGGTATCTCTTAAATCTCCAACAGTGTTTTTAAGTTTTCTAATTTCTTCTTCTTCTTCTTCTTTTTTTTTTTTTTTTTTTTTTGGTCTCTGAAAGATTTCCAAAGTTCTGTTTTCTAGCTTGAATATTCTTTCTTGCCTTACTAAGTCTGCTATTAAGTGTTTTCACTGCATTTTTTATTTGATCTATTCATTTCTTTTTTTAATTTTTATTTATTTATTTGATAGGCAGAGTAGACAGAGAGAGAGACAGAGAGAAAGGTCTTCCTTTGCCGTTGGTTCACCCTCCAATGGCCACCGCGGCCGGCGCACTGCGGCCGGCCACACCGCGCTAATCCGATGGCAGGAGCCAGGTACTTATCCTGGTCTCCCATGGGGTGCAGGGCCCAAGCACTTGGGCCATCCTCCACTGCACTCCCTGGCCACAGCAGAGAGCTGGCCTGGAAGAGGGGCAACCGGGACAGAATCCGGCGCCCCAACCGGGACTAGAACCCGGTGTGCCGGCGCCGCAAGGCGGAGGATTAGCCTAGTGAGCCGCAGCGCCGGCCTGATCTATTCATTTCTAATATTTCATTTTGATTTTTTTAAAAATCTCAATTTCATGGCAAAAATGTTCATTCATGATATGTATAGTTTTCTTTAGTTCATAGATTTGCTTCTAATTGTTTTTGAGTAATCCTATGATTAATTTTTTGAATTCCGTTTCTGGCATTTCCTCAATCTCTTATCTTCGCATTCTAATATTGAAATGTTGTGTTCCTTGGGGGGGGGGCATGGCATCTTCCTTATTGTTTCTTGAATTTCTGCCTTTATTTTTAGGTATTTGTGGAGTTATTTTTTTTTCTCTGATGTCATTTTTCTTTGAGCTATGCCTCTGTTGCTTAGTGAAATGTCTACACTTTCAGTGAATTCAAAGAGGTGTATTGTGGGTGTGGCCAGGAAGCTGTGGTCCATGTTCCAGGGTGGGGCATGCATCCAGGGTAACACCCAGGTTGGGTAGGTCTCCTTTTGTTTACAGAACTGGGGGCATGGTTACCTCTGTTGTTGTGATCACCCCTCACCTTCTCTCCTTCAAAATGAGCAATGCCTTCGTGTTATTCCCCGATGTGTTCAACAGTCATCCACACCACTGTATGAACTCTACAAATGATCTACACTGTTCTCACTGTGAGCACAGTTCCTGCTGCAGTGACCTGCCCCAAGCAACCAAGGTGCTGTGAGTGTGATTGCCCAGAGACCCAACTGCACTGTGCACCTTCTTATATAACCATTGAGACCCCACAGTCTCAGCACACAGGGCTCACACAGTTGCTAGGTGCAGAGGTTTGGCTCTGCCCTGCTAGTCTGTCCAGTCAGCAGAGATGCAGATGTTCCCCTAGCCAGCTCTGCCTATGCGTCTTGATCCTGGGAGGCTGGGGGAGACATACAGTTCTACGTGGGTGCCCAGCCATCTCCCAGCCTGTACGGACTATAGATTTTTCCCTCTGCTACAGTCTATGCATCACAGGCGTACACAAGAGCCACTGGCTGAAGTTTGCCCTCTCCCTGCCAGTACTTCCAAGAAAGCATCCTCTTAGCCAGTTGCTGTGCATACTCACAAAGGCTTCCGCAGCTGCTGCCTAAACCCAAAATGGTACCCGCCTTTTCTCAGCTGGGTGTCAGGAGCTGTTGTCAGGAAGTTGGGATGAGATTAACATGCCTCCTCTACTTCCACTGTGTCCGTGGACAACTTCTAGCAACCACTAGCCCCAGGGCTCCAGTCTGGACTCATTTCACGCTCTCTCTCTGGCTATACCAGCATGGTTTGCTGCATTCTGGTCTCACCTCCATCTGCAAGCTGCCTCCAAGCCATCTCCTGCTCCAGCTCTCAGTTGCTGTAGTCATGTGTTCTGTTCATGTTCATGCTGTGGGTCCCCACCCTCCACACAGGTCCACTGCGTTTCCTCTTTTTTTTTTTTCCAAAGATGTATTTATTTATTTGAAAGTCAGAGTTGTACAAAGAGAGGGGAGAGGCAGAGAGAGAGAGAGAGAGAGAGAGGTCACTCCCCAATTGGCTGCAACAGCCAGAGCTGCGTCGATCCAAAGCCAGAAGCCAGGAGCTTCTTCTGGGTCTCCCACACGGGTGCAGGGGCCCAAGGACTTGGACATTCTTCTACTACTATCCCAGGCCATAGCCAAGAGCTGGATCGGAAGAGGAGCAGCTGGGACTAGAACTGGCGCCCATATGGGATGCCGTTGCTTCAGGGCAGGGCATTAACCCGCTGCGCCACAACGCCAGCCTTTTCTCTTCCTCCTGTAGCATTCTCAGTGTGGTTTTCGCTCCAGTTCTCCCCTGGGAATACACTTCCTATACTTTTTTTTTTTTTTTTAAACACTACTTACTGCTTGCCTAGCACAGTGTGTCATTCCTTAAACTGCCATCTTGGAATCCAGTAGTGACTTGTATTCTACAAACTACAACTTCATTGAAATAAATTAATTATCTAAATCGGTGGGAAGGCATGGTCATGTAATCGGAAGAATTAATAGTTAAGCAATTACAATATTTCTTAAATGACCTGTAGATTTGAAGCAGTTCCCATAAAATCCATGCTGGCTTGCCTTTTCCCCTTTTTTATAGATGCTGATAAGTTGACCTTAAAATTCATTTGGAATTGAATAACCAAAACAGTCTTGAAAAAGAATGATATTAAAGAACTCATATTTATCTATTTCAAAATATTACAAATCTATTTTGTTGTAGTAGTATAAGGACAAACACAGAATAGAATAGAGAGTTGAGAAATAAGCTCTCACATTTATAGTTGATTTATTTTGGTAGGTAAGATGATTTTCATCAAGGATGTCAAAACAATGGAACAGGCAAAAAATAGCCTTTTCAGTAGATGGGACAACTGGATATCCATATGCAAAAGAGTAATATATGCCTTATACCATAATGTAGAAACTAACTCAAAAGTTGATCAAAGACCTATATGGAAGAACTAAAGCTATACAGCGCATGTCAAGAGCCTCAGGTGATCACTGACATCATATATAAGAGTGTTAATTGTTAAATTAACAGGAGTCACTGTATAACTCCCCATGCGGGACCTTGTCCTCAGTGAATTGTGTTATGAGAGTTAATTCTAAAAACTAGTTCTCTCTCTCTGTGTGTGTGCATATATGTGTAAATTGTTAAAATCTTTACTTAGTATGGAGTTGGTTTCTGTGTACAAAGTTAATTGTAAATGAATCTTTTTTTTTTTTTTGATAGGCAGTGTTAGAGAGAGACAGAGAAAAAAGTCTTCCTTCCGTTGGTTCACTTCCCAAATGGCTGCTACGGCTGGCGTGCTGCACCAATCGTAAGCCAGGAGCCAGGTGTTTCCTCCTGGTCTCCTATTCGGGTGCAGGACCCGAGCACTTGGGCCATCCTCCACTGCATCCCGGGCCACAGCAGAGAGCTGGCCTGGAAGAGGGGCAACCGGGACAGAATCCGGCGCCCCGACCGGGACTAGAACCCAGGGTGTCAGCGCTGCAGGCAGAGGATTAGCCAAGTGAGCCGCGCACCAGCCGAAAATGAATCTTAATGGAGAATGGGACTGGGAAGGGGAGAAGGAGAAGGAAGAGGGGTGGAAATGTGGGTGGGAGGGCAGGTATGGTGGGAATAATAACTGTATTCCTAAAGTTGTACTTATGAAATTTGTATTCCTTAAAAATAAATTAAAAATGAAATTTGTATTCCTTAAAAATAAATTAAAAAAAAAGAGTTAAAGCTATAAAACTATCAGAAGAAAACGTAAAATCATCAGAGTTGCTTTTTAGGGCAATATTAAAATTAGAAGTGACTAACAAGATAAATTAAACTTTTCAAAATTAAAATCTGTGCTTCTGCAGTTTTGAAGAGAGTGGAAAAGCAACCCATAGATCAGAGAAAATATTTGCAAAGCATAGATCTCATAAGGGACTTGTGTCCAGAATATATAAAGAACTACAGGTCAACAGTACAGTTGTAAACAATCGAATTTTAAAATGGGCAATTTAAATAGTTTGTTAAAGAAGGCATACAAATGGCAAAGAAACACATGAAAAGATGTTCAATTGTACTAGTTAGTCATCAGTGAAATGCCTGTCAAAAGCACAGTCATTTATTACACACACTAAGATGTTATAATCAATCAAGCAGATAATAATAAGCATTGTGGAAGATGGTAGAAATTAGAACCCTCCTAAATACTGGTTGAATGTACAGTTTACAACACTCTACCAGTTCTTTAAGGTGTTAATGATAGAGTGACTGTAGGACTCAGCAGTTACTCCTAGGAATATACCTAAGAGATATGCAAGCATATATACCCAAATATTCCTAGTAGCATCCTAATAATGTCCAAAAACTAGAAAAAAACTAAATGTCCATCAACTGAAGAATAATAAAATGTATTATATCCCTACAATAGATTCAGCAATCCAAAGGATTAAAGTATTGATACATGCTACAGCATTGATGAATCTCAAAAACATTGTATTAAGTGGAGAAACTAGACCCCAAAAGCTACATACTGTATGATTCCGTTTATATGAAATATCCAGGCAGCCAAATCTATGGACACAGAAAGTAAGTTAGTGTTGCCAGGGTTGTGGGATAGGGTATGGGGAATGCTTGCTAAAGGTTTCTTTTTGTGATGATGAAAATGTTCTAAATTAGATACTGGCGATGGTTGCACAACTGTGGATGTACTTAAAGCTATTGAATTTAAAAGAGCAAATTTTGTGGTATCCCATTAATGCAGACCCTAGGAGGCAGCAGTGATAATTCAGGTATTGAGTTCCTGTTTTCCACATGGGAAGCCTAGATTGAGCCCCAGGGCTCCCAGCTACGCCCCAGCCCTGCTTTACCCCCACTATTGTAGCCATTTAGAGAGTGAACTAACAGTTGAGAACTGTCTCTCTCTCCCTCTCTTCTTGCTCTTCTCAAATAAATAAATAAAATTTAGAGAAGAAAAGATAAATTATGCCTTGTAGTAGCACAAATTAGCTAATGAAGGCATTTTCAGAATGGAAAGTTTGTGTAAGATAGCACACAGAGTTCTAGCTTCCAGTAATGGCATGATACATTCACACACAGATAACAATGACAAGATACAGACAAAAATGCATTAACTTGGGACCAGCGCTGTGAAATAGCAGGTAAAGCTGCTGCCTGCAGTGCCATCATCCCAAATGGGTGCTTGTTCGAGTCCCGGCTGCTCCATTTTTGATCAAGCTCTCTGCTATGGTCTGGGAAAGCAGTAGAGGATGACCGAAGTCCTTGGGCCCTGCACCTGCATGGGAGACCCAGAAGAAGCTCCTGGCTCCTGGCTTCAGATCAGCCCAGCTCTGGCCATTTCGACCTTTTGGGAAGTGAACCAGTGGATGGAAGACCTCTCTACCTCTGCCTCTCTGTAACTCTGCTTTCAAAGAAAAAAAAAAAAAAACCTTTAAAAATATACATTAACTTAAAATTTAAAAGCACTGAAGAAAAAAGAGAACTTACTGAATTATAACTATCTGGTGAGATTCACAGCTTACGGATTTTTGCCTGAGGGCACTCTAATGAATTCTTGCTTTTTGGGGTGGAATACCATAGTTCTTTTGTCTTGAAATACATACATAGTTCCAGCTTGACTGAGCAGCAAGAAACTTAGAGGGGAAATCTTGGAATACAGAGAACTATAAGAAGAATGAGTCCCAAAAATGTGCATATAGTATCTGCCTAAATCCTTGGCCATCTGCAAGGTACTATGCTTGCAGTTGTGTTTGTGCATGCTGGGTCCTTTAATTTATATTTAATGGTAGAACATTAATTCTGAATATTTTTTAAGTTGAAGTTGGAAATTAAGTTTTTATTTATTTTATTTAGTTGATAGAGACAGAAATATCTCCCTCTTGCTGGTTCACTCCTTATATGTCAGGCCAGATTGAAGACAAGACAGGAACCTGAAACTCAATCCTGGTCTCCCTTGTGAGTGACACACACCCAACTACTTGAGTTATTACCTGCTGCCTTCCAAGATGTGCATTAGCAGGAAGCTGGAATTGGGAGCAGGGCCAATACCTAGGCACTCTGATATGGATTGCAGGTATCTTAACTGCTATGCCAAATGCCTGCTCCTAAATTTGCAAATTTTAATCATTAGTGAGAATGTTAAAAAATTAATAGGCAAACCTTAAAAGACAGTAGAGGAATCAAATGGGTTATAAAAAAATTTGATTAACCTAAAAGAAAGAAGACAGGAACAGCGAAGCAGAGTACAAATGAGATGATAGAAAACAAAAGCAACAAAATACCTGATTGAACCATATCAATAATGACATTACTAATCTAAATAGACTGTCCTGATTAAAAGACAGAAATTGTCAGGCTGGATTAAGAAGCAGGACCCAAATATATGTTGTCAGTGAGAGCAACATTTAGAATACAAATATGCAGTTTGCTAGTAGAAAAATGAAAAAAGTTAATAGTGTTATATCTGTTTTGAACCTTGATATATATATCTATATATGTATATACCTTGATATAATATATAATTATAAGGTCAATATATTTTATAAGGCATACATAAGATATATATAAAGTGGCCGGCGCCATGGCTCAGTAGGCTAATCCTCCGCCTTGTGGTGCCAGCACACCGGGTTCTGTCCCGGTTGCCCCTTTTCCAGGCCAGCTCTCTGCTGTGGCCAGGAGTGCAGTGGAGGATGGCCCAAGTCCTTGGGCCCTGCACCCACATGGGAGACCAGGAGAAGCACCTGGCTCCTGCCATCGGATCATCGCGATGCACCGGCCGCAGCGCGGTGGCCATTGGAGGGTGAACCAACGGCAAGGAAAGACCTTTGTCTCTGTCTCTCTCACTGTCTACTCTGCCTGTCCAAAAAAAAAAAAAAAAAAAAAAAAACTTAAAAAAAAGATATATATAAAGTATTTATTTGGCATATATATAATGTACGTATAAGGTTTATAAGGTATATATGATTATAAAGTAAATATGTTTGCTGTTGATACATTGTAATTTAGTGACTTAAACGGGCACAAGCTTGCATGAATGATATTTATGTATACTTCATCACTTTTTCCAGTAAATAACAAGTCATGTTTTGTGTAAGTTACTTTTATTATACTGTTTCAGAGAGGATTGTAGTCTTTTCATTTTTTTTTTCTTTAAAGATGTTATTTGTTTATTTGAGAGGTAGAGTTACAGAGCATTGGAGAAACAGAGAAAGGTCTGGGACTGGCGCTGTGGCGCAGCAGGTTGACGCCCTGACCTGAAGTACCGGCATCCCATATGGGTGCCAGTTTGAGATCCGGCTGCTCTGCTTCTGATCCAGCTCTCTGCTGTGGTCTGGGAAAGCAGTGGAAGATTGCCGAAGTCCTTGGGCCGTTGCACTCACATGGGAGACCCAGAAGAAGCTCCTGGATCCTGGCTTCAGATTGGTGCAGCATCGGCCGTTGCAGCCAATTAGGGAGTGAACCAACGGATGGAAGACCTCTCTCTCTCTGCTTCTCCTCTCTCTGTGTAACTCTGACTTTCAAATAAATAAATAAACTTTAAAAAAAGAGAGAGAAAGATCTTTCATATGATGGTTCACTTCCCAAAGGACTGCAACTGCGGGAGCTAAGCCAATCCAAAGCCAGGCATCAGTTTTTCTCAGGTCTCCCACGTGGATGCAGGGGCCACCTTCCACTGCTTTCCCCAGCCATAAGCAGAGCACTAGTTCAGAAGAGGAGAAGCCAGGACACGATGCAGTGTCTGTATGGTATGTCAACGCTGCAAGTGGAGGCTTAGCCTACTAAGCCACAGCACCAGCATCTGTCTTTTCATTTCTTAAGTGAGGACTTTGAGATTTAGAAAGGTTAGTAATATGTTCAGGGCCGGCGCCACAGCTCACTAGGCTAATCCTCCGCCTGCAGCGCCGGCACCCTGGGTCCTAGTCCCAGTTGGGGTACCGGATTCTGTCCTGGTTGCTCCTTTTCCAGTCCAGCTCTCTGCTGTGGCCCGGGAGAGCAGTGGAGGATGGCCCAAGTGCTTGGGCCCTGTACCTGCATGGGAGACAGGGAGGAAGCACCTGGCTCCTGGCTTCGGACTGGCGCAGCCAGCTGTAGCAGCCATTTGGGGCTGAACCAATGGAAAAAGGAAGACTTTTCTCTCTGTCTCTCTCTCACTGTCTATAACTCTGCCTGTCAAAAAAAATAATAATATGTTCAGGATCACATAGCTGGTTAGTGGCAAAGCCAATCATACACTCTTTCAACTGCATTTTATAGCTTTAATACTTAAGAACGTAGTTAGAAGTATAATTCTTTGCTATTTAAATCACATTTTATTCACAGACTTATTTTTTTAAAAAGCAGCTTTATCGAAATATAAGTAACAAAGTATGTAATCTGATAGATTTTGACAGTGTACACTCATAAAACCTGCTCAGTCAAGATCATGGTAATGGAAATACGTTTATTCTGTGACAGTTTTCTTTAATATGATTTGTATTCTTGACTTAAATTATTTCATGGTATTGCTCTGAAATTTTAAACTGTTTTAGTCTTACCCTTCTAGCCCTCTTGTGCCAGTCAGAACTTTTAATAAGAATCTCAATTCAAAGTTATTTGGAAAGTAAAAAACCTCACTACCCTCTTTTTTTTTTCTTTTTTTTTTAATTTATTTATTTGACAGGCAGAGTTAGACAGTGAGAGAGAGAGAGACAGAGAGAAAGGTCTTCCTTCCGTTGGTTCACCCCCCAAATGGCCGCCACAGCCGGAGCTGTGCCCATCCGAAGCCAGGAGCCAGGTGCTTCCTCCTGGTCTCCTATGAGGGTGCAGGGGCCCAAGCACTTGGGCCATCCTCCACTGCACTCCCAGGCCACAGCAGAGAGCTGGACTGGAGAGGAGCAACTGGGACTAGAACCCGGCACCCATGTGGGATGCTGGTGCCACAGGCGGAAGATTAACCAAGTGAGCTATGGCACCGGCCCCTCTTTTTTTTTTTTTTTTTAAGATTGATTTATTTATTTGAAAGGCAGAGTTACACAAAGAGAGAAGGAGAGGCAGAGAGAGAGAGAGGTCTTCCATCCGCTGGTTCACTCCCCAAATGGCCACAATGGCCGGAGCTGTGCCGATCCGAAGCCAGGAGTCAGGAGCCAGGAGCCAGGAGCTTCTTCTGGGTCTCCCATGCGGGTGCAGGGGCCCAAGAACGTGGGCCATTTTCCACTACTTTCCCAGGCCATAGCAGAGAGCTGGATCAGAAGTGGAGCAGCCGGGTCTTGAACCGAAGATGCCGGTGCTTCAGGCCAGGGTGTTAACCCGCTGCGCCACAGCGCTGGCCCTGTACCCTCTTAATTTTTAAATATTTTCCGTGATAGATGGGATTATGATGTGATATACTGTTCTTTCTGCAATGGAATTGTAATTTGTTTATCTTTGTCCATTTTTATTTGAAAGGTAGAGTGGCAGACAGAAACAGAATCTTCCATCTGTTGGTTCAGTCCCCAAATGGCCACAATGGCTGAGGTTGGTCTAAGCCAAACCCAGGAGCCCTGAACTTCATCTGACTCTGTCCCATGTGGGTAGCAGGGGACCAGTACTTGGGACATCTTCAGCTGCTTTCCCAGACCACAGCAGAGAGCTAGATGAGAATTGGAGTAGCCAGGACTCAAACGGGCGCCCATAAGGGATGCCAGTACTGCAGACAGCAGCCTCACCTGCTGTTCCACAGCGCCGGCCCCTTATTCATTCTTAATTTCCCATATGAGATAAGACTTTCTATATTGGTTTGTTTCAGAGATGTTGCCATTCAAATAGCAAATTTAATATAATGATAATTATGTTAATAAAACATTGAGAGATACCAGTAGGTAGAAGATATTGCTATGTCCACTGTGTGTGTGTGTGTGTCTTAAAAAAAAAAAAAAAAGCCATGGCGGCTGGCATCAGGGCATAGCAGGATAAGCCACTGCCTGCAAAGCCAGCACCCCATACAGACGTCAATTCAAGTCCTGGCTGTTCTACTTCAAATCTATCTTCCTGCTGATGCACCTGGTTTGAAATCAGTAGAGGATGGCCCAGGTCCTTAGGCCCCTGCACCCACATGGGAAACTCCCAATGCCTGGGCTGGGCCAAGCTAAAACTGGCCTAGTAGGTGACAGGAATCCAATTACTTGAGCCATCATCTACTGCTTCCCAGGGTGTACTTTAGTCAGTGAACCAAATGGCTGCTCCCACATGACTTCTTGATACAATCAGTGGATGGAGTAAAAATGAGATGTATAATGCTGCTGCTGTTCTATATTTTTATTTTTTTAAGGCACAATGAGTATAATAACATTAGTTCCCGGTGCCGTGGCTCACTAGGCTAATCCTCCGCCTTGCGGTGCCGGCACACCGGGTTCTAGTCCTGGTCGGGGTGCCGGATTCTGTCCTGGTTGCCCCTCTTCCAGGCCAGCTCTCTGCTGTGGCCAGGGAGTGCAGTGGAGGATGGCCCAAGTGCTTGGGACCTGCACCCCATGGGAGACCAGGAGAAGTACCTGGCTCCTGCCATCGGATCAGCGCGGTGCGCCGGCTGCAGCGCGCCAGCCGTGGGGGCCATTGGAGGGTGAACCAACGGCAAAGGGAGACCTTTCTCTCTGTCTCTCTCTCTCACTGTCCACTCTGCCTGTCCAAAAAAAAAAAATAAAAAAAAAAATTAGTAAGTGTAATATAATAGGGATGGCCATTTGGCCTGGTGGGACCCATGTTGGGGTCTCTGGGTTTTAGTTTTGTCTCTGCTCTCGATTCCAGCTTCCTGCTAATGCACATCTTGAGTGTACTTGGGTTCCTGCCTCTCTTCTTGTGGAACTCAGATTGAATGCCTGATTCCTAGTTTAGCCTGTCCCAGCCCCAGTTGTTGCAGGCATTTGGCAAGTGAACCAGCAGGTGGAATAGCTCTGGCTCATCCTCTTGAAAAAAAAAAAAAAAAAAAAAAACACACACACACATACACACACAGAAACAGAAAAGGGGCTGGTGCTGTGGCATAGTAGGCTGAACCTTTGCCTGTGGCACTGTCATCCCATATGGGCGCTGGTATGTGTCCCGGCTGCTCCTCTTCCAATCCAGCTCTCTGCTTATGGCCTGGGAAGACAGTGGAAGATGTTCCAGTTGCTTGGGTCCCTGCAGCAATGTGGAAGACCCAGAGGAGGCTCCTGGCTCCTTGCTTTGGATTGGCCCAACTCCAGCTGTTATGGCCATTTGGGAAGTGAACTAGTGGATGGAAGGCCTCTCTCTCTGTCTGTAACTCTGACTCTCAAATAAATAAATAAATAAATAACAACAGCAGCAAAAACAGTTGGAAATACAGATAGAAAAAAGAAGCAAATGTTGCTTACTACCTATTCTGTGACACAAACTGTGCCAAATGCCTTTACTCTTTGTCTTATTTTGCCAATTTTTTGAAAGTTTAATCCCACACTTTTAGAGTGTTATCCATGGTTATAGTAAGAACAATAGATGAAGCAAGATCAATGAAAAGTGGCTCAATTTTGAATGTCTTAAAGAACTTGAAGGGATTTCTGGGGAGTGATCCAGGAGGCACTACAGTTTGGGAGAGAATCTGGGCTTAAAGTTTTAAGCTGCTTAAATTTCCAAGGTTGTTGAACTTGCAGAATACACCAAAAATCTGTTTACTCACAAATAACAGTGGTTAATATAAAGAGAGCTATCTCTGAAGGGCTGATTCAAGCTTAGAATCTGAACTTTTCTTTCCACATTGACAAATTGACAAACAATTTGTGTGAGATTGAGGCAGAGCAATGAGAATAGAGAATGACTGCTAAATGACATAACCTATCTTTATGCAATGATCAAAATATTCTAAAATTGATCATGGTGATAGTTTACAACTCAGATGAATAAACTAAAAACCATTATTGTATGCTCTAAGTGGGAGCATTGTATGAAAAGTGAATTAGATCTAAAGCTAATATAAAAAGTGATGATTTTATTTTGAAATCGATTAATTGTCTTCTAGACTATTCACATTAGCAAAATTATTCTAAATTCCAGATACAAATATTTCTATGTATTTCAAGATTAACTGGATGTTTCCTAATACATATATCCTGTTTATAACCTTACTGAAAAGTTTACCTCACTGCACAATTTAGAATTCATCAGGGAACATCCAGATGTTGCAGAGTTATTGGTATGTAGTTGATAGTTGAAGCCATGGAAGTATGCATGATAACCTACAGAGGGTTTGTACAGTAAGGAGGTTATGGGTCTATGAGTTGTAGACAGAACCTATGGAAGAATAACATGGATGATTGAAGTAGGAAGACCAGAGGGAAAGAAAAGCAGGAGTATAATATTATGAAATCAGGTAGATGAGAATAAATGAATATCGGGGTAGAGAGCCTTTTTTCTACCAAGAGTCATTGGATATTGATGACATCATTTATGGGCCATACAAAATTATCAACTTAAAAATTATCTTGCTGCAGGTTTACTGAATTTTGAGTCCCACCTGCGGTTGCCTTGGCAGGACCAGACCAAATGACTCTGTGGTCTGGGCTAGATGCTCCCCAACCCTAATTTAAACAGAGTTCTCTTCAGAATTGCCACATAAATGAAGGTTGTATTCCATGAGAGGTTTATAGTAATCTTGGCAAGAGCTGTGTCAGTGATATTTTGGATGGAATGGACTAAATGGGAGTGAAGAAGTGAAAAGATTATAGAGCACTTTTTCAAGAATTTTGACTCATGAGGACTTTCATCACAGAAAACATAGGTTGAGGAAGGACTTTTTCTTTCTTTTAAATGAAAAACTGGCCATGATAAGGGGAAATAGAGAATTTAAAAAATTGTATGGGAGGCCGGCGCTGTGGCCTAGCCGATAAAGCCGCTGCCTGCCGTGCTGGCATCCTATATGGGTGTTGGTTCGAGTCCCAACTGCTCCACTTTTGATCCGGTTCTCTGCTATGCCCATGTGGGAGACCTGGAAGAAGCTTCTGGCTCCTGGCTTTGGATTGAGGCAGTTCTGGCCACTGGTGGCCATTTGGGGAGTGAACCAGTGGATGAAAGACCTCTCTCTCTCTCTCTCTTTCTCTCTCTCTGCCTCTGCCTCTCTGTAACTTTGTCTTTCAAATAAATAAATAAATCTTTAAAAAAATTTTATGTTTGAGGATGCAGGTTGTTGAAGTGGAGATTGGATGTTCATGATAGAAAATTCAGATCATGGCTCCCATGTGACGATAACTGTTTTCTCAGAGATTTCTGGTCTGGTGAGAGGCAGAGGGATATGGAGAAGGGAGGCTTGAGAATATTAGCTTTTTGTGTAAGATATAATATAGAAAGATATAGAGGGGCCAGTTCTGTGGCGTAGCAGCTGAAGCCACTCCCTGTGGCCGGCATCCCACATGGGTGCCGGTTCGAGACCCAGCTACTTCAGTTCTGATCCAGCTCTCTGCTGATGTGCCTTCGAAAGCATTACAAGATATCCAAAGAACTGGGGCCCCTGCACCCACATGGGAGACCTAGAAGAGGCTTCTGGCTCCTAGCATTGGATTGAGGCAGCCCTGGTGTTGCAGCCATTGGGGGAGTGAACCAGCAGATGGAAGGTCTCTCTCTCACTGTTATTCTGTAACATATAAATATATAAAAAGCCTGGAATAATTTCCAAACAGCAAGCATTGACATTAGAGACCTAGCAATTATAACACCCATCATGGACATTGAGTAACTTTGTTTTTCTCTTGCAGCACTTAGCAACCTACCTTTTGGAGTGAGAATTAGAGCAACCCAGGGTTCTTTGCTAGGGCAACAGGTGACAGAGGTATTGAAGTATGAGAACTATGTAAGAAGGAAGCAAAAACAGGGAAGGATTGATAAATTGGGAGAAGACCCACAGAGTTACAGGATTCAAGTAATCTTTGTGTATCTAGGTCAATTTGTTGATTGGCTAGATAATTGTTGAATGCCGTAAACAGTATTAAGGGAGAAATCTTAGAGTTCTGCTGCTAGGGACAGGGGTACCCTACATTAGAGAATAGTGTAGAATAGTATTTAATAGAAAGTACATTCCATATATTGAACATTTTATGCTTTTTGAATGAAATGTAAACATCCAAAATTCATCCTTGTTGGAATGATGGAGACTGAGCTGGTTCTTGATGAAAGGATTGCCACAGACTCACGAGCTGTTGTGAAATAGAATCTTAAAGATGAAATGAAGCCACATATGGTTCTTTGTCTGGTGAGCCTCTTGAACTGTGTTGTTTGATGAACTGTTAAAGACGTGAGGGATGTTGTCGGGACTTGGTTTGGACAGGAAACTGGAGTCACCTGCCAGAGTCTTCAGTGAATATATTACGGATATGATAACAGAATTGAGAATGGGCACAAGGTATCTGATTAGATGGTGTAAGGCATTTCCACGGTTGGGTAGAAGTAGTACAGTAATAGATGAGACATTGATCCTGACACACGTGAGATGTGAGCAATGTTCATTCACAATGAAGATTAAGAGAGCTAACTCTTGTTGAGGGCTTTCTGTGTGTGATGTACTGCTGTGTTATAAATTCTTAGCATGACTTTGATTTACTTCTCTCAATAATCAGATGAGGAATTATCTTCATTTTACAGATAAAGAAACTACAGTAGAGAGACCAGTAACATTCTATTCCCAGTTTGCACTTGAGGAAGCCAGGATTCAATCCCAGGTTGAACCCAGAGCAAGTGTCACTAACTACTTTGTTGTGTCATCATGGGATAGTACACTAAAACAGTTTGTCTTGTATATAAATATTCAGTTCATGTTTAATAATTTACATTGTTTGTAATTACGTTAGAGGAAAACTATTCTTTAGGATTTTGATGCTTTTTCATTTGGTGGTGGTTGTGTTATATATTTTATTTAAGTGTTAACCTAGAACAGTGATTAACAGTGGTTAGACTAGGAGCATCAACATCATCTCCTAAGATCTTGTTAGAAACACAAGATTTTGCTGCTTGCGAAAGAAACAGGAGTGGAACCCAGCAGTCTTTTTTAACTAAGTAGGCTATTCTCAGGTAGAGAACCACTCACCCAGAGTTAAGGGTGGTATTGGAACATGAATGAGATTGAATTAGACACTGCAGTCACATTGAGATTTTCAGTATTTATTGGATTGCATTCTGTGAATTGAAGTGTGACAGGGAATTATTAGCATTAGTTTATATTTTGCATGGTTACAGTTTGGTACGTTAATGCTACTGGACACAAGTGAGATGGGAGCCAAAATGTTGTGGATTACAGCTGTTGCCCATTCAGCATACATGTACTTCTATTTGTATATTTTTAAAATGTTTATTACTTGATACAGAAAAATAAGAAATGTAGATACAAGTTTTGAAGCTATAATAAAACAAATATTTATGAATACAATATCCAATTTAAGAGCTAAAACATCAGCAGTGCCCTGAAAAGCTGTTCTGTTTTTCTCATAATATTCCTAACTTCCTTTCTAGAAGTAACTCATTGCCACAAATTTGTGTAAATTGTTACTTTGCTTTTCTAGATTTCATACATGTTTATATTTTGGAATAGCATATAGTATTGGTTGATTTTGCTTGCTTTAAAAAAATTATTTTAATTTTATTTGAAAGACAGAGATCTTTCATCTGCTGGTTCTGTCCCCAAGTGCTGTCAACAGACAGGGCTGGGCCAGGAGGAATCCAGGAGCCAGGAATTCCATTCAGGTCTCTTAGGCGGTATCAGACCCAAGTACTTGAGCCATCAGTGCTGCTTCCCAGGATATACATTATCAGGAAGCTGGATTGGAATTAGAGTTGCCAGGACTTGAACGAGGCTCTCTGACATGAGATGCAGGTGTTCTAAGTGGTGACTTGACCACTGTGCCACTTTCTCCTCGCTTGATTGTTTTATGAAAATAATATGAAACTTGCTTTGTTCACCTAACATTGTGTTCCTGGATTTGTTCATTTAGCTGTAGTTCTTTCATCCTTAAAACACTTACTGTATCCCATAACTTGATTTATCTTCCTTTCAATGAATGTTTGGGTAGCTTTCAGCATTTTTGGTTTTATCTTTTGCTACTGCAAACCAGTGTTACCAAGAAATTGCTTATGTGTTATGTGGTGCATATATGCAAGAGTTTCTTTACGGTTTATACTCTGGATTAGAACTTCAGTGTCTTCTGTATTTTTTTGACTTTGCCAGACTTAGCCAAATTGCTGCTGAAAAATGATTGCATTAACAGACAGTTCATGAATATTTGGGGATGTTATATATACATATTTTTGAGTTTAGTAAATACAAAATGATAGCTTATTATCTTAATTTACATTTTCCTGACTAATGAGGTTGACCTCTTTTTATGTTCGCTTTTTTTTTAATCTTGTATGAAATACCTTTTCTTGTCTTCCCACATATTCTGTTACCTTTTTTAACTGATGTGTAGGAGTGCTTTTTGTAATTTGGATATTCATTCATGCTTCGAGTGTCCTTCCAGTTTGGCTTGTCTTTTTGCTTTCCATGTGGAATCAGTTAAAGAATAGAAGTCCTTAATTTTAATGGAGTTGTTGTTTTGTTTTCAGTACTGTTTATGTCCTGCTTAAGAAATCTTTCTCCACTCAGAAATCAAAAAGATTCCTTTAGAAATTCAAAGTGTTGCTTTCATAGGGTTTTTTTTTTTTTTTAAGATTTTATTTGTTTATTTGAGAGACAGAGTTACAGATAGAGGGACAGAGAGGTCTTCCATCCACTGTTTCCCTCCCCAAATGGCCACAACAGCCAAGCTGAGCTGATCCAAAGTAAGGATCCAGGAGCTTCTTCTGGGTCTCCCATGTGTGTGCAGGGGCCCAAGCACCTGCACCATCTTCTGCTGCTTTCCCAGGCCTTAGCAGGAAGCTGGATCAGAAGAAGAGCAGCGGGGACTAAAATCGACACCCATATGGGATGCCAACGCCGCAGGTGGAGGCTTAGCCCACTATCCCACAGTGCTGACCCCTTTCATAGGTTTTCTCTCCGTCTGAAATTGATGTTTATGCATGATTCAGTGTCATGTTTTCCCTTTCATGGGTAACTTGTTGGTTCGGCACCCCTTACTGAATGGGCTGTTTTCTCCCACAGTGGTTTGTAGTGCCATCTCTTCATATCAAGTTTCCATAAGTTTGGGTTGATTTAAGTGTTACTTTGATGAGTGTTCACATTTCCCCACTTGTCTCACGTATTTTATACCCTGTGTGTGTGTGTGTGTGTGTGTGTAAAGCACATTATAATAGGTTTGGATCAGTAGTTTAATAAGATCCATTTATTATGATTAATATGTCCCTTAAATATTCTTTAATCTATAAGCTCCTTCCCTATTTCTCAAACAGCCTACTTTGTTTCTGTTAGAAAAAAAAAAAAATCCTGGATTTTGCACGTTGCAACACCTGATATTATTTCATGTGTCTCTCTGTTCTCTGTATTTCTATAAAATTGGTTGTCAGAAATAGAAGGATTGATCTGATTTATTCATTCATTCGTATGCCAAGACTGGTTTGTAGGTTGTATTATATACTTCTTTTTAAAATTTTTTTTAAGATTTATTTTTAATTTACTTGAAAGTCAGAGTTACACAGAGAGAGGAGAGGCAGAGAGAGAGAGAAAGGGAGGTCTTCCATCTGATGTTTCATTCCCCAGTTGGCTGCAATGGCTGGAGCTGTGCCGATCTGAAGCCAGGAGCCAGGAGCTTCTTCCGGGTCTCCACGCGGGTGCAGGGGCTCAAGGACTTGGGCCATCTTCTGCTGTTTTCCCAGGCCACAGCAGAGAGCTGGACAGGAAGTGGAGCAGCTGGGTCTTGAACCGGCGCCCATATGGGATGCCAGCACTTCAGGCCAGGGCGTTAACCCACTGCACCACAGCGCCAGCCCCATATACTTCTTTTAAAGAAAAGCTTTAGTGAGATATAATTTCATATAACCTGTGTAAAATATACTCAAAATGCACAGAGCAGTGGTTTTTAGTATATTCTAGAGTTGTACAACCATCACCATGATGAATTTGGAATATTTTCATCACTACAAAAAGAAATCTTATACACGTTAGCAGTCATCTATTTGTCTAAGCTCCCATATCTTCCTCCTCCCCTATACCTAAGCAACTGCTAATTTACTTTCTGTGTATAGATTTGCTGATTCTGAAGATCCATAGAGATAAAATAATATGTGCTCTTTTATGACTGATTTCTTTCACTTAGCATGTTTCCAGTTTCTTGTATGTTACTAGTATACATTAGTACAGTTCCTTTTTGTTGCTGAATGGTATTGCGATTGTGTGGTTTTGACATGAGCTTTTGGAAATGATGTTATGGTAACCATTTGTAAGTTTTTGTGTAGACATGTGTTTTCATATCTTTTGGATATATGCCTGCTTGTAAAATTGTTGGATAATGTGATTACTCTGTTTAAATTTTGAGGGACTGCATGAGTGACTACACAACATGTTAACGGTCTACCAGGAGTATATGAGAGTTTCAGTTTCTTCACAGCCTCATAATACTTACCCATCTTTTGTAGTTTCTTGAGTATTGTGTACTTCAATCATGGTGCACACGGTGTTAGTTTACTTCTTCTTGTGATGTTAACAGCAATTAATCATCATTGCCTGGATCAGTTCAGTTACTAACGGCTGTGAAATGGTGGTGTTCAAGTGCTATCATTCTTTCCTTATTAGAGTTTGAAAATAATTGTTCTTTCAGTGCACTGGAGATAAACATTTTTTTGCCTTCAGGCTTTCATTGCTTTTCAGAAATTAGCTTTGTCATAAATACCCTGAAACATGGATACCAGTTGGTGGCAATCTGAAGGGTATCAGCATAGTAACCTTTAGGCATTTTGTTCCAGAGCTGTGGTTTTCTAGCTGTATCACTAATTGAGAGGGCAGTCTTGTGTTCTTATACAGTCTGAGAAGCCAAATGCATCCCAGAAATTGTATTCTCTCCTACCTCCTGTCTCCAAAGAAAATTTGTACACATGCTTCAGTTAGTATACTCAGGAAAACAAACTCAGTAACCCAAAGAATGAGTATAGTATAAATACCTGTTTTGCAGAGTTGTTTTCTACAGGTTTATCGAGTTACAGTTTATATACCGTACAACTTACCCATTGTTAGCTTACAATTCTGTTTTTAGTAGATTTATGGTTGTATAACCATCATTGCAGTCCAATCTTATAATAAATTATTACCTGAAAATGTTCCTTCCTGTCCTTTTCTGAAACTATTTTTATTAAAGAGTTTTTTTAAAAAAGATTATTTATTTTATTTGAAAGAATTACAGAGAGAAAGGGAGAGACACAGAGAGAGATCCTCCATCTGCTGGTCCACTCCCCAAATGGCTGTAATAGCCAAGGCTAGGCCAGGCCAAAGCCAGGAGCTTCATCTGAGTCTCCCACAAGGGTGCAGGGGCCCAAGCATTTGGGCTGTCCTCCACTGCTTTCCCAGGTGCATCAGCAGAGAACTGGATGGGAAGCAGAACAGCCAGGACCTGCACTCATATGGGATGTGGACACTGCAGATGACGGCTTAATCCACTCTGTCACAGTGCTGGTCCCAAAGAGATTCTTTTTTTAAAAAATTTAATTAACTTGAGAGACAGAACTGTTTCACTCCCCAAATGCCTACAGTAGCCAGGATGGTGCTGAGCTGAGACCCAGGAGTCAAAAACAAAAAAAGTCTCCCAAATGGGAGGCAGAAACCCAACTACCTGAGTCATCACCACTATTTCCCAGGTCTGCACTTGCAGGAAGCTGAAGTCAGGAGCCAGAGCCAGGTATTAAACTTGAGCACTGCTAAATGGGATGTGGGTGTTCACCTACATATGTCCTCTGTTCTATTTTTAAAGTGATTTTCATCAGATTCTTGTAGGGTTCTGTTTTGATTAAGTATCAATTACTCAAATACAGTAAAACCAAAATCATTGAGTTCATCTTACTGAAGTGATTTTGAAACCATCTCTATGACTAAAAAGTTATAAGAAGGAAAAATATGGGGATATATATTTTTAAAATGATAAACTTTGGCTGGCACTGCTGCTCACTAAGCTAATCCTCTGCCTGCAGCACCAGCACCTGGGTTCTAGTCCCGTTGGGGCGCTGCATTCTGTCCTGGTTGCTCCTCTTCCAGGCCAGCTCTCTGCTGTGGCCCGGGAGTGCAGTGGAGAATGGCCCAGGTCCTTGGGCCCTGCATCTGCATGGGAGACCAGGAGAAGCATCTGGCTCCAGGCTTCAGATCAGCGCGGTGCACCGGCTGCAGTGCGCTGGCATTGGGTGGTGAACCAACGGAAAAGGAAGACCTTTCTCTCTGTCTCTCTCACGGTCCACTCTGCCTGTCAAAAAAAAAAAAAAAAAAAAAGATAAACTTTGTACTTTATAATTGCTAATAAAATTAATAGACCTACAATATAACTATTTATGACCCGTTAATTTTTTAATTTTACTTTTAAGATTTATTTTATTTATTTGAAAGACTTACAGAGAGAGATAGAGACAGAGAGGGAGGGAGAGAGGTCTTCATCTGCTGGTTCACACCCCAGATGGCCACAATGGCAGCAGCTGAGCTGAGCTGAAGCCTGGTGCTTCTTCCCAATCTTCCATGTGTTCAGGAGCCCAAGAACTTGGACCATCTTCTGCTGCTTTCCCAGGTACATTAGCAGAGAGCTAGATGGGAAGTGGCCAGGACTCAAATTGGCGCCCATCTTGGGTATTGGTGCTGCAGACTGGGGCTTTAAACCGCTGTGCCACAGCACCAGCCCCAAGACCCATTTATAAACAAATAAAATATCATAGAGAATTTAAAGGTAAGTTTTCCATCTGTTACTTTTTGAAGATGACCTATTTTTCTCTGCTCCTTTAGGATTTCTTTCTCTTTGGTGCTACATAGTTTTACCATGATGTATTCAGGTGTACATTTCTTTTTATTTTCCCTCTTGAAGTTTGTTGGGCTTCTTACATCTGTAGTTGATTGTTTTCCATCAGTTCTGAAAAATTCTTAGCCATTATCTTGCCAAATGTTTCTTCTGCCTAATGCCTGTGTCTTTCAGGAACTCCAGCTGTGTTTAGTAACTTCCTATGTGTCCTCTATGTCTCTTACCCATTTATCATCATTATGCCTTCACAATTGATAATTTCTTCTGACACCTATCTTAAAGTTCACACGATTTCTCTCTCTCTCTTTTTTTTTTTTTTTTTGGTCAGGCAGAGTGGACAGTGAGAGAGAGAGAGACAGAGAGAAAGGTCTTCCTTTGCCGTTGGTTCACCCTCCAATGGCCGCTGTGGCCGGCGCACTGTGCCAATCCAATGGCAGGAGCCAGGTACTTCTCCTGGTCTCCCATGGGGTACAGGGCCCAAGCACTTGGGCCATCCTCCAATGCACTCCCGGGCCACAGCAGAGAGCTGACCTGGAAGAGGGGCAACCGGGACAGAATCTGGCTCCCCGACGGGGACTAGAACCCGGTGTGCCGGCGCTGCAAGGCGGAGGATTAGCCTAGTGAGCTGCGGCGCCGGCTCGATTTCTCTTAAATTATATCAAATCTGATATAAAACATATCTGTTGAGTTCCTTATTGTGGTTATATTACTATAATTATTTTCATACTGCAGTGTTCTGTTTGGTTCTTGTTTTATTTTTCAAAGTTGCCGACTATTTCTGATAACCTCTTCTGGATCGCTGATTTTTAAAAAAAATTATTTATTTTATTATTATTTTATTATTTCATTTATTAGAAAGCACTGCTGTTCACTGGTTCACTCTTCAAATGCCTGCAATGAATGGGGCTGGGCCAGGCTGAAGCTAGAGCCCAGAAATTCAATCTAGGTCTCCCACGTGAGTTGCAGCGACCCAACTACTTGAGTCATTAGCTGCTGCCTCCCAGGGGCTGTGCTCTAGCAGGATGCTGAAGTCTGGAGCAGAACTGGAATTCAGATCGAGGCACTCTGATACAGAATGTGGACTTCCCAGCTGAGTTCTGTATATTGTGCATTTTCAAATGCCCACCCCATGGATTGCTGGTATTTTTAGTTCTGTTTTTCTGTTCCTTAAATATTTGCTTAGTTGCTTTATAGTTTACAATTTAATTCTAGTATTCTAACTCCAAGGTCAGTAGACCTATATTATTCTATTCTTGCATATGTTGACTTTTACGTAATTCTAAGTGACTAATGCAACTGATTTTCTGTTGTAAAAATTTACTTTGACTCTGTTGAGAAACAGCTCATCTTGAGATTCTAGCTAATGAGAAGAAGTCTTAAGTTTTAGCTCTCAAAGGTTCAGGACTTTTGTTCCCAGTGTAAAATATGCAGTTTCCTTCACTTCTTTTTACCTAATTTCCTTTTATCGCTTCCTCCTTAGGTTTAATGTTAGTGACTCCCCTGCTTCTTTACTACTTACAAGAGTTCAGCAGTGTATTAAAAATGCATTTTTTTCTGTTATAGTAAGGATGTAATTGTAACAGAAGTTTGAAGTCTTTCAGAAGTGGCATGTACTGTTTCTGTTATTAAGATAAATTTTATTAAAACAAGATTCCTGTAAATATAGTCAGCACAATACCATTATCACCTTAAACAAATGTGCACAACCCAACCCTGATTATAATTTTATCGGTTTTCCAGACTTTTTTTTTTTAAGTCTCTAGTGTTTTGTTTTTGTTTTTGTTTTTGTTTTTTAACATTTATTTGGATTGGTATCCACATAAGGTCTGTTTTAGAGTTCTCCAGAGAGACAAAACTGATAGTATACTTAGATGTATGAGAAAAGATTGACTGAGGGAATTGGTTCACTGCATTATGGAGGCTAAGAAGTTCCACAATAGGCTGGCTATAGGCTGGAGAACCACTGAAGCCAGCAGTGTGGCTCCATGCAAGGCCAGATTCTCAAGAAGGTAGAGGATGATTGGTGCAGATGAACTGGTATGTCTCCGAGTCCAGCGGGCAGTGAGGGTGTTGGGGGTGGTGGGATGTGGTGCATTTCTAAAGTCCAATTACAGAAGAAGGGTATCCTGGGTTCTAGAAGAGAGAGCAAGAAATCACCCTTGGGCCACTTTTTTGTTCAATTTAGGCCTCAAGCTGATGGGATGGTGACCTCCCATTTAGTCCACCAACTCCAACTTCAATCTCTTCTACCAACGTTTTTCCAGACACACCTTTCTAATCAAATGCCAAGCCATCTGGGTTTCCCTTTAAGCAGAACAGGGATAGGCTCAGTGCCCATTGAAAACACTGAGAATAACGTATACTTTACTAGCTGTCTAGCTGCCCCCAGTCTAGTTGGTATCGCCAAGTTCTATTCATTTGAAATTGAAGATATGAGTTTGAAGTTTACTTTCTTTTGAAAATCCATGGTCTCCCCTTCTATATCTTTTTCTTCACACTTTATTATTATTTTTAAGATTTATTTATGAGGTTGGTGCTGTGATTTAATAAGCCTTTGCCTGCAGCGCTGTCACCCCATACAGGAGCCGGTTTGTGTCCCGGCTTCTCCTTTTCCAGTCCAGTTCTCTGCTATGGCTTGGGAAAGCAGAAGGTGGCTCAAGTGCTTGGGCCCCTGCACCTGCATGGGATACCTGGAAGAAGCTTCTGGCTCCTGGCTTCAGATTGGCCCATCTCTGGCTGTTGGGACCATCTTGGGAGTAAACCAACGAATGGAAGACCTTTCTCTCTGTCTCTGCCTCTCTTTGTAAATTTAGCTTCTCAAATAAATAAATAAATACATAAATCTTGAAAAGCAGAGTTACAGAGAGAAATAGAGATCTTCCATCCACTGATTGACCTCCAAATAGCCACATCAGCCAGGACTGGGCCAGGCTGAAGCCAGGAGCTGTTTCCAGGTTTCCCACATGGGTGCAGGGACCCAAGCACTTGGACCATCTATCCTCTGCTGTTTCTCCAGACACTTTAGCAGGGGAGCTAAATCAGAAGTGGAGCAGCCGAGACTCAAACTGGTGCCCATATGGGATGCCAGAGCTGCAGGTTGCAGCTTTAACCTGCTGAGCCACAGCACCATCCCCTGCAATTTACTTGTTATTTATTACTGAACAGTTTCTGTTGTATGGATATACTGCTTATTTAAGTGTGAAGGATACTTCAGTTGTTTCCAGATTTTGACTCTTAGGAATAAAACTGTTATACGCATTTGTATAGAGCAGGGGTCGGGAATGTATTGCCTCTGGGCTGCACGAGGCCTGCGAACTCATGTAGTCTTGGCCTGCCAAGGAAACTGAAGGCAGAACTCAAAATTCAGTACATCTACAACAGACAAATTTTTAAGCTGATAATTTTGTATGGCCCATGAATGATATTATAAATATCCAGATGGCCTTTGGCAGAAAAGGTTCCCCAGCCTGGTATACAGGTTTTTGGTGAATATAAGTTTTTATTTTTCTGGCATAAATGTCCAGAAGTGCAGTTGCTGGGTCCTATGGTAGTTAAATACTTAGTTTTTTTTCTTTTTTTCTTTTTTACCATGCTTAGTTTTTAAAACTGCCAAAAAGTTTTTCTTTTCTTTCAAGAATAATTTTATTTATTTATTTGAAAGAGTTAGTAGAGAGCTGTATGGGAAGTGGAGCAGCTGGGACTTGTACTCGTGCCCATATGGGATTCTGCCACTTCAGGCTGGGACTTTAAAGCACTGCACCACAGCACACATCTGTTTTTCAGATGTTCATACTGTTCTACAGTCCTACCAGCAATGTGGAAAATTACATCCTCACCAGTGTTTAGTGGTGTCACAATTTTTTAAGTGTAAAATAAGATCTCATATTGGTTTTAATTTGCATTTTCCTAATGGCCATTGGTATTAAATATGTGTTCATGTATTCATTTGCCATCTGTAAATATCTTTTTTTAAAAATATTTTATTTATTTATTTATTTGAGAGGTAGAGTTAGAGAGAGAGAGAGAGACAGAAAGATCATTCATCCACTGGTTCACCTCCTACACCTACACCTGGCTACAACGGCCAGGGTTGGGCCGATCCGAGGCCGGGAGCCAGGATCTTCCGAGTCCCACGTGGGTACAGGGACCCAAGCAGTTGGGCCATCTTCCACTGCTTTCCCAGGCCAGAGCTGGGTTGGAAGAGGAGCAGCCGGGACACAAACCGGCACCCATATGGGATGCCAGTGCCACAGACAGATGCTTCACCCACTGTGCCACAGTGTCGGCCCTGCCATCTGTATATATCTTTTTTGATGAAATGTCTCTTCATTTATTTTGCCCATTTTCCGATTTTAGTTCATTGGTTGGCTAACTTTTGAGCCCTGCGAATTCTCTATATATTCTAGATACTAATCCTTTATTGGATACATAGTTTGCAGATATTTTCTAATTTCTGTTTTCATCTACTTCACATGGAATTTAACAAAGAAGAATTTTTATTTAATTTGCTTTTGATAAGGTCTGGTTTCCCAACTATTGCTGTTATGGATTGAATTTTCAAGGTCAAGTCTAAAAATTCTTTGCTTATCCCTTATCCCAAAGATCTAAGAATTTTATAATTTTACATTAGTCGATTAGCTTTCTTTTAAATTTATCAGGGTATGAATCTTAAGTCAAGGTTTATATGAATGTCTACCTGATCTAATACTATTTTAAAACTCAATTGAAGTCTTCCATTTGCTTGCTTTGAACTTTGTTAAAAGGTTGGGGTGGGCAGGTGGAGGAGTAGGGTGGACATTTATTTAGCCTAGCAGTTAAGGTGTCAGCATCCCACATTAGAATACCTGGGTTTAGTACCTGCTCCTGACTCTTGACTCTAGTTTTCTAATGCAGACCCTGGGAGGCAGTGGTGATGGCTCAAGTAACTGGGTTTTTGCTTTCCCCAGGAGAGACCTGAATTATGTTCCCAGTTCCATCACTTTATATGAATGCAGCTGACTTGAGATTTGTTTACATCTATAGGGGTATATGTGTGTGTTTAAAAGATTTATTGATTGATTGAAAGATAGAATGAGAGAGAGAGAGATGTCTATCTGCTGGTTCACTCCCCAGATGATTCTAACAGCGGGGGCTGGGCCAGGCCCTAGCCAGGAGTAGGGAGATTCATCTGGGTTTTCCACAGGGTTGGCAACGGCCCAAGTACTTGAGCCGTCTTCTGCTGCTTTCCCAGGCCATTATCAGGAAGCTGGATCAGAAGTGGAGCAGCTGAGACATGAACCGGCACCCATGTGGGATGCCACATCACAGGTGGCTGTGTAACAATGCTGGCCCCTGTAGGTATATTTTAAAGGTAGCCATGTGATTTGATATTTTTTTTATTTTTTAAATTTATTTTTTTAAATTAATTTATTTGAGAGAGACAGAATCAAAGCCAGGAGCTGGGAACTCAACCCAGATTTCCCATTTGTGTGGAAAGAACTCACCTCCAAGGGTCTGCATTAGCAGGAAGCTTGAGTGCTGGGTCTTGAACCCAAGTACCCCCTTAGGGGATGCAGGCATCTTAATCACTAGGTCAAACGCCCATCCCTTTGTCTATATTTTAGTGCAGGCATCTAGATTATTATTTCAGTGTGTTTAGAAATTTTATAATTTGAACTCATGGAATTTTTTTCCTTAAAAAGAGATTATCTGGGCTGATGTTGTGGCATAGCAGGTAAAGCCGCAATATAGGAATGCCAATTCGAGACCCGACTGTTCTACTTCCAATCCAGCTCCATCTAGTGTGCCTGGGAAAGCAGCAGTAGATGGCCCAAGTCCTTGGGCCCCGGCACCCATGTGGGAGAGCTGGAAGAAGCTCCTGACTCTTGCCTTCGGCCTGGCTCAGCCTGGCTATTGCAGCCATTTGGAAAGTGAACCACAGATGGAAGATGTCTGTCTGTCTGTCTCTCTCTCTCTCTCTCTAACTCTGACTTTCAAATAAATAGATAAATCTTTGGAAAAAAAAAAGATTATCACTGTGGTTTAAGAAAGAGGTACTACAAAAGAATTGTTAAATAAAATAATAGTATGCTGAATCTGGCAGTATATTAAAGGAATAATATGACATAACCATATAGCCTTTATTCCAGAAATACGAGGATCGAACCATATTTAGAAGGTTAATAAAATTCATCATACCAGTACGTTGTGGGTTGAGTGTATGCATATAATCATTTCAGTGGCTCCTTATAAGACATGCCTGACAGAGCTTGAAAAACCTAGAAGGATATTATGCATTTGGATACAGAATATCTTTCTCAGACTTAATTTTATTTTCATGTGAGTTTGTTAAGGCCATGACAAGGAGTTACTTTTTTAAAATATGAATTGTCAGAGGTATATTTCATTGGTTGCAAGCATCAAACACCAGAGAAAACTGGGTGCAATTAGGATAGAGGAATGAATTCTAGGCAGCCAAGCACTATCATCGTTTACTTCCCACAAAATTAGCTTTCAGATGTCCAGTAAAAGAGACATTTTTTGATTTTTAACTAATTACCGTTCATTCTGTGAAATGTAAAACTGATCAATCCTGGTCCTTAGATTAAACTATTTCTAAAAGAAGTTTTAAGTCTCAAATGCCTGGACCTTGATTTATGTATTCACAATGTCAGTATTTGGATTCTTATATAATCTTTATTCTTTTTAGACAATGCGAAGACACAGAAATGAAGTGACAGTTGAACTGCGGAAGGTAAGGATGATTTGGATTCAAAGTAAAAGAATTTGAAAAATTTTTGATGTTTACATTTGTAACTTATATAGTGAAAGTACTGTTGTTAGCATTCATCCCTAAAACCAAGTAATGTAAAAATATATCAATAGTTTATAATGACATACTGATAATTATACAGTAGCTTCCATTTATTGAGAGTACTAGGTACTATACGAAATATTTTACCATTATTGAAATTTCTATAACACCTGGTGAAGTTAGATACTTTTTCCTTGATATCCTCTTTCCTGTGGATTGTGTTTGACAGAATTCCAACCGTATTCCTCATGTAAACGTTTGTACATATTAAAAATATTTAGAAACGGCCCGCGCTGCAGCTCACTAGGCTAATCCTCCGCCTTGCAGCGCTGGCACACCAGGTTCTAGTCCCGGTCGGGGAGCCGGATTCTGTCCCGGTTGCCCCTCTTCCAGGCCAGCTCTCTGCTGTGGCCAGGGAGTGCAGTGGAGGATGGCCCAAGTACTTGGGCCCTGCACTTGCATGGGAGACAAGGATAAGTACCTGGCTCCTGCTTCAGATCAGCACGATGTGCCGGCCGCAGCACGCCGGCCACAGCGGCCATTGGAGGGTGAACCAACGGCAAAGGAAGACCTTTCTCTCTGTCTCTCTCTCACTGTCCACTCTACCTGTCAAAAAATAAAAAAATAAATAAATAATTTATTGTATTTTCTTCTATGATTTTTAGAGGACTTTATGTTTACCTTTATCAGATTGTGTTTTCACATAAACACCTTTTACTTAAAGCAAGTATTTCAGTTGCTAATCAAGAAAATGCAGATAATAAGTTCTTTCATTATACTTGTTACATGTACGATGTAAAAAATAGATTTGAAACTTATTCAAATCTTGGAGTTTGAATTAGATTAGATACTTTTCCTGATTGATTTCACTCCCAAAACTCTTTCCTATATTAAATTACCATCTTAAAAATTTTTGGTTTTAGAGAAAAGGAAGGTCTAGATTCTGAAAGTACAAATTCTTAGAGAGACTAGAAAGAATTAAATGGACCTACGCATTTATTCACTTATTTAATAATTACTTAAGTTTTTATTTTCATTTTATTCAAAAAGATGACACACACACACATACCTACCTCTCTTCCATCTGCTAGTTCACTCCCCAAATGGCTGCAATGGCTGGAGCTTGGCAGATCCGAATCCAGGTTCCAGGAGCTTCTTCCAGGTCTCCCACATGGGTGCAGGGCCCAAGCACTTGGGCCATCCTCCACTGCTTTCCCAGGCTACTAGCAGAGAGCTGGATTGGAAGAAGAGCACCCATATGGGATGCTGCCACTGCCTCCCCCCCTCCCCTTTTTTTTTTCTGAAGATTGATTTATTTTAAAGGCAGAGTTACAGAGAGAAAGAGGCAGAAAGGGAAATCTTCCAACTGCTGGTTCACTCTCCAAATGCCAGAAACAGCTGGAGCTGAGCCAGGAGTTTCTTCTGGGTCCCCCACGTGGGTTCAGGGGCCCCAAACACTTGGGCCATCTTCTGCTTTCCCAGGCCATAGCAGAGAGTTGGATTGGAAGTGGAGCAGCTGGGACTAGAACCGGTGCCATTATGGGATGCTGGCACCGCAGGCAGCTGCTTTCCCCACTACGCCACAGCACCGGCCCCTCTAAATCTTTATATCATTAAGTTTTGGATTTTTACCTGATGTTAGTGTGATGCTCATTATAGTATATAAATGAAACTGAAAATTTTGTGGAGATTGGAATTAAAAGGTAAATTTATTTTGGTGCCAAGAACATTTTTAAATCTAGGCTGGGCATTTACTATTTAAGATGCCAGTTAATATGCCCATGTCCCATGTCAGAGTTACCTGTGTTTGATACCGGCTCAGGCTCTTGACTGTAGCTTTCTGCTAATGCAAACCTTGGGAAGCAATGGTGATGGCTTAAGTGATTGAGAACCTGCTACCCATATGGAAGATCTGAATTGAATACCAGGATCTTGGCTTTGGCCCAGTCCAGTCTTGGCTGTTGCAGGCATTTGGGAAGTGAACCAGCAGATAGAAGCTCCTTAGATCTTTCTCTTTGTCTTAAAATAAGCTTTTTTAAAAAATCCATGCATAGAGAGGTATTCAAAAAGTTTTTGGAAGATGCATACTGTGAAAAACTATGCCTGGCTTTCAAAAAACTTTTTGTACCAAAATAAACTTCTTCAATTCCATTTCCCACAGATTTTTTAAGTATTCATTTATAATTCTTCAAATCCAGTCTTCCATATGCCTTTACCACATTTTTTATTAGAGAAATGCTTGCTAATTCCATTGTCATCAACTCTTTATTTCCTTTGTGGACATAGCAATGTTTTAACAATCATATTTGCAAATTTTGTTGGATCATTGGATTCTTTGGACCAGAGAAACCAACTAACCTTAGCCTAATAAAGTAGGTTAAGCTTCTTGCCAATAAACACTTTGGACTTAGTTTCTTTTTAACACTTTATTTACATATGGTATACATAGAAAAAAGTCCACACATCTTAAGTGTGCAACATGATGAACTTTTATAAAGTGAGCGTCTACGTAACCACCTCCTGGATCAAGAAAGCGAATGTTACCTGGACCCTCTGAACCTCCCCTAGGTTCTTGCATACCTCCCAAAGTAACCATTACTCTGATTTCTAATATCAGAGAATATTTTGCATATTTTGAACTTTGTATAGGTAGAACAGTGTTGTGTGTGTGTGTGTGTGTGTCTCTCTCTCTCTCTCTCTCTCTCTTTTTTTTTTTTTTTTTTTTTTGGTCTTTTTTGATTCATCAAGTAAAGGTCATTTTTCTTAATGAAGGCAATAGGAGTAAAGTTGGAATAAGAGGTAATTTATTTATTATCATCTTCTGATATTGTACCATCTGTCCCTCTCCTCTCTCTCTCTGTAATTCTGACTTTTAAATAAAGAAATCTTTAGAAAAATATTTAGGAGAAATTCTTAGGATATAGGGTCTGGCAAAGAGACTTGAATATAAAACCATAGTCTAATAAAGGAAAAATTGACAGGGGCTTTTGTCTTATGGTGCAGTGGGTTTTCTGCCACATGTGACACCAACATTCAGTATGAGAGTGCTGGTTCAAGTCCTGGTTAATGTGCTTGATAATCGGTGGAGAATGATCTAAGTGCTTGGGCCTCTATTCTCCATTTGGGAGACCAAAGTAGAGTTCCTGGCTCCTTGCTTCAGCCCGGCCCAGCCCTGGCTGTTAGAACTATTTGGGGAATGTGTTGCTCTGCCTTTCAAATAAATAAATAAAACTTTTTTTAAAAGAAAGGAAAAATCTGTAAATTGGACCTTCTCAAGTTATACATCTGCTCTGTGAAAATTTGCTCATGTAAAAGGATAAAAAGACAAGCTAAAAAATATTTGTAAGCCATGTATCTAATGTAAACACTAGTATCTAGAACGTTAACAGCTCTAAAACTCAATAATAAAAACAATGACAACAACAAAAATCTGATTAGAAAATGGACAAAAGAGGGGCTGGCTCTGTGGCATAGTGGGTAAAGCCGCCGCCTGCAGTGCCGGCATCCCATATGGGCACTGGTTCAAGTCTCGGCTGCTCCACTTCCTATTCAGCTTTCTGCTGTGGCCTGGGAAAGTAGTAGAAGATGGCCCAAGTCCTTGGGCCCCTGCCCCCACGTGGGAGACCTGGAGGAAGCTCCTGGCTCCTGGCTTTGGATCGGCACAGCTTGAGCTGTTGTGGCCAACTGGGGAGTGAACCAGTGGATGAAAGACCTCTCTCTCTCTCTCTTTCTTTCTTTCTGCCTCTTCCTTCTCTATCTGTGTAACTCTTTCAGGTAAATAAATAAATCTTTAAAAGAAAATGGACAAAAGAAGTGAGATACTTCATTGAAAGTGACATCCAGATGGCAGATACTCACATGAAAAGATCTGCAACAGTGTTAGCCATCAGGAAAGTCTACCTTAAAACCACAACTAGACATCTTTCAGAACAGCTGAAATAAAAGTCAGCCGGCGTTGTGGTGTATTGGGTAAAGCCATGGCCTGCTGTGCCAGCATCCCATTTGGGCACTGGTTTGAGTCCTGGCTGCTCCACTTCAGATCCAGCTCTCTGCTATGGCCTAGGAAAGCAGTGGAGGATGGCCCAAGTGCTTGGGCCCCTGCACCCGCATGGGAGACCAGGAGGAAGCTCTTGGCTTCGGATTGGCTCAGCTCGTCCATTTGGCCATCTGGGCTGTGAACCAGGGGATGGAAGACCCTCTCTCTGCCTTTGCTTTTCTTTAACTCTGCCTTTCAAATAAATAAATAAATTTTTAAAAATAAAAAGTCAGTGACAACACCAAACACTGGTTAGGATGTGGAGAAACTGGATCACTCACTTGTTGCTGGTGGAAATATAAAATGGAAAAACACTGGAAAACTGTTTCACAGTTTCTTACCTAATAGTACAACCTCTGTGTCACACAACTCTCATACACCTGGGCATTTATCCAGCAAAATGAAAACTTGTGTTCATATAAAATTTGTGAATGAATATTCATTACAACTTTGGAGTAGTCAAACCCTGAAGCAACCTAGATGTCCTTTATCTGTAATGTGTCTATACCATGAAATACTACTCAGCAGTGCAATAAAAGGGAACAAAATACTGCTAGTAACAGAATTTATATGAATGTCCAGGAGATTATGCTGAGCCAAAAAAGCTTATCACAAAAAGATTATATACTATATGATTCCATTTACATAAAATTTTTAGGTGATAAAACTTTAGAAATGGAAGACAGACTTGTAGTTGTCAAGGGTTAGACAATAGGAACAACAGGAGGACATCCTCTGATTTGTGAACTGTTCACCATGTTGAACACGATGGGAGATATATGCACTTGCACAGGCAATAAAATTTTACGGAACTAAGAACAACAGGAGTACACGTTATAAGGGAAATCTGAGTAAGTTCAGTGGATTGTATCAGTGTTAATGTCCTAGTTGTGATATTATACCATGGTTTTGCAAAATGTTACCCTTAGGAGAGCTGGGGATCTCTTTGTATTATTTCTTAACAAGTACATGTGAATCTATAATTATATCAATAAAAATTTTCAGTTAACAAACACAAAAATGCCCAAATTAGAATCTAAAAGAGCAGCTATTTGATAAAACCAATTAAATGATTCTGAAAAAAAAAAATCGTGTTTGGTTGTAAAATTTTTTACATAATTGATGAATTTAGTAGTTAGTTACTTAAAAAAAGTAACAGCCTGAACAGAGTGTCCAAAACATAAATACAGAACATAAAGTTCATCAGTGACTACTCATGTAACCACCCAGTAGTAATATCATTGTGTAAGTATTAACATTGAGGGGCCAGCGCTGTGGCATAGTAGGTTAACGTCCTGGCCTGAAGTGCCAGAATCCCATATGGGCGCCAGTTCAAGACCCAGCTGCTCCTCTTCCAATCCAGCTCCCTGCTATGACCTGGGAAAGCAGTAGAAGATGGCCCAGATCCTTGGGCCCCTGCACCCGCGTGGGAGACCTGGAAGAAGCTCCTGGCTCCTTGCTTTGGATTGGCGCAGCTTCAGCTGTTATTGCCAACTGGGGAGTGAACCAGTGGATGGAAGACCTCCCCCCTCCCCGCCGCCTCTCCTCTCTCTGTATAACTCTGACTTCAAAATGAGTGAATAAATCTTTAAAAAAAAAAAAAAAAGATTAACATTGAAAAAAAGCCTAGCTTGCATTTTTTTCCTACCTACTTAGAAGCATTTAGATGCAACCAAAGTCAGGCTGTTTTTGAAAAAAAAATAAAAAAATAAAAAAATAAAAAGCAAGCAATAACATAGATTTAATAGTGAAACAGTCTCTGAAGCTACTAATTGGGCTAAAATCTTGAACTATATTTCTACGTCCTGTTATATAATTTAATTTAGCCAGGTTCTTTGTGTCTCCATTTACTCATCTGTAAAATAAAGATTTTAATTTTATTAGGAACTAAAAATAGGTAAAGTATTGCTGGATCAAAATCAGCTTTGGTTATTTATTACAGTCTTGGAATGGAGCTGATAAATAATGTAACTTATTTACATTCGCTTAAGATTTGTACGATGTGATTGTTGATCTCATAGACTTAGGGATGGGATTGCAAGACAACTTTTCAAGATGGAAATAGAGTGAATAAAAGTACTTTATATAATGGTTAATAACACACATAACATGCTCATTCAAAAAAATATTAGGTTGAGTCATAAATCACCCATTCTGTGTGGTACAGAATTTATTGTAGTGCAGGTAAAAATCTCCTAGGGCATCAAGTGAAGGGATAATTTCGGTTATTGATTTTGATAATGCCTCCTTTAGTGATTGATCACAGCAGCTTGCTCAAAGATTATGTTTCCTTGGCTCATATATATTTTTATAAAGAGTTAAGTATTGAAGCCGGTGCTGTGGTACAGTGGGTTAAAGCCTCAGCCTGCAGCGCCAGCATCCCACATGGGCGTTGTTTCTAGTCCTGGCTGCTTCTTTCCTCATCCAGCTCTCTGCTAATGCACCTGAGAAAGCAGCGGAGGATGGCTCAAGTGCTTGGGCCCCTCCTACCCACATGGGAGAACCAAATTAAGCTCCTGGCTCCTGGCTTTGGATCAGCTATTTAGGCGTGGAACAGCGGGTGAAAGATCCCTCTTTCTGTCTTTACCTCTCTCTGTAACTCTGCCTTTCAAATAAATAAAATAAATCTTTAAAAAAAAAAAAAGAGTCAAGTATGGTTCTTGTGTCCTACATATTTTTTGGCTATGTTAGGATGTTTTCAACTTAAATGCAGGATTTCTTACCTATTTTCCTTCATTAAAAATTATTTCCAAGTACTAAGAATCCATAATAGCTCTAAATTATTAGTGTATGCCTAATAATATGTGTCCAAATATAATAAGCATATAAAGTATAAATTGGCAAAATTAGGAGAAATTTATCAGATACAATCATTGAGGAGATTCTGTTTTTAATAATGAATAGATTGAACACACCAATTAATGGTAGATACAAAATTTAAATGCCTTAATGAATAAGTTTTATCTAATAAACACATGTGAAATCCCATAAATAATTGGTGGCTGATTCTGCCTTAGTTTCTAAACTGTGCACTGAGGTACCCATGGGCTTAACACCAAACTCAGACAAACCTTAGGATGTTGAAACCTAAGCTTTAAGAGAAATACAGTGACATCTTTCAGATACTACTTAACTATTAGGTTTAACACACGCAAAATAGTTTATCTTTTTTAAGATTTATTTATTTGTTATTAGAGAGGCAGAAACAAAGATAAGGGGTTCCTCCATCCACTGGTTCACTCCCCAAATGGCTGCAAGAGCTTACAGAACCTGGCCGATCCAAAGCCAGGAGCCAGGAGCTTCTTCCAGGTCTCCCACACAGGTGCAGGGGCTCAAGGACTTGGGCCGTCTTCTACTGCTTTCCTAGGCCATAGCCAAGAGCTGGATGGGAAGAGGAGCAGCCTGGACTAGAACTGGTACAGGGAGCTGGATCAGAAGTGGAGCAGCTGGGATTTAAACTGGCACCCATATGGGATGCAGGCACGGCAGGTGTTGGCTTTACCTGCTATGCCGCAGTGCCAGCGCCTAGTGCATTCTTTTCAATTATATATTTTATCATAAAAGAATGAAATAATTCATTTTAATTTATGTGTTTCCCTTGTCTTTTATCCAAATGACAAGTTGTTTGGCCTTACATGTATGACAGAAGAAATTGTTGGGGATTTTCTTTAGCTTACCCCGTGGACTGAGAAAGTTTTAGAATTTCTAGTAGAAAGCAGATGTCAGCTAAAATCAGTGTGTTTTATGGACAAGTTCTCAGACTTCATGTAATTACGTTTCAAATCAGTGGTTATGACAATTACAAAAACCTCATAGGAAAGTTTTAGGTACTTTTATATACATTGGACATCAACGAAGCCCTAGTAATTAGGAACTCATGAATACTTAAATATGAACATGAGGGGAAAAAAATCACATGTCAGAACCTGTAGGATGCAATTAAATTGATACTTCCTGAGGGAAATTTTTAGCCAGAGGAGAGAAGAAACAGAATGGGCAATGCTAAGAATTTTTAAAAGCGTATTAATGGAAATATATCATAAATTGAAAACCATTAGTACATTAGTTTTTGATGCAGAATAAACCACTCCAAAACAAATAGATTAAAACAGTAGCCACTTTATTTGGTTCATCTGTCTGTGTGGTAGCAGAGTAATTTTTTTTAAAGATTTATTTATTTATTTGAAAGAGACAGAGGGAGAAGGAGAGGCAGAGAGAGAGTGAGTCTTCCATCCGCTGGTTCACTCCCCAATTGGCTGTAATGGCCGGAGCTGCGCCGATCAGGAGCCAGGAGCTTCCTCCGGGTCTTCCCATGCGGGTGCAGGGGCCCAAGGACTTGGGCCATCTTCTGCTGCTTTCCCATGCCATTGCAGAGAGCTGGATTGGAAGAGTCGCAGCCGGGGCTCGAACCAGCACCAATATGGGATGCCAGCACTGCAGGCAGTGGCTTTACCTGGTATGCCACTGCGCCAGCCCCAGCAGAGTATTTTTTTTCTGTCTGGATGAGTTCAGCTGCTTTCTGCTGGGCTCCCTTTTTCTGGTCAGCTGGTGAGTGGGTTGGTGACTAGATGATCTGGGATGACCTCAGGTAAACATCTGGCTGTTGGCTAGGCCCTTGATTTGTCCTCCACATATTCTGTCCTCCACAGGCTTGGGGTTGATCACATGACGAAAACAAAAAGCAGCAAGAGAGGTCATGTGCTGATGTGTAAGCAGTGCTCAAGTCTGCTTGCTTAATGCCCATTGCCAAAGCAAGTCACATAGCTGGGCCTACAATCACTGCAGGACTGGACTAGAGGCCTGGATAAGGAAAGGACATTGGCATTTTGCAAGCAATCTACCACGATTTGATTATGAGTAACTTTTTGCTGACAAATTTGAAAACTTAGGTGGACAGTTTCCTAGCTGGGAAAAATTACCCAACCAATTCAAAAATGTAGGAAAAAAATGAATAAATTAATATTAGCTGAAATTTAATCTCTCGTACCTCTGCTGCAAAAGATAGTCTTACAGGTAGAACTCCAAGAGACATTCAAAGCACAAGTAACTGAGCTTTGTTAAATGATTTCAGAACTGGTAAAGAGGGAACACTTCTTAACCTATTTTATGAAACTAACAAAACCATAATCTTCAGCAATGCTTAAAGTCAGTTAGCAGTGCTTAAAGCCAGTTTTACTTAGTTTATTAAGGACTTTTCTTTCCCTATTTTTCTATTAACAAATTGAGTCCAGTAATTAATGCTTGAAAAAAAAATCAAGAAAGGCTTATCCTAGGACTTGCAAGTTTAACATGAGAAAATCAATTAACTTGCTATATTTACAGATGAAAGGAGAAAAGTATAAACTCTCAGTAAATCTAAAAGAAGCTCAACTTGATAAAATTAAGCATTCATTCATGGCTCAAAAAGAAAAAAGAATCAAGCAAAGTAGGAATGAAAACCAGATTCCTTACCAGATAAAGAATATATACCATTCATACTTTTTGTTTGTTTGTTTGTTTGTTTGTTTGTTTTGGGCAGGCAGAGTTAGTGAGAGAGAGACAGAGAGAAAGGTCTTCCTTCCGTTAGTTCACTCCCCAAATGGCTGCCATGGCCGGCACTGTGCCAATCCAAAGCCAGGAGCCAGGAGCTTCCTCCTGGTCTCCCATGCAGGTGCAGGGCCCAAGCACTTGGGCCGTCCTCCACTGCCTTCCTGGGCCACAGCAGAGAGCTGGACTGGAAGAGGAGCAACCGGGACAGAATCCGGTGCCCCAACCGGGACTAGAACCTGGTGTGCCGGCGTCTCAGGCGGAGGATTAGCCTAGTGAGCCGCTGGGCCGTCCTGTTATCTTCAGATTGGGGATCTGTGCATATAGGAGATTGTGAATATAATGTGACCAAGGTTAGAGTAATTGGAAAGGAGGTATTGGTTAATCTGTTGGTAGGTAAACTTTATTAAAATCTTTTAAATGGATTAAGTTCAAAATATGTTTGAAATTACTACTTTTATATAATAGATTTTTCTAAAAGGTTTTACTTATTTGAGAGGTAGAGTTACATAAAAGGAGAGACAGACAGGTCTTCTCATCGTCTGGTTCACTCTCCCAAATGGCTACAACAACTGGAGCTGGGCTGATCCAAAGCCAGGGGCCAGGACCTTCCTCCAGATCTGCCACTCGGCTGCAGGGGCCCAAGCATTTGGGCATCTTTCACTGCTTTCCCAGGTCATTTTAGCAGGGAGCTGGATTGGAAGAGGAGCCGCCAGGACACAAACCAGAGTCCATATAGGATGCCGACACTGCAGATAGAAGCTTAGCCTACTATGCCACCACGCCGGCGCCTTTATTTTTAAATATTTATTTATGTGAAAGGCAGGAAAAGAGAGAGATCTTCCATTTGCTGGTTTACCCCCCAAATACCCACAACATTCAGGGCTTGGCCAGGTTGAAGCCAGTAGCTAGGAACTCCAGCTGCATTTACCATGTAGTAACAGGAACTCAGGTACCTGGGCCAGCATCTTCTATCTTCCAGGTGAATTAGCTAGAAGCTGAATTGGAAGTGGAAGAGGGGACTGTGATGTGGCAGAGCTGGTGAAGCTGCTGCCTGCAGTGCCAGCATCCCATATGGGCATCGGTTCAAGTCCTGGCTGCTCCACTTCCCATCCAGCTCTCTGCCAGTGCGCCTGGGAAAGCAGTGGAAGGTGGCCCAAGTGAAAGGCCACCATAAAACACACCAAACACCGGAGTAAGGGAGGTATATTATTAGGGTGGGGGTAGAGGTGGGGACCCAATAGGCTGCCTCCCCATGCATGAGAGAAGAGCAGCCTGTACTAGGAGAACAAGTCTTACATAGCTTTGCAGAGGGACAGAAGTAGGAGCAGCGAATCCCATTAGGGTGGAGGTGGAGCTTACTCTTGGAGTGTGCCATTTGGTCACCTGACTTATAGTAAGCTAGGTTGCGCTTAGGATCAAAGCTTATTGTACAAGTTGGCGTCTGGGGCTTGAGATGGTGCCCCAGATAAGATGGCACCATTTTACTAATAACATGTGCTTGGGCCCCTGCACCTGTGTGGGGACCTGGAAGAAGCTCCTGGCTCCTGGTTGCAGCCATTTGGGGAGTGAACCAGCGTTTGGAAGGTTCTCTTTCTCTGTCTGTGCCTCTCTGTAACGCTGCCTTTTAAATAAATAAATAAATATTTTTTAAAAATTAAAAAAAAAAATACATTTGCTAGTAGAGATTCTTGTTTGATACAACCAGATAACAAGAGTTTAAATCTGGAGAGGGTGGCCAACAGGTAGTATTTATGTTAGTGAAATCCCACTCCCCACCCTTAATAAGCATAATAAGCCTTAACATTTGATCCTTGAGCTTTTCCCATTAAGCTGGTTCTTTAAATTGCTTCAGACTACCATTAGTAGTAAATACAAGAAAACTGACATACTAGTCGAAGTATTTTATAGTAATATGCACCCCCAAATTTGTCTTCTCTGAAGATCAAGAGGTACAGTGTTGGTCAAATAGTTGATGCTTAATAAAGTGCATGTATATGTAAAAGCTGGGCTGAAAACCAGTTAATTTGGTTACCAAGATCAAAATGTACGTTTGTCATTTACTTGAAGTATTCACATTTAATCATGCTCTTATTAGAAATTCAGTATTTATTTCTCAATCACCTAATAAAGTTGAAATTATTTTAAAGTTATTATATTATTTTAAGAATTTAGTTAAAGAGCTCCTATCAGTTGGTTCACTTCCCAGATGCCTGCAAATGACTGGTGCTGGGCTGTGGCCAAAGCAGGTAGCCAGACACACAGTCCAGGTCTCCCATGTGGGTGGCAGGAGCCCAATTACTTGAGCCATCACTGCTGCCTGCAGTATCTGCATTAAGGGGAAGCTGGAGTCAGGCTGGTGCCACGAATGGAATCCAAACACTCTGATGGGGGCTGCTGATATCTTTTATTATTATTATTATTATTATTTGACAGTGAGAGAGAGAGAGAGAAAGGTCTTCCTTCCATAGGTTCACCCCCCAAATGGCCGCTACGGCTGGCGCTGCACCAATCTGAAGCCAGGAGCCAGGTAGTTCCTCCTGGTCTTCCATGTGGGTGCAGGAGCCCAAGCACCTGGGCCATCCTTCACTGCCCTCCCGGGCCACAGCAGAGAGCTGGACTGGAAGAGGAACAGCTGAAACTAGAACCTGGCGCCCATATGGGATGCCAGTGCCACAGGTGGAGGATTAGCCAAGAGAGCCACAGCACCGGCCAAGGGCTGCTGATGTCTTAACCTCTAGACTAAATGTTCCCTAAAGGTGAAACGATTTTATTGGGTTTTTCACTAACAGCAGTCTTTGTTACTTCTTAATGCCTTTCAGAACAAAAGAGATGAACACTTATTGAAAAAGAGAAATGTTCCCCAAGAAGAAAGTTTAGAAGATTCAGATGTTGATGCTGATTTTAAAGCAGTAAGTTACCTTGCTTTTACAGTAGGTTTAAAATAATTTTTATAGTAACCAGGAGAAATTAGCTTTTAACTTAAGATCGATTTCATGATAATAATTAGGGTATGATAACTCTAACTTTATAGATACTGTATTTAATAAATATAATTTTGCTAATAAAATCTGAACTACTTTTTTTCTTTTTAAGCAAAATGTAACACTAGAAGCTATATTGCAGGTATGGTATATTCATTTAGTATTCTCATTCTTAAATGTTTTTAAATTTAAAAAAAAATTTTTTTTCTGAAATACACATTTGGTATTACAGAATGCCACAAGTGATAACCCAGTGGTCCAGTTGAGTGCTGTCCAGGCAGCAAGGTAAATACAAATTTGTCCAGAGAATTATGTCATGCCCCAGATGACCTGGCTGATAAGCTTGAAGGAAGGAGTACGTTGTTATTTCTGTCATTTGAAAATTATGGCCATTATTTTCTTATTCTTTTTTTAGAAAACTATTATCCAGTGACAGAAACCCACCAATTGATGACCTAATAAAATCTGGGATTTTACCAATTCTGGTCAAATGTCTAGAAAGGGATGATAAGTAAGTATGGATTTGACTCCCTTCCCTTTTTTCCAGTTAACTTAAAATTTAGAATTGTTATGTAACCTGTGGATTCAATTTGGTGTTGCGTTTTTTGTTTTTCAGTTCTCATGCATTTCACTGTTATTTTCTTACTTTGTGATCATAGTCAGCAGACCTAAAATGCTTTTCTTTTTAGTTTCTAAAGTGTGTGTATATGTCTATATATACACACATATTATATATATATGTATGTGTTTTAATTTAATATATTTTTAGGAAATATTTAGCTTCTGTTTATTGTCTATTCTAGTTTATATCAAATATTTATAATATTTACTTGTTAGGGTTTTTTATCAGTAATATTTTATAACAACTCAAATAGCATTTGAGTCACTCTTTGCTTATGAGTCTATATATAGATTAACCTCATGGCTGAGTCAACATAAATTGTTTCCAGAACTAAGTGGCCCTTTCTTATCCTGGGAATATTCCAGCCTACTGCTCATCTTTTATGTAGTCTTTAACATAACTCCAGCCATGATTACTTATCCAATCTCATGCTTTTTGTTTGAGTTAAATTAAGAATAAAGGGGATGTTTATAATTATGCTGAAGAAAAGAGTAAAAACACCACTTAATATCTTAGGAACTTTGAGGTACTGGCCTCATTTCCATCTGTATTTAGAGATAGCTGGTATCATCTCTTAAACTTCATCAATTTGAATTAACTGGGGAGAATGTAAGTTTGAAATCCAGAATACTCAAACAAGTGCTGTATTTTGCATTTAAGAGCATTTAGAATGAAACTTGAGACAGTTTGCTAGATGTTGTTCAAGGACTTTTCAAGTGACTAGATAGTAATAGTGCTGTAGAAATGTCACCAGTAAGGGTTTTTAGCCTGTAAAAATACCTGCTGCTTGCATTGTGTGCAGCAACCCTTTTCAGCCCCCTCCCCCCAGGCCCTTAGCACTGTTTTGTTCTATCGTGTGTATTTTCTGTAACTCAGTTAACAGAGGTAAGTTTTGTTTCAGCTACTTACAAATGAAATTCTAGGGGCTGGCGCCGTGCTCACTTGGTTAATCCTCCGCCTGCGGCACCAGCATCCCATATGGGCACCAGGTTCTAATCCCAGTTGCTCCTCTTCCAGTCCAGCTCTCTGCTGTGGCCCAGGAAGGCAGTGGAGGATGGCCCAAATGATTGGGCCCCTGCACCCGCATGGGAGACCAGGAGGAAGCACCTGGCTCCTGGCTTCAGATCAGCGCAGCACCAGTCGTAGCGGCCATTTGGGGGGTGAACCAATGGAAGGAAGACCTTTCTCTCTCTCTGTCTGTAACTCTACCTGTCAAAAATAAAAAATAAAAAAAGATGAAATTCTATCCTACCTCTTTTATTTGGAGCCTCCTTTTTGTTCTTGGTTGTCATTTCTCCTTTTTTTCCTTTCTTCCTTTTCTACTCTTTCACCTAGACTCATTTATGAGTATTTTTCATATATAGCATGTGTACAGAAAAATAATACAGCTTAATGAATAATTATAAAGCACAGACCTGTAGAAAGCAAGAATAGAAAATTGTTGGGAACTTAGATCTGAGTTATGAATTTGTCATGGGAAGTTGTGTTATAGTGTAAAAGACTGTAGACTTCAAAGCTTAATAGACTCTGGTTTAAATTCAGGGTTTGCCATTGACCAAAACCCAAGTGGCTTTTGAGCCTTAGATACCTCATGTATAAAAATTAAGTTGTGGGGCTGGCACTGTGGCTTAGCAGGTAAAGCCTCAGCCTGTAGTGCCAGCATCCCATACTGGTGCTGGTTCGACTCCTGCTGCTCCACTTCTGATCCAGCTCTCTGCCATGGCCTGAGAAAGCAGTGGAGAGTGGTCCAAGTCCTTCGGCCCCCTGCACCTGCGTGGGAGACTGGGAAGAGGCTCCTGGCTCCTGGCTTTGGATGGGCCCAGCTCTGATCATTGCGGTCTTTTAGGGAGTGAATCCGTGGATGAAAGACCTCTTTCTCTCTCTCTTCCTGTGCCTCTCTGTAACTCTGCCTTTCAAATAAATAAATAAATCTTTAAAAAAAATTAAGTTGTTGTAAGGAATGGAAATGTTATGTACAAAATACTCTTTACAATACACTTAGGTTTATTTATTATTCACATTGCATCACTTTTTTGTACTATGTTTTCTCATGGCATATTGGAAGACTTTCTCTGGTGTTCTAATTATAGTTTCTTTCTTCTTTCCATTTTCCAACTCCTCTTGCCTTTTCATGCCAGACCAATAGCCTGCATAGCTCTCCTTCTAGTCTAAGACAACACTGATCTTGTTGTCCTTTCACTTCTCTTCTGCTTCTGATACTTTCTTGTCCCTTGCCTTCAGCCAGAATCCATCCTGTAGTTCTCACCTGCTGTTCCATTTTTCATCTTTGCTTTTTAACCTGCAGCATATATTTTCCATCCTCATACCTTGCAGTATGTGTTTATTCTCCTTAGAACCTTTCCTCCCTGGAGCTCTTTAACCTTTTAATAGTGGCAGCTTTACTTTCTTTCTTCAGTATTTACAGACTTTTCTTCCAATTTCTTAACCTTTGACTTTCTGAGTTTTTGCTGACTATCTTGGTATTCTGCTTAAGGAAATTATATTCTTTCATCTGACTATTCTGACTCAACGTAAGTAATTCCCCCCCCCCCTTTTTTTTTTGACAGGCAGAGTTAGAGAGAGAGACAGAGAGAAAAGTCTTCCTTTTCCGTTGGTTCACCCCCGAAATGGCCACTATGGCCGGTGTGCTGCGCCGATCCGAAGCCAGGAACCAGGTGCTTCCTCCTGGTCTCCCATGCGGGTGCAGGGCCCAAGCACTTGGGCCATCCTCCACTGCACTCCCTGGTCACAGCAGAGAGCTGGACTGAAGAAGAGCAACTGGAACTAGAACCCAGGGTGCTGGCGCCACAAGTGGAGGATTAGCCAAGTGAGCTGCGGCGCCGGCCCCTTTTTTTTTTTTTTAAAAAAAAAGACTTACTTATTTATTTGAAAGAGTTACAGAGAGGCAGAGGCAGAGAAAGAGGTCTTCCATCTGCTGGGTCACACCCCAAATGGCCCAGTGGCCAGAGCTGGGCCCAGACGGAGCCTGGAGCTTCTTCCAGTCTCCCATGTGGGTGCAGGGGTCCAAGCATTTGGGCCATCTTTTACTGCTTTCCCAGGCCATAGAAGACAGCTGGATTGAAAGTGGAGCAGCTGGGACTCAAACAGGTGCCTGTAAAATATGCTGGCACTGCAGACCAGGGCTTTAACCTCCCTGTGCCACAGCATCAGCCTCAAGTAATTTCCTTTTTAATAGATCTCTTTAACTTTTTTTGTCCATTCTGCATACAGTTGACTCTAATATTATTTTCTTTATTATTATTTTCATAGCACCCTATAATTAGTAGAACAAATGCCAAATTTTAAAGCCTAAGACTTGAAAAACACTCCTTACTCCCCTCTTCCTCCCCACCCCCACCCCCACCCCACCCCACCACCCACAACACACACGCACACACTCCTGTTACATTTTGGAATTATCTCCTTGGCTCTTTTGATCTATTTCCTGTCATCCATACAAGTGATCATTTCACTCATGATCTTTTTTTGTTCACCACCCCGTCAATGCCTGCCTTGTAAAATCTATTTTTGAAAGCTTAATTCAGTTTTCACTGTCTTTGTGAGGTCTTCCATCACTATCCAAAATTATGAGGGTGCTTCAGAATTTTATAAATACGAGTTTATTTTGCTGGAAAAATCATTTTGAATTCTATGAATATTTTTAGCAATATCATTTAAGTGAGATGGTGAGGGTCTCATTGATACCAGAAGTGATTCTATAAGTGCAAGAAATGTTTAGGAGGTAAAATTGACGTGATTCATCTGTTAGATACAGTGCCTGTGGGAATGAAAGAAGTCAAAGAGAATAATGACTAGTTATAAATTGCCACTACCAGTGGATCTAAAGGAGTGAGCTTACAGTGACTGGCTTTGGGAACCAGTAAGATACACAGGTAGAGATGTCCAGCAGGCAGTTGGATATAACAAGGTACAATCCAAGGACAGCGTAAGCCATAGGGATAGCCATGTAGGTCTGAGGTTTATAAATTTTAAGTGATAGTTATGTGCTGAAGAGATGTTTTAACTGTTTTTTGTTTATGTGTTTACAGCCCATCATTACAGTTTGAAGCTGCTTGGGCACTAACTAATATAGCATCAGGAACTTCTGCACAGACTCAAGCTGTTGTGCAGTCTAGTAAGTAAATTAAAGTCTTCATTCTTGGAATTTTCTTTTATGATGGTAAGGAAGTGGAGTTTTAATAAAGACTGAATTTTATGTAACATTTTTAAACTGGTGAATTTGCTTTTTTCCAAACAGTTATCATTAACTAATTTCAGTTATAGTCACTGGTGCCGGCTTTGTGGCATAGAGGGTAAGACAACTGCCTACAACATTAGGCAAATGTGAGTACAAGTTCATGTCCCAGCTGCTCCACTTCTGATTTGATTTCCTGCTAGTAGCTTGGGAAAGCACTGGAAGATGACCCAAGTACTTAGGGCCCCTGCCACCCCTGTGGGAGACCCAGATGAGGCTTCTGGGTCCTGGCTTTGATTTGGCCCAGCACTGGCCATTGTGGCCATCTTTAAATCCAGTGGATAGAAGATCTCTCTCTCTCTCTCTCTCCCCCCACCTTTCTCTGTAACTCTTTCAAAATAAATAAATGAGATTTTAAAAAAAATTATGGTTACTAAAAAGGGAGTGGAGTTTTATCTTTTAATTATATACATATATATAATTTTAATATATGTTTATATATTTAATATATAATGTATATATTATATATTATATAATATATATAATATTAACTAATATATAATTTCTATGTTATATAATATATACTTAATATATACTGTTTTAAATTTCTATTTCTAGTTCCTTCAGAGTGCTGAGTGGTTTATATCTTTAGGCTTATAACATATATATTTTTATAATTTTTCTTACCTTAAGATAGACTGGTAATTATTTGTGTATGGACCAAAGCTGACACATGCTCTTTGAAAAAACCCTAGATATCACCAAGTATGTTGTTTTTACAGTGTGAGACTTTAGGTAGTAAGCAAGGTGATTTTAAGTAGTATTTGATAAAGCAATGAAGTTATATTGAATCATGTAGTAAGAATATTATTCTCTTTAAACTCTTTTTCAGATATTTCAATAAGAAATGTCTAAGAAAGTTTCTAGTTCGGTGTTAACAAAAAGGGAACAAATTTTAGATTGGGACTTTGAATAGAAACTAGTTACGCAGAGTTTAATAACAATGGTTTATTTTTATTATTTATTTCTTGGTTATCTCTTTGTGGTAAGTGATACTGGTCTCTTTTCTATAGAAGTGATAAGTAAAAAAATAAGTTAAAAATGTGAGTCACTTAAAACCCTCATTGTTGATGGGAATGTAAAATGGTGTAGTCATTTCTCAAAAGGTTAAACAGAGTTACCATATGACCCACAGATCTACTCCTGGGTGAAACCAAGAGATAGGAAAACATGTCCACATATATTAAAAACATTGGTATTTATAGTAATCCAAATATCCATTAACTGAGATGAACAAAATGTGGATAACAGTGGGATACAATTTCAGCAATAAAAAAATAGTGAATTTCTGATATGTGCTGCAACATGGATGAACCTGGAAAACTTTATAGTAAGTGGAAGAAACCAGACACAAAAACCCTTGTAGATTATGATGTCATTTATATGAGATGTGTAGGGCTAGGGGAGTGCATAACAGAAGAGTAAGTTGGGAGGCAGCTGTCAGGGGCATGGAGTTGCTTTTGGGGGTGATAAAATGTTGTAAAATAAGTTTGTGACAGTGCACAACTCTGGAAGTACTAAAAATAATTGACTTATCCATTGAAATAACTTCTGTTGCACATATTTTGTCTAAATAAAGCTGTTAACAGTGTAAACCATGGTAGGCATTGTGGCACAGTGGGTTAAGCCACTGGTTGGGACACTGTGTCACATGTTGTAGTGCTGGCTCTGGTTCCAGCTGGTCAGCTTCCCATTCAACTCTCTGCTAATGCACACTGCAGGGCAGCAGTTCAGGTGGGAGCTCAAGTGCTTGGGTTCCTGCCGCTCACATAGGAGTCCACGGTGGAGTTCCAGGCTCTTGGCTTTGGCCTAGCCCAGACCTGGCTGTTGTGCTCATTTGAGAAGTAAGCCAGCGGGTGGGAAATCTCTATCTGTCTTTGCCTCTGTCGCTCTGCTTTTCAAGTAGATGAAAATAAGTCAATTTTTTAAACTGTGCATCAATTTTAATAAGAAAGTTAGATAATACAGGTATGGCATAAAACCCTGGAGGTAGTATACAATTGAAATTAAGAAAGTGTTCTTGGAAATAGGTGTAATGTGTAAGTTGTGTGAAGAGTAAGGATTATCATGACAAACTATTGTAAAATGCAAAAAGACTCGATGTGACATTAATCAGTCCTTTGGGTAATCCCATCTCAGGAATTGAAATTAATTGACCAAAGTATTACACAGTAAGTTACTTTTTTTTTTTTTTTTTATGAATTAGCAGCCTTTAGATACTATCAGTTCATGTGTTGCTTAACTATCACTAGAGGAAAAATACTGAAATTGATCATTTTTAGGGTAAAGATATTCACCATATTTATTCTTTCAGTGAACTGTAATTGGGCAACCACTTATACAATGTGTCAGGCTTTGTGTATTTTATCAGCATATTAAGGCTTAACTGTATAAACTCATCAGAATTTTTTTTCAGTATAAATATTCATTTTTCTTTTATTACAGATGCAGTACCTCTTTTTCTGAGACTTCTCCATTCACCACATCAAAATGTTTGTGAACAAGCAGTGTGGGCTTTGGGAAACATCATAGGTAAGTCCATTCAGGAGTGAAAAGACTACAATTAAGAATCTTAATTAACTTTTTCCTTACATTGGCATAGCCATTACACACTATGTTTCCTCTGAACTTAATGTGAGCTGATTATCTTTTTGCCATATAAATACGAACTTAAGGTGATGCCTCTCTGAAAAATATATACATTTGCTATCAGTATTGGTAGGTTAAATTTGTGTTCCCCAAATCAAAATCTGGAGAAACAACACTTTGACTAATGGTGAGGAAACATAGAGAACATCAATGTCCCAACATGAGCCATTGCATACATTTCAGACTTTCTCATCCTGAATGTAATTTTTTTTAAATACAATTTTCATTTCTGTAGGTGATGGTCCTCAATGTAGAGATTATGTCATATCACTGGGAGTTGTCAAACCTCTTCTGTCCTTCATCAATCCCTCCATTCCCATCACCTTCCTTCGGAACGTCACATGGGTCATTGTCAATCTCTGCAGGAATAAGGATCCCCCACCGCCTATGGAGACAGTTCAGGAGGTAAATGAAGAATTGTAAAGGCCAGATTTTCCCTATGTTTATGCTGTAGGTATTCATGCACAGGAAATGAAATAACACATACACTGATTTCATTGCAGGTGACATGCCATATTTAATTACTCCTGTGAAATAAATTTGAATGTCATGTGGTACCTGAAAGAATGTCAGTCTTCGTAATGCTTACTTTCCAATGATCTTTGTGAAAAAGAAACTTTGTAAAAAATCCAAACAGAAAAAATATAAAAGGAGAAAAAAAATTCTAAAATGTTCTGACTGCATTGCATTCATTGATGGTTTAATGCTTAAAAAAAAAGTAAATAAATAAGGGGTTGCTACATATAAAACTAGTATACTTACTATAAACAAATGTTCTTGAGTAAATTTGCCTTAAATTCAGTTGATTTCTGACAAAATTAATGTTCTTAAAGTGTGATACATTTTGTATTAAATCTGCTAATTAAAATGGTAAAATCACTCCTGTGTACATGTAATAGGTAAATAGATCTGCCTATTTTGAGTTTTAAAACACTCACCTAACTTTTATTTGTTTGACTATGTAGAGACTTGTTGACTCTATGTCTTTATGAGCCATAGCTTTTAGCCAGAGTTTGCTATCTTTGGTTGTTATGCATAGGTATGCAATGTGATTCCCTCTGCTCTCTCCCTCCCAGATCTTAAAAAGAGATTTGTAAGCTTTGAATTCAACAACCAAAGCTTTATGTTGTATTTCTTAATTTCATGACTAAAGCTGAAGTTAGAGTCTTTAATGTGACTCAAGTAGCTCATTAAATAAAACCTTATTTTTACTTTTAATCAGGTAAGTGAGACAATGATGATTAGTTTTTCCTAAATAGCTGTAACTATGTACTTGCATCTCCATTCTTCCTCCTTAGCATAAGTCATAAAGAAGTTCATTGAAAACGAATGTTTTTTCTTTAAGGTACATTAATCTTTGCCAGATTTGTTTGAATGTTCTAATTGAACATTTAAAACATGCTTTTGGCTTTTCCAAACTTAATTTATCAGATTTTTATCTTCCTAATAGACAAATTTAACATTGCCTTTCTTGCCCTACAAACAGTATTTAACTGCTTTTTCTGTCATGGTTGTTTAGTTTGACAAATACATAGTTATCATTTCTAGTGTTACCTATTGTTTATCTTCTTTCCTCAGATTTTACCAGCTTTATGTGTCCTCATATACCATACGGACATAAATGTAAGTAAAGCAGATTTTGCTCTTAATGGGACTGGAAGGGTTTTTAAATAATTTTCAGTATGTATTTTATCAACTTGTCAAACTTCTACAGTTTCTCAGTAATTCTCAAAAATAGGATAAAGGTTAAAGTAGCCTCATAGTGCATGTAATACAGGCAACAAAAATACTAACATTAGAGAAGTTATCACATGTACTTTATTAATTCATTTCATTGTTAAGTAGTGGGTTTTTGTTGTTGGTTTTTTGTTTTGTTTTCTTTTTTGACAGGCAGAGTTAGACAGTGAGAGAGAGAGACAGAGACAGAGACAGAGAGAAAGGTCTTCCTTCCGTTGGTTCACCCCCCAAATGGCTGCTACAGCCAGTGCGCTGCGCTGATCTGAAGCCAGGAACCAGGTGCTTCCTCCTGGTCTCCCATGCAGGTGCAGGGCCCAAGCATTTGGGCCATCCTCCACTGCCTTCCTGGGCCACAGCAGAGAGCTGGACTGGAAGAGGAGCAACCGGGACGTAATCCGGTGCCCTGACCGGGACTAGAACCCGGGGTGCCGGCGCTGCAGGCAGAGGATTAGCCTAGTGAGCCGCGGCGCCAGCTAAGTAGTTTTTTTTTTTTTTTTTTTTTTTTTAAGATTTATTTATTTGCTTGAAAGGCAGAGTTACAGAGGCAGAGAGACAGAGGTCTTCCATTTGCTGGTTCACTCCCTAGATCGCTGCAACAGCCGGAGCTGCACCCACCCGAAGCCAGGAGCTTCTTCCAGGTCACTCACACAAGTGCAGGGGCCCAAGGACTTGAGCCATCTTCTACTGCTTTCCCAGGCCATAGCACAGAGCTGGATTGGAAGTGGAGCAACCAGGACTCAAACCGGTGCCCATATGGGATGCCGACACTACATATGGCAGCCCTACCCAGTATGCCACAGCACCAGTCCCTGTCGCTGATTTTTATTTATTTATTTGAAAGGCAGGATAACAAAAAGAGAGAGACAGACATCTTCCATCCTCTGGTTTACTCCCCAAGTGCCTACAACAGCCAGGGCTGGGCCAGGCCAAAGCCAGGAGCTAGGAATTAATCGGGATCTCCCAAGTGCATTTGCTGGAAACTACCCTAGGCATTCCCACATGGGACATGGGTATACCAAGTGATGGCTTAATTTGCTGTGCCACAATTCCCACCCCAGTTTTAATGATTTTATATGGTATTTTTTTATTCCTGTTACCTGTACAATGATCAATGGAGCTTATTCCATTTTTTCTCAGCTCATACTCTCATTTTTGAATCTTTAGGTTTATGTTTTTTGCCACACTTGGGACATTTTTCACCATTGTTTCTTCAAATATTTTTTCCAGTTCCGCTTATTAGAAGGGGCCCGGATGGCATTTGTTAGATCTAATGATATTGTGCTAAAAGTTCCTGAGGCTCTGTTCATTTTCATCTTTTCATTCCTTCTTTTTCTATTACTAAGATCAATGGCTTTTATTGCTCTGAGTTTGAGTTCATTGATTTTTTTCCCCTGTATTTTTTTCTTTTCTGAAACTGCCTACCTTTGGTTTAGATATATTCATAATTGCTCACTGAAGCATTTGTTTGATAGTTATTTGAAAGTCCTTGTCCAGTGTCCTGTGTCATTTCTGGGTTGGCATCTGTTGATTGCCTTTCCTCTTTTGTGTTGAGATTTTTCCTGACTCTTGATATGGTAGTAGTTTTCAGTGTGGCTGTATGTTTGAGGTGTTAGGTTGTCTGACTGTGGTTTCTGTGTAAATCTTGTTACCTGTAACTGCCAGAGTGGTTGGTAGCCAGGCTTTGTTCACACCTACGCACCTGTATACCTCTGGCTGGGAGACCTTCTCACTGCCACATGGAGTAGTAAATGAACTCTACTCTTAGGCATAGCTTTTGCCCTCTCATTTTTTAAGTTGAAATATTTTTCCAGCCCTTGATCTACAATCAGATGTATTAAATGCTCACCATCAGACTCCCACTGACGTTTCCTCAGTCATTTGTTAGATGAAAGAAGCTTATACTCTAGTAAGGTTTTGGATAAAGGTAGAGCTAATGTTTTTGGCTTTGCAGGGTACAGTTTTGTGTGCCCCCCCCCCACCCCGCTCTTTTAAGATTTATTTATTTATTTGAAAGGCAGAGTTAGAGAGATTGATCTTCCAGCTGCTGGTTCACTCTCCAAATGGCTGCAGTGGCCGGAGCTGGGCTGATCTGAAGCCAATATCCAGGAACTTCCGGATCTCCCACATGGGTTCAGGGGCCCAAGCACTTGGGCTGTCTTCCGCTGCCTTCCCAAGCACATTAACCGGGAGCTGAATTGGAAGTGGAACAGCTGGGACTCCGACTGGCGCGATAAAGGATGCTGACACTGCAGGCCACAACATCAGCCCCCAGTCTCTGGCCTTCTGAGATAAACTCCTCACTCTTCTTTGAAGTCTCACACAGAGCTTAGGACAGGAGGTTCAAACAAAAACTAGAATTCATTTTTTTCTTTCCTTACAGGTAATTTGAAATTTCTAGTATTCTGACTTGCAGTAATGCTGAAGGCTTGGGTTGTATATGGTTTTATTTGCTCTTCTTATTTATATGCTTTTTTGAAGGATACATGATTTCAGGTGGCTGCTATTGTTCTAGGGCAGCAAAGTGTCAATAATACGAATCTTACATGAGACGAGGCTGGTGGTTGTATTCCTCTATGAAGACACCAGGGAAAGCCATGTACAAATTCCTTTATGTTGAATGAGTTCATGAAGTCTCTGAGCCTAGTTTTTTTTTTTTTTTAAATAATTAATTTATTTATTTAAAAAGCAGAGATATTTATCTGTTTAGTTTTTAATAGTCTGCAAAGTTGAATTACTAAGCATTTGAAAATCAGTAGAATAGGTACATAATCTTTTTAGTGTCTTCTAGACTTGAAGTAGCATGTTGCATTGACCTCATTCTTTATATGTTTTCATGTCATTATTTGGTTTCTGACTTCGGGAGCGGAAAGAATTTCTGTTCTGCCTTTTTTCTTTTTTTGTTTTGTAAGATTTATTTGAAAGGCAGAGTGCCAGAGCAGGGAGAGAGAGAGAGAGATCTTTGATCCGCTGGTTCATTCTGCAAGGACAGCTGGGTTAGCATAGGTTGAAGCCATAAGCCAAGAATTCCATTTGGTCTGCTTCTTTGGAAGCAGAAATCCAACTATTTGGGCCATCACTGATACCTCCCACGGTCATTAGCAGGAAGCTGGATAGGAAGCCAAGACTGGTATCAAGCATTCTTATATGGGACACAGGTTTCCCAAACAGTGGCTTAACCTACTACACCACAACACCTGCCCCTCTGCCTATTTTTAAAATGATTTATCTAATACATAAATGCTAAGATGGGATAAAAGTTGTCCCAGACTTCTATGTGTCAATTTTGTGCAGAGTGATCTGATACGGACTTTGAGAGAGGGTGTAAGGACCTACTACTTTCAATAGATTGATATTTTTGTTTACATGCCGAAAGATAAAACTTGGTTACCTTTTCTGTCACCACTTCTGAGATATGTTCTGTAGTTTAGGCATTGAAACAAATACATGAACTGGATATTCTGCTTTCCTTCCTGTAGATTCTTGTAGACACTGTTTGGGCTCTATCATACTTGACAGATGGAGGTAATGAGCAGATACAGATGGTTATTGATTCTGGGGTTGTGCCATTTCTTGTGCCCCTTCTGAGCCACCAGGAAGTGAAAGTTCAAGTGAGTATTTTAAATCTTTTTTACTTGTATAGAATTATGGCTGCTATAATTAGTTAATTTATACAACTGTGCTTAAATTCTGTCTATAAACACTTATTTTCCAGATTTTTCCCATAGTCCCTTATGATGATTTTGTTGATTTCCAAATATTTGTCTCCCTCAGATTGTTTGCTGGATTTCAGACTCATAGCTAGTTGATTCTGACCATTTAGACATCCTCTGAGAAATCCTACAAGCTTTCCATTGTATTCCAACCAGACAAAATTGAAATGATCTTCTCCCATGAACCTGTTCCTCTTCCTGTATCCCCTTTCAGTGAATAGCGTGGTCTAAGTTAAAAACCCTGAATTCTTTTTTTATTTTACATTCCATTATCAAGTCTTTTATGATTATTATTTTTTGGTATAGCTTTCAAATCTGCCTCTCCTTACCTGTATTGAGCTGCTATTTAGTGCAAGATTCATGTTTTGTGTATTTTTTTATACTTCTGATAATTCTGATAGCTGCTACTGCCCTACTTCTGCTAAAGTGACTGCAGCTCTTCTTTTAACATCTTTTTGTGGTGCCAATTTAGTAATAGGTAAAAATTGCTGTTTAAAAATAAATATTTGGTTTTTATTTTAATTCCCCTCTTTTTAAATTTTTTGCAAGAATTTTCACATAGTTTCTCCATAAAGTTCCATTTTTTTCTTGTGGGATTGCTGTTTAAAATTCACAGCTGCTCAGTCTGCTTGATGCCTAGTCTGAGAATGAAGAAAGTGTTCATCGTTTACCCTTTGCGTTTTTACATTTTCTCAGAATTATGAAACACATTGACTCAGTTTCATCATAAACAAACAAACTTAGAGAACATTTTATCCCCACTCTAGACGGCAGCACTCAGAGCAGTTGGCAATATAGTGACCGGCACTGATGAGCAGACGCAGGTTGTTCTCAATTGTGATGTCCTGTCACACTTCCCAAATCTCTTATCACATCCGAAAGAGAAAATAAATAAGGTAAGACATGTAATGTCCTCATCATTATATTTCTTGTTTTTTGCTCACCTCGTTTTTAACTGTCCCCTTGTTTCTTTGATATTCATTTGACTAATTTTCTTCAAAACCACTGTAATTAAGATGAGAATTGTTTTAAATGCCATCTGTAATTGTTTCTTTGAACTTTTTTAAAATTTATTTGAGAGGTACGGTTTTTTGAACTTCAAATTTTTCCTCTAAGAGGTTCCCGGATTATCACAGAATAAAAAGTATTTTTAGATCAATTTTTTAATTAAAAAAATATTTATTGAGAATCAGTGATAAAGGGAGCACTTCCATCCCCTGATTGACTCCCCAGATGCCTTCTGAGGCTGAGGCTGAGCTGGGCTGAGCTGAAGCCAGGAGCTGGGAACTCAACCCAGGGCTCCCCCGTGGGTGGCAGGAACTCATTTACTTGAGCCACCACTCTTGCCTCCCAGCATGTATATTAGCAGGAAGCTGGAGTCAGAAGCTGGAGCTGCGTATTGAGACTCATATAGGACGCAGGTGTCTTAACTGATGTGTTAAGTGCTAGGCTTTATATTTAAATAGATTAAATGCTGTAGACACAGCATTAAATTGGTAGCCCTAGGTGAGCGAGCATAGAAAATCTGCCACTGAAATGAATGGTATCCATTCTTTTTTTTTTTTTTTTTTTAAGATTTATTTACTTATTTATTTGAAAGTCAGAGTTTACAGAGAGAAAAAGAGAGAGAGGTCTTCCATCCGATGGTTTGCTCCCCAAGTTGGCCTCAATGGCCAGAGCTGTGCTGATCCGAAGCCAGCACCCAGGAGCCAGGAGCTTCTTCCAGGTCTCCCATGTGGGTGCAGGGGCCCAAGGACTTTGGCCATCTTCTGCTGCTTTTCCAGGCCATCGCAGAGAGCTGGTTTGGAAGTGGAGCAGCCGAGTCCAGAACCGGCGCCCATATGGGATGCCAGCGCTTCAGGCCAGGGCGTTAACCTGCTGCGCCACAGCACCGGCCCAATGGTATCCATTCTTAAAGAGAATTTAATCTCCCTATAAAATTGAGATCTAAAGTGGAGATCCTAAATTCAAAGGTCATAAGAAAGTTACTTTTTAAGATTTCAAACTTTATATATAAATCTATTGTTAATTTTGTAATACTTAATTCTTTTTATGTGTGGCTTTCTTCACATAGCATATTTTCAGAATCATTCATTTTGTAGCATGTGTCAGAACTTCATTCCTTTCTTTTTATTTATTTATTTATTTGAGTGGTAGAGATAGAGAGAAGGAGAGACAGAGAGAAAATTCTTCCATCCACTGTTTCACTCCCCATGTGGCCACAATGGCTGGAATGGGCCAATCCGGAGTGAGGAGCTTCGCCCCGGTCTCTCACGTGGGTGCAGGGGTGCAAGCACTTGGACCATCCATCCTCTACTGCTTTCCCAGGCCATTAGCAGAGAATTGGCTCAGAAGAGGAGCAGCCAGGACACTAACTGGCACCCATATGGGATGCCAGCATTGAAGGCGGAGGCTTAGCCTACTACTGATCCATGGTGCTGGCCCCAATGTAGTTTTGTTTTTTTGGTTTTTTTTTTTTTTTGACAGGCAGAGTGGACAGTGAGAGAGAGAGACAGAGAGAAAGGTCTTCCTTTGCCATCGGTTCACCTTCCAATGGCCGCCGCGGCCAGCGCGCTGCGGCCGGTGCATCGTGCTGATCCGAAGCAGGAGCCAGGTGCTTCTCCTGGTCTCCCATGCAGGTGCAGGGCCCAAGGACTTGGGCCATCCTCCACTGCACTCCTGGGCCACAGCAGAGAGCTGACCTGGAAGAGGGGCAACCGGGACAGAATCCGGCGCGCCGACCTGGACTAGAACCTGGTGTGCCGGCGCCGCAAGGCGGAGGATTAGCCTAGTGAGCCACGGCGCCAGCCCCCAATGTAGTTTTATCTGCCTAAATTGCTGCCATTCCCCAAACAAAGCAGAATTGATCATTTCTTCCTCTGTTTCATAATTAAATATTAATTATCTAATAATTAAAATAGTTGCTTGACTATATTTTGACGGCTAGATTTTTAATGAAAAGAAGGTTGTCAAAAATCATTTATAGATACAGTTGTTCCAGTGAAGATGATGAAACCAGAAACTTTGAGACTCTAGGCCAATTATTTTTTACTATAGAATTTTCCACAATATAAGGTGATTGTTATAGCTGAGTGTATCCATAATTGGAAACAGCTAAGAAATGAGGAAGCCAGATAGAAGTAAGTAGAGAGAGGTTTTGTTCTGTGATACAGTATGTCCTTAAATGAAAGTATCATAGGGGGAAAGGAATAAGTATGTATGAGATGCCTACTTGACTAATGGTAACTAATATTATAATACACCTATCTGTGGCTTGCAAGTCCTTTACGATTTGAATATTTGTATTCTATAAATACATCTTAGACTAGTTAGATGCTTAGTTTCTGTAGAATAGTTGAATTAGTATTTCTTGTGACTAAATGTTTGTAAAGCAAAGCAGCTTTATTTAACATAGTATTCAGAAATTCAATCTTATGTTTATTTCTGTCTTTCAGAGGGAGCTAATACAAAGAAATATAAGCTCCATAGAGATTTTTATGTTTTGTTTTCTCCTATATCATCATTCTCTAGAGAAATGCCTGGTGGCTAGTGGACTTACATATTATTGAATGATTAAGACCAGATATACGAGACCCAAATATTATAGATGGAAGTTTGCTTGTAACTCGCTTAAAATGAGAAGCTTTATGTAACCTAATCCTTTTTAGATGCAGTCTCTTTAACATGGGCAGCTTTGTTACTGTGTATGTAAGATATCTTAAAATAAAAATATAAAAGCATTAAAGATATGATTTCTCTCATTAAAGTGACCTGTATTTTATTCAATTAGGAAGCAGTATGGTTCCTTTCCAACATAACAGCAGGCAACCAGCAACAAGTTCAAGCTGTAATAGATGCTGGATTAATCCCTATGATTATTCATCAGCTTGCTAAGGTCAGTTATATCATGAGTTCCTTCGTGTTTGCTTTGCTGTTACAACCAAGGCTTTTTGGACAAAGAATTCATTTTATGATTTCTTTTTTCAACCTTCAGGGGGACTTTGGAACACAAAAAGAAGCTGCTTGGGCAATTAGCAACTTAACAATAAGTGGCAGAAAAGATCAAGTGAGTTTGACAAAACTCTCATTTTAATAGTGGAAAATATACTATTATGATGTTTAGGAGTTGCAAATTGTTTTTAAGCTCTGTCCTGTGGCCTTTTTGGGGGCAAGGTAATTATGTAAATAAAAATGCTTCTCTTCTGTTGCTAGGTTGAGTACCTTGTACAGCAGAACGTAATACCACCTTTCTGCAACTTACTGTCAGTAAAAGATTCTCAAGTTGTCCAGGTGGTTCTAGATGGTCTCAAAAACATCCTCATCATGGCTGGTGATGAAGCAAGCACAATAGCTGAAATAATAGAAGAATGTGGAGGTAAGAGTGGATTGATTGAAGACAAATCCTTAAGCACTAGAATTCTGAAATATTAGTTCCTTTAAGGTCAATTGATTAGAAAGAAAATTATTAGCATACAGTGTTGTTAAATGACTGAAGTATATTTCTCTTCTCTACTATTAGGATTCTAAGAAGATTTTCCAAAACACATTAGTCCATACTTTGTAAACATTGGTTGTGAAGGTCACTTTTCTAGAGATTGACATTGCTTTTTAATAGACACTATTACTCCTTTTTTTTTTTTTTTTTAAGATGTATTTATTTGAAAGGTAGCATTTGGGGCAGGGTAGTGGGAGGGTGAGTAGAGAGAGAGATTGTCCATCTGCTAGGCAATCTGAAGCCAGGAGCTTCTTCCACATGGATGCAGGGACACAGTATGTGGGCCATCTTCCACTGCTTTCCCAGGCGCATGAGCAGGGAGCTGGATTGGAAGTGGAGCAGCCAGGACTTGAACTGGTGCCCATATGGGATGCCAACACCACAGTCCCTCACTTAATCCACTATGCCACAGCACCAGCCCCGTCACTAATATTCCTTTTGAAGTCAGTGCATGGTAACAAATTAAAAGGTTTGCTGGGGGCAGTGCTGTGGCGTAGCTGTGAAGCCACAGCCTGCAGTGTTGGCATCCCATATGGATGCCGGTTCTACTTCCAATCCAGCTCTGTGCTATGGCCTGGGAAAGCAGTAGAAGATGGCCCAAGTCCTTGGGCCCCTGCACCTGCTTGGGAGACCCAGAAGAGGCTCCTGGCTTTGGATGGGCGCAGTTCCAGCCATTGTGGCCATTTGGGGAAAGAACCAGAGGATAGAAGACCTCTCTCTCTCTCTCTCTCTCCCCCTCCCTTTCCCTCTCCCTTTCCCTCTCCCTCTCCTCTCTCTGTGTAACTCTTTCAAATAAATAAATCTTTAAAAAAAAAAAAAAAAGAAAATGAAAACAATAAAACAAAAATAAATGTGATAGTAACATTTCTAAAAAAAAAAAAAAAGCTTTGCTAACCACTGCAGTAGATAAAGCTTTGTTTAACCCAGCATTTCTCAAATTCTTTGATAATGAAACAATTTTTTGTTTGTTCTATCATGTAGTTTAATAGGCCCCACTTTGGGAAATACTGTTTCATACTGTTGGAAGAGGTTAATGGTTTCTGAGTCATCTAGATAGTTTGTTTCCATCTTCTCAGTTTAATGGTTTTTAGGTTTGCCACAACTGCCTGATTGAGTTAGTACTACAAAAATTATGTTGAAATTTTAGTGAGAGTGCTCGCTTCGGCAGCACATATACTAAAATTGGAACGATGTAGAGAAGATTAGCAAGAAGTTTTAATGAGAAAGAACTGTGATTTTGAAATACTGTATTATTCTCTGGTGATGAAATACAAAACATTTTTAAAAATCCTATTCTTAAAGGTACCTATTCAATAATGTCATGTTCTGTATTTTACATTTTACTGACTGCTTTGTAGGAATATTCTATCCATTTTTGAACAGAAAACAAATGCATCCTGGAATATTTAGTACAGATAGTGCTCTTTAGAACAGGAAGAAATTATTCCAAGAATGTTAAGTCTTGTCCAAGGTGACAGAAATGTATAGTTAATAGAAGCAAAGTTGAAATCCATTTCTTCTTACATATTAATTCACTGTTTGTTACTGTTTTATGATGTTGCTTCTTTCTGTGAGAATAATAATTAGGATACATTTATTTAGGATTTTATGATATACTTTACATCCATTATCTTTGACAAATATTTTCCCTTTTTTCTGGTTTGTATAATACTATGTAAATGGGGAAAATACAACTATAACCTAGTAAAAAAGACAGTTCAAGGAAGAATACTGCTAAAGTTTTAAATGTATAAACTTCAGCTTCTGATGCATGGAGTTAAGTGTATTGGAAATATATATGAAACCATTCTGTCATTATTGGTCTAAAAATTATTTCCCAAGTTTTATTGTAACTAGGTCATAAGAACCCTATTTACTTTTTTTAAAAAGAAGTTTTTAAAATTTAAAACTCTTTTCTTCTTTTTGTACCAGTTTTTGAGTTTCTAAAATGCTTTTATTTTTTTTTTTTTTTAAGTAATAGCATTCAGAAAGTAAAGAGAAAGACCCAAATTACTTTATGACATAGTATGATGACATTATAGCAGTCTGGAAAGACTTCAGATCTTACTGTCACTAATCTTCCCTATAACCTAAGTCTGTTGACATCTGTGTGCCACACTTTCATCTGTCAAATGGAGGGTTTGAGTTTTTCAGACTGCCTGCCTCAGGGACCAGGGTAACTCAAGAGCTTCTAAGGAAGAAGGAATTAGTGGCGTACTGGTCCCCAACCAGAGAAGCTCAGGTTTTTACCTGTTTTGTTTTTCTAATGACAAACTGTCATCTTTTGTGGGGTATAGGGGTGTCCAGAATTCCTTAGTATTTTCCATGATTAAAATGAGCACAGTTTTGATCATTGTCTCTTTAATTATTTTTATAAGGTTTGGAGAAAATTGAAGTTTTGCAGCAACATGAAAATGAAGACATTTATAAATTAGCATTTGAAATCATAGATCAGTATTTCTCTGGTGATGATGTAAGTATATATTAAAATATGTCTGCATATAAATTTGAACCTCTGTGAATTTAGTTTTCTTTTTATTTAAGGAAACGTAAGTTTTCTTAAATTTATATTCTATGTATATATACTTATGACTTACATTTATACTATATACTATTAAATACTCCAACCAGTAACTTCTTTTAAGTACTTTGAAAGTTCATTTTAAGATAAAATTATAGGCTGGCGCCACCCGGTCGGGGCGCTGGATTCTGTCTCGGCTGCCCCTCTTCCAGTCCAGCTCTCTGCTGTGGCTGGGGAGGGCAGTGGAGGATGGCTCAAGTCCTTGGGCCCTGCACCTGCATGGGAGACCAGGAGAAGCACCTGGCTCCTGGCTCCTGGCTCCGGATCAGTGCGGTGCACCAGCCGCAGCGGCCATTGGAGGGTGAACCAACGGTAAAGGAAGACCTTTCTCTCTGTCTCACTGCCCACTCTGCCTGTCAAAAAAAAAAGATAAAATTATAGAAAGTTCTTCAGGGGTTTTTCTACTTACTACTTTTTGAATTCTTTATTTAGTGGAGGATTAAGCTTGTGATTATAAAGTAAATTGAAAGTATATCTCACAAAAATTAAAAGGAAAATAAGAAAGGAAGGAGAGTGGGAAGTATCATTACATTCTTAAGCCGCATATATGAAATCTGTTCCCTTTATAAATAAATTTTAAAAAGAAGCAATTCTTGTTGCATTTAGAGTCTATTAACTGGGAATAAATAGAGATTATACAAATAATGTATAAATTGGTTAAATAAATCTGCAGAGATACAAGAACTGAAGAAAGAGGCAGTTTTTAAATGTGTGTTCACTTTTGAGTTGTTATGTTTCTTAACAGAATTATTACTGGTTTACCCAAGTATGTTCATGTGGTTAAAGCATTCTTAGAAAATTCATTCCTAGGGGGTAAAAACTCAGTACGGTTTATACAATAATGGTTTGGTATCATAACATAATAAGGGCATTTGTTCTTGCTTTTTATAGATCGATGAAGATCCTAGCCTCATTCCTGAAGCAACACAAGGAGGTACTTACAATTTTGACCCAACAGCCAACCTTCAAACAAAAGAATTTAATTTTTAAGTTCGTTTGAGTGCAGCATCTTTCCCACATCCAATACGAAGCACCACCAGATGGCTACCAAACGATAAGAACAACAGCAGCAAAAGGCTCCAAAAACACAACATGCCTCTTCTTTTGATGCTTCTAAAGCAAGCCATGTCTCAGTCACTTTGCAGTTGCCAAAAGTCACTCTCACATGGACTGTAAATGCATATGCATGATTTCCTAAACTGTTTTAGAATTCTCCTTAACAATCTCAACTACCCTATTTTTCCTTGTTCCCTGGTGCCACATGCTGACAACTGCAGTCTCCAGTTTAGAATATTCCATAGTGGTGGCATGTCAGCTGCCCACTGATACTCCTTTGGAAAATGGTGCGCTGTGGATCAAGACACTTTGGTATGATGCATAATACACGTTGGAAGACTAAAGAGGTGCAGTACATTCTGAGCCTCCATCATTGTCCTCCACAAACATATTTTCATATTCTTTATGTGGAAGAATAGATTTTAAAGTACAAGCCAAATGATTTTCATTGGTGGAACTGACACAAAAAAAGTAACTTAAAAACAAGAAACTTGGTTATTGATTAAACAGCAGATAAGTTTTAAAAAACTGTACTTCATCTACCAGTAATTGATGTCTTTATTATCTGCCTCAGAAGCCAGGGTTGGAGGAAGAACTCTAGATATGGATGATAATGCTTTCGCCATTATACCTAATTTTTGAGAACAGCAAACCCTATTTGACCACTCACTTCAGCCTGTGTGTTCCTGCTGTTTTGAAGTAATCAAATGCTGTGCATGGTATTTTACCTGAGCTGCAACCTGTTACGGACTTGAACTTCTGTTTAAGTTGAAAGCAAGAGTCCCTGACTATAAAGGAAAACAGAAAGCAAAAAACAAAACTGCAAAGTTCTAAAATACCCATTGGTGATGCTTAACAAAACTTGCTTTCAGCTTTCAGGAGTTAATATTTTTGTTTTAATTTGATAATTGGATATGGTTGATTTATATTGGGTTTAAACTGTGGAGCTTTCATGTTTACTGTAATTTAGTCTTAAAATATTTTTTACTTAGTAACCAGTGCTTTTGATAATGTGGTTGGCAACAAACCAGCAACTATTTAGAAGTGTCCTAAAACTTCATTCTTTGAGTATTTGGAATTCAGATCCTTCTGTAAAAGCATCTACACATATTAAAAGATTCAGATGGGGATCTAAGTAGAGGAATAATCTGCAGTTCTTTAACACAAGCCTGATTTGCAGAGATCTTTAAGTAATTCTGCAAAATCTGGTATTACTGTGTAAAGTCATTGCTTTTGGTGAATTGTCTGACCCAGTTATTAATGAAAGACTATGGATTTGAAATTTTTTTAACTAAATAATTTGTGCTGTCACAGAAATGGTTTTGTTGCTCTTGTTTACTGGGTATAATTTCCCATTGCATTGATGTGAAAGGATAGAAAAATCTAACCTAATTCAGTTATCCCATGGGGGTGTATTTACTGTGATGAAGATGAGACAGATGCCATCAGAGCTTTGTGAATCAGCTGGGGTGTTTTCACTGATAAACAACACATAGCGGGTGTGCATTCATTACAAATATATGTATCTGCCAAGGTGGAGCCACTTTAAAGAGTGAGTTTTGTCTTGTATCTAAAGTCGATACAAGCGTATGTTTAAACTGCAAGATTTTTACTTGCTAGAGAATCTGTTTTAATATAGTGGTTTGGCCTCTGATTATTTATAGGTTTTATAAATTTTAGAATCAATTTCTCTTTAAGGTGGCTCAGATTTTTCAACTCTTGTGCACATAAAATTGAGTTGAAGTTCATTGTGCCTTTTTTTCTTTATCCAAATTTTGAGTTAAAGCTTCATATGGTAACTGCATCCTGTTCAGACACGCTCGTCTAAATTTTTGAAACTGCGTGGTGTTCACTAAAAGTAGGAATAACAAAGTCAACACAAATTAAGGTCACAAACTTCGGTGAAACCCTTAAAGTCCAAATCTTCTTGATATTGTGAATTGTACCCCTTCTAGTTTAGTTTCCTCTGGATTCTCCATACTTACCTGACAGTTACCTTTTAAATTTTGCACACACTGAGATTAAAATTGGGCCTCTACTGCGACAATTCCTGTTCTTCTTGTGTTTAAGTGCAAACTAACATTTATTAGTGAACATTAGCATCAAGTAGTGCAGACGTGAGTATGCATTTGCTTGATTCAATTTGTTGTGACCTTACCAGTTTTGAATTGGAATTGCACCATTTCGTAGATAAAGGAAACTAAATATATTGCTGCACTTTTAAGTTTTCAAAACAGTGTTTAAAAAATTGCATTGTTTTTATTTTTTTTAAACTCAGTTAAAAAAAGACTAAAATGTTCTTTCAAAAGAGGCATCTAAATGTGTTCCTAATTTTGTATATGGGCTTAGGTTTTGTAACCAATAAAAAAAAAAGCTGCTATCAAATATGATAAAATACTGAATGTGAAAAACTTATTTCTGAAAATAACTTAATTGTTTAGCTTTGTTTTCTGTATGGTTATATTTAAATTTGGAACTGTTTTTCAAATATCAGCCATAGTGGAAGTGAATCATGAATTTCTCTTTCATTGTATCTTAATATTTCTTTCCCGCTATAACAAACTGGGGTGACCACTGTGATGCTAGATGTGAGAGTATTTGGTGACAAATAAGTACGAAAATCTACATTAATATCTTAAGCTGCTGCAACAAAGTACCACAGACATTGTGGCTTCAATGAAGTTGATTGTCATACAGTGCTAGAGTCTAGAAGTCCACAGTCAAGGTGATGGCTAGGCCAGGTTCTACCTCAGAAGGCTTTTGTGGAGCAGATCCGACCTTCCCTGTGTGTTGGGTGCAGGCAGTCCTTGGCATTCCTTGGCTTGCAGCAGCATCACTCTGAATTTCTGCCTCCGTCATCACATGTCATTCTCCCTGGTTATGTCAGAGTTAAACACTGCAGCTTAGGAAAGGCCATTGGTTTGAGAAGATGTTATGATTGTGACTTTTCATGAAATAAAGAAAAAAAATCAAACCTTATTTAAGATCTTCCAAACCCTTGAAAACATGTAACTATGGAAATTATCAATGGTGATAAGACTGAAATTTTTAACCTGTTAGAAATTTTGGCTGTCAATGAAATAGATTAATTAGAAAAACAGGAGTAGACAAACTTTTCAGTATAGAAATATTTTGACTTTTTTGTAATGTCATGTCAAAGACATCTGTGTGATAGTGCTCACATAATCTTGCCTTCATTTTCTTCCAAAAGGTCATCCTTTTAAAGAGATTAATTACTTAATTATTGTAGGTAAACAACTGACACTCATGAACATCAGTTGCCTTACTCTGATGGTTAATTTTTTTAACCCTAGTTGAGCTGGGGAGTTTTAATTAAATCTATTTGTGGAAAAGGAGTCTAACTTATATATATTAAGCTATGATCCTAAGGCATATAACCCAACGAGTGTTCTGTGTAACCCACCACATTTGTTTGATGTTTAAAAGGAACTTTTATACGAGTGTAGTTGATTAGAAAGCTGAAAAGCAATGGTAGAATGATTCTCCAGAAATACTATATATAGAATATCCAGAGAAGGTGTTTGGGAAGAGGGATGTGGGAAGGAAACCTATTCCTGCTGTTCATTTGCCCATGAAATCCCCGTGATAGCTAACTTTGGTCTAAATCAGGGTTTCTCAAACCCCGCATTACTGACATTTTAGGATAAATAAAAGTTCTTGTTTCGTCCTATGCCTTTGAGGACGGGAGATTTAGCAGCACCCTGGGCCTGCACTCCCTAGGTGTTAGTAGTACCTCTCCCTCCCTCAGTCCAGACAGTCAAATGTCTCCAGGCATTGCCAAGTGTTTGGTAGGCTCAAAACTTCACCTGTTGTGAACTACCAGCCTAAATCAATTCCTGTAGAAAATGCCACTCAAATGAGTCATTTGATCCTCTTTAAGAACAAAAAAAGGCCGGCGCTGCGGCTCAGAGGGCTAATCCTCCGCCTTGCGGCACCGGCACACCGGGTTCTAGTCCTGGTCAGGGCACTGGATTCTGTCCCGGTTGCTCCTTTTCCAGGCCAGCTCTCTGCTGTGGCCAGGGAGTGCAGTGGAGGATGGCCCAAGTGCTTGGGCCCTGCATCCACATGGGAGACTAGGAGGAAGCACCTGGCTCCTGGCTTCAGATCAGTGCAGTGCACCGGCCGCAGTGCGCTGGCCACAGCGGCCATTGGGGGGTAAACCAACGGAAAAGGAAGTACTTTCTCTCTCTCTCTCTCTCTCTCTCTCACACACTTTCCACTCAGCCTGTCAAAAAAAAATAATAAAATAAAACAAAAATTATGTATTTCAAAGGCAGAATTGACAGAGCTTCCAACTGCTGGTTCACTCCCCAGATGGCCACAACAGCTGGGGCTGGGCCAGGCTGAAGCCAGGAGCCAGAACTTCATCTGGGTCTCCCATGAGGGACTCAAGTACTTTGGCCATAATTCTCTGCCTTCCCAGGCACATAAGTAGGAAGCTGGTTTGGAAGCAGAGGAGCCAGGACTCAAAGGCAAGTAGATACAGGACCTAGGATTCCAAGCAACAGTTTCACCTGCTGTACCCACTCCAGTCGTGACTTTTTGTTGTTGTGTGAACAGTCCTAGAATTTCCTCAGATGCATAAGATGAAGAGAGACAAAAAATGTGCGTTCTTTTCATTCTGAGCTTAGGAAAAATTACAGGCAGACCTAAGCTCATGGCCTCAGTCACGGGGACTCTAGGTAGTACTGAGCGTCGTCTGTTGCAGAGGACTTCTGATAGAAATGGAAATAAGGAGTAGCTCGTTACTTTTTAAAATTTGTTCTATGGCACAAAAACAGGGTTGTTTGAAACATTGCCCAGATGTGTTGAGTGATCCATAGCAGGGCGCTTTTTAAACACTTTTAATTGAAGATCGTTACATTTGCTGGGGAACACTGGACTAGAGAATCATAGCATAGTTTGAAAATCACTTTTTGAAGCATTGTGAGATTGGCCCCATCAGAAGATGTACAGGTTTACGAAGTGATTCAAAGCAGAGGAAATATGGCTGAGACATGCTATAAAGGAAGTGTTCCCTGCAGGGAATTTCTGCTTCCTCATCCCCCTTCCTCACCCTAACATTGTCATCTAACTCCTTGAGTCAGCTGTCGAATCCAGAGACACACGTGGCCTTGGGTATGTGAACGTCTTCATGCGGCAGCAGTTGTACTAGGTGGTAAGTAAACAGCTTTATGCCAATATAACAATATAAGCCTAAGGGTTACAGAGTAAATGCATGCTTTCAAATGTTTTAAAGATAAAATCAGATTTTTTTCAGTCATGGAATAGGAAAGAAAGTTAAGCATATGAGGTGCTCACTGCAAGGGAGTTAGCTCTACTTTGTAGCTGGTTTCAGTTGCTGCAGAGTTCTCAGTGTGAACAGAAGTCCCCTCCCTTAAATGGCTATCATTATAAATTAAGTATTTTTGGTTGAAAAAGTTCCCAGATAGGGGAACCGGTGCTGTGGTGTAGCACGTAAAGCCGCCACCTGTAGTTCCAGCATCCCATTTGGGTACCGGTTCAAGTCCCAGGTGCTTCACTTCCAATCCAGCTCTGCTGTAGCCTGGGAAAGCAGTGGAAGATGGCCCAAACTCTTGGGCCCCTGCACCCCTGCACTCCCACTCTAGGTGGGAGACCTGGAAGAAGCTCCTGGCTCCTGTCTTCAGATTGGCCCAGCTCTGGCCATTGCGGCCACTTGGGGAGTGAACCAGCTGATGGAAGATCTCTCTTTCTCTGCCTCTGCCTCTGTAACTGCCTTTCAAATAAATAAATAGATATTAAAAAAAAAAAAAAGTATCCCATATGGCAGAAGAACCATCTTGATTGCAAAGTTGCTGGACCTGGTTGCCCCTGTCGGCTTGATGTATTCCGAGGAACCCAGCAATTGAGTGTGATGTGGCTAGTTTCCAGGTCCAATTGAATGGGAACATCCCATTATCTGAACACTTAATTTTTTTTTTTTTTTATTTGACAGAGTTATAGACAGTGAGAGAGGGAGACAGAGAAAGGTCTTCCTTCCGTTGGTTCACTCCCCAAATGGCCGCAACGGCCAGAGCTACTCCAATCTGAAACCAGGAGCCAGGTGCTTCCTCCTAGTCTCCCATGCAGGTACAGGGCCCAAGCACTTGGGCCATCCTCCACTGCACTCCCGGGCCACAGCAGAGAGCTGGACTGGAAGAGGAGCAACCGGGACTAGAACCGTCGCCCATATGGGAGGCCGGCACCGCAGGTGGAGGATTAACCTAGAGCGCCACGGTGCCCGGCCCCAAACAATTCTATTAATGTGGGAGCGAGTACTTCCACCTTCATCATAATTAAATTTGTGGTCTTACAGCCTTGACTTTGTCATCAGCCCTCTTTGACCCAGTGCTTAGGCATCTACCCTTTTTCAAATCTAAATACAAATTCTTAAGAGATCTCATGTTACTGGTTTCAACAGTTTTCCTCTTAATAAGATTAGACTGTTGTCTGTAGCCTTTCTATGTCTCAGTCTTACTAAATAAAAACTTTGACTCAGTTTTGAGAAACATTCAGATACTGAGCACTGTATTCCATGCCGAGTATTGTGTGAGGGGATAGTATATTTCAAAAGGATCACAGGAATAACAAGTGTTAGAAAACAGAGGTAGGGGCCAATGTTGTGTAGCAGGTAAAGCCGCCATCTGCAACATTGGCATCCCAGGTGGGCATGAGTTTGTGTCCTAACTGTTCCACTGATGATCCAGCTCTCTGTTAATGGCCTGGGAAAAGCAGCAGAAGATGACCCAAGTGTTTGGACCCCTGCCACCCACGTGGGACACCCCACTGAAGCTCCTGACTCTGGCTTCCACCTAGCCCAGCACTGGTCATCTGGGGAGTGAACTAGCAGATGGAAGATCTGTCTGTTCCTCTCTCTCTCTCTCTCCCTCTCTGTAATTTTGACTTCCAAAATAAATATTTTTTTAAAAAATGAAGTATACAGTCATACCAAGTATTGAATGGAATTGGCCTAGTTAGGAAAGGAACAATCAGGCTGATGGTGAACCCTCACTAAGTGCCAGGCACTTTTGAGAGCGTCAACTCAATCCTCTTGACAATTCCGTGTAGAAGGTTCTGTCATCAGGCGGAAGTTTTCCCCGAAGTCACACAGCCAACTGGTGAAAATCAGGAATTCAGTAGACAGACTGCAAAATCTGGTAGCAGGAAGATTTATGTGCAAGGGCCCTGTGGAAGCACCATGGGCCTTCAAGGAAGTGAAAGGAATCAAGTATATCTAGATTGAAGATACAATGCAGGCGATTAGCTAGGGGCAGAGGAGGGCCAGAAAGGCTGAGTAGATCATATAAAGGATTCTGATGTTTTAAGACCAAAGGAAAACCATCATTAAGCTAGAAAGATGGCAGAATGTTAGGATCACTAGCTGGGAAGGCAAGGACAGGAAGGCTTAGCAAGTAAAGGGCCCTAGTCACCTTGGTGTGATCCCCACAGGCAGACTCTGGTCCGCAAAGCCCATGGGAGCAGGAGATGCTTAGCCACTAAAATAGCAGCTGGTGAAGCCTTAGACCGCAGCTTGGTGGGGAGGGAAGTGGGATGATTTTCACCTTTCTGGACTGCCATGAGTGGGAGTACTGAGAGAGGGAAGCCAAGAATCAGAGTGGGGTAGGAGGGACTGAGCTCAGCAGGGTTGCCTGGAGGCATCCAGAGCACAAATGGGGCAGTTGGGAATACTGGTTTGCATTTCGGAGGAGAGGACCAGAATAGCAGTTTAGGTAGTCTGCATGTTTGGTGGTCACAAAGCAGTGAGAGCTGGGTGCCAGACTTAGGGAGCTCCAGCATTCAGTCGGCAGCTTGCGAAGGAAACGGGATGGCTAGGAAAGTAGAAGAGAACCAACCCTGTGTGTTCTCAGAAGGCAGGTTTCAGTACCCAGTGGTCAGTCAGAGGACAGGAAATGACCCCTGGGCTTCTGATGGCTAAGTCACCGATACTGAGAACTGAACCCATGCGGAAATGAAGACAGAAGCTGGGAAGGTTCAAGGAGCAGGGGCAGAATATGAAGACAGTGGATTTAATCAGTTGTGTTTGTTTTCATTAGGTTGCTTTTTGCCCTGAAGGGCAGGAGAACAGAGTAGTTGCTAAGGGAGGATATGGGGACCACCCAGCTGAGAAATGAGTTATGTTAAGTATCGCTAAGACAAGAGAATTGCAAGCTCTGGGAGAGAACAAAGCACGGGTGGCAGGACTGGCCATACTCCTCCATTATGCAGTTATGTAATGGGGTAATTAGTATAAACCACACTCTAATAGGTGCCAGGGATGCAGCAGGAAACAAGCCAGTGACATCCAGTGACAACCCCTGGCTTGTGGAGCTTACTTGCTAGTGGCAAGACTTAAATAAATATGTAGACAATTTCATTGCTGTGAATGGCTATATAAGAATAGTACAGGTAGTGCCTAGGAGGAAGGACAGGTACCAGCAATTTTTTTCCCAATTGTAAGATACACATAAAATTTACCATTGTTAACCATTCTTTTTTTGAAAATTTATTTACTGGGGAGGTGGTTTGGCGTAACTGGTTAAGCCACTTCCCATGACAGATGGAGTTCGGCTGCTCTACTTCTGATCTAGCTCCCTGCTAATGCGCCTTGAAAAGCAGTTGGCAATGACCCAGATGCTTGGGTCCCTGCCACCCACCTGAGAGACCCAGAGGAAGCACCTGACTCCTGGCTTTTGTGGCCCTGTGGGGTGTGACCAGCGAATGGAAGGCCTGTGGGGAGCAGGGTCTGTCTCCGGCAACATGGCGGGGCGCCCGGGAGACAAATAAGTACTGAGACTGTGGACTAAGACTAACTCTATGCGCCTGATCTCCCACCATATGGCGCTGAGAGGGAGTAAACAAATCTTACACAGCTGCTTCGTTAATTAGCTGATTCCCGATCCAACCTCTGATTGGAGGAAAGCGGTGTGCTCAGCACGTGGGCAGCGGAGCACAGATTGGTGGGAGAGGACTATAAAAGGTGGAGAGAGACAACATGTGGGCAGCGGAGCACAGATTGGTGGGAGAGGACTATAAAAGGTGGAGAGAGACAACATGTGGGGGCCCCCCTGAGAGTCTGTCGGAGAGCTCAGCTCGTTGGTGCCGCTCCTCCGCGAAGGAAAGAAAACAGCGTCCAGTGTCGCTCCTCCGTGAGTGGGGGAGCGACAAGACCTCTCTTTCTCTCTCTCTCTCCCTCTCTCCAACTCTGCCTTTCAAAAAATATAATAAATTTATTTTGAAAGTTTCACAGAGAGAGCCTCCATCTGCTTATTCACTCCCAAGGTGACCACAACAGCCAGGGCTGGGCCAGGCCGCAGGAGCCAAACACTGCTTCCGGGTCTCCCACGTGGGTGCAGGGCCCAAGCACCTGGGCTGCTTCCTTTACTTCTCCCAGACCATTAGCAGGAACAGGTTCTGGAGCCAAGCAGGCGGCGGCTTTACCTGCACAGCCCCAGCCCCGCTGTAACCGTTTTTAAGTGTACAAGTCAGTGTTCAGTACTGCACGGGTCCAGAACCCTTTCATCATGCACAATTGAAATTCCTAGCCATTAAACTCCCCTCTCCCCATCCTGGCCTCTGATAACCACCGCTCTGCTTTGTGTTTCTGTGAATCTGTCCACTCTGTATATGTCGTATACGTGGAATCCTTCCGTTTCTTTTTTGTGACAGCCTTATTTCACTGACCTCATAGGGTTATTGTGAAGTTAAAATGATGTAGGTTAGCCAATATGACTTACTCGTCTCCCCCACATTTCCTTGGGTTAAGAAAATTCTTTTTAAAGTTATTTTTTTTTATTAGGCAGAGCGAGTTCTCATTCACTGGTTCCCTCCTCAAATGCCTGCAGCGCTGGGGGTGAGCTTCCCGGGGGCAGGAACTCTATCCAGGTTTCCCACGTGGGTGGCAGGGACTCAGCTCAGGAGTGCATTAGCTGGAAGCTGGATGGCAGCCCCAGCGGGTCGGGCCCTGTGATCTGGGGCTCCCGCGTCCATTGCTGGGCTACCTGCCCACTACTGGATTTTTGAAAAATGGAACTATGGTCAGAGTCGACCACAAGGCTTTAAAAAGTCTGCTGGTGGCTAAAAATGCTCTTGGCTCGCATCCCTCTGGCAAGACATACAAGCTCAAATTTGAACCTGTTGTCCCTAAATCGCTCCCCGGTTTATTGACACAATTTCCACCACCTGGACTTCGTAGCCTCAAGTATTGAACCTTGTTGAAAGAAAAAAAAATCGAACTGTATCAAAAGGCGTAGATGTATCTGGTGGAGGCGGCCCAGCGGTTTGTCAGCAAGATCGCGACCCTAGGAACCTCCCTCCATCCGTGGGACTGTGCAAAGCCTTTGCACTGTGCAAATGGGCCCCGAGGCTGGCGGGAGGGGTGGCCCCGCCCCGTCCCGGCTGCTTGGCCCCGCCCCGGCCGCCTGGCCCCGCCCCGGCCGCTTGGCCCCGCCCCGGCCGGCTCTCCGGGCTCGCGCTTGCCCCCGCGCCCGCATCAGGATCGGGAAGCATGGGCGCCGGCTGGGAGCTGGGAGCCGCGGCCAGCCACTCGCTGCTGCTGTGCGCCGCGCTGCTGGCGGCGGGCTGCACGCTGGGCCTGCGCCTGGGTCGCGGGCGGGGGCCGGCGGACCGCGGGGCGCTGGCCTGGCTGTGCTACGACGCCCTGGTGCACTTCGTGCTGGTAAGTGCCATCGCCTCCGGACCCTGCTGGCTCACCCGGGGACCCGGGGAGCTTCCTGACCGCGGCCGGGGAGAGGAGCCCAGCGGCCTTGTGCGGCGCACGCGCGCCCGCCCGCCTCCTGTGGCGCGAGTGCGCAGGAGGCCCGGGACGCACCTTGTGGCCACCGGGCTCCCGGCCGCTGCGGAAGCTCCCTGGGCCTCCAATTTGGGATTCCCGAGTCTGAACGGAGAGCGCCGCCACTCTAGTGCTTAAAAACGGACACCCCGGAGGCTGTGGGAGGGATTTCTCTGAGGCTCAGGTTACTTTGATTGTAAACTACTCGAGGCCACCACCTGGTCTTTGTAACCTGGACGCAAATGCTGAGCTGAAAAGTTGTGAACATCCCAGGGGGAGCTCGCGGGGTGGCAAGGCCGTTGCCTGAGGTTCAAGGCCCGCACGAAGACCCGCAAACCGAGCCGTGTCTTAATAGTGAGCATCATGTATCAGGTGTCTGCTGGGTACCAGGCACAGTACTGACTTCACAACACCGCTCAAACTAGTTAAGGCTCCCGCTTGACCGAGGCGGACACAGGCCGCCTGCAGAGTGAGTTGACCTAACAGGGCCACGCAGCTGGTGTATTCTGAGTTCCTTTAGTCTGACTCCAAGCCGCGGGCTCTGTATCACTGCAGGCTTTAGAAAAGCGCTTTTAAAAGCCCATTTTCCAAGTTGCCGGCAGGACTTTTTAAAGAGGAATTCTGTTGAAACGCCTCTCCCACCTCCAACACACATACACTTGTAAAACCTATGACAAAATATCTTTTTTGTAAATTTGACCTAGCTTCAGTCTAGACAAGCCTGTGGCTTATGGATGCCAAAGTTTATAGTATTGAGAAAGGGAAAGCCGTGTTCCTGACAATCCCGTGGGTGGTAGATGTTTATCAGCTGTGTATGTGCCCATAGCAGATGTTGCTGGCATCTGAGCTCCCGTCTTTTCTACCATATAGACAGTGAATGTTTCCCTCGACTCCTTTATGTATGGAATTGATTTTTAAAAATATTGATTGATTGATTTGAGTGAGAGAGAAAGATCGTTCATCTGCTGGTTCACTCTCCAAATGGCTGCAACAGGCAGGTCTCGGAGCTGCTTCTAGGTCTCTTGCGTGAGTGGCAGGGGCCCAAGTACTTGGGCCATCTTCTGCAGCTTTCCCAGGCATGTTAGCAGGGAGCTGGATCACAAGTGGAGCAACCAGGACTCACATCTGCACCTGTACAGGATGCCAGCTTCATGGGCGGTGGCTTAACCCTCTGTGTCACATGCTGGCCCCAAGAAAAATTTATATAGCATATTTGAGAGCATACCCATCTGTCCACCGCCTAGCAGGAGATGAACTCCTTTTCAAGCGCAGATCATTACAGGTGACACAGCACGCATTGTGGCACCCTGAGGTGCCAGATGTTCCACTTCTCAAGGACTGCTTCCCCCATTTGGCCTCATCTCGTGTCATTTGCCCCTGTGAGCTGCGGGGTGTTCTATGCGATTACTACCCCTTAATTCTCTCGGCTTAAGACACACTTTTTCACAGCCACTGTGGGCTGTTTGATTGCTATATGAATGTCTCTGAAAATGGAGTATGTTTTGCAGTCGGTGTTAAATTCTGATCATCTATGCAGCCCTTGTCAATGGACGTATTTTATTTTTGTTCTCACAAGCAGTGCTTCACCAGCGTCTTTATACTCACAGTGGGAAGGGTACTTGACTTAGGCAGTTAAGACTCGCGAGAGACCCGCGAGAGAAGTGAGTGCCCATGTTGTCTTTGTTGGCAGTTTATTGCCAGAAGACCTGGCAGTGTGGAATGAGTGAGACTGGGATGCCATGCCTTGTGGAGGACTGGAGCTTCAACTCACTTGTTCACCAGAACCTGAGCTGCCTTTCCTTGCCCCTGGGGAGGACATGGAGGGGAGAGCTGGCTGCCGTGGCATTCTGAGCTCCCCTGTCGGAGGGGTTCGAGCGCAGCAGGCAGTCCGCCTCCCACAGGCCAGCCAGAGTGTGTTCACCTGCGGCTCCGGCACTCCCCTTCAGGTGGGGCTGTTATGGCCGGGGGGGACGGCAGGCTGACTCTCTCCCTCTCCCCACCAACCACCACCGTGTCCAGGAGGAGCCCTAGAGAATGGAAATATAGACAAATGTTTGGCTGAGGTTGTCAGAGGTCATGGCAGGGAGGTAGGGGGAAGGCATGTTGGGTGCTGGTGAGAGAGAGAGAGAGAGAGAGAGAGAGAGAGAAAAAGGTCTTCCTTTCATTGGTTCACCCCAGGAGCCAGGTGCTTATCCTGGTCTCCCATGCGGGTGCAGAATCCAAGCACTTGGGCCATCCTCCACTGCACTCCCAGGCCACAGCAGAGAGCTGGACTGGAAGAGGGGCAACCGGGGCAGAATCCGGCTCCCCAACTGGGACTAGAACCCAGGGTGCCGGCGCCATAGGCGGAGGATTCCAGCCAGGCGCTCGGGCTTTGTGACTTTACCCTCTTCTGCAATCCAAGTAGAACTTTGTAGGCATGGCTACAAACGGGTGTGTGTGTTGGAACATCCTGAAATCCAGATTGACCTGAGCTCAAGGTTTACACTAGGAGGAAGTGGAGTGTTGTAGGCAGGCATTTAGGATAAAATTGATCAGGTTTGTGAGCTGGAAGACCACGCCTTCACCACGCCCCTGTGTGACCTCATGCCCCTACCTGGCCACACCTGTGTGCCCACCTGCCAATCAGACTAATTAACCACTCCCCTTTGGAAGTGGATTATAGGCCCGGAATTGGTGGACCCGGCCCTTTTTCCCTTTTGCCATTAGACCCTTGCTGCCCTGCACCTCTGAGGCACGTGGCCTTTGGGCCACCCGCCCCAGGCTTTCTGGCCTGCATACTCCTCCACATGGCTGGCTCCCATGCTCCGTTTGAATCCAGATCTCCCTCCCTCTTAGGTAGGGCCTGCACTCTCTCACTGAATAAAAAGCTTAAAACTCATCATGCTGCCTCTCCCACTTGTGCCTGTATTCAGAATTCTTCTCTGAATATTAGGCAAGAAACCACAGGCTTATTAGTATTCCAAATTTATTAATAAGCGCCCAGTAACAGGAGGAGTGGCTTTCAAGGGAGCTTGCGTGGCAGGTGAGAATTTGAACTTCACTCTGCTGTAGGAAGCCGTTGAAGGATTTTCCTGCTTACAGCTCCCATGGCCCTTGTTATTTCCTAAATGACTAGAGCAAGAAGGTGAAAGCATTTGGCTTTTGTCCTGGGTCCCTGAAGCAGCGTTAGGACAGTTTCTGAGCAGGGAAAGCCACAGTCTTGTGCTGGAATGCTGGGCGCCGTAGTCCCTGGGAGGGGGGGTCTCTGATCTTCTTGCCTGCCTCCCTTTTGCTCCCAGAACGGGTCCTGGGAACCAGCATTTCTCTTCTCCAAGACAGGTCATAGAAACAAAAAAGACGCTATATATATATAGTTTCCCCTGCCCTTCTCTGACCTGCCGTGCCTGGGTCGGTGATCAGAGCCCGTTTCTGGGGAGAGAGGGTGGCACAGAGGGGCCAGGAAGGCTCCCACAGGTCTTGCCATCCATCAGCATTGGCTCACCCGCTTTCTCTCTGCTCATGGTCCACGCGGATGCCCACGCCTCCGCCATGAGGTTTCCATAAAACTCGGAGTTTGGGCGACTTCTGGACAGCAGGAGATGCAGCTTCAGTGGGGAGGCTGGGATCATTGCATGGAGGCCCCGGAAACTCAGACCAGGGCTCGCAGGTCACCTGGAGACGCGGGAGGCTGCCCGCGCTGCCCGTGTGGGTCTGGCCGTGGGAACTGACCTAGTCCTCCACAGTCTGGCCTGATCGACCTCTGATAGCGTGTTACTGTCGCTGTGGAGTTCTGCTTAGGCTTGCCCTTCAGGGTGACTGACAGCTGTCACTGAAACCTGGGCTTCCAACATCTCTGCATCCATTCTGCCTTAACGAGTGCGCATGCATGTGCGTGTTTAGGGGGCTCCTTATGAAGTCCTGAGGCCCACGGTTCCTACACAAATTAGCTGCCTGTGAATGTGTGTATTTTGGGCATTGCCCTTTTCCAGTTAACATCACTAGCTGTCATTCACCCTCGCTCCTATAATTGCAGCCTGAGACCCTGAGGCTTACCATTCCTCCTCCCCACACCTGCTTTATCTTTAGGGGTGAAGCGCTGGCCCTCGCTCCCCACTGGCTTCTCTGGCGTTGTCATCTCAGTTTTGCTGTAAGAGAAGGACCCTCTCCAGTGCCCATGCTGTTTGGCAGGCTGGTGAGCCACTGTCGGTGTAGCCACATGTTGGTGTTGCAAAGCTTAGAAACAGTGCTGAATTGCAGAAGGATCAGGCCATCAAGGAGAGAGGCGCCTTTCTCTGAAGGGAGGAAGGAACCTCCACTGTGATATGGCCTTGACTAAACAAATTCAGAGTTGGTGAACTCAAGGGGCTTCCATAGCCTAGACAGCTCATAGCAAGAGTCTCGGGTGATTGCTGACGTCATAAATAAGAGTGCCAATTGTTAAATCAACAACGGGAGTCACTGGGTTCATGCTCCCCACGCAGGATCTCTGTCCTTAATATGTTTATCTATGAAACTCAAAAACAACACTACTAGTTGAACAATACCCTATACCTGGTTCAGTTGTGTGAGTGCAACCTGTTGAAATCCCTGCTTAGTATATACTAAATTGATCTTCGGTATATGAAGGTAACTGAAAATGAAACGTGATGAAGGGCGGGATGGGAGAGGAAGTGGGTGAGGGGAGGGCCACGGGAGGGAGGGAGGTTGGTGGGGGGAAGCCACAACAATACAAAAGATGCATTTTATATTCTACTTAAAACTATTGGTTGAGCTCTGTAACTAATACACAATTACTCTTAGGTGTTTAATCAATGCTATAATTAGTACTCAAATAGTATTTTACACTTTGTGTTTCTGTGTGGGAGCAAAATGTGGAAATCTTTACATAACATACGCTAAATTGATCTTCTGTATATAAAGATAATTGAAAATTAATCGTGATGTGAAGGGGAAGGGGAGAGGGAGTGGGAGAGGGGAGCGTTGTGGATGGGAGGGAAGACACGGGGGTGGAGGAGGCTATTGTGGTCCATAAGCTGTACTTTGGAAATTTATGCTCATTAAATAAATTAAAAAAAAATTGCATTGTAGACAACTCTAATGGTCCATCCCTCCACAGAAACTTCAAAAATTTCAAGCTTAAACTATCACAATCAACTTTGTCACAACAATTGAAAACTAAAGGTAAAACAACCAAGCAAATGTTTAATCAGCAAGAGGGCAATTTATGGTAACAAAGCTTTGGAACACGATTGTCATTGTTGCTGTCTCCAGGGATCCATGGTGATCTTGAAGGGGTAAAGCAACACTTCCAGTGTGAACCCTGACACCTGGTCCAGAGGGAGGAGAGCAGTCCTTAATGACAAATAACCGGCTTTATCTGTTCTGATCTGTCTGGGAGCTGTCTGAATGACAAACTCTGGCTCTTGTCTTTATTATACCTAACTTAGGTAGTTAATCAGCTGAAATTAAGGTAGATGATTATTCTGAATTATCCAGATGGGATTTATGTAATCAAAAGAGTCCTTGAGAGGTAGAAGAGTTAATGCCAGAGTGGTACAGTGTGAAAAGACCTGCCTAGTTTTGAAAACTGAAGAAGGTCACAAGCACAAAGTGTGCACGGACTCTAAAACTGGAAAGCCAAGAAAATGTGTTCTCCAAAACTCTTAGAATGAATGCGGTCTTTCCACGACTTTGATTTTTACCCAAGATGAGGAAGAGAGGAAATTCATGTTTTGCACAGCTGGGAATTAAGTCTAATGATATTTAAGATGCTTTTTCCAAGTTCGACTCATTTTAGACTTCTGACCTCTAGAACTGTGATATATTCTTGTGTTGTAATAAACTTGTGTTGAAGCACAAAAAAAAAAAAAAAAAGAAAAAAAAAGAAAAAGAAATAGTGCTGAATTGAAAGCCCAGCAGAGAGCGATCCCAGTGACCCGCCACCAGGAGGGGAGGGTGGGCAGCCCTCGTTCTTGTGCAGACCAAAATTCAGTCTGTTTTCTATTGTTCTGGGCAAGACAGCGTGACCTCGCGGTAGTGATGGCTACCTGTGAGCCCAGTGTCAGAGTTCCGCATTTCCACACATACCTGAGTGGCTGCTTGGGTACCAGGTCCTCTGCTGGGTGCGGACAGAAATGATGTCTCTGCTCCTCTCAGCTTAGCGGGTAACAGTTTCTCTCTGGTGCCTTCCTGTGGAGAACAGTGGTTACAGTTTCCCTCTCAGTGTGAAATCCACAGGAGACAACTCTTGCAGATGCAGGCCGGGAGAAGCTTCGTTGCTTGGAAAACACATTGGTGTGCTTATTTCTCTCTGACAGCAGGAACCATATAAGTATTTCTCCTTTTTCACTCTGGATACTTGGAAGCTCAGAACCACATTGAAGCTGTATAAGAACAACAAAAAGTGGGCTGGATATGCGAGAATACTAAAGAAAGTTCATGGAAAGTGGAATTAAGAGATCAGTTTATTTTGGTACCAACAATGTTGAATCAAATCTACATATAAGGAGTCTTCGAAAAGTTCATGGAGATATGCATCATGAAGAAGCTATGCATGGGTTTCAGATTTTTTGCATCAAAATAAATTTATTTAATTCCATCTTCTGTGAACTTTTCTTATTTGAATGGCAGAAAACAAGAGAGACAGAGATCTCTCATCTGCTGATTCACACACCTCCACCAAGTACCCCCAGCAGCCAGGGCCGGGCCAGGCCAAAGCCAGGAGCGGGGACTTAATCCGAGTCTGCCACATGGGTGGCAGGGATCCAACTGCTTGAGGTATTTCTGCTGTCTCGGAAGGTGCACATTAGCAGGAAGCTGGAGTTGGACGTGGAGCCGGGACTTGAACCCAGGATTCTGGTACTGGATTCAGACATCCCAAGTAGCATCTTCACTGCTGTGCCAAATGCCTGCCCCTCCATGAACTTTTTGAAGTACCATTGCATATGCTGTTATTGACTCTTGGTCTGGATTCTTACTCATTATATTTTTTCATAACTAGTATTTTGAAGTTCTGCCATTTTGTTGAATGTTTTTTGTTGTCATTGACCTAAAATTTTCATTTAAAAATGTTTATGTATTTGAAAGAACGACAAAGGAGGAGAAGGAAAGAGAGAGACAGATGGACATTGGTTTACTACCCAAATGTCCACAACAGCCAGGTCTGGGCCAGGCTGAAACCAGGAGCCAGGAATTCCATCTGGGTCTCCCACATGAATGACAGGGACCCGAGTACTTGGGCCATCATGTGCTGCTTTCCGAGGTGCATTAGCAGGAAGCTGGATTGAAAGCAGAGTAATTTAGGGCCAGTGCCATGGCTCACTAGGCTAATCCTCCGCCTGCGGCGCCGGCACACCGGGTTCTAGTCCGGGTCGGGGCGCCGGATTCTGTCCTGGTTGCCCCTCTTCCAGTCCAGCTCTCTGCTGTGGCCTGGGAGTGCAGTGGAGGATGGCCCAAGGGCTTGGGCCCTGCACCCCATGGGAGACCAGGAGGCCTGACTCCTGGCTTCGGATCAGCGCACAACCATTGCAGGGTGAATCAATGGAAAAGGAAGACCTTTCTCTCTGTCTCTCACTGTCCACTCTGCCTGTAAAAAAAAAATAAAAAAATAAAAAATAAAAGGCAGAGTAATGTGGACTAGAACTGACACCATAATACGGAACGTGAGTGCCCCAAGCAACAGCTTAACCCCCTGTGTCACAAAGCCCGCCCCTACTGCATGAGACAGTGTATAAATACTGCAAAGAGTTTCTTAAAAAATTTAAATTTTTAGTTAGTTTTTAACAGATTTTATGTGATTTGTGAATACAGTCCTAAGAGCGTAATGATACTTCCTTCCCCTCCTCCTCCTTCCTTCTCCTTTTCTTTGTTTTTAGTTTTTGAAATAACATATTTTAAATTTACAGTAAAAAGGCTTAATGCTTCACTGAGTAAGAAGTTTAATAAGTAATAAGCCAAAAAACCCTAGTGTAGTGGGCATATAGACAACAGCTATAAACAATATTGAAAAATGACCATCTTGCCCATATCCAGCACCAAAATATATTTTCTTTTTAAGTGAAAAAGATTCCCAGGGACAGTATTTCAGCCCCTGTTTTTTCTTCATAGCTCTAAACACAATTTGTAACTATTTTATTTGTCTTGTCTCTAGTACTTGGCGTGGTGCTGGTTGGTAGGATCTATTTATATAATTACTAATACTAAATGAAAGGCTTATCCTGTCCTTTTAGTTTATAGTAGTTATTAGTGGCTTACATTTAAGCTTAGAATTTTTCAGATAGCTGAAATGTCATTTCCTTGTTAGACAATCATAGTCTTTAAAAAAACAAAGTTTAAATTGTCTCTCTTCTTGACTATTTTAAAAATTTATTATATTTACATATCTAAAAGAAAGAAAAAGATAAAATTACTCAGAGAAGATTATTGTTAGTATTTTGGGGAATAGGGTCAATTCTGGAATTTATATAAAAATATATGTCTAGATACATATTTTTCATGACACTTTTTCCCAGAAAAGAATTATACTATTCGTGAGGCCAGCCCTGGGGCATAGTAGGCTAAGCTTCTGCCTGTGGTACCGGCATCCCATGTGGACGCCAGTTCGTGTCCTGGCTGCTCCTCTTCCAGGCCAGCTCTCTCCTATGGCCTGGGAAAGCAGTGGAAGATGGCCCAAGTGCTTGGGCCCCTGCACCCGCATGGGAGACCCAGAAGAAACTCCTGGCTGCTGGCTTCAGATCAGCCTAGCTCCAGTTGTTGCAGTCATCTAGGGCATGAACCAGCAGATAAAAGACCTTTCTCTTTGTCTGTAACTCTATCTTTTAAAGAAATAAATTTAAAAATCTTTAAAAAAAATACTATTCATTCCTTTTTTTAAAAAAAAAGTTTTAATTATTTTATTTATTTAAAACACAGAGTGACAGAGATGTTCCATCTGCTGGTTTATTCTCCAGATGGTCACAAGAGCTGGGGCTGGCCAGGCTGAAGCCAAGAGCTAGAAGCTCCATCCAGGTCTCCCATGTATGTGGCAGGGGCCCTAGGACTTAGACTGCCTTCCGCTGCCTTTGCAAGCACATCAGCAGGGAACTGGATCTGAAGTAGAGCAGCCAGAACTCAAATAGGCACTCCAGTACGAGATGCTGGTGTTGTAGGCTGTGACTTAACCTGCTGCACTATAGACCCAGGTCATACTATTCATCCTTAAAAAATATTTATGGGGCTGGTGTGTTGTGGCATGGTGTGTTAAGCCACTGCCCTCAACACCAACATCCTATAGGGACACTAGTTATAGTTAGTTATAGTTATAGTTATAGTTATAGTTATATAGTTATAGTCTCTGCTGCTCTACTTCCCATCCAGTTCCCTGCTAATGCACCTGGGAAAGCAGTGGAGGATGACCCGAGTCCTTGGGCTCTTGCACCCATGTGGGAGACCCAGAAGAAGCTCCTGCTTTGGCATGGCCCAGCCCTGGCTGCTGCTGCTGTTTGGGGAGTGAACCAGGAGATGGAAGATCTCTCTGTATCTCTGCCCCTCTCTGTAACTCCGACTTTCAAATAAATAAGTAAATCTTTTTTTTATTTGTTTATTTATTTGAAAGTCAGAGTTATAGAGGGGATGGGAGGAAAGGAGGATAAGGGGGTGGGGGGGGAGAGAAAGGGAGAGAGAGAAAGAGATACTATCTGCTGGTTCACTCCCCAGTTGGCCTCAATGGCCAGGGCTGGGCCAGGCTGAAGCTGGGAGTCAGGAGTTTCATTCAGATCTCCTATATGGGTGGCAGTGACCCAAATGATTGGACCATCTTCTGCTGCTTTCCCAGGCCATTAGTAGGGAGGCAGACCAGAAGTGGAGCAGCCTGGACTCAAACCAGTGGCCATGTGTGTTGCTGGCTTTGCAGGCGGCAACGTTACCTGCTAACCCACAATACTGGCCTCGTCATTCTTTATTTTACCATTGAAGTGTGCTTTATGACTTCCCTGTCACCGTCCTTTGACTAACCCTCTAACTTTAAGTAACTGCAGAAGATCCCACTACAGTTCCTGTAAAACTTGTGTATCTAATCTCTGTGTGTTGGACTTCCCAGATTTCTTTCTGTGGTTGACCACGTATAGAGAAGGCTCTCTGCCTTACCATGCACTTGTTCCATTGTTTGCTCGGGATGATTCCTGGCAAGAATTGCTGAGGCTAAAGAAAGCCACTGTGTGTGTGTGTGTGTGTGTTTAACTTTTATTTACTTCATTTTATTTGAAAGGCAGAGAAATGAAGGCAAACATAGAAGTGGTTCACTCCTCACATGTCACAAACATCCAGGGCTGGGCCAGGAGCCTGAACTCCACGCAGTCTCCCACATGGGTGGCAAGAGCCCAACTGCTTGGGCCAACACCTGTTGCCTCCCAAGGTGCACAGTAGCAGGAAGCTGGATCAGAAGTGGGAGTACCTGAGGCTCAAATCATGCACTCTGATGTGAGGTGCAAGCAGCATAGCCACTGTGCTGTACACCCCTGAAGTCCCTTTTCCAAACTTCCAAATAATGGGACCCACTTCAGTCCCCGTCGGCTGTGTTCTCCCTCTCATGGTAGTGCCACGTGCGTCCTTTGTGCGCCTTCTGTCTTCTTGGCCTGGGTGGCTCTTGATGGCATGTCCAGCCACTGTGAGAGACTAACTCTGACTTCATTTGGACCCAACCAGATGGCACCAGCTCTCACTGGCCTCTTTCCAAGGCCTCCCGGAGGCTGTTGAGTCTCGAGACCCTCGGGCCCACGGGGTGAACCTTTGACAGGTGGAATTTGGGAGCACAGAAGCCTTCCTTCTTCATCTCCCGAGGTAGACTCCCTGGGGATGCAGTAGTTGATGCAAGGTCTTGAAAACTTCAGGAGACATTAGCTGGCTTGTGACCAAGCAGCCTTACAATGTTACCCAGCTCAGAGGTGCTGCTGGTCTCATTTCCCATTTCCCTCACGCCTGCCTCCCTGGGACAGCAATCCCCATGGACACGGGAGCTTATGGCCTCTGCTTTCTACGGGAGCCAGCTGTGGCATAGAAGGTGAAGCCCCTGCCTACAGTGCCGGCATCCCATATGGGGATCTGTTCAAGTCCCTGCTACTGCTCCACTTCCGATCCAGTTCCCTGCTAATGTGCGTGGGAAAGCAGTAGAAGATGGCCCAAATCCATGGCCCCTGCATCCACGTGGGAGACCCCAAAGAAGCTCCTGGCTTCGACCTGGCCCAGCCCCAATTGTTGCGGCCATTTGGATGGAAGATGTCTCCCTCTCTCTCCTCTCTGTATCTCTGTCTTTTAAATAAATAAAATATTAAAAAAAAAGTTGTGGGTATCACTGAAACCACTGTACCAGGATATTTACAAACAACAGCGTGAATAAGTGCCCATGGAGCAGATTTATCTTTATAAGTTTTGAGATCCAGAGTCAAAAAGCATATCTGAGGAGACAGGTGTTTTACAGCACAAAATGAGTTGTATGTGGAATCGCCCGTTTCTTTCTTTTACTTAAATTGAAATGCACTGAGTTGGCAAGCGGCTGTCCTGTTAGGAAATTCACTTCCGTCGTCCAGGGTCTCTTGGGAGCCCAGGAGGCTCACGTGTTTCCCAGAAGCAGGGGGAGGGACCTGCGTTCCTTCCTGATGATGGCTGATACCCTCGCTAAGGCCTGCTGCGCTGTTCCTGTGTCAGGAGTTGGGAGAGGAAGCTGGGGCTGGATCCCAGGGTGCTCCTCCCGTTTTTATGAGGCTGTTTGTCTTTTCCTCCTAGATCTGCAAGAAGTGCTCATATATTAGTAGATACAATTTTGCTGCTTTTCTGGGGAAGGGATGAGGAAATGTTATCTCAATCCCAATTGTTAACTAATCCATTCTCATTCTACTTGCTGGGAATTCCCTTTGTCGTATACATGGATAATTCAAAAAGTTTGTGGAAAATGGAATTAAAAGATAAGTTTCTTTTGGGCCAGACAATTTTTGAAATCAACACATAATTCTTTCCATAATCTGCATTTCCCAGGAAATTTTGAAAGACCCCTGATATACAAGGTTTCAGAAATTTTTGTACCAAAATAAACTTTTAATTCTATTTTTGATGTATTTTTTGAAATACCCTTGTACTTAAATGTTTTATATGCATTGATATATTCAGGGATTTTTAAATTTAGTTCTCTTTGATGATTCTTTTGGTTCTGGTTCTGTGCACACTGTTTTTGTTATTTTAGCATTATATTTTTGTCATTTTTTTTAAAGATTTATTTTATTTGAGAGGCAGAGTTGCAGATAGAGGGAGAGACAGAGAAAGAGGTCTTCCATCCTCTGGTTCATTTCTAAATGGCTACAATGGCCACAGCTGAGCTGATCCAAAGCTAGGATCCAGGAGCTTCTTCTGAGTCTCCCACGTGGTTGCATGGGCCTGAACACTTGGGCCATCTTCCAGTGCTGTCCTAAGCGCATTAGCAGGGAGCTGGATTGGAAGCGGCACCCATATGGGATGCCAGTGCTTTAGGCGGAGGCTTAACCCACTGTGCCACAGCACCGGCCCCTTAGCATTATAATGTCTCAATGTTTGATAAAGTATATTTCTCCCCATCATCATTTACAAACACTTCAAAAATGTATTGATATCATTCCAGATGAACTTTAGATTTAATTCACCATGTTATAATACTCGGTATTTTGATTTGTGATTTTCTGAAATTTCTAGATGAGTTTGAGGTTAAATGATATCTTTTAATGTGGTGTTCCCCCATGTAAGAACTGAGTGGATCCCAGTTTGTGTAAAGCTTGTTACACAGTCTCTCAGAGTTTTTTTCTAAACATTTTATGGTTGCTCTATTTCTCCTTTGTGTTTGGACAGATCATCATTACAAGTGAAAACTACGAGATGTAGATCTGCATCTGTAGGGAAAGCAACCACTTTCTAAATTCTCTTCCCCACCTCCACCAGTGTTGTTGAGCTGACAGCTCTGTCCATTAGCATGCGCCCGTTTTGTGTTCAGGTGCGTGAATTTGCATGATACCTAGTTGTGCAGCAACCACCACAGTCTGGCCATACAACCTTCCCATCCGGTTTTGTTTTTTTTTTTTCTTCCTTCCTTTCTTTCAGATTTATTTATTTATTTGAAAGGCAGAGTTACAGAGAAGCAGAGGCAGAGAGAGGTCTTCCATCCACTGCTTTACTTCCCAGGTGGCTGCAACAGCCAGAGCTGGGCCGATCTGAAATGAAGAGCCGGAAGTTTCTTCCTGGTCTCCCACAAGGGGACAGGAACCCAAGCACTTGGTCCATCCTCCACTGCTTTCCCAGGCCACAGCAGAGAATTGGATGGGAAGTGGAGCAGCCGGGACTCGATCTGCGGCCATATGTGGTGCCAGCACCGCAAGTGGTGGCTTTACCTGCTATGCCACAGTGCCACCCCCCGCATCATGTTTTAAAACATTTCCTCACGCCCCTTGCACATTATCACTGACTTTGAACTTATCACTGTTTTCAGGATTCCTGCAGCTTGATTGAGTGATTGATTTATGGATTGATGTATTTATTTCAAAGGCAGAGTTATAGAGAGGCAGAGGCAGAGGGCAAGAGAGAGTCTTCCATCTGCCGGTTCACTCCCCAAATGGCTGCAACAACCAGAGCTGGGCCAATCTGAAATGAGGAGCCAGGTGCTTCTTTCAGGTCTCCCGTATGGGGGCAGGGACCCAAGCACTTGGGCCATCTTCCACTGCTTTCCCAGGCCACAGCAGAGCTGGATTGGAAGTGGAGCAGTCAGGACTTGTTCTGGCGGCCGTATGGGATGCCGGCACTGCAGGTGGTGTCTTTACCCACTACATCACAGTGCCGACCCCTACATGAAGCTTTGACACTAAGGGCAGTGCACCTCAAAGTTAAACTGAATCACCCATGGGTTGGCCAAGGTTCTGCCTCGACAGCCAGCTCCTAGGTGATGCCCAGGCTTGTGGACCGTGTTGAGTGGCAAGGATGAAGGCATGTGGCAGAGTTCAGTAAACGTGATTCCCTCTGCCTCTGTCCCCTTCATGCCTCCTTCTCGCCATACTCTATATTTATTTCTACCTATTTCAGAGAACCCTCATCCACTGCCTCCCTCTCCAAATGCTGTTTTTTACCCAGGGCTGGGCCAGACTGAAGCCAGGATCTGGGACTCCTGCGTCTCCCCTGTGGGTGGTAGGGGCCCAAGTACTTGAGCCAACACTGCTGCCCCCCGGGATGCTCCTCAACAGGACGCTGTGCTCAAGGGCAGAGCAGGGACTCAACCCCAGGCACTCCAACATGGGCTGCAGTGTCCTAACTGGGAACTTAACCTCTGGGCCGAATGCCTGCCCTGGATGAGTTTTCCATTTTCATTATGTCCTTGTTTATTAAAGTGATAATGCACACGTCCAGTTAAAATGATCCTTGGAACTTTGCCTTCTAATCTTTGATCTGAAAAGCAACAACTCTCTCAGCAGAAGGGGTATGCTTTCTGAAAACAAAGCAAAGATTTGTTGAAAATGCAGAGAGAGAGAGAGAGAGAGAGAGAACTTTGATCCACTGATTCACTCCCTGAAATGGCTGTAATGGCTGGGGCTGGGCCAGGTCAAAGCTAGGAAGCGTGAACTCCATCCAGGTCTCCTGCATGGGTGGCAGGGGTCCAGTTACTTGGACCATCTTCTGCTGCCTTCCCAGTTATACTAAGAGGGAGCTGGATCAGAAGGGGAGCTGCCAGGACTCGAACTGCTGCTCCAGTATGGGATGCCGGCATCTCATGCATTCACTTGGCCCGCAACACTGGCCCTGTTCTGTTTTGTTTTCTCTTTCTTTTCTTTTCTTTCCTTTTTTTTTTCTTAAGAGAGAGAAAGACCTGCCATTCACTGGTTCACTCCCCCAAATGCCCACAATGGTGGGGCTAGGCCAGGTTGAAGTCCGGAGCCGAGAACTCAACCAGTGGGTAGCAGGACTCCCGTTACCTACGTTATTTATCCCTGTGGCCTCCAAGAGATCACATTATGGGAAGCTGGAATCAGGAGCTGGGACTGGGAATTAAACCTATGGACTGCAATGTGGGTGTCCTGACTGGTGGTTTAACCTCTATGCTGAACACCTGCCCCCCAAAGAATGTATTCTTAAGAGGAGAGAGATGTTTTTCTTTTCTTTCTTTCTTTTTTTTTTTTTAAAGATTTATTTGTTTATTTGAAAGCCAGAGTTACAGAGAGAGAGGCCTTCCGTCCACTGGTTCACTCCCCAGATGGCCACAATGACCAGAGCTGGGCCAGGCTGAAGCCAGGAGCTTCTTCCAGTCTCCCAAGTGGGTGGCAGAGGCTCAAGCACTTGGGCCATCTCCTGCTGCTTTTCCCAGGGAGCTGGACCTGGAGTGGAGCAGCTGGGACACGAACCAGCACCTATGGGATGCCAGCATTGCAGGCGGTAGCTTAACCGTGTGTGTCACAGTGCCAGCCCCTGAGAGAGATGTTTTCGACTACTAAACCCGTCTCTGAGCCGCCACGTCGTGGGAATGACAGACTGCAGTTCTGAAGGAGCCAGCACGGTCCACAGTGACAGTTACTGACATCCATCTGTTGGGACAAGTTCCGCCACATGACAGTCGTCATCTCCTGAACGGACCAGCGGCTGGCAGTGTACATTTCTGAAGTCTCTGAGGCCTCGTCATCCACGGCCGTGGGAGGCTGCTGCCGCGGATCTTTCCGGAAGCAATGACGTGTGCTGTTGCTATGACGTGGAAAAGTCTGGCCTCATTAGGCTGAGATTGTGAGTCAGAGCTGAAAATGGTAATCAGCATTCACAGGACGCACGACCTGCCCCGCTTCCTTCTCTCAGTCACGCACGTTGCCGTGTTTTCTCTGAGTCTTCATTCAAACACACCTAAACACCTCACAAACACACTCAGATACAAACTCAGCCTCAACTCCTGTTCTTCTTTATTTATATGTAAAGCCTTTTTTCTGCGACGTTTTTGGGATTGCCATGAGTAAATGGATCGTGCTTTATAAATCAGTCATTTACTTATGAATAGCAGTATCTGGAACGCTTGAACATTTCTTTGATCTGAGTTCTGACTTGTAGGTTTCTTGCAGTATATCAAGTATGTTGTTGAAATCACATCTTGGCGTGGGTATTCAGCCAAGCAGTTGAGACCCGGTGTTAAGACATCCGTGACCCATATCAGGGTGTCCAGAGTGGACATGAGACTGGCTTTTGTTAATTTACCGTGATATTTTCATTATTAAGCTGATTTTGTTAGCGCCTCAATTATATGGGTTTAGTCCAGTCATGTCTTAGAGCATCCAAAAGGAACATTCCTGTATTTTTAAAATCAAATTTCCTGGTATGCAACTTCAACATTTTTTAACTAAATAAATATTAGGGAATTTTCTTCATCACCCTCTGGGTTAACAGTAGAAAGACTAACAGCAGAGAGGAAGTGTTTTAACTCTAACTACCTAATAGCACAGACGTGAAGTTCCTTAGTCTCCCACGGAACGGAATGATGATTGTTTCTAGGGAGTGAAGTTGGGAGTCAGGAGCTTTTATCCCTAACTTTGTACCTTTTCTTTTTCTGACTTTTTAAAAAAAATATATATTTATTTATTTAAGAGGAAGAGTTACAGAGAGAGAGAGAGGTCTTCCATCTGCTGGTTCACTCCCCAAATGGCCACAACAGCCAGAGCTGAGCTGATCTGAAGCCAGGAGCTTCTTCCAGGTCTTCCACACGGTTGCAGGGGCCCAAGCACTTGGACCATCTTCCACTGTTTTCCAGGGCATCATCAGGGAGCTGGATTGGAAGTGGAACAGCCAGGACTTGAACTGGCACCCGTACGGGATGCTGGCACCACAAGCGGAAGCTTAACCTGGTATGCCACAGCCCCAGCCCCAGTGTTGTACCTTTTTGTACAGTGAGATAAAGTTAACACTGGAAGGAATAGCAGGAGAGTAACGAAAAGCATGCTGGAATGCCAATGTGCTGGGCGTTGTGGGGACCACAGATCTGGGCCAGGGGAGGAGAAATGGTCTGTTGTCTGGGGATGACAATCCCAGACCCAGGAGGATGCCAGGGCTGGTATTTTGGTGCCCAGTCATTTACCGAAAGGGCACATGTAATCTGGAGAGGGAGTATGACTCAGGAGAGCTCTTTCTTTGTCAGTCATGACCGTTGGCTCTCCTTCCTGTTCACCCCTTGTGTGCAATTGTGCATCTGCACCCTCAGTATTCAGCTGCCAGATTCCAACATGAAAATTCCCGTTGGCTCCCATCAGGAAATGCTTTGACAATTGAAGGGTGTCGCCACCTCCCAGCAGGTTGAAATCCTCCAGCCCTGGTTTATAGCAGAAAGAGAGAGAGAGAGAGTGTGTGTGTGTGTGTGTGTGTGTGTGTGTCTGTCTGTCTAGGGCCAGGCACTCAGCCCCTGGAAGCTGGGTACCGTTGCTATTCCAGTATGTTCTCCCTGGCGGGCGAGGCTACAGAAGATGGGCAGGTTTGCCCTCTGGTTTACTGAGGCTCACATCACCGGGTGGTAGAGAGAGCAGTGCTGACAACTGAAACACCAGGTTGTTTGGTAGCGAAGTGCCAGAGAGGTGAAAGTGGCCATGACTGTAAAAAACACTGTCTGTTGCAGTCATCCCTCTGAATCCGCAGGGGCTTGGTTCCGGCAGCCCCTGCTGACACCAAACTCCATGATGCCCAAGTCAATGTAAAGTGGCAAAATGTTCGCACAGAGCCTCCTGTCCTTCTGTGCACTTTCAATCATCTTGGATTTCCTTGTAGCACCTAATACAATGTAAGTGCTATGTAAATTGTCGTGCTGTTATTGTTGATAAGAAGGGGGAAGAGTCTGAATGTGCTGAGCACAGACACAACCTTCGTAGGCCTAATGGTATTTTCAGTCTGAGGTTGGTTGACTCCAGGGATATGACCTCGAGGGGAGCTGTTTTGCTCTCCAGCACCACACCTGGAGCCTAACTCGCTTCAAGCTCTGCGGTGATGGCAGCATCCTACTTACCACCCTCTGCTGCCTACCAAGCCCCACTCATCTGATCCTTGGCACCTCAGGGTGCTTGTTGAGCTCAGACTTGAATTTTAGTCACAGATGGCTGCATCTTTTTTTTTTTTTAATTTATTTTTTATTTTTTTTTGACAGGCAGAGTGGACAGTGAGAGAGAGAGACAGAGAGAAAGGTCTTCCTTTGCCGTTGGTTCACCCTCCAATGGCCGCCGCGGCCGGCGCGCTGCGGCCGGCGCACCGCGCTGATCCGATGGCAGGAGCCAGGAGCCAGGTGCTTTTCCTGGTCTCCCATGGGGTGCAGGGCCCAAGCACCTGGGCCATCCTCCACTGCACTCCCTGGCCACAGCAGAGAGCTGGCCTGGAAGAGGGGCAACCGGGACAGAATCCGGCGCCCCGACCGGGACTAGAACCCGGTGTGCCGGCGCCGCTAGGCGGAGGATTAGCCTAGTGAGCCGCGGCGCCGGCCTGATGGCTGCATCTTGACCATCATGCATTATTGGTTAAAGACGTGTAGCACTGGTAACTCCCCTGTTGATTCTGCAAGTTAATATAAGCATTATGCTCCACAGCCAGAGTAATTTCAAGAGAGAAAAGCACTCTGCAGTTCGTTTACTAGAAGAATGAGCTGATGGAGGACGCTATGTTTGTCTCCATCCTCTCCAGTTCTCCTGATCAAACAGATCAGGATTTCCTGTGGTCTGGAGCCCAGGTCTCTGTGTGGTTGGAATACACTTGGTTCAGAAGCGCCCAAAGCAGCTGCAGGAGGCTGGTAGTTGGCCTCATTCTGACTGGGCCTCTGCACCCTGCACGGCCTTGGTTGAGCCCTGCATTGAGCCGATACTGCCTGGGAGCTGTGGACAGTGTGGCATGTAGTAGTAGGCCTGTGTCGGCTGTAGATTGACATTTCTCCTGGTGAGTTCCTTTAAGGTAGAACAGGCCAGACTCAGAATCCCAGAATGCCCTGGAGATGGCACCTAGAACCCTGGTTTTGTTGTCAAGCAACAGGCCCACCTGCTTGCTGTGACCAGAAGAGAAACAGTGACCAGCCTGAGGGTCTTCTGAGAAGCAGAGCTTTATTATCAGGCCCTGTGAGGAGACGGAAGAAAAACTACCCAAATCCATTTTCCCATTTAGAAAGGGGAGGAGCCACAGCAGCACCCAAGAGAACCATGGCCTGCTGCTCAGCGATGCTGGTGTGCACTGCCCCAGCAGACCTGCCCCGTGTCTGCGACAGCCCAAGTCTTTGGGCCCCTGCACCCATGTGGGAGACCCAGATGGAGCTCCAGTCTCCTGGCTTCAGCTTGGTCCAGCTCTGGCTGTTGCAGCCATTTGGGGCGTGAACCAACAAACTAAAGATATCTCTCTCTCTCTGTCTAAAACTGCCTTTCAAATAAATAAGTAAATCTAAAAAATAAATAACCAAGAACTTCAAAGATGAGCAGAAGATTTGAATAGATGTTTCTCCAAAAAAAAAAAAGATAAACAGATGGTTAATAAGTACATGAAAGAGGCTCAACATCACTAGTCATTAGAGAAATGCAAATGACAACCATAATGAGATCCAATTCACAACCACTAAGATGACGATTATAAAAAACAGCAACAACAAAGGAAAATAGTAAGTGCTGAACGAGGATATGGAAATTGGAACCCTGGTGCATTGCTGGTGGGAATGCAGAATGATGACAGCTGCTGTGAAAGACCGTATGGCTGGTCTTCAGAACACTGATCATAGAATTACCCTGTGAGCCAGAAATCCTACTTTTGCATGGACACACAAAAAAATTGAAACCTGAGATACTTGCACACCAGTATTCATGGCAGTGTTAGTCACAAAAAAGATGGGGACAACCAAAATGTCCATTGACAGAAGAATAAACAAAATGTGATACAGTTGTCATCTGTGAATATGAAATATCTGTGAATTACAAATCCGAGGATTCAGCCAACCGTGGGTTGAAAGTATATATATAAAAAAACCTGTATCTGTTGAACATGTACCGACTTTTTTTGTTTGTTAAATAGAGCTTAGCTGGGGTTGGTGTTGTGGCATAGTGGGTAAAGCCACTGCATACGACTCCAGCATCTCATATGGGCGCTGATTCATGTCCCGGCTGCTCCACTTCTAATCTAGCTCCCCGCTAATGGCCTGGGAAAAGCAGTGGAAGGTGACCCAAATGTTTGGGCCCTTGGTACCCAAGTGGGAGACCTAGATGAAGCTTCTGGCGTCAGCCTGGCCAGCTCCAGCAGTTGCAGTCTTTTGGAGAGTGAGTCAGGGGATGGAAGATACCTCTGTATACGTCCCTCCCTCTCTCTAACTCTGCATTTCAAATAAATAAAACATTCAAACAAAAATATAGCTCAGCAACTATTTACATAAAATTTAGATTGTATTAAGTATGATAAGTAATCTAGAAATGATTAAAATACAGGAGACGATATGCATAGATTATATGCAAATGCTTTGTGCAGACTTGAGGGTCCATGGGAGGATCCTGGGACCAGCTGCCCACGCATGTAGAGGGATACCTTTATATGCATGCAGTGGAATATTAGCCTTTAAAAAGGAGAGATGCTCTGACACACGTTCCCATTTGGGTGGACATTGAGGACGCCGTGCTAAGTGAAACAAGCTAGAGGCAGAAAGACACTGTGTGACTTCCAGCTATGGGGGGTACTAGAGTAGTGAAATTCAGAGAAAGTGAAACAGTGGTTGCCAGGGGCCGGGTGAGGGGTGGGGAATTACTGTTTAGTGGGTACAGGATTTTGGTTTGGCAGGATGGGCGCTTCCCGAGGTAGACGTGGTGGTGGTTGCATGATGCTTAATGCTGTTGAGTCCCGGCCAGTGCTGGGCAGCGCGGAGCCCCGACTGCCAGGTCTCCCACCGCCCTGCCTCCCTGCCCGTCCTCCCTCTCCACTGCCCACCGAGGCCCAGCTCACCGCCTGCCTCCCTCGGAAGCCTCCCCTCACTGCCCCAACTCGCTCATCCTCCTCCAACCTTTGTGAAATTGTCCACCTAGATAATGAGCTTTCCGAGGCCAGAGGCCTGCCTACTCTAAACAAAGAAGAAAAGTCCTGGAAATTGCTATTAAAAAAAGAAAGTGTCATTTAATTAGTAATGTTATTCTTTCGTTCTTTCGCCCATGTCTTTCTCTACCTGGTTTTTGGTTTTTTAATTTTGTGTTTTGAGATAATAATAAGCTTGCATGCAGTTGTCAGAAGTAATACAGTTTCTTTTTTCTTTTTTTTTTTTTTTTTTGAGAGAGAGAGAGAGAAAGGTCTTCCTTCCATTGGTTCACCCCCCAAATGGCCGCTACATTTGGAGTTGCGCCGATCCAAAGCCAGAAGCCAGGTAGTTCCTCCTGGTCTCCCATGCGGGTGCAGGCACCCAAGCACATGGGCCATCCTCCACTGCCTTCCCGGGCCACAGCAGAGAGCTGGACTGGAAGAGGGGCAACCGGGACAGAATCCGGCGCCACAGGTGGAGGATTAGCCTAGTGAGCCACGGTGCTGGCCCCAGAAGTAATAGTTTCCCGTAGGCTTTGCCCAGGTTCCCCGACGGCTGGCCCACTCACGCACACACCGCTGTTGTAATAAAAGCAGAGTTCCTCTGCTGAAAAGGAAATGTTTACTCTGATCACAAGGGGCAAATAACATCAAAACCAGAATCAGCGTCCCCATTGAGGGCGGGTTTGGGAGTTTACTGCAGTTAGTTGGCGTGCCTTGAAGGCAACTAGGAGACAGAACAAGAGGGTGTGGAGGGAAGGGGCAGAAAAGATCCCCAAGAGCACGCGGTTAACAGATCCTGCCCCTCTGCGTAGTGCGCATGTTCTAGGATGGCCTCTGGACCTCCAACATGAACCCCAGGGAACTCCCGGGTTCCACTGATCTATCTGTGCAGCTCGGGTTACAGAGCTGGCTGCAGCCGCGGCTATCTGGTTGTATCAGGGACCTTCAACAGACAGCAAAGACAACGATTCCGGGGTCGAGGAGCAGATGTCTTTATTGTAGGTGGTTTCAGGAGCACTATACAGCACTGCAGTAGGCACAGCTGGAATGTGGACACTGAGACCGCCACTGATCTCTGGATTCAGGCTTTCCGGTTTTACCTGTGTGTACACCTACGTGCACCTGCACAAATGCAGAAGTGCCTTCTGTGAGCTTTTGTTTAGGTTTGTAAAAGGATACCACACCATTCAAGTACCACAAGGATCCCTGGTGCTTCTCCTTCTGTTAACTACACTCAGGCTCCCCCAACACACACTCCTTGCTACTGACCCTGGCATATGTCCTTCGTTTCTAAAATGTATCATTTCAAGCCAATATGTATCACGGTCTCCTTGGGGGTTAGCTTTGTCTCCCAGCTCAGTTCCATGGAGATGCATCTGAGTTGTCCAGTGTATCCATAGCTGGTTCTTTGTCATGGCTGAGTAGTCCAGGGTATACATAGGCTTGTTTTTTAATCATTCATTCACCCATTGAAGGTGTAAACCAAGGGGATGGCGCTGCAGCCTCCACATGTGTTGCCCACATACCAGTTCGAGTCCCGTCTGCTCCACTTTCAATCCAGCTCCCTGCTAATGCACCTGGGAAGTCAGTGGAAGATGGCCAAGTGCTTGGGCCTCTGCACCCATGTGGGAGACCTGGAGAAGCTCCTGGCTACAGCCTGGGCTCAGCTTGGCCCATGGCGGCCATTTGGGGGAGTGAACCAGTAGATTGAAGATCTCTTTTCTCTCCCTCTCTCTAACTCTGCCTTAAAAAAAAAGTATAAACAAAATTGAATTAAAAAACAGTTTCTATTCAGATACAAAATAAATTTGCCACTCAAGATACACAGATTCAGTTAGAAACCAAACAAGTGTTCTGTTGAAGGGAAGAAGGACTTGTTTTTATTTTATTTTATTTATTTATTTATTTTTTTGACAGGCAGAGTGGACAGTGAGAGAGAGAGAGAGAGACAGAAAGGTCTTCCTTTTGCCGTTGGTTCACCCTCCAATGGCCGCCGCGGCCGGCGCACTGTGGCTGGTGCACCACGCTGATCCAATGGCAGGAGCCAGGTACTTATCCTGGTCTCCCATGGGGTGCAGGGCCCAAGGACTTGGGCCATCCTCCACTGCACTCCTTGGCCACAGCAGAGAGCTGGCCTGGAAGAGGGGCAACCGGGACAGAATCCGGCACCCCGACCGGGACTAGAACCCGGTGTGCCAGTGCCGCAAGGCGGAGGATTAGCCTAGTGAGCCGCAGCGCCGGCCCGGTTTTTGTTTTTCAAGAAGAAAGGGGGGCTGGCGCTGCTGGCTCACTTGGCTAATCTTCCACCTGCGGCGCCGGCACACAGGGTTCTAGTCCCAGTGGGGGTGCCAGATTCTGTCCCGGTTGCCCCTCTTCCAGTCCAGCTCTCTGCTGTGGCCCGGGAGGACAGTGGAGCATGGCCCAAGTGCTTGAGTCCTGCACCCGCATGGAGACCAGGAGAAGCACCTGGCTCCTGGCTTTGGAGCAGTGCGGTGCGCCGGCCGCAGTGCACCAGCCGTAGCGGCCATTGAGGGGTGAACCAACGGAAAAAGGAAGACCTTTCTCTCTGTCTCTCTCTCTTACTAACTCTGCCTGTCAAAAAAAAAGGGGACAGTGGGGTGAAATGAAGCATCTTGTTCTGAGGCATTTTTGATTGGCCCTTTCAGTGACATGGGCTGTTCTGAGTGAGTTCGGGTTGGTGTGTGCGCTCTGCCATACAGGACCGGTTGCTGGGGGTGGGGTGGGACGGGGTGTCGGTGAGCAGCTGGTCATCAGAAGTCCCATGGTTAGGACTTGCAGTCTGTCTAATTTACAATCCGGACATTACAGATTGAGGGAGTTGTATCTGTGAGGCAGGTGCAGTCCCTGTCAGATGTGACCTCTGAGGCTCAGAGCAGCTGTAACCCTCTTGGCCGAAGTGCAGCCATCTTTACTTTTGTTTCCACAAAGGACATTCCAGTGTTTGGCTGTGACCAGTCAAGTTGCCATGGTCATTTGTGGACATGTTTTCATGTGAACCTGAGTTTTGATGTTTGCAAAATATAAGCACTCCAGTGACCGGTTTCTGGATCATATGGTCCCTGCAGAGTTAGCTTTAGAAGAAACTGCTGAATTTTAGTTTCCAGGGTGGCCGTGCCACTTTGACCACCAGCAGCGTGAGTGGTCCAGTTTCTCCAAATCCTCGCCAGCATTTGGTGTTGCCAGTACTTTTTATTTTATCTACTTTGATAGTCCCGTGGTAGTATCTCACTGTGGTTTCAGTTTGCATTTCCCTGGTGGTTAATGGCATCGAGCATATTTTTGTGTGTTTATTTGCCATCTGTATATCCTGTTTGATGAAATGTCTTGTCATTTCACTTATCCATTTTCTAATTGGATGATCTGAGATTTTTTTTTCCCTTAACTCTCTTATTTTACATGCCCCTCTTGTTTCCTGTTTTTATCTCTTAATCTTTTAGTAAACATGTAGTCATCAGCCATTTTGGAAAACAGAAAAGACAGACTGTGCCTGTGGGAATGGGCTGTTGGGGGCAGGGAGGAGGAAGTGAAATCATTCTTTTTGGAGGCGATGTCATCTGATCTGTCAGCGTTTGAAGGCATAGATATAGTCATTACACTGCGCGCGCGCGCACACACACACACACACACTCTGCCTTTACATTTAGGACATTAATGTAATAAACTCATAGTGCATTCTAAATACTTCATCAGGGCAGCCGTCTTTTAAACCAATGCATTATGTTCAGTTGTCAGTTCAGGGTCAACAGACTCAGAACATGAGCTGTCACCTGGGGTCCAGAGGATCCCAAGGTAGAAATGACAATATTCCAGGTCCCAGAGACGCACGCCCCAGTGGGAGCTGGAAAACCATCACTAGCAGACAACCGGTGATTGCAGAAACACAGCTTTACAATGTGGGAGTTACATGAGAGTGAGAAATTGTTCCTCACTACCAGCTCTGGGAAGTTTCCTTGGAAGAAGGGGGATTTGGAGGCTGGTGTTGTAGCATAGCAGCTTAGCGATGTTGGCATCCCGTATCTGAGCACTGGTCCCATCCAATCCTCTGCTGATGCACCTGGGAAAGCAGCAGAAGATGGTCCAAAGACTTTGGCCCCTGCCACCCACGTGGGAGACCTGGGTGGAGTTCCTGGCTCCTGGCCTCGGCCTAGTCCAGTCCCAGCCATTACAGCCCTCTGGGGAGTGAACCAGTGGATGGAAAATCTGTGTCCCTCTACCTCTCTTATCCCCTTCATCCCTCTTCTCCCTCCCTTTCTGTCACTCTCCCTTTCACATAAAATAAATCTTAAAGAAGGAGGGGGGATAGATGAGATCTGGGATTTGAGAACTAAGCATAGCTTCAGCAGGTGGAGATAGGAGACGACTTTGTAACAGACGTGTAGGTCCCTGCGTGTCCCCAGTTTCCAGGTCCCCATCTTGTTCTTACCCTTGGAGTTGCTTCTGAGGGAAAGTCCTCAGCCCCATGTCACAACACATGTTTTGCTATTTGGTCATGTTGGAGAGGTTGCTAGCGGAAGTTGGATCTAGTTTTAGGATGAGATCTACCATCTAATCTTAGGGACTCTTTCTTCTACACGCAGATGTCCTGAGGCCTCGGAAGGATCAGACTCAACCTTGTCCCATTGCCTTAACTGGCAACCCAGTGGATGCGCTTTGTCCAGAAAGTTCCCAGGCCAAGCCAAGGAAGTGGTATAGATTTTCCACTATGGATATGCTAAAAATAAAAAATTGGCTGGTGAGACTAAAGTGTTGCACAGTAAGTGGACTGGGAGTTCCTATTTGTGTAAAAACATAGCTATCTGTCTCATAATTTTTTAAAAACTCTTAAAGGATATAATGTTTTTAAAATATTTTTTATTTTGTTTATTTGAAAGGCAGAGTTACAGAGAGAAAGGGAGAGATAAGAGAGGTCTTCCATCCGCTGGTTCACTCCCCAAATAGCCGCAATGGTTGGGGCTGGGCCAGTCCAAAGCCAGGAGCCAGGAGCTTCATCCAGGTCTTCCAGGTGGGTATAGGGACCTAAAGACCCTTATGCGATGCTGGCATTGCAGGCGTGACTTAACTCATTACGCCACAACACCAACCTCGGGATATAATTTTTATATATGCTTAGATAAACCACATTTTCCAAGAATGTCAAGAAAAAAAATTTTTTTGACAGGCAGAATGGACAGTGAGAGAGAGACAGAGAGAAAGGTCTTCCTTTTCCTTTGGTTCACCCCGCAATGGCCACTGCAGCCGGCGCAACACGTTGATTCGAAGCCTGGAGCCAGGTGCTTCTCCTGGTTTCCCATGCGGGTGCAGGGCCAAAGGACCTGGGCCTTCCTCCACTGCACTCCCAGGCCACAGCAGAGAGCTGGACTGGAAGAGGAGCAACCAGGACAGAATCCGGTGCCCCGACTGGGACTAGAACCCAGGGTGCCGGTGCCACAGGCAGAGGATTAGCTATTGAGCCGCGGCGCTAGCGAAAATTTTTAAAAATCCAGCTTGAAAACTTTTTTTTTAAGATTTATTTATTTATTTGAAAAAAGAGAAAGATTTTCCATCCACTGGTTCACTCCCCAATGGCCAACCAAGATTAGGCTAAGCCAAAGCCAGGAGCCAGGAGCTTCATCCAGGTCTCCCCCTTGGGTAGCAGGGGCCCAAACACCTAGGCCACCTTCCACTGCTTTCCCCGGCCATTAGCGGGGTGCTAGATCAGAAGTGGAGCAGCAAAGACATGAATCGGAGCTGCTACGGGATGCTGACATCTCAGGCAGCGGCTTTACCCAATGTGTTACAGCACTGGCCCTTGAAACTCTGTTTAGAGAGAAAATGGAAAGAAACTAAGAGATATTCGTGAGTCAGATCTCTTCTGTCAGGAAAAAATAGACACTTGTAAACTCTAGGATAAACAAAAATTCTGATAAAAAAAATGGCTCAAATATGAAACAAACTAAAATACAGCTTGGTTTTGAGAAATTCATGGAAGAAATAATATTCTATTTGAAACCTTCTCCCTTAAGTGTTAGGAGTTGAAATACTGGCTCCGTAGAGAAGGGAATTGTGGCCCTGGGCAGTGAGCTGTGTTTCCATAATCAGTGTTGCCAGTGCTGTTGATTGGTGTGTCAGCTTTAGAATCCACTTAGAGACAGAATGGGGAAGACGGATGTGTTTACAGAACAAGCGTGCAAGTGTGATCCATCTCAACCACGGGCTAAGTGGACAGAGGCTGAGAGCCGCACCTGGACAGGAGAGGGAGGGGGCCCGAGGGGCTCTCATCTCTCCTGGTTCCCTAGAAGTCTGCGCACTGCACAGCACTGATGAGGGAGTGCGCTGAGATTTTCAGTTTCCTGCAGGTACACATTTAAGGAACATATAGCAAAGATTTAGTGAATGAGGCGGTTCTCTGCCCAGTCCTCAACGATCAATCTTGGACATCGCCCTTTGGGGATAGGAAAGCTTTGTGTGGCTGACCAGGAAGGGAGGCAGGAGGTGGGGTCAGGTGTCTGGGCAAGTTGTGTGTGTTAGGCAGGAAACGCTTGCAGGTGGGACGCCGGCGAGGCAGGTTCTGATTGGAGGGGCTCGATGCAGCCCCTTCGGAGCCAGGTTTAGTAGGATGGGCTCCAGCACCGGGTCTCCTGGGCAGCGGAGCCCTGGCTTCTCAGGGGGCTCCTGCCTTCAGACTCCAGTCATGCTGGTGTTTTTGAGTCTGTAGGTTGGGTTTTCCCTGTGCGCATGCCCAGGTTGCGTGCCTTGCAGTTTTCCACTGTGTTCTGTCTGCACCTGCATGACTAAGTCTTAAGCAGCCCTCCTATGAAAACAGGAACTTTAGAAGCATGAGAGTAGGAAGACTTTGAGTTTGGGAGGGCACCAAGAGGCAGCCTGGTGAAGGGAGCAGTGTGCTGCCGGAAGGGTAACAGCGATCCAGAGCTGGAGAGGCGGGTGGGCATTAGGCTTGGTGCTCAAGGTGCCTGCATCCCATATCCAGGTCCGGGTTCCAGCTCCACTGCCTGTTCCAGCTGCCTGCTCATGTATCCCCTGGGAGGCAGCAGGTGGTGTCTCAGCTTGAGCCCTTGCCACCAATGTAGGAGGCCCAGATTGAGTTTCTGAGTTTCTGGCTGCTGGCTTCTTCCTGGCCCAGCTCTGGCTGTTGTGGGTATTTGAGGAGGGAATAGTGGATGAGAGCTCTTTCTATATATATGTCTGTCTATTTGTCTCTGTCTTTTCCTGCATGACAAATTAAATGAACAAACAAGAAAAGAATTACCACATTGTACCTCACAAATGGGAATACTACCAGATGGAAGATCTCAGCCTCCTCTTCTCTCCCTGTCACTCTACCTTTAAAAAAAAAAAAAAAAGATTTATTTATTTTATTTGAAAGTCAGAGTTACACAGAGAGAGGAGAGGCAGAGAGAGAGAGAGGTCTTCCATCTGATGGTTCACTCCCCATTTGGCCGCATTGGCCAGAGTTGCGCCAATCCAAAGCCAGGAGCCAGGAGCTTCTTCCAGGTCTCCCACATGGATGCAGGGCACCAAGGACTTGGGCCATCTTTACTGCTTTCCCAGCCCATAGCAGAGAGCCAGATGGTAAGTGGAGCAGCTGGGTCTCGAACCAGCACCCATATGGGATGCCGGCACTTCAGACCAGGGCGTTAACCCACTGCGCTGCAGCACCGGCCCCTAAAATAAATATTTTTCAAATGTGTAGAATTATTACAGATTAAGCAAAACATCTTTTGCATGTTTAAGGAGAGGAGAAATGCTGACTGCCCTGATTGATCATTGTGTACGCAGAAGGGGTGGGGAATGGCCAGCCCGCAGGCTGTATGGGGCCAGCAAAATCATTTGTCCCCGCCAAGGCAACCGCAGGAAGGACTCTAAATTCCGGAGTTGACAGCAGGCTAATTTTTAAGTTGCTAGTATTGTGAGGCCCACAAACGATGTTGTAAATATCCAGATGGCCTTGGCAGAAAAAGGGTTCCCCACCCATGTATCACATATACCCCATAAATATGTACAGTCAGGAGTAATTTAAAAACACACAGTATTGGGCTCAGCTAGGTGCCTGATAAGTATCTTTCGACAATAGGGAGAAAAAGAATACATCTCTGATTTTAGGATGCCAATTATTGAAAATATGATGGTTATGTACACTGGCTTAGAGCATATCCATTTCCAAGGTCCATGTAGCCAGGCTGGGGACCACACCCTGCGGGTGGGGCGGGGTGGTCCTGCCGGGAGCAGGCCCTGGGGTGCTGCCGTGCCGTGCGGAGTGTCTGCGTGTCTGCAGTGCCATCCTGTGGTTGTGATGCTAACCCAGAGCATGTCTTCTTCTCTCTAGGAAGGCCCTTTTGTCTACTTCTCTTTGGTAGGAAATGTTGCAGATTCTGATGGCTTGATTGCATCTTTATGTAAGTAAAGAAGAATGTTTGCATTTGAAGTGTTGAAAGAGATTGATTGCAAGTATGACTGTCAGTTAAATGAATGCCTGACCAAAAAAAAAAAAAAAAAGAAGAAGAAGAATGCCTGTATCACATACTGGAGGGTTGCATTTATGTGAATCTGCAGACACAGGTAAATAGATTAGTGGTTGCCTAGGGCTGGGGTGGGAGTGTTGGGGGGGGAATGAGGAGCAGCTGCTGATGGGTCCAGGCTTCTGAAGTTGGGAGGGCAATGAAATGTTCTAAAATTAGATTGTGCTGATTCAGACCTGTGGATGTAGTGAAACCCATCCTTCAAACTGGTGAGTTTGCATGGTGTGTAAATGACATCTCAATAGAGTGGTATATTTTTAAAATGTAAAAAAAAAAAAAAAATAGGGACAGGCCTAGTGGCACAGGGAGTTAAGCTGCCACTTGGGACCCCCACACCCCTACTCAGGGTGCCTGGGATTGAGTCCCACACCTCCACTTCCGATCCACCTTTCTGTGATAATGCGCCTGGGAGGTAGCAGGTGATGGCCCAAGAACTTGGGTTCCTGCTGCTGACATGGGAGGCCCAGATGGAGTTCATGGCTCCTGGTTTTGGCCTGGCCCAGCTCTGGCTATTAAGGGTTCTTGGAGACTGAAGCAGCAGATAGAATATCTCTCTGTGTCTCTCTCCCTCCCTTCCTCCTCCTCCTCTCTCTCTCTCTCTCTGCCTTTCAAATAATGAATGAATGAATGAATGAATGAATAAAATGTTTTTTAAAATGGTTGTACTGAGTGCAGATGAAGCATTTAAACTGGGGAGGGGTAGAGGGTGTTTTCTTCATCAACCTTCTCGCATTGTGCTCATCTGTCTGCAGTCTTTTTGGTAATTTCCGGAGCTGTTACTGCCCTGCAGAGCTATTAACTAGTCTCTCCCTGTCTCCGTGCTGTCAGTCAACACTCAGTCGGGGTGGACTGCCAACTGCGTGCTAAATGAGCCGGGAGCGGCGTGCCCTGCTGCCATAGGAAAAGCGCCTTGCTCAGCATAACTGCTTTCAGGGTTTGCATCCAGACCTCTGCGTGGTTTATCTCATTTCTCCTGTGACCCTGAAATCCTGTGCCCTCGCTGCCATCAGTGTGGGGACTCTGTTCATCACTGGCACTGGGAAGCTTCTGGACAGTTTAGTTGGCCCCAGCAAGAGCTTCTCAAAGCAAAACATGGGTCCTCTTTGATACCTGAGCCCCAGACAGTGGTCCCTCGGAAGGTCGGAGCTGCCGTGGCCAGCTGTGTCAGTGCCTGGGCCTGGGTGGCGCTCAGGCAGGCAGCGTGCAGGGTAGCATCTGTGTGGCTGGGGAGGGAGCGCCCAGCCCGAGACTTCACGCCCCACGTTGAGTGTCCCGCTGCTCCCCTGTCAGCACCCGTGCCCCTGCTCCCACCCTGGCTGGCTTCAGAGCAAGTGGAGAACCTGGATCTGGCTCCGAAACGTGAAGGTCAGACAGGTCTTTATCGTCGTCTTCACACTCACCACCTTTTCATGCCTGGGTGTCCACCAGGATTGTTCTAGTCCCTGTGGCTGCCCAGATCCAGGAAGCTCCAGTGAAAAATGTGAAAAATATCAGTGTTGCATAGACCCTACACACAGCCTCCCGGAGGTGTGGAATCATCTCTGGATTATTTATGATACCCCGTGCAATGCAAATTCTGTCTAGATACTCCTTAGGCTGTAGTGCACAGTGTTTAGGGGATAATGACCAGGAGGAAGAGTCTGTTCAGTAGAGGTGTGGGTTTTTTCCGCCAGGTGTTCTCCGTCTGCCGTTGGTTTCATCTGCAGACGCACAGCCCCTGGACGTGGGCCCCATGATAGGCAGGGCCGACTGTGTTTTCACGACAGGAACAGTCTGGTAACTGTCGCCATGTTAGTAGCGCTTCTCAGACTCAGGGTGCACAAAACCACCTGGGAGACCCCGACGACCCAGGGCAGGGCAGGGCAGGGCAGGGCAGGGCAGGGCAGGGCCTGCGCTTGGCTTCCCTGGGATGGAAGGCGGCTGGAAGCCAGCTGAAGACCCTCATCCTCTCGCAGGCTGCACTCTCCACAGCAGGGGCTCCTCCGGCCCGTGTTTTGCATTGTTTCCCTGTCCACCTCAACCTGCACAAAACCCAGGGACACCGTCACAGCACCCAGCTTTGTAAGCCTCCCACCCAGCCCCTGCTTGTCTAGATGTTCAGCAAGCAAAGACGTGGGGCGGGGCAGGCCTCGTGGTGCGGGGCAGGCCTCATGGTGCAGCGGGTTAAGCCACTGCCTGATGCCCACATCCCAGATGGGAGCGTTAGTCTGAGTCCTGGCTGCTCCGCTTCTAATCCAGCTTCCTGCTGATGCAGCTGGGAAAGCTGTGAGTGATGGCCCAAGTGCTAAGGTTCTTGCCACCCACCCGTGAGACCTGCCTGGACTTCCTGGCACCTGGCTTTGGCCTGGCCCAACCCTGGCTGTTGGGGATATTTGGAGAGTGAACTTGTGGGTGGAAGATTCTCTCTCTCTCTCTCTCTCTGTCTCTCTCTGTCTCTCTCTGTTCAAATGAAGACACGACCAAGGTTCAGCAGTGGAGGGGAGGAGCTGCCGGGACTCCGAGAGCAGGCGCCTTTCCCAGCCATCCCGCCTCTCTGGACTCCGAGAGCAGGTGCCTTTCCCAGCCATCCCGCCTCTCTGGACTCCGAGAGCAGGCGCCTTTCCCGGCCATCCCGCCTCTCTGGCCAGCACCATCCTGGCGCCCCTGCTGCCGTGCCGTCCTGTAGCTTGGCTGAGCCGTCTGCAGTGTCAGAAGCGCTGAGTCGGCATCCCGGGCCTTTGCAGATGCCCTGATCCTTCACCCACTTCACAATCACCTCCTGAGTGTGAGGCCTGAAACTGAGATTCACTATTGCTTTGTGCCTTGACATCTGGTACAATCTGGGGGGGGGGGGGGTCTCCAGTCGCCAAGTGCAAGTCCCCCTGACCACTCTGTTTATTGGACAGTGCCCCTGAGCCACAGCCCCCTGTGATGATCCCAGGGGCCCGGTAGTGCCTGCATACCCCTGGGAAGTGGGTGTCAGCTTGCTGGTAGCCCGAGGTATCACACAGGCCCGTTCCCCCACCTCTTGCAGGAACAGGGCTCACCTCTCTTGCTGTTAACTCCCACGCTTGCCTCCAGGGCCCCTGGTTGTTCCTCCATCCCCAGGTGCAACCCCTGTGTGGCCCTGCCTGGTACAGGGTCCTCCTCCCCTGGCTGTGCATGTCATCTGTGCAGGGTCAAGTATGCATTTGACCATCTCTGTAACCCCCAGGCTGGAATTCATCCCTCACCAACAGGGTAAAGTAGAAGTAACCAAAACTCTTCCTCCAGGAAGTCTTCCCTGATCTGCCTGGTTGGAGTCCAGTGGAACTTCCTCCATATCCCCATGTTCTCCAGCCATCTCTTACTGGATTTGACCTCATCAGAGTGTGAGCCATAGAGCCTTCTGTATGGTGCAGAAGGATTTGTTGAATTAATGAATGAAGGAAGGAATGATGGCATTTTTGAGAACTGTCTAAACACTCACTACTCTGGCATTTTACTTAAGTGCTAGTGCTGTGGCTGGTACCTGGTGTGTGTCTAATTAAATGTGTGTGTGTGTGTGTGTGTGTGCAGGGGTGCAGCTCTGTGGTGTAGCAGGTAAAGCCGCTGCCTGCAGTGCCAGCATCCCATATGGGCATCAGTTCAAGTCCCAGTTGCTCCACTTCCAATCTAGCTCTCTGCTGTGGCCCGGGAAAGCAGTAGAAGATGGCCCAAGTGCTTGAGCCCTGCACCTGCGTGGGAGACCCAGAGGAAGCTCCTGGCTCCTGCTTCGGATCGGCACAGCTCCAGATGGAAGACCTCTCTCCCTCTCTGCCTCTGCCTCTCTCGAACTCTTTCAAGTAAAATAAATAAATCTTAAAAAAAAAAAAAAAAAGTGGGGAAAACTTCTCTCAGTGTTTCGCTGTTTTGCAGTTAGTACAGGGATTTGGGAGTGCGGCAGACAGCTAAGGACAGGCAGGGTGGCCCCAAGTGGCCAGCCATGTGCGTCTGGCCTCTCTCTAAACCTTGCCTGCCTGCAGCCTGGACGTCACCTCACTGAGCAGTGAATTCTTGTTGCCGGTCTAAGGGTTCCTTCCTGTGGCCATTAGGAGGACAGAGCTGTCCACACTCTGTCCGCTCTGACCAGAGCTCCTTTCCGACCAGTACTGCCTCAGAATCACCTGAGGATGGTCTCCCCCACCCCAGCTTCCACTTTCAGCGTGAGATCTTAGGGCCAGTGTGTATCACTTTCATAAGCTAAAAAGATCATTATGTACAGAAGATGGAAGAATGGCTTTTGCAGTACAAGGCCACCTGTCCATCTCTAAAAACAACTTTCTGATGTATGGAACTTTCTAGAAGAACCATTCTTTTTTTTTTTTTTAAGATTTATTTTATTTATTTGAAAGAGTCACACAGAGAGAGGAGGAAAGGCAGGAGAGAGAGGAGAGAGAGGTCTTCCATCCACTGGTTCACTCCCAGTTGGACGCAACAGCCAAAGTTGGGCCAATCCAAAGCCAGGAGACAGGAGATTCTTCCAGGTCTCCCACACAGGTGCAGGGGCCCAAGGACTTGGGCCATCTTCTGCTGCTTTCCCAGGCCATAGCAGAGAGCTGGATCGGAAGTAGAGCAGTCGGGTCTTGAACCGACGTCCATAAGGGATGCCAGCACTGCAGGCGGTGGCTTTACTCGCTACGCCACAGCGCCGGTCCCTAGAAGAACCATTCTGATCATGGGTCTGGAAAGAATGTGTGGGGCATGCTTGCTCCCCATTCAGCACCAGTGAGGCTTTGTGTGGTGGCCGTTGCTGAGCCCTCTGTCCCTGCGGCAGGTGGAAATGCCCCCCTCGGTCCATGTTAGGTTCATTCTAAACTCCAGGCTTTATCTCCCTCTCTCTCCTCACTGTCTCTTCACCTACTCTTTTACATCTTTTTGTTGATTTATTTATTTGAGACTCAGAGCAAGCTCTAAGGAGTGCAGTCCGATCTGCTGGCTCACTCCCCAAATGCCCACAGCAGCTGGGGCTGGGCCAGGGCCAGGGCCAGAGCCAGGAACCTAGAACTCAATCCCCGTCTCCCACATGAGTGCCAGGAACACTTGAGCCGGTATCTCTACCGCCCAGGGCCTGCATTAGCAAGAGACTGGAGTCAAATTGAACAAAGAGGTGCTCGGACATGGGCTGTGGGTGTCTTAATGATTGTCTCTTCAATTGTTAATCAACATGTTTTTAAATAAACATTTCCTTAATCACAGTTTCCCCAAATCACAGCTTTACTTACAGACTGCCTATTGAAATTTGGAGGAATTGTGATATAGTTATCAAGATGATGTTTCTAGATTGTCTTTGCCAAGTCTGACTGTGTTGAATTCACTTAGAATTCTGCTAATGAAAAGGGCAGGGCTGGGGCACATGTGTGAAAGACTTTGGAAACTGTGAATGAGTTTGCAAACATTCCATAGTACCGATACTGCTTCTTACTTGTGTCAGGTGGGAAATGTGTGTCTACCAGGGCTCTGTCACCTTCCACCAAGGTGATGAAAAATGGAGAGAGAGTGGCGATTATTCTATCTCCTCCTTAAAGGAGAAAAGATCGCTTCCATTAACTGTCTTAAAAATGATTGCCCTTGAGTAACACATTTATCTCGTCTGTAGGGAAAGAATATGGCAAAGCTGATAAGAGATGGCTTTATTTTGACCCAACCATTGTGTCTTTGGAAATTCTGACGGTTGTCCTGGATGGGGGTCTGGCATTGCTCCTCATCTATGCCATAGTCCGGGAGAAGTATTATCGGTAAGTACCCTCTATCCTGCCGAAGAGAGGGGAAACAGGAGCTGGCCCAGTGCCTAAGTGACATGTGGAGTAGGTTGTGCCCCATTTGTTAGATACGAAGTAGAGGAGAAATTAAAATTGTTTGATATTAAAGAAGGGTCATCCAGGATAATGCTGTTTTGTTTGTTGTTGTGTTTTGAAAGGCAGAGTTAGAGAGGGGTAGAGACAGGAGCTCTTCCTTCTGCTGGTTCACTCCCCAGACGGCTGCAATGCCTAGGGCTGGGCCAGGCTGAAGCCAGGAGCCAGGAACGCCATCCAGGTCTCCCACATGGGTGGCAGGGGACCAAACACTTGGGTCATCTTCCACTGCTTTTCCAGGCACATTGTCAGGGAGCTGGATTGGAAGCAGAGCAAATGTGCCACTCCACAATGCTGGCCCACCCACCAGGGTAATTTTGGACCACTCAAAACCAAAGAAAAATACAAAGTAAACATTTGGCCTAGCAGTAAAATTGCCAGTTGAGATTCCCATGTCTAGGCTGGCGGCGTGGCTCACTTGGCTAATCCTCCCCCTGGAGCGCGGGCACCCCGGGTTCTAGTCCCGGTTGGAGCGCTGGTTCTGTCCTGGTTGCTCCTCTTCCAGTCCAGCTCTCTCCTGTGGCCTGGGAGTGCAAGTGGAGGATATCCCAAGTCCTTGGGCCCTGCACCTGCATGGGAGACCAGGAGGAAGCACCTGGCTCCTGGCTTCAGATCAGTGTGGCATGCCGGCCGCAGTGACCATTAGAGGGGTGAACCAACAAAAGGAAGACCTTTCTCTCTCTCTTTCACTGTCTAACTCTGCCTGTTAAAAAAAAAAAAAAAAAAAAAAAAGATCCCCATGTCCTGTGTCAGAGTGCCTGGGTTCGATATTCGTTTCCAGCTCCGAATCCCAGCTGCCTGCAGATTGCAGACCCTGGAACTCCGAGGTGATAACTTGAGTATTGTTATTCATCCTTATTATTTATTTATTACTGCCACCCATGTGTGAGACCTGGGTTGAGTTCCTGGCGGCTGGCTCCAGCCTGGCGCAGCCCTAGCTATTGTGGGCATTTGGGAATGAACCAGTAGATAGGAGCGCTTTCTCCCTCTCTCCCTTGCTTTCTCTCCCTCTCCTCTAATTTTATATGTACACATATATGAATGTGACTCTTCCTGCCCTGGTCACTGTAGAGGCAGGAGCAGTGTCACCTGTGTTGACTGAGTGGCCGCCAGTATTTTGGAAGCCAGGAAGAGTATTGTTTCCATCCATCGTCCCCAGATCACTCTGGAAACACCTGTTATCTCGTTGTACAAAATCAACTGTCTTATATCACTGAGTTAGACATGTGAGATCAGTAAGGCATGCTTCCAGAGCAGGTTGTGGCAGCATCCTCCACCCCTACCGCCGAGTGTGGCTGCAGACTCACTCTGTGTGCCCCTGTTCTGGTGGTTTCACACATCTGCAGCGTTGGCAGCATCGGGTGCTCACGGCGTGCTGGGCTCAGTGTCCAGCCCGTTATCTGTAGAACTAATTTAATCTTCACAAGACTCTTGAGGGAGAGGTTATTACTTTTTTTTTTTTTAAGATTTATTTATTTATTTATTTCAAAGTCAGAGTTACACACTGAGAGGAGAGGCAGAGAGAGAGAGAGAGAGAGGGAGAGAGAGAGGTCTTCCATCAGATGGTTCACTCCCCATTTGGCCGCAACAGCCGTAGCTGTGCCAATCCAAAGCCAGGAGCCAGGAGCTTCTTCCAGGTCTCCCATGCGGGTGCAGGGGCCCAAGCACTTGGACCATCTTCTACTGCTTTTCCAGGCCATAGCAGAGAGCTGGATCGGAACAGGAGCAGCTGAGACGCGAACCGGCACCCACATGGGATGCTGGCACTGCGGGCGGGGGCTCTTCTCACTATGCCGCAGTGCCGGCCCCTAGTCTTGCTTTCCTTGACTTCTGCTACCCCAGTTCCAGCTTCAGAGAGGTTTTCTGTGGCGAGGCCTTTGCGGAGGATGCGTGACTGCTCGGGCGGCGCGCTTGCCTCTCACGCGTTGCGTCTTTCTCCCTCGCAGGCACTTCGTGCAGATCGCCCTGTGCGTGTGTGAGCTGTACGGCGGCTGGATGACCTTCTTCCCAGACTGGCTGCTTGGGAGCCCCAACCTCAACACCAGCCACTGGCTCTACTTTTGGGTCTATCTGGTGTTCTTTAATGGTGTGTGGGTTCTCATCCCAGGCCTGTTACTGTGGCAGTCGTGGGTGGAGCTCAAGAGGATGCATCACCGAGGAGCCAACGTAAGGAAAAAGGTTCGGTGACTTCACAGTCGTAAACCCGGTCGCACTGTCGTAAACCTGGTCGCACTGCTGTATGAGCCAGAGTGGGTCCGACCTTTTGGTTTGGCTGAAGCATCACGACACATTCCAGTCTTCACTTTCTTTCTTTTATTTTTTTAATATTCTTATGCCTGAATGACCTGTTCCAGGTTATTTATAAGGTGGCAAATTTTTGTTGTTTGCTTCTGTTTTCACTTTTTAATCAAATTGCACTCTAGGGAAAAGAGAGTGAATTTTAATTTGTACTCATAACATGTTTAAATATACATTTTTATGGCTGGTTTTAATTGTTCCCTATTAATGAAACCGATTATCCTAGAATACCGCACAGTGTGTTACAGTAATTTTTTTATTCCAAATAACATGTTGTTCCTTCCTCCTCTAACGCACTCAGGAGTCCTTTTGGACAATTTGTGTAAAACCGGAAATAAAAAGAATGCCTCTGTTTTCCTATTGTGCTTTTTCAGATTTGTGAAACCAACACAAAGCTGTAGTAGGAGGAACTTGTGAGTGGGCAACTCCTTCTAGGTTAACCTTGGGGCTCAACCCAGACAGATGACTGATTTTTCTTCAGGGAACAAGACTTGAGACACCCTGCAGAAACAGATTGCATTGCTTACAGAGGGGATCAGGCAGCAGGAGTGCAGGGAAAGCAAGAGTGAGACACAGCAGTGACCACAGAGGTAATTCAGGCTGAGCATCTCTTGGCTGAAAGCCAAACCCCAGCATTTTTTGAGCACCACCTAACACCACAAATGGGACATTCCACACTTGGCCTCTGATGCTTCAATGGACGTAAACTTTACTTTATGCATAAAATTCGTAAAAATAGTGTATACAATTGCCTTCCAGCTGAGTGGGTAAGGCATGAATGCAAATAAATGAACTTCATATTTAGATGCAGATTCCATCCTCAAAAGATCTGATTATGTGTCCACAATATAGGGGGTCTTCAATTCATAGAAAATGCACGTTTTCTTTAGGTTATGTTCTCCATGAGTTTATAAAGAATCTTATATTCCAAAATTTAAAAAAAATCTGATATTCGGGACACTTGTGGCCCCAAGCATTTCACATAAGGGCTACTCAACCTGTATACAAAGCATATGTCCTAATGTCCTACGCGGAGACGTGGAGCACAGCTGGCACTGGCCCTGTAGCAGGAGGGAGACGGGAGATGTCAGGAGGTGCAGCTGACCGTGTGGGAGCAGGTCCTCGCGCCAACTTTCCCACACCTGCCTTTCTCGCGAGACTCAACTCACAGAAGAGTTCCTGCCCGGAAGCACGTCCAGCATGTTCACTGGGCACTTGGGACGTGGTGGTGGATCCTGGGACTAGGACAGTGCAGCCTCTGTCCCATTTTACCCCTGCAGAGGTCGGGCCTGGATGCCGAGTTGGTTTCACTTTTCAGAGCTACTTGAGAGATCGGGAGGCTGAAACACAGAGACCATTTTCAACCATGGCTTTTTTTTTTTTTTTTAATCCTAGTTTTGTGCCGATGAGATCAGGAAATGTGAGGGCTTTGGCGTTAGCACCCCAAGTGTTCATCTTCTTGGGTACTGAGAGGCAGCTGTGGTTGAAGCAGCGGGAATGAAGGGTCCCTGGGGTGGACCTCTGGGTGGCACCTCTCTCGGGAGAGCCATCTGGCAGCTTAGCTGAGCACCTGCACCCGTAACCCAGCAGTTTGACTCTGAAGTTTTACCTTGCAGAAAGGCTCAGTGTGTGCAGCAGCGTGGCTGCATTGCTCACAAGCACCCCAAGGTGCAAACAACCCAAGGGAACACGTTGCACGTGTGAAGGATCTTCAGAAACTTCCTGGAAAATGTGTATTACAGAACAACTATGCAAAAATTTCAAGTTTTTTGCACCAAAACAAACTTTTGTTTGGATTACATTTTTAAGATGTATTTATTTGAAAGGCAGAGTTACAGAGAGAGGTCTTTCATCTGCTGTTTCACTCCCTAAATGGCCACGACAGCCAGGACTGGGCCAGGTTGAAGCCAAGAGCCTGGAACTCCATCCGGGTGTCGACATGGGTGCAGGGGCCCCAGTACAGGGGCCATCTTCTGATGCTTTCCCAGGCACATTAGCAGAGAGCTGTATGGAAGTGGAGCAGCTTGGACCCAAACCAGCGCTCATATGGGATGCTGGTGTCACAGGCAGCAGCTTTAACTGCTGTACCACAACGCTGGCCCCTTTGAGGCCACTTTCCATGGAGATTTTGTAAACAGAATGGACTCCTACCCAGCAGTGGAAAGTAACCTTCTGCTACTCATGACAACATGGGTGAATTTCACAGACATACTGATACACAAAGGAAGCCAAATCAGAATGCACGCCCTATGATCGTATTTGTATGAAGTTCACAAAGGGGTGGTCTTTGGGGAAGGAGGGGGTTGCAGTGATGGGAACAAGTCCCGCAGGAGGCTCTGAGATCGCAGCACTGTCGAGTGGTTTTCCTTCGGGTGGATTATCATTTGCCTTAGTTCCTTCAGCTGTACCATCGTGAGTTGTGACTTTTATGTATACTTCAGTTTTGAAAGTTGATTTTAAAAACACATTCTGGGATGAAGACCTGAAAATTGTCTCCCTGGGGCCCTCGTGAAGCCACAGTGCTGTGTCCCTGACATCAGATTCGGAACAGCTCGGGCTGTTTCTAATGGGTCACCCGCTGTGTTTCCAGGACTTTGCACTCTGCAGCTGTGGCTCAATCCAAGGGTAAACAGAGTGGTGAGCACTGGGCAGGCTGCACATCCCGCAGGCAGCCCTGAAACATGATTTCTCTGAGTGAGTGAGTGTTTGCTGAATGTTGATTGAATGGGAGAGAAATGAGGACGGGAGACTGACAGGAATTTGGTGTACAGATACACACTCACTACCGTGAAGTAAAGGCAGATCAAAATGTTTTCATAATCATTTGATTTCGGGAAGAGTATGGCTGTTAAGGGTGTGAGTAGAAGCCCTGTACCAGGGAGCTAGGATCAAGCTGACCTGGGTAATGCTGTATTTTATTGATTGTAAGATGGATTTTCCCCACCCATTTAAAATATTTATTTATTTATTTGAAAGGCAGAAGGAGAGAGAGATTGATCTTCCATCTGCTGTTTCACTCCCCAAATGCCCACAACAGCTAGGTCTGTGGGCCAGGCCAAAGCCAGGAGGCAGGGACTCCATGCTAGTCTCCCACGTGAGCGGCAGGGGCCATGTACTTGGGCTATCTCCTGGTTCCTTCCCAGGCACGTTAGCAGGAAGTTGACTCAGAAGTAGAGCAGCTGGGACTTGAACCGGCATTCCAATATAGGATGCTTGTATCAAGCAGCAGCTTACCTTACCGCATTGCCACCCTGCGCATACACATACATACAGACACACACATGTTAGCATTTTATTTTATTTTATTTTTTATTTGACAGGCAGAGTTATAGACAGTGAGAGAGAAACAGAAAGAAATATCTTCCTTCCATTGGTTCACTCCCCTAATGGCCGCTACGGCCGGCGCTGCGCTGATCCGAAGCCAGGAGCTGAGTGCTTCCTCCCGGTCTCTCTTGCGGGTATAGGAACCCAAGCACTTGGGCCATCCTCCGCTGCCCTCCCGGGCCACAGCAGAGAGCTGGACTGGAAGAGGAACAACCAGGACTAGTACCCGGTGCCCCAACCGGGACTAGAATCCGGGGTGCCGGCACCGCAGGTGGATGATTAGCCAAGTGAGCCATAGCACCAGCCCATTTTAGCATTTTAAAAGTTAAGATGTGGGCCAGCGCTGTGATATAGTGGGTAAAGCCACTGCCTATACTGCCAGCATCCCATATGGGCGCCGGTTTGAGTCCTGGCTGCTCCACTTCAGATCCAGCCCTCTGCTATGGCCTGGGAAAGCAGTGAACCAGCAGGTGGAAGATTGTCTCTCTCTCTCTCTCTCTCTCTCTCTAACTCTGCCTTTCAAATAAATAAATCTTTTTTTTAAAAAAGCTCATGGATAATATGTATTATAAAAAATGTTATGATTCATTTTTTTTAAGATTTATTTATTTGAAAGAGTTACAGAGAGGCAGAGAGAGAGACACAGAGGTCTTCCATCTCCTGGTTCACTCCCCAAATGGCCACAACAGCTGGAGCTGCACCAATTTGAAGCCAGGAGCCAGGAGCCAAGAGCTTCCTCCCAGTCTCTCGTGCATGTGCAGGGGTCCAAGGACTTGGTCCATCTTCTGCTGCTTTCCCAGGCTATAGCAGAGAGCTGGATCGGAAGTGGAGCGGCTGGGACTCGAACTGGCACCCATGTGGGATGCCAGCACTGCAGGCAGTGGCTTTTGCCGCTATGCACAGCACTGGCCCCAGTTAGGAAGCATTTTGCACTGGTGTGTCACATTTCCTTGGTAGTGGTTCTTGGGAAATGCAGTTTATCTTGTGCTTGATGGCGTCTTGGAGTCAGGCGCTGCCTTCAGCATGTTCCCCTCTGCAGGCCTCAGTATCTCCAACTTCTTGAATGTGATAGACAGTTTGCCTCATTTGAAAGTCTAAATTTAGCTTGGAACTTTAGGGAGCATTCATTTCCCAGCACTCTGTGGCCTGGGGCCGCCTGGGAAGGCCTGTGTACCGGATGTAGAGATGCTTGGAGTGAGCTAGGAAAGGCTTTGCTCCAGGCAGTGAGGCTCCTGCCAGCAGCCCATTCCTCCCCGGGGGTGTTCAGACTGCAACTTCCCTTTGCAAAGCCTTCCCTGCCAGCTGGTGTTGGGGTACATATCAGCATAGCCTATCTAAAAAGAGTGGACATGAGGAAGTTTCCTTGTGTTGTATTGGGGAGCTCCACCACACCGGAGGCACTAGGACTGGAATCCAAGAAAACTGCAAAAAAACAGACTGCAATATGAAAATTGTCAAAGAAAAGCCACATGGGAACCAAAATGCAAGACCTTCAGAGAAACAGCCTTAATTTTTCTTTGTTTTCAAATTATTAAAACCCATGTCTTTTTTTGTTTTGTTTTTGGTTTATTATGAAGGCATAAGTGTGATTTTAATGAGAAATCATTTATATAGAGAATAATTGAGCAAAGACTTGAGACAGTTTAACTTGTGTGATCTTCAGCCTTTTTTTTTTTTTTTTTTTTTTTTGACAGGCAGAGTGGACAGAGAGAGACAGAGAGAAAGGTCTTCCTTTTTCTGTTGGTTCACCCCCCCAGTGGCTGCTACGGCCAGCGTGCTACAGCCGGCGTGCTGCGGCCAGCGCACCGCGCCGATCCAAAGCCAGGAGCCAGGTGCTTCTCCTGGTCTCCCATGCGGGCACAGGGCCCAAGCACTTGGGCCATCCTCCACTGCCCTCCCAGGCCACAGCAGAGAGCTGGCCTGGAAGAGGGGCAACTGGGACAGAATCCGGCGCCCCGACAGAGACTAAAACCCGGTGTGCCGGTGCAGCAAGCAGAGGATTAGCCTATTGAGCCTGGAGCCGGCCAATCTTCAGTCTTAATGAGGTGCCCTCAAGGTGGTAGGGAATCCCTGGCAGGTCTAAGTTAGGGGCAGGAGTGAACCCCCGTCACCCACTTGCCTTCTGTAGGCCCATGACTGTCTCCCCTTTCCACTGCCTCCAGCACCACTTTGATATCCCTGCAGACCCCAAACCTAACGAAATCCAGTCCCCACCACCCCCGCACTGTAGGAAATCCATCACCCCCCTTCACGGTCTGCTCCATGACCTTCCTGGACGTGTTTGCCTCTTAAAGGTTTATTGCACAGTTGATACATGCTCACTGCTGCAAATGGAGAAGTCAGAGAAGCAAAAAGAAAAGGCAGTGACAGCAGTCTCATGAGAGAGGCCAGTGCCACAAAGTTTGTCTCTATTTTTCAAGCTGTGTTCTGTGCCTGCGTTAACATTTGGGGGGGACTCCTGAAGAAAGGCTTTCACATTCGTTCTTTCTCTCTCTGTCCCCCTCACCCCCCTCTTACCCTAAACTTAGGAGGAGGCTGCACACAAAGTCCGCCTTGGGTGGCATCACACAAGGTGCCTCCGTTCTCCGGAGGATCATGCACTTACGGAGGTTGGTAGGTGGCAGCTCATCATTTGTTCTTGGAAATTAGTTTCCTTAGATGCTTTCATTGATCCATATCAAGTTATTATCTTAAAATATTTGGCTACCTCCTAATCTTTTTTTATTTTTATATGTTTGTTAAAGATTTATTCATTCATTTGAAGGCAGATTTTTTAAAAAGATTTATTTATTCATTTTAAAGGCATATAGTTAGAGAGAGAGATGGGGTTGGGGGGAGAGAGAGAGAGAGAGAGAGAGAGAGAGAGGTCTTCCATTCACTTGTTCACTCCCCAAATGGCTACAATGGCTGGCGCTGCTGCAGGCTGAACCTTGGAACTCTGTCCAGGTGTGGGGAGCAACCCAGACTGGACTGAGTTACTGGAATTAAGACTTATTCTATGCATCTGCTCTCCCACAATATGGCGCTGAGAAGGGAGAGACGGCTTCTTCACAGCTGCCTCCAGTTCAACCAATAGGCAGCAGGACCTGCTCCTGATTGGAGGAGAGCAGCGTACTCGGCGTGTGGGCAGCCGAGTTAGGATTGGCGGAGGAGGACTATAAAGGAGGAGAGAGACGGCATGCACCAGGAACATCTAAGGGGAACATCTGAGGGAACACCTGTGCAGCCCCCGAGAGAGCCGGCCGGCGGTGTGCCGCTCCCCTGCGGAAGTGGGGAATGTGGCAGGGGGAACCGCCCTTCCACGGAGGTGGAAGGGACAGTAGCCAACCCGGGAAGAACCAGCAGCAAACCCGGGGAGGGCCGAGCAGACGAAAGAACAGCGCAGGGTCCTGTGTCGTTCCTCCACGAAGAGGGGGAGCGACACCAGGTTTCCCATGTGGGTGGCAAGGGTGCAGGTACTTGGGCCATCTGCTGCTGCTTTCCCAGGTGCATTAGCAGGGAGCTGGAATGGAAGTGGAGCTGCTGGGACTGGAACCGGCACTCATGTGGGATGCTGGCATCACAGGCTGCAGTTTAACCCACTGTGCCTCAACACTGGGCCCCCAATCCTTTTTAAAAGAGATTATTTAAGGGCCAGTGCTGTGGTGTAGGTTGCATCCCATATGGGTGCTGGTTCATGTCCTGGCTGCTCCGCTTCTGATCCAGCTCCCTGCGATGGCCTGGTAAAGCAGTGGAAGATGGCCCAAGTGCTTGGGCCCCTGATACCCATGTGGGAGACCTGGAAGAAGCTCCTGGCTTTGGCCTGGCCCAGCCCTGACTGTTCCGGCCATTTGGGGAGTGAACCAGTGGATGGAAAATTGATGTCTCTCTCTCTCTTTCTCTCTCTTCCTCCCTCCTCCCTCCTCTCTCTATATCTGTCTTTCAAGTAAATAAGTAAATAAATCTTTTTTACAAAATTATTCAAGAGGCAGAGATACAGAGGGACAGCCAGAGCTCCCATTGTCTGGTTCACTCCTCAAATTCCCACACTAGCAGGAGTCTGGGCTGGGACCCAAACCAGGAGCCAGGACCACAATCCAGGTTTCTGTAGGTGGCAGAAACCCAATGACCTGAGCCATCACCCCTGTCCCCAAGGCATGGCATTGGGAAGTTGGAGTTGGAAGCCACACTGGAATTGGATTCAAGCACTCATATGGGATGCAGACATTTTAATATCCAGACCAAATGCCTGCCCTGTTTCTATTTTTTTAAAGATTTATTTATTTACTTGAAAGAGTTACACAGAGAGAGAAGGAGAGGCAGAGAGAGAGAGAGAGAGAGAGAGAGGTCTTCCATTCGTTGGTTCACTCACCAGATGGGCGCATCGGCAGAGCTGGGCTGATCTGAAGCCAGGAGCCAGGAGCTTCTTTTGGGTCTCCCATGTGGGTGCAGGGGCTATTGGGCCATCTTCTACTGCTTTCCCAGGCCATAGCAGAGAGCTGGATGGGAAGTGGAGCAGCCGGGACTCGATCCGGTGTCCATATGGGATGCTGGCACTGCAGGCAGCGGCTTTACCGGCTATGCCACTGTGCTGGCCCCTCTAATTTTTTTTTTTTTTTTTAAATTTTTACTTCAATGTATTTGCTAGAGAGGCAGAGGGATAGATAGCCATATTTTTATTTTTAAATTTTATTTATTTATTTGAAAGGCAGAGCTATAGAGAGAACGGGAGACAGAGAGATCAGTTCACTCCCAAAATGGCCGAAGGAGCCAGGATTGGGCTAGCCTGAGGCCAGGAGCCAGGAGTTTCTTCTGGGTCTCCCACATGGGTGCAGGGGCCCAAGCACTTGGGTCATCTTCCACTGCTCTCCCAGGTGCATTAGCAGGGAGCTTGATCCAGAGTGGAGCAGCCAGGGCTCGAATCTGCTATGCCTAATTCTGGCCCCAGACAACCAACTCTCAAAGGGAGGATCAGGCACACTGATGGTGCTGAAGCCACCAGGAGCCTTCCCTCGGCCCCCTGGGGGTCAGGAGAGGGACTCTGAACTCTTGAAGTCCTTGTCTGTCGCTGAAGTGGCCCTGGGTGACATTCGGTCGTACATTTTGTTCACCTTCCCAGCTGCACAGGAGCTACTCAAGGCTGAACTTTGGATCCTACACTCTCTGAAGGGGCTTGGAGAGGGCCAGTTTACATGCAAGGACTCCAAGGCGCACAGCTTAGATCTGTAGTTAGGACCTAACCTGTAGTTAGGACCCTGGTCTCTTAGAACTGCGCCTTTTACCCTAGCAGCGACCTTGAACTCAGCATTTGACCTGTCCCAGGAGCCTATGAGTTGGGAAAATTACTCGGGGTCGATGTTGTGGCACAGTGGGTTAAGCTGCCACCTGCAGTCCCAGCTGCTCCACTTCCGACCCGGCTCCCTGCTATTGTGCCTGGCAGGGCAGCAGAAGACGGCCCAGGTGCTTTGGCCCCGGCACCCACGTGGGAGACTTGGATGGAGTTCCAGGCTCCTGGCCTCAGCCTGACCCAGGCCTGGCCATTTCAGCCATCTGGGGAGTGAACTGGCAATGGAGGCTCTTGTCGCTCTTTCTCTCTCTAACTCTGCCTTTCAAGTAAATAAATATTTAAAAGTAAAAAAAAATTGCTGAATTTTATGGGTTATTTTTTATTCTTTGAGAACTTAACCGAAGCACCTTTCTGGTCATCTGGAGGTTGCTGATGCTTGAGCAGCTCTGTGTGGTTTGTGTTTGTGAGCGTTCTTGTTTGTGTTTCTCACTGGTTGGACCAAGTGATCAAGCGACAGCAGTGAGTGGCTTGTGATGCCTGCATTTTACCCGGGGGAGAGGTGACCAAAAGCACATACTCTCAGGGTTCCCAATTTTTTAAAGATTTATTTATTTATCTAAAGGTCAGAGTTAGGAGGAGCGATCGATCATTGATTGGTTTTTCCACTGGTTTACTCCCAGATGGCCCCAACCACCAGGGCTGTTTACCAGGCTGAAGCCAGGAGCTTCATCTGGGTCTCCCACATGGGTGTCAGGGGCCCAAACACGTGGGCCGTCCTCTGTTGCTTTTCCCAGGCCGTGAGAAGGGAGCTGGATTGGAAGTGAAGCAGCTGGAATACAAACTGGCGCCTGTATGGGATGCTGGCATCGCTGGCAGCAGCAGGACGCCACAACGCCCCGCCCCCCGCCACCTTTTCAAATGGGAGCCGCATTGCATCATAGCACACTGCTTCATGCTCCCTGCAAACTTGTTTGTTGATGGTGCATTTTAATAAAAATGAGCTTTGGGCTCTCATTTCTGATGCGGTGTTAAGTTGAGGCAGGAGGTAAACAGATCTTTGGCGTCTCGCGGTGGCATCTGGGGCGGGGCTCTGATGTTGCTCAGGGGAGCCGGGGTGGGGTCTGATGAGCACAAACTGGGAGCAGGAAGCAGATTTCTCGGGTGCCCCTGAGGGCCTGCAGTTTGCAGTCTCTCTTGTCAGTTCAGTCCCTGACCTGAGACCCGGCTGCAAATACTCCCTGGAACAGTGACATCTGGTGGCCCTGGGGTGATAGGACAGCAGTTGGGTGGCTGCTGTGTGGGTTTTGATAAGATGACCTTATGCTGCATATTAGGCACTACCTGGTGTGGCTATAGGAGAGCCCTGTACCCCCATCAGTGCCTCTGGCCCCAGGACCTTCCTCATCGCTTCTGCCTCCTTAGGGTGCTCTCCTCCCAGCCCCACGGCCCCAGATCAGTTGACGGCTGCCTAGGTGGGAAGACAGGAACTGGATGGATCCGTGTCTGCCACCACCAGCTGTGTTAGCCCAGGCCTGGCCCAGGCTCTGGTGCTGGGAGGCCAGTGATTTATTGCCTCCCTGGGCAGCAGATGGCTCTGGTATTTTTAGTGCCTGGGGCCTTTAGGGGAAGGTTGGGTGGGGGTGGGGACAACAGTGAGGCCTGAGTTCAAAGTCTCCAAGTCTGTGGGTCTTGTCCTCCACCTCCGTTTTGGATTTTCCAGCCCCTGGTACAGGGATGCCCCCTTTTATAACTATGCACCTGCCTTCTTCCATCCTTTTGCCTGGTCAGTGTGTAGAGGAGCTAGAGAAGTGACCACTCTGGATGGCAAGTTTTCAGGCATCCAGGAAAAGAACAGCATCTGGGTGGCATGCCGTGAGGATGTCTGTTTTCCTTGTATTGTCTGATCCTCACCGTGAGCCCATGGACAGGGATTATCATCTACCTCCTATCGAGGCTAAACCTTACAACGAGAGGTGAGCCATCTGCCCAATGGCACAGGGCACAGGTGGAGGACTGGAGGCCTGGCTGCCCAAGAGGGGCAGGATGGGCCGGGCACTGAGCAGGGCTGAGTGAGAACCACTCCGGCCCAAGCTGTGGGGGTTCCCTGATGCTCAGCCTCCCCATTCAATCACTGCGATCTAAACACCTAGCACACAGGGTGATGGTGATGGGGGTGTCAAGGCACAAGGAACCAGGTCCTTTTCTAGTTAGTTCCAGCCCCCGCCTGATACTCCGGCTCTGGGAAGTTTGCAAATGCAGTATTGTGTTCTGTGTAGACCAGGTCTCATGGTCATGGTCAAACACTCTGTCCCAGATCCCCACCTGCCAAGCTTCAGAGATTGGCTTTTCCCACTGTTGCACTGAGGGCTCTGAGGTGTCCTGCAGTGGAGAAACCTTTCTGTCTCGTGCCATCGAGCTCTGCATTCCCAGGCCTCTTGGCCCATGGAACCCTCTTTTCAAGTCATCAGCTCCTCACGTCCCTCTGAACTAGTGTTGCACAGAACCCACCTTAGAAAACAAGGCTCAAACCAGGCCACAGCCACCTGTGATAGCCGTCAGCTGACAAGCGGCCGCACTCCAGCCCAGATGGCATCCGCGTGGTCACTGACCCCTGCTGGAATGGAACCTGAGCTCATCTCACCCCGAGCTAGCCCAGCGGGCCCAGCTCCCCGGCAGCTTCCTTCCATTCCTGCTGGCTCACCGAGGGCAGCAGGGAGAGGGTTCCCCTGTGTTCTCATGTCTGCCACACCCAGCAGATTGATAGCTCAGAGCCCCTTGGACTGCAGTCTCCTTTTCTTACCTTGGAAGACGAGAATTTAACTCTCATCTGCCATGTTCCACTCACATGCATATTTCTCCACCCCTCCTGCCATTGTAGATATTTTGGTTAAATGGGTATTTAGAATTTACATTATTCTGTCTATGTAAATATTGTTCACAGCTGAGCTATTTAAGGATACCATGATACATCTCCTTTCATTGCAACTTTTTGTTTTCCCAGGAGCTGATAATTGCCTTCTTTTTAAATTGTTGCTTGGTTTTTCATATACATATCAAAGATTCAATCCCAAACTCTGTCAAACTAAAATGTCACTGATAGCAAATAGATAAGCAAACCGCCCTGGCTGGTTTTGGTTAGTTGGCTTGTGACAGCCTTCTTCCGGGAACCATTCAATCTCCTGCTCCCGTGTGTACTGGTTGCTCTGGAGGCTTCTACATAGCCATTATTCTAGAAATTCCTTTGCTTCTCCACAGAGTTGAATTTCATGTTGCCTGGATGACATGTCCCTCTGGTTTATTTTTTAAGGGAGCATGACTACCAATAACTTCTTTTTTTAAAAAAAAGACTAATTTATTTATTTGAAAGTCAGAGTTACACAGAGAGAAGGAGAGGCAGAGAGAGAGAGAGAGAGAGAGAGAGAGAGGTCTTGCATCCACTGGTTCACTCCTCAACTGGCTGCAACAGCCAGAGCTGCACCCATCTGAAGCCAGGAGCCAGGAGCTTCTTCTGGGTGTCCCACATGGGTACCGGGGCCCAAGGATGTGGGCCATCTTCTACTGCTTTCCCAGGCCATAACAGAGAGCTGGATCGGAAGTGGAGCAGCAGGGACTCGAACCAGCGTCCATCTGGGATGCCAGCACTGTAGGCGGCGGCCTCACCTGTTGTGCCATAGCACCAGCCCCTACCAATAGCTTCTGCCCAAGAAAGGATGCATGCTCCCTTGCATATGTGAAAAAGTATCATTTTTCTATCTTCACAGTTGATTCATAGTTTGGCTATAAAATTCTAGGTTGGAAATTATTTTCCCTCAGATTTTTTTTTATTTTTTACTTTGAAATAATTTTAGGCTTATAGAAAAGTGGCAAAAGCAGTCAAGAATTCTGTAAAGCCCCCACCCAGCTTCCTCCTCATGGTAACATCTCATATAGCCACAGGAGCATGATCAGAGCTGGAAGATTAACTGCGGTGCACTACTAGCTACTAAACTACAGACTTTGGGTCTCACCAGTGTTTCCATTTTATCTTTCTAGGATCTCACATTGTAGTTAGTTGTTGAGTTGTCTTGAACTCAATTTTGGGACAGTTCCTCAGTCCTTGTTTGTCTTTTGTGACCTTGACAGTTGAAGGACACTGGTCAGTGCTTTTGTAGGATGCTCCTCCATGTGAAGGGGCTTCTCATTTGTCTTTCACGTGATTCGACTGAGTTATGGATTCTTGCAAAGTATCACAGAGGTCATGTAGGAGGGACTTGAAAAGGTCATGGGAAATAGAATTAAAAGACATGGGTAGGGGCGGGCATTTGGCCTGGCTGTTAAGACACCTGTGTCCTGTATCAAGGAGTATGTGGGTTTGATGCCTGCCTCTGACTCCTGACTCCAGCTTCCTGCTAATGTAGACCCTGTGAGGTAGCAGTGATGGCTCAGGCAACTGCGTCCCAGCAACCTGCATAGGAGACCTGGACTGAGTTCCTAGCTGCTGGCTTTGGCCTCAGCTCAGCCCTGGCTGTTGTGAGCACTTGGGGCGTGAGCCAGCAGGTGGGAGTTTGCTGTCTCTCCCCGCTACCCTGGTGTGTCTCACTCAGATAAATAAGAATTTTTTTAAGTTTAAAAAGATGTTTATTTTGGTGCAAATATTTTTGAAATCCATGCGTAGTGTTTTTATAATGCACATTTTTCCATGAACTGAAACGCTCTTATGTCCAGGGCTCATCAGAGGGCAAGCAGTCATTTCATCAGGGAACCTCCACTGCCGGAGTCTGAGTCTTCTCTCAGGCCGGTCAGGATTCCTCAAGAGCAGCTCCCAGCCGCGCCGGTCAGTTCAAACCGCCCTGGCTGTTGGCACTGCTGTCGCACCGCATCCTCCAGGGAAGAAGCCATCAGTGTTTCCCCTCCCCACGCCGGGTAGAGGGCTGGTGCCTGCCTGAGTGCCTTGGGGGGAGGTTCCGAGGGTCTCTTTTCATTTAGACTTTCCACCAATTCTGTTTTTTAGCCCTACTTTGGGGTTCCGTGTTATTTCAAGTCATGAGATCTCCTGGGGTTTGGTGCCCAAGGGCTGTGCAGGAAGCGTGGCTGCCGGAGTCATATCTCTGCAGGAGTCCGGATTCTCATGTGTGCTCTGGGACAAATTGTTGAACCTCTCTGTGCCCTGTCTCCAAAATCAGGGTACAAGCTCCTCAGGGCTGCACAAGTTAAAGCATCTTCAACCTTGGACTAGTGCCTGGCAAGGAGTAAGTCCCTTGAGCAGCACCTGCGTTGTGAACGTGCACATGCGCACACACACATGCACTCACACATGCATCTGCATGCACACGCACACATGTACACAATGCATCTACACATTCATGCACGCGTGTACATACATGCATCTACACATACATGCACACGTGCACATACACGTACACACATGCACACATCTACACCTACACGCACATGTATACATACATGCACACATGTACACACATGCATCTACACATACATGCACACGTGCACACGTGCATCTGTACATACACGCACATGTGCACACACATGCGTCTGCACCCCAACCCCCAGCAGACTCAGATTTTCTGCTCTGTGAGGTCACTTTCCATCTCTAATTTTCCTGCTCTCACTTCTGCTTTCTTTGTCATTGTGAGTTGTGGCTTTTTTTAAAAAAAACCCTTTTACTGTCTCTGGTGAGGTTTCGGGAGATAGTACAAAATGTAGGAAAAGTCTTCAAAATGTTCATGGAAAATGCATATTATGAAGAAACTGTATGAATTTCAAAATTTTTGCACCAAAATAAACTTATCTTTTTCTAGATAATTCTTAAATTTTGAAAATGTTTTTTCACTTTTATTTGAAAAGTAGAGAGACAGAGATATTCCATCCACTGGTTCACTCTTCAAATGCCTGCAGTAAGGCCGGCATGGTGGCTTAGTGGCTAAAGCCACCACCTGAAGTGCCGGCATCCCATATGGGTGCCGGTTCGAGTCCTGGCTGCTCCACTTCCCAATCCAGCTCTGCTATGGCCTGGGGAAGCAGTGGAAGATGATACAAATTATTGGGCCCCTGCACCTGCAGAGGAGACCCAGAGGAAGCTCCTGGCTCCTGGCTTCGGATCGGCGCAGCTCTGGCCGTTGCAGCCAATTGGGGAGTGAACCCGCGGATGGAAGACCTCCCTCTCTCTCTGCCTCTGCCTCTCTGTAACTCTGCCTTTCAAATAAATAAATAAATCTAATTTTAAAAATGCCTGCAATAGCCAGGGCTGGATCAGGCTGAATCCAGGAGCTGGAAACTCCAGCTGGGTCTCCCGCATGGGTGACAGGGACCCAAGCACTTGGGCCATCACCTGCTGCCTGCCAGAGGGCACATTAGCAGGAAGCTGAATGGGAAGCATGGTAGTTGGGACTTAAATCAGGCACTCTGGTATGGGCATCCCAAGCAGTGACCCAACTGGCTGCACCACAAAACCCACGCCTCCATGAACTTTTGGTCATGCCTTCATCTGTATGCCTTTCACAATATTAAACCACAAGTCTCTGTGACTGCTCTCTCTTGCTTTGTTCCTCCTAAAGAACCCCTGTAAGTGGTGGGTTCATTGTATCTAGCCTGGGCTTACTGGGATATTGTAGCCAAAGCCTGGGGGTGAGTGTGCATACTTTCGAGTAAGGTATAGAACCAGCTCCTGCAGTCATGTGGAAAATGAAAAATGCCCCCAGGATGAACCTGCTGTTGAAAGTTCCCCGAGTCCCTTCCCCAGCCCCCGCAAGTCACCCCTGCGTGTGTCAGACCCTTGTGACCCAGGCTGCCTCAGAGCAAAACAACCCCAAGCCTCTGTCCCTGTCACTAGGAGCTCTAGCTTCCTAGGGAGTGTCTAATGGTCCAAGACAACTTGATCCTCTTTCAAACAGTAGAAGGGTGGTGCTGCGGTTAAGTCAGCACACGAGACATCCCATCCCATATCAGAGTGCTTGGTTTGAGTCTCGTCTACCCTGCTTCTGATCCAGCTCCCTGCTAATGCACATCCTGGGGGGGGGGGGAGACAGCCAGTGATGCCTCAAATACCAGGGCCTCTGCCAACCATGTGGGAGACCAGCATTGAGTTGTTGGCTCCTGGCTTTGGCCTGGCCCAGCCCTGGATGTTGTGGGCATATGGGGAGTTAGCCAGCTGATGGTCTCTGTCTCTCTGCCTTTCAAATAAAATGAAAAATAAATTAGTCCAATGAATTGAAATGGTGTGAGGGACACATCTGTGAATGACTTGCTTGAAGAGTGTGGAGTACTGGTGGAAAGGATGGACTCCTTCCCCTGCTAGGGTGGTCCCTGGAATTTTGTGATTTCGGGTTCTTCTGCCTGAGTCCTGTATGACGCGGTCCATCTGTGCTTGGAGGAGCGGCCCTGGGGGTGTAGGACACAACTGAGAGGAGAGGCTTTTCCCATTGAAGGCTGAGCTGCCTTCTGGCCGGCTGCCCCTTGGCCATCCGCACTCTGTTGGACTGGAACAGGGAGGTCCAGCTGCTGATTTCTGCTCTGCCACTCCCCGCCCCGCCATGGATCCATTCTCCAAGCTTTTCTGCCTTACTCTGTATCCTGGGAGGCCCAACTCCAATGGAGAGACTTGGCTGAGTCAGAGGCCAGGAGGAAGGAGAAGCCAGGTTAGAAATCCTCTACCCGCTCTGCAGTTTTTAAAAGGGTGTTCCGGGGCCAGCCAGTTGGTTCTGCTGCTCCCACCAGGAGCCTCCTTCCCAAGAGGCTGGAGAAGCTGGCTCTCCCGCGCCCAGAAATCGTGGCCGTGGGGATGACCAGTGCTTCTTCCAGTTCCTTTCAACTTTAGCCTGGCTGCCTTATGAAAACCTCTCCTGAAACAAGCTTGAGAATTCATTCACACTGAAGTGTGAGTGACTGTCCCTTCTGTCTTTTTCAAGGATATATTTCATTTTAAAAACCGAAGTCCAAGGAACAAGTCTGTGATTGCAGAATTTCATCAAGGAGCCGAGCACGGGATTCAATCTTCAATCTTCTGGAACTCTTTGCGCCTTTGCAGGCTGCTGCCTTTGCGAGAGGAGGGTGTTTCTTAACGGACTTTCAGGCATTGTACCAGAGAGGGAGGTGCTCAGGGCTGTAGGTCAGCAGGAGGATGAAGACCACAGGTCCCGGAGGCGCCAGAATGCTTGACAGTCTTGGGGCCCGCTTTCCCCGCACCACACCGCCCCCAACTCTTTCCATTTTTGCTCTTTAAAAAAAAAAAAGATTATTTGTGTTCATTTGTATTCTATTGATTTGAGAGGCAGAGAGACAAAGAGTTCCCATCTGCTGGTTCAAGCCCCAAAGGTTCACAACAGCCAAGGCCGGACCAGGCCAAAACTGGGAGCTGTGTAACTCCAGACCTCCTGGCATGGGTAGCAAAGTCCAAGTACTTGAGCCATCCTCAGCTGCCGCCCAGCGTGCACATTAGCAGGAAGCTGGAATCAGAGGCGGAGCAGGGACTTGAACCCTGGCACTCCTGTATGGGATGTAGGTGTCCCAAGCAGCATCTTAACCACTAGACCAAACTCCTACCCCCTCCCAACCCTTTCCACCAGTCATGGCTCGCTGAATAACTCTGCTTCTAGAAATTTCCACAGATCAGGGAAAGGATCTGTAAGGAATGTCCCAGCCCCCAAAGCTTTGCTTGCATATTTAACATGCTTTAGTGGGACTTAGTGTTAGTAGCTGTCACTTGTTGAAAGATGGACTCCAAGTCTGGGGACAGGGACTGGGTTGAGGGTTGACAGCTCCTTCATCCGTGTATCTTTGGACATAGCCCGGTGACTTGTATGTAGTGGGTGCTACAGAAATGCAGCCCACTAGGTGAACACAGGCTCTCACTCCATTCTCACAAGACCTTTGTCAGCCTCTTCGTGCTCCCACTCTGCAGCTGGGGCTTAGATGGCTCAGTAATTGGCCCAGGGATACCCAGTGGGTGAGGGGCAGAGCCAGGATTCCCGCCTGTTCCGACTTCAGGCCCAAGCTCTCGCCACATGCCCTCACATGCCTTTAGATGGCTCAGAGTTGAGCAAGAGATGAGACTGCATCTCCTCTCGGTAGCAACTCAGTCATGAGGAATTCTCATGACCCGGAAGCATCTTTCCATACGATTCTTTATCGCCTTCAAAGCTGCCCTCCAGGTGAAGCCAACACTTAAACATCACACGAAATGGAAGTTTGTGAAATTCAAAGAAAAGAATTCAAATTGCAAAATGACATGATGCCGTGTTGAAAAATCCAGAGATCTTTTATACTCATCACACCTGCGTTTCTTTGAAGACTTGGAGGCAGCTCTCTGAGAATTCATTTGTTTAGATGTGTAATTTCACACTTGGCATGGCCTGCAAAAATACCCACGTGCCCCAGGCCAGGGGCAGCACACGGGGCAGGGGTGATCAGGTTTTTGCTGAGACCTGGGACTGAGTGCTGTGTGTCCGCGGGAGACTTGGTCAATGCTTATGACCTGGAGCATATGCCGCACGCATTTCCTAGGGGCTGGATAAGTCAGAGGGGTGGGAAGCAGAACAATGAGGCGGAAATGAAAGACTTTTTCTCTTTCTTTCTGAAATTGTTTTATTTTTTTCTGAGCTGCTGCCTTGATGAGCCACGTGGGAGGGAGCTTCAGGGTCACCCTTAATGGACTGTGAAACCATCCGCTGGATGAGGGTTGGAGTAGGTCTTGCTCGCCGCTAAGGAGGCGCCCTCGGAGAACCACGGCTCAGTGTGCTGGGATGCCTTTAGGGCGGTACACGCTTTCCTTTTACCCTGTGGCTTCACTAATCCTGGGTGTACACAGGGCCAGGCCGCCGAGCCGCCTGGGGGAAGACAGCGAAAAGCAGGTCTCCTGCCAGCCCAGAAAACCTCCGCACGAAAGAGGAGGGGCGGGAAAAGGGTTTTGTCCAGCAGGAACGTAGTGCGCATCCCAGGCTAAGACAAGGCAGGACAGACGGAAGTCACGGCGTGCCCTGTGCGCTTTCAGGACGAGCAGCAGGCAGCCTCCAGGGAAGAGGGCCTGATGGCGCCGTGTGCCGCACGACGTTCACCCTTGGCTCACCTGGCAGCGGGGGTCACCAGCTGGGTTCCTGACCCGCCTTGTCTGAGGGGGCAGCTTCACGGGGCCGTAGGACAGGGGCCTCCGCTGCTTCCAGCGAGGTCGGGCTCCCCGCCCCGCCCTGCACCTGTTACCCCCTTGATCATTGCATTTCAAGGAGGTGGAGATGTCTCTTGGGTCCTTGAGAAAAAGCCTCCCTGTTTCCCAAAGCTGCAAGAGGCTTATTATTGAGCTTCCAAGTTTGCGGAAGTCGATGCTCTAAGAAGATAGGAGGGGGTGGAGTCATTTCATTTGGTGAGTAGTTATGAACTGTGCCTCCTCTAGTCATGCCAGATACCTGACTCACTGTCACGAGTCCCTCATTTTGTGATACTGAGATATCTGTTTTCAAGAAAAAGAGTGTATATGCGTATGTACGCATTTCCCTCCTAGGAACTGAGTGTGGCAACGTGTTAAGAATTACTACATTTCAAAACAAAAAAAAAATGTATTTTAAAATGTTTTTTTTTTTTTTGCGGTAACTTTATTTATTTATTTATTTATTTTTTAAACTTTTATTTAATGCATATAAATTTCCAAAGTACGACTTATGGATTACAATGGCTTTCCCCCCATACCGTCCCTCCCACCCACAACCCTCCCCTTTCCCACTCCCTCTCCCCTTCCATTCACATCAAGATTCATTTTCGATTATCTTAATATACAGAAGATCAGCTTAGTATACATTAAGTATGCATTTCAACAGTTTGCTCCCACACAGAAACATAAAGTGAAAAATAATAGATGATTTTTTAAAATGATGATGAAATCAGAGCAGACCTATTGTCATGTTTAATCCCAGTGAGAGTCAAGTTGGGAATTGATAATTTCTTTTTTTTTTTTTTTTTTTTTTACAGAGGATCCGTTTAGTATGCATTAAGTAAGGATTTCAACAGTTTGCACCCCCATAGAAACACAAAGTGAAATATATTGTTTGAGTACTCGTTATAGCATTAAATCTCAATGTACAGCACATTAAGGATAGAGATCCTACATGAGGAGTAAGTGCACAGTGACTCCTGTTGTTGACTTTACCAAATGACACTCCTGTCTATGGCATCAGTAATCTCCCTATGCTCCAGTCATGAGTTTCCAAGGCTATGGAAGCCCTCTGAGTTCTCCGATTCTTATCTTGTTTAGACAAGCTCATAGTCAAAGTGGAGGTTCTCTCCTCCCTTCAGAGAAAGGTACCTCCTTCTTTGATGGCCTGTTCTTTCCACTGGGATCTCACTCGCAGAGATCTTTTGCCAGAGTGTCTTGGCTTTCCATGCCTGAAATACTCTCATGAGCTTTCCTGTTGGAGTGAGGTGGACACTATGGGAAATGGTGGCTTGATCAGCATAGCCCTGACTGTTAATGAACAACTAAATACATTATCCCTCTTAGTAGTTTTTTTTATCTGTTCTACTTAATATGACTGGTTTAGATCTGTAATTGATGCACAGTTATTCTTAAGTGTTGAAAATTAACTGAAATGTGATCCCTGTTGAACATGGTGGTGGGAATGGGAGAGGGAAGAGATGTATAATTTGGGACATGCTCAGGCTGACTTGCCCCAAGTGGTGGAGTTGGAAGCATACCAGGGGATTCCAATTCAATCCCATCGAGGTGGCATGTACCAATGCCATCTCACTGTTCCAGGTGATCAGTTTCAGTTCACAGTTGGTCATGGTGAAGGGACTGGGAGTCAAAGGGAGCACATAGACAAGTCTAGTACCTGCTAACGCTAACTGATGGAGTAAATAAAGGGGAGAGTGATCCAACATGGGAAGTGAGATACTCAGCAGACTCATAGAATGGCAGATGTCCTAAATAGCACTCTGGCCTCAGAATCAGCCCTAAAGGCATTCGGAGCTGGCTATTTTAAAATGTTTTTAAACGGGAAATCTTTTAAACCAGATGCCCTAAGAAAAGGGAGAGGGAAGGAGTCACCTCCTCTGTTTCTACAGGGGCTCACACCTCTTACTGTTACCTTCCCTGTGCTCTGATGACCCAGGAGGCAGTGGCCAAAGCCAGCGTCTCCGCCTCCACTTGAGGATGTGCCCAGCTTGACGAAGCTGCTGGGACAAGGGCAGGTCTGGGACAGGTCCTTCCTGTCCCACTTCCTGTCTGGGGACAGGTCTGGGCTGGCCCCACCCCTGTTACTGCCCCTCTCCTACACAGACAAAAAGCCAGGCTGTTCTGAGTGTGATATGCTCTAGGAGTGTCCATGACTTGCTATCATTTTCTTTTATTCTTTTAAAATTTTTAAAAATGTATTTGAAAGGCAGAGAGACAGAGAGATCTCCCATCTGCTGGTTCACTCTCCAAATACCTACAACAGCCAGGATCAAGCCAGGTTGAAGCCAGGAGTCTGGAACTCAATCTGGGTCTTGTACAAGGGTGACAGGAAGCCAAGTACTTGAACCACCACCTGCTGCCTCCCAGTGTGTGCATTAGCAGGAAGCTGGAATTGGGAGTGGAGCTGGGACTTCCAATCTGCTTTGGAATGTGGGCGTCCCAAGCAGTGTCTTTTTTTTTCTCTTTAAAGATGTATTTATTTATTTGAAAGAGTTACACACAGAGAGAAGGAGAGGCAGAGAGAGAAAGAGAGGTCTTCCATCCACTGGTTCACTCCTCAACTTGCTGCAACTGCCAGAGCTGCACCAATCCGAAGCCAGGAGCCAAGAGCCTCTTCTGGGTGCAAGGTGAACATGGGTGCAAGGTCCCAAGGACTTGGGCCATCTTCTACTGCTTTCCCAGGCCACAGCAGAGAGCTAGATCAGAAGTGGAGCAGCCAGGACTCAAACCAGTGCCCATATGGGATGCCGGCACTTCAGGTGGTGGCTTTACCTGCTACGCCACAATGCTGGCCCCCCAAGCAGTGTCTTAACTGCGGCACCAAGCGCCCACTCCGTATTGTTGTCATTTTCATTACAAAGGAAGCCTCCGGTAGAGCTTTGTGCCACCACTTTGGCTCTCAAACCGACAGACAAACCCGTTGGTCTTCTTGTTTGTGGATTTTATTCTGGGCATTTCAGGGACCTGGGGACTCCCTGCTCTGACACTGCATCCCTGGCTGTAATCACATGTTCATTATTCATGCAGGTGTTTCATCAGCAACTCCCAGTTTTGAATGCTAATAGCTAATTCAGGCTTTGAAGAGAGTGGGAAGGTTGGTGAGGGCTCTAAGTTCCAGAAAGTCACAGCGTCCCCGGGTGCCGAGCAGCCCTAGAGAGGCAAGGCTGAGTGACATGGGCACTAGGAAGTGGGGCTGGACAGTTGGCATGCGGGGGCTCAGGGTGAGGGTGCTCAGGTGGGCTGCAGTGTGGCACCGAGGGTCCTTAAATAGTGGGCAGGGGCCGGCTCCATAGCTCACTAGGCTAATCCTCCACCTGCGGTGCCGGCACCCTAGGTTCTAGTCACGGTTGGGGCGCCGGATTCTGTCCCGGTTGCTTCTCTTCCAGTCCAGCTCTCTGCTGTGGCCCGGGAGGGCAGTGGAGGATGGCCCAGGTCCTCAGCCCTTGCACCCGCATGGGAGACCAGGAGAAGCACCTGGCTCCTGGCTTCAGATCGGCGCAGCTCCAGCCATGGCGGCCATTTGGGGAGTGAACCAATGGAAGGAAGACCTTTCTCTCTGTCTCTCTCTCTCTCACTGTCTATAGCTATACCTGTCAAATAAAAAAAAAAAAATAGTGGGCAGGATCAGAACAGGAGGTACAGACAGGAAAACAACTGAAGCCCACGATAGCAGGGGTATTGGGAGGGTCCCTAAAGTTGTGTGACCCTGCAAGGCTGCTGCCACCACCGTGGTCACTCCTGTAACTCCTGGTGGGTGAACCATGTGCACAAGGTGGGCATCAGAAACCCCAGGAGGGTGCACAGGACTCCCATGCTCTCTTAGGCAAACCCTCTGGAAGCCGGAGAACAAAAGCTGGCAGGGCAGGTCCCGGACACTGCCATCCAGCCTTCTGCCCAGAGTTGCACAGTTGCTATCCTAGAACCCCACTTGCCGGCAGCAGTTCCATTTGAGGGAGTTGACTTCAGTCTCCCCAAGCAGCAGGCACACGGCGGGGAGTTACAGCTAGCACTGTTTTTAGCATTTTGTGCTTTTGTTGTCCTTTTTTCCTAAAGTCCTATCCAAGGGGGGATGATGAAAGACTTCTGGGGCTCCTGCATGGACTGTGGGATTCAGGCAAGTGGAGCTACCAGCAGGTGCTTTGGTCCACTGTGGCTCACCCAGCAAGAGCTAGGAGAGAGCCTGATACATCCCGGAACCAGAGGAGAGACCAGCCTGGCAGAAGCAGAGGGTTTGCCAAGAGAGTGGGGTGGTGGTGGAGGAGGAGATGGCACCGCACACTGGGGCAGGCGGCAGTGCCGAAAGTCTGTGCACAGTAACGCTGCCCACCATGCCTGGGGCAGAGGGTACCCGGCCCCTCTCCGAGCTGTCTCCTGCCGTCAGGATCCACCCTTTTCCCGCTCACAGCTGCCCGGATTGTCTTCTTCAGGGCAGATTGCAGCGGCTCACACACCTGCTGCTGCTTTGTTCGGCTCCTGGCCAGGAACCAAAACAAGTACAGGACATCCAGCCACAGGGTGGATGGCTTGCCCGCTGCCAAGTCACGGAAATGCTAGGTGAACTACAGCTAGGAAAGAGCTACTTTAGTGTGGACTGAGCAGAAGAAAGGGAAATCCATGAGTGGCAGAAATGAAGACAGAAACTGCCACCAGCAGTGTAGGCTGGAAGCCTGGACTCCCTGGAAATTAATAGAGAACCCAAGCGTAGGCTCCAGGGCCTGGGTTGTGGCACCTGCGTGGGGGCAGGAGGAGAGAAAATGCCTGATCAGAAACTCCTTTGACAGCAAAGCAAGAACACTAACGAGATGCCCCTTCCTTAACGGCGTTAGACAATGCTGCCCACTGTGCCTGGTTTGAGTCCTGGCTCTGCTTCTGCCTCTGCTTCCAGCTAATGCACACCCTGGGAGGCAGCAGGTGATGGGTCTAGAACGTGGGCTCCTGTGTGGGAAATCCAGATCGAGTTCCTGGCTCCTGGCTTTGGCCTTGCCCAGCCCTGACTGTTGCAGGCATTTGGGGGAAAAATGATGCTCAGAAGCGTAGGGGCAGTAAGAAGAAGCAGACTGTGGGCCCTGCAATGTGAATACAAAGGAAAAAACAATCACCTGTCAGAAGTGGACTCCAAAGGGCCTGTGTGTTGAGTGGGTCAGGGTCAAGATTTATACTGCCCGTGTGGTCCAGTGGAGAAACCAGCACAGTAAGCCCTCTAAAACAATTGATGTCCCGATGCTCCAATGCTCCGTGTAGGCACTAACGCAGAACCGCCCTGTAGGAACCCTGCCCCTGCCCAGGGACACACCAGAACAAACACCCTGCAGAGGAGCGTGCAGTGGAAGTGCGAGATTACGGGAGGAAAGGCGCCTCAGCCCCGGGCAGGAGCAGGGGTGGCTCCCTGACTGCAGATAATGGGACACCTGGAAAGGAGCTGCACCCAAATTCACCAGCAGGAACCCAGTGGTGCCAGCCCCTGTGTGGAGTCTTCTCCTGTCTCAAGTTCATGGGCTTTGGGCCCCTCCCGACCTGCAGATTCCAAACCTTGAGCTCTCTTTAAAGTCCTCCTCTCTCCTTGCATCTCACTCCCAGCATTGTCATTCGCCTTCCTCACCCTCTCCGACCTGGGATGCTCAGCTCCTGCGTCCCTGCTTCCCGTCTCCAGGGTACCCCCTGCTCTTTGTGCAGCCCCACACTGCCGCTGAATGGTCCTCCTGAATGGCCATCAGTGTTTCATTTCCCCCACCCCATACTCCCGACGGAGCCCGAACAGCCTTCCCCAGGGCGCTCTGAACCTTCTTCCCAGGTTCACTTCCCACTCCTCACCCCAAGCCCCTGTTCTGGGTCCTCCTCCCCGAGGCATCCAGGCAGACTCTTCCCCCCCAGGTGGAATGCTGTCCCAGCACATCTGCTGAGTGCAGGCCCATCCTAGTGTCGACCTTCTAGAAGCGTGATGAGGAAGAATGCAGGCTGCATGTATCTGGCTTCAAATCCCCCTGAGGTCACTTACTAGCGACAAGAGGTCACAGGCTCTCCAAGCCTCAGTTTCCAATTATGTGAAATGGGGATGATGCCTGCTTGCAGAGCCGTGGGAATCAGACATAATCCAGCACACCACTGAGTGCGGAGCCCAGCCAGCTCCGTGCTTTGCCTCCCTAACAAGTGTTCCAGGAGGCCTGAGGCTTTGTCTTATTCTTTTGCTTCCTAGACTCTAACATCGGAAGTCTTGATCCGCGTCAACTGATGATTAGTGGAAAAAGCGAGGCTGCCCTGACCTGGTGTTGGAACGGAAGAGTTTGGGTAGAGAGGGGCCTGGCAGGTCTCAGGTGTCAGAGGGCTTTGAGGGCCCATTTTTGCTTTGTTACTGCCAGGAGGCTGGTTTTAACCTAGGATCAGAAGGAATAGTCAACATGTAGAGCCGTTTGACATGACAACAGGTGCCAATGACAGTTTTTTTTTAAATATTTATTTTATTTATTTGAAAGACAGAGTTACAGAGAGAGGTAGAGAAAGAGAGAGAGGTCTTCCATCCACTGGTTCACTCCCCAGATGGCCACAACGGCCAGAACTGAGCCGATCCGAAGCCAGGAGCCAGGAGCTTCTTCCAGGTTTCCCATGTGGGTGCAAGGGGCCCAAGGACTTGGACCATCTTTTACTGCTTTCCCAAGCTATAGCAGAGAGCTGGATCGGAAGAAGAGCAACCAGGACTAGAACTGGTGCCCATATGGGATGCCGGTGCTTCAGGCCAGGGCTTTAACCCGCTGAGCCACAGCGCCAGCCCCCTGACAGTTCTTTATCACTAAAAAACAAACAGGTTACAGAAAATATTCCAGGGTTGGATGTGGGAGAAAACCAGATTAGTGATTCTTAACCCATGGGAAAAACAGATGTCTTTGAAAGTCAGATGAAAAAATGTGGGCCCATGACCCTAGAAAAATGGCCCAAAGCATAACCTCCTACAGCTAACTTTAAAAGCTCCTGGGATCCTAGGCAGAGAAGGAGCCCCACACCCTTCTAGGAGGCTGGGTTCAACTCTCCCTGCTTCTGCCAATAACATAAGAGAAGGCGCAGCTGTCTCCATGTGTTTGGAACTCAAGGTCTCATTGAAAACACCTGGTTCATATCCAGGAGTTAAATGCTCTACATACTTTTTGATTAACTGAATACATGAATGAAATGATTGATTAAACTGATATTTAAGGAGAGATATGTGCTACACCGTGGAAATGAAGGGTTGACCAAGGGTAAGGAAGGGCCCATCAGGGAGAGAGAAGAGGGTAGTTTGGGGAGGCCTTGGCTCCCAGCCCCTTGCCCGGGGGCTGAGCTCCACGGGAGCTTCTAAAGGCAAAGCTCGTGGGAGCAGACTTTACCTGCTCTGTTGCTGGCTCTGGCTACTCGCAGTCACAGCCACAGCGACACATGCCCGAAGGCCACCGGGGAAATCACATATCTCGAAAGAGATCCTGTCCTGATGATGAGCAAATCTGATTTGGAAATGCTTTTTCCTGTGTGGACGTGGGTATCTTTTCTGTAACCCCTTGTTGCTTCACTTGCACTTGGCAATGAGCTGTTCAGTGAAATCTGTGCCGTTTCTTTGTTCCTTCTTATTGCATCCTTATTCAAAGAATAGTTGATTCGCAACATAAGCACCACCCAGAAATATCCAATATCCTGTCCAAGAACAGAAGGATTTCTTTGATAAACAGAGCTTAAGGGTCTCATGGAGTGGCTGGTTTTTCTGGTTTGCATGAGCCAAGCTCTGGGCTGCTAGGGCTCTCTTGCCCTCCCCTCTCTCCCTCCTGTGGCTCTCACAGGGGACACAGGTGGCTGCGGGGTTTCAGGAGGCGCTGCAGGCTCTTCAGGGCCTCAGACAGTCCCTCCCCAGTGAGGGCACTGCAGGCCTGGAGCTCCCAACGGTGGTCCTGGAATCGCTCCAGGCCCAGCCTGCTCCTGATCTCCAGCAGCGGAAGAGCGTCGGGCGCCTCCTGCTTGTTGGCCAGCACCAGGAAGGGGACGCCGGCCATGCTGGGGTCGTCCAGGACCTCGGTGAGTGCAGCCACAGCCTCCGGCAAGCGGGCTTCGTCCGTGCTGTCCAGCACGTACACGAGGGTGTCTGTGCCTTCCAGATGGTCCTTCCAGCTGGCCCTGAGCTGCGTCTGGCCCCCGACGTCCCAGAGAGTCAGTGACAGGTTCCCTGGAGCTTCGAGAGGCTCCACGTTAAAACCCACGGTGGGCAGGGTCTCCACCTGCTGGTGGCCCTTCAGCTTGTACAGCAGCGTGGTCTTGCCCGCCGAGTCCAGGCCCATCATCACCACCTGGGGTTCTGCCTTGTGGCCTCTGGGACTCATAGCACCCATGGTGGCTCCTACCAAGTCCTGCAGGCAGGGGGCACAGATCAGAAAGCAAATCCGTGCAGGCACAGGGAGGAGCTTCTGTTCTGAAAGAGGGAACGTCTCCCAGAGCGGGGTTTCAGCCCCAGGAATGAGAGTGTGTAAGCCACCCCCACCCCCACAGCTGACCCTTCCCCGGGGCCTACCCTGGAGACATGGAATGTGGCTCACACACCCTGGTTCAAGCAAAGAGGCAGCCAGGAGTGCTAAACAGGCAGAGCAGGTTCATTGGAGATCCCAGAAAGAGGTCTAGGATTCTTGCTTGTCTGTGGCCTCTAAGCCCTGTCCTCGCCTGTTAGCCTGAACCCAGAAACGGAAGCTGTGCTGAGGGAGGAGGAGAGCTCACCTCGTGGGAAACTTCTGCTCCCTGCAGGATTCCCCCCAGGCCAGCCCTGTCCTGTTCTTGATGACTTTTCACATCTGCTGGTGGCCGGGCCACTGCCCTACCTGAGTGTCCTAAGTGACCTCTAGGAAACCCTATATATGGTTTTACAAAAACCCCCGCATCTACTTAATGTTTATTTTCATCTACTTAAAAGGCAGAGCAACAGAGAGAGAAAGAGAGTGAGAGCAAGAGAGGGGAGAGAGAGAGATCTACCATCTATTGGTTTACTCCCCAAATGCCTGCCACAGCCAGGACTGGGCCAGGCTGAAGCCAGGAGCGTGGAACACCATCTGGGTCTCCCAGGCACTTGCCACCATCTGCTGCCTCAAGATATGAGACCTGCTTTCCTCTTAAGAGAAACCTGGGTGGGGCAGAAGGGACAGATCGCCTCCCAGAGTGTGTAGCAGCTGCCCCTGGAGGAAAATAAAACAGCCTCCCTCCATTCCTCCTCCCAAGGGGGAAGGGTAACACTTCACGTTACCTGCGTGTTCTGATTAGGTGTGGCAGAACGTCCTCCTCTGAGGCTCGCTTCTCCCGTACAGCTGCTTGCTGCCGGTCCGAGGAGTTCCCGGAGCGGGACACAGAGTAAATGGCCTGGCCGCTGCTTCTCCTTTTTCTGCTTTCTGCTTCCTTTTCCTGGTTGACTGGGGGGAGGGGTCTCGTCCTGCTGGGGACAGGCCACAAAGATGTCCCCAGCTCTTCAGCTCTTGGCTGAGCCAAGCCCAGTATGAACTCTTGCAGAGGGGTGCCCAAGCTCGGTGTCCAAGTTCAGCAGGTGCCTTTTGCTCTTCCCCTCCCAGCCCTGTGGCGAGTTCCGAGGTCAGAATTATGAGAATCCAAATGGAGTCCCTTCTGTCAAGCCCTAGCCCAAGAAATAAACTTTAAAAGTCTCAAGCAAACAAAGGGACTTTAAAAGTTGGTGAAAACATGGACTTTGGCCAGCGCCGTGGCTCACTAGGCTAATCCTCCGCCTAGCGGCGCCGGCACACCGGGTTCTAGTCCCGGTTGGGGCGCCGGATTCTGTCCCGGTTGCCCCTCTTCCAGGCCAGCTCTCTGCTGTGGCCAGGGAGTGCAGTGGAGGATGGCCCAGGTGCTTGGGCCCTGCACCCCATGGGAGACCAGGAAAAGCACCTGGCTCTTGGCTCCTGCCATCGGATCAGCGCGGTGCGCCGGCCGCAGCGCGCCGGCCGCGGAGGCCATTGGAGGGTGAACCAACGGCAAAGGAAGACCTTTCTCTCTGTCTCTCTCTCTCACTGTCCACTCTGCCTGTCAAAATAAAAAATAAAATAAAAAAAAAGAAAGGTCTTAAAAAAAATAAAGAAAACATGGACTTAAAAATATGTTGGTGCAAGAGATCATGGAAATCCATGCGTAACTATTCATGATGTGCTTTTGTCGGGAATCGTTTAAAGAACGCTGGTTAGTGCCTGGTAAGAACTGTTCACGGCCGGCGCCGCAGCTCACTAGGCTAATCCTCCGCCTTGTGGCGCCGGCACCCCGGGTTCTAGTCCCGGTCGGGGCGCCGGATTCTGTCCCGGTTGCCCCTCTTCCAGGTCAGCTCTCTGCTGTGGCCAGGGAGTGCAGTGGAGGATGGCCCAAGTGCTTGGGCCCTGCACCCCATGGGAGACCAGGAAAAGCACCTGGCTCCTGCCATCGGATCAGCGTGGTGCGGCGGCCATTGGAGGGTGAACCAATGGCAAAGGAAGACCTTTCTCTCTGTCTCTCTCTCTCACTGTGTACTCTGCCTGTCAAAAACAAACAAACAAACAAACAAACAAAAAAAAAAACTGTTCACAAAACAGTTGTGCCAGACCCACAATTCGGCACAGAAATACCTCTGCCAGGATGTCTGCCCACCAGCTGTTATTTAATCTCGGACAGCCACCACCTGTGTACTAAGGATTATTATTTCAAAATATCTTATGTCATCTTCCTTGGTTCTGCCTTTGAAAACTTCTGGTTGCTTCAACCACCTTGAAGGCGCACATGGCTTGCTGTGGCACACGGCTCTGGTATTTAGGTCGACAGCAACATACATGCTTTTTTTTTCTTTAAAGATTTATTTATTTGAAAGAGTTACAAAGAGAGAGGAGAGGCAGAGAGAGAGAGGTCCTCCATCCACTGGTTCATTCCCCCATTGGCCGCAACGGCCGGAGCTGTGCCAATCCAAAGCCAGGAGCCAGGAGATTCTTCCAGGTCTCCCATGTGGGTGCGGGGGTCCAAGGACTCGGGCCATCTTCTACTGCTTTCCTAGGGCATAGCAGAGAGCTGGATCGGAAGTGGAGCAGCTGGGACTGGAATCCCATATGCCCATATGGGATGCTGGCACTTCAGGCCAGGGCGTTAACCCGCTGTGCCATAGCACTGGTCCCCATACATGCTTTAAAAGACTGCCCGAGTGTGATTTGAAAACTCTTAAGGAAACCATAAAAATTTCAAAGCTATATTATTGTGGTGCAACTGTGGGCAATGCAAGTTGTTGCTTGATTTTTTTTCTTGAATAGTGTTATGCTTTTCCTGATAAAAATGACCCCTGCAGAAAATGCAAATTAAAAAAAATTAGCTGTTCTGAAGCCATGGTGAAGTAAGGGCAACTCCCTGTGGCCTCAGACCCCTGGATCACAGCACAGCCCGAGCGACTGTGGAGGTCTTCAGGTGGCGCCAGCTTTGTGGTCTCAGAGAGGCTGCAGGCTCCAGGGACTTGATGGTCACTGTGCGCAGGGCAGCCATGAGCCGGGCCGGGGCCCCTGGACTTACAGGAGCTTTCCTGAGAGCCAAGGTCCTGTATATGTGGAGAAGATGAGAGCCAGGGAAATAGGAACTGTGACCCAAGTCCTACCCAAAGGTCCTTGCAGCCTGCATAGCCCTGGGCACCGAGACCGTGTGCTTTCCACTCAACAAGGGGGGCGCTATCGTCCATTAGACACCTCCCTAGCCCCCAGCCTCCCAACTCCCCAACAACACCCCCACCCGGTGATCAGCGCTGTCGGGGCTGTTGCCTGGAAGGCCCAGTCAGGCAGAAGGTAACAGCTTGGGCTTTCATTTTGGACCTCTTGGGGGCGCTCTTGCCCACCACTACATACCTTCTGTATTCCCTCAAGCATGTTCCTGAATTCTATGCACCTCAATGTCCCTCTCTATAAAATAGGGCCGATGGCTATGATAATTGTACCGCTCTTGGAAGGTTATTGGGAGAATGAATTAAGTTAAGGCACTTGGGCACTTAGCCTACTACCTGGCACCTGTGCCCAGGCTAGTCCTATTAGAGAAGAAAAGGAAAGGGGGCAGTGTGCTTAGAAAAAGTGGCGCTGGTCCCTGTGGGCCCAGCACTATTGTGGGTCTGGGACTGCAGCTTCTAGACCTGGAATAAGGAACATGGATCATGTCTGGCCTACAGATATCAGGAGAGACAAGAGTCTTGGGCCCCTAATGCCCCAAGAAATAAGGACTTACCCAACATGTGAGTTTAGAAACGTGAGGGCAGCCATTGTGTGCAGTGGATTAGCTGCCACCTGGGACACCCCCTATTTCAGAGTGCAGGTTTGAGTCTCATCTACTCTGCTTTGGATCCAGCTTCCTGCCAATGTGTCTGGGAAGGCAGCAGCAGATGTCCAAGTACTTGCGTCCCTGCCACCTATGTTGTGAGTCTGGGATGTAGTCCTGGCTCCCAGCTTCACTCTGGCCCAGCCCTGGCTATTGCAAGCATTTGGAGAATGAACTAGTAGATGAAGAATCAATCTCCCTCTCTCTGCCTTTCAAATAAATACATAAATATTTTTTTAAAAATATGAGGGCACCTAAAAAATTTGTGGGTCGAAAACAGAATGAACAGATTCATTTACTGTTTTGCAATTTTTTTGAAATTCATGTAAATGAGGGGTCTTCAAAAAGTTCGTGGGGTGTGCCAGTCTGGCACAGTGAGTGGTTAAGACTCTGCTTGGGACACTGGCATCCCATCTTGGAGTGCCTGGGTCGAGACTCAGCTCTGCTTCTAATTCCAGCTTCGAATTATGGCACATCTGGGAAAGGGCGAGGAGATGGATCAAATTGCTGGGTTCCTGCCCCTCCCCACCCCAGTGGGAGACCTGGATTGAGTTCCTGGCTCCCAGAGTCAGCGTTGCTCACCCCTGGCTGTTGTGGGCATCTGGGGAGTGAACGAGAAGATGGGAGACGTCTCTCTGTCTCTATCTCTGTCTGACTGCCTTTCAAATAAACATTTCTTGAAAGTTCATGGAAAATTCATATTATGAAAATGCTGTGCATGGAAGCTCATGTATACTTTTGTCAGTTTGCATACAAGAAGTCAGGCTTGGAAGATCTCACTCATTGCGCTCTCTCCTCTCTCTGTCTCTCTCTCTCACACACACACACACACACACGAAATAATTTATCAACCGAAGTGCTACTTACCACATTGCTGATGGCATCTGTTAGGCCTAAGATCTGAGACCGTTTTTTGGCCAGCACACCTGGCAGGGGAAGGAACACACAGAGGATTCTCATGTGCACTGAGGATGTCACCTTGAAAATGTATCCAAACAGGTTGCTTGGAGACAATGGAAAGTTGGTGACTGTGTGTGGGGGGTGGGGGAAGGGGGGTATTGTTTAGTAAGAACATTTACCATTAGATCTATCCTCCTCATATATATTAAAAAGTTGTTCATTTATTTTAATTTTATTTCAAAGGTGGAGAAAGAGAATCTTGCATCTCCTGGTTCATTCCCCAAATGCCTGCAATAGCCAAGGATGGGCCAGGCAAGGCCTGGAGCCTGGAACTCAATCTGGGCCTGCCATATGAGTGGCAGGGACCCAGGTACTTGAGCCATTACTTGCCACTTCCCAGGGTGCAAATTAGCAAGAAGGTGGATTAGAAGTGGAGGAGCTGGAACTTGAGCCATGCACTCTGATATGGGATGTAGGAATCCCAAATGACAACTTAGCTTCTTTGCTAAATGTCTTCCCCCTTTTAAAAAGTTTATGCACTTTTTTTCTTAGTTTTTACTTTTTATTTTAAAGGCAGGAAAACAGATATAAAGACAAAAAGAGATGGAGACAGAGAGATAGAGAGATATCTTCCATCTGCTAGTTCACTTCCCAGATACCCACAACAGCTGGAGCTGGGCCAGGCAAATGCCAGAAGCCTGGAACTCAATCTGCATCTCCCACATCCATGACAGGAAACCAAGTACTTGAGACATCATTCACTGCCTCCCAAAGTGTGCATTAGCAAGACGTTGAATCAGAAGTGGAGTAGTTGGGGTTAGGAGGAGGGAGCAGCGATATGGCACTAGTATGTTAAGCTGCTTGCAACCCCGGCATCCCATATGAGCAGGAGTTTGTGTCCTGGCTGCTCTACTTCTGATCTAGGTCCCTGCTAATGTGCCTGAGAAAGCAGCGGAAGATGGCCCAGTGCTTGGGCCCCTGCACCTACATGGGGGACCTGGAAGAAGCTCCTGGCTCCTGGTTTCAGCCTGGCGCAGCCCTGGCTATTGTGGCCATTTGGGGAGTGAATCAGTGGTTGGAAGATTCTCTCTCTCTCTCTCTCTCTCTCATCTATGTCTATCTGTAACTCTGCCTTTCAAAAAAAAATAAATCTTAAAAAAGTGAAGAGTAAATGTGGAGTAGTTGAGACACAAACTAGGAACTCCAGTATGGAATGTGAGTGTCCCGAATGGCAAGAACCACTGTCCCAAATGCCTGCCCCAAAGGATGTCATTTAAAAATGTTTATTTACTCATTTGAAAGGGGGGATGGGGGAGAGAAGAGAGAGAGATGGGTGGGGGGATCCAATCAGCTGGTTCATTCCCCAAATGCCCACAATGGGCACGAGCAGGTGGATGAAAGCCAGGAGCTGGGAACTCAATCCAGGTTTCCCACACGGGTAACCTGCATCCAATCACTTGAGCCATCACTTATGACTCCAAGGGTCTGCAGCCTCAGGAAGCTTGGAGACAAGAGCGAGAGCCAGGTATCAAACCCAGGCACTCTGACAGGGCACACAGGCATCCCAACCAGTAAGAAAAATGCCTGTCCCAACTTGGAGGGTTTTGGTGGGTTGATGATGATAGAACAGAGCCTGGTGCCGTTCTTCTCCTCTCTACAGTAGGGCCAAGAGTGGAGAGTTCTAGCGTGAGGCTTTGTGCTGCCTGGAGAGTGCTAGGGAAAGGCCAAGTCCAGCCCTCTGTTTCCTGATTGCCCTCTGTCTTGTCATGACCTCAGCTGTCTCTGGTCTCTCACTTTCTTTTCTTTTCTTTTTTTTTTTTTTAAGACTTTATTTATTTATTTGAGAGATAGAGTTATAGACAGTGAGAGGGAGAGACAGAGAGAAAATCTTCCATCTTCTGGTTCACTCTCCAGATGGCTGCAACGGCCGGAGCTGTGCTCATCCGAAACCAGGAGCCAGGAGCCTCTTCTGGATCTCACACATGAGTGCAGGGGCCCAAAGACTTGGGTCGTCTTCTACTGCTTCCCCAGGCCATAGCATAGAGCTGGATTGGAAGAGGAGCAGCCGGGACTAGAACCGGCACCCATATCGGGTGCTGGCGCTGCAGACCAATGTCACAGGCGCAGGATCAACCTACTGCGCCACCGTGCCGGCCCCTCTATCATTTTCTCAACTTGCAATTCCCAAGGTAATAACTTATTTCCAAGGACTGCATATCTTTAAAGATCACATTTTATTCATTTGTATTTTCAGGCTATCCATAAAAAATTCAAAAGGCACCAAAGGAAGGCCCAAGCTCCCCTCACCTGTCCCCTGCCATCCCCACCCTGTCCCCCAGCCATCATGTCCTTTATAGGGAAATGGTCAGCGTCACTAATTTCTTAGATGTTTTTCTAGAGATATTCTATGCATGTACGAGGCTGCTTCAAAAAGTCTGGAAAAATGGAATTAAAAGCTGTTTATTTTGCTGCTTGATGTGAAAGGGAGTGGAAGTTGTGAAAATCACAATGAAGCTGTCTACGTAGAAATCCAAGGGCTTCTAGGCGGACAAGTTTAACAATCTCGTGCATGTTCTAACTCCTGCTTTCAACTGATTGTTCTTTTGTTGTGATGGGTTTTCATATAATCCGATCTTCAATAAACAGCAGCATTGATTTTCTTAAAAAAGATGTTTATTGTGGTGCCAAAAAATCCATGCTTTTTTCCCCATGAAGTCCCTTGTAAGCGAGTGGGGTACTTTTTGTGGGGGTTGGGAGTTTTTTGGTTTTTTGTTTGGTGGTTGTTGTTAGTTTTCCCTTTTTGCCCAATGGTCCACACTTTAAGGAATGTTGTCTCTTCAGGGAGTCTTCTCTCAATCCAGAGTTCTCAGCGCTGGGAGAGAGAAGGGAGGAGTGGCAGCCTACCCTCCGCAGCTTCCCAGTAATCAAGTCGGGCAAGGGGCTGGTGGAGCACGTCCAAGTTATCTTCTGGTCTGGGGTGTGCCAGTGAGACTCAGCGACCCTACGCCGCCTTCCTGAATTTGACGTGGTTGCCCCAGGTGTAATGTATTGGTGGGTGAGAGCCCCCAGATGTGGATGAGCGTGGGCAGGGACACAGGCTGACTTATGTCCTGAGGCCAGCGGTTCTTAGTGAGGACTCTGCAAGTCGAGCACCCCTGGTCCTGTGTGTATCAGTTTTGCTGGAAATACAGTATTTTGTCAAACTTTGTTTTAAATATTTGTCAAACAAATTGATAGGAATACTACTATAGTTTTAATGGTTTTTATGACTATTGTAAAATTTACTTTATGTGGGTGAAGTTGAACATGTTTTCATTTGATTATTCTATATAGCCCTTGCCTATTTTTCTGCCCAGCTGTGATCTTTTTACTTTTTATTTGTTGAACTTTTTATTTAGTAGAGCCATTAAATCTTTGGCCATAATGTAAAATAAAAATATCTTACCTCAAAAAATAATAAGTATATTAAGTTGGAAAAAAAAATCTGATTAGGGTATACTGAGTGGCCAGGTGTTCAGGGCTGTTGAATATCCTGTAATGCCTAGTTTAATTCTGTACAAGACAGAATTTTTCTTGGGTTGAATTCAACTTCTAAAAAGTTTTATTTATTTATCTGAGAAGCACAGAAAGAGAGAGCCTATTTGCAAATCTACTCCTCAGATGCCCACAATGGCCAGAAACAGAAGTCAAGAATGCAATCCCCGTCTCCCATGTGGGTGGCAGGAACCCAATTATTGAGCCATCACTGCTGCCTCCCAGCCTCTGCATTGGCAGGAAGCTGGAGTCAGGAGCTGGAGCCAGGAGTCCAACCCAAGTGCTCCAGTGTGAGGCATGGTTATCTTAACTGCTAGGCCAAATGCCAACTCCCTGAGTTCAACTTTTGAATGTCCCAGACATTTATGTAGCTTTCTAAAAAGTCTGTTATTTAAAAGGCTCTAGAACCTAATTTTTTGCATTTGATTCTCACATACACTATGCTTCATAGAAAAAGAACTACGTGTGAATTGAAAGCTTGTGCTTTGTTTAGTGCTTTCCTGCGAGCTGTCAGAAAATCCTAGCAAAGCAGTGCTTTGGTCAGGAGCATGGCATTTGCTACCAAGAGGCACTGCCCGCAGGTAAGGTGCTGTGCTCCAGTAGATTCTATTGCACTAGTGAGACTGTGCCCAAGCACTTATGTATGGGAAAATACCTTACTAAAAATTATCTTCCTTTTCCTTATTCCTCTTGTTACGGTTACTGCATTATACTTAACTTCTTTCGTGGTTGTGTAGGCAGGTAGATTCTATTATTTACGGTTTTCCTTTCTAGATTCTAAAAATGGACATTGTAAAATATTTGTGTATAGAAAAGAGGTGACTTGCTCCATTTTGGGAGAAGAGGACGACAATTTTGGGTGGAAGAAACTGATCCATAAGGGAGTGGAAGTGGTGGGATGACGAGGGGAGACCCCAGCGGGCTCACTGTCTTGCCCCCTGCTTCTGCAGGGCAGCATGTGGTGGTCTCCTTCCCACGTGGAGCCTGCTGCTACCTGGGGAACACAGTACTGTCTCGCCAGTGCGTGTGCTGGCAGCAAAGGAGTGGACCAAGGAGCAGATGTGAAAAAACCCAAGTCCGCCACCAGGAAGAACTCCATGATGGACCAGGAGTTTTACATATGAAGATCTAAGTTAGTCCTGGGATACAGCAGACAATAACTGGAAAGATATTTTAAAGAGCATATAAACATATGTATATATTTATTTTATTTTTCATTTGCTTTTAAAAAACATTTATTTATTTGAAAGGCATAGTTACACAGAGAGAGAAACAGTGAGAAAGATCTTCCATCGCCTGGTTTACTCCCCAGTGGCCTCCATCCACTGGTTCACTCCCTAAATGGCCACAGTGGCCATAGTTGGACTGGTCCAAAATCAGGAGTCAGGAGCTTCTTCCAGGTCTCCCACGTTGGTGCAGGGGCCCAGGTACTTGGCCATCTTCTACTGCTTTCCCAGGTGCATTGGCAGAGAGCTGGATTGGAAGTGGAGCAGCCAGGACATGAACCAGCACCCATATGGGATGCCAGCACTGCAGATGTTGGCTCTACCTGCTGTGCCACAGTGCCAGCCTGCATTTACTTTTTTTTTTAATAAAAAGATTTATCTATTTATTTGAAAGGCAGAATTACAGAAAGGCAGAGAAAGAGAGAGGTCTTCCATTTGCTGATTCACTCCCCAGATGGCCACAACAGCCAGAGCTGTGCCAATCCAAAGCCAGGACCCAGGAGACCCTTCTGGGTCTCCCACATGGGTGCAGGGGCCCAAAGACTTGGGTCATCTTCTACTGCCTTCCCAGGCCATAGCAGAGAGCTGGATCGGAAGTGGAGCTGCCGGGACTTGAACCGGTGCCCATATGGGATATCAGGATATCAGCACTGCAGGCGGCAGCTTTACCCTCTATACCGCAGCACCAGCCCCCACCCCCTTTGCCTTTTTATTTATTTATTTATTTTTTTGACAGGCAGAGTTATACAGTGAGAGAGAGAGAGACAGAGAGAAAGGTCTTTCTTCTGTTAGTTCACTCCCCAAATGGCCGCTACGGCCCGTGCGCAGCGCCGATCCTAAGCCAGGAGCCAGGTGCTTCCTCCTGGTCTCCCATGGGGTGCAGAGACCAAGCACTTGGGCCATCCTCCACTGCCCTCCCGGGCCACAGCAGAGAGCTGGACTGGAGAGGAGCAACCGGGACAGAACTGGCGCCCCAACCGGAACTAGAACCTGGGGTGCTGGCACCACAGGTGGAGGATTAGCCTAGTAAGCCGTGGCACTGGCCTCCCCATTTGCTTTTTAAACATATATCTGTGGTCTCTGTGAGCCCTTCCATGCTTTTCCTAGGTGATAGTCTTTGTGAAAAACTGCTGATTGTTACTCAACACAGAACCGTGAAGAACAGAAATTGGAGGATGTCTTTCTGGTCCTCTGACCACAAATAAGGCTTCCATAATAGAGGGGGTGTGGATAGGAAGTGTTCTGTGAGAAGCAGCTGTCCAGCAGAGGCAAGGCAAGCTTCTTCTCGGGGCTCTCTCAGTCCCAGGGATCGATGCTCTTCGCTGGCTGTCTTCCTGGTGGCTCCCTCCCACCTCCTGTGCTGTGTGTCCTGGGCACACGGGCCCGGCTTGGTTGCCTTCTCAGCTGTGTCTTTGCTGCCCACAGCACTCTCAGTTCTGCCTGGACTATTTTGAAATCCACCCAGTCACCTCGGTGCCCCTCATGTGCCACATGGTTAGCTTTTTCACTTTTTCTCCTCTTTCCTCCCTTTTTTATAAAATTTAATTTTTTTTCAGAAGCACGTAGAGCACTTCCATGTGCTGGTTCACTCCCCGAGTCGCCCGGAAGCCCAGGCTGGAGTCAGGAGCCAGGAACTTGGTCCAGGTCACTCTGGTGGGAGGCAGGGAGCCAATCACTTGAAGCACCACCGCTGCCTGCCAGGGTCTGCGTTAGCAGGAAGCTGAAGTCTGGAGCTGGAGCCGGGAGTGGAGCTCAGGTACTCCGATATAGGATGCCGGCCTCTTAACCAGCCTCTTACCCACCATGCTAAATGCCTACCTCTTTCCTCCCTTTTCTGGTCAGAGTTTCTTCAGCAACCCACAGCTCCCATATTTCCTGTGTTCTACTGCACTTATTTAACAATCAGTTTGCCAGTCATAACACAGCCAATTTATAGGTGTGTTCCACATGGTTATAACCACAGTGTACATACACTCTCATAGTCTGATTTGTTTCATTGAAGTTTATGTAAAAAGTTATATTGCCTTCTATCTACAGTCTCCAGATCGGCTTCATAATTATTTCATCAATGGGAAATAGTATGATTTACTTCTCAAGTCTGCAAAGAATAGTCCCGAGTTAGAGATTTTGTGAATAACGGTTTTCTCTTCATTTGGGTTGTTTCCATAGCCTGATTTACTGCAGTGGGGATTTGTGGGACATAAGAAATCGACTCTTTAGGGCTTGCTAAGATTTTTCAATAGGTCATTGTGTTGACTACAAATTCTGATGTCAATGGTTTATTATTTTTTTAAAGATTTATTTATTTATTTGAAAGTCAGAGTTATACAGAGGGAGAAGGAGAGGCAGAAAGAGACAGAGAGGTCTCCCATCTGCTGGTTCACTCCCCAAATGGCCTCAATGGCTGGAGCTGGGCCAGGCTGAAGCCAGGAGCCAGGAGCTTCTTCTGGGCTTCCCACATGGGTGCAGGGGCCTAAGCACTTGGGCCATCTTTTGCTGCTTCTGCAATCTTCTCAGGCTCATTAACAGGGAGCTGAATTAGAAGTGGAGCAGCCGGCCAGCGCCACGGCTCACTAGGCTAATCCTCCGCCTTGCGGCGCCGGCACACCGGGTTCTAGTCCCGGTTGGGGCGCCGGATTCTGTCCCGGTTGCCCCTCTTCCAGGCCAGCTCTCTGCTGTGGCCAGGGAGTGCAGTGGAGGATGGCCCAGGTGCTTGGGCCCTGCACCCCATGGGAGACCAGGAAAAGCACCTGGCTCCTGGCTCCTGCCATCGGATTAGCGCAGCGCGCTGGCCACGGCGGCCATTGGAGGGTGAACCAATGGCAAAGGAAGACCTTTCTCTCTCTCTCTCTCTCTCTCACTGTCCACTCTGCCTGTCAAAAAAAAAAAAAAAAAAAAAAAAAAAAGTGGAGCAGCCAGAATTCGAACCAGTGTCCCTTTGGGATGCTGACACTGCAGGCAGAGGCTTGAGCTTCTAAAACACAGCGCCAGCACCTGGAATAAGTAATCTCTAAAGAGCAGATATTCGGGGCTGGCGCTGTGGTGTGGCGGGTTAACGCCCTGACCTGAAGCGCCGGCATTCTATATGGGCAGCAGTTCGAGACTCACTTCCAATCCAGCTCTTTGCTGTGGCCTGGGAAAGCAATGGAGGATGGCCGAAGTCCTTGGGCCCCTGTACCTGCATGAGAGACCCAGAGGAGGCTTGGCACAGCTCCGGCTGTTGGGGAGTGAACCATCAGATGAAGGACCTCTTTCTCTCTCTCTCTCTGCCTCTCCTTATTCTGTGTAACTCTGACTTTCAAATAAATAAATCTTTAATCAAAAATAAAGAACTTAATGAAATTTTTATTGAGCAGCTAAGCACAATACTGTTTAGTCTATCAAGTTATTTTAAAAATGCTCAAAATGGATTTGCATATTATATGAATGGGGGAGAGCAATCTTATTGTATATGAAAAATGGGACATCATGTAACAGATTTAGATACAGGATACAATATAAACAGATTACAGACTCTTTTAAAATGTCTTTATTTTGCTTTACAAATTGTACTTTGAGTTATTATCACATTAAGTGGGTTGTGAGTGTTATACATTTACAGCACTGTTCATCTTCCAGAACTTTCCTGCTGTTTCTATTTCCTGTTTTATTGGTGGTGCCATTTTTTTCTACTTATTTTTTTATTTATTTGGTTCACACCCTAAATGCCAGGGCTGGGCCAGGCCAAAGCCAAAAACTCAATCTGGGTCTTGCACATCATGGCAAGTACTTGAACAATAGACATTTTACCTCTAAAAGCAGCATGATGAACACTACCCTTAAGCCTGATTTAGCATTACCTCACCTATGCCTCCCAGGGTGCACATGAGCAGAAAGTGGGAATGAGGAGCGGAGCTAGGACTTGAACCCAGGCACTCTGATGGAAGAGCGGGCGTCCCAGGCAGCGTCTCCACTGCTGCCCCTCACATGTGCCCCAGTGCTGTTTCCTTATAACTCAGCAGGGACTGTGGCAGAGCTGGGGAAAGTGGCTGTGCCTGTGTGTTTTTACTGTCTCTCTCCATCTGAACAGAGCTGTTATCTGGCAGTTCATCTGCCTCTACAGAAGTGTATCGGGAAGAGGAAAGAGCAGGAGATGATTCACTTTCTGGAACCCCGTGAGAGCGATCTGGACAACGTTAGCTTTGCCCCGAAGCAGCTTCAGCTTCTGGTTTTTCAGTTTTCCCAGGAAGTTTCCCCCACACAAAGCGGGAAAAGAAACAGCGGCCTGAGACTTTCTCCGAAAACCAGCGGGAAGGATCACAGGGAGCCTAGACGAGTCACGGGGATGAGCTCCAGGCCTGCCCCAACGCAGGAGCTGAGCACCGCGAGTTTTTGGTGTTTTTCTCCCACGGTTGTTTCCATATCCAGGGGAGGGCCTCAGCAGCGGCTGCTGTTCAATCACCCACACTTCCCGAGCTGCAGGGTGTATTTTCAGTTGGCAGGAGGAAGAAAAACAAACCCCAAACACCCCACGTTGATTCAGAAGGAGGTTGGAAGGTCACTTAGTAGTTAGACATTCAGATCAACACTTGAGATTGTGCTGTGTTGCCCAGACAAGTTGCTGGTAGCCTGCGCACCAACAAGCCGGGGGTGTCACTCAATTCTCTACTTTGAAAAAAATGTTATGTGATGATGCATGCATACGTCAATACATTTGTATTAATCTGTTTCTGGTTTTATATTGGAATGCCTAAGACTGGGTACCTTACTTTAAAAAAAAAAAAAAAAAAGAGGCTTATTCAGCTTTCAGTATTGGAGGCTGAAAGTGCAGACAGCTTGGCACCGGCTCTGGTCAGGATCCCTGACTATACGCATCATGGCAATGGTGTCATGGTGGGAAGGCAAGTGCCAGGAGAGGCCACACGGTGAGTCAGAAAACTAGATGGCGACTGTTGCTCTTTTTTTGTGAAGATTTATTTATTTATTTGTTTATTTGAAAGGCAGAGTTACACAGAGAGAGGAGAGGCGGAGAGAGAGAGAGAGGTCTTCCATCCGCTGGTTCACTCCCCAGTTGGCTCCAATGGCCGGAGCTGCACTGATCTGAAGCCAGGAGCCAGGAGCTTCTTCCGGGTCTCCCATGTAGGTGCAGGGGCCCAAAGACCTGGGTCTTCTTCCACTGCTTTCCCAGGCTATAGCAGGGAGCTGGATTGGAAGGGGAGCAGCCAGGATCTGAACAAGTGCCCATATGGGATGCCGGCACTGCAGGCGGCGGCTCTACCCCCTATGCCTCAGTGCCAGCCCCTATAGAACACTTCTAAGATTTTTATCAGTCCTTAGAACATTCAGTTTGCACCTGAAGAGCTAACTCACGAGTAAGGATCAGCATGCTGGGGCCCTTCCTTCCCTCCACTGACTGGTTGAAGAAATCCAGGCATTAAATATGACAATGCCTTCCTGATTTCCACTTGGGCTACTCCTGTGACATCTATTCCTTGTAGAGCACTTGGCCATGCCTATGACTGAATTGGTGTTGGCTTTTAATGTTTTTCCTGACTTCAGGGTTAAGTGTGAAAGGCATCTTCAAATGGACAGGTAGGATTGGGTACAACAGGTGTTTCCCACCTTCTTTCAAGTCATCACCTTACATTAAAATTTTCCTTCCTCCAGCTGTCCATTTGCTCGTGTCCTCCATCTTATTTCTTCTGGCTCTATGTCCAAGTTTTCCTGACTCAGAGGTAAATAAATCTTCCCACTTTTTTTCCTCCCACCCCATGGCCTCTTCTGGAATTTGATCCCAGTCTATCAGTGGTTAACACCATTGGCATCTGTACTCACCTCTCCTCCAGAGCCGTGGAGGGCCACAATATCAACTTTGCTGAGATTATACTTTTCTTTTTTTGTTTGTTTGTTTTGTTTTAAACAAAATCATCTATTAGGACTTTTGCTTTTTTCTGCATTACTTTGCTACCTAAAATTTTTACCTCAGCAGTTCCTTTTACTATCTGCATTTTGGTGTTTGTTGCACTATGTATCACTTTTCTTTTTGACCCACCGCGCCGACCAACTTGCTTTTTACTCCAAAAGAGAGGCGATGCCCTGCGCCCAGCGGCTGCACCGTGGCGTCCGCAGGGGTCTCTGCGGCCATTGCGTCTGCGCCCCCCTCCTTCGTCCCGTGGACAGACAGGAGGCGGGGGCTCCTGCTTCCCGCCCACACATCCCTAAAAAGATCGGCGCTTCCCACAACGCTCCCGGGAATTCCAGAGCTGCACTGTGTCCTGCATTACTGTCCAAATTCGTTTCTCTCTCCCAACCTCCCTGAGAGCTAAGATTTTTATTCCCATTTATGGGTGTAGAAACGGAGGTGAGATTCAGGATCTTGCCCCAACCTAGAATTTTTAATTCTCAGATAGTCCATTGTTTTGTGAGCGACTGTTTTCTTACAAACACATGTGAAAAGTGAAAACTGAGCAGCAAATGCAGACGTGACTGGGAAGGGAAAGAATGACCGTGCTGCTGTTAGAAGGGCTCCCGGGGAAGGTGAGCTGAGAGGTGGGCGTCTCTGGTCGGGGTTCGGCTTCCTTGGCGTGGAGGTGGAAATCTTAGGCAGGGGAGACGTGAAGTAATTTGGGCAACTCGGGAACCCTTAGTGTGGGCTGCGTGGTGATCCTGCCACGGGAGCAGGGCCAGTGGGAAGGGACTGGGCTGCATGCTCCACTACAAAGCTCAGCTCCACTGTCTTCAGTGGGCAAATCAGAATACTTGATGAGGTGACGAGAGGGTTCGCTGCGCGTCTGGGCTATGGACCACGGAGGGCGTGGTTTCTCCTCGGTCCTCTCTCTGAAGTCAGCGCAGGATGCTTCCATTTGTACCAGGTGCTCTCCACATGGGATGTGCGTCCTCTTTTGAAATACTCTGAATCTCCACCCATGTTAGATCCTCTGGTTCTGGATCCCAAGATTTTCTCTTTCTTGGTTCACTGGGTCGTTTTGGTGAGCATATCTTTAGAAGCTTCTAGGATACATGGAAAGCTTTTGTTGTTGTTGTTGTTGAGATGTTGACTCACTGAAATGCCTTTATTTCACTTTTACATTGGATGGGCTGGCCACGAAATTCTAGGAGACTGTCCTGCACCATCCCCCAAAGAATATTATACCATATAAGCTTATGCATGTACTTGTGGCTCCTAGAAACCACAACCCACATGGCGTTCTTGACCTTGGCCCATACCCATGGGAAGATGTGGAAGCCGGGGGGGTGGGGGGGAGAGGTGGTGAGGAAGCTGGAGTGTAAGGAAGCTTGGGTTTCCATTGGTACTTCTTTTTTTCAATTTATGTATAGTCACTGGATGAAATAGATGCTCACATATAAATTAGGTGGAAATAATGTTTTATACAATATGTGGGTTTATACCTGTGAATGCTTCAGCCACAAAAAAGGATGATATAATGTTTATTTTTCATCTTAGAGCATTAAGAAACTATCCCTCCTTTAATCGCTTACCCCCGTGCTATCAGGTGACTTCTAATCTTATGTGAAACAGATATTTTAGAATTTGCAGTAGTAGAAAAAAAGTAGTGATAGGACCAATGATAAGGCAAGACATTTATTTATTTGTTTATTTAAATGTTAGACTTCCAGAGAGAGATAGGCAGAGACAGAGAGAGATCTTCCATCCCCTGGTTCACTCTCCAGCTAGCCACAATAGCCAGGGGTAGGCCATGCCAAAGCCAGGAGCCAGGAACTTAATCCAGGTCTCCCATGTGGGTGGCAGGAGCCCAAGCACTTGGTCCATCTTCCCCTGCTTTTCCCAGGTGCATTAGCAGGGAACTGGATCTGGAGTGGAGCAGCAGGGACACAAACCAGAGCCCATATGGGATGCTGGTGCCGCAGGTAGTGACTTTACCCACTACACCACAGTGCCAGCCAAGGCAGGACATTTAAAAACTGCATCAGGATATGAGCTCTGCTGCCCACATCCCCCATCAGTGGGTGCATAGGGTAGAAGCAGCAGCAACCTCAGAGTTCCACCCAGCCACCTGCTACATCTATTGCCTCTAAAACAACTTCCGGTGTCATTCTTGTTTGATAAATGCAGAGAGAGGGCTGGGCAGTGTCCGCCTGGTGTGTTTGAACATACTAAGCTTATAGACTGTTAAAGCCCTAGGAAATGGTGAGCCATGTCTGTCCTGAGTTCTGGTTTCCTTTACCAAGGGTGATTGTCCATTATTGAACAGTCATTCATGCTACCTCTTTGAGTGACTGGGAATGTTGCCTTTCTTCTTGGGCTTGCTGATTAGCTTTTGAGTTGACAAAGCTACATCCTACTCACTGCTCAGTGTGTTTCCTTAGAACAAGCACCAAAGTACTGCTCTATGAATGGGACTGGTCCCACCGTAAACCTTGGTCACTCCAGTGCAGTAATTCCAGACCCGGATGAAGAGCTGAATCTTGAAATTATATATATACTACTTAAGCCTATAGACTGTGTACCAAAGCTGGGTATGCATTTCTTTCTTTTGTTTTTAATTTCTTTTTTTTTTTCTTTTTAAAGATTTATTTATTTGAAAGTCAGAGTTACACGGAGAGAGAAGGAGAGGCAGAAAGAGAGAAGTCTTCCTTCCATTGGTTCACTCCCCAGTTGGCTGCAACAGCCAGAGCTACGCTGAAGCCAAGAGCTTCTTCTGGGTCTCCTACGTGGGGGCAGGGTCCCAAGGACTTGGGCCATTCTCTACTGCTTTCCCAGGCCATAGCAGAGAGCTGGATCGGAAGTGGAGCAGCCGGGACTTGAACTGGTGCCCATATGGGATGCTGGCACTGCAGGCAGTGGCTTTACCTGCTATGCCGCAGCAGCCGGCCCCAGGTATGCATTTCTTATTAGGTCGGTAAATAAACTGGAGGCAACAAAACAAATGGGAAGGAACCATTTAAGGGATGCTAGGTTCTGGCCCCACCACATGGTGGCAGGCTTACTCTGTGTAGTACTTCCTTCCAGGTCTCAAGATAAGACCAAGGAAATCAAATTTCAAGAAACAAATTCTTGCATTTAACTACATTAAGCCATATTATTTAGGAAGTTAACTTTTTGAAAGGATGACATAAGTTGTTAGGTTGTCAAGGTTATGTTTTCTTTAGGAAATGTTATTTCCACTGCAATGATTTGACCTGCACTAGAATATTCTGCCTCTGGATCTCAATTTCCTCATCTCTACAATGATGAGTGGGGGGGCCAGTGTTGTGGCACAGAGGGTTAAGCTGCCACCTTTGATGCCAGCATCCCATATTGCGAGTGAAGGTTCAAGTCTTGGTTGCTCCACTTCCCAGCCAGCTGCCCGATAATGAGCCAGGGAAATCAGCAGAAGATGACCCAGTACTCAGGCTCCTGCCACCCACGGCGGAGACCCGAATGGGCTACTGGCTTTGGCCTGGCCCAGTCCTCACTGTTGTGACCACTTGGGTAGTGAACCAGTGGGTGAAAGATCTCGCTCTTTCTCCCTCCCTCTCTCTCGCTGCTGCTCTGCCTTTCAAATAAATAAATAAGTCTTTTTAAAATTGAAATAAAATTGTGAATTTGGACTGCTTACAGTTCTAAAATCATCATACCTCTCACACAACTAAGAAAGACCTAAGTATTTTGTAATAAAAAGAGTGTTAGTCGGCCGGCGCCGCGGCTCACTAGGCTAATCCTCTGCCTTGCGGCGCCGGCACACCGGGTTCTAGTCCAGGTCAGGGCGCCGGATTCTGTCCCGGTTGCCCCTCTTCCAGGCCAGCTCTGCTGTGGCCAGGGAGTGCAGTGGAGGATGGCCTGAGTACTTGGGCCCTGCACCCGCATGGGAGACCAGGATAAGTACCTGGCTCCTGCCATCGGATCAGCGCGGTGTGCCGGCCGCAGCGCGCCGACCACGGCTGCCACTGGAGGGTGAAACAACGGCAAAGGAAGACCTTTCTCTCTGTCTCTCTCTCTCACTGTCCACTCTGCCTGTCAAAAAATAAAAAAATAAAAATAAAAAAATAAAAATAAAAAAGAGTGTTAGTCATATTGCTATGAGATTTATAAAGAATCTGCTTTCTAGAGTTAGACTGACCTGGTTTGAGTTTGAATTCTTCCCTTTATTAACTGTGTGGTTTTATGTACAGTACTCACCATATCAAAAATCTTAATTTCCTCATCTGTAAAAGAGTATAAACTATAGTGTATATATATATACACATATATATATGTACTTATGGTGCTTACGTTTCTTTGTTATGATTTATTGTTGCCTTATTCATTTTATAAAAAACAGAAACCCAGACACACATATGCTCCCCTCCCCCCACCCACACACCCACCCACTACCATTAGGGTGAGGCCTCACACCTGTCTTAGTGTAGTTCAAGCCATGTCCTGAAGTTGGCTATATGATTTGTTTCTATACAACTTCTAGATACTTCTCTCCCCTCAAAAGTTTATACCTTAGCTATCCAAACAGCTGCAATGCGTGCATGATGATATTTTTCTTGCCTGTGTCGTAGCACAAATACCACGAGCATAACAGGGAGCAACCACAGCAGCAAAGGATGCGCGTGATAAGCAGAATGTCTGTTTGCTCTAACAAGGAACTGGCTGCTTGTTGTAACTCGCACCTCCTGGACCGAATCGGCTTGCAGGGATCCTGGCACACACAGCCCTACGGCTGGTGGAACGGGCCTACTGATGGCCTGGACCTGTTCCTAGAAGGCTCACGTCTCCCACACCCTTTGTTAGTAACTGTAGACTAGACTAACTGCAGGACAGGCCAGATTTAGATTCTGCTATGCCAAAGCACCAGCCCCTCCACTGCCTCTTGATGATGAGAATCAAATACCCTATCCAAGATTCTGGTCTCTCCTGTGGGTCCTCAGCATGAGTGGACCGAAGTGCCTGGATGGTGATGTCACTCAAAATTCACTGAAGATTGTTGCTGCATTCCTGGTATAAATGTTCCCCCTTGGGGAGCCAACAGCTTCGAACCTGTGGCCTACAATTGTGAGGATGAACACAGAAAATTCCCAAGTGGTTCCCTGGGATTGATCATGCATGGGGACACTGCTGCCTCCTCCCCTGGATCTTGCTCCTGGGCATCCTCTTGTTGGGGTCACCCCAGCCTGGAGTGGTGATTGATTTAGGGCATTGCTGCATGCTAGAGGGGAGCACTTTATCCTCACAGGGGGACCTCTTCAAGCCGGCACTTCAGCCAAGCTTTCAACAGGCTCTTCCATGCCCATGGTGCCAATAGCTTCTGTGTGGTGTACTCTCTGACAGGTACAGCGTATTCCATGGTCATGGGCTTGCTGCTCCATCCTGTTTGCTATGACATAGGTTCCTTGGTCTGAGAACATGTGCAATGTGGTGTTGGAAGATCAAATACAACAAAAGTCGTTGGATAGCCACGGTGGCTGATATTCTGCAGGCAGGAAGGCAAACCCATAAAAAGGATATCTGCCTATTTCTGTCGCAAAGTGTCGTTCCCCCTCTTCGTGGAGGAACGACACAGGACCCTGCGCTGTTCTTTTGTCTGCTCGGCCCTTCCCGGGTTTGCTGCTGGTTCTTCCCGGGTTGGCTACCGTTCCTTCCACCTCCGTGGAAGGGCGGTTCCCCCTAGCCACTTTCCCCACTTCCACGGGGGAGCGGCACACCGCCGGCCGGCTCTCTTGGGGGCTGCACAGGTGTTCCCTCAGATGTTCCCCTTAGATGTTCCTGGTGCATGCCGTCTCTCTCCTCCTTTATAGTCCTCTTCCACCAATCCCAACTCTGCTACCCACACGCCGAGTACGCTGCTCTCCTCCATTCAGGAGCAGGTCCTACAGTTTATTGGTTGAACTGGAGGCAGCTGTGTAGAAGCTGTTTCTCCCTTCTCAGCGCCATATTGTGGGAGAGCAGATGCATAGAATAAGTCTTAATTCCAGTAACTTAGTCTAGTCCGAGTTGCTCCCCACACAAAGAATGGCTTCCCCTTCCAGTGTAGAAAGAGTCCAATATAGTCAACTTGCCACCAAGTGACTACTGGTATCTTCAAGGGACAGCGCTATCCTGAGTCTCAACAATGGTTTCTGATGGTGGTAGTGGAACATTTACTATTTATTTATTTATTTTTAAGATTTGGTTTATTTATTTGAAAGGCAGAGTTTCAGAGAGAGGAAGAGACAGAGATAGAAAGATCTTCATCTGCTGGTTCCCTCCCCCAGATAGCTGCAACATCCAGGGTTGGGCCAGGTTGAAGCCAGGAACCAAGAGCTTCATCCAGGTCTCCCAAGTGGGGACAGAGAAGGGTGGGCGTGTGGCACAGTGGGTTAAGCTGCCATTTGGGATGTCCGTAGTATTGCAAATCGGAGTGCTATGCCACTTCTGCACTTGATCCTAGCCAAAAGGCTAGAAGCGGTTGGCTATGCCACTTCTGATCCAGCTCTCTGTTAATGTACCTGTGAAGCGACAGATGATGGTCCAAACGCTTGGGTCCCTGCCACCCATGTGGGAGACTCAGAGTTCCTGGCCCCAGGTTTCAGGCTAGCCCAGCCCAGGCTGGGAAGTGAACCAATGGATGGAAAATTCTTTCTTTCTCTCTCTCCCCCACCCTGCCTTTTAAATAAATACATAATTAAATCTTAAAGACAGAGAGGGATGGAAGCAAGATTGGGTAGGAAGAGAATGTGAGCTGTGGCCCAGTGACAACCAGGCCTCAGCCAATCCCACAGGGAGTTCTGAAGCTGGGGTGACTGTTCAGAGTCATCCCTTGTTGAGGTGAGGAACACATCGACCAGTCATTTGGTGCAGGCTGCCACTAGGAGGAGTGTGGATAAAAGAACATGACCTCAGTCATGACATCACTGAAGTGGGCTGTCAGTGAACAAGCTGGGGGGACAAATCCTTTAGCCTCAAAAGGAGACCCTGGGTAATACTGCTCAGCACCTGTAGGAGAGCCTGTTACTGTTTTACTCACCAATGTATATCCAGAGCTTCATATATGATAAGTGCCTCACGTATGATAAGCATTCAAAAGACCTTTCTGAATAAATTACTGAAATGTCCTACTTTCTTAGTTTGCAGTATAAAGGTCATATCTCCTCCCATCTTCCAACATTTTATCATGAAAATTTCAAAGTTTAAAGAAGAGCATAGAAGAACCTCCTGGATTTAACAATTGTTAATATTTTGTCTTATTTCCTCTCTTCATTAATTTTTTTAAAGATTTATTTATTTATTTGAAAGTCAGAGGGAGGGGGGAGAGGTCTTCCATCCGTTGGTTCACTCCCCAATTAGCTGCAACAGCTGGAGCTGCGCCGATCCAAAGCCAGCAGCCAGGAGCCAGGAGCTTCCTCTGGATCTCTCACACGGGTGCAGGGGCCCAAGGATTTAGGCCATCTTCCACTGCTTTCCCAGGCCATAGCAGAGAGCCGGATTGGAAGTGGAGCAGCCAGGTCTCAAACCAGCACCCATATGGGATGCAGCGCTTCAGGCCAGGGCGTCAACCTGCTGCACCACCGCGCCGCCCCCCCCTTATTAATTTTTTGATGTGCAATTTGCAGACCTTATTGTATTCTCCTTAAATACTGTGGTGCATACCTCCTAAAAATAAGAACATCCTCAGTATTACCATTATCACAGCTAATGAAAATCACAGTAATCGACCAGCCGTGGCTCTCTTGGCTAATCCTCCACCTGCGGTGCCGGCACCCCGGGTTCTAGTCCCGGTTGGGGCGCCGGTTCTAGTCCCGGTTGCTCCTCTTCCAGGCCAGCTCTCTGCTGTGGCCCGGGAGTGCAGTGAAGGATGGCCCAAGTCCTTGGGTCCTGCACCTGCATGGAAGACCAGGAGGAAGCACCTGGCTCCTGGCTTCGGTTCAGCGTGGCACACTGGCCGCAGCGCACCGGCCATAGCGGCCATTTGGGGGGTGAACCAACGGAAAAAGGAAGACCTTTCTCTCTCTCTCTCTCTCTCACTGTCTAACTCTGCCTGTCAAAAGGAAAAAAAGGATTTATTTATTTATTTATTTGAAAGTCAAAGTTACAGAGGCAGAGAAAGAGATAGATAGAGAGAGAGATCTTCCATCCTCTGGTTCACTGGCTACAATGGCTGGGGCTGGGCCAGGTGGAAGCCAGGAGCCAGGAGCTTCTTCTAGATCTCCCACTTGGGTGGAGGGGCCCAAGGACCTGGGTCATCCTCTGCTGCTTTCCCAGGTCATAACAGAGAGCTAGATTGGAAGTGGAGCAGCAGGGACTAGAACTGGCGCCCATATGGGATGCTAGTGTCACAGGTGGTGGCTTTGCCTGCTACCCATACAATGGCTTCCTTTTATAGGCTTTTGGGAAAATATCTGGAGTCAGGATTCCGTCCAAGGTTCATGCATTACATTTGAATATCGTATTTCTTTTGTGTCTTAACCTCCAACAGCCTCACCCCGTTTCAATAAACTTAGCTTTTTTGAGGAACCAAGGCTAGGAAGGTCTTGTCTGCCATTCTGTATGTGTCTGGCTGTTTCCTCAGAGCCTCACTTGATTTGTGCCTGGTAACCTCACCTCTGATGTCCTGAACCAATGAATCAAGCCACGTCTGAGATCCTACCACCTGCAGCACCACCTGAGTCACTCCAGGAAGTCTTCAGTACAAGCTTGTATCCCCAGAGCTCCACGGACACAGTGCCAGGCGAGTGAGACAGATGGGCCCTGGGCAGCTCTGTGCCTCACTGAGGAAACTTGACCGTGGGCGAAGGCCAGGCCTAGGAGCCGGAAGGCAGGACACCGTCATAGGTGTTCTTTGTGCAACGTGGGGCAGAGCACCAGAGGAAGCACCCAGATGCCTCCGTCAACTTCTCAGCGTTCCCTAGAAAACTGCGCCGAGGGTGGGCGACCGCGGCTGCCAACGAGAAAGGAAACTATGAAGGCAGGGCGATGGCGGACCTGGGCCCTGGTGAAAGAGAGGCGGAAACCTGTATCCTTCTTAAAGGGGAAGCAAAACAGACGAAAAGATCCCAACACACCCAACAGGCCTCTTTCCCACAGTTTCCTGTTCTCTTCTGAGCATTTCCCACCCCCCCAGATCCCAGGAGAACATCTGGGCCTCTGCCCTGGTGATGATGCCCAGAACCTGGGAAAGCGGTGGAATAGCGCTGCTCCCAGGACAAGCAGCTCCAGGGGGAGGCTGCTAAGAGAAAGGACAGACAGGAAAAGAGGGTGGCAGCCCAAGCCAAGGAAAGTCTGCAGCATCCAGATGGGAGCTGTCGCAGCCGAAAAGAGCAAGAAAAGGAGGAGGAGGAGGGTGAAGGAGATAACCTAGTTCTAGTGTAATCTTTTTCCTCGTGTGTAGACATTTAACCCCTGTGAGTACAGCTCACTCCTTTAAAAAAAAATAAAGAAATTTAAACTGTGCTTTTAAACTGTACAGTGTCTTTTTTTTTTTTCTTTTTTTCATACAGCTAACCACACTACCAAATGTTTTTCGATACCTTGTCCTGCTGGTATTTTCTGTGGTCACTAACCTTGCCTGGTACACGGTTGGAGCTGAGCTGATCTGAAGCTAGGAGCCAGGAATTTCTTCAGGGTCTCTCACACCGGTGCAGGGGCCCAAAGACTTGGGCTATCTTCTGCTGCTTTTCCCAGGCACATTAGTAGGGAGCTGGATCAGATGCGGAGCAGCCAGGACTCGAACTGGAGTCGATAGGGGATGCTGGCTCACAGACAGTGGCTTAACCTGCTGTACCACAATGCTGCCCCCAGTTTTTTCGTCTTCTGTCTTTTGTCTCTGATGCTGCTCATACAAAATAATTGTTCTGTTAACTGGGTGCTGCTCTATAAAGGGGAATAAATGGGTGAACAGTTGCATTTGTTTTGTTGTCATTCTGAATGCTTCTAATACAATTTCTTAATTAGAAAATAGAAGTCTTTGGGGCCGGCTCTGTGGGTAAAGCTGCTGCGTGCAGAAGCTCCACTTCTGATCCAGCTCCCTGCTAATGTACCTGGTAAAGCAGTGGAAGATGGCTCAAGTGCTCGGGGCCTTGCACCTGCTTGAGAGACCAGGAGGAAGCTCCTGCCTTCTGGCTTTGGTCTGGCTCAACTCTGGCTGTTGTGGCCATTTGAGGAGTGAACCAGCGAATGGAAGATCTTTCTCTGCTTCTCCTCTCTCTCTCCAACTCTGACTTTCAAATAAACAAATAAATCTTAAACAAAAACAAAAACAAAAACCACAAAATAAAAAAACCTTGGCCCTGTCTGTTGAGGGCATTTGGGGAATAAACCATTGAATGGGGGTTATCTCCTATCTCCCTTTCATGTGAATAAATGATTTTTTTTAAATGCAGATGCGATAAAGACCACTGCTAATGGATAAAAATTAAACATGTCATTGTTGATATGGACAGTGTAAAAATTCCATATTTAAGAAGTTCTTTGGGGCAGGTGTTTGGTGTATTGGTTTGGCTGCTACCTGGGACACAGACACCTTGGGTTCAAGCTTCACTCCCAATTCTAGCTTCTTGCTTATGTGTACCATGGGAGGCAGCAGGTGATGGCTGAAGTAGTTGGGTCCTTGCCACCCACATGGGAGACATGGATTGGGTTTCTGGCTCCTGGCCTCAGCTTGACCCAGTCCTGGCCATTATAGGCATTTGGGAAGTAAACTAGTGAGCAGGAATCTCTCTCAATCTGTCTCTCTCTCTTTCTCTTCGAGACAAAATCAAATAAATAAATTTTAAAAATCTCTTGCCCATGACAAATGTCAAGGACTAGAGGGTCCCGAGTCTCTTTTATACATAGAGGTTAACTTGCATGGGCGTGATCCAGACGGTCATGAGCTAAGGCTTATCTCTTGATGCCACCTGTTCAGCACAGGATCTGTCTCTGTGCAGGTGATGATATGAGTCAGCTGCACGGTCTAATTTAGCCAAGGCTCAGAGATACTTATTTGTTTATTTAATGTGTTTGTAGGATGAGCAAAGGGAATTCATCTAGTTCTTGGGTTGAGAGAAAAAAGGAGTTGGAATAATGACTCCCTCCCCCATTCCCTATTACCTCTTCTCTCCATCTTTTATTCTGTTGTATGCAATGTTTACTGTAAAGGCAGCCGGTGTCACTACAGTAGTTTAATGGATGGTGGAGGTTGTAGAATGCATTGTGACTGATGATATTGATATTTACCTCACTTGGTTAAGCTCATTGAAAATCAAGGTGGAGCCTCTCCCAGACACATTCCGTATGTCATCTTCAGTTTTGAGGCTGTCAGGACAGATTCCCTGCCCGTGTATTATGTAAGCGGGCAAGTGCTCATACACAGTGCTCTCAACGCTCCCCATTTAGCCATCACCAGTCGTGGCCAACCCGGAGAGGGCAGGAGCAGAGGCAAAAAGCTGGAGAGCATCTGTGTGCTCCCATCTGCTTTCATGTTCCCCGAAGAAATAGCACTCAAGTCTTTGAAGAAGTAGTCGAAAATCCTCTTACTCTTTCTTGCTTACCCAATCCCGCTAATTTTCAATGGCCTGTGAAAAACAGGTATATTCCTAAGGGAGCTTCAGAAGATTTTTCTTGGCAAAGTTAGGCCAGCTGAAGGAACTGGGACTGAACTGACTGACCCTGACTTGCCTGAATAACACAGCAGAAAAGCCCCGGGCAGGAAAAGAGAGTGTAAGAAAGAGGCAATTCTACCCCTTCCGCCTTTGCTGAAATGACATTCTGAAGTCCCAAGGAGTGATGGGGATTGTTTTCCTATGTCTGCTTCATCATTTTTTTTTAAATGTGTTTGAGAGTTAGAGTTACAGAGAGAGAGAGGGAAAGACAGAGAGAAAGGTCTTTCATCCATTGGTTCACTCCCAAATGGCCACAATGGCCAGAGCTGGGCCAGTCTGAAGCCAGGAGCTTCTTCTGGGTCTGTCACGTGGGTGCAGGGACCTGAGCACTTGGCCATCTTCTCCTGCTTTCCTAGGCCATAATCAGAGAGCTGGACCAGAAGAGGAGCAGCCAGGACTTGAACTGGCACCCATATGGGATGCAAGTGCCTTAGGCAGATGCTTAGCCTACTACACCAGTGCCAGCCCCATTCTACTTTATCTTAAACTTTACATGGCTCTGTGGGATTCTTGACACAGGCTGTTGACCAGTGTGACCATATGTTGGCATTAGGTGTAGTCCCCTGACCCCCAGGGTGGAAGCAGAGTGTCCAGGTTCTTCTTTAATCTACTATTTTTTTTTTTGACAGGCAGAGTGGACAGTGAGAGAGAGAGAGGGAGAGGGAGAGGGAGAGAGAGAGAAAGGTCTTCCTTTTGCCGTTGGTTCACCCTCCAATGGCCGCTGTGGCCTGGCGCGCTGCGGCCGGCGCATTGCACTGATCTGAAGCCAGGAGCCAGGTACTTATCCTGGTCTCCCATGTGGGTGCAGGGCCCAAGGACTTGGGCCATCCTCCATTGCACTCCCTGGCCACAGCAGAGAGCTGACCTGGAAGAGGGGCAACCAGGACAGAATCCGGTGCCTCGACTGGGACTAGAACCCGGTGTGCCGGCGTCGCAAGGCGGAGGATTAGCCTAATGAGCCATGGCGCCAGCCTTTAATCTACTATTTATAAATTGGAATCCTTTACCCTGTATAAAAAGTTCAAATGCTCCAAAATAAGCTGCTTTGGAACAAGTAATTTTGATTTTTTTAAAGATGATAATCATAGAGTGCTTTGGGGGCTAGAGAAGAAAGGTTAAAAACTCACCTGGCACTTGTCCAGGTAAATTTCAGAGGAAGAGCCCACAATTTGTCCGATAGAAAGTTACTCAACCCAATAAACACAAATACCATTAAATATATCACTTTGTCAAGTGTATCGAAATTTTTTAGGCTGCCTTTGTCCCAGAGGTAAATAAAGTCACCACATCCAGCAATTCAGGTTGAATTACTATTCCCTGAAAAATAAGTTTCATGACTTACTTCCTTTGAGCACAGGGTTCTCTTCTGCAAGTCTGTGCCTCTCCCTCCCTCTACTACTTATCCTCCAACTTCAGCTGTCCAGGAAGCTTTTTCCCAACTCCTAGTTTATGGGCTTCCTCTGTGTTTCCTTACATCTTGTATCATGAGACTTCTTTACCCTGTCCTGGAATAATGAACCAGACTATACATTCCTTAAGGTTAGCAACTTCTGGAATGAGCAAAAATGTGTCCCATTTACCTTTTTATTCCCCAAGATGCTTCACATATGATATCTGACACATAATGAACATTGAATGCTCAGGAAATATATGATCACTCAAGCCTCATGCCCTTCCACATTTTACAGAGATTCTTTTGTCAGGTTATAGGAAAAAAAAACCTGATTCCAATTCTTTGAGCAAAATAGTCCTCTTTCAGTGAACTCACCAAACTGCTACTTTGGCTGAGCCACTTGATTCAAAGGATATTGAGGATCTATAACATGCTAGGGACAGTACCAAGCTGAGAGAGCCCTTATAAAAAAGAGTTCATCATCCAGGAGAGAAGATGGCAATGGACAATCAGTTCTCAAGGAAACGTACAGCACATTCGGGAAATGTGAAATTTACCTATCGGAATATGTGCTGTGTTCAAGAGATCCAGGAAGAAGTTGCAGCTGACACTGAATTTACCTAACGACTCGAAGCTGCTGAATTTGGGTGGCAGATGCAGGAAGAGACTACAAGGATGAGTAGGTGGTGTTTGACCTGGATTTTGAAAGATGAGTAGGAGCCTGATGTGTACTTTGGGGGTTGCTGTGAGGTGAACAAGATTTGGTTGCTAACTCATGCACATGTTTGAGCCCCAAAGTCACAAGTTTATGGGACTCAGAGGGTGGGAACAATCCAACTGTGGTGTTTGGGAGGAGGGCCTAGTGGGAGGTCCTTAGGTCTCTGGGTGGAGTGCCCTGAGATGATTATAAAAACCTGCTTCTGGCCATGTGCTGCAAGCTCCTGCCACTGCATCCTCACCAGACAGCTCAAGCCTGCCTTGTCTTGGAGAGCAAACTTTTTAAACCGTGAGTTGAAAACAAAAAACAAAAACACTTTCCTTCATGGGTAGCTTTTCTTAGCTATGTGTTAAGTGACAAAAAAAAAAAAAAATCTAGAACAGGTGTTGCTAAAGAATAACGGAGCTCCACAGTGAAGGGGTAAATACAGATTTTATTCAGAAACTATTGCGATAGAAGGAGAGAGCAGAAAATACAATCCACACAACTGGGCTCCATTTCCAAACTGTAATCCTGTCTCAATGAAATCTGCTTTCACCTCTTTCCTGTCTTGGCTCAGGTTTTAAGGAATTTATTGATTCCGGACGTTTCAGATGGAGGCAAAAGACTGAAAAAACACGAAGAATAAAGTGATTTAGGGGAAAAGGAAGACTCCAAAGAAAGTTATCACGAAAACCAGCGCCTAGAGAAACTGCGCAAGGGGCAGGTGAAGAAAAGCTGGTTTCTTTTAATCAGGAAGCTGTTCGGTGACGCTTAGAGAACGAAGAGTTTTTCCTGGTTGTTCACGGGAGTTTATCTGGGAAAGGTAAATCTGAACACGGTTGCATGCAGTGCTTTGCCAGGAGTGTGGACTTCAGCCTGCAGTGCCACCTGGGAGTGCTGCGATCGGGATGGTGTTTTACAAAGATGACTGCGCTCTCCGTGCGAGCTTCAGGCAGCAGCCCCTCTCCTGGCCTCAGTTTACGCACTTGTATTCGTAATAAGAAATAACTTGCCTCAGATGGCCTCTCGGGTCCCTTCTGACCTTGGCAGCCTGCTTCCCAGGTACCTCTATCTTCCCTGCCCCTGGCTTTGGTGTTTCCAATCCGAACCGGGTAGGGAGGCAGAGGCAGGTTTCCAGGTGAAACAAATGTCTCCCTTGTGCGGCCATTTATCCCAGGCAGCGCCTCAGGGCCAAAGGCCCATCTAGTTGCGGGGGAAGGGTTTTCCCCGCTGGCTTTTCCGTCCCGGGTTTCCCTGGAGCAGGAGGCCGGTCCTCCCCACTGCGAAGCCACCCGGCGAGGAAGGACAGAGGCTCGCCCCTCGCGCTGGAGAGACAAAACCAAGTGAGGCCAGGCAGCAGCCACCGCGGGACACCCTGCGAATGCTTGCAGGGCCTCGGGCAGTCCCAGGGTCCAAGGTGCAGGGGTTCAGGGCCGGGGCCTGGCAAGCGCCCAGGGTCACGTGAAGCCGCTCGGCCACGTGACCGGCGGGCCCGGCGCCCTCACGCTCCGCCTCCGGCTCCTCCCCCTCCGTCGCTCGCTCCCGCTCGTGCGGCTGGCGGAGCTCGGGAGATCCCCACGGCGCTCCCCGCGGCCCGGCCGGACGGCGCGGCGGCGGCGGCGGCCTCGCAGGTAGCGTATGAGCGCGGCGTAGAGCCCACGGAGGTCGCGTCTGCCCCTTTCCCTCCCCGCGGGCCGGGCCAGGCCGGGCGCGCTCCGTTACTCCGCGCCCTCGCCGCCTCCCGGGCCCGCGGGCGCTGCGTCCGGGGCGGGGGGCGCTGGCACCTCAGCTCCCGTGTCCTGCGCGGAGGAGGATAGAGGGGAGGGTGGGGAGAGGAGGAAAAGTTTTCCTGGCTGCCTGTCCTTTGGCAGCACAGACGCCGGCCGTTGTGCCCGTAGCCTAAGTCTCGCTGCTGTGGGCGCCGTTGTGCCGGGAGAGACCTCGCCTCGGGCACTGCCCATCCTCCCTCGGCCCTTGCCGAAAACTTGGCATCGGCTCCTTCACCTCCCCGCGGTAGGAGTGCCACAGACCGTGTTCTTGACTGCGTGCCTTTCCCCACGCGCGGAATCCACAGAGGGGACTGGGGACCTTTATCCAGGAGTGCGGTGACCTGAGTTAGCGACGCTTCCCCTGTCCTGCCTCGGATCCACTCCATTTTATTTAAGATGCCCATTGGGGCGCGCTCTGCCCTGGCTCTGCTCGGGGCTTTTTGTTTATCCGCAGACAGGATAGAGCCATCTGCTCCAGAACTCTCTGCAGCTGGGGCATACCGTCTTACAAAGCAATCTTGTAATGATGGTCTTGCAGAATCAGATTCAGGGTCTCACGTGCCTTTTTTCTTTCTTTTTTTGGTGGGGGGTGGATTAAAGGCCTTAGAGGGTGAAAGCTGAGTTTCTGAAATTGCTGTGTGTTGTGGGCGCACATCCTCAAAATGCCCGAGCGTGCAGGGATCGCGCCGGGAGGGATGGAAAACGGATGGAACCCTGACAGCCGGTTCCTAGCGGCTTTAAACTTTACGAGCATGCGTTTGAAGGGAGCACTGGGTGAGTTTCACCCCTCTGAACTGCGTTGGGGCTGGAATCACTGTATTCAGATGCTATTAACGTAGCAGTTCATCTGTGGGATGGGTTTTAATCCATTAATCCACCTGGTGAAGACCGGTCTATTGTTAATGCTGCTAGACAAGTCCCTTTCTTCTACCCTTTAGTCTGTTTCTTTCGAGGAGAGAATCTTTAAAAGGGGTTTCTTATGCAAGATTTTTTTTTTCTTTATTTGTGTATTCCAAATGATTAGCTTCTGGAACTTCAGAAAACGAAAGGCCATAAAAGTTGAAGTTGTCAAGCTTTTAGCTTTGAGGAATCGTCTACGTTTTTAATAAGAGTGCCTGTATGCTGCAGCAAGCACTTGGCCCCGCTTAATAGTCAGGAGCTGGGAAGCTTGGAAGCTGTCTCCCTTTATCTGAGTCATTGTGGGGAAGATGAAACTGAAAGGAAGTGAAGGGCTTTGATGATGATGATATTCCTTCTTTGTGTGCTGCAGGAAACAGTAAGTGATGCATAGGAAGTAAGGTTTGGGCTCCCAGGAGCGTGGAGTCCAAGCAACGCTTTAGAACACATTTTCATACATTCTGTGATTTTAAAAAAATCTAAAGTGTTGCATGTTGTATTCGTGTTAAGGAAAGCACTAGAGAGGTGCGATGTTGGTTACATTTAAATAAAATAAATTTCCTAGAGAAAGTTTATCAAATAATTCTCTAAATCGATTATGTATTTGACCACAATATATACTTAATACAAAACATTTCCAAGTATGCTTAGTCTACAGAATAGACGTAATTAAATATTTTTGCAGAGAATGGAACAACATTTCGAACATATAGAAATATTGTGCATAACCTGGGATTATATTATCTGAATGTGACAGTTAATATTTTGGGGTGTAAGTACTTCTCCTATACAAATTTGTTGGGTTCCTGAGTTCTGATAGTGAGATTTCAGATTGTGAGTGATAATACGATAACCGAATCTAGTTCAGAAGAGTCAGTAGCAAGAGTTTTGGTGGTGAAGCATTTTCCAAATCTGTTTGATTCTTGAATGTATACAGTTTGGATAGAGTATATAGTTTAAGTAGCTAAGAATACTTCTATATTTTGGACTGCTAGATACTTTTTTTAAAAAATATTTATTTATTTGAAAAAGAGAGAGGCAAAGAAAGGTCTTTCATCTGCTGGTTCACTCCCCAGATGGCCACAATGGCTGGAGCTGAGCTGATTTGGAGCTAGGAGCCTCTTCTGGGTCTCTCACATGGGTGCAAGGGCCGAGGACTTGGGCCATCTTCTGCTGCTTTCCCAGGAGCATTAGTCAGGAGCTGGATCTAAAGTGAAGCAGCCAGGACTGGAACCTGGTACCCAGAAGGGATGCTGGCACTGTAGGCCAGGGCTTTAACCCGCTTTGCCACAGTGCCAGCCCCTAGATTTTTTTTAATTAATTAATTTATTTGAAAGGCAGAGTTACAGAGAGGCAGAGAGAGAGAGAAGTGAAATCAAGGGGCCAGCGCTGTGGCGTAATGGGTAAAACTGCAGCCTGCAGTGCTGGCGTCCCACATGGGCACTGGTTCGAGTCAGGGCTGTTAAACTTCTGATCCAGCTCTCTTCTGTGGCCTGGGAAAGCAGTGAAGAAAGATGGCCCAAGTGCTTGGGCCCCTGTACTCACTTGGGTGACCAGGAAGAGGTTCCTGGCTTTGGATCGGCTCAGCTGCAGATGGTGGGGCTACCTAGGGAGTGAACCAGTGGATGGAAGACCTTTCTTGCTCGCTCTCTGCCTCTGCTTCTTTGTAACTCTGCCTTTCAAATAAATCTTTAAAAAAAAATGAAGTCAACTTATGCACACATAATAAATTGTAAGGTGTGAAATGATTTCAAGAAGGGATAAACCTAATCCATGGAGAACTACATTTAGACCATTCTCAAAAAAATGATGTCTGTCCTTCTCATCACCCTGGAAAAGAAGATTGAGAGACTTTTCTGAGGTTAGCATTCCACATGGTCAGCTCTTTAAAGGAATACTCTTTTTGACGTGTAAGAAAAAGTTCTTGTTTTGGAAGTAGACAAGTGTTTGAATCCTGAAGTCCCTGTTGTGTAGTGGAAACCTTCAGTAGTGTTTACGGCTGTGATAGGTTGTTTCCGAAGATGACTGCCAGCAGTTCCTCCCTTCGGTGTACTTGATTGCCAGCTCCTGCCATCAGGAGGGGCAGTCTATTTCTGCGCCACTGGAATCTAGGCTGGCCTTGTGACTTGTTTGACCAGTAGAAGGTGATGGAGGTGATTCTGTGCTAGTTCTGGGCGTAGTCCTTAAGAGGTGTGGTGGCGTTAGCCTTCACTCTTACGGAAGCCAATCAGATGGATGTATAGGAGGTGGTTGGACCAGACTGTGGAGAGTGAGAGAGACCACTTGGGTTGTCCCAGATATGAGTGAGGCTTGCTGTAGCCCTGTTGAAGCTAGCAGTACCTGCAACCTCATGAGTGAGCTCAGCTGGGAGAAATAAATGGCTGCTGTCTTTGGGATGGTGTAGTATTCAGCAAGAGAGAACTAAAGCAACAACATAACCTCTTGTCCCTTAAAACCCTTGGTATACATCTGGAGCACAAAAGTTTGTCTTAAGATGTGAACCCTGAACACAAAGTTATGATGAATATATGCAGTAGCATGCCTTAACTATGCTGATAAATCTCTAAACGAGTTAAATCTTTACTTCATGTTACATAGGAATGTACTTACTGAATTACTTAAACCAAAGTCTGTGGCTGTGTCTCATACTATAAAAGATAGCTCGTTAAATCAAAAAATCATTTTATTTTGTCTCCTTGGTTATTTGTAAGTGTGATACTGATTCTAAACACGCACTTTGTGCTATCGGAAGCATTTTAAAGGAATTATGCATAGTGAGACAGATGTGCTGATGAGGTTCGCACCATGGGTGTAGTCACACATCTTCATGTGAGATGTGCAGTGAACACCCGTGAGGGACATGAGAGGCTGTGTTTTCAGAGGTCAGCTGTTCCATCTCACTTTTTGTGAAAGCCTTAACTCTTCGCAAAGAAATAGAGGTGACCTAGAAGATAATGTCTCCAAATGCAAACCAAAACCGCAGCGTGACGCTGCCTCATTGCCACTAGGATGGCTGTAATACCTGCAGACAGTAATAGAGGTTGGTGAGGATATGGAGACCCTGAACCCTTGTGCGTGGCTGGTGAGTGTGGAAGATGTGGACTAAGCACAGAGAGAGGAGGAATGAGTGTCTTCACACAGCCCCAGCCTTTAGACTCGTGTCATCCAATACGCATCCTTCCCTCTTCTTGTGTTGTAACAGAGGACTTTGCTCTTTCTGCAGCTCCTTGTGCGTCTCTGCTTCCTGTCCTGTTCCATTCCCTGTTACTTTCTTAAGAGCCTCCTTTCGATGTCACATCCTCCTCTCTAACTTGGATCTTTCTCCTGGCCCTTCCCATTAGCACTTAAAGGTGTTCAGGTCTCTTACATGTTTCAGATGAAAAGGCTACCAAAAAGTGCTCCTCAACTCCATCTTTTTCTACCATTGCTGGCGTGGCTCTCTTCTTTCCTTCAGTGGAGTTTCTCCAACACGCAGTTGATGTTTACTCTTTCCTCTTCCTCACCTTTCACACTCAGCAGCCTGCTGCAGTCTGACTTCTTCCGTCGACAGCCTCCTGGGGACTCTGGTTGAGGTCACCGTAATTCTCTCTGTGGAACCCAGTGCGCATTGCTCGGCCCTATGCCGTGCAGGCGGGCTTCCTCTTGCAATGCCCACCTCCCACCCAGTCTCACGACCCGGGCTCTCCTGGCTGTCGTCCTCTCTGGATGTTCCTTCGCAGTCTCTTCAGAATCCTTGGACTTCTGCTTAAGATTCTTTGCTCTTCTTGGTCCATGCACTTTCCCCTCAGTGATCTTACACCACATTTCCAAATCTCCAGACAGATCTTTCATGAGCTTCAGAATTTCTGAGTTAGGCTGTTTGTGATATGCCACAGGCACCTGACTGAAGATGTCCAGGGTAAGGTGCCTCGTCCCCCTGCCGCGCTGTGCCTTGTGTCATAGTGACTCTCACTCACTAGCATCTCACACACTGGCTCTGCCCTTCCCTCAGCCAGTGAGCTCCTGCCATTCAGCCAGCCCCAGAGTCCTCCCGGGTCTCTGTCTTGTCCAGCGCTCTCCCTCCCCGTGGTGCAGGCATCCACCATTTCTTTCCTGGGTTACTCCCTCTAGGCAGTTGTTCCTCACCCTCATCTAGTCCTGCTTTCAGCCGGAGGAATCGTTCACAGACCTACATCTGACCATGTCACTTCTTGCGTGAGACCCTTTGGGGATTACACATTGCTCTTAGGATAAAGGCTGAGCTGATGGCCGCAGCCACGCAGGCCTCCTTAGGTTCCTTCCCTGGACCTTTGCCTGAGATACAGCTCGCTGTTGTTGGCAGCTCTGCTCGTTAGCAGAAGCACACTTCCCAGTGCCGCTGCTTTCACAGTATCTGACCCTCCCCATCGGAGCACTGGCCCGATCTCCCCTCCATCCCCGTAGATGTTGCAGGGGCGGCAGTGTTGGCTCTCTGTCCTGTCGACATAAGGACACCTGGGAGCCATTCACTGAATGAGTGTGGTTCTGCCTGCTCACTGCTGGAGTTTGAGTTTGGCTTCACATCCTCGTGGGGTGTAGTTGATGCTTTCCAGACAGCCAGACTAGTAGATGAGATTACTTTCGGGACACCTGCCTAGGAAAGGTTCGTGCAACTGTAAATAGGATTGAACTTGACCTCCATCCCATTCATCAGAAAAACAGAATGAAGTATTAATGTGTTCAGTGTAACAAAGAGAAAGACAGTAGAAAAATGTTGTATGTGTGTATATGTAGACTTAAATGTTTATTCTCATCTACTTGGAAGGCAGAGTGACAGGAGGGAGGGGAATAGATATTCTGTCTGCTGGTTCATTCTTCAAATGCCCACAAGAATCACGCCTGGGGCAGGCTCAAACCAGAAGCCAGGAATTCCATCCGGGTCTCCCACCTGCATTGCAGGGGCCCAAGCACTTGCGCCGTTATCTGCTGCCTCTCAGGATGCACTAGGGAGCTGGTTCAGAAGCAGCGTAACTGGGACTCTCCTGGCACACTGATATGGGATGATGGGTGTTCTGAGCAGCGACTTAACCCTCTGCACCACAACACCCATCTAGAAAAACATTCTAGTCATTGAGATTTCTTTTTTCTGGTTTCCTTTAGAAAATAAAAGTATCTCAGCCGGCGCCGCAGCTCAATAGGCTAATCCTCCACCTAGCGGTGCCGGCACACCGGGTTCTAGTCCCGGTTGGGGCGCCAGATTCTTTCCTGGTTGCCCCTCTTCCAGGCCAGCTCTCTGCTGTGGCCAGGGAGTGCAGTGGAGGATGGCCCAAGTGCTTGGGCCCTGCACTTCACGGGAGACCAGGAGAAGCACCTGGCTCCTGCCTTCGGATCAGTGCGGTACGCCGGCCGCAGCGTGCCAGCTGTGGCGGCCATTGGAGGGTGAACCAACGGAAAAAGGAAGACCTTTCTCTTGGTCTCTCTCTCACTATCCACTCTGCCTGTCCAAAAAACAAAACAAAATAAATAAATAAATAAAAGTATCTCATAAAGCAACACATTCATAAGATGACACTTACCACACTGAATCACTATTATTTTTTGCAACCCATACAGTTGCTGGTTAGGTTGTTTGCTTTTCCAACCTGAATGCCTGGCTTTGGTACAAATACTTTTTTTTTTTTTTAAAGATTTTGTTTATTTATTTGACAGGTAGAGTTACAGAGAGAGAGAGAGAGAGAGACAGAGACAGAGGTCTTCCTCCCGCTGGATCACTCCCCAAATAGCTGCAAAGGCTGGAGCTGCGCTGATCTGAAGCCAGGAGCCAGGTGCTTTCTCCTGGTCTCCCATGCGGGTGCAGGGCCCAAGCACCTGGGCCATCCTCCACTGCCCTCCCGGGCCACAGCAGAGATCTGAACTGGAGGAGGAGCAACCGGGACTAGAACCGGCGCCCCTATGGGATGCCGGCGCTGCAGGCGGAGGATTAACCTAGTGAGCCATGGTGCCGGCCCCACAATTACTTCTTACATTGAGCTGATTCCCTTCATCCTAGAGTTGCCAGAAGCTTCTGTGCAGTGAAATGAAAGCAGCCCCCCTTGGATGATGGGGCCAAAGAAAACACTTCCCCAGGCTGTTACTGAAGCTGTGCTTCCAGTCACATACCTGATTGGTGATTGGGAGGGGACAGTCACAGGACCTTACACTGTTTTGCTCAAAATGAATGAGGAATTTGAACAAAACTGAGGCAAAGGGTAGTGACCATCAGTGATGGGGAATTCTGAAACGGCAGTCATGCTATTATTTTAAATGACAGGTTGAGGCTTACTTCCAGTCACTTGTATAGGTGGCTCCAGCTGCATCTCTGTGAAGGGTGACAAATTGATTTGGAGATGCTGCATTCTCAGGCTCCCTGGGAACGTGTCAAGGCTTCGGGACTTAGTTTCTCTTTCATCCTTCTAATTCTGTGAGCTTGCAGAAGAGGGAAGTGGGTGGCAGCTGCTCTAGCAGCTGGGCCAGTAGCGGTGTCTCAGCACATCTGAGATGGGCCTCGCCTCCTACTTGCAGCCATTAAAGTGGGTAAGTTGTACTTTTATTTTAAACTGTTTGAGGCTGCCTATCTTAGAGGTTTATCTGTACCTGAGAAATACATTTATTGTCTAAATCAGACGTATAACATCTGCTGTCTCAAAAGGCCATCATAAGTTTGGAAGAAACTGGCAAGAGTAACATTTGGCTGCTCTTTGAGAGAGTTTTTGAATCAATTTTGCTGTAGTATACGTAGATGACGTATTAGGATGTAGTGTTGAACACAAAAAAGCTTAACCCTAAAACTCTTTTATTCTACAATTTTCTTATACATATACTCATAATGGGGAAAAGATGGCCAAGTCCTTGAGTCCTTTGTGCTCCACTGGGAACTTTTCTTGGTAGAAAAGCAAGGAGGCTCTGAAGAGCACTTGTTCCCGCAGGGACTGGATCGTCCCTGCGGGAATGCGTACATTTAATATCTGCTAGAACTTCGAGAACCTTGTTTCTGAGGTTTCCTACAGCAGTTTCCTGGCATATAGAATTTTTATGTAGTTGTCACAACTTTGCAGATTTTCCCCCCATGTAACACATTAACAGCTGTCGCATGCCTATAGACTTGATTGTATCTCATTGTTAGCTTAGTTACTCCAGTTGTATTTGTACTCTAGGCCTCCACTTGCTTTCTGGGAGAACTTCAGCCATGATTGTATTGCTTTGTGGTGTCCTCAGTGTTCTTGGTATCTGGAGCTATGTGGAAGAAGAATTAACGTATGCTATTATTGTGTCCATAATGTCATACGGCAGTGCTTTTCTATCAATAGCACACTGACTATAAATAAATTCCTATTGTAAGGTAGTTTGGCAACTTAAATCTGGCTTATGAAAATAGAGAAACCTCTGTTCAGTGTACACTGTTAAGCGCTTTAGTTAAGTGTTTTGTGTTTGAAAATCATTTTGCATGTTTGACATTGTGTTTCGAGCAGTCAGAACCTGGCTATAGCCTTGTCTACTGAAGAGTGCATGGGCCATTGTAAATGACTTGTTCAACATTCAGAGTCCTGGTTTCCTCAGTCAGCTTCCGTGTTAAAGAATAGTAGAAACTCCCTTCCCGCTCCAAGAATGACAGCAGGAGAAAAGTCAGTGTCTGGGTACTATCAGTTCTAAGGGCTGTGTACTCTGTCCTGGCCTTTTTTCCTTAGCAGGCTTTTAGGTCAGCAAAAGGCAAGTCCAGAGAAGTCCTGCTGGTGGCATCAGTCTCCCTGTGCCAGATGCATTCTGATTAGAAAGGGTGTGTGTGTGTGTGTGTGTGTGTGTGAGTGTGAGTGATGAAGTCTGTGTGGAAGCTGTGTGCTTGTGGTTCAACCCTAAATTCCTAGTATTGTTTGATATCGAGACCCTTACTTAATGAAACAAAGTTTTCCTCTATCACTTTTCCATATTTCATGTTTTTCAAATTCTGTAGACATATTCCAGTATATTTTTTTGCTAGATCAGTAAAATAAAATGCTCTCCACCCTCCCTTAATACTGGGTTCCCAGGGGAAAGTCAAGTAGATGTGCTCCTAGAGGAATCAAAAGATTGGTTGCTACCTCCCTCAGCCCTCCAGGTCTAAATGTAGATTTCTAAAATTGGAAGGTCTGCGTTTGTCCTGACTGAATTTGCTTTGTGAGTATAAAAGAAAATAACCTTTTCTTCCCCATGCCAGAGCTCTCTAAGGGATGGTGCAAGTACCTGGGAAAGGCCATCCCTGGGAGTGGGGTGTTGATCTGTAGTGCTGGCTGACACAGAGGAAGTCTAGGACGCAAGATAGGTTTTCTTTTAAAAAAAAAATTTTCTTAAAAATTTGTGTGACTGCTTCTATCTGCTGGATCCCTGCTTGGATGCCTGTAATAGCGGGGGTGGGCCACACCAAGGCCAGGAGCCAGGAGCTCAGTCCAGGTCTCCCACCTGGGAAGCAGGAACCCAGCCACTTCAGTCATCACCTGCTGCCTCCCAGGGTACATATTAGCAGGAAGCTGGGATCAAGAACAGACCAGGACTCGAACTCTGGCTCTCCTGGTTGGGATGCTGGAGCCCCAACCAGACTCTTTTTTTTTTTTTTTTTTTTTTTTTTTTTGACAGGCAGAGTTAGACAGAGAGACAGACAGAGAGAAAGGTCTTCCTTCATTGGTTCACCCCCAAATGGCTGCTACGGCCGGGGCACTGCACTGATCCGAAGCCAGGAGTCAGGTGCTTCTTCCTGGTCTCCCATGCGGGTGCAGGGCCCAAGCACTTGGGCCATCCTCCACTGCCTTCTCGGGCCACAGCAGAGAGCTGGCCTGGAAGAGGAGCAACTGGGACAGAACCAGCGCTCCGAACAGGACTAGAACCCGGGGTGCTGGCGCCACAGGAGGAGGATTAGCCAAGTGAGCTGCAGCACTGGCCAGTGTTTGAGTTTATTAATGGAGATTTGATGTAAGCCTATGGCATCATTATCTGATTTGTTTTTTAAAGATATATTTCATTTATTTGAAAGGCAGAATTGCAGAGAGGCAGAGAGAAAGAGAGAAGTCTTCCATCCGCTGGTTCACTCCCCAAATGGCCACAATGTTTGGAACTGGGAGCTTCTTCTGGGTCTTCCATGTGGGTGCAGGGGCCCAAGGACTTGAGTCATCCTTACTGCTTTCCCAGGCCATAGCAAAGAGCTGGATCAGAAGTGGAGCAGCAGGGTTTTGAGCCAACATCCATATGGGATGCTGGCACTGTGGGCGGTGGCTTTACCTGATGTGCCACAGTGCTGGCCCCTATCTGATGTTTTTAAAATTTGTGATAAAATATATGTAACAGAATTAACCATTTTAACCACTTTTGAATCCTTAGTTGAATGACTTAAATTCATTCATATTGTTTTGCAGTCATCACCACCGTCTAAAGACTTTCTCATCATCCCAAATTGAAACTCTGCCCCTATTAAATTGTAATTTTCCATTCCCACCTCCCCCAGTGCCTGGCAACCAGCATTCTACTTTCTTTCTGAATTTGACTCTTGTAGGTTTCTCATCTAAATAGAATCATTCAGTGTTTGTCTTTTTGTATCTAACTTACTTCACATTAACATATGTTTAAAGTTCATCGCTGTTTTAGTGCTTAACAGAATTTCCTTCCTAACGCTGACTATTCTGTTTTGGCCACGTTTTGTTTATCCACTCGTTTGTTGATGGACATTTGAGTTGTTCCCATATTTTGGCTATTGTGAATCATGCTTCTGTGACCACTGGCATACATCAGTCTATTTGTTCTATTTTTCTTTTCTTTCTTTCTTTTTTTGAATGTTGGTGGGTTATATATAGTCTATACTAGTAGAATTGGTATACTGTGTGGTAATTTTGTTTAGTTTTTTGAGGAAACGCCATACTGTACTCCACAAAGGCTAAGCCATGTTACATTCCTACCTTCTAGATTTAATTTTGTATTAATTCATTTTATAGGTTTCATCTGAAACATCCTGCCACTTCAGGTTGTGAATCTAAGTATACATCTTTTTTGTTTGTTTTTGTTTGACAGGCAGAGTTAGAGAGAGAGAGACAGAGAGAAAGGTCTTCCTTTTTCCGTTGGTTCACCCCCCAAGTGGCCACTATGGCCGGTGCGTTGCGGCTGACGCGCTGCGCCGATCTGAAGCCAGGAGCCAGGTGCTTCTCCTGGTCTCCCATGTGGGTGTAGGGCCCAAGCACTTGGGTCATCCTCCACTGCACTTCCGGGCCACAGCAGAGAGCTGGACTGGAAGAGGAGCAACTGGGACAGAATCCGGCGGCCTAGCCGGAACTGGAACCTGGGGTGCTGGCGCCGCAGGTGGAGGAATTGCCTAGTGAGCCGCGGCGCCGGCCCTAACTATACATGTTAAAACTTTTAACAGCTTTAGGGATAAAATCTTTCTCAAAAAATTAAGCATTCATTTTGTTTCATTAAAAATATTCATTTATTTGTTCACATTGGCCCAGAAACACAATCCAAGTCTTCACTGTGGTTGGCAGGGACCCAAGTACTTGAGTCATAACTGCTGCCTCTGGGATCTGCATTAGCATGAGCTGGAGGTAGACAGTGAACTCTGATCCTCCGATATTAGGCCTGCTGCTTGCCCCACATCCTGGGTTTTTTAATAACTCCACGAAACCTCTCAGAGAACCTTACTGGAATTCTGAAGATACCTGTTTTTGTCATCAGCCCAGGTTGAGTGTAGTTCAATGGAGACATAGTTTGTGCTTTAGCATTCTGTAGCCCAAAATGCACCTTGTGCTGCTGTGAGCTCTGAGGACAGAGATCACATGAAAACCCTGTCTCCCACTGGTTGTTGGAAGAGTGAAGGAACAGATGTTTATGAGATTTAACCAGGCAAATCCAGGTAGAGACATTGTGGGGGAATTTTTGAACAGGTTCCGGTATTCATTTTGTGAGATGAGATAAAGTCAGAAGGAGGTAATACTGGAGAAGTTGAGCAATGAAGGGCCAGGATGGAAGGCCCTTCTGTGTGAAGAAAGGAAAGAGTGGGAGTGAATTCTAACCATGCCAGTTACTGAATTGTGACCTTGGCCAGTAATCATCTGAGAGCCATAGTCCTCATCTTCTAAGAATGGATTATCTTTTCCTCCTTGAAAGATTATCATGAAGATTGAATGAAATAATGTATGTGAAGCTGCTTAACAGTGTCTCCAACAAGGCAGATTCTGGTTTGTTTGTTTTTAATTTTTATTTGAAAGGCAGAGACAGAAAGACAAAGGTCTTTCATCTGCTGGTTCATCCCCCGAGTGCTCACAACAACTATGGCTGGGCCAGGCCAAATCCTGGAGCCGAAACTCATTCTGGGTCTCACATGGGGCACGGGAACCCAGCCTTTCTGCCATACCAAGACTACTGGGCATAGATGCATGCACACTTTTTAATATTGACTCGTAATTTACAAGTCTTCGGAGAATTACCTTGTAAAACAAGCTTCAAGCAACTTGGCGCTGAGTAAGCTCCATTCATTGTAATCATCATGATGAAAGTTCACTTGCTGTTGCAGTATGTTAGCAAACCCTCAGGGCAGAGTTTCTGTCTCTGATTAAAGCTTTCAGGGTAATTGTACTGCTGTCAGGAAGTTACATGGTTTTGAATGGTTAATACCCTTGTGTGTTATAATTTTTATATTATAATTTTTAAAATTTATTTATTTGGAAGGTAGAGTGATAGAGGAAGGGATGGGGAAGGAGAGAGCTGGGGGGAGGGAGGCAGGGAGGGAGAAAGAGAGAGAGAAAGAGATCTCTTATCTGCTGCATCACTCCCAAATGGCCAGAATGGCTAGGGCTGGTCTGCGCCGAAGCCTGGAGCTCCATCTGGGTCTCCCACATGGGTGCGGTGGCCCAAATAGTTGGGCCATCTTCTGCTGTCTTCCTAGATGCCTTAGCAGGGAGCTGGGTTGGAAGTGGAGTGGCCAGGACTTGAACTGGCACTGCAGTATGGGATGTGGGCATTGTAGGTGGCAGCTAACTTACTGCGTCATGCCATCTCCTGTATTATAATTTTAAAGGTGGTAAATCTTACATTTTTGGCTAATACTTTTAACTTGTAAAATTTTGAAGGCCAAGTTAGTTCATATTCCGGGGAAATGCACTTCTGAATTTTGATTTATCTACCTGCTTATGGGTGTTTACATTGCTTACCTTCATGTGACTCCTTTCCCCATCTGTTGTCTAAGAGACATAAGGCAGGGTATTTGAGAGGTATCTATTCTTTGCTGTTTTTTTTTTTTTTTTAAACTTTTGAAACCATTTAAGATAATCTTACTATACAAGGAGTACTTATATATCAAGAACAAGAATTATGATCCAGTAGAGAAAACAGGCATTTTTCACAAGAGGTTGACTTATCCTGGGTACTTCAAAAAGATCATGGAAAACTAAATAAAAATGTCTATTGTGGTACAAGAATTTTTGAAATCATACAAAGGATCTAAAGTTTATGGGAAATGCATTTTAGGAAAAAACTACATGAATTTCAAAATTCCATTTTCCCTTAACTTTTTAAAATGCCATTGTATGAGTTAAGGTCTCTCTCTCTTTTTATTTATTTATTTGAAAAGCAAAGTTGCAGAGAAGCAGAAAGTAGATCTTTCATCTGCTGGTTCACTTTCCAAATGCCTGCAACTACTGGAGTTGGGCTGCTCTGAAGCCAGGAGCCAGGAGCTTCTTCTGGGTCTCCCAGGTGGGTGCAGGGGCCCAAGGACATAGACCATCTTCCACTGCTTTCCCAGGCACGTTAGCAGAGAGGTGGATTGGAAGTGGAGCAGCTGGAACTTCACCCATATGGGATGCTGGCACTGCAGGTGCTGCTACGCCACAGCGCCAGCCCCAAGTTAATGTCTCTCTTAAACATATGAGACCAAGTGGTAAAAAGTGCAGAGTTGGTCTCCAGCTGTCTGGATTCACATCCTGACTGTGCCACTTAGGAGTCTGAGCAAATGCTTACAATCTCTTTCCCTCCATTTCCTTATGCTAAAGTGAGTTGAAATGAGTTGCTAAGTATACATATACTTAGGGCAGTGTTTGACACATTGTGCTGTGAGTTTTTGCATTACCTTTTTTTTTTTTTTTAAAGATTTATTTTATTTATTTGAAAGATTTACAGAGAGAGGTAGAGCCAAAGAGAGAGAGATCTTCCATCTGCTGGTTCACTCCCCAAAAGACCGCAATGGCCAGAGCTTAGCTGATCTGGAGCCAGGAGCTTCTTCCAGGTCTCCCTCGTGGGTGCAGGGACCCAACAACTTGGGCCATCTTCTACTGCTTTCCCAGGCCATAGCAGAGATCTCTGGATCGGAAGCAGTGCAGCCAGAACTTGAACTGGTGCCCATATGGGATGCAGGTGCTGCAGGCTGGGGTGTTAACCCGCTGTGCCACAGTGCTGGCCCTGTGATTACTTTTTAAAATGATACCTAGCCTCACTCATCATAAGAAAAATGCTATTTTGAATGGAGCTGAGAGGGCATGGTAATTCACTGTGTGTTAAGAATGTGGACGAGCAGGTATTGTCTTATACTGATGGCAGTTTTATGTACTCAGACTACCTTATTGGAGGACAGTTTGAAATAGGTGTCAAAGGTAAAATAGCTATTAGATTTTTGACTTAGCATTTGTTTGTTTGGAATGTATCTTAAAAATTTATGCATATAATAAGATTTGTATATACCATAATATATGCAAACAGTAATTGGATTATTGTCCCAGCAAAAGCCTAGAAATGACTTAAATGTCTCTCAGCAGGAAACAGTTGTTAAATTGATGGCATGGAATACCATTGTACCATTGAAGACAAGTGAAGTAGGCCCACGTGTGCTAATGTAGAATGTATATTGTTAAATATGAGAATAAAGCTTCTGTTCATGTGTAAAGATTTTTTATTTGAAAGGCAGAGTGACAGAGAAAGAGATCTTCCATCTGCTGGTTCTCTCTACCCCAGATGACTGCAACAGTTGGAACTGGGCCAGGCCAGAGCCAGGAGCCTAGAAATCAACCTGAGTCTCCATCTGGGTGGCAGGAACCACATTTGGGCCGTCATCTGCTGACTTCTAGGATGGCCATTAATTAGCAGGAACTGGATCAGATGCAGAGGAACTGGGACTTAAACACATACTACTTTCTATATGGGATGCTTGAGACCCAAGTAAGGGCTTAACTTACTGATTCACAATGTCCACCACATGTTTTTGCTTTTGTTTGTGTTTATTTGTTTTTAAAGATTTATTTTGTTTTGAAAGGCAGAGTTAGAGAGTTCGAGATCTTCCATCTGCTGGTTCATTCCCCAAATGGCCGCAATGGCCAGGGCTGGGCCAGGGTGAAGCCAAGAGCCCAAAGCTTCCTCAGGTCTCCCATATGGGTGCCAGGGCCCAAGTATTTCCACTGCTTTCCTAGACACATCAGCTGGGACACGAACTGAACTGGCATACATGTGGGATGCCTATACTGCAAGAGGTGGCGCAACCCGCATTTTTGTTTTTTAAAGATGCCTTTGTGGAAGGGGGGGCATCAGAGAGGGATGAGGGCAAGACTTACTTTCCTATTCTCTTTTTTCTTGTAAGTTTATTTTATTTGAAAGAAAAAAAAAAGTTAGATGTTCCATCCATTGGTTCACTCCCCAAAAGGCCACAATGGCCAGGGCTGGGCTAGTCCAAAGCCAGGAGCTGGGTAAGTCCAACTGGGTCTCCCACGTGGGTGGCAGGAGCCCAAGTGCTTGGGTCAACTTCTGCTTTCCCAGGTGCATTATCAAGGAGTTGGATCAGAAGTGGAGCATCTGGGATTCCAACTGGTGCTTGTATGGGATACTGGCGTTGCAGGTGGTGGCTTAACCTGCATCACCGGCCGGTGACCACATCACCGGCCCCTCTAATACACTTTTTACTGTTTGAAACTTTTTTTCTTAATACTATGTTGATGTATTATTTTTTTTACTTTCCCCCTAGCATTTTACCTGTCCCTAGCATCACACAACAACACACACTTGCATACACAAGTCAGAGAATTCAATTGTTCAAGGATTCTGGCTATGCAGTGACAGGGAGTAGCCTAATTTGACACTGTCTAATCCCTTATTTAATATGTGCTAAGACTCTTGGAGATAGCAGGCACCTGATCTTGCCATTCCAAGTTGGTACTGAAAGGAGAAAATCTCTCTGGATGTTGGGAACTGAGGCCTTGGTCACACACAAGTCCTGAGATACTCTGAGATCTATAGGAGGTGCTAGAACCAGATGAACTTGGTCTCAAGCCCCCCTCTCTTGACTCTCTTTGGAGGTCTCAGGGTTCAAGATGTCTGGTCCTCATTGGGAAGTCGTAGTTGTGTTTATCACCTGTTTCATGTTATTTCACTTTCCAGAGGTGAGAACTAGAATAGAGATTCACTTAGCATGATAGGATTTTGTGCTTGTGTGGCCCCTGGACTTTCTAAAAGTATTTTTTTTTAAAAGATTTATTTGAAAAGTAGTTACAGAGAGAGAGGGAGAGATCGCGAAAGAGATCTTCCATCTACTGGCCTACTCTGCAAATAGCCACAATGGCCAGGGTTGGACCAGGCCAACGCCAAGGGCTTCATCCGGGTCTCCCACCTAAGTGCAAGGGCCCAAGCAGTTGGGCTGTCTTCTGCTGCTTTCCCAGGTGCATTGGCAGGGAACTAGATCAGAAGTGGAACAGCCAAACTGGCACGCATATGGGATGCTGGTGTCCCTAGTGGCAGCTCAACCTGCTGTGCCATAATGCAGGCCCTAGAAATACTTTTTTTTTTTTTTTTTTTGACAAGCAGAGAGTTAGAGACAGAGAGAAAGGTCTTCCTTCCGTTGGTTCACCCCCCAAAATGGCCGCCTCAGCCAGCATGCTGCGCCGATCCGAAGCCAGGAGCCAGGTGTTTCCTCCTGGTCTCCCATGCAGGTGTAGGGCCCAAGCACTTGGGCCTCCTCCACCGCCTTCCCGGGCCACAGCAGAGAGCTGGACTGGAAGAGGAGCAGCCGGGACAGAATCCGGCACCCCAACAGGGACTAGAACCCGGGGTGCCGGTGCCGCAGGGGGAGGATTAGCTAGGTGAGTGGTGGCGCCGGCCTAGAAATACTTATTAACCTTGGAAAAATTGGAGCTGTGGCCAGGATCCTTTGCATAAAGCTCTGTAAATAGATGAAGGTTCAGAGTTTTATTTGTTTTATTTTTAAGATTTATTTATCTATTTGAAAGGTGGAGTTACAGAAAGGCAGAAAGAGAGAAAGAAAGATCTTCCATCCTCTGGTTCACTCCCCAAATGGCTGCATTGGCCAGAGCTGGGCCGATCCAAAGGATCGGAGCTTCTTCTGGATCTCCCCTGTGGGTATGGGAACACAAGCACTTGGGCCATTTTTTGCTGCTTTCCTAGGCTATTGGCAGGGAGCTGGATCAGAAGTGGAGCAGGCAGGACTCAAACTGGCGCCCCTGTGAGATGCTAGCACTGCAGATGGCAGCTTCATTTGCTAACCCACAGCGCTGGCCCTAGTTCATAGTTTTATGGAAATGTGCACGTCTCTACTTCTTGTGAGATGCCATTTAAGTTACTGATGGCTTGTATGCGGGCCGTTACAGTAAGATTAAGGTAAATTGCCGTATCTGTGTTCATGTGATAGCTTTTCAGAATATATATAGAAAATGTGGTCATAGAAACTAGAAGTAGATTATACTTCATTTTATGGTTTTGTCCTGTAGCTCTTAGGCGAGTCTTAGATTTTGCACACCCTACTCACTGGAGCACTGTCTTGTGCCGACCATTAGACAGGTGGCTGTGTGTGGCAGGGATTTTCCACAAGTACATGTCCTGGGGGTAGTGGTGAAGGGCATGGGTTGTGATATTAATAACATAAACACACATGTTCCTAGCTGGGCATTGGCTGTCCAGTGTTGTCACTTTGTTTCTCTAGGTACCTGGGAAGAAACACCCCTGGATAGAGGCCCTGGTTCTGTCCAGGTAGCACGTCTTCTCTCTATTCTCTGCTGTGTGGTTGTATGCGAGCATGTATGGAGCAGATCAGCACCGATTGCTGCGAAGGCAAGATGGAAAACTGGTTCTAGCAGTTTGTTCTCTCGTTCCAGGCAGAGGCCCAGGTTTGAAAGCAGAAAGAGGATTGGACACATTGCTGGGGAAGGTGAGTGATCCATGTAACCAAAGGTAGTTTGTTTATTCTAGGATTAGCTTTCGTTAGTTTTTATTAGCAGGTTTCTCTAAGTTTAGTGGCTATTTAATTTCTTCTTGGCGTCCTCTTTGTTGTAGCAGAGATGTTGGCTGATTTGTAGGACTTGCCTGAAGCCAGAGTCATGGTGGATGTAGGAAAGTGGCCAATCTTCACTCTGCTCTCCCCTCAAGAAATCGCATCGATTCGGAAAGCGTGCGTCTTTGGCACCTCAGCCAATGAAGCCCTGTACGTTACTGACAGCGATGAGGTGAGGCTCTGAAAACTCAGGCTGTGGTGTTAGGCGTTGTTTTGGGAATGGGCTTCAAAGTGTACAGTTAGAAGACTGAGAAAAGGTGGGGGGTTGATGAAAACCTGATGGGTAGGAAAGTTAGGCCTTCGATGCTTCTCTCTGCTTTCAGTCTCTTGTTTCAGACCTCTTATTTTACCCCATACTGCTCCCTGAGTTTCATTGTATAGACAGATGCTCTAAATCTTAACTTATGTCAGCAGAGGTTGCATTTTTCTTGCCAGCTTTATCAGCCTCATTACTTACTGAGCTATCAAATTGAACTTGAGTGTATCTTTCAAAGCAGAGAAGGGAGCTTTTAACATAGTTTTAGGCCAAATGACTCAGATGAAACTCTTTGTCTCCCAGGTCTTTGTATTTGGACTGAACTATAGCAACTGTCTGGGAACTGGAGACAACCAGAGTACACTCGTACCCAAGAAGCTTGAAGCTTTGTGCGGAAAGAAGATTAAAAGCCTCAGTTACGGGAGTGGGCCACATGTTCTCCTCAGCACCGAAGGTAAACAGATCTCGCTTTCCAGTCTGTGGGAAATGGAGCAGTTAATTCCAGGCTCAAAGGGGCAGCAGTAAAGCTGTATCAAATAAATAATTTCAGATTGTTTCTTAACTTCTGAGGGCAGTACTCAAAGCAGGTAAAGCTAAACACATCGGGTGACTCTGGAGCAGCCACAGGACGTCTTGCAAAGCTGGCAAACTGCTGAGGTTTTAAACTTTTGTAAAGTTGTGGAAGATTTGATATGCCACACAAGGTCATTTCCAGTGGATTTGTGGTTGCAAGGCAACTTTTGCGGTTGCCTTGGTACTTTTGTGTGAACACAGATAATACTGGTTTTCCTTTCTTTGTGTGCTTGCTGCATCTTGAATTGAGAAAACATGCATTCATGTTGGTGCCATTTTGGGAGAATGGGGAATGTGGGTGGATAGATTCTTGTCTTTCTCTGCCTTCCTGACATCTCTGCCAAAGGAGAGTAGACATTTTTTCTTTAGTAATTTATCTACACTCTGGGTACCCAGCATTCTCTGAGAGTTTGTGCTATATTTCCTCAACTGCTCATTTAATAATTCAGGCTCGTGAGCTCTTGCTTTCACAGAGCTTTTTGTGGGGTATTGTCTAGGGTTACCTTTAGGAGACGATTTGCATCTTTGCCTTTCTGTGTCTAGACTTGGGTCCTGGTCTTTGATGCTACTGTAAACCTTAGTATCTAGCTTTTTAATTGCCTGTAACTTGTGTCTGAATCTACTCCAGGTTCTCCACGTTTCTCTCAAACTGTGAGAGCCAGATCTGCGGATGGTCCTCTGGTAGCAATCTGACTGGCACTGAGCATAATGAGATGGTGATCTCACTTGTGCTGGTGTGGTCATGCTTTTTGGCAGCATGCTGGCTTTTCCATGCTGTTACTGCATCGCTGACTGCTTCAGTGTCCACTGGGAACTAAGGATTCGGGGTTTTCCTCCCATAGCAATTTTAACTAAAAATCCTTGACTTTTGACCATAAAATACAGAGGCAGGTGTGTGTGTGGGTGTGTGTGTGTATGTATATGTATGAGACAGACAGAATACTAAAACATACCCATATACATTCCTGGTTTTCCTCAAGGTGGTTACCTTAAACTATAACTCTTCTTTTAGAATTATTTTCAGAGTCCAGATCATTCACTTCTAAATATCTTAAGTGTTAAGATAAATGGTGCTTTTTTTTGGGTAGGAATATTTTTCTTTGTGTTTAAATCAATTTTGACTTTAATACATTCTATATTGTATACAATATACATTAAATATGCTATACATTATATGTGCATAATGCATATATTCATGTGTACCATATATGGGGGTACTTAAGTTTGTGGGGGTAGGTGTTGTGGTGCAGCAGGTTAAGCTGCTGCTTGGGACACCTGTATCCCATACTGGTTGGAGTCCTAGCTTCTGATCAAGCTTTTTTTTTTTTTAAAGATTTATTTTATTTACCTATTTGAAAGGTAGAGTTACAGAGAGGTCTTCCATCTGCTGGTTCACTCCCCAGAAGGCTGCAGTGGCGCAATGACTTGGGCCATCTTCTGCTTTCTGAGGCCATAGCAGAGAGGTAGATAGGAAGAGGAGCAGCCAGGACTTGAACTGAAGCCCATTTAGGATGCTGGTGCTATAGGCTGTGGCTCCCTGCTGGCCACAGCACTGGCCCCCAAAAGCTAGTTATTAGCAAAAAGAGTCAGTGGCACTTCTGGGTTCATGAGGTTCTGGGAAAGTTGTGAGCCCAGTGAGAGCATGGAAGCTCTATGTTCCTTCCCCATCCCTTGCTGCATTGCCTGCATCCATTTGACTGTTCTGAGTTGTATACTTTATTGTGAACTGGCTGCATTTTCCAAAGATAGCCACAGCAGTAGGAGTGAAGCTGCCCCTCAGTGATGCCAGGCCCAGGGCATTAAATCATTCCCAGCTTTTGATTCTTTCAGAGATCATGTATATCATAAAGCAAAGATAAGCGTCTTTGTACCCTGTCCAAAATCCTATTGCAGAATAAAAAAACGTATTAGAAGTGGTTGGTCTATGAGGGGAAAAAAAAATCAGCCAGGTTCCAGGCCGCTAAAACAGTCTGCTCAACAGAAGCTCTGACTTTTGTTTTCCTTGCAAACACTATACCTCTTTGTTCTGTACTTTATGAGCAAGTGGCACACTCACATTCATACAAACACCCGCACCAAGGGCTCCCTGAGACGTGGTATTTGGTAAAGTGATGGTACATGTTGGTGTTGGAGCTTTCCTGTGTTTTCTGCCTGTTTGTGAACTGTGGACTTCTGAACACAAAGCTGATCTTCATTCTACATTAGTCCTAATTGCTTTCACTTAAGACTTTTGCCTCTGTCTATCCTTTATTCTCTCTCTCCCCTGACCCCTTCAGTGGTCTGTTTATGAAGAGGAAGGGACATTGTGAGAGAAGTAAGGGTTGGATAGTGAGTTATACAAAGTCTAGGGAAGAAGGTACAGGCATGAGCACTTTTTCTTGAAGCTGGTTCCTTGTGTGCTTTGTGTATCTAGATGGAGTGGTTTATGCCTGGGGCCACAATGGATACAGCCAGCTTGGGAATGGGACCACCAACCAAGGCATTGCTCCCATCCAAGTCTGCACCAACCTCTTGATCAAGCAAGTGGTTGAAGTAGCCTGTGGCTCACATCATTCAATGGTTCTGGCAGCTGATGGAGAGGTGAGTGTAATGTTTTTATCCTTTACTGTTGTTACTGTGGTAAAATACATGTAATACAAAGCTTACCATCTGTAAGTATGTAGCTCAGTGGTGTTGGGAACATTCAGGCTGTGCAACTGTAACCATCATCCATCCGCAGAGCCCTGTCCATGTTGCAGAAGTGATACTCTGGACTAGTAAACATCAACTCTTCAGTGTCTCCCCTCTAGTTCCTGCCATTCCCCATTCTGCTTTCTATTTCTTGTAGAGTTTGACTCCTTCAGATACCATGTGTGAGTGGCTGATTTCACTTAGCATGACGTTCTCAAGGTTCATCCATGCTACAGTGTGTGACAGGATCTCCTTCCTTTCTAAGGCTGAATAATATCCCTTTGCATGTATAGGCCCCATTTTGTTTGTTCATGGACACTTGGGTTGCTCTTCTCAGCTAGTGTGAAAGCTCCCTCCTTTAAAAACATAGTGATAAAATAATGACCATAATATTTGTCATTGATACAGTGTGAACGTAGTAGCACTGTGTGAATAGCTAAACATTCTGGGAACACATTCTTCACCCAAATTATGTAATCCAGACTGCAGATTGGATAACAATAGAATTCAGTTTTTTTAATTTATTTATTTGAAAGGCAGAGTTAGAGTGTGCGCACACGCTTCCACCTGCTGACTCATTCCCCAAATGGCCTCCACGACTGGAGCTGGGCTGATCTGAAGCCGGGAGTCAGGAGCTTCTTCCAGGTCTCCCACATGGGTCCAGGGGCCCAAGCACTTGGTTCGTTTCTATTTTCCCATGCATATTAGCAGGGAGCTGGATTAGAAGTGGGGCAGCTGGGACTCAAACCAGCACCCATATGGGATGCCTGTACTGCAGATGGCCGCTTAACCTATTATGCCACAACGCTGGCCCCAGAATTCAATCTTAAGGAAGTTTCATTCCTTGTTAAGACTACAAATCGGATGTGTTTGACAATTTTCTGTTCTCTTCTTTTTTAATGACCCCATTCCTTAATTCTACTTTGTTTTTCAGTATGTGTAATGATAGAGAAAATAATTTTACTAACATCCCAGTAGGCACCATGCGGCTTGTTCAGCCCCTGAGTTCTGAGCTTATAAAGGTTACTCATCCCCTGTTAATTTCATCTTCTAACCTCTTACATCATATTGTCCCTCTCTACCTCCGTTGCCTTTGATCAGGTCTTGTCATCCATATGTACTATTGCCATAATCTTATATTTCATACCTTTATAATCCGTTCAATCTTATTTCTGTATCCCCCATGGTTTCTAAAACACAAATTATATCATATTGTTTCCCTGCTTAAAGTTCTTCAGTGGTGGTACAGTCACTTGGCTAAGTAGGCCAAGTTATAGATGAAGAAGCCAAAAGTTCAGAAGTATCAAGGTTTCCTGGCTGGGATGAACTGGAGCCAGGCATAGCACACAGGCCTTATGCCCTGGATCTGCTATCTACTGGTCCGTTTCTGGGCTAGTGGAACTATGGTCCCCATTTGTTGTTATTTAAAATTTTTTATTTAAGAGAGTGAAAGATGGGGCTTTTCACCTGCTGATTTACCCTCCAAATACCCACAACCCCAGACATGCTGAAGCAGGAGCCAGAAACTCAACCCAGGACTCTCCTACATGGGTGACAGCAAGCCAGTTACTTGAGCCATCATCACTGATTCCCCAGGTCTGCATTAGCAGGGGACTGGAGTCAGGATCTAAAGCTGGGGATCCAACGCAGAACTTGGATATGGGATGCGGGCATCCTAACCTGCATCTTGGGGCCAGCGCTGTGGTGTTGCACATAAAGCTGCCACCTATAGTCCTGGCATCACATATGGGTGCCAGTTCAAGTCCTGGCTGCTCCACTTTCAATCCAGCTCTTTGCTATGGCCTGGGAAAGCAGTAGAAGATGGGTCAAGTCCTTGGGCTCCTGCACCTGCATTGGGAGACCCAGAAGAAGCTCCTGGTTTCGGATCAGTGCAGCTCTAGCCATTGTGGCCATCTGAGGAGTGAACCAGCGGATGGAAGACCTCTTTTTCTCTCTCTCTGCCTCTCTGTAATTCTGCCTTTCAAATAAATAAATAAATCTTAAAATAAAAATCTTACCTTGTAGGTTTAGTGCCTACCCTATACAGTCCTCCCCTTCTACCTTTTTTTGAGGGGCAAGTGCTGTGGTGTAGTAGGCTAAGCCTCTGCCAGCAGCGTGGACATCCTATTCACTGCTTCGAATCCCAGCTGCTCCACTTCCATTACAGCTGTCTGCTGAGGTACCTGGGAGAGCAGTGGAAGATGCTCAAGTGCTTGGACCCTTGCACCCACATGGGAGACCTGGAAGAAACTCCTGGTTCTTGGCTTTGGATCAGCTCAGATCCAGCCATTGTGGCCATTTGGGGAGTGAGCCAGAAGGTGGAAGACCTTTCTGTCTCTTCCTCCCTTTGTAACTCTGCTTCTCAAATAAATAAAATCTTTAAATAATTTTTTTGAAAGAGTTAGAGATCTTGATCTTCTATCTGCTGGTTCACGCCCGAAATAGCTGCAATGGTCAGGGCTGGGCCAAGCCGAAGCTGGGAGCCTGGAACTCCATCCAGGTCTCCCACGAGGATTCAAGGGCCCAATGGCTTCATCTTTATTAGCAGGGAGCTGGATTAGAAGTGGAGCAGCTGGAACTTGAACTGGTGCCCATGTGAGACGCTGGCATTGCAGGCAGCAGCTTAACCTGCTGTGTTACAACACTGACCCTGTGAAGCTGTGAAGACAGCTCTTGGAGTTGTTTTCAGAGATGGTGCAGTGTAGTGGTGAAGGCTGTGGCCAGATGTGTGGATTTAATTTCCCTGTGTACTACTTGCTAACTGTGGAGCACCTGGCGAGTTGCTTAACTCTCTGCCTTTCAGTTTCTGTATATAAAATGGGGATGGTAATATTATCTCAGGATCACTTTATAGGATTACTGTGAAATCCAGCAGGTTAATGAATATAAAGCATTTAGAACCATTTACCTTTGAACTGATGACTTCAACTTAAATGGGTTGATTATCACCTATGCATGTCTTTGTGCATGAAAATTATACAAAAATACTAGTACTTTGGAAGGGGCCGTGGGCGTTGTCGCTGTCGCATCCTGTGGTAGCCTTTCCTGAGTGTTCACACAGTTCATTTGCTAATGGGTCACACTTAGAACAATTGTACCCACCCCTTCAGGGTGTCTGTTTTTTTGGTTGGTTGTGTTAGAGGTAGAGTTTTCACGCTAATGGTTCATCTTCCCCCTTCTCTCGTGTAGGTGTATGCCTGGGGCTACAACAACTGCGGCCAGGTGGGTTCAGGATCCACAGCGAATCAGCCAACTCCTCGGAAAGTCACCAACTGTTTACATATTAAGCGGGTGGTTGGCATCGCCTGTGGGCAGACCTCCTCCATGGCTGTTCTGGACAATGGAGAGGTGAGTGTGCTCTCCCCGCCTTGCCCCTCCCCACCTGCCTTCCCTGGCCAGGAGATGTCAGTTTCTCCATGGGACTGTAAGTCACCTCCTGGAAGGAGGTTGAGGAGCAGCTCTTCAAGATGACTTTTGTTTTTTTAATTTATTTATTTGATAGAGTTACAGAGAGAGGAGAGACAGAGATCTTTACCTGCTGGTTCACTTCCCAGATGGTCATAAACCTCCAGCACTGGACTAGGCCAAAGCCAGGAGCCAAGACCTTCTTCCCATAAGGATAGTGGGGGCTCAAACACCTGGGCCATGTTCGACTGCTTTTCCCAGGCCATTAGCAGGGAACCAGACTGAAAGTGAGCAGCCGGGACATGACCCAGTGGTCATATGGGATGCCGGCCCCACAGGTGGTGGTTTTACCCACTATGTCACAGCACTGGCCCCAGGATGACTTTTTACACTCCAAGATCTCTCTGCAAGTGAAGCTTTCTGATGTGACTAAGTTTGCTTTATGTATTTATTTATGAGATCAAAATAATTTAATGCTTATAGGTATGTATATTTTTAAAGCAATTTTTGTGTCTAGACAGAGGGATCTTTTGTTGTTGTTTTACATTCAGGACTTTAAAGATATATTTATTTGAAAAGCAGAGTTCTAGAGAGGGAGAGAGACAGAAAAGTCTTCCAGCCTCTGGTCCACTCCCCAAATGGCTGCAAAGGCCAGGGCTGTGCCAGGCTGAAGCCTGGACACGGGAGCTTCATCCCGGTTTCCCATGTGTGTGCGAGGGCCCGAGTACTTGGGTCATCATCTGCTGCTTTGCCAGGTGTGTTAGCAGGGAGCTGGATTGGAAGCAGAGCAGCTGAGACATGAATCAGTGCCCATGTGGGATGCCTGCGTAGCAGGCAGTGGTTTAACATGGTATGCCACAATGTTGACTAGATATTTTGGATTTAATCTGATCAATTAAAGAACTTGACATTACTTTCTCTTCCCAGGAAAAATTAAACTGCATTCTTCAAGTTAACTGATGAAGTGTTTGTGGAACTACTTGTTTCTTTTTTAAAAGATTTATTTATTCAAAAGGCTGAGTTAGGAAGAGATGGAGAGGTCTTCCATTCTCAAGTTCACTCCCCAAATGGGTAAACTCCTGGGCTGGGCCAGGCTGAAGCCAGGAGCCTGGATCTCCTTGTATCTCCCACGTTAATGGCAGGGGCCCAATACCTTGTTCATCATCTCTTGCTTCCCAGGCACAGTAGCAAGGAGCTGGATTGGAAGTGAAGCGGCCCAGGAATCAAACCAGCGTTCCCATGTGGGATGCCTGAATCATGGGCCTTGGCTTTACCTGCTATGCCCTAGCAATGGCCCACCTTCCTGTGTATTGAATGTTAGTTCATATAAAGAAGAGTAACTTGCAAAAGAATTTTTCTTTTGTCTTGATTGTTACATTAGAACCAATAAAAAGGCCGGCGCTGCGGCTCAATAGGCTAATCCTCCGCCTAGCAGTGCTGGCACCCCGGGTTCTAGTCCCGGTCTGGGCGCTGGATTCTGTCCCGGTTGCCCCTCTTCCAGGCCAGCTCTCTGCTGTGACCCGGGAGTGCAGTGGAGGATGGCCCAGGTACTTGGGCCCTGCACCCCATGGGAGACCAGGATAAGTACCTGGTTCCTGCCATCGGATCAGTGTGGTGCGCCGGCCGCGGCAGCCATTGGAGGGTGAACCAACGGCAAAAGGAAGACCTTTCTCTCTGTCTCTCTCTCTCACTGTCTACTCTGCCTGTAAAAAAACAAAACAAAACAAAACAAAACACCTTTGGGTTACCTTCTACTATGGTCACCTGTAAGCTGATGTTTATTTGTCTGAAGTTTTTCCCAGTTGCAGTTTCTACTTAAATGGAAGTTATACAGAGTTACTTCTTTGGACTTGGACTCTATGGCATCCTGCAGTGGGATACCAGGGTTCTGCAGAGTTTGCTGAGTGCTCAGCTCTGATACCTTATTTTTTAATGAGTCTTAGTACCCTGGGTTACTCCAGAATTCCCTGGATTAGCTATCTAATTTTCTCTTTTCAATTCTTTATTTTTTAAAATTTCTTTATTTTGTAAAGAATGGAGTAGAGAGAGATTTCATCTATTCTGTCACTCCCAGATGGCTGCAGTGGCCAGCACTAGGCCAGGTTGAAGCCACGAGCTTCATCCAGGTCTCTCACGTGGGTGGCAGGGGCCCAAGGACTTGGGCCATCTTCTGCTGCTGCTTTTCCCAGGCCATTAGCAGGGATCTGGATCGAAGGTGGAGCAGCCGGGCCACAAACTGGTGCCCGTATGGGATGTTGGCATTGCTAGCAGAAGCTTAGCCAGTTCTGCCACAGTGCCAGCCCCTTCCTCCTCTTTTTTTAAAGATTTATTTTTTTATTATTTGAAAGTCAGAGTTACACAGAGAGAAGAGAGGCAGAGAGAGAGAGAGAGAGCGATATCTTCCATCCACTGGTTCACTCCCCAGTTGGCCGCAATGGCCAGAGCTACATCAATCTGAAGCCAGGAACCAGGAGCTTCCTCTGGGTCTCCCACATGGGTGCAGGGGCTCAGGGGCTTGGGCCGTCTTCTACTGCTTTCCCAGGCCACAGCAGAGAGCTGGATCGGAAGTGGAGCAGCCGGGACTTGAACTGGCGCCCATATGGGATCCAGGTGCTGCAGGTGGAGGCTTTACCTGCTCTGTCACAGCGCGGTCCTGCTCTGCCTTTCCAATAAATCATTAAAAAAAAAAAAGTTGGTAGCTCTTGCCAAATTTTTCTCCAGAAAGTTCTTGCCTGTTATACTTCCAGCCTTGGATGAAAGTGCCTTTCACCATCTCTCATGGGACCCCCCACTGTCACATTGCCCTGAGAAGCCCCAGTGTCTGCGTGCCTTTCTCTGTGCCCCCATAGATCTCAGATTTCTAATCTGAACTAGACTTTGTTTTTCTGTTCTTAGTGAATACTTTTTCTGTTTCCTGCACTGGCTGTTTTAAACCTTTAGTACCTCCCAAACCTACACCAACTTGGTTACTTTCAGCAGGCGGTGGTTCCTCTCAGGGCATCATTCTCTGGGGCCGCCTGTCTGACCCCTTCCCTAACATCCCTTTTCTTAGCCCCCCTGTCATGCCTTAGCTCGAGTCTCTTCAGAGCTCATCTGTTTGCTGATGGGAGATGATGTTCGCTACTTAATGGCTTTCCTGCCTCTAGTCTCCAGATATGTTCCTGTCATTCTTCAGGTTTCAGCCAGCTCGATCTTTCAAAAACTGTGAACTTAATTACATCCATCAGTTTTGAAGTGTTTCAGTGGAAAATCCATAGACGCAGTCCACTTTTCCTGTATGCTTGGTCACTTTATCCCCTGGCCTTTGCCTCCCCTTCCCTGCTGTGCTCCAGTTGTTTGCCAGGCCCACCTCCTTGTTCTCTGAATCTGTCTGTAACACGACCAGCCCTGCGCAGATCTCCACTCGCTGAAGTCTTCTCTACGCTCTCTTCCTAGAGCTCAGCCCTTCCTTCTACCGCTTCTGTGGTGCCTTGATTATATTTCTATTGCAGCACTTGCCACGTGTCTGAAATGTGCAAGCGTCTCTCTCTCTCCTATTAAATTGTGACCAAGGACTGTTTGTACAGTTCATAGTGTCAGGGCATGTACAGTCAGTGCTTCTTCAAGAATGAAACTGTGAATGACTTCCTAAGGCTATCTCACTGCTAAGTTGTGGAGTGGGAAGTGACGCCAAACTGTGTCATCCTCACCGAAAATCTCTTCCGCTTGGAGATCGTCTGTAGGATCACATCAAGTAGAACATGAGTGTTGAAACTGGCTTTAGTAGGGACTGGGTTTTAAACGCCTCTCTCCCTTTCCCTTCGTTCTAAGGTGTATGCCTGGGGTTACAATGGCAATGGTCAGCTGGGCTTGGGAAACAACGGCAATCAGCTGACGCCCGTGAGAGTGGCAGCCCTGCACAGCGTGTGTGTGAACCAGGTACGTGTGGTGACCCCTGGGCCAGCTGGTCCTCATCTGTCTTCTGTGCTGACTTGGAGAAAGCCTGGAGGCTTACTCTTGACGTGGTCTTTTCTCACAGCCAGCAGTCTGTGCCGGCAGCATCCACATCTGCTAGAATGTCTTCCCCAGATTCCCAAGGGGAGACAGAAGGCCACGGTGATGGCACATCAGTCTTGACAAATTAAACGAGATGAAAATAAAACTAATGAGAAAATCTAGGCGTCCAAGGTGCGGGCTTTCCTGATGCTGTTTTCATGTTCCCGCACATGTCAGTCCGTACCTGACAGTGATTTGGCATTGTGCAGAAGCTGGCTGTATCTGTAGAAATGTCTTTGCTGCCTTTCCTGTCTTCCTGCTGACCGTAACCGTTTATGTTTACTTGCAGATTGTCTGCGGCTATGCACATACTCTAGCACTAACAGATGAGGGCTTGCTGTATGCCTGGGGAGCTAACACGTATGGGCAGCTGGGAACTGGCAATAAAAATAACCTGCTAAGCCCTGCACACGTCATGGTGGAGAAAGAAAGGTAACTTGGCTGTGCTGTGTCTCGGGACTATGTGTGGCAAAGCTCTGGGGTATGGCTTTGTGACTCTTGTGTTTATTGGCATTCTCAGTTTGAACCCAAGAGTTTGAGTACCAGCCATAAGGAACATGAAGTTGATTTTCTGAAATGTCGTCCTGTGATTGGTCGGCACTGCCACATTTGGGTGCAATTCCTAGAGGCCTGCTGTTGCCCCTCTGGTAGGAGTCAAGCAGGGTCTCTTACCATGCTGAAATGCACAGCATAGTGCACACTTTCCTTTGAACCAGATCAATAACTGTTAAATAAAATTTGCTCTGAAGAAGGCATTTTCTGTGTAGCTGTTGGTTTGACGTGAGTTACTGGAATCTATGCTTAATATGCCAGATGGTACGGTTTTACCAAGTCCTGGAGTGTTGACTTCTGATCCCAGGACCCTGGCTAAGAAGCAGAATGAGATAAATATTGAGTCCAATCCACTTCCCTTTGGATTGGAAAGTCAGGCTCTCTGACCCTAGGTTAGGCCTCTGAGTGCTAGTAGAGGTGAGAGAAAGAGTTGTTTTTATTTATTTGAAAGGCAGAGTTACAGAGAGAGAGAATGAATCTACCATTTGCTGGTTCACTCCCCAAGTGGCCACAATGGCCAGGGCTGGGCTGATCTGAAGCCAGGAGCCAGGAGCCAGAATCTACTTTGGAGTCTCCCACATGAGTGCAGGGGCCCAAGCACTTGGGCCGTCTTTTGCTGCTTTCCCAGACACATTGGCAGGGAGCTGAATCAGAAGTGGGGCTGCTGGGACTCGAACCAGTGCTGATGTGGGATTCTGGCACTGCAGATGCTGGCTTTACCCACTACGACACAGTGCTGGCCCCAGAAAGTTGTAATTACATGGAAATGGAATATTGCAGGCAGTACAGTGTTTCTTACTAAAGTTTAAACTCCCATAACAGAACATTTTGTGTTTCCACTTTGCTCCTTTCCTTTGGTTCCCAGTCTGTCTTCCCAAGTCTTCCTCAGTAACACTTAGGGTGGGGGAAGTAGGGCAGTCAGGGTGGGAGAGGCCTGTGCGTTTGCCCTGATCTTGTGGTTTTCTCATATGACTTGGCAGCTTGTGGCCCTGGATCCTGGGCTGTTTGTTTGAGGTGTTCCAAGCGTGAACTTTTTTTTTATTACTTTGCACGGTGTCATGTGGGCTTCTATGACTTAAAGCAAACAAACAAAAAATGACCTGTGTTTTTCTTCCAATTTTCAGGGTAGTGGAGATCGCAGCCTGCCACTCCGCCCACACGTCGGCCGCCAAGACGCAGGGCGGGCACGTGTACATGTGGGGCCAGTGCCGGGGCCAGTCGGTGATCCTCCCCCACCTTACCCACTTCTCTTGCACCGACGACGTCTTCGCCTGCTTTGCCACGCCCGCCGTCTCCTGGCGCCTCCTCTCTGTGGGTAAGAAAGCTCTGGGCTCCCTCTGCCCCAGGACATTGCTGCTGTCTGACCAGCTCTCCTGCGCTGGTTGTGGGCTCTTCTGTGTTCTAGAACACTTTATTCTCCCCTGGCTTTAATAATTCAGCCCAGATTAGGTATGCATACCCAGTTATATGCATAGGTAATGAGATAGTCCCTCAGATTCGTTATTCTGTCCTTGAGTGCTTTCATTTTCATGGAGATCATACAATACAAAATTAACTATTTAAAGTATTCAATTCAGTGGCATTTATTGGATTTACTGTGTTGTGCAACTGTTTATGTCAAGTTCCAAAGCATTTTCTTCCCCAAAGAAAACCCCATACTCATTAAGCAGTTCTGCTTTTTGATCCTGTGCATTTCCTGGCCTGGGTAGTTCATGTAAGTGGAATCGTCCAAGAGATGACATTTTGCGTCTGGCTGCTTTTACTTAATGTTTTGGAGGCTCATCCATGGTGTAGCTTGACTCGGTACTTTATTTCCCATTATAACTGACTGATGCTCTGATATGCCTATAGAGTACCCTTTGTTCGTTTATCTATTGATAGATACTTGGGTTGCTTTTACTTTTTGACTATTACGGATGATGCTATTAGGATCATTTGTGCATAAGTATTTGAATCATCTATTCTTGAGCTTTTGTTACATTATGTTTATTACATAATTCAATATAACACTAATAAAGCAACTTAAAATCCCACATTATGCAGTTTTTTTAAAGGTGGTGGGTTAACCCTACCATCTTTCTTTACTGAGCAGTTTCAGATTTATTTCAGAAAATAGGTATTATAAAGTGGAATCTGGGATGATCTTTGCTTACATAATCAATACCTTGTGTGAATATTGTCTTCAGAGTCCATTATTGATTGAAAATGTGAAGATGTCTCAGAGATGAGTGGCCATAAACAGGATGACCTTAATCTTTTATTTCTTGTTCATTGCTACCTTTTTGCAATGTATTTCTTCTAAGATATTTTGTGAGCAGAGGGAGCAGGTGGGTCATGACGTAGTTCTTGATGGAGTGTTTGGCTTGCTCAGCGACTTATAGGAGGGCTGGCTGCCTTACACCTGTGGTGGGCGCAGCAGCAGCAGATATGGTAATGGGCACAACAGTATGTTTAGGAAGAATTAGGTGAACATTTCCTTTAAATTCAGCTTGCTGGGTTCTTCAGCTGTGGTACAATTGTGTTTTGCTTTTCTCTCTCTTTTTTTTTTTTTTTCCCAGTACGTAGTCCTATTTAGGTTTTAGTTCATTGAACAGGACTGTTTGTCCATAATGACACACAATACAGCTTGCACAGCTGAAGCACATCTGTTCATGTCTTCAGATTTCTACACACTAACCTGGCCTGTTTTTAAAAGGCTTCCCCAGCTTCTTGTATATTGCAGTGGCACAGACATCCCCGCTAGAACAATGTCCAAGTTCGGAAAACCATTGTCCACTGACAATAACTCCTAGATAAGGTCTGTCCCTTCTGCTCCCTGAAAGTCAAAAGTGTTTTCTTCCTCTATTTATGACCTCAGCTGAGTGTTAGAAAGTCAGATGGTGTGTTCTCACCTCTGAGGACTATTTACCCTGTGGAAGGAGGTGTTGTACTTGTCACCAGAACAAAGGGGTTATATGGGGTCGTTTCAGCCCCATAGCTTGAGAGGGAAGTTGACGCGACCTCTGGGTGCATTGCCCATTTTTAATCACGCTCACTGTTTCATTCACCAGTGGTCCAGATTACAGGGTCAGGGAAAACCTAACTTCTGAGAAATGATCCACCTTCCTCCGTAGCCAGGAGAGAGCTCTGTATGTGTTAAGGTCATGGGGTTTAGGCAAATGATGTTTCCTTGTAATAAGGTGAATGGATAAGATAAGCTCACTTGCAAAGTGTCAGCCTGGAAATTAGCTGCTGAGAGCCACACAGATTCTTCCCAGGCTGGGACAGTGGGGCTGTGTAACAAAGTCCCCATTCTCGGCTGTGGGCAGGGAGGGTTGTCTCCTACACCCGGAGCAGCTTTGTCCAGGGTTCAGTGAGGATATCTGGGATTGTTTTATTTCCCAGTTAGCCACCACTTGTCCCCATCTTTCATCCAAACAAAGTGTTGGGTGAATTTGTGCAAGTGTCTCGACTCCACAGTAACACAGTTCTCCTTGCCTGTAAAGGCAACAGCAGTTCTTATCCAGGGACGTGATCACATGGTCCCTTTGCATAAGTGTTGTCGCTAAGTAAATTTGTTCTACTTTTAGATAGGGTACAGGGTTATTGTTTATACTTTGATGTTTAGGATTAAGGGGATCTTTAGATTCCAGACCCCTAGGGAAGTTTCTCTGCTCAAGGACCTGATAGCCTCGCATTGCCACCTAAGTGGCGAGACTGTTGGGCCTCCTTGAGTTGAATATTCTAGCCCCTCAAAGCTACCCCTGAAATGGAGAAAGATGTGGTTGGTATTTCAGTAAAGGAACGTTGAGCAGTTAGTTCTTAGTCCTGGAAGAGAACCTCTCAGATTTTGAGAGTGTGGTTGCTTGATCTTGGCCTACCTTCAGGCCATGCTTTTGTTTTCTTACAAAATATTCACTTCTGTTACCTGGCTGAGCATGTAAGAATGGCATTTCCAGATACTTTCTTTTTGGTAGCTTATGGAAAGAAACTTGCTTTAATAACTGAAGTTAACTTGCCAAATAAAGCATGGACTCTCTTGGGGGGAAAAAATAGTTGAATGACGGTGCTGATGACAATCATTTTGAAGCCTTTCAGATCTTGAATCTGTGTCCTGTGTCTCAGTGTTAATGATGTGTTCGTTGCCTTTAGAGCATGAAGACTTTCTAACAGTCGCGGAGTCGCTGAGGAAAGAATTTGATAGTCCAGAAACTGCTGACCTGAAGTTTCGAATTGATGGGAAATACATCCATGTCCATAAAGCCGTTTTGAAAATCAGGTAGTTTTTGCATGAACTTACAGAAGTCTGTATCTTTCCTTTCCGTTTGCGGTTCCCATTTCTTTAACATTCCACAGCATGGACACTGGTAAGAAACAGCTTTGATCATAGAAATGTCACAGCTTAATACTTTTAGTAAGAGTTCTAGATGCAAATGATTTTTTATGTATCTTCATTTTTAAAAAAAAAAATGTGATGGATAGGCCGGTGCCGTGCTCAGTAGGCTAATTCTCCGCCTGCGGCCCTGGCGCACCGGATTCTAGTCCTGGTCGGGACGCCGGATTCTGTCCCGGTTGCCCCTCTTCCAGGCCATCTCTCTGCTGTGGCCCGGGAGTGCAGTGGAGGATGGCCTAAGTGCTTGGGCCCTGCACCTGCATGGGAGACCAGGAGAAGCACCTGGCTCCTGGCTTTGGATAAGCGTGATGTGCCGGCCGCAGCGCGCCGGCCACGGCAGCCATTGGAGGGTGAACCAATGGCAAAGGAAGACCTTTCTGTCTCTCACTGTCCACTCTGCCTGTCCAAAAAAAAAAAAGTGATGGAGGAATATATTTACTACATTGTTTCTTAAATTAAGGATCTTGTAAGCACATATTTCTTTGAGAAAATTTGTTTACATGGTTAAAAAAATACAAAAGGCTGTCAAATGAATGAAAGTGTATGTTCTTTCAGTCTTTTATTTGAGCGACACAGAGATACACAAAAGAGCAGAGCTCTCTCTCACATGTTCACTCCTCAGATGCCTCCAATGACCAAGATTGGGTTGGGCTGAAACCAGGAGCCAGGAAATCAGTCCAGGTGTCCCATGTGGTGGCAGGAACCTAGTTACTTGAGTCATCACCACTGCCTCCCAGGGTCTGCATTAGCAAGAAGCTGGAGTTGGGGGCCTGAGCTAGGTACTCTGATGTAGGATACCGCATCTTAATGGCTGTGCTAAACACCTCTCCCTCTTTTAATCTTAAAGATTCAGAAATTTTCCCCAGGTAGGAAACTCTGATAGTGAGCAATGCTGGGCTTCTGGCTCTGAGGGACATCTGATACCCAATTCAGAACATTTTTGTAGACTTGCAGTTCCATGTGTAAATGAGAGGGGAACTGTGCATGTATTTATGTCTGTTGATTGCTCGCTGAGGTTGTTTATCACAGTGAAGGGCATTACACAACAACAGACCATTGACTGGCCATTTATACGTGTTTTTGGAAATTTAGTTAAAAATCTATTTGCAAAATAATTCATTATAAGAGAACTGAAAAGTTGTATGTCATTCACCATGAAAGGAGTAAAGATATGAGTCATGGTGTTGATTGAAAAGATGAACCGGGAATGTTGTATGTGTGAACCATGGTCAGTCAGTCTGTCCCTTTTGTGTATAGTTTCCTTTTCTTTTTACTTTCTTTTAAAAGATTTATTTCATTTTTTTTTTAAAGGCAGAGTTACGGGGTAGAGGGAGCTTCCACCCACTGGTTCATTCCCCAAATGGCCGTAATTGCCAGAGCTGGGCCGATCTGAAGCCAGGAGCTTCTTCCGGGTCTCCTACACGGGGGCAGGGGCCCAAGTACTTGGGCCATCTTCTACTGCTTTCCCAGGCAATAGCTGGGAGCTGGATCAAAGGTGGAGCAGCCAGGACCTGAGATGACACCCATTTGGGATGCTGGTGCTGTAGGCAGTGACTTAACCCATTATACCACAGTGTCAGCTCCTCCTCCTCTTTTTTTTTTTTTTTAAATTATTTGTTTGAAAAGGGCTATGGGGTGTGGGGAGGAGAAAGAGAAAGAGAGATCTTCATCTGCTGGTTCACTCCCCAGATGGTCCTAACAGCCAGGAGCTTGCATGTCATGCATGGGGGTAGCAGGGGCCCAAGCATTGGGGCCATCTTCCACTGCTTTTCACAGGCCATTAGCAGGGAGCTGGATCAGAAGTGCAACAGCCAGACTCCAGATGGTGCCCATGTGAAATGCTGGCATCATAGGTATTGGCTTTAGCAGCTTTGCTATGATGCCGGGCCCTGTGTCCAGTTTTCTGACCCATTACATTATCATTCCTTGCCTACATTATCATTCCTTGCCTATACAACTGTTTCTTTTTTATTTCTCAAACTAATTTCTGTTTTAATAGTGAATTTTTAAATTGCTGTAAGTTCGTATATTTATGGGGTACCATGTAATGTTTTGTTAGAGGTATATATTATATAACCAAATCAATAGACATAAAATATTTTTTTCAAATTTTTTTGGAGGAAAACATTTAAAATCCTTTTTTGAAATATGAAATATACAGAACATATTGTTTATAGATACCTTCCTGTACGATTAACACCAGAACTTACTTATCCTGTCAAAGTGTAGCTTAGTACTTACTAATAAGACTTCCCATCTCCCCCTCTCCTGTCCTCTCCACACCCAAAGTAGTTTCTTATGGAAGTGGAGGCATTCTTTTAATGTTCTGAATGGACTGTCAAAGCAGAAAGGCGCAAGCGCGAGGATTCGTGACCTGGTGCCTGCAGGTCTAGGTTGTTCATCTGACCTCATCAAGTTCATACAGTAACTTTTGTTTTTCTATTGTAGGTGTGAGCATTTTCGATCCATGTTCCAGTCTTACTGGAATGAGGACATGAAGGAAGTGATAGAAATAGACCAGTTTTCTTACCCCGTGTACCGTGCCTTTCTTCAGTACCTCTACACAGACACAGTGGATCTGCCGCCTGAGGAGGCCATAGGTACCTCACCCCACTTCGGGCTTGGCCAGGCTGTCAGGTCACGGATAGTCTCCCATGCCCTTAGAGTACTGAAATGTAGAAACTTTCAGGTTGATTGGCTTGTACATGGTTTCTGAATGTCTCTAAAAATAGTATTGTATAGTCGCTGTGGTTAATAATGATGGATGCAGTTTATGACTAGACTTTAATGTTTTAATATTGAAGCATAAGTTGCTAATGGATTTAATATCTTGCAAAAAACTGGAATGGGGTGGATTCTGTTCCATGTTTTGGGAGATAGCAGAGGTTGGGGTAAAAGAATTTGCTTAAATTTATAATATTAAGGTACTTCTGTTGACTTAGCCATGTAGCTGCTCAGTTAAAGTTATAATATTAAGATACTCCTGACTTAGTGCATAGTTGCCACTGAAATGAATTACATGTTTCTACATTGCCATAGATTGTTCTCAACTTGATCAAACTTTGCCTACTTTTTACTTTCAGGTCTTCTGGATTTGGCAACGTCTTACTGTGAAAACAGGCTGAAAAAGCTGTGTCAGCACATTATAAAGCGAGGGATTACCGTGGAGAACGCCTTCTCGTTATTCTCTGCTGCAGTCCGATACGATGCAGAGGTAACGTAGAGCAGGCACCAGACGCCACACCCACCTGTAACGCCCCGTGTGCTCCCTGGCCCCTTTCTCCTCCGGGAGACAAGGAGCACCATGAGTGACTGCACTTCTGTCTAGACCATTAGTGAGGCATCTGATCCTTGAACAGGAAAGCTGGCCCTGCTGCTCCCTTCTGTGTTCATTTTTTCAAAAACAGTGGTTCTGCTACTTCCGTTTGTAACTCAGACAGGCTGCGTAGCTGAGTTCCCGGCAGCTGTATTGCAGGATGGACTACAAGTGGCAGACCTAAGTGGACTAACTGCATGTTAGTTATAAGTCCCTTCTGATGTCAGCATCTGTGTTTTCTTCCAAGCTGCACTCCGCTGTCTCACCAGCTCTGCCCTCAGAACCCTGGGTTGCCGTATGTTTTGTATCTGGGTGTGCTCTGAAATGCTACCCTTACTCGTCGTAACTCACAGTTCCACATGTGTTAACGACTTCCGGTGGGCTAATTATTCTTGTTTTGTTTCTGTACTAGATTGAGTTCTTAATCCTGGGATTCATGGATCTCTCTAGAGTCTAAGAATCAGTGGGCTTTTGGGAGTCAGAGCTTTTACATTTGTGTGCATTTTCTTGGAGTTAAGCACCACAGAGTCAGTCTGTAAGCTGTGTGTGTTCCTGCAGGATCGGGTGTGTATTGGGCTCTTGATAATTGTTGAAGTGGATGAAGATAGTGCCGCCAAAAGCATGCATGAGGGATATTTAGGAACCTAAAGGCTGGCATGGTCAGTTTTACAAATTAATAGAAAATTTAGAGAGCCTCGAAATATCATGAGATCCACTAAGGTTTGTATGTTAAAGGAACACAGTTAGCCTGTCCTTACAGTATTGTCATCTTTTGACGTGGCAGAATACCTGGCAACAAGGAATTGATCCAGCATTTGCAGAGGTCTGCAGTGGTGGCCTCTGAGGTGTGGTAGAGGACAAACTCACCTTTATCATGCTTCGGTATTGAAGTGGACCATTATGTCTTGTATTTTGAAAATGTATCCTGTTTTTGTTTGAGGTTGTGTTATATTATAAATATTTGATGACCTTATCAAATATAGCTGACTTTGAAGCCTGACAACAGATAAAAGGACGCTCAGTAAATCATTTCTAATAGAAATAGAAAACACAGGTATTGGTTTTCCGCCTCTTAACCTTCCTGGGACACTGCGAACTTCTCTGTTGGAAATGTTATTTCTTTAGACTTCATTTCCACCCAGTGATTTTTACCTTGGGTTGGTAACTTTTCTTTCCATTTAGTGATTGATTCCAGAAACTTCTCTGTGCGGCTCTGTTTCTTCTCCCTGTTGTGAGTGAGTTCCGTGCCGCAGTCAGACCTTGCTGACGAGCCGCAGTCAGAAGTTCCTGGGCAGAGGCTGACATCCTGGGATGCTCGCTGGGAATCTCTTCCTGACCTTCAGCTATAATGCACCCCAGGAAGTTCACAGACCACGCCTGTGCCAGCTGATTGGTTCCGTCACTGGTTTTCATTTTCTAAAGCTAGAAAGTCAGCATTTGTTTTTCTTTTCTCAGAGAGCCAAATTGTTTTTCAGGATTAGTAGCATATGAAATGTTTCTGTGTGCAGTGAAAGAAAAGCATCTTCATTTTTTCTCAAATGCTAGGACAGTTTTAATGTTCTGAAAGATAAAACTAAAAGCCACTTTAATCTAGAATACTTTTTCTTGCTATAAAATAAAATGAATTATAGACTTAGGAAGTGGTGGGGTCTTGTTTTGCAATTACCTTAAGAAGAGGTTTGGCAAGAGTTAGGTATGGTTTCTGATCTTTGGCCATCTGGAATGAGTCTCGTGGGTGGCTTGTGTGACTTGTCTCACCCTGGCTGAGGGGGGCGGTCCACAAAAGGTTAGTGTCCAACTGTGTTAGTTTTGGAACTTAAGATGGTGTAGGAATTCGAGAGGCTGTGTTTACGTTTTTTAAAATGAGACTGTTAAGACCATCCCATTTTGTTGCTGGAGAAAATTTGTGGAGAGGAAAATTAACATTTTCAGAGTATGTGAGTAGTAGTGACTGGAATAATTAAAATGCTTAAAGATTTGCAACAAATTTATAAATTAGAGCAGTGATTTTTTTTTTATTTTGATCTTCCTTACTCATTGTAACAAGTCTATTTCATCGGATTTGCCTCAGAACTACCTTATATCAGTTTGTCTGCAGAATATCATAAACAGTTCAGTTTCTAATACTAAGAAGGCTGTGTTAGACACCTCAGTTTTAACACCCTCGACACTTCCCAATTCCATGGGCCTTAAGACTCATTTTTTAATGAACTTGTCGTCATTGCTGCTCGGAGGGTCTTTCTTCCCTGGAGTTGTTGGATGTAGTTGGGCAGGAGCTGCAGTTTCTTCTCGAGGTAATTGCACAGTGAGGTAGACGAGTTGCGCAGGTTCTTCTGCTAGGTCTTTCTATCCTGTGTACTCGTCGAAGGCAGACCCGCCGTGCATCTGCTTCCCTGCTGCTTTCTGGCTTGTATAAATCAGCTTGCAGACTGAACTCTCTCCCAGTGCTTCTCCAGGATCCAGCTGGTTATTTCCGTCTTCTCTAGTTTAACTTTTTCATGTTTAAAACTGAGCCACGTGTGTTGAGTGCAGAGATCCCTCAACCAATTCCAATTAGCAGGAGAGGGAGGGAAGGCCGTTGGATAGAGCTCTTTTTCGATGTATGAAGTGGATTATAATTAGAAGCACTATTCGTGTATCTCTACCGTATCTTTAAAAAAGTTCTTAAAGTTTATACTCAAAGCTAGCCTTGTGGCGGAGCAGATGCCAGCATCCCAAATCCAAGTACCAGTTCGAGTCCTGGCTGCCCTGCTTCTGGTCCAGCTCTCTGCCACATCTGGGAAAGCAGTGGCAGATGGTTCAAGTACTTGTGTCCCTGCCACCCACATGGGAAACCTGGCTTGAGTTCCAGGCTCCTGGCTTCTGTCTGACCCAGCCCGGCCTACCGTGGGCATTTGCAGCGTGAACCAGTGGATGGAGGGTACCTCCTTTCCTTTTTCCTTCTCTGCTCTCTGCCTTTTAAGTCAATCTTTTTTAAAAAAAATTAGACTGAAGGCAACTTCTGTACAATTAGTAAGTTGAATACTCTAAATTTTTTTAAAAAGACTTATTTATTGAAAGACAGAGTTACAGACAGAGGGAGAGACAGACCTTCATTCGCTGGTTCACTTCCCAAATGGCTGCAGCAGTCGGAGCTCGGCTGATCTGAAGCCAGGAACCAGAAATTTCTTTTGGGTCTCCCATGTGGGTACAGGGGCCCAAGCACTTGGGCCAACTTCGACTGCTTTACCAGGCCATTAGCAGAGAGCTGGATCAGAAGTGGAACAGCTGGGACTTGAATCAATGCCCATATGAGATTCCACAGGCGGAGGCTTAGCCTATTATACCATAGTACCAGCCCTTGTAAGTTTACTTTTTAATATACACTAAAAAGATCCTGAATTCCAAATTAGTAGACGTGAACTAGTAAGGTTTTATGATGCCTGAATTTAATGCATTCTTCCCTTGTGAGTTTGAGATGGTGTAATTAAAATTTTATCTTTAAATATCCTTTTCTGGGGGCCGGCACCATGGCTCACTTGGTTAATCCTCCGCCTGCAGATGGCATCCCATGTGGGCGCCAGGTTCTAGTCCCGGTTGCTCCTCTTCCAGTCTAGCTCTCTGCTGTGGCCCAGGAGGGCAGTGGTGGATGGCCCAAGTGCTTGGGCCCTGCACCTGCATGGGAGACCAGGAAGAAGCACCTGGCTCTTGGCTTCAGATCAACGCAGCGCTGGCTGTGGTGGCCATTTGGGAGTGAACCAACAGAAGGAAGACCTTTCTCTCTGTCTCTCTCACTGTCTATAACTACCTGTCAAATAAAAAATATCCTTTTCTGATACGTGTTTGGAAGAACTTCCTGTGCTCATAGCTGTCTTCATCCTAAATTAAGTGTAAATAATGATTTGTGACAACTAAATATGGTTGAAATATGACTTTTATGGCTCCGAAATATAACTTTGTCCTGAGAGCTGTGTACTTATCATTAGGTTTTGATACCAAGTGTAGTTTTCTTTTTCTTGAATAATCTGAGCGGAATGCAGTTTGTTTTAGTTTGTCATAAACACAGAGCATTCAGCTGCACAGTTAGTCCACTGGGAATCTCATTTAAAAAACAGGATCTAGGAATTGTGCTAACATTGTAAATACATTTTGAATTATCTGGAAAACCAGAGACTGGCAGCAGCTGGCTGACATGAAGTGCAGGTGTGGTTTGTCCCTTACTGGTTATGTGCCTGAGTATGCTCCCTGGTTTCCATTGGGGCATTGTTCGCCTGGGACAGGAGGAGGTAATTGTTTGCAGGGGCGTGCACTGTAGAAGCACTCTATGTGGGCCCGTCTCCCCTCTGCCCCAGATTCTCCCCTCTCGGGGCCCGAAAAAGTGGAGTCAGGGCCCTGCAGTGTAAAGTTGCTAAGTTCCCAGTTGGTAGAACCCGACTATCAACCTTCGTTGTAGAACTTAACCAGCGGCCACTGAGAAGTTAAGCTGTTCAAGAGCTTTTAGTGTGATGTACTTTTGTCTGTTTAGTCTTAGTTGATTTTGCAAATTTATGTTCTACCATTTGAGGAGATAAACCAAGTTAGAGTTTTGTGGGGGATGAAAGGATGTCTTAGCATGGACAGAAAGAGATCGTTAAAAGTTGTTCTGGCTTACCCCTCCCCTTGTGTGTGTGTGCTGGTGGCTGTGACCTCCATTAGTGTGACTGGAAGATGTGCGGTGTCAGGGTGCTGCCCTGGGACTGACTGTGACAAATGAGTGTGGTGGAAGCCGTATTTTGTGGCTTTAAAAACAGACTCATTTTTATTACACCATAAATGTTAACTCTGAGTTTTGGGGAATTTCTTTGTGATGGTCACATTGGGTTGACCACCTGTCTCTTCATCCCTTTTCTATGTCTTTGTCTTCTCCTTGGACTTAGCCCGCATCTTAATTCTTCTAATTCCTTCAATGTGACAGAACATATTATAAGGACTAAAGTGACATTTGGCTTTTTTCAAAAACCTTTCTGAGCTTAAGTGGACCATGTGGTGACAGTGGAAGACCTCCTCCGTGGGGGCGCGGGTGTGTGTGGAGGGGGGTGCCCCACACTTGGGTTAGGGGAGCCATTGCTTCTGCCATGTCACAAGTAGTGTCTTCCTGACACTGACCCTTGGTCCCAGGCTTGCCAGGTTTTGAGGTGTCTGGCGTCTCCTGTTATTACTGGGGGGAGGGTCAGAGACTTGGGGCGAGGGGATTGGAGAGGAGTAATTCAGTCACAGCTAATAAAAAATGGCCTCTTCTTGTTTTTTATTTTTGTTGTGTGTGTCCAGGATTTAGAAGAATTCTGCTTTAAGTTTTGCATCAATCATTTGACAGAAGTCACACAGACCGCAGCATTTTGGCAGATGGATGGCCCCCTGCTAAAGGAGTTCATTGCTAAAGCCAGTAAATGTGGAGCCTTTAAGAACTGAAGCACAAGGCTGCGGGGTTTTGTGTGCATGCTGGGGGTGCGCTGGGCGTGTCCGGCTTGTGCCCCGCGGGTGATGTGATTCTGCAGGTAAAAAACCGTCAGGTTGTTTGCCCCCCACTTTGAGACACATTTCTCTCTGTGGGAGTTACATGAAGGATGTCCAGCTCTGCCTGAGCTGGTTTAAGTGTGTGTATTTTAAGCGCTACCTTCCTTACATTTGGGCTGGCACACTGGGAAGGAGTGGGAGTTGCGCTGTTCTTGTTCTCGTTTTTGGCTAGAGGAACTTCTGAACTTGGAAAACGGACGTTGACAGTGTCCTGACTCACATTCATCCGTGCTGTGCGAGTGCTGACTGTGAGAAGAGCCAGGCCTCCGCCCGGCGTGCACGAGCCCTGGAGCCGGGCCCGTGGAAGCGTGGCATTCGTGGCTGGTGGTAGTCTGACTGTGAGGGACTGTAGTTGTGTGTGTGAGGCTTTTGTTTGTGTGCTTGTGTATTGATGATTTAGTTCAACTCAAGGCATATCAGAATAACACTCGTTTAACATGAGTTAGACCTACTGAAACGATAATTACATGAAGATAAATTTCTAGGTTAGCCGAGACTTCTTCAGATTTCAGTGCATAAAGAGTAGTAGCTTTAGTTATCACAAAGCTGATAACGAATTAGAATCTCCACTGCTTAAACAATGGTGTTTAATTTCATTAAAGTAGACTTTAAGAACTCAAGTTCAAGTTGTCCCTCCCCACCTTTTCCCCTATAAACGCTGACTCCTAAGAGGAAAATGACGACACATACAGCACATCCTTGCCTTCCTAAATCGTGGCTGCCAAACCGTCGCTTTGCTGTGTCTGACTTGAGGACGTGGTTCTCAAAACCGGCCTCCTTACTGGACTTCCTGGCTTTGCTGTGTTTTCTGTTGACCGGCCCCCATCTCAGCTGTGCTCGTTTAAAACTTCACCACTCTCCGCTTTTGATCTCCTGCTGCTTTTCATTGTTATACTGTGTGGCACAATGTAACCTTGAAGAAAGGCCAAAATTATGCTTTTTCCTTTTTTGGAAAAGATCTATTTAAAAGGCAGTTGTCTTTTAGGCCTGGTTACAAACTGTGGCCATGGGATGTAAGTGTCCACCTGTTGAGTCTGGCCCAACCGTTTGTGTGAGCTCCCTTCGTGTGTTTTGTTTCCTGCTTGGGAGGGCCCCTTCTGAGCTTAGAGCCTGAACACCTTTGCAGAGCCGAATTAATCAGAGTGTGAAGAGATGCTGCTGCTGCTATTCTTAACAATGTATTTTAATGTATGTGTGTAGGGGTGTGGAGGGCAATGAGGCCAGACCACAGGCATTCACTGGTAGGTGAGACAAATAGAAACCTAGGAGTCCCAGCTGCCTTTTCTTTACCATATCACAAGTGACTAATACCTAGAGGGTTATTAGGTTAGAATCAGCTCTGCAACACGGTAGAACTTTCTTTCTGGGTTGAATGCATGTTAACTGGATTACTGGCTATGATGGGCAGTGTTTGTAACAATCACTGTTCTGTAGGCTTATGAGCTGAACAAAATGAAACTCAGTGTGTTTACTATTGCTCTTACTTGAAAAATAAAAATAATTGTTAAAAGCACAAATTGAAGTAGTAGACCCGTATCCATTGATCCAGTTCGTTCATTCAGGAGATACCAAGTTTCTGATATAGGTGAAGAACCACTTCCCATTAAGTCACTGCGTAATTTGTATGAGTATGTATGGTAGTGAAGAGAATTAGTTCTTCAAAAAGTACTTGATGGTCTTTTTTTTTTTTTTTTTTAAAAAAAAACCTCTTATTTTTCTACTTGGTTTCGTTGTTAATTATAGCAGGAGATAAACACTGTTCTTTGAACTTACTTTATTTCATCTGATGTAATAATGGAAACCAAAGTATTCACATTTCTCAAAATAACCTGTAACATACTCTTGAACTTCTTACTGGAATAATGTTTGATATTCTGGTATGTAAGCTGTATTTATGTAATGTTTAGAATGGCATACTAATAAATCAGTCTGTTAAGACAAGCATGTGGAGTTGTTGTTCTTTCTTGAAGTCAGTAGTATTCAGCCTTAAAAAGAGGAAATGCTGATGCTTGGTACAACACGGATGGGCCTTGAGGACGTTGTGCTAAGTGAAATGAGCCAGTTAGTCGCTAGGAGAAATACTGTGTGATCTCACTTGTTTGAGGTAGCTACTTAATAACATTTATAGAGATAGAAAGTAGAAATGGTGGTGACCATGGGGCTGGGGAGAAGGAAGATGGGGAGTTTAATGGATAATTTCAGTTCTGCAAGATGGAGAGTTCTTTGGATGGTGTGGTGATGGTTGCACAACACTGTGAACGGACTTAATACCCTGAGCTGTACTGCTTAAAAATGGTTGAGAGGGTTAAGTTTTATTTTGTTTATCAAAAGTCAATACTATTTTAAAGATTTATTTATTTGAAAGGCAGAGTTTATAGAGAGGGAGAGGGAGATCTTTCATCTGCTGGTTCACTTCCCAAATGGCCACAAGAGCCAGGGCTGGGCCAATCCAGCTGGGAGCCAGGAGCCAGGAGCTTCTTCCAGGTCTCCCACATGAAAGCAGGGGCCCAAGGACTTGGGCCATTTTCCACTGCTTTCCCAGGTGCATTAGCAGGGAATTGGATTGGAAGTAGAGCAGCCGGGACTTGAACTAGTACCCATATGGGATGCTGGCTCTGCAGGTGACAGCTTTACTCACTATGCCACGGTGCTGACCCCCCCGTACTATTATTCTTAGTGGGTATCTGGCTAAATAGGTACTTCCATGAACATGTCACTGCCTGGTTCTGAACTGTATACACACAATTATAGAAATCCCTGTAAGGGATGGTGCTGTGGTGTAGCCAGTAAAGCCACAGCCTATGACCCTGGCTTCCCATGTGGCTGCCAGTACATGTCCCGGCTGCTCCACTTCTGATCCAGCTCCTTGCTAATGTCCTGGGAAAAGCAGCAGCAGATGGCCCAAGTGTTTGGGTTCCTGCCACCCGCGTGGGAGACTGGAAGAAGCTCCTGACTCCTGGCTTCATCCTGGCCCAGTACTCACCATTGTGACCATCTTGGAGAGTGAACCAGTAGATTGAGGATCTCTCTCCCTTCCTGTCTCCTACTCTCTATAACTCCAATAAATAAATAAATCTTTTTTTTTAAAACAAAGCCCTGGATTTGGGGTGGGCATTTGGCACAGTGGTTAGGATGCCACTTGAGTTGCCCACATCCCACATGGGGAGTACCTGGGTTCAAGTTCCAGCCCAAATTTGATGCCAATTTCCTGCTAATGTGTACCCAGGAGGCTTGAATGTTTGGGTCCCTGCTGTCTACATGGGAGACCCAGATTAAGTTTCTGTCTCCTCCAACAACACATGGAAGATCTGTCCCTCTCTCTCAAAGTGGGAAAAATGACCCCTGGATTTTATTCCTGCTGATAATACAATTGAACTGTCAAAGCAGAAAAATGTAGTTAAATCCTTTGGAGGTACTTACAAATGAAGAGAAAGACCTTTCCTATCCTCAAGGAACATATAAGTTATTCGGAGAAGGGAGATATGATTAAGAATTAATACAGTAAGACATTTATAAATAGCTTTCATAACAGAAAATGGGTTTATCTGACAAGAAGTTGTTCTGAATACTGTATATGTGGTACAGGGGAGGACATGTTAGGGTCCTTTAGCTGAACTCCAAAGCAGTAGGTAAGTGGCAGAGGCAAAAGCATGGAGGTGTGGCTAATGAGCCTCCCAGAAATTACCGTGAGTCTGGTTAGAATTAAGCCTGCACCTGCTGGAAGGAAACATTGGCAAGGGGAGTACATGGGTGTCTGCTTAGTAACATTCATTTCCCACGGTGCCGGGCATTGTACCTTATGCTTCAGATATTTTCTCATTTAGTGTTCGCATTTGTCTTCTAAGGCAGACAGGTAAGTAATTTGACTAAAGTTCTCCAATAGTGATATAGCTAAAGCACAAACTCAGGTCTGTTACAGTGGTTTGCCCAGGATTCGCCTACTCTTAGGACCCCCAACATGTGATACACTCCAAGGATTTTTTTTAACGATCATGACCTCAAGGCTATTAGGTAAGCTTTGTCATGAGATAGGTTAAGATAGGAAGCTGAAGTTAGAGCTATTGTTTAGACCCAGAGAAATCTGTATTCAGCAGATCTTGTATGGAGTCTGCTTCTGTATTTTTTTTTAATATTGATTTATTTGAAAGAGCTAGAGAGACATCCTCCATCTTCTGGTCCACTCCCAAGATGACTGCAGTGGCTGAGGCTGTGTCAGGCCTAAGCCAGGAGCTCCCACGTGGGCGTAGGGGCCCAAGCACTTGGGCCATCCTCCACTGCTCCCCCAGGGGCGTCAGCATGGAGCTGGATCAGAAGTGGAGCAACTCAGCTCTTGGGTGCCTAGCTATTCTGGTACGCAGCTAAGTTTGAAAAATAATGACTTAGTATTTTTTGTCTGCATCATAGTTCCATAGTGGCTTAGATATTTGGATGTCTCTCAAAAGTCCATGTGGTAAAGGCTTTGTCCCCAAAGTCCTATGCTAATAGCACTAAGAGGGTAGAACCTTAATTTAATTATGGTGTTTCAAGGTGGGGCCCCCATGACTGAATCGTGGTGGCTTTCTAAGACACATGCTTCCACATCTGGACTCTGCCACAAGACCACTGCTGGACACCACAGCTTCGGGGCCTGCTGGATCTTACGCTATGAACCTCCAGAACTGTGAGCCAAAAATAAACCTTTTCTCTTCATAAAGGCAGTTTTCTCACTTAATCGTAGAAGCAGTAAACGCTCTTCCTTTTGCAGATGCTTTCGGAGCACTTACTTACGTGCCAGACGACGTACTGGGGAGTCAGATCAGCCCTGCAGCATGACTGAGCGCTACAGGGAAAGAACGAGAACCTGAACTGTGCTGTTTTCAAGGGTTAGACTTGGTGATATGAGCATCCTGTCGTACCAGGGTAATATTTCTTCAGCCTGGTATATATATATATATATAGTTTTTTTTTTTTTTTTGACAGGCAGAGTGGACAGTGAGAGAGACAGAGAGAAAGGTCTTCCTTTTGCCATTGGTTCACCCTCCAATGGCCGCCGCGGCCGGCGCGCTGCGGCCGGCACACCGCACTGATCCGATGGCAGGAGCCAGGAGCCAGGTGCTTTTCCTGGTCTCCCATGGGGTGCAGGGCCCAAGCACCTGGGCCATCCTCCACTGCACTCCCTGGCCACAGCAGAGGGCTGGCCTGGAAGAGGGGCAACCGGGACAGAATCTGGCGCCCCGACCGGGACTAGAACCAGGTGTGCCGGCACCGCTATGCGGAGGATTAGCCTAGTGAGCCGCGGTATATTATTAACATTCTTAAGTCAGAGGTGTTTATTTTGAAGGTGTGTGTTTTGAAGTTACCATGTGGTAACTGTGGCTGAAAAATTTTTAAGAAGCAAGGCATGAAAATGGGTAAATTTGATACTAGTATGTTCAGATTTTAAGGGTTGTTCTGGGCTGGAACTAGTCTTAAAAGTTATGAAGGTTTTATTCTGTAAGCACTTACTGAGAATGCTAGGTGCTGGGAATGCAATGGTAGGCAAAACCTAATAGTTTCTTCCCTTGAACAGCTCATCCTGATACAGTATGATGTAAGACAAGAGTTGGTTACACTGAGAAGTGGTATGAAGAGAAAAATTTTAGGTGGAGTAATAGGAGACCTTCTGTCTGCAGAAGTTAGCTGAGAAGGGTGTTCTAGCTTCAGCAGGATGTGTGAATACCCTAGTGTTAGGGGTGCCTTGTGTGTGCCTTAAATGACCTTCCATCGTGGAGGGGCAGGAGGAGGAATGTACCAGCAGGAATCCACCCACAGGGTTAAGTGCAGAGGGTGAGTGGGAATGGGGCTGTGATCCAGTTTACTCAGGCATCATCTGACAAAAACTTTATTGGAGGAGAGGTGGGAAGAACAGGTTAACAACTGCTGGGGGGTGCAGTTTGTGGTTCAGAAAGCAAGAAGCCTGGTTCCAAAGAGGTGTGGCTTCCACAGTCCTGGTCTGCAGTTCTCGGCCTGCAGGCAATTTAGGAAATGGTAATCATTAAGAAGAAAGGGACGATACTGAAATGGAACTTGACCTAAGATCTCTGTAGTCTTGAAAATAGCACATGGTTTGCTGTAAGTCCTGAAGCAGTTCAGTCTCTTTGTTTAGCTGCTGCAGTCTTTCTTCAGATTCATCAATTTTATTCTCTATTGCTTTGGGGGAAAAAGGTAATTTCATATTATTCATTAGTTTCATTAGAAACATGCTGTTTTTTACTCATTTCACTTGCAAGCACATAGTCCTTGTGATACCTGTGCCTTAAAAGAACCTAGTCTTATGAGCCCAAAGTGGTTCTTTTATACCTTTGCTCCCTCTTTCTTCCACTTCACAGAATTCTAGTATTTATCACACATGAAGCTTGTGATTAAATCTTTGTGACTTTTTATACATTTATAGCAGAACACCAGCCCGTCTTGTGTAACTTTGAGAACTTAATGCTGTATAGCCTTCATACTACTGTATGTGACATGATGACTGGACATGATTGGAAAGAGAATGTGGCTGAAATACCAAGGACTGGCCTGTCTTTCATAAACTGCATCCTATTTGTAAGTCACATAAATGCTTTTGGTGTAATTCAGATATAGGAAGACTTAGGTGGAAATTTAGAAGATACTTTAATTGGGATTTATGAATGAAGAGTACTCAGTGGCAATGTGACTTTTTGGAAAAGTTTAGAAATTGAAGTCCGTTTAGAAGACCCATCTTTCTTCAGACAATGGTGTGACCTGTTCTACACATGTAACTTTTATGTGAAAGGAAAGATGGGTATGCCCTGAAAACAAAGCTTTCTAGAAAGACTCCAAAGACTGGCTTTTAAAACCAGTGTGGTTATTCTCAGTAGCAGCCATCCTCAAGAGGCTTTCTTAAGAGGTCTATTTGGGAAATAATTGTAAAGGTGTCTTTTTGGATAATAAATTCAAGTAGACATGTGATACAGAGAACCAGTATGTGTATGTTCAGACAGGGTCGACCTGTTGCCCTGATACCACTGCTCACACACACATGGAACAGTGTGCAGGTGCTCAGCTGTGCAACACCAGGAGAGCCGCTCCTACAAATTCTGCTGAGTCGGGCCTCCACCCCTGTCTAGCAAAGGCCGGCCACAGTGCACAGCCTGCCCTTCTGGGTGTGGCAGTCTTGAGAAGTCACATCAGATTCGTAATTAAGTGGAGATTTAGCCTGTCTTGATGGAGGACTTGATAAATAGTTGATATTTTACCTAAAAGTTGCCTCCCTCTCTCCAACCCACACGTTATTTACTTTTTTTTAAAAGATTTATTTATTTGAAAGAGTTAAAGAGGTCTTCCACCTTCAAATGGCCGCACAGCCAGAGTTGGGCCAATCAGGAGCCAGGAGCTTCTTCCAGGTCTCCCATGCGGGCGCAGGGGCCCAAGGACTTGAGCCATCTTCTACTGCTTTCCCAGGCCACAACAGAGAGCTGGATCAGAAGTATATGCTGGCATTGCAGCATATACTCATTATGCCAGCGTGCCGGCCCCAGGTTTTCTTTTTCCACAAAAATGTCTTCGTTACTTTGTTTTGTGTCCCTGCCTCCCCCACCCCCAACCCCCATGAAGTTCAGCATCAGTCATCACTGCGCTCTCCACATAAGAGATGAGATGTGAAGGTGAATGTTGGGAGAGAGATTTCACCAGCGGTGGGGAGGCCAGCTGCGGGATCAGCAGCAGCCTGCGCGCCCTCGCCGCACCAGCTCCTGTCTGTGGCCACACAGGGACCAAAATACCTTGTTTTGAATTCAACATTTTCTACTTTATGCATTTTTTCTGACTATAGAAGTATTTGTGCTATGCAGAAAGTTTGGATCATTTAGCAATAAAAGAACAGAGTAAAGAAATGACTATTCTCCAACTCTCCACAGATCACTATTTCTGTTGGGTACACTTTTTTTCTGAATGTGTATGTGTGCATGTGTGTGTCATTCTGTTTTTGTGATAGGCTTTTCATGTAATGAGCATTATTCTAAAGTATTTTTACAGCTTCTATGTTATTTCAACCTATATGACAATATTTCTAAATTATGCTGCTTAGTTATTTTGTAACTCATATACCTGCTTGAAAATCTATAATTGTATCTTCAAACAATCTACAGTCAAAAAGTGAAGTCGCGATTTCTTCATATTCTGGAAGGAGGAAAACATTTTCAGTATTAATTCATGTAGGTAGAAACACTTCAGAAAATAACCCCAAACAGGGAGAAGTGAAGAGTGGCCCTTCAGAGTCAGACCGCAGTGGGAGCTGCACCACTGCCCCAGAGCCTCCAGCAGGGGGTTCCAGCCAGCCCCGCCGGTGAGACAATACAAGAACACAGAGCTTTCAGGAACATTTACTCTTAATATCACTTTCTAGCTTTGTCCTATGAAAATAATCCCTTTGCTAACATGCATTTTATAGGACTGCCTACAATCCAGACCATCACATTCTCTTGTGAGACATATTTCTAATGTTTCTGATTATGCTAGAGGCTGTAAGGCTAAGGAGCTATAGATCTGCACAGACAAATGGAACTTTAGCTTCCCAAAGAGCTCTTAAAGAAATGTGGGGCCAGTTACGGCATACTGGGTAAAGTTCCTGTGATGTTGGCATCCCATCTGGGTGCCAGTGTGAGTCCTGGCTGCTCCACTACTGGTCCAGCTTCATGCTAATATGCCTGGAAGATGGCCCAAGTGTTCGGGCCTCTGCACCCAGGTGGGAGACCTGGAGGAAGCTCCTGGCTTTGGCCTGGCCATCTGAGAAGTGAACCAGCAGATGGAAGCTCACTCACTTGCGCACATTCTCTTTTTCTCTTTCTCTCTCTCTCTCTCTCACTAAAAATTCACATTTGACTAAACCAAACTGATCAAAACATTAAAATTGTATCTTCTATGTACTCTTCCATATATTCTTATTAAAAAAAGGACTCTTTATTAGAATCGAATGAATTAAAACACTATTTTGGATCTTGCAGGGCAGGGAATGGGTTCAGGTGTGTGGCCACATCCAGTTCTGAACGTGCTGGTTCTCAGCTGTCAAGCCACTGTGCGCTGCCAGGAAGGGCATCCTGACTCTTGGGGCATCAGACACTTGGGACTAAACTCCTGAATCTGAACCACCCACATCCTGTTCACTTACAAAAGACAGTAGGTCTAGTAAAATGATACAGTGATGGTTATTAAGGAATGATGAAAAGACAAAAGCGTAGAAAGAAAATATTTTTCCTGTTTGTTTTGTATAGGTCTCTGAGAAATTTTTTTTTTTTAAAGACATTTATTTGAAAGGTGGAGCTGAGCGAGAGAAGAGACAGATCTTCCATTCGCTGATTCATTCCCCAAATGGAAGAATCCTGGGCCAGGCCGAAGCCAGGAGCTTCATCTGGATCTCCCACATGGGTGGCAGGGGGCCCAGGGACTTGGGCCATTCTCCAGTGCTTTCCCAGGTGCATCGGGGAGCTGGATCAGAAGTGGAGCAGCTGGGACTTAATCTGGTGCCCATATGGGATGCCGGCATGGCAGGGGGAGGCTTAACCTGTTACACCACAGTGCCAGTCCCTCTGAGAAATTTCTGTTCTGAGTGATTTGTTTTATCAGTACCTGATTCTGAAGCAGTCTCATCCCCGAGTCTTTCTCGAATCAAATGTAGTTTGTCTAACAGTTCTTCAAATAAGTCATCAAGAAGTCCTGCTTCCTTACATTTCCTAAGAAAATCAATCTTTAAAATTGCATCTAAAAATAAGAAAACATTTTTTAGAAGGAAATGGTCTTAAGGCAGCTCATCATAAATCACTTGCTAAGACACTGACTAGTGGTGGATGGGAATAATCAGTAAATCACACAGAAATGCACCTTTACCTTTTAATTGTAATTTCATCATTTTCTTCTAGTTCAATAAATATTACAAAATGAAAATAAAACTTAAGAATTTTCTAGAATTTAGCTTTAAATATTTGAGATGCCATTTTTTTCTGTCACAGTTACATGTTATGCAGTATGTATTTCCTTAAAGAAGAGAAAGCCGCACTTCCTGGGGTCACACCGTTGGATTCTGAGCTCAGACGGGCCTGCCCATCCTAAGTGCATCCTTTCTGAATACTGAAGAATGACAGACCATTCCAACCCAGGTTATTCTGATAATGCTGAGGTTAGGACAGAGCAGATACTTATGATAACACTTACACTCAACCACAAGTCTAAAAGAATAAAGGATGCTGCTATGGTTTGAGTTAGTTTGGGTATTCCCCAAGAACCCATGTGTCAGAGGTCACCAGTCTTATGGTAATGGCGAATGGATTAGAGGTAGAAACAAAATCTAATTTCGGTATCTGAAGGCGGGGCCTTCGGGAAGCCATTGGAGTGGGTTAAGCTTGCTGGTTAAACTGAAATCGGGGCGGCTTTATCAGGAGACCACGCATCCATAGGTGATGAATGCCCCTTCCTGGCATGCTTTGTGGTCCTGTTGCCACATGCATTCCACCGTCCATGGCTCATCCGCTGTCAGACCACGGGGCACCTGGTCTTGGGACTAGGAGCCTCCAAAACCGTGAGCTGCAGTGACTTTCTTTCCCAGGAAGCTTTGCAGGTGTTGACAGTAATAAACTTGCCTTAACACAGAATGTACTGAAGAGTACCCTGTTACTGTAATTTGAAACACGCACAGGTAGCGTATGGATGTTTGGCCTAGCGGGTAGGACCCTGGTTTCCCTTATAGAGGGTACTTAGGTTTGATTTCTGGCTGCAGCTCCTGACTCTGGGTTCCTACCCATGCATACCCTAAGAGGCAGCAGGTAACTTCTCAAGTAGTTGGGTTCCTGCCTCCTACTTGGGAGATCTGTATTGGGTTTCTGGCTTCAGCCCCAGCCCAGCCCTGCAGTTGTGGTCATTGGGGAAGTAAGCCAATGGGTGTCAGTCTGTCTCTCTGCCTCCCAAATAAATTAAAGAAAAATGTGTCTGTCCACTTTTGGAATGGGAATGTATACCTGTAGGTGTCCCAGCACTATATTCTGGAAGTATGTAACTGACACAGCAGAAAAGTTTGCCCTGAGTCTCAGATGAGACTTTGGACTTCTGAATTAATGTTGGACTGAGTTAAGACTCTGGGATATGTGGGGGTGGAATGGATGTGTTTTGCATTGTGAAGTGACTATCAATCTTTGAATGTTTGTTTGGGTGTCCCCACAAAGGCACTTGTGTCTTACGTTAAAGAACTAAGGGCAGAAAGGGTGGAACTTAATCCCAGTGAACCGACAGGGGTGAAGCGTCTGACTGTATCCTGGTGGCTCCATGTGCAGGCCACACCTACCCAGGGGAGGAACGTGCTCCCTCCCTCTGCTTCCTTCCTCACCTCACGACCCCCACACAGGTGCCACCAGCCACCACCCTCCACCCGCTGCCAGACCCGTGGGGACTGCCCTGCAATAAACCTTTGTAAGCAGCTTCTCTCCCATTTTGCTTCTAGTGACAAAAAACTGACACCAACTTTGAAATCTGTTAGAGTCGCTGCGATAGCAAACCTGGGTGTCTGCCGGACTCTTCTTCTCCTTGTCTCGCGAGTCTAGGGAACATCACTGTTCCAGGTGGCTGGAAGGAAAGGAAGTCCAGGTTACTTTCCATGGACCGCACTGACGACGGCATGGGCTGTCACATGAGATGAAAGCCCGTCTCTGCCACGTGTAAGTGAACGACGGGCCTACAGTGAACGTCGCACTCCGCGCTCGGCTGCAGCCGCAGATACCGACCTATTCGCAAGCACGAAGGGTCCGAGAAGCAGCTCCGGTGCCAACGGCAGGAAGCAGCAGCTACTGACTCGTATTATTAGCTTAGGTAAATACTGTTTTATGTCCCCTAAAGAGTTTGATGTTTTATACATAATTATAAAGTTTTCTAGGTTAAGAGTTAGAAACTGGGTCAGGTATGGGTCATGTAGCTGAGGAGTATGTGGCTTCAAGAGGCCTGCCTGCACCTGCCACACGTTTTAAGACCCGAGACACCCTGTGGGGTCAGATGCTGTCGCTAACTTACACCAGAATGTGCTTTATAGGAATGCCACCTGCTGACAGTCATGGGTTCAGAATGTCCAGCTGCTCTACACGAATCTTGTTACGGTTCTATCACCTGGGACCTATCTCAGAGCTCCCAAGGATGGGACTCCTCCCCAGGAGAAGTCTCGGCTGCATCTAGGCAGATGTTCTCTGAATGCGTCTGTCCACAAATGGCCTGGAAAGGATATTTCGCAGGAAGTTCAGGATGGTTTCATTAAGACTCTGTATGAAGAAATTTAAGTCAAATTACCGGTACATGGGGATTCTCCCAGTTGGCTGTACAGAGAGGCCCTGCATTCATATCACCCTCACAGAGGAGAACCAAAATAAAACCTGCTAACTGCATTTTGGGGTGAGTTCCCAAGGGGAAACACAAGAACTTGGCAAAGAAGACAGAAGAACCGCCTCCGGACACAGCTACTTCGGATGGAGGCATACAGAGAGGAACAGAGTGCACCAGAAACCCCAGCTTGAGCTCCATGGCTGAGGGGCGTCCCCACTGCGGGGGGAAAGATAAACAGGAGGGCCTTGCCAGACGCCAGCTCTCGGGGAGGGCCCCAGTCATCACGGGCTTGGAGGCCAGCAAGGGAACCTCCAGGACCACGTGTGGTCGGTTGGCTTCAGAGACGTGTCTCTCATCTCCTCAGCCCTCAGAGCACGGGCTGCAGCAGTGACACACCATCCTACCAGTCACCGGCAGAATCCATTCTGCCCTAGGGGACAGTATCACCAGGAAAAAGGAATGCAGCCTCACAAAACCAACGAGCGCCAACAGTGAGTAACTGCACTACCTTAGCCCAGAGCCCTGCAGACGTGGAGGTATCCCCACCAACACCAGCACTAGTTACTGCAGAGGGCTGTGCCCCAGCTCTGCATGGCCAGCTCAGACGGAGGCTGGCTCTGCTGCAGCTCCATGCCCACGCCTGCCCTGGTGTTGTAGGGAGGCTGCACATGTCTACCCCAGACGCGGGACTTGCACTGCAGTGACTCCGGGACCCACACAACCGTGCTGAATCTGAGAGGAACTCCTGCTGCCACTGCTATCGATTTTGGTGAGGAAGATACAGGAAGAGTGAAGGTGAGTGTCCAACTGGCACGAAAGCCAACCCAGCCACCCCAACTGTTACTTGAAGATGCACCTTCAAGAAAAAACTTCAAGCCATGAAAGCCACGCTTCACAAGTGACGACTAATCAGCCAGAGGTTCAATATCAGCTTAGGGACAGGGAAGTACGACAAAGCCAGGCAGTTCCATACTCCCAGAAGGAATACAATAGAACAGTCTTCTGAAACACCTGATAGATACTTCAAAAGAATGCCCATCAGAGGTACAATACAGATAAATAAAATCTCGAAATAATTGCAAGATGTGAATGCATAACTCAGCAGAGAGATCTTGGAAAGAACCAAACAGAAATCTTAGAAATGAACACAATATATCAAATAAGCACAAGTGAAAGCCTCAACAACAGACTAGATCAAGTTCAGGTGTTCGTTCTCTGCTTGAAGAAAGGTCTTTTGAAATATCCCTGTCAGACTAAGAAAATAAGAAGGAAAAAGAATGAGGATGGGGGCTGGCGCTGTGGCATAGTGGGTAAAGATGCCACATGGTGCCAGCATCCATATGGGCGCTGGTTCAAGTTCAGGTTGCTCTACTTGCAATGATTAAGAGATCAATTAAACAGGAAGATGCAACTATTATATATGCAGCTAATTATAGGGCACCTCGCTATTTTAAAGGAATGTTAAGGGATTTAAAGAGAGACTTAGACTCTAATACAATAGTAATAGAGGACTTCAATACTCCACTTTCAGCAATGGACAGATCAACCAGACAGAAAATCAGCAAGGAAACGGCAGATTTAATCGACACTAAAGACCAAATGGATTTAACAGGTATCTACAGTACTTTTCATCCTAGAGTTGCAGAATACATTCTTCCCAGCAGCGCATGAGATTTCTCTAGGATTGACCACGTACTAGGCCATAAAGCAAGTCTCAGCAAATTCAAAAGAATCAAAATCATACCATCCATCTTTCCTGACCACAATGGAATGAAGCTGGAAATCAGCAAATCAAGAACCTCTAGAACAAATGGAAACACATGGAGACTGAACAATATGCTCCTGGGTGAACAGTGGGTTATTGAAGAAATCAAAAGAGAAATCAAAATTTGTGGAAGCAAATGAAGACAAAATACAACACTTCAAAACATGCAATTCAGCAAAAGCAATGTTAAAAGTTTATAGCAATTGGAGCCTACAATCAAGAAACTAGAAAGTTACCAAATAAATGAGCTATCAGTGCATCTCAAGGACCTATAAAAACAACAGCAAATCAAACCCAAATCTAGTAGGAGAAAGAAATTAAAATTAGGGAATAAACAAAATTGAAACCAAAAAAATTCAAAACATCAAAACAAGCTGGTTTTTGAAAACATAAAATTGACACACCACTGGCACAACCAACCAAAAAAATAGGGAGAAGATCCAAATCAATAATATTAGAGATAAAAAAGGAAATGTAACAACATGCACCACCAAAATAATTTTAAAAAATCAGAAATTACTACAAAGAAGTGTATGCCGGGGCCGGCGCTGTGGCATCGTGGGTTGATGCCCTGGCCTGAAGCGCCAGCATCACATATGGGTGCTGGTTCAAGACTCGGCTGCTCCTCTTCCTATCCAGCTCTCTGCTATTGCCTGGGAAAGCAGTAGAAGATGGTCCAAGTGCTTGGGCCCCTACACCTGAATGGGAGACCTGGAAGAAGCTCCTGGCTCCTGGCTTCGGATTGGCGCAGTTCTGGCCGTTGCAGTCCATGGGAAGTGGACCAGTGGATGGAAGACCTCTCTCTCTCTGCCTCTCCTCTCTCTGTGTAACTCTTTTAAATAATAAATAAAATAAATCTTAAAAAAAAAAAAAGAAGTGTATGCCAATAAACCAGGAAACCTAGAAGAAACAGCCAGATTCCTGGACACACACAACCTACTTAACTGAGCCATAAAGACACAGAAAACCTAAACAGACCCATAACTGAGACAGAAATTGAATCAGTAATAAAGACTCTCCCAACAAAGAAAAGCACAGGACTGGATGGCTTCACTGCTGAATTCCACCAGACATTTAAAGAAGAAGTAAATCCAATTCTTCTCAAGTAATTCAAAACAATTGAAAGGGAGGGAATTATTCCAAATTTTTTCTATGAAGCCAACTTCACCTCGAATCTGAGAAAGATACAACAGAGAAATAGAACTGCAGACCAATTTGCCTGATGAACATAGACACAAAAATCCTCAACAAAATTCTACCCAATCAAATCCAACAACACATCAGAGAGATCATTCACCCAGACCAAGAGGGATATATCCCTGGTATGCAGGGATGGTTTAACATTCGCAAATCAATCAATGTGATACACCACATTAACAAATGCTGAAAAAAAAAAGCCGTCTGATTATCAATAGATGCAGTGAAAGCATTTGATAAAATACAACATTTTTTTCATGATGAAAACCTTAAGCAAATTGGGTATAGAAGGCAATTTATGTCAAACCCATGGCCAGTGTCCTATTGAATGGGGAAAAACTGGAACCAGGCAAGGATGCCCTCACCACTGCTTCTCATAGTCCTGAAAGTTTTAGCCAAAGGCATTAGGCTAGAAAATGAAAGAAAAGGGGTACAAATTGGGATGGAGGAAGTCAAACTATCCCTATTTGCAGATGACATGATTCTGTATATATAGGATCCAAGAGACTATTGGAACTCATAGAAGTGTTTGGTAAATTGGCAGAATATAAAATCAACACACAAAAATCAATAGCCTTTGTATACACAGTCAACACCATGGCCAAATGCCATGGCCTAGAATGAAGATCAAGCCTATTCACAATAGCAACCAAAATAATCAAACACCTTGGAATAAATTTAACCAAGGATGTCAAAGGTCTCTATGATGAGAATTACAAAACATTAAGGAAGTAGAAGAAGACACAAAAAAATGGAAAAATCTTCCATGTTCATGGATCAGACGAATCAGTATCATCAAAATGTCTATTATTGAAAGCAATTTACAGATTGAAGGTGATAACAATCAAAATACCAAGGACATTTTTCTCAGACTTATAAAAAAATTATGCTGAAATTCATATGGCAATGAATGATACCACGAATAGCTAAAGCAATCTCATACAACAAAAACCAAGCCAAGGGGCCGATGCTGTGGTATAGCAGGTAGAGCTGCGGCCTGCAGTGCCGGCATCCCATATGGGTGCTGGTTCAAGTCCTGGCTGATCCATTTCTGATCCAGATCTCTGCTAATGGCCTGGGAAAGCAGCTGAGGACCCAAGTTCTTAGACCCCTGCATGTATATGGGAGACCTGGATGAAGCTCCAGGCTCCTGGCTATGGCCTAGCCCAGGCCTGGCTGTTGCAACCATTTAGGGAGTGAACCAACAGATGGAAGATCTTTCTCTGCTTATCCCTCTCTCTCTGTAACCGTGACTTCCAAATAAATAAATACATCTTAAAAACACACACACACAAGAAGATGGCCCAAGTCTTTGGGCCCCTACAGCTGCCTGTGAGACCCAGAAGAAAATCCTGGCTCCTGGCTTCAGATTGCCCCAGCTCTGGCCACTGTTGCCATTTGAGGAGTGAAGCAGCAGATGGAAGACATCTCTCTCTTTCTTTTTTTTTTTATTTTTTTATTTTTATTTATTTTTTTTTTTTGACAGGCAGAGTGGACAGTGAGAGAGAGAGACAGAGAGAAAGGTCTTCCTTTTGCCGTTGGTTCACCCTCCAATGGCCGCCGCGGCCGGCGCGCTGCGGCCGGCGCACCGCGCTGGTCCGATGGCAGGAGCCAGGAGCCAGGTGCTTTTCCTGGTCTCCCATGGGGTGAAGGGCCCAAGCACCTGGGCCATCCTCCACTGCACTCCCTGGCCACAGCAGAGGGCTGGCCTGGAAGAGGGGCAACCAGGACAGAATCCGGCGCCCCGACCGGGACTAGAACCCGGTGTGCCGGCGCCGCTAGGCGGAGGATTAGCCTAGTGAGCCGCGGCGCCGGCCATCTCTCTCTTTCTAACTCTGAATTTCAAATAAATAAATTTTTTTTTGACAGGCAGAGTGGACAGAGAGACAGAGAGAAAGGTCTTCCTTTGCCGTTGGTTCACCCTCCAATGGCCGCTGCGGCTGGCGCACCGCGCTGATCTGATGGCAGGAGCCAGGTACTTCTCCTGGTCTCCCATGGGGTGCAGGGCCCAAGTACTTGGGCCATCCTCCACTGCACTCCCTGGCCACAGAAAATAGCTGGCCTGGAAGAGGGGCCACCGGGACAGAATCTGGCGCCCCGACCGGGACTAGAACCTGGTGTGCCAGCGCTGCAAGGCGGAGGATTAGCCTAGTGAGCCGCGGTGCCGGCCAATAAATTAAAAAGAAAAAACAATCCAGATGCATCACAATACCAGATTGCAAGGCATATTACAAGGCAGTCATAATCAAAACAGCCTTGTACTGGTACAAAAACAGATGGATGGACAGTTGGAACAGAATAGCAATGCCAGAAATCAATCCATGCATCTACAACCAACTTATCTTTGACAAAGGAGCTTAAATCAATGCCTTGAGGAAGGACAGTCTCTTCAACAAATGATGCGGAAAAGTGGATCTCCGCATGCATAAGTATGAAGCAAGACCCTTACCTTACACCTTACGGAAAAACCCACTCCTAGTGGATTAAAGCCCTAAATTTACAACCCGATACCATCAAATTATTAGAGTGCATTGGGGAAACCCTATAAGACATTGAAATAGGAAAGACATTGGCAAAGAGTTCTTGAAAAAAACCCCAGAGACACAGGCAAGAAAAGCCAAAATTGACAAATGGGATTATGTCAAATTGAGAAGCTTCTGCACTGCCAAAGAAACACTCAGCAAAGTGAAGAGGCAACTGACAATGAGAGAAATTATTTGCAAACTATGCAACTGATAAAGGATTAATAACTAGAATATATAGAGATCAAGAAACTTAACAACAAAACAACCCAGTTAAGAAATGGGCAAAGGACATTCACATTTTTCAAAAGAGGAAATCCAAATGGCCTGTAGACACTTGAAATAATGCTGAGGATCACTAGCTGTCAGGGAAATGCAAATCAAAACCACAATGAGGTTTCACTTCATCCCAGTGAGAATGGCTTTCATACAGAAATCAACAAACAACAAATGCTGGTGAGGAGATGGGGAAAGAGGTACCCTATCCACTGTTGGTGTGAATGTAAACTGGTACAGCCAATGTGGAAGACAGTATGGAGATACCTCAGAAATCTGAATACAGACCTAGTATATGACCCAGCCATCCCACTCCTGGGAATTTATCTAAGGGAAATTAAATCAGCATATGTAAGAGTTATTTATACCCCCATGTTTATAGCAGCTCAATTCACAATAGCTAAGATATGGAACCAACTCAAATGCCTGTAAACTGAAGATTGGATAAAGAAATTATAGGATGTATACACCATGGAACTACAACAATGGTAAAAAAAGAACAAAGGAAAATTTAGTAATTTGCAACTAAATGGATGAAACTGAAAAATGTCATACTTAGTGAAATAAGCTAGTCTCAAAAGGACAAATACCATATGTTCTCCCTGACCTGTGACAACTAATACAGCACCTAAAAGGTAATCTATAGAAGTGAAATCAACACTCCAAGATACAATGACTTTGAACAGCCCTGTCTCGAATGCTGAGGAACAGTTTTTATTTTTTTCATACTACTTGTTGAACTCTTAACATAGAGTTAATTGTATGTGTATAAAGTTAATTGAAAATAGATCTTAGGGGCCGGCGCCATGGCACACTAGGTTAATCCTCTGCCTGTGGCGCCGGCTTCCCATATGGGTACTGGTTCTAGTCCTTGTTGCTCCTCTTCCAGTCCAGCTCTCTGCTGTGGCCCGGGAGGGCAGTGGAGAATGGCCCAGGTACTTGGGCCCTGCACCCGCATGGGAGACCAGGAGGAAGTGCCTGGCTCCTGGCTTCGGATCGGCGCAGCTCTAGTCACTGCAGCCATTTGGGGGGTGAACTAATGGAAGGAAGACCTTTCTCTCTCTCTCTCTCTCTAACTCTACCTCTCAAATAAATAAAATCTTTAAAAAAATAGTAAAAAGAAAGAATGTGAATAGGAGAGGAATGAGGAAAAAGTGGGGGGGTGGGCATAGAGGGAAGAATCACTGTTTCTGAAGTTGTATTTATGAAACGCATGAAGTTTATATTCCTTAAATAAAAGGTTTCTGGGGAAAAAATAATTTAAAAAATCACCGGCACATGAGTGTCTGCTGAGAGACGTCTCTTTCTTCCTTTCTTCATTTTCATTCCTGCACAATCAGTTAAAAACATAAACATTAAAAAATTCGAATGGGTGATATTACTGTTTGATGACATAAAATACAAAACTCTTATATGTCAAAAGTTATTACAAAGTCAAAAGGTATGGTAAACTTATACTAAATGTTTTCAGCAGATACAACAGTCAATTTTTAATGCAGAAAGAGATCTTTATACGTCAATAGGAGAAAGGTAAATAGGTAGAAAAAGGGGTGAGGAGCTGGGGATCTTCAGGGGATAGGGCTCACTGAACAGAATAATGAACAAACTAGGTCACAGGAAAAAAAATCTAATTTGTGAAAAGATACAGGAATATATGTACAGAAGAGAGGGGTTTCCACCTACTGAATGGAAGGAGATGCGTGCTAGGCAATGTTCCCAAAGCTCTGGGGGACTGTACTGCTGTACAGCTTCTCGGGGGGGAAACTGGCCAAGAGTTACCCAAAGATTCATTGTTCCTATCATCCAAATAAGCAGTTCTACTCAGAGGAAATTTTCCTTATGCCTACAGTGAGGCACAAACCTACATGAAGAACAGTGTTAACTGAAGGTTAAATTTAACAGAACTGGAAAGAACCTAAGTGTCCATCAAGTGGTGAACAAGAACTGTTGTAGGGCCAGCACTGTGGCATAGCAGATAAAGCCACCATCTGCAGCACCAGCATCCCATATGAGCGCCGGTTCAAGACCTGGCTGCTCCACTTCTGATCCAGCTCTCTGCTATGGCCTGGGAAAGCAGTGGAAGACGGCCCAAGTCCTTGGGCCCCTGCACCCCCATGTGGGGGATCTGGAGGAAGCTTCTGGCTCCTGGCTTCGGATCAGCTCAGCTCCAGGTGTTGTGGTCATCTGGGGAGTGAATCAGTGGATGGAAGATTCCCTCCCTGCTCCCTTGCCCTGCCTCTGCCTCTCTGTAGCTCTGCCTTTCAAATAAAAAATAAATCTTAAAGCAAAAAATAAATAAATAACTGTTGTTACAGTTACACAATGGGATATTATGCAGCCTTTAAAACAGGAGGATTCCACTTGTGTTGATGTGCAAGGAACTCTGTGATGTATGAGGTTATAAAGACAACATACAGTAATAGGTGTGTTTACATACACAAACTGCTTCTAGAAGAATTCAAAAGGAACAGCAACAGTTTCCTCTAGGGGGAAAGGATTCATTTTACGACAGTGTTATAATCTGGACTTTAAAAGATATATTATTGGCCGGCGCTGCGGCTCAATAGGCTAATCCTCCACCTTGCGGCGCTGGCACACGGGGTTCTAGTCCTGGTCGGGGCACTGGATTCTGTCCCGGTTGCCCCTCTTCCAGGCCAGCTCTCTGCTGTGGCCTGGGAATGCAGTGGAGGATGGTCCAAGTGCTTGGGCCCTGCACCCAATGGGAGACCAGGAGAAGCACCTGGCTCCTGCCTTCAGCTCAGTGCAGTGCGCTGGCCGCAGCGCACCAGCCATCATTGCCGCGGTGAACCAATGGCAAAGGAAGACCTTTCTCTCTGTCTCTCTCTCTCACTGTCCACTCTGCCTGTCAAAAAAAAAAAAAAAAAAAAAGATATATTATTGTAGGGGCCGGCACTGTGGTACAGTGGGTTAAAGCCCTGGCCTGAAGTGTCGGCATCCTATATGGGTGTCAGTTCTAGTCCTGGCTGCTCCTCTTCTGATCCAGCTCTCTGCTGTGGCCTGGGATAGCAGTGGAAAATGGCCCAAGCACTTGGGCCATCCTCCACTGCACTCCCTGGCCACAGCAGAGAGCTGGCCTGGAAGAGGGGCAACCGGGACAGAATCCGGCACCCAGACCGGGACTAGAACCCAGTGTGCCGGCACCACAAGGCGGAGGAGTAGCCTAGTGAGCCGCGGCACCAGCTAATAAATTAAAAAAAAAAAAAAAAAAAAAAAACAATCCAGAGGAAGCTCCTGGCTCCTGGCTTCGGATGGCGCACCTTCAGCTGTTGTGGCCAATTGGGGAGTGAACCATCGGATGGAAGATCTCTCTCTCTCTGCCTCTCCCCTCTCTGTGTGTAATTGTGACTTTCAAATAAATAAATAAATCTTAAAAAAATATATATTATTGTCATATTTTCCTGTCAATAAACATTGATTGAGAACAGTCTTTTGTCATAATATTTCCTGATGAATTAAAAGGCTAAATGGAGTAAGAAAAGAGGGTAGAGACATTTACAGTGTTGTCTATATCAGGAAATGCAGCTGGTCCAGTACAGAGCCGCCTTTCTCAAACCCACCCTGACTGCAGTTCAGTGAGCAGGCAGTCAGGGCTGTGAGACACTGCTGTTCTGGAACTACACGGTGCTGCTCCAGAACGAGTGTGCATCCCACAACTCCTTTAGCCAGGATCCAGTCTGCCTCAGCTACAGCTGAGATGCTAACCAGGCATCCTCTGGAAATTTTCATTCAGGGGACGTGCAACACTTGATTCATTTCATTTCATCTTCTGAAGATTCTAGGGCTCTGATAGAACAGGAGCATTCACAGAAGTCAACGTTTTTTAGAAATGTCTCAGTTTGATTCTTTGAGCGCAGTGATGATGAAAGATACCAGAGAACACGTCAGAGAAAACTATGTCTATTCACGAAGAACAAAATTCAATTAAATCACACATTGCACAAAGAAATTGCTAATTTTATAGGTACTTAGAATTTTAACTCAAAATTTGGTAATAAACCAATCATTCATCTTTCTTTAAAACTCACAGCAGCAAAATGTTAGCAACTTACCACTTTGCGCCATGGTTCGTGATTCAGAAGCATGTTGCTTGCAGAAGACTCTGAAAATATGCAATTTCAAAGAATCATTAAATACTCTTACTTATGCTTCCCAAATATCATGTGATTTAAAAGGATCCTATCCTGTTTCTCATGACCACTTCACACGAAATGTTTAAAGAGAAACGCTGTTTAAACCGTGTGGTTACTGACTGCCCCACGTCAGGTGCACAGGGAAGCTCTACCAGAGGTCTTCCGCGTCCTCCGAGCCTTAGGAAGGTGGTGTTGTCTGCAGGAGTGAGTACTGATGAAATATTCTGAACAATACTAGCTCATACACAGTGGACAGCTGGATTTTACTACAGAAAGATACCTAAAGATTCAACGTTTTCTAAGGTACACAGACTTCTATCTGCTCAGCGTCAGTAACCAGCTAACAACAGCATACATTAGTTTGGGGGAAAAGCAGTTTTCAAAGTTAACAGCTGCCTCCCTCAGGTCGTACATCTGACCTACAAAGAGCCTCGCACTGACCGACGTCCCTGAATAGACGAGTGGCACTGCAGGCTCTGAGGAAGAAGTGAAATGAGTAAACTTCAAGGAGCTGCTCAGGTCCCATGTTCTTTCCGGTCTTTCTCTTCAGCCCCCAGCTGCGTTTCCCTTCCTTTCCTATGGTGCTGATCCTCGACTAGGGGAGTGTCTGATTTCTTTCCTGCTTACACCAATTCCCACCTCGAGGCAGCCTTCCCAGCAACTCCCAATCAAAACTCATCTCCCTCTGCAGATCCTGGAATCTCTGAACACTTTCATTTGCCAAGTACTTAAAACTTTTTCAAACATATAGAAAGTGTAAAGAAGAATGACAGCACCACCACGTCTGAACTCCAGGCCAACCTGCTATTTGTAAAGCCCTCCCGCGCCAGTCTTGCCTGTGCTTTCTGGTCCCCCACCAGGAGATGCTTCTCTGACGTTCAGTATCTCATTTCTCTTTGTAGCTCATAGCACTGAGTAAGGTGTTCATTTCTGATATGTACTCTGAATGTTTAAATCCAACTTTAAAATGCCTAAGAGTTCACTTGTTCCCTGATAAAACAGAAAAAAGGCTTTCACTGAGTTCCTGTGCATTAGTTCTAATGTACAGTCAGTGTATTTTTTTTTTTAAATTTTGAGACATAACAGATTCTTCGCTTCTTTTTGTTTGATCTTGTGATTAAGATCATTGTAGAAGTCATAGCAAGATGAGCTCTTTGGGAAGGTAAATAATACACATGAAACTCAGAATATAACACCTATGAGCTTCCTAGCAAATCAAATATAAAAAGAAGTGCAGTATAGAATTCACATATTTATACATGTCCTTTCTAATGTTCTAGGCAACAAAATACCCATGAAACATGTTCAAAATCACATTTAAAATTACTTTGCAAACTATGATGGTAGGCATGCCCATTTTGTCTTAGGATAGTTGACCCTTGCGACGTGGTGAAGAGGAACATGGGATTCAGAAGCCTTGAGGCCCAGCTCTGCCACTTATCAGCTGTGTGACCTAGGGACAAGTTATGAAGCAGTTCAGGGCCTCAGTTTCCTCATCTGTAAAACGAGGAAAATAGTCTCTACCCACTGGACTGTATGAGGACTAAATGAGCTAACATTTGTACATCACTTAGATCTATTCCTGGCATAGGTAACAGATTATTAAATAAGTTAGTGTTATAAAATAATACCTGAAACACTTGGATAAAATTGGGGGTATATGCCTATAGGAGGGAAAAATATTCAGCCTGTAAATGAATTTTAAATCATCATTTTAGGTTGTATGTTTGGCCTGGCAGTGAAGTTGCCACTTGGGATGTCCATATTCCATATTAGAGTGCCTGGATTCAAGTCCTGACCCTGCTCCTGACTCCAGCTTTCAGCCAATCACAGCCTGGGAGGTAGCAGATAAGGTTCCGTAGTTGGCTCCCTGTCACCCTGGTAGGAGACACAGACTGAGTTCCAGGATCCTGGTGTTAGCCTGGCCCAGCCCTGACAATTACAGGCGTTTGGGGGAATGAACCAGTGGGTGGTAGCTCATGCCGTATCTCTCTCTCTTTCTGTATTTCTGCTTCTCAAATTAAATTATTTAAAAATAAATCATTTTTAAAATCATTGTAAGAAGGTAATAAACTATGGGACCAGCATTGTGGTGTAGTGGGTTAATCCTCAACCTGGGGCGCTGGCATCCCATACGGGTGCCAGTTCTAGTCCAGGCTACTCCTCTTCTGATTAAACTCCCTGCTGTGGCCTGGGAAAGCAGCAGAAGATGGCCCAAGTGGGAGGCCTGGAAGAGGCTTCTGGCTCCTGGCTTCAGATGGGCCCAGCCCTGGCTATTGCGGACATTCGGGGAGTGAACCAGCGGATGGAAGACCTTTCTGTCTCTCCCTCTCTCTGTCTGTAATTCTACCTCTCAAATAAATAAAAATCTTAAAAAGAATGTAACAAGTTATGCAATAAACTGTATTTTAAAAATGGTCTCCTAACATTGTTCTAATATTCAGTATGCTACAATTCAAGTACATTTCACTAAAATTTAAAACACTCAAGCAAATCTATGAACAAAGAAGTGGGAAGAGTCAGTTTGCCTTTTCAACTCCAGACCACCATTCTCTATTTTATCCATCTTAAAACTATGAAGGAGGCCAGCGCTGCAGCTCACGAGGCTAATCCTCCGCCTGTGGCGCTGGCACTCTGGGTTCTAGGCCCAATTGGGGCGCTGGATTCTGTTCCTGTTGCCCCTCTTCCTGTCCAGCTCTCTGCTGTGGCCCGGGAGTACAGTGGAGGATGGCCCAAGTGCTTAGGCCCTGCACCCACATGGGAGACCAGGAGGAAGCACCTGGCTCCTGGCTTCGGATCAGTGCTGCGTGGCGGCCGTGGCGGCCATTTGAGGGGTGAATCAACAGAGGGAAGACCTTTCTCTCTGTCTCTCTCTCTAACTCTGCCTGTCATGTTAAACAAAACAAAACAAAACAAAACAAAACAAAACACAACTATGAAGGAGGGTTCACTCTGTTTCCAAGACATGCCATTCCTTCAACTTTATATGCTGTAATTTAGATGGCATATATACCCCAAAAGAGATAAATCAATGGATCATAATCTTAATCATTTAAAAGAGCTTGGTTTACTGAGTTCTGGTCAAACTGTACAGTGATTAAACTGAAATGAAATGAAATCTTTTGTCAAAAGAAAGACAACTCCTCTCCCTAAAGCAAATATAATTCCACTGGATTTGAAAACTGCCCTGCTGAGTCTAAATGAACATGAAATAATTATTGAAAGAAATGAAGAAAAATTAAAAACCAAAGGCAATTTGACCAGTATTTTTTTAAGTACTTCATGATTAATTACTGTATGTGCTGCAAAGTTTATCGCATTTAGACAAGACAGGAGTGGTGCCAGAGCTATTTATCAGAATGGTGGTGGGTTGGCCGGCGCTGCGGCTCACTAGGCTAATCCTCCGCCTTGCGGCGCCGGCACACCGGGTTCTAGTCCCGGTCGGGGCGCCGGATTCTGTCCCGGTTGCCCCTCTTTCAGGCCAGCCCTCTGCTGTGGCCAGGGAGTGCAGTGGAGGATGGCCCAGGTGCTTGGGCCCTGCACCCCATGGGAGACCAGGAAAAGCACCTGGCTCCTGGCTCCTGCCATCGGATCAGTGCAGTGCGCCGGCTGCAGCGCGCTGGCCGCGGCGGCCATTGGAGGGTGAACCAGCGGCAAAGGAAGACCTTTCTCTCTGTCTCTCTCTCTCACTGTCCACTCTGCCTGTCAAAAAAAAAAAAAAAAAAAAAAAGAATGGTGGTGGGTAGTTACCTTCATTCCACACACAAAATAAAGGGATAGACCTATGTATCTGTGCTAACCTCATCTTGTCTGCAGAAACAAATAGATCTGGACTGGTTCCATAACAAGTAATGCTTCCTACCAGGAAGGAAAAAATGAAGAGAGATTCAAAAACAAAGGCAGAACCTTGCATAATGCATAATGGTTCTGTTTTTGTTTTTGAATATTTCCCCTTTCTGGTTTTTAGAGAAGGTGTGAGGTCAGGTTCCCAAGTGGGCATCACCCGAACCATGCTGTCCTCCGGAAGCCATCTATATATAATTAGCTTTAAACGTCTCCTTTATCTTAGCCTAACTATTCCTTATCCTAATCCCCTAGATGTGACTTTAAAATTATTTTAGTACATACGTATAAATTCCTTGAGCTTCATCACTGTGTGGAAAGGCATTGTCCATCTTGGCACAGAAAAAGTGGTAATTCTTGGCACAGTATTTTAAATCACATCCCACGGTGGCTCCTCGTTTACCACAAAACGTACATTTCTACAGAAGAAGAGATGTCACTAAGTACTGGTTTTCATAATCTTTGTTAACATTTAAAATGAAAGATATCATTAAAGATAATTTAAGTCAGCAGACCTGTTTCATAATTCTGGATGTTATTAGTAAAATTCCACCCTGAGCTATAAACATTAGGAACTTACACACGCCCGTTCATCTAATATTTCAGCAAAATCTCAGATAATTAGGATGCTTGACTTGGACTGTTCTGTAATGAGCTGATTAAAAGCCCAACACTTTTTATCTCAAAACACAATCTCTTTCCCTCTTTTTGCAAGATTTCTGAGAAGCAGAGCTGGCAGACTAGGCAAGGTATCAGGAACACTGGACCTGATGCGAGAGCAGCCCCTGGTTGTGCTGCTACGAGCTATGTGACTACTCATCTTCCCCCGGGGGAGCGATCCCTGCCTGCGGCGCTGTTACAGAAGAGAACAGGAGAGAAAGGAAACTTCTTTGAAATCTATACAGCATATCAAAAAATAATTTTAATAAATCTGAGTAATACCACTTTTTCCTAATTCAGTTTATTTGATGTCTTGCTTTTATTTAAAGATATATTTATCTGAAAGGCAGAGCAACAGAGAGGAAGACAGAGAATTATTAACTTTTTATTAATATAAAGAAAACAGATTTCAAGTAGTTCATAGATACAATCCCAAGAATATCATATTTCTCTCCCTCCCTTCTTCCTTTCTTTTTTTTTTTTTTATTTATTTATTTATTTATTTATTTTTTTTTTGACAGGCAGAGTGGACAGTGAGAGAGAGAGACAGAGAGAGAGAAAGGTCTTCCTTTGCCGCTGGTTCACCCTCCAATGGCCGCCACTGCAGCCGGCGCACCGCGCTGATCCTGGCAGGAGCCAGGAGCCAGGTGCTTTTCCTGGTCTCCCATGGGGTGCAGGGCCCAAGCACCTGGGCCATCCTCCACTGCACTCCCTGGCCATAGCAGAGAGCTGGCCTTTTTTTTTTTTATTTTTTTTTATTTTATTTTATTTTTTTTTGACAGGCAGAGTGGACAGTGAGAGAGAGAGACAGAGAGAGAGAAAGGTCTTCCTTTCTTTTTAAAATTTTTTCTGATAATGTATTTTTTTTTTAAGATTTTATTTATTTGAAAGTCAGAGTTACACAGAGAGAGAAGGAGAGGCAGAGAGAGAGAGAGGTCTTGTATCCGATAGTTCACTCCCCAATTGGCCGCAATGGCTGGAGCTGTACCCATCCGAAGCCAGGAGCTTCTTCCGGGTCTCCCATGTGGGTGCAGGAGCCCAAGGACTTGGGCCATCTTCTACTGCTTTCCCAGGCCATAGCAGAGAGCTGGATTGGAAGAGGAGCAGCCGGGACTAGAACCGATGCCCATATGGGATGCCAGCACTTCAGGCCAGGACATTAACCCAATGCACCACAGCACCCGCCCCGTGATAATGTTTTTTTTTTTTTTGACAGTCAGAGTGGATAGTGAGAGAGAGACAGAGAGAAAGGTCTTCTTTTTGCCGTTGGTTCACCCTCCAATGGCTGCCACGGCCGGCGCGCTGCGGCCGGCGCACCGCGCTGATCTGAAGCCAGGAGCCAGGTGCTTCTCCTGGTCTCCCATGGGGTGCAGGGCCCAAGCACTTGGGCCATCCTCCATTGTACTCCCTGGCCACAGCAGAGAGCTGGCCTGGAAGAGGGGCAACCGGCAAAGAATCCGGCGCCCCGACTGGGACTAGAACCTGGTGTGCTGGCGCCGCTAGGTGGAGGATTAGCCTAGTGAGCCGCGACGCCGGCCCGATAATGTATTTTTAATTTACTTTATATTCAAAGGCTTAATGCTCCACTGAATAAACAGTTCAACAAATAAAAAGGAGAAAGATCAGTGTTCAGCAGGAATACAAACAAGGGCTATAGATAAAAATCAAATCCAAGATACCAATTTCATGTTGGGCATTGCCTAAAATCTCCATTACAATATGTCACCTGGAGGATGTTTGAGGGGCGTGTCTGTGGCTGCTGTGTTTAAGCTACTTGAGATCAGATCAGCTTCTGGAGGACTGATGTTATAGTGTGGTAGGCATCCCATATGGGTATCAGTTTGTGTCCTGGCTGATCCACTTCTTTTTTTCTTTTAAAGATTTATTTATTTATTTATTTGAAAGGCAGAGTTACTGCAAGTCAGAAAGAGAGGGAGAAAGATAAAGAGGTCTCTTTACTATCCAAGGTTTTACACATCCACAGGAGGTTGCAGAATATATTCACTGGATAGGTCTGCTTTAGTTCTGGACACGTGGACAGTGCGTGATCCCTGTACTTTGCTTAAGGTGCCCCTGTGCGTGGTCCACCCGTGCCTGCATGACCTTTTCGCTGATTGGCTCCCCTACTGCACATGTCTTAAAGTAAGCTTTATAAGCCTGTATACTTCTTCAATAAAGCGGTTCCTGCTTCGACAGAACTCACGGGTGCTTGTGGTGTGTTCATCACCTGTCGACCTTACCTCTCCCATTTGCCCTGTTGGGGAGTGCCTGTGCTGTCCCCTGCTGGCCAGGGGCCAGCCTCAGGCTTAAGACTCCCAACAATTTTACTCGTATATTAATTTTTTTACTCTATATATTAGCTACCACAAATGAGGCCATACATGTGATATTTGTCTTAACGGTCTCCAGCTGTATCAATTTTGTTGCAAAAGATAGGATTTCATTATTTTTATGGCTGAGTAGTATTCCATCATGTATATATATTTTTTCTTTATCCAGGCATCAGTTGATAGACACCTGGGTTGATTCCATATTTTAGCTATTATGAATTGAGCTGCTATAAACATGGGGCATAAAGTAAATCTTTCATATGCTGATTTCATTATCTTTGGGTATATTCCCAGGAGTTGGATGGCTGGGTCATATGGTAGATCTATTTTCAGATTTCTGAGGAATCTCCATACTATCCTCCATAATGGTTTTACCAGTTTACATTTGAACCAACAGTATATTAGGCTATCTTTTTCTCCACATCCTCACCAGCAGTTGTTATTTTTTGATTTATTTATTTATTTATTTTTTGACAGGCAGAGTGGACAGTGAGAGAGAGAGACAGAGAGAAAGGTCTTCCTTTGCCGTTGGTTCACCCTCCAATGGCCGCCATGGCTGGCGTGCTGCAGTCGGTGCACCGCGCTGATCCGATGGCAGGAGCCAGGTACTTCTCCTGGTCTCCCATGGGGTGCAGGGCCCAAGCACTTGGGCCATCCTCCACTGCACTCCCTGGCCACAGCAGAGAGCTGGCCTGGAAGAGGGGCAACCGGGACAGAATCTGACGCCCAGACCGGGACTAGAACCCGGTGTGCTGGCGCCGCAAGGCGGAGGATTAGCCTAGTGAGCCGCGGCGCTGGCCTATTTTTTTTTTTTGATGACAGCTATTATACCTGGATTAAGATGAAACCACTTCCTGAGTTTTATTTGCATTTCCGAGATGGCTAGTGATCCTAGCATGTTTTTACATGTCTATTGGCCACCTGTGTTTCATCCACTGAAATCTGCTTCTTTGTGTCCTTTGTCCATTTCCTAACTGGACTGTTTTTTTAGTTGTTGAGATTCTTGAGCTCCTTATATATTCTGGAAATTAATTCTTTATCAGTTGCATAGTTTGCAAATATCTTCTCCCATTCTGTCAGTTGCCTCTATACTTAGCTGAGCACTTCATTTGCTGGGCAGAAGCTTCTTCATTTATAAAGATTTATTTGATTTATTTTCAAAAGAGTTACACAGATAGAGGGAGAGACAGCTAGATGGGGAGGGATAGAGAGAGACACTGAGAGAGAGAGAGGTCTTCCATCTGCTGGTTCACTCTCCAAATGGCTGCAATGGCCAGCATTAGGCCAGGTTGAAGCCAGGAGCCTCATCCACATCTCCCACATGGGTGACAGGGACCCAAACACTTGGGCCATCTTCTGCTGCTTTTCCCAGGCTATTAGTGCCACTTCCGATCCAGTTCTCTGCTGTGGCCTGGGAAAGCAGTGGGAGATGGCCCAAGTCCTTGGTCCCCTGCACCCACAAGGGAGACCTGGAAGAAGCTCCTGGCTTTGGACTGGTCCAGCTCCAACCAGTGCAGCCATCTGGGAAGTGAACCAGTGGATAGAAGACCTCTTTCTCTCTCTCCCTCTCTTTCTGACTTGCAGTAACTCTGCCTTTCAAATAAATAAATCTTAAAAAGAAAAAAGAGAAGAGGATCAGTCAGGACACAAACTGATGCCCATATGGGATGCCCACCACACTATAACGTCAGTCCCCCAGAAGCTTCTCAGCTTGATGTACTCCTACTTATCGATCTTTGCTTTTATTGCCTGTGCTTCGGTGTATTATCCAAGAAGTATATGCCAGCGCCAATGACTTGCAGTGTTTTCCCTATGTTATCCTCTAGTAATTTGATGGCTTCAGGTCTTAGATCTAGATCCTTGATCCACTGTGAACTGATTTTTGTAAAGGGGTGTAATGTAGGAGTCTGTTTTATATTTATGCACGCCGAGATCCAATTTTCCCAACCCCATTTGTTGAAGAGACCGTCCTTTCTCCGGGGAGTAATTTCAGCTCATTTATCAGAGTAGTTGGTTGTAGATGCATGAATTAATCTCTGGGGTTTCTGTTCTGTTCCACTGGTTCATGTGCCTATTTCTGTTTCAGTACCATGCTGTTTTGATTATAATGGCCCTGTAGTATGTCTTGAAATTTGGTACTGTGATCCTCTGACTTCGTTTTTTGTTAAGATTGCTTTAGCTATTCATGGTCTGGTCTCTTGTGTTTCCATATGAGTTTTAGGATCATTTTTTCTAAATCTGAAGAGAATGTTCTTGGTACTTTTACTGGGATTACACTGAATCTATAAATTGCGTTAGGTTGTATGGACCTTTTGATGATATTAATTCTCCCAATCCACCAACATGGAAGATTTTTCCATTTTTTTGTGTATCTCATCTTCTATCTTTTTCTTAATGTTTTGTAATTTTCATTGTAGAACACTTTTACCACTGCTATTCAATATAGTTTTAGAAGTTTTAGCCAGTCATTAGGCAAGAAAAAGAAATCAAAGGGATGCAAATTGGAAAGAAGAAAGTCAAATGATCTCTGCAGATGACATGATTCTATATAGAGCAGAGCTGAACGACGCCACTAAGAGACTAATGGAACACATAAGAGAGTGTGGCAAAGTTGCAGGTTATAACATCAACACACAAAACTCAACAGTCTTCATATACAGTAACAATGCCATGGCTGAGAAAGAACTTGTAAGATCAGTCCCATTCACAATATCCACAAGAAATTTTAAATACTTTGGAATAAATTTAACCTAGGAGATGAAAGATCTCTATGATGAAAATTATAAAATATTAAAGAAAGAAACAGAAGACATAAAAAAAAAAAAAACATGGAAAAATCTTCCATGTTTGTGGATTGGAAGAATTAATATCATCAAAATGTCCATAATACTGAAAGCAATTTACAGATTCAATGTGATCCCAATAAAAATACAATGACATTATTCTCAGATCTAGACAAAAAAAAAAAAAAGCTAAAATTCATATGGAAACACAAGAGACCCTGAATAGCTAAAGCATTCTTAAACAATAAAAAAAAAGCTAGAGACATTGCAACACCAAATTTTAATTTTAAGATATACTACTGGGACTGGCACTGTGGCAGATAAGCCTGTCTGCAGTGCTGGCATCCCATATTGGTGCCGATTCAAGTCCTGGCTGGTCCACGTCTGATCCAGCTCCCTGCTAATGGTGTGGGAAAGCAGTGGAAGATGGCCCAAATGTTTGGGCCCCTGCAGCCATGTGGGAGACCCGGATGAAGCTCCTGGTTCCTGAATGGCCTAGCTCCAGCTTTGGCACTCTAGTTCATGTCCCGCTGCTCCACTTTCCATCTAGCTCCCTGCTAATGGCCTGAGAAAAGTAGCACAAGATGACCCAAGTCATCTCCCACTCATGTGGGAGACCCAGATGAAGATCCTGGTTCAGGCTAGTCCCAGTGCTGGCCATTGTAGCCATCTGGTGAGTGAACCAGTAGATGGAAGATCTCTAATTCTTACTTTCAAAGTAAATAAATAAATCTTTGAAAAATTCTAACTACAAATAACAGTCCCATTGTACACAGTGAATATATTCTGTGACCTTCAGTGGATGTTTAAAACCTTGGATAGTAAAGAGCCCTACATATACTGATACTTTATTTTTTCCAATACATACATACTTATGGTAAAGTTCGATTTATAAATTAGGCACAGTAAGAAGTTAACATTTGTGGGGAGCAGCCCGGACTGGACTGAGTTACTGGAATTAAGACTTATTCTATGCATCTGCTCTCCCACAATATGGCGCTGGGAGAGAAGTAAACAGCTTCCGCACAGCTGCCTCCAGTTCAACCAATAAACTGTAGGACTTGCTCCTGATTGGAGAGCAGCGTACTCGGCGTGTGGGCAGCCGAGTTAGGATTGGCGGAGGAGGACTATAAAGGAGGAGGACTATAAAGGAGGAGAGAGACGGCATGCACCAGGAACATCTATGGGGAACATCTAAGGGAACCCGTGCAGCCCCCGAGAAAGCCGGCCGGCGGTGTGCCGCTCCCCTGCGGAAGTGGGGAATGTGGCCAGGGGGAACTGCCCTTCCACGGAGGTGGAAGGGATAGTAGCCAACCCGGGAAGAACCAGCAGCAAACCCGGGGAGGGCCGAGCAGACGAGAGAACAGCGCAGGGTCCTGTGTCGTTCCTCCACGAAGAGGGGGAGCGACAAACATTAACCAATAATAAAATAGAATAACTACAAAAATAAAATATAATAAAAATTATTTAGGACTTAAATTACTTATTTCTGAATTTTCCATTTAATATTTTCAGGCCATCGTTGACAATGAGTAACTACAGTCATGGAAAGTGATACCACAAATATGGGGGGAGGAATACTATAAACAGAATTTTAGAAACTTAAAAAAAAAATAGGAGGTGCAGGAGAAAGAAAAAAGCATGGCACTGAGGATACTATCAAAGGCAGGCAGAAAACCCAGAATCCACAAAGAAAAAGACAGATGTGACTATATAAAAAACAGGAACTTCCTTTTACACTGTGAACCAGAAAGCCTGAAGCGCCAGATTCTGACTGCAGCCACCTTATCACCACGAGGGGACCAGGCGATATCAGAGGCAGGAGCACAAAGAAGAACATAAACCCCCGATGACACGTTTAGACACTGAACTAAACTTGAGGCCAGCTTCCCCTCTGAGGAGGAAATAAGCCTGCTCTGTGTTAAAGCCAGTTTGAGTTGAGGTTTTCTTCTACTCACAGGTAGGCGCTCTGCAGCTCTTACCAACTTTACTGACGAATCATGTTCTACAACACTAAATGTTCACTTGAATCTAAGCTTCTAAAACAGGTTCCACTTCTTCCAGCTCTCCCAGATGTTTCTCTGTCCCTGCTTCATCATTCAGACTTTCTTTTGAATGCATTCCCTGAAAATATGGTCATCCTACGTGAGTTAATAAAATCACTTCTACTTACCAACTTCCTTCCTCTGTGGATTTCTTTCTTTACTGATTCCACATCAAAATTTCTACCATGATTATGTGGATCATGATCCTCACATTCCACAAGTGCTGAGGAATATAACTGCAGATCAGAGGGAAAAATTCCAGAGTTATTAAAAACAAGTCAGCAAATGGTACCTGAGATACTCAGCAGGAATGGCAGCGGGATTAGGATGGAGCAGTGACAACCTTTTCAGATGTATGAGCAGACCACAGAAGCCACCCCATTTCTTTGGGAGAGACCCCAATTCCCAGATGTGTTTTATACGCTAATTACAGCTCACTGGACCTGGGCAGACCCTGACATTGAGTTGTGAAACTGATTCCCTATCCCAGGTGTGTAGAACAGACTCAGAAATGTGGTTAGGACAAGCCAATCTGCAAAGAAAGAAAAGAGAGGGCTCGAGAGGACATCCCTGACGGCTTTCTGGCACCTGTGTGCTTGCCCTTAGGAGCTATGAAATGCCCTCAGAACTTACCACAGCTACCCTCTTAGGTGTAGATCACTTCAAGTTTCTTGGTGCTGCATGAAACCCTAAGAATACAACCTAGCACTGGTGTTGTGGCATAGTAGGCTAAGCCTCCATTTGTCACATCAGCATCCTATATGGGGGACAGTTCATGCCCAGCAGCTTCACTTCCAATCCAGCTCTCTTCTGATGGCCTGGAAAAGCAGTGGACAATGGCCCAAGAGCTTGGGCTCCTGCACCTGCACCTGCAAGGGAGACCTGGAAGATACTCCAGGCTCCTGGCTGCAGTTTGGCTCAGTTCCAGCCATTGTGGCCATTTGGGGAGTGAACCAGTGGATGGAAGAACTCTCCGTCTCTCCTTCTGTTTGTAACTCTGCCTCTTAGATTAAAAAAAAAAAAAAAAATCCAACCTAACTTCTAACTGAAAATCAGTATTACATATCTGGTTAAACAACAGGGGGCATGGAAAATATAAGATTTCTTGTGAAACTGACATAGCTAAAGGTATCTTATAAAAAGCGAAAACCATGAAGAAAAGAGTTAGAATTCAACAGAATTAAGTATTTTTGCTGTCTGAAAGACACCGCAAAGAAAATTAAAAGGCAAGGCCTTGTGAGAAAATAGTCACAAAATATATGACAAATGACTCATATCAAGAATATAGGAAAAAGTAGGGTAGGTGCTCTGGTGCAGTGGGGTAACCTGCTGCTTGGGATGTCCACATCCAACATCAGAGTGCCTGGGATACAGCTCCACCTCTGCTTCTGATGCAGCTTCCTGCTAATGTGCCTGGGAGGCAGCAGGGGGATGACTCAAGTACTTGGATTCCTAAGGGCCAGCGCTGTGGTGTAGTGGGTAAAGCTGCTGCCTGCAGTGCCAGCATCCCATATGGGCACCGGTGTGAGTCCTGGCTGTTCCACTTCTGATCCAGCTCTCTGCTATGGCCTGGGAAAGCAGTAGAAGATGGCCCAAGTCCTTGGGCCCTTGCAGTCGCGTGGGAGACCGGGAAGAAGCTCCGGGCTCCTGGCTTCAGATCGGCATAGCTCCAGCTGTTGTGGACATTTAGGGAGCAAATCAGCAGAAGCAAGACCTTTCTCTCTGTCTCTCCCTCTCATCGTCTGTAACTCTACCTCTCAAATAATTAAAGAAAATCTTAAAAAAAAAAAAAGCATATGGACTCATATATAGATGTTCATTACAGACTTAAGAGCCCCAAATTGGAAACAATAGATGAATGGCTAAAGAAACTGATCTATTCATGCAATGGAACACTATGGAGAAATAGAAAGGAACAAAATACAGATACATACAAAAACAGGGATGAATCTCAAAATTACTGCAAGGAGCAAAGGAAGCCAGATACAAGAGTATATACCATAGGGATTCTTTCATAGGAAATTTGCAAACAGAAAAGGCCAGTCAATAGGGACTTAGGGTAGAAAGGAAGTGATTACACAGAAGGCTGAGGGAACCTTCTGGAGTAATGGAAATGTTCCATATCTTGATCATGGTAATGGATACATAGGTACAGATGAGTCTCAAAACTTCAAAACGACACTGAAAAAGAGTACAGCTTGTTTCATGCAAGTTATATCAATAAACTTAACAGCAGCAAATCAACATTAATAGTATATTAGAGGGGCCAATGCTGCGGCGTAGTGGGTAAAGCCTCCGCTTGTAATGCCCACATCCCAGACGGGCGCCAGTTCGAGTCCTGGCTGCTCCACCTCCCATCCAGCTCTCTGCTATGCCCTGGGAAAGCAGTAGAAGATGGTCCAAGTCCTTGGGCCCCTGCACCCACATGGGAGACCTGGAAGAGGCTCCTGGCTGCTAGCTTCGGATCGGCGCAGCTCCGGCCGTTGCAGCCATTTGGGGAGTGAACCAGAAGTTGGAAGACCTCTCTCTCTCGCTCTGCCTCTCCTTCTCTCTCTGTATAACTCTTTCAAATAAATAAATAAATCTTAAAAAAAAATCTTGAGACATGAAAACTAAGTGCAAGTCCTAGACTAGACTCTTCTGCAATTAGGACAACACATGAAAGCTGCTTGAGGATTAGGCAGCAGCAATGTAATGATGTTAGTTTCCTGATCTTAGTGGCTATAGTGTGCTATGGGAAAGAAGGTTCTTGCCGAAAAAAAATACTAAATTATTAGGGAAAGATGACACATCGTTTACTTTAAAATGGTTCTGGCCAAAAAGAAAAGTTATTTGTACTATATGTGCATTTTTTCTTTAAGTTTGAGATATTTTTAAAAAATCTTCAAACTGTGTAAATGTATACACACACACACACACATATATATTTAAAGATTTTATTTATTTGAGAGACAGAATTACAGAGAGAGGGATAAACAGAGAGAAAAGTCTTCTATCTGCCGGTTTACTCCCCAGATGGCTGCTATAGCTGCAGCTGGGCCGATCCAACGCTAGGAGCTGCTTCTGGGTCTCCCAAGTGGGTGCAGGAGCCCAAACACCTGGGCCATCCTCTACTGCTTTCCCAGGCCATGGAGGAGAAGCTAGATTGGAAAAGGAGTAGCCTGGACTTGAACTGGTGCCCATATGGGATTCTCACACTGCAGGTGGCAGCTTTACTGGCTATGCCACAGTGATGGCCATATATAAATAAAATACAGCATCTAGCACTGTTTGTGGCCACAGAAGAAACAAGAAAGGAATCAGACCATTTCAATAGACAGCAGAACAAGTGTTTCATAATATTCAAAGCTCAATTTCAAAAAAGTATTTATTTACTTATTATTTGAATGATAGAGAGGCAGGGAGGTACCTTCCATCTGATGGTTCACTATCTAAATGCTTACAATAGCCCGGGGTTGGGCCAGGTCGAAGCCAGGCTCCTAGAACTCAACCCAGAACTCCCACATAGGTTGCAGGTATACAAGTACTTGAGCTTCTTTTGCTGCCTCCCAGGGTGTGCATAGGAGGAAGCGGGAATCAAGAGCAGAGCTATTACTCAAACTCAAGCACTCCTATATGGAATGTAGGTCTCCTAGCAGAGTTTTAAATGCTGTGCCAAACGACTGCCATAATATTCTTTAACAGATTAGATACAGAAGGTTTACTTCATTGTTTTAATAAAATGAAGCCATTACAAATCTAAAGCAAAGGCTGGTGTTGCAGTGCAGTAGGTTAAACCATAGCCTGTAATGCTGGCATCCCGTATAGGCATGCGTCCTTGTCCTGGCTTCTCTACTTTTGATCCAGCTCCCTGCCAATATGCCTGGGAAAGTAATGGAAGATGGTTCAAGTGCTTGGGCCCCTGCTATCCAGTGGAGCCTGAATGGAGTTCCAGGTTGCTGCCTTTGGCCTGGTCCATTTGGGGAGTGAATCAGTGGATGGAAGATCTCTATCTCTTCTTCTCTAACTCTGCCTTTCAAATATGTAAATAAATCTTTAAAAACAATCTAAAGCATATACAAATTCAATAAGACTTTAGAAGCTCCTAAATATTAATATTAAAAACAAGACAGTACTCCCTACTTTAACTGCTTCTAATTATCATCACTATAATTTTCTAGAAAATATAATTTATAAAAAAAGAAAAGTGAGATTATGAAGCCCTCAAACTAAGAAATAAATAAACTATCCTATTTACAGATGAGCAATGTGGAAATACAATATCCAGGTGAATCTATAGATGTTTACAACAAGAATCTGGCAAGGTTGTTCAATGAGATCAGTAAGTAAAAATCAACAGTGTTTGCATGTACCAGGGGTGGGGAACCTTTCCTTCTGCCAAGGGCCATCTAGATATTCGTAACATTACTTGTTATCAACTTAAGCATTAGCCTGCTATAGATTTACCGAATTTCAAGTCCCATATGTGGTTGCCTTGGAAGGGTCAGACCAAATCATTTCACAGACCTTATACGGCCTGTGGGCTAGACATTCCCTATGCCTGTTATATACCAACAACAGCTCGTTTAAAAAGGTCTTAAAAACTGGACAAAGAGATCCTGTTAATGGATGAGAAGACTGAAATATTATGACGATGTCTGTTTTTCCCAAATTGATCTATAAATTCAATGCAGTGCCACTGAAAATTACAAAAGAAATCTTTGTGAAATGTAAAAAGCTGGTTCTAAAATTCAAAGCCCCAAAGCTACAGACAGTTTGTTGGGAAGCGGCAGTAAATAAGGTAGTGTTATATCAGCTCAGGGTTTGAGAGTGAGAAACTGACTGTGCACACATGACAAATGGTACTGCTATACCCTGAGTGAGCAGTGCGGTTCTAGAACTGAATTGCCTGGGTAAGGATCCTGGCTCGACAACTAACTAGCCACAAGACCCTGGTTCTTGGCTGTTTCGTCTTCGGTCTGGGGATACTAACCATATCGGCCTGTTAGGACTGCTATAACGGTTAATGCTTCAATGTAGGTACAGCTACCAGAACATTACTTTGTGTCAAATAATAATAGTTATCATTACTATTATTACAAATTGGTGAGAAAAGTATAGATTATTGTGGTGCAGAAAAACTGTTCACTGTACAGAAAAACAAAATTAGCTTTCTGCTTAAAATTTAAATTCAGTAAATTAAATTGGTGTTTAAATTAAAATTCTGGGCCAGTGTTGTGGCTCACTTGGTTAATCCTTGCCCTGCAGTGCTGGCCTCCTATATGGGCGCCGGGTTCTAGTCCCGGTTGCTCCTCTTCCAGGCCAGCTCTCTGCTATGGCCCAGGAGTGCAGTGGAGGATGGTCCCTTGGGCCCTACACCTGCATGGGAGACCAGGAGAAGCACCTGGCTTCTGGCTTTGGATCGGCACAGCACCGGCTGTGGCGGCCATTTGGGGAGTGAACCAACGGAAGGACGACCTTTCTCTCTGTCTCCCTCTCTCACTGTCTATAACTCTACCTGTCAAATTAAAAAAAAATTAAAATTCCAATTCTATTAAGAAACTAAATGAAAAAGCAGAATTTTAACATGTAAGGAAGAAAAGATAGAATATTATTATAGAAAAGAATTTCTAAGGGGGAAAACCCCAACAGATTATAAAGGAAAACAATGATGAATTAAACTACATTACAAACATAACTGACAGAAAACATTATGAAGTTTAAAAGCCTACATATAAGATAAAGCATGAGGGGCCGGCACTGTGGCATAGTGGATAAAGCCACCTCCTACAGTGGCAGCATCCCATATGGGCACCGGTTCTAGTCCCAGCTGCTCCACTTCTGATCCAGCTCTCTGCTATGGCATGGGAAAGCAGTAGAAGATGGCCCAAGTCCTTGGGCCCCTGCACCTGCGTGGGAGACCTGAAAGAAGCTCCTGGCTTTGGATTTGCCCCGCTCTGGCCATTGCAGCCATTTGGGGAGTGAACCAGTGGAAGGAAGACCTCTCTCTCTCTGTAATGCCGCCTTCCAAATCAATCAATCAATCTTTAAAAAAAAAAAAAAAGCATGAAGAACTATTTATATATAAATAAATGCATTTAAACAAAACCAAGTATCTCAAAGATAACAATTTCAATCCTATGAATACCCAAACCAATTCATCGAAGCAGAAACCAGAGAGGCACACAAGCAGATTCAGTGATGTACAATCTCACTAGCCATCAGGGAATTGAAATGAGACACCATTTCACACTTATGACAGAGGGAAAAATGGAACTCTCATAATACCAATGTTTACAAAGATGAAGAAAAAAATTACTCAGAAACAATGAAAAGCAAACTTGGTAAAAGCTCTTTGGAGAAAAGTTTGGCAAATTTAGTGAAGTATAAACCCTCTCTCTGTGTCCAACAAGTCTGCGCTTAGCTATCTATCCTAGACCAGAGAAACTCAGGGGTAAGGAGACCTGGACAGGAATGTTCACGACATTTCATTAGTCATAGGAAAAGACAGGAAAAACCTAAATGCCCTCCCATACGGAAATAGTTAAGTGGTGATAAAGCTGTGAAATGGAACACAATAATATCTTTTTTTAAAAGATTTATTTTATTTATTTGAAAGAGTTACAGAGAGAGGCAGAGTCGGAGAGAGAGAGAGGTCTTTTATTCTGTTGGCTCACTCCCCAAATGACTGCAACAGCCAGAGCTGAGCTGATCCAAAGCCAGGAGCCAGGAGCTTCTTCTGGGTCTCCCACACAGGCGCAAGGACCCAAGGACTTGGGCCACTTTCTGCTGGTTTCCCAGGCCATAGAAGAGAGCTGCATCGGAAGCGGAGCAGCTGGGATGCGAACCGGTGCCCATGTGGGATGCAGGTGCTGCAGGCTGGGGCTTTAACCTGCCGCGCCACAATGCCGGTCCTAACAATAATATTTTTAAAATGAAAGATTTAAATGTCAAGAATCTGTAGCGTTTGATAGAAACTGCATTTAGGGGGCTGGTGTTGCTCAAGCCACTGCCTGCGGTACCAGCATTCAATATGGGTGCTCGTTTGAGTCTTGGCTGCTCCATTTCTGATCCAGCCCCCTGCTAATATGCCTGGGAAAGCAGTGGAAGATGACCCAAGTGCTTTGGCCCCTGCACCTACGTGGGAGACCCAGAAGAAGCTCCTGGCTCCTGGCTTTGGCCTGATCCAGCCCCAGCTGTTGTGGCCACCTGGAGAGTGAACCAGTGGATGGAAGATCTCAGTCTCTCCTTCTCTCTCTAACTTTGCCTTTTAAATAAGTCAATCAATCCTAAGTTGTATTTGAGTGGAAGGTCTACTGGCATCTTATATTTGAAACACGTTATTAAAATACCTTTAGTAAAGCTTCGTCACCACAATTCTTTGACTTTGTGTCTGAACAATTATAAATTAAAGTAACCATAAAGTGGTAAGATTTGGATCAGTTTTAAGTTGGAAAAATATGCTTCTGAATCATCACTTAAAAGCCCCAACCATGGCCAACCCATTATTTTGTGTACCTAATGTACCATTTATCTATTCTGGTATGTTCTATCCTAAAAGTACTTACATGCTATATTGTCAAGACACTTACCAAGCAATTTTCATGAGCAGCTATATTCTCTGATCGTGCAAAATACAGGACACTGTAATCGAGGTCTCTGGGGCAGAGTGCACATGTCCTTTTTTCCATCTTTTCTGCCGTATGAAAGACATCTGTCAGTAACACCACTGGTGAGAAATGGAAAAGTGGGATTTCTTGGTCACACTAACTCCACTCAACACAAATGGTAATGGTACTTCCTCCAAGAGAGATTCTCAATTCCCAGACAGGAAAAAATAATAATAGGGGGCCCAAATAGAAAAGCAACTTATTTTGTATTTTTTAAAATGGGTTAATGAAAGAAAAAAATTAATGAATTCATTAAAAATACCTAAAAAATGAGTAAAATCGTTTGTTCCTTAGGCTGGCACTGTGGCATAGCAGGTTAAGCGCCAGCATCCCATATGGGCACCAGTTTGAGTCCCAGTTACTCCACTTTCGATCCAGCTCCCTGCTGAAGTGCCTGGGGAAGCAGTGGGAGATGGCCCAAGTGCTTAAGCCCACGCCACCCACGTGGGAGACGCAGAAGAAGCTCCTGGCTCCTGGCTTTGGATTGGCCCAGCTCTGGCCAGTGCTGCCATTTGGGAAGTGAACCAGAGGATGGAAGATCTCTCTCTTCCCATGTCTCCCTCTATCTCTCTGTCACTCTGCTTTTCAAATAAATAAATAATTTTTTAAAAAAGTAAATTCTAGGGGATGGCACTGTGGTATAGCAGGTAAAGCCACCGCCTGCAGTGCTGGCATCCCATATGGCGCTGCTTTGAATTCCAGCTGCTCCACTTCCAATCCAGCTCTCTGCTATGGCCTGGGAAAGCAGTAGAAGATGGCCCAAATTCTTGGGCCCTTGCACTCATGTGGGAGACCCGAAGAAGCTCCTGGACCCTAGCTTCATATCGACACAGCTCCAGCCTTTGTGGCCACTTGGGGAGTGAATCAGTGGATGGAAGATCTCTCTCTCTCTGTGTAACTCAAATAAATAAATAAATATATTTTTTTAAAAAAAGTAAATTCTAGAATCGAAAGGAATGACTAATGTATTTTAATTTAAATTTAATTATATTAAATCAGTATTACTCTTAGATAGGTGGGAAAGAATAGAAGGTAGGACATCAATTTTTTAAACAGCAAACAGAAGAAAAGAAACCTAAGGCAAGAGGCAGAGAGAGGGGGCAAAAAGTTGGCTGTTGGAAAAATCCCTATTATGTGTCAGGAAGAGGCAGACTTCTCCAGTTTGTTAATTTGGGGGCTGGTGCTGTGGCACAGAGCGTAAAGCCACTACCTGCACTGCTAGTATACCACATGTGCAGGTTCGAGTCCCAGCAGTTCCACTTTCATTCCAGCTCTCTGCTAATGCATTTGGGAAAGCAGCAGAGGATGGCCCAAGTCCTTTAGCCCCTGTACCCATGCGGGAGGCCCAGAAGAAGCTCCAGACTCCTGGCTTCGGATTGGCCAAGCTCCGGCTGTTGTAGCCATCCCTCCCTCCCTCTCTCTCTTTGCCTCTCTGTAACTCTGCCTTTCAAATAAATAAACCCTTAAAAAATTTGATATTAATTTGATCAGAAGAAGCAATTTATCTATTTTTTTGTCTTGTTTTTTTTTTTTTTTTGCTCCTTGTAAAGCTCATCCTCTCAACTCCTTAGTTTTTCTATAATAACCAGCTTTTATTTTTAATATTCACATTTTAATTTTGAAACAAAGATTTATTTTTATCATTTACTGGTGAAAGCTTTAGATTTAGATGAGGTTAACATTAAACTGGTTTAACATCCTTTTCTTTTTTAGCTAGCCAAATTCTCTCCCCTGCTCTTTCAGGCCTTTTCTTTTACAAAGTGCGAAGCCTGCGTTTGGAGCTTTCGGTTATTTCACATTCAGATGAGTTTCTCAGTTTCTGTTTCCTGGATCTGCCTTCTACCTAGTAGTAGAGAAGAACTGCGCTCTCCAGCAACCAAAGAAAAAACAGGTGGCACACAGTGAAAACCACTGCAATGAAATGGGCTGCTTCTTCCTTTCCTATTGAAAAATGTATTTATTCAGTTACTTACTTACTTATTTACTCACTTGAAAGGCAGAGTGAGAAAGACAGGGAGAGAGATCTTTCATCCGTTGGTTTATTTCCCAGATGGCCACAACAGCCATCTGGGAAGCCAGGCTAAAGCTAGGAGCCAGGAATTCCACCTGGGTCTCACCCATGAGTGTCAGGGGCCCAAGGACTTGGGCCATCTTCCACTGCTTTCCCGGGGCATTAGCAGAGAGCTGGAACAGAAGTAGAGCAGCTGGGATTTTTTATTTATTTATTTATTTATTTTGTACAGTGAGAGAGAGAGAGACAGAGAGAAAGGTCTTCCTTTTCCGTTGGTTCACCCCTCAATGGCTGCTGCGGCCGGCGCACCGCGCTGATCCGAAGGCAGGAGCCAGGTGCTTCTCCTGGTCTCCCATGGGGTGCAGGGCCCAAGCACCTGGGCCATCCTCCACTGCACTCCCAGGCCACAGCAGAGAGCTGGCCTGGAAGAAGGGCAACCGGGACAGAATCCGGTGCCCCGATCAGGACCAGAACCCGGGGTGCCGGCGCCGCAAGGCGGAGGATTAGCCTAGTGAGCCGCGGCGCCGGCCGAGCAGCTGGGATTTTAACAGGCACTGATATGGAATGCCAGCAACACAAGCTGGCACTGCAAGCGGCAGCATCACACCAGCCCTGGCTGTTTCTTTTCATTTACTGCAAATAACCAAGGATTTGGATGCACCTCCCGTGAGTCAGTTGAGTGCTCTGGATCAGCACTGTCCAACACAACACAAGCGTGAGCGACTGTGTCACTAAAAAAACTTTCAGGAGCAAAGAAACCAGTGAGCTTAATTGAAATAATGTACTTTATTCAATCAAATATAGCCAATACATATCAATATTTAATTTACGTGAGAATTCTTCAGTCATTCTTTAGTATTGAAGCTTTGAAACCAGTGGTTTTCTGTGCTTACAGACCATCAGCAATGGGATGTGCCACACTGTAAGTGCTCAACAGACACACAGGAAGGGCAACTGAGCAGTACAGCAAAGGAAATAAGGAAATGAGGGAGAAGTGGTATCTGCAAGCTTTCAAAACAAACAGGGATGGGCTGGTGCTTTAGCCTACTGGGTTAAGCTGTTGCCTCAGCACCAGCATCACATGTAGGTGCCAGTTCGAGTCCCGGCTGCTCCACTTCCGGTTCAGCTCCCTGTTAATGTGCCTGGGAAAGCAGCGGAGGACGGCCCATGTGCTTGGGCCCCTGCCACCCATGTGGGTGATCTCGATAAAGCTCCTGGCTTCGGTGTGGCCCAGCCATGACCTCTGTGGCCATTTGGAGAGTGAACCAACAAACAGAACATCTCTTTCTCTCCTCTCTCTCTCTGCAACTCTGCCTTTCAGATAAATAAATCTTAACTAACTAAATAAATGAGACTGTGGAGGTCAACTGGAAATAAGGACATCATAGTAATGGGAAAGTCCCGAGCAAAACCTAGTGATCTCCTTATTACCAGGTGCCCAGGTAACCTCCAAAGAGACTAAATTGCAATTAGGAAAACAATGGAATACTAAGAAAATAACAGAATAAGTGTACAAAGTAAGTGTCAAATGAGTTGTATGGCTGTGCTGTGGAGGAAGGGGAGGAAATGCTCCCTGTGGGAAGAGGTGTTGTCAAGGGCATGGGCCTTGAGCTGGCACAACTAGGAGATGGAGCAGCATGGGGGAGAAGGCGGAAGCAGCCGTATGAGCAAGGTCCGGGGTGACAGAGGGAGCCCGTAACCAGGCTAAGGACAGGCGGTACGGTGGAAGCTGGAAAGATTCGGGAAACACACAGTGAAAGGCTGCCAGGAAGGGTTTTTGAGCACGGGAAGAACATGATGACATGGTGGTTTTAAGCTCATGGCTAAAGCACTTGGGCCCCTGCCAACCACATGGGAGAGGCCTAGATGGAGTTCTGGGTTTCTGGCTTCAGTCTGGCCTAGCCCCCCACCATTGCTGTTATCTGGGGGAGTGAATCAACATGCTGATGTTAGATCTTTCACTCTCTCTCCCCTTCTCGCCGTCACTGTGCCTTAAAATAAATAAAATAAAATAAATCTAAAAAAAAATAATGAAGCTCAGTTTCTACAGATGGAGAGAAATATTGGGATCCTGAATAGGAAGGTTGGGTATTACAATGATGTTAACTCTATTGCCAAGTAAGCTGTAGAGTTAATGTAATTCCAACCAATAACCCAAGATGCTTATCTTAAAGAACTTGAAAAAAAAATGATTATTTGTAAGAATAAATGAGGAGGGGCTGGTGTCATGGTGCAGCAGGTTATGCAGCCACCTGTACCATAGGCATCTCATACAGGCACCAGTTTGAGTCCAGGCTGCTTTGTTTCCAGTTCAGCTCCCTGCTAATGTGCCTAAGAATGCAGGGGAAAATGGCTCAAGTGCTTTGACCCCTGCCACCCACGTGAGATCCAAATGGAATTCCAGGATTCTGGCTTCAGCCTGGCTCAGGCCTGGCCATGAGGCCATATGGGGAATAAACCAGCAGATGGAAGATCTCTCTCTCTCCCTGGCTCTTCTTCTAGCTCTGCCTTTCAAATAAATCTTTAAAAAATAAAATAAATGGGAAGAGATCATGTAAAAAATTTCCTACTTGATGTAAAAACATGATACATATTATTCAGGCACAGAAGGTTTGATATCTGAGTCCAAGGAAAGAATACCAAGTGCAGAGAGAAGTGGATCATAATCTATACTTGTAGATTTAACACAACATGGCATTAGCATTTCACCTCTGGCACTGATGTTCTCAGCCCATTTTTTACTGAGTTACTACTTTCTTTATCTTATAAGGAATACAAATTTCATAAGTACAACTTTAGGAATATAGTTATTCTTCCCAACATACTGGCCCTCCCACCCACACCCCACCCCTCCCTCTTCCAGTCCCATTCTCCATTAAGATTCATTTTCAATTAACTTTGTACACAGAAGATCAACTCTATACTAAGTAAAGATTTCAACAATTTGTACACACACATATACAAAACAAAACTGAGAACAAGTTTTAACAGTTAGCTTTCATAATACAACTCACTGAGGACAGAAGTCCTGCATGGGGAATAAGTGCACAATGATTCCTGTTGTAAATTTAACAATTAACACTCATGTATGATGTCAGTGACCACCCAAGGCTCTTGACATGATCTGTCTAGGCTCTAGAAGCTTTTTGAGTCCACAAACTCCATCAGTATTTAGACAAGGCCATAAGCAAAGTGGAAGTTCTCTCCTCCCTTTAGAGAAAAGTATATCCTTCTTTGTCGGCCACTTATTTCCACTGGGGTCTCACCCACTGAGATCCTTCATGTAGAACATTTTTCATTTTTTCTTTCTTTCCTTTTTTTTTTTTTTTTTTTTTTCACAGCGTTTTGGCTTTCCATGCCTAAAATGCTCTCATGGGCTTTTCAGCCAGACCAGAGTACCTTAAGGGCTGATTCTGAGGTCAGAGTGCTATTTAGGGCATTGCCATTCTATGAGTCCGCTGTGTGGACTGCTTTCCATGTTGGACCATTCTCTCCTTTTTATTTCTATCTATTTTTATTATCAGACATTTGATCATATTTATAAGATCCCTTTAACACTGAATTCTATCTATATGGACACTCTAACACTTAATTTGGTCACTTTAACACTTGAGATGGCATTTTTACCACTTGGCTTAATGGGATTTGTACAGTTTTTAAACTGTACACTTAGAAGTAAGTCCATAGGCATGTATGTAAAACTACAGAGCTTTACAAACTTCCTCCTCCCTCTCTTATTTCCACTCTTAATTTTTTTTTCAAGATCTATTTTTCAATTGGCTTTTTAAAAACTATCTTATCTTAGACTAGAGCAGTAAGCTCCCTCCCTACTCTGCCATCTTGGAAGCTGTCTTGAGTTACTACTTTCTTACTAGTTTCCAAGAGCTAGTCACATATTCAGGATATTTTCCCTTTGTTAGTCATATATATGGACTTATTTTTATTTAATAAAATTATAGCAATATTTTACAGTTTTCTACTCTTGGGTGAGAGATATAGTTAAAAAACAACTGCCTCTTATCTAGAATATTAAAATATTTTAAACACTAATTAACGTAAAATTAATTTTATTATCAAGCATGAAAGGGGAATTTAACTCATTTCCATTAATGGTTAGCAACTGATTTAAAGTTTCCTTTTCATATCATTATTACACACATTTGGGATTGTTCTTATACTAACCTTCCACCAATACCACACTTCAACATTTTTGATGCTTTAGAAACTATTTGGTATTAAACAACAGAAACCCTCTGGCCTGGGATGAAACCAGTAAAAATCTCAATATTCATCAGGTTGGGGAAACCCATGCTCACTCTGAGGCTTTGTGCCCTGTCTGAACAGCATGCCCAAGCATGGGTACTCCTGCAGTCTTGACATCTGGGAATACAGAGTTGGTGACAACATTGCTATGCTCTGATCTGGTTTGTTTCCAGTGCTGATGGACAGAAGCACAAAGTAGGACCCACAGTTCTTCCCTCATGGCTATTTCCTCCTAAAATATATACACCGTTTTCCTCCCACCCCCATCTCCACCACCCATCACAGGGCCCTAAAACATTTTAGTTCTTCTACAGTAACTCTTTCTAGTAGGGGAAGTCATTTTGGGAACTTTCACACAGATAAGCAATCATCCCTTACTATATGAACTGCTACACATTACCTGAAACTCACAGACCAAATACATTTGGACTTGTTGTCCTTTACCATTTGAACTCAGGAACTGACGCTGTGGCATAGCAAGTATAGCCGTCACCTACAATGCCAGCATCCCATATGCATGCCAGTTCAAGTCTTGGCTGCTCCACTTCCATTCTAGCTCTCTGCAATAGCCTGGGAAAGCAGTACAAGATGGTTCAAGTCCTTGGGCCCCTGCACCCACGTGGGAGACCCGGAAGAAGCTCCTGGCCATTATGGCCATGGGGGGAGTGAACTAGCAGATGGAAGGAAGACATTTCTCTCTCTCTCTGCCTTTCCTTCTCTATGTAACTCTTTCAAATAAATAAAATCTTTAAAAAAAAGAATGAAACTGATCAAATGAGATTCACTAATCCTGTAATTTAATTTGTAATCCTTTTCAAGTAGTGTATAGTTATGTTTTCGATTGGTAATTAATTTATGTTGCTGCTTTATGAGACTGTCTCCTCATTTCACACTGGATCAATAGTCTTTACTGATGGCCAACACTGTGACACAGATTAAGCCATGCTTGTAATGCTGCCATCTCTATGAAAATGACAGGTGGCAATCTTGCTGTTTTGCCTCTGACCCAGCTCCCTGCTAATGCTCCTAGGAAGGCAGCAGATGATTTCCCAAGTTGAGTCCCTGCCACCTAAGTAGAAGACAAGGAGAGAGTTCCTGGCTCTTGGCTTTGATGTGGCCCAGACTTGACTGTTGCAGCATCTGGGGAGTGAACCAGATGGTCTCTGTCTCTCCTTCTCTCTGTTGTTCCACCTTTCAAATAAATTTTTGAAAAGATTTATTATTTGAGAGGTAGAGTTATAGACAAAGAGAGGGACACATGTGAGACCTGAGTCTGGATCAAGGTGCAACTATTTTAAATTAGGCCTCCAACTTGTAACTTGGGCCTGACCAGGCCCTGAACCCTGAGCCAGAAGCTCCTAAAAGTAAATAAATGAACTCCCCTTGTGATAAACTCTCCTAGCAACAGCTGATCAGCAGATAACAGAGAAATACCTAGAGTTCCTGGTGTCTTCTCAGGGCAGATAAGGCAATTGATAGCTACCCGCACAGCACGTACACCCCAGCAGCTAGGACCCTATGCTTCGGCCAATCAATTTAAAAGCTATCAACCCCAAAGCCATCCAACCACCTTTACTAGGTCCGTTCGCACCACTGGATGCACTAATCAATTCTAAGAGATGTCCTTTAAATTTCCCATGGGATGAGATGATTTGCTAAATCGTACCATAATGTATGGAACGTCTCTGAAAACCCTATTAAAAACCCTGTTAACTGAAGGGTCGGGGCCCTCAACTCAGACCCGCTGCATCGGTGTTAAGAGTCCAGGCCCGGACCCGCAATAAAACTCTCGTGCACTTTACAGTGGTGTCGGCTCCTTGGTGGTTTTTGGGGACAATTGAACTGGGCATAACACATACAGAGATACAGGTCTTCCATGTGCTGGTTCACTCCCCAGATGGCCGCGATGGCTAGAGCTGAGCTGATCTGAAGCCAGTAGCAAGCAGCTTCCTCCAGGTCTCCCATGCAGGGGCAGGGGCCCAGGCACTTGGGCCATCCTCCACTGCTTTCCCAGGCCTCAAGCAGAGAGCTGGATTGGAAGAAGAGCAGCTGGGAAATGAACCAGCACTCATATGGGATGCCAGCACCATAGGTGGAGGCTCAGCCCCTAGGTATTTTTAAATCATTTTTATTGCATTTACTGTTTTATTTCTTCCACTATATGCAAGAGAAGTCATACTTTCATTGCTGAGTCCTGTGATTGCACACCTGAGCTGAATAAAGACCAAAACAGAAGAGCAGCGGACTCTACCTAGAGGTTTGTTAAGCAACTTGGTAATGGAGGACAATGAATGGCTCTATCACACTGTTTCCAGATGATATGGCTGGCTATAACTTTGGTAAAAGTATGACTGAATTTGAATCTGGGATAGTCAGAATAATTTACAGGGGATAGAACACATTACAGGAACACCTTCAGAATGTATAAATACCGGATTGGTGTACAGGTTAAGCTACCAATTACAATGCAAGCATTCTGTAGTGGCATGCTGGTTTGAGTCCTGGCTGCTCTGCTTCCAATCCAGCTTCTTGCTGGTTCACCTGGGAAGGCAGCAGAGAATGGTATGGATACTTCACCCCCTGCCACTGAAATGAGAGACCTGGATGGAGTTCCTAGATCCTGGCTTCAGTCAGGTCCAGCCCTGGCCGCTGGGGTCATTCGGGAAATGAATCAGCAGGCAGAAGATCTCTTTTTCTCTTTCCCTTTCTCTGCCTCTCAAATAAGTAAATAAATCTTAAAAAACAAAATGCATAGCCGGCGCCGCGGCTCACTAGGCTAATCCTCCACCTAGTGGCGCCGGCACACCGGGTTCTAGTCCCAGTTGGGGCGCCGGATTCTGTCCCGGTTGCCCCTCTTCCAGGCCAGCTCTCTGCTGTGGCCTGGGAGTGCAGTGGAGGATGGCCCAGGTGCTTGGGCCCTGCACCCCATGGGAGACCAGGAAAAGCACCTGGCTCCTGGCTCCTGCCATCGGATCAGCGCGGTGCGCCGGCCACAGCGCGCTGGCCGCGGTGGCCATTGGAGGGTGAACCAACGGCAAAAGGAAGACCTTCCTCTCTGTCTCTCTCTCTCACTGTCCACTCTGCCTGTCAAAAAAAAAAAAAAAAAAAAAAGCATAAACATGAATAAGGATGTGTGTGTTGCAGGGATGAGACAGTGGGAAGCCACGGAGCAATATGTTCAATGGACTCCCTTAGGGTATCCGGCCAGCTGGCAGTGATACACAGTGACCCCCAGTGGGCCTATCTGTACACTGTGACTCTGTTTCCTTAGACACAGCTGGCAGCTTCAGAGGACCTTCCTGTCCACTCTCAGGTATAAAGAATTCAGAACTGAAGATTTTAGTTTGGAATGGGCTGGTTTCCTAGAAAGAGATGTAAACACTAGAAGGCTATGAAGGTAGCCATCTCCTATCCCATTATCAGGGACACTGGCTCAAAGACAGACAAGAACAAGGCTGAAATGCTGAAAACTGCATCAATTAGAGGGGGGTGGTGTCAAGTTTATAACGGTGTCTCAGGGCCTATTCCCGGCCCTTCTGGAAAAATACTACAGCACTCATACCCTAGGGATCTGTGAGTCCGGTCTGCCTACTTGCCAGTAACTGTTATGTTTTATGATTTTAGGGTTCAAAGAGGTGCAGAGACAATTAAGGCAGAAGACTTTATTTTAGAAAGGACATAATAGGTGGGGTTCAAGCCGGCGCCGTGGCTCACTAGGCTAATCCTCCATCTAGCGGTGCCGGCACACCAGGTTCTAGTCCCGGTCGGGGCGCCGGATTCTGTCCCGGTTGGTCCCCTTCCAGGCCAGCTCTCTGCTTTGGCCAGGGAGTGCAGTGGAGGATGGCCCAAGTGCTTGGGCCCTGAACCCCATGGGAGACCAGGAGAAGCACCTGGCTCCTGCCTTCGGATCAGTGCAGTGCTCCGGCTGTAGCGCGCCGGCTGCGGCGGCCATTGGAGGGTGAACCAACGGCAAAGGGAAGACCTTTCTCTCTGTCTCTCTATCCACTCTGTCAAAATAATAATAATAATAATAATAGGTGGGGTTCAGTTCACCCTGACAGAGGGCAGGGGTTTGAAGTCAGGCTCCATGCTGCTCAGGCAGCGGGCAGAGTTCCTTCTGGGGCTGCTTGTTGGGGGAGGTCATAGGGACGCTGAAAGTGTCATGTGGACCCTAATAAGGCGGGTGCTGGATGTGCATAAAGACTCATTGGTAAAGTTTACAACGTATTGTCTTAAAGGTTTGGAATGTCCTAGGTGAGGGGCTTTGCTGGGTGATAACAATTCCACCAGTCTGGATTGTCTATCTGTGCCCAGTTTCCTCAGGTTCGGGGCTAACTAACAACTGGTGCTTCAGTGGGCTAACAGGTTCTAACAATGACAAGTGCCTCTTGTGCTGAAATTAAATCAACTTGCTTTTGTACTATTTGCAGCTGGCAAGTACTGATTAACAATGGAAGTACCGTAATTGCATCTCTCTGTGCACCTTAGTGTGTATTTATGTGCATGTTCTTGCATTAGTGTGGAAGGCAGATGTCCACAGCATCAGTCACTCATCTCTAAAATCTCATGCCCTACCTCTGTTTCTTCTTCTGCATAACCCCTTCACTTTTCACCTTACTCTGAGCGATCTAAAATGCATTTCCCCTTCACACCATGGAAGCCAAGCTCCTCAACAAACACTTAATGAGGACCCACTGTGTCTTTATTATTTAAAATATAATAATCTTTAACAAGGCTCCTCTATGTGCTATGACCCACCGGGCAAGCCATTTTAGGTACTAGGGATATATACCTAGAAGAGAATGAGTCTGGACTCTCATGGAACTTACATTCCAGGGGTACAATCATGCTGGTTTCCCCACCAGGTAATATGAGAGAAACAACACAGGAGGTGACAGAAGCCAGGGAGGGAGTGTTCTTTTAGGATGGGCAGGCAAGACTGAGGGAAGGAATTTATGATGGGGAAATCCCAGCCAGACCCTGTGGGGCAAGAGCATTCCTCACCGAGGAAACAGAAAATGAAACAATCCTTAGGCACGGACCCACAAGGCAGCAGAGGGTGGCAGTCATCAAAACAGGCAGGAGTCAAATCAGATTAGGACATGGGGTGAACTCTAGGTCAGGTTAAGGGGTTGTTCTGTGAGTGATGTATCACATTTACTTTATTTATATATATATACATATATATATATATAAGATCATTCTGGCTACTGTGCAGGTTTGCCTGTATGAGGCAGCAGAAGCCAGGCAAGCAACAGTCCAGGCAGGAGATGGTGGTGGCTGAGGCCTGGATGGTAGTAACGGAGGGGGCGAGAAGTGCTCAGGTGCAAGATAAGACAACTGGCTGACACATCAGAAGGCTGGTGGGGGCGGGAGAGAGGGCCTAAGCACCTGGTGAAGGGAAGGCGGAGGGCTGGTAGGTGAGGAGATAGGCAGTATGCGGGTGAGTGTGGAGGAAATAGTATGCGGGTGAGTGTGGAGGAAATAGTCGCAGCCAGAGACAAGAAAAGCAGAACTCCCTTCCTCCCATCACAAACCTTGAAAAGTGGCGGCTTGAAACTAAATCCCCCCCCCCCTTTTATCTAGTCTAGGGAGGGGAGATGTCCGGAAGTTCTGCTTCTGTAAACTCCACTCTAACAAATCTCTCCCTGGTATTTCTTACAAACACCCAAGACCCACCAACCATTGGAAGTGTGGTCTCAAGTCACACAGGCTGCCATTTAAACGCACCAACGCTGTAACAGCTAAGGCACGATGCTGATAAACCTATAAATACTTTAAGGAACTTCAGTTTGAGGCTCAGTTCTCAGGAAATGATTCCAGCTGAGCCCGCGGGCATTAATAAACTGAATCCTCCACTCTGTCTGCCTGTTTGGACCAAGGGAGTTTTCCCACTCCACGTTTCTGTAACAGCAGGACCTGGTCTGAGCCTGGCACCCAGGAGTTCCACAAGAAGTGGAGGGAAGCAGCAACTCAACAGACCCACAGACGGCTCAAGTGGAGCGCCCAGCGAGGCTGGAAGGCAGTCCTGCGAACCTCTGGGCTGCGCCTCGAGCTCCGCACGTCTAATGGGGCTTTAGGGCGGTTTTCCTGGGCGTTTCCAGTTTCGCACTCAGAGGGACGGAAACGAAAGCCACCCCCACCCCCCTGCTCACGAAGCCCCAGGCCACAGCTACAGTCACCTAGGAACTGGCTGCGGGCTGCGCACCGCTGCTCCGACCCCTGGGGCGCACGAGTTCTCAGCCAAGTTCACCCCGCCTCGCCCAGCGGCTGGGCCCAGCGGGGTCTGTAGGTCCCGGCCCCCAAGGAGAGCAGGCCCGCCCGCCCCAGGCCCCGGCCCCTCAGCGCGGCCGCCCGGCTTGGTACTCACCTGCAGGCCGGGGGAGCGCGCCCTGCACCTCGGGGCTGCTGCCGCTTCCCAACTTCGGCCAGAGATAAGACGCTTGGGCCATTGCGCCCAGGCGAGTCGGCGGCCCGACGGCTGCGCGCTCCGCTGCGCTCCCGGAAGTGCCCTGCGGCGTCGGGCCGCGTTTTGTGCAATCACGGCCAACGCCCCCCGGAAAGGTGGGACGGCTGGTTCGGCGGGGGGTCCCCTAGTGCGCCTCCCTAGGTCCGAATCTTAACTGCAAGAGCTTCAAACAAACGGAGGAACATGCACCCCGCCGGGCCGGTGGGCTCGGCGCTCTTCCGAGGCTATTCCTCCTCAGGAGTCGCATACCTACTGACACGCCTTGAGTCAGAGAATTAAGCAACCCTAAATCCAGTTGCCAGTAGCCAGCCTTTATTTAGCACCCATGGGGTACAGAGCACCATACAAGGTGAGGTTTTCAGTGCATATAACAAATACACATACAGACCCAAAGTTCATGTAACGAAATTATAACTTAAAAGTTGTTCTGAAAAAGCAGCATGTTCATGTAATCGTCGGTGATTTGCTAAAAATCTTTGGAGGTCTTGCACTTTGAGGAGGTTCCAAGTGGGGGGGGGGGAGTGAAGATTGTGCAGAGCAGAACTAAGAGACATTGTTAAATTAATATTTAAAAGGGCAACATAGATGGTCTTGACAAATATGAAATGGATGATGGAATCAAGAGAGTGGTGGCTGCAATAGGGGTAATGAGCAGACCCGGAAGCCCAAGCTTCTGTCCTCCAGGCAGGGAAATGAAGAGTACTCCTTGCCAGGCCCTGAGGACACTGGCCTTAGCAGATTCCCAGCAAAACAACTAAACAGTTCATGGCAAAGCAGTCAAAGAGCTTTTTCCCACAATTAAATGCCGGTGGACTAAGATCACGAACTCTGAGGAAAGCCTGTAACATGAATGATAAAGACCAAACAACACATGGAACCCCCACAAAGAAAGGAAACTGACAGGACACAGAAGATGTAGCAAAAACAAAACATGCACAAACACACACACACACACATAATGAAGAGAAAATACTGCAACCATGGACCCAAGATGGGGTGCTAGTAAAAAAAAAAAAAAAAGGCTCTTAGGAATTATAAGTGAGGCCAGAATCAACTGCAACAGGTACTTTGAAGATGTAGCTGAGAAAGGGTCTCCCAGAGTGGAGCAGGAAGACAAACTGGAAATTGAGAGAAAGATAAGCAGTCCTCCAGGTCTCACATCTGGAAACAGGAATTCCAGAGAGTTAAGAAATCATTGAAAAATAGATCAAGAAAATTTCCTTGGAGGAAAAAAACTTTCAGATTCAAAGACTTCACCAAGATAAAAATGGACAATTCCCAGCTTCAGGAGGTTAGGACAAGGATAAGCCTATAAGCTTCAAAAGATGTAAGAATTCTATACTCTGCTGAAATAGCAATCAAGTTATGAGGGTAAAGGCATTTGAAAATATGTAGAATCCTAAAAACATTTACTTCACATTTTCCTTTTCAAAAGCTATTGGAGGATATACTTCACCAATTCATGAGAGTAAAGGAAAAAAATTGGATTTAACTGGTAATAGCTCTGGAATGAGACAAAGGGAATCTTATCTAGTAGAAGAAGATGGCTGTGAACCAGTCCGGACTGAAGCAGAACAATTCAGCAGAAATGTCTCTAAGAGGATGAAATTGACAGAATACCTTGTTTCTGAATATCAAATGACTGAAGGCAGATCTCAAGGAAATGCTGGCTGTTACAAGAGCAGCCCTTCTGCACAAAAATATTTCCCATATAGATGAAGTTTTTTCACTTTATTGTAGTACACTGCTTAATTTCATCTTTACTGTGAATAGACAGACTTTCAACCATCCACATCTGTCTGCAGGCCGTTTCTAGGGTTACAGTTTATTTTGGTGCTTTTCTTAGAACTTTGGATTCCCATTCTCTCAAACAATTTTAGGTAATTTTTCATCTAGTCCACTATTTTTAAGAAATTAATTTAGGTCCAAACTAAAGGTAACTAAACCCAGAGTCAAGTCCAAAAACAAAAACATACGAATGCTCAGCAATCAGAATTATTTCTGATAACTACATCTCAAACTATTTTTCCCTTTCTGGTTCTGAGGGGGAAGTTCATTGCAGTCAAATGTACAGTTTTCGTAAGGACAGAATTCATTTTGACTTTTGGAGCTGCCTAATCCCCTTTTCCACTGGATGATCAAGGTGAGGTAACCCCTAGCAAAGTGCTGACTCCCGCTTTCTCTAGAAAAACTATCTGCAAATTATACCCAAGAGATACCAAGAGTCTGCTTCAGATGCTGAAGCCCAGATGTGTTGTGTTTCCTTCTGGTCATGAAGTGAAATTCTTGCCCAGCGTGATTCCTTCTGACATAAAGAAGCTAAGTTTGACTGGTTTCTGGGTTTCCTTTTATTACAGCTTCATTCTACCTAGAACAAAATATTCTAGTCCTCTAAGTAGCTATTCCCTCTTCTGCTGTCTGTCTGGAGTGAAGAGACTAGATATTATGGAAAAGCAGATGCACAGCTCAAAGATTCTGCTGGAACCTTACTTTCCAATAGTTGATGGCGAAGTGTTTTATGGAGCCAGCAGTGGCTTCTCCAAAAAATATTAAACTACTTGGGAGTATATGCATAAGATTAGTTCTTACATATTGCTCAGGCTCTGTTGTCCACCTTGCAACTCATAATGATAAATGGTTTGCCAAAAATTAAACATCACCTTTGTAAGTAAAGAAGTAAATTTGACCCTTTGGGGCAAGAACTAAAAGATAAGAATCACAAAAACAATTAGAAACACCTGCATTCTATTGTGCCTTTTGTTTCTTAATATATAATTTATAAATAAATTAAAAGTTGTACAGTAGTATTTCATATAAAATATACACATCCATTTTACTCATGTAAATTTTAACAACAGTAAAAACAAGAAATACCCTATGCATATGAAAATGTCCTTTTTGTTCCTGGCAATTCTAAGTCATACAAATAAAATTAGAAATAAACATGAACCCTTTGAATAGGGGTTTCAGAGAAGAAATTCTTAGGTAGACTTTACCCTAAATTAATTCCATTGGTGGCTAAAGGTTCTTTTGTCTGCCCCCAATTAGCCTGACAGGTAATTTAATGAATAGGTATTAGCAACATATTCATAGTATTTTTTTTCTACACTTGTTAACCCCACACTGGCAGATGATTTCCTTCTCAGGTACAGTTCCAGCTTCATAACCATAATCCCAGGTTAGTTCTGTTCTTGCTTTCACATACCTAGAAATTAGAAATTAAAAAGGAATCATAATTTACCCTAAAAAACTACCAAATAAAACAGAATTGATTATATCAGTTTTCATATCAACATTATTAATTATCTTCAGAAATATGACCCTCTCCCCCATACCTACCAATTAGGAATAATCTTTTATTAACCCATTTGCCTCAGGTTTTCAATTCTGTGAATATCTCAATGATACAATATTTATTTCAAAGTTACTATAAGTGCTATATTTATTGCTCAATTTCACTTTATAAGCGCCCTTTACATAGCATGATAGGCTATAATGGGTTAAGAATAATCATCTGAATTTTACTTCAAATCCACCAAAATTCTAAGGAATTTGCCAATATTCATGAGAAGGGAGTGTGTTTTACAGGCATTGATTCTAGTTGAGAATAAGAACTGAAATTTTTAGTGTTCACAATTTTATTGACTGGGAATACTTGAGAATAATTAAATGTTCTAGGGTACCAAATATGTGGGGCTTTGGTGGCACACATTTCCCTTTTGTATCTTTTATTATTATTATTATTATTTTTTGACAGGCAGAGTGGATAGTGAGAGAGAGAGACAGAGAGAAAGGTCTTCCCCTTTGCCGTTGGTTCACCCTCCAGTGGCCGCCACGGCTGGCGCTCTGCGGCTGGCGCACCGCGCAGATCCGAAGGCAGGAGCCAGGTGCTTCTCCTGGTCTCCCATGGGGTGCAGGGCGCTAGCACTTGGGTCATCCTCCACTGCCTTCCCCAGAGAGCTGGCCTGGAAGAGGGGCAACCGGGACAGAATCCGGCACGCCGACCGGGACTAGAACCCGGTGTGCCGGCGCCGCTAGGTGGAGGATTAGCCTATTGAGCCACGGCGCCGGCCAATCTTTTTTTTTTTTTTAATTTACTTATTTATCCAAGAGACAGAGAGGCACAGAGAACTCCCATCTGCTGATTCACTTCCCAAATGCCCATATGGCTGAACTGGGCAGAAGCTGGGAGCCAAGAGCAAGGAACTCAATCCAGGTTGCCCATGTGGCTGGCAGAAATCCAACTATTTAAGTTATCATTAATCCCTCCCAAGATCTGCACTGGCAGGAAGCTGAAATCAGAAGCCATGTGGGGTTGAACATACATGGGGACACAGGTATTCTAATCAGTGTTTTAACCACTAGGCCAAAGGTACAATGGTTTTTATTTTTGAAGTCATAATTTCAGAATCAAATCCCATAAGCAAAATTAATTTCAAACCTGTTGGTGAAGAATGCCACCAATGGAAAATTCCTGTCGTGTGTTTCTACAAAAACATTCTGTACCAAGAGATTTGGGCAACAACTATGCTGTTAAAAAAAATTCAACACAAAGGTTAGATATAGCATAACGATTGATGCCTTATGCTTTAAAGCATTAGAATATCATCCTTTTCTAACATACCTCACTGATTTTGCTTTTTTTTTTATCTAATATAAAAAATAGCATATTATAACAGTTCTATTAACACAGGAACCTATTCAGAAAAGCCCTGTTCTAAGAATCTTAAATCTTGCTGTTGGAAATTAAAAATGGTACAAATCTCTATACAAGATAATTTGTTAGGTTTTATCATTATTATAAATGTATTTATCTTGATTCAGCAATCCTACACCTAGGATGTAGTTCAGTGATTTGTCTACATATGTATCTGCATGTAAGATTTTGCACTGAGCATTAGAAGTTTGGAAATGACCCTAATGTCTGCTTGTAGAAGATCGGTTAAATAAACTTCGGTACACCCACACAATGGATTCTATGCAATTATAAACAAAGATATACAAACAAAAATAATGAGTTCTTTCTCTAAGTAGTAATAAGGAAAGACCTTCAGGATATACTATTCATGTAGGACAGTTAATATGCTTTTATATTAAAAAGGGGAAATAGGAGATATTTATATTTATTTGTATCTGCAGAACATAACACTAAAGGAATGCAGAAGAAAAGTAATAAAAATTATTATCTAGAGCAGGAGAAGTTGGGGGTAGGGTGAATAGGGGCATAAAACTTCTCAAGGTATGACTTTTATTTTTAACAAAACTTTCAAAGAAAAGTTTAAGATGAACAACGTACACAACAACTCAACTTTCACATCACAGTCAAAAATAGGGCCTTTGAAGTGGAGACATGTATAATTAATTGATTTCTCTGCTAAATAAACACTGCTGCTATTTATCTTCATACCAAGGCTTCTAACATGATGGTACTACCTCCTCATATGAGCACTATTTCAGTATTGTTCTGTTGCTCACTAGCTGCCACCTCACATTCATCTATTGCCAGATTAATAAAGAGATCACTTCTCCACATATTCCTTGGCTATGTCTGCTACCATTTAATTTCAATGACAACTTCCTGTCTCAATTTTTTTTATTATTTATTTATTTGAAAGAGTTACAGAAAGAGGCAGAGACAGAGAGAGAGGTCTTCCATCTGCTGTTTCACTCCCCAGATGGCTGCAGCAGCCGGAGCTGCGCCGATCTGAAGCCAGGAGCTTCTTCCCAGGTCTCCCATGTGGGTGCAGGGGCCCAAGGACTTGTACCATCTAATACTGCTATACCAGGCCACAGCAGAGAGCTGGATTGGAAGAGGAGCAGCTGGGACTCAAACTGGCGCCCATATGGGATGCCGGAGCTTCAGGCCAGGGCTTTAACCCACTGCACCACAGCGCTGGCCCCTCTAAATGTTTTTTAACTTGGGCAGGTGAGCTTGAAAATGCTTTATATATATATATATATATATATATATATATATATATATTTTTTTTTTTTTTTTTTGACAGGCAGAGTGGACAGTGAGAGAGAGAGAGAGAGAGAGAAAAGTCTTCCTTTGCCATTGGTTCACCCTCCAATGGCCGCTGCGGCCTGCGCACCGTGCTGATCCGATGGCAGGAGCCAGGTACTTATCCCGGTCTCCCATGGGGTGCAGGGGCCCAAGCACTTGGGCCATCCTCCACTGCACTCCCTGGACACAGCAGAGAGCTGGCCTGGAAGAGGGGCAACCGGGACAGAATCCGGCGCCCCAACCGGGACTAGAACCCGGTGTGCTGGCGCCACTAGGCGGAGAATTAGCCTAGTGAGCCGCGGCGCTGGCCGAAAATGCTTTATATTTAAATACCTGTTCTTACATATCACTTCTTACGGATTTTATTTTATTTTAGTTTAGTTTTTTTTGGTATCTTAAATTTGATGTGAGGGGCTGGTGCTGTGGCATAGCAAATAAAACCGCTGCCTGAAGTGCCAGCATCCCATATGGGCACCAGTTTGAGTCCTGGCTGCTCCACTTCTTTTCTTTTTTTTTGACAGGCAGAGTGGACAGTGAGAGAGAGAGACAGAGAGAAAGGTCTTCCTTTGCCGTTGGTTCACCCTTCAAATGGCCGCCGCGGCCGGTGCACTGTGCTGATCTGAAGTCAGGAGCCAGGTGCTTCTCCTGGTCTCCCATGTGGGTGCAGGGCCCAAGAACTTGGGCCATCCTCCACTGCACTCCTGGGCCACAGCAGAGAGCTGGCTTGGAAGAGGGGCAACCGGGACAGAATCTGGCGCCGCAGGCGGAGGATTAGCCTATTGAGCCGCGGCGCTGGCCCTGCTCCACTTCTGATCCAGCTCTCTGCTATGGCTTGGGAAAGCAGTACAAGATGACCCAAGTCCTTGGGTCCCTGCACCCGTGTGGGAAACCTGGAAGAAGCTCCTGGCTCCTGGCTTTGGATAGGCACAGCTCCAGCCATTGCGGCCACTTGTGGAGTGAACTAGCAGATGGAAGACCCCTCTCTCTCTCTGCCTCTCCTTCTCTCTCTATGTAACTCTTTCAAATAAATAATAAATCTTAAAAAAATTTTTTGATGTGAAATATATATATATATGTATATATATACACCTAATTTGTTTATGTTATGGCATGCTATCATAACCAGAATGCCTCTGAAGATTTTTAAATTTGAAAAACATCGGGGGCCGGTGCCATGGCTCTACTAGGTTAATCCTCCGCCTGTGGTGCCAGCATCCCATATGGGAGCCGGGTTCTAGCCCTGGTTGCTCCTCTTCCAGTCCAGCTTTCTGTTGTGTCCCGGGAAGGCAGTGGAGGATGGCCCAAATGCTTGGGTGCCTGCATCTGCATGGGAGACCAGGAAGAAGCACCTGGCACCTGGCTTCGGATCAGTGTAGTTCCGGCCGTAGCGGCCATTTGAGGGGTGAATCAATGGAAGGAAGACCTTTCTCTCTGTCTTTCTCTCTAACTCTGTCAAAAAAAATTTTGAAAAAATTTGAAAAACATCAAGACAGAGTGATGTATAAATATATATCAAGAGAGAGAGCGAAAGAGAGATGGAGATCTCCCATCCACCGGTTACTCCCCAAATACCTAAAACAGTCAGACGAGGCTAGGACAAAGCCAGTAGCCCAGAACTCCGTTCAGGTTTCCCACGTGCGTGGCAGGGACTCAAGTATCTGAGCCATCACCAGCTGCTTCCCAAGGTGCACATGAGCAGGAAGCTGGAATTGAAATGGAGCTAGGATTTGAACCCAGGCACTATGATATGGGATGTGGGCATCCTAAGAAACAGCTTAATAGTTGTGCCAAATGTCTGCTCCCTTACAATTTTGTAGAGCAAATGCCTACTATGTACTATTTAAGCACTTTATTATTAATTCTTCTGGTCCTTACAACATTCTGAGAAAGTTATTATTATTACTATCATCATCTTCATCATCATCAAGGAGTGAAGCGAAGGACTGAGAGGCACACCTATCCACAGGGATTCAGTGGAGTCCTGGAACTCAAACTCAGGCAGTCTGGTTTTAGAAATGTTAATCATATTTTCCTCACGGTTTTGTTAAGAAGGATAGAAAAAAAAGTTGTTGAGATGTGAATCTCAGCTCCTATACTTACGTTAAGGAAGCGGCCCACATTTCCTTCTTTTGTGGCATCCAATAAAAACATATTCTCTTTACTGAACTTTGTTGGAGAATCAGATGAAGTGCTCTTGGTTTCACTTGGCAACTCATCAACACAAAAGAGCTGCTGATTTTGATATGTTGTAGATTTTTTCATTTGGGGCTTCTGTATTTGAACCTCATTTTTAGTATTTTGATTAATCAATGTAGTTGTTTGGTTACATCCGTCCCTTGGTGGAGTCTCTTCTGAACATTTAGTTATATCTATCACATCTGATTCAATCAGAGGATTCTCTTCAGAATCTTCAACTTGTTTTGAACTTGACTCTTCTAACAGACATTTTAGAAGGAATTATCAGAAAATACACTTGGCTGATCAATAGTGGTGAGACTAACAATATTAATTAGATGCTAGTTGCCTTAATTATCATTAAACCTTACAATATTACTAAATAGGCAATATCACTTTAATTTCACAAATGAAAACACTGAATCTCTGAGGGGTTAGGGATTTGTCTGACCCACAATAATGGAAATGGAGGTAATAAACCCAGAAATGTTTGCATCCCAAAGTCAATGCCTTTTTATGAATCTACATGTTGTGTCCTTCCTCATTATTATATTTTCCCCCCTTTTAAAAATTTATTTTAAGATTTAATAATTTTTAACATTTTGCCATATTCATTTCATATGTAGATATTATATATACAGGCACATAGATACTATTTTTTTCCTGAGAACAGGGATATTAGTTATCACATAATATGGGATTTGTGACAATGATCACAAAACAAGGAAAGACGGGTATATTGACATGCGGATGGTATAATTCAGTGAACACAGTATTTATAACAATCTAAATACCAAAGGGCAAATAATCTAGGCTTCACTGGCCATAGAATCTCTGTTGCCTATTCAAGTATGTTGTTCTAACATGAAAGTAGAGACAGTATATAAAGGAATGGCTGTGGCTATGTTGCAATAAACCTGTTTATGGACACTGAAATTGTAATTTCATATAATTTCCAAGTATCTTAAAAATATTATTCACCTTCTGATTTTTTCAGCCACTTAAAAATGTACAAATCATTCTTAGCTCCCAGGCCATACTGAATAGGCAGTAGGCTGGATTTGGCCCTGGTTTGTTAATCTCTGATTCAGATAAGCTGTAACTTTTATGACAAATGAGCTTGTTGGTGATGGATTCTGAGAAAGTGAGTCTCAGGTGTTGAACAAAGAGAGACAAACAGGCAGAAGATGAAGGCAATCAGAGGGAAACAAAGCCTACTTTGCACTCTGCCGACTCTGGAGTTCAGATATTCTTGGTTTGGTTTAAATCCATCACTACCCTCCAAGGAGACAGATTCTGAGGAAACAAATCCCTTAAAAGAAAACAAAGAAGATGTTTTTATTTTCTAAGTCAGGAAATAGTATTTAGCATTTTACCTCTTTCACCAAGTGTTGATCTTCATAGGCCATATGTACTAGATTAGTTTTGAAAGCCTTCAAAGCTGGTATCATGGAGTCTTTAAACTAACAGAGCCAATATGTGTCACCCATTTTGCCTATATTCTACTTTTAGGCACTTTATTAAGCCATAGCTTCAGAGACTGTTGAGAAATTATTTAGGCATATAAATCCAAATACATGTGTTTGTATCCCTCAAGTTGAATCATCCTACATACACGTTGATACTGGATTATAAATTTGTTTTCAACTGTAAGTTGTGCAATGATAAAACTATTTACTGGCTAGTTTCTACTTCAAAGGTTAAAGTTGCTTGTCTTCTTTTATTGTAAATATTGCAAACACTTTAAATGGTAACGTTAAGTTTTAAAGAGCATATACTTAGCATACACCTAACTGCCCAAGAGATGCTGATTATTAAATACTGACCAATAAAAAGAACTTGACTAATAATGGTCAACATTCAATAAGCACTTAGTCGACTGCCAAGCATTATGCTAAGCAAGGTATGAAATGTTTCTCATTTAAGCCTCATAATTCTGAAATAGATATGGTAACCTCCTTATTTAACAATAAAAGGACTATAATCACAGAGATGGGACCCAGCTAGCAAGCAGCAGAGCTAGAGCTTAAACACTGGTCTATGTGACCCCATGGCCTATGTGACTCTTTTTGTAAAGAGGTGATACTGAAGAGCAACTTCCTGTATTGTTACCAGGCAGAGGACAAATATTTGCAAGACATCTATAGCCATTTTGATCTTTCATCAATAAATACTACTGTAAGCTTCCATTATGTCTGTCTTTGTTACCTTCCTGTATCCTTCTCTGCTTCTGAGTTTCAGTCTCTTACTACTTAAACCTCAGTTCAGATTGAAAAATGTACCCTCAGAAACTACTACATAAATTACTGGGGCCAGCACCGTGGCACAGTAGGTTAATCCTCCACCTGCGGTGCCAGCATCCCATATGGGCACTGGTTCTAGTCCCAGCTGCTCCTCTTCCAATCCAGCTCTCTGCTATGGCCTAGGAAAGCAGTATAAGATGGCCCAAGTCCTTGGGCCCCTAAGCCCACAAGGGAGACCAGGAAGAAGCACCTGGCTCCTGACTTCGGATTGGTACAGTTCCAGCCATTGTGGCCATTTGGGGAGTGAACCAACGGAAGGAAGACCTTTCTCTCTGTCTCTCCCTCTCATTTTCTGTAACTCTACCTCTCAAATAAATAAACACAATCTTTTAAAAAAATAAATAAATTATTGCTTTCTGGATGATTTTTTCATCAAGTTGCATCTTTTCTTTCTCCTTCCCCTAAATTATCCCATCCTTTTTCTTACATATCACTATTAACTCTTGAACACTGTAGCATCTCACACACTCTCAGAACTGTGTAACTCTCAGGCTTAGAGGCACAGATGGTCAGATCATTGCCCACACACCAACCACCATGATCCATTAACTGTTCACCCATTAGAAAACTATAAAATAAATCCTATGCACTATTAAGTAACACTAACATGTTGAACTAAGTAAGGGATAGAAAGGTGAGATAACAGTGAATGTTCTCAGAAAAAACAATCTTCATTTTCCAATTTTTACCATCTTTTTCTCATTGTGTTGAAAAACAGCTGTCTTGGATTTAGGACTTTTAGTAACTGAATGATACGGAGTTCCTGAGATGTTGTTGCACTTTGTTTCCCTGAAAAGGAGAAAAAAAAAAGTTATTTTGTGCATCACTAAAAACTGTATTTATTAGACCCTCAAGTAATGATATCACTATTATATAATTATTTTAGAAATTAATTTAAGAAATCTATGCCAATCTCTATAACTTTTTAAGTATGTTCAAAAGTGAAGAGAATCTATGAAAGTTTTGCAAACAGAATGGTGACAGAAAGTAACAGTAAAACTTACAAAGAATTAGATTAAAGTCATACAAGGTAGAACTCTAGAAAAGGAACACTGAGGATGGTTAGATTTTTAAATTTAAGTGTCCTGGATTTCTGAAAACACTGCATTTACAACCATGGAACATGATGATAATAGGGTGAGGGGAAAGGCAAGCAAGCAAGAAATGAGAAAGAACCATAATCAATAATAATTTAAGTTACTAAATTATTAATAATAATCAATAATAATTTAAATTAACATTGATGGGACTCCTAGGCTCTTACTTACATAATAGACTCTTTGGAATTATTACTGAATTTAGGTGAACAGTCCTCACTTTCAGCACTTCTAGGATGTGTTTCCAATTCTAATGGAATAACTTCAACCTCACATTCTGAACAGGCAACTTCTATTTTCCTCTTTTTTGAAAATATACTTTTCACAATATTCTCTTCTTTTTCATTTTCATTACCAGGTTTCTCAAAGTTAGCTCTGCTTAGTAATCTACCTAAAAAAACAAAGCAAGAGTTTGAACAAAATGGAAGATAATATAATTGGTAACACAAATGGACATCTCTATTTTTGCTCCATTACTAAAGAATGCTATTTCTACCTCATTTCTAAAATGGATAAACACATTTACTCACTCTAGAAAACTTGAGTAGGATAACAAGACGAATGAAGGGCTTCTTGTTTTCTAACATATAAAAAAAAATACAGGGTATCTAAAAGAAGCTCTTGTCTATTTTGGTATAAAATGAAAGGGAAGACACTTAGCTACAATAACATAAAACAAAAGTAGTAGGATTAGAAAGTATTTTAGGGGCCGGCACTGTGGCTCACTTGGTTATCCTCTGCCTGTGGCGCCGGCATCCCATGTGGGCGCCGGGTTCTAAGTCCTCGTTGCTCCTCTTCCAGTCCAGCTCTCTGCTGTGGCCCGGGAGGGCAGTGGAGGATGGCCCAGGTGCTTGGGCCCTGCACCCCATGGGAGACCAGGAGGAAGCATCTGGCTCCTGGCTTTGGATCGGCGCAGCACTGGCCATAGCGGCCATTTGGGGAGTGAACCAGTGGAAGGAAGACCTTTCTCTCTGTCTCTCTCTCACTGTCTATAACTCTACCTGTCAAATAAATAAAAATAAAAATAAAGTATTCTACAAAATTAGATGAATTCTGGTCTTAAAATTATAGCTTTATCTAGTGAAAAAGGCTTTATGAAACCTACATTTGTTTTCAGAAAATGACATACTTGAATAGATGGTGATATCTGCCCATTGTTCTGCCTAATAGTAAAATTTTAGCCTGAAATTTATGCATTTTCTTTCAATGGGCTCAGAATCATAGCTGGATAAAAGTCTTATCCATCATTATGAGGTTAAGAGAGACACCACTGGTGTATTTTCTAGCAATGCAGATAAAGCCAATGACACCTTCTAGACATCATTCAGCATTTTATAGGCAGCTTTCACACAAGAGTTTTTCTGAGAGATATTAGGAAAGTTTAGGCAGGCTGTCTGGCATACTGTCTGTGAGCATGTGAGGAAGACCCAAAGGTGACTACTCTACATTCTGAAAACTTTGAGCTTAACTTCCCTGAGGAAACCTTGGCTCTATCTGCAAGGAGGAGAGTTGCTTCAGTACCTGCTCCTTAGCCGTCAGGACTAAGTCCATCACATTTCTTACACATTGGCTCTAAAGTCATGTTTCCGAAATCTTCTCACTTAATGGTGAGCAGAGAAAATGAGGATTTAGGGGAAAAAAAAAAGATTACTGGGGCCAGAGCTGTGGTATAGTGAGTTAACCTGGGGTCTGCAGTGCTAGCATTCCATATGAGCACTGGTTTGTGTCCCGGCTGCTCCACTTTCTGATCCAACTCCTTGCTAATGGCCTGGAAAAGTTGCGGAAGATGTCCGAAGTACCTGGGCCCCTGCTATCCACTTAGGAGACTGAGAAGAAGCTCCTGGCTTCTGATTTTGGCTTGGGCTGGCCTGGCCCAGTCCTGGCTGTTGTGGCTATCTGCAGACGGAACCAGCAGACAGATCTCTCTACATCTCTCCCTCTCTCTTAAAAAAAAAAAAAAAAAGATGGGGCCGTCGCTATGGTACAGTGGGTTAAAGCCCCAGCCTAAAGTGCTGGCATCCCATACGGGCACCAGTTCGAGTCCCTGCTGCTCCACTTCTGATCCAGCTCTCTGCTATGGCCTGGAAAAGCAGTGGAAGATGGCCCAAGTCCTTGGGCCCCTGCACCTACGTGGGAGACCTGGAAGAAGCTCTTGGCTTCCGATTGGCCCAGCTCCAGCCATTGCAACCATTTGGGGAGTGAACCAGTGGAAGGAAGACCTCTGTTTCTCTGTAACTCTTACTTTCAAATAAATAAATAAATCTTAAAAAAAGAGTTTCATTTATTTTACATGAATGCAGAGTTACAGAGCAGTTGGGGGGAGGGGGTGGGAAAGGAAGAGAGAGAATCTTGTACCTGCTGGTTCACTACCCAAATGGCTGCAATGCCCAGGGCTGGGTCAGGCCAAAGTCTGAAGAGAGGAGCTTCATTCGGGTCTCCCATGTGGGTGGCAAGGCCCAACCCAGGACCTGGGTTTGGGTCCTTTCTTTGGTCCCTATTCCAGTTTCCCACAAATGCGGAACCTGAGAGGCAGCAGTGATGGCTGATGTGACTGGTTTCCTGCACCTATCGGGAGACCTGGATTGTGTTCCCAGGCCCTGGCTGACCCCCACTCAGGCCCAGCCATTGCAGGCATTTAGAGTGAAGTCGTGAATGGGAGCTCTGTCTCTCTTTCTGTATCTCTCAAAAAAACAAAAAAAAGGTTTTTTCCTTTACCCCAAAACTACAGAGGCAAAAATAATGTGCCTTGTACATGACATAACCTAAATTTTATCTCTGTCTTTCTTTTCTAGAACATTTGGTACCCCCTAAAGCATCTCATCCCTTCAGTGCTCAAGTTCTCAGTTGCTGGCCTTCCTGTGTTGTGCCTCCAAGATATTGTTCATCTCACCAATGATCTCAGTGGTCCTGACTAGGAAGACTGATAGTCAGAAATGTAGATCCCACTGTAGACTAATATGAAAATAAGTCTTTGCTTTACCTGAGTAAGTGCAAACAAACGTCCCTCTGTCAATGTCATCTAGGCAGCGTACCCCCCAGCCTTTCTTCTCAGTTTTGAAAACCTGTAGTCTCACTTGAGGACCATGTTGGACAACTCGATTTTGACACATTTGTCGATTACACTTGCACAACAGGCTGCATTCATAAATACTGTCAATAAAATATGTAAGAGAAAAGCAATCAGATATCCTAAAAAAGTAAAAAGCTCTTTATATGGTTACTTGAATGGCACCAATAAGGGATGCAGACTAAGTGGGCAAGCTCTTGGTGCTAGACTGCCTGAGTTCCCATCAGAGTTTGCACATCTACTAGCTGTGTGACCCTGGTAAGTTATTTAACTTCTCTGAGCTGTAATTTCCCATCTTTAAAATGGGGACTATACGAAAGAATCTATTTTATAGGGCTGTCTCATGCAGATTAAGTGACTCAATATTTATAAGGTACTTAAGACAATGTCTGGTACATAGTAAATATTAGCTGTTTTTAAATAACTTGGAAAAAAGTCTATGAAGAAAAGTTTTGTATTTCTGCTAATAAAAATATTGTTATTTGTTAATATCAACTTTGAAAGGGAGAGGATTCCCAATTCTCAGAAGGGCTTCACACATACTTTCCTTAATGGGGAAATGGTTGCCTAAAGTGGGCTGACTGTAGAGCGGGCAGAGCCAGACTCAGAGCAGGTGAGTGTTGAGGTACACTCTGCTCAATCTATACGTGGCTCCTGACTTCCACTTCCAAAAAACAATAAGCAGGGTTGCTTTTCTAATTCCTTGATAACTTGGAATTTTATTAATAAAAACCAAGATTTAATAGCATGTATAAGACTATGGACCACAATATAAAAGTACCCACCTCAAAGATAAACACCCTGTAACAAATCCTCAAAGTATCTTACCCAGTAGGTATTTGTCTCTGTAGTCTTTTATATTTATATCCAGTCATTATTTTATTACTTGACAAAGGACAAACTGCGGCATTTCTTGCTGTCAGTTGAAGACATGCACATTTTGTTCTAAAAGGAAAATAGAAAAGTCAGAATAAAAAAATCACCAAGTGAAAAGACTGTCTTATAAAAATACACATGATCTGCATTTAGAAGGTGTTTGGGGGCTGGGGCTGTGGCGCAGCAGGTTAACACCCTGGCATGAAGCGTCGGCATCCCATATGGGTGCCGTTTAAGACCTGGCTGCTTCACTTCTGATCCAGCTCTCTGCTATGGCCTGGGAAAGCAGTAGAAGATGGCCCAAGTCCTTGGGCCCCTGCAACTGCGTGGGAGACCTAGAAGGTCCTGGCTCCTGGCTTCAGATCGGCGCAGCTCTGGCTGTTGCGGCCAATTGGGGAGTGAACAGAAGGAAGACCTCTCTCTCTCTGCCTCTCCTTCTCTGTGTTAACTTCAACTTTCAAATAAATAAATCTTAAAAAAAAAAAAAAGGTGTTTGAAGTTCATAGACACTATAGAGACTTTGAATTTTTGTTCAGCAAAAGCTTCTTTGTAAATCTTTTGCTCCTTCTGCTCTTCTACCATTGATCATTTGTGTGTCAAATATGCGAGGGCATAGTTGTGTAGATGTCAGTTCTCTCTCACTCCAGTGACATACAAATCAGGGACACTGAAGCTAGAGATCTGGCAATTAGAAATCTTTTCTCTTATTGCTTCCTCTAACTTGACTCACCCTCCACAAGGAATACAGAACCTCGATATCCCAGCTATGAACTATATATATGACTACTGGTAAGCTGGTTAGATCAGTTGGATTCTAGTCTCCTGGTGGAACAAGTAACTTTAAGGTCTTTTCCTCTATGATTTTCTTCTGTGTTTTCTGTACATACATAATACACATCAGAGGTAGCTGCTATTTGCAATAGAAAAAAATCAACAAATTCATCAATTTGGGTTCTGGTTACAGATATAAAATTAAAAACGCACAGTTGCTTTTTCCCCATGTGGTTTTGTTTGCAAAGTTTAAGAAGTACAGAAAAACATAACATATGCCCATATTACCATCTCCAGAGTTAGTCACCAGCATTTTGTTCAGCCTTTCATTTTCTTATATAATTTAATACAAAGACATTTTACATATGGCTTAAAATTTTTAAATAAAACATTACAAGGGGCAGGCATTATGGCACAGCATAAGCTACCACCTGTGTCGCTGGCATCCCATGAGTCCCATCTGCTCTACTTCTGATCCAGCTCCCTGTTAATGTGCCTAGGAAAGCAATGAGAGAACCTGGGCCACTGCCATCCATGTGGGAGACCCCAGTGGAGTTCCAGGCTCCTGGCATTGTTGTGGCCCAACCCTGGCCATTGCAGCCATTTAAATGGAAGATATCTTTCCTCCTCTCTCTGTAACTCTGCCTTTTAAAGAAATAAACATTTAACAAATAAATATTACAGATAAAACTAAGCTCTCAAGAGATTTGGGTGGTGTCCTTTACACTTTTAGTTTCATATGTATTTACAGTAAATATACTCTTTTTCATGTTTAGAAAAATTTACTGGGTGTAGCAGTTAAGACATCTGCATTTCATATCAGAATGCCTGGGTTTGGTACCTGGCTCTGACTCCTGTCTCTGGCCTCCTGCTAATGCATACCCTGGGAGGCAGCAGGTGATAGCTCAAGTATTTGGGTTCCTGCCACCCATATGGGAGACCTAGACTGAGTTACTGGCTCTTGGCTTTAGCCTTGCCTAGTCCTGACCATTGTGGGCACTTGGAGTGCTAATGGGAGCTCTCTGCCTCTCCAAGTAAGTAAGAAATTTCAGCAATTTACTGTAAGGTATTATTCTATAACTTTGTTATTGTTGTTCACTATATTTTGGGACCCATCTGTGCCATATGCAGACCTGGTTAATTCCTTTTAACTTTTTTACAGCGTTTAACTATTGCCCATTTGATATACAATTAAGTTACCTACATTTTTCAATATAACATTGTTGCAATGAATATCTTTATTCTATTCTCATATATACAAGCCTCTCTAATGTAGCAGCATATTTTTGACAATGACACAGTAAGAAGTACATTTTTTTCATGACCTGGTATAGGTGTACATATTTTTGTCTCTGTGTAGGTGTCTAAATATTTTTCAAGTTGCATTATACATGACACATTTACATGTAGATTTTTATTTATCTTCATACACAGCAGGCTCTTCCAGCCTGAGGATGCCAGTCTTTCTTCAACTTTGGAAAATTCTCAGTGATTTTCTTTGAATATTACATCCTTTCCATTTTCTCTTTCCTTCTTGGATGTATGATGCAATTTCTCATTTTACGTTCCATATTTAAAAAGTCTGTAAGTTACTTCCCCCATATCTTTACTTCTTTGCTTTCTGGGAGATCTTATTAGTTTTGTCTTATAATTCACTCATTCCTTTTCAGCTATTCTAATTCCATCATTTAGTCTACTTAATTTTTATCTCAATGACTATGCTTTATTTTTGACATTTCCAAATGATATACTTATCAGCTGCCTTTTATAATTTTTTCTTATTGCCTCTCTTTGGACATTTTAAACATGCATATTTGAAAGTGCCTTTAAATCAGATTCTCCTTTTCTATCTGAACCTTTTAGTACTTGAGGGGACCTATGCTGCCTTGGTGGTCCTACACAGCCATGTTTACTTCCCATATCTGTGTGCCATCAGACCTGTGGGTTCATTTTTGTATGTTCCTCCAGGTTGGGTGCTTCCTCCATTGCTGTGACTGTGACTCACAGGGTTTGCAATGCAGTTGTATTGAAGAAACCTGGTTATTGTTGCAAACCCTGATATTCTCTTGATCATATTATTCACATTCCATAAAAAAATGAAACTATGTTTAATACATAAAGACTTTGAAAAACATTTTGTGTGAGGGATGTAATACTTACCAACATGCATTTGTAGGTATGCTGATAGAGAGTGCAGCTGCATTATATGTACACTAAGCTTAATGCAAATGTAGCCACCTCTAGTGGAGTGAAAGGAAAAGCTAGAAAGAGGAATAATTTAAATACAGAAGTTCCTCCTTATCCAAGGACGGCATATTTTAAGACTTCCAGTGTATGCCTGAAATAATAGATAGTACCAAGCCCTATATAGGTGATCAAGAGAATATCAGTTATAAGCACCATTAGGTTTCTAAAAGCTAGCCAAGAAATTATTTTTAAGTTATTTGTAAAACAAAACACAGCAGGTAAATAGTAGTTAAGAATATGGGTTTAAATACTGGCTCTATCATTTACTTCCCTAGGTGGTCCCTGAAGAGCCTTCTCTGAGGTTCATTTGTAATGCAAAGAAAGTATTACCTCTGGGGTTTTTGTGAGAATTAAATAAGGAAGTATATGTAAAATCCTTGTCACAGAGGATTATGCTACAAGATGAAAGACAATATTCATCTTTGGAAGAAATAATTTCCAGAGGCCGGTGCTGTGGCATAGCAGGTAAAGCCGCCGCATGCAGTGCCAGCATGGTTCAAGTCCTGGCTGCTCCACTTCCAATCCAGCTCTCTGCTATGGCCTGGAAAAGCAGCAGAAGATGGCCCGTCTTTGGGCCCCTACACCCATGTGGGAGACCTGGAAGAAGCTCCTGGATTTGGATTGGTGCAGCTCCAGCCACTGCGGCCATCTAGGGAATGAACCAGTGGATGGAAGACCTCTTTCTCATTGCCTCTGCCTCTCTGTATCTCTGTCTTTCAAATAAAATAAATATTAAAAAAAAGAAATAATTTTCAAATAAATATTTTTGGCAAGTCTTCTTATTGTGAAAGCACATTTTTCCATTTAAAATTTTTTAGTTTTATTTGTTTGAAATGAAGAGCAACAGAGAGAATGAGAGAGAGAATTTTCCATCTGCTGGTTCACTCCCCAAATGCCTACAACAGCCAAACCTGGGCCAGGCTGAAGTTAGGAGCCAGGAATTCCAGTGGGGTCTCAAGTATTTTGGCCAATAACTAAGATTTGGGCCATTATCTGCTGCTTCCCAGGCAAATGATCCCAGGTGCTCAGAGATGGTATGCAGGCACACATGGTGGTAGCTTAATCCACTGTACCACAGTTCTCACCCCTCTTTTTTTTTTTTTTTTTTTTTAAGACTGATTTATTTATTTTAAAGTCACAGTTACACAGAGAGAAAAGGAGGCAGAGAGAGAAAGGTCTTCCATCCACTGGTTCACTCCCCAGATGGCTGCAATGGCCAGAGCTGTGCTGATCCGAAGCCAGGAGCCAGGAGCTTCTTCCAGGTCTTCCACGTGGGTGCAGGGGCCCAAGCACTTGGGCCATCTTTCACTGCTTTTCCATGCCATAGCAGAGCTGGATTGGAAGTGGAGCAGCTGGGTCTTGATCCGGTGCTCATATGGGATGTCGGTACTGCAAGCGTCAGCTTTACCCGCTACGCCACGGCGCCAGCCCCTCATCCCTCTATTTAAAAGTTTTATGTAATTTATTTGAAAGGCAGAGATAGATCTATCTAGCTAGCTATCCATCTATCTATCTTCTGGTTTCCTCCCCAAATTCTCTCAGCAGGTGAGGCTATGCCAGGCCAAAGCCAGGAGCTGGTTAGACTCAATCCAGGTCTCCCACAAGAGTGGCAGGGACCTGAATACTTGAACCATCATTTCTGCCTTCCAAAGTGCTCATTAGCAGGATTCTAGTCTAGAAAGAGGAGCTGGGACTTGAACTCAGGCACTCCCATATGTTATGTGGGCATACCAAGCAGTGTCGTAACAGTAGTACCAAATGCCTCTCCCACATCTTTTCATTTTAGATTCTTGCTGAATGGTTTTAGACAGACAGACAGACAGACAAACTGATACAGAGTAGGACTTTTTGAAAAGTGTCCCTTCATTGAGAAGATTTTTTGAAATGTCACATTTTTCTACTCACATGTCTATGCAGCCCTCAGAACAGTCACATGCATCAGTAAACATGTTGGAAAAGCTGTTTAGATAATAAGTTCGTGGCCACATAGTCTTTCTGTACTTAAACTGTGGAAGCTTTCTACTGTCAATTTCGTTACAGAAAGAAATGGGCACTGACTCCACTCCATTGCTAATATCCACATCAGAAACAATTTCTTCTTGCTTTGGGTAATTCCGAGTCAACTGAACATAGGTATTGAAAGAAAAGTTATCTGTAAATAAAAAGTTACACTCTGTCTCAAGCAGGTAACGAAAAACTTCCTCCACGTTTCGTAGACTCCTTCCACAAGGAGTTTTATAACTCACATGGAGTGCTGACGAATGAGAGTTTGTCTTCGCGTGTCGCCTTTGGAAGTGACACTTGATTGGGAGCTGTAGAGGGTTTTCTCCTTTGAAGCTTGGCATTTTCACCAGACAGGCACGAGAGCAATCATGACTTTGGTAAGATAAATGCAAAGATGATTTTCTTGCTCTCAAGCCTACAACTTTATTTTCCAGAGGAAGAATCTCTTTGTTTCCTGTAGATCTGTTAACATGAATTATTTATTAGTATCTTAAATTTATATTCAATTCCGCACTTTTAAAAACTCTGCACACTAAGGCAACAATTTTTATTCTCTTTTTCTTAAACAACACTAAAATAAGCCAAACTCTTAAGACAATGTTTTAGCATGCTCTATAGCCACATAAAGGTGACACCCAACTTCAGAATACCCCAGGAAGCTATGATTTCTGATGTGACCTTCTGTTACGCACTTCACAGCACTTAGCCAATGTAGAGTTCATTTAGAACTCACTAAGGAACTGAGGAGGTTACTTCTTCAGGCATACTTAACTTCCAAGTTTTCTGCCTGCAAAACACCAGCAAAGGCTACAGGGCAGGTGTTGTGGCCAATGGGTTAAGCAATCACTTGAGCCTCTTGGCACACTGAGCCTTGGCATGGTTACTGGCAGCCTAAGGCCACATCCTTGATATGACTGCAGCTTTTCTAAAATGCCTGCCCAAGAAATGTCACCAGAAAACTTTACTGTTTGTTCTAAATAATCCCTCCTGTTCTTTCAGCTTTTATTTAAAAGGGCTTACAATATTAATCTTTCCTCTGTCCCTTTGAGATTTACATGTATCTTCCTCAGGGACTTGAAAGGCATTTCTTTGACGTAATGATCTGGAAGGAGGGGTCCCCTGCTGCCTCCAAGGCCCTGTGGGAGGATGAAACTCTAACTTGGATGGTAACTGCCGCTACCAGACACAAATGTCTATTCATATTTACACTGCCGACTTCTGTCATTTTTCATTTGAGCCTCTGACTTTTGGCTCTGTCTACTTCTCCATCCTTTTAAAATACCTGGCTGCCTCTGCCCAGATTAAGAGCTCAATTCTTTCCCCTGCTGTAGGTAGTTACTGAAAAAAAATCTGTTTTTACCACTTTAATTAATACCTAGTTTTGTTTATGTTTTTGACTCTTATCACCAAGCTTCAATAATCATATTTTTGTTCACTTTAAACAAATCCCACACATCACATTTTTTTAACCTGAAATAATTCAGTATGTATTTCTAACAGAGATGTTTTAAAAAATAACCTAAAGACCCATTTTCATACTTCCATGAATCCAGGTAAACTCCACACACTGTATCTAATTAGAGTGTCTTTTATATCTCTTATCCTGATAGCAGTGCACCCTCCATTTTTACCACATAACATTTCATTTGTTGAAGGTGAGGTGTCATTTGTCCTGTAGCATCTGCCACATTCTGGAACTTGGCTGATGGCCTTCTTTATAGTGTTTAATTAACTCATTCTTCTGCCTCTTGTATTCCCAGTAAATTGATGGTTAGTTCTAGGAGCTTCAGTAGATTCAGACTTTTTGGGGGGTAGTTCAAATTTTGGGTTGTGGGAAGCACATAGGTGGTATTATGAATTTCCCATTGTGTCACAACAGGAAGCACACAATACCTGGGTGTCTCCCTTCCAGTGATGTTAATAACCAGGTTGGGGTGTTTTCAGCCAAGTCCATCCATTTCAGTCTCTCATGAAATCTTTCACTTACTGGTTTTGGCATTCATTTACGAACATTTTCTAGGGTAGCCCTATACAAGTTATGGTGGTGTGAGTCCTCAATGGTTTGCTACCAATTCATGATCACTGAAGAACTGAAAGTGTTTAGAAATTTTTCTAGCAGTTTAATACTGTCACAACATTTTATTGCCTTTTAGAAGAAAAGAAGTCCTTAATAAACTGGAAGTTTTAAACAAGAAAACATCACTACAGTTATAGTTTGAAAATATGGACCTGGGCCACTGTTTTAGTGGGAATAGGGGCAATGGTGGTTATAAAATTAACAATCATCTAACACTATCATTCTTACTGAATTTTCTGGCTGGAATTCTCTTATAAAGAAATTTTCCTCACTAACCTTGAGTTATTTTGACAAAGAATTACTTTGGGAAAGGTGGCAAAACAGATTTTTTTCATAACTACCTACAGCAGGGGAAAGAATTGAGCTCTAATCTGGGCAGAGGCGGCCAGGTATTTTAAAAGGATGGAGAAGTAGACAGAGCCAAAAGTCAGAGGCTCAAATGAAAAATGACAGAAGTTGGCAGTGTAAATGTGATTCTTTTTACTTACCACTACTCAAAATAATGAGTCATATCCTATCAACTACCAAAGTGACTGATTAAGGCCGGCGCCGCGGCTCACTAGGCTAATCCTCTGCCTAGCGGCGCCGGCACACCGGGTTCTAGTCCCGGTCGGGGCGCCGGATTCTGTCCCGGTTGCCCCTCTTCCAGGCCAGCTCTCTGCTGTGGCCCGGGAGTGCAGTGGAGGATGGCCCAAGTGCTTGGGCCCTGCACCCCATGGGAGACCAGGAAAAGCACCTGGCTCCTGGCTCCTGCCATCGGATCAGCGCGGTGCGCCGGCCGCAACGCGCCAGCCGCGGCAGCCATTGGAGGGTGAACCAACGGCAAAGGAAGACCTTTCTCTCTGTCTCTCTCTCTCACTGTCCACTCTGCCTGTCAAAAAAAAAAAAAAAAAAAAAAAAAAAAACAAAGTGACTGATTAAACTGTTATTAATAAATGCTATCATGAACTCATGGATCTTTTAATGCACTTAATGTGACTAAATTAATCTCAGTGATTATTCCTTCTGATGTTCGAATTGTGTGATTTTTGGCCTTCAAGTTTGTTCTTGTATCCTTCTGCACAACACCAAGTCTTTGGAACCTTTCTTTCCTGTTACAAGATGTCCTAGGTTTGGAATCAGTCATTTCTGTAGGAACCATGGTTCTGCTTAATAAGAATCAACATGCAGGGATCACAATTTTGGTCCCAAGAGGTACAGACGTTTTAATCATACAGACTCCCAAACTGATTTCCAAAAAGGCTGTACCAACCTATACTCTCATGAGCATAAATGAATGCTGTTCTGAATATTATTAATTTTAAAGTCAATATGATACACATTAAAAACAGTATTGTGTAACTTCTTTTTCTCTAAATAGGAACTTTGATCATAATTTCATGTTAATTGGCCCCCTACCCCCACTTTGGTGACATATCTATTTCTAAAAATTATGTAATTTGTTTGAAAGGCAGACTTACAGAGAGAAAGAGATCATTCATTCACATTTTAATCCCCAAATGACTGGAACGGCCTGGGCTGGGGGAGCCTAGAACTCTATCCAAGTCTCCCACGTGGGTAGCAGGGGACCAAGTACTTAGGCCATCTTCTGCTGCCTTCTCAGGCACATTAGCAGGGAGCTGGATCAGAAGTGGGGCAGCCAGTAAACATACTGCTCCACAATGCCAGCCCCTGAAATGTTTATTTACATATTTCTTTCATTACAATTAAAAAAAAAAATTTCTTTGAAAGGCAGAGAGAGAAACAAGCACTTTCCAAATACCCTCAACAGCTAGGTCTGGGAGAGGTTGAAGGTAGAAACTCAGTCCTGGTCTTGCAAGTGGATGACAGGGACTCAAATAATTGAGCCATCATCTGCTTCCTTCCAGGGTACACATCAGCGGGAACTGGAATTGGAAGCAGACCCAGGACTCCAACCTGGGACTCCTATATCTAATGCAGGCATCCAAAGGAGCATCTTAACTGCTGCGCCAAACATCTAAAGCTGTCCACTTGTTTACTAGGGGTTCATTCATCCATTCTTTCAAATATTTTGAGTGCCTGTTACATGCCAGGTGAAATGGAAATAATGATGAGAGCTCTGTGATATCAAAGAATTTATATTCTACACAGAGGACTAAGTATTAACAATAAAGTACAAATAATGTTATAAAGTCCTGGTACATGTCAGGGTAACACTTATGGAAAAACATCTAATCTCTATTACTTTTCTGGATTTTTAGGATTCTAATTTGATAATTAGTTTTTTTATAGTTTGAGAATCCAACTTCACCTGGAATTTATTTTAATGTACCATTAAGGTTTAAGTTAGGGGCTCGCGCTATGCCATAGTAGGTTAATCATCTGCCTGCCGTGACAGTGTCCCATATGGGCACCAGTTCAAGTCCCTGCTGCTCTGCTTCCAATTTAGCTCCCTGCTGATGGCCTGGGAAAGCAGTAGAAGATGGCCCAACTGCTTGGACTCCTGTACCCATGTGGGAGGCCTGGATGAAGCTCCTGGCTCCTGGCTTTGGATTGGCCCAGCTCTGGCTGTTGTGGTCATCTAGCCATTTGGGGAGTAAACCAGTGGATGGAAGACCTCTATGTCTTTCTCTCTGTAATTCCACTGCTTATTTTTTTAAAAAAATAAGATTTAAGTTAAATGTCCCAAATTATATCCAATTATTCCAGAGTTGTTTTTGCCAAGTTCTGCTTTTAAATTGTGACTTACGACGTACAACTTAATCATACCCTATGTTCTCATGAATATTATATAAATGTTCTCTCAGTTTGTAGGATTATTCAATCTCTTGATTTAACTTAACTTTTTAAAAAGATGTATTTATTTGAAAGGCAGAACTATAAATAGAGGGGGAGAGACAGAGAGAGATCTTCCATCCGCTGGTTCACTTCCTCAGTGGCCACAATGGACAGGCCTGGGTCAAGCTAAACACATGAATCTAGAAATTCATCTGGGTCTCTTACAGGGTACAAGGGCTCAAGAATTTGGGCCATCTTGCATAGTTTCCAAGGCACTAGCAGGGAGCTGAATTGGAAGTAGAGCAGCCTGGACTCTAACTGGTGCCCATATGGGAATGCTGGTGTCTCAGGCAGCAGCTTAATGTGCTGTGCCACAAAACTGGTCCTGTTAATTCTTTTTTTTTTTTTTTTTTAGATTAATTTATTGATTTCAGAGGCAGAGTTACAGAGAGGCAGAGGCAGAGAAGTCTTCAATCCGCTGGCTCACTCCCCAAATGGCTGCAATGGCTAGAGCTGGGCTGATCTGAAGCCAGGAGCTTCTTCCTGGTCTTCCAAAAGGGGTGCAGGGGCCCATGGTCTTGGGCCATCTTCTACTGCTTTCCCAGGCCATAGCAGAGAGCTGAATCGGAAGTGGACCAGCAGGGACTCGAACTGGTGCCTAAATGGGATGCCAGAACTGCAGGCAGTGGCTTTACCCACTATGCCAAAAGTGCTGGCCCCCCATTAATTCTTTATACCAGTACAACATTGTTTTTTATAAGTTGAAGGAGAATTTTGGTGTTTCTCAGGACAACTCCTTCCTTACCTTTTTTCCTTTGAAACATGGTCTGTGTGCTTTATCTTTTTGAGAGTAATTTGTAATTGCTTCTTGAGTTGAAAAATCCAAGTAATGGGATATATGGAATTAAATGAAATCTGTTATTTAGGGGAAGAATTTATCTTTTTATAATATTCAGTCTTCCCATCCAGGAACATGATTAAGTTTATTCATTAAATCTTTAGTTTTAACATGTATATGATTTCCTGTGATTACTCTATTTTTAAATTTTTGAATACTGCATATATGGATTTTATCACAATTTTCTAATAGTATGGACTTTCTTTTTTTCTTTTTTTAAGATTTATTTATTTATTTGAAAGGCAGAGTTACACAGAGGCAGACGCAGGGAGGGAGAGAGGGAGAGAGAGAGAGAGAGAGAGGTCTTCCATCCACTGGTTCACTCCCCAGATGGCCACAACGGCCAGAGCTGTGCCAATCTAAAGCCAGGAGCTTCTTTTGGGTCTCCCACCTGGTTGCAGGAGTCCAAGTACTTCAGCCATCCTTCACTGCTTTCCCAAGCCACTGAGCAGGGAGCTGGATTGGAAATGTGAGCAGCTGGGGGACTGGAACTGGCGCCCACATGTAATGCTGATGCCGTAGTCAGAGGTTTAATCTACTACACCACAGCACTCGCCCCTCAAAAGAAATACTTTTAAGGTTTCATCAGAGGCTGGTGCTGGGGTGTAGCGGGTTAAAGCCCTGGCTTGAAGTGCTGGCATCCCATATGGGCGCTGGTTCTAGTCCCGGCTGCTCCTCTTCTGATCCAGCTCTCTGCTATGGCCTGGGAGGGCAGTAGAGGATGGCCCAACTCCTTGGGCCCCTGCACCCACGTGGGAGATCCGGAAGAAGCTCCTAGCTCCTGGCTTCAGATTGTGCAGCTCCGGCCGTTGCAGCATCTGGAGAGTGAACCAGTGGATAGAAGACCCCCCTCCAACCACGTGTAACTCTGACCTTCAAATAAATCTTTAAAAAAAAAGATATTATAAGGGTTTATTTATTTTCTTTTTAGAAAGAGAGATTAGCCCTGAGTCTGGGTTCAGTACTCTCACTGATACGTTCCCACCCACCTAACTGAAAGTCTGAGCTGCATCTGAGCACCAGGGTTCCCATCATGGATCCCTACTGATGTCCCCTTACTGCCCCAATATGTAGTTGTCCCACATAAGCCTTGAGGGAGAGCCTCAATAAGTGTCTCTGGATGCCATACCAAGTCTCTCCTGAAAACAGACATACTCAAGAGCCCAAGAACCCAGCTGGTCTGGATGCAGGCCCCAGCATCTCAGTGCTGGCCGGAGTGCACCAGGGCTTCTCTGTCTTTAGAATCATGCCCCTAAGCCGGCGCCGTGGCTCAATAGGCTAATCCTCCACCTTGCGGCGCCGGCACACCGGGTTCTAGTCCCGGTTGGGGCGCTGGATTCTGTCCCGGTTGCCCCTCTTCCAGGCCAGCTCTCTGCTATGGCCAGGGAGTGCAGTGGAGGATGGCCCAGGTGTTTGGGCCCTGCACCCCATGGGAGACCAGGAAAAGCACCTGGATCCTGGCTCCTGCCATCGGATCAGTGCGGTGCGCCGGCTGCAGCGGCGGCCATTGGAGGGTGAACCAACGGCAAAGGAAGACCTTTCTCTCTCTGTCTCTCTCTCTCACTGTCCACTCTGCCTGTCAAAAATAAAAATAAAAAAAAAAAAAATAATAAAAAAAAAAGAATCATGCCCCTGAAGATCTCAGCCCTCCTCTCTACCCATCATGCCAGAGACCTAGTGGGGATGCAGAAGCTGGGATACAGAGGTGCAGGACCAGGAATCTGTCTTGCCTTTAAGCTCTAAGCACTTCCCAGAATTTAGGTCTGAAGCTCAGTACCTGCTCTGTACCAGTCATGAATCAGACCTGGGGCTGGCACATTGGCGTAGCAGGTAAAGCCACCGCCAGTAACACCACCATCCCATATGGGCACTGGTTCGAATCTCAGCTACTTCACTTCTGATCCACGTCCCTGCTAACAGCCTGAGAAAAGCAGCAGAGTATAGCCCAAAGAGTTTGGACCCCTGCCACCCATGTGGGTGACCTGGAAGAAGCTCCTGCCCCTGGCTTCAGCTTGGCCCAGCCCCAGCTATTGTAGCCATCTGGGGAGTCAAACAGCTTGCTGTCTCTTTCCCCACCTCCCTGCCTCCATCGCTGCAACTCTGACTTTCAAATAAATATCTTAAAAAAAATATTTATTTGTTTGAGAGGCAGAGTTACAGACAATGAGAGAGAGAGGGAGAGAGAGAGAGAGAGAAACAGAAAGGTATTCCATCTGCAGGTTCACTCCCCAAGTGGCCACAATGGCTGGAACTGTGCCAATCCAAAGCCAGGAGCCAGGAGCTTCTTCTGGGTCTCCCAGGCCATAGCAGAGAGCTAGATTGGAAGAGGAGCAGCCAGAACTAGAACCGGTGACCATATGGGATGCTGGCACCATAGGTGGAGGCTTAACCTACTGCACAACAGTGCTGGCCCCAATAAATATATCTTTTAAAAAAAGAAGAATCAGGCTTGCAGGGCTCTACTGGCCACCCTCTTACTTGGATGGAGTGGTGTCTGGGGCCCTACACTGCCAAAACTGCCCCTTTAGCAAGTGCCCTGTGTACTGCAGTACATGGCGGGGATCGTGGCCTCCAAGAGGGCGAGGCTGGGACTGGTGGGGCAGCAGAAGCAGGCCCCAATAGCTGCTTCTTGATGACAGCTGGTCTGAAGCCGATATGCTTTTAAAATATTTCTTAAAAACATACATAAAACAAAAATAAATGAATAAATAAAATTAAAACAGAGACTGAAAGAGGTACTAGTGTTTGCTGCAGCAATAAAAATGCTGTTTGGGTCACCCACGTCCCATATTGGAGTATTTTCCAAGTCCTTGCTCCTCTATATTTGATCCAATTCCCTACAAATGCATATCCTGGGAGGCAGCAGACAATGGCTCAAGTGCTTAAGTCCCTGCTACCCTCATGGGAGACCCAGACGGAGTTCTGCGTTCACAGCTTTGGCCTAGCCCAATCATAGCTGTTGTGGGCATCTGAGGAGTGAACCAAATAAAAATGAAAATAAATAAAAAATGAAGGAAAACTGGGAAAAAAACCCACAAGGTAAAGGTTGTTCCCCTTACATAACTTCAATGTATTTGAGTACTTTTGAATAATGCTGGTGTTACAAAACATAGTAAAAAAGTCATCATATTCTATAATTCACTCTTCTTTAGCGTAGTTCACTTTAGTAATTATTGTTACTCCTTTATTTACTTATTTATATTAGTGTCTAGTACTTCCTTGTTTCTTAAAGCTGGTGCCTGGCCAGCGCTGCGGCTCACTAGGCTAATCTTCCGCCTGCGGCACTGGCACACCGTGTTCTAATACCGGTTGGGGTGCCGGATTCTGTCCTGGTTGCCCCTCTTCTAGGCCAGCTCTCTGCTGTGGCCCGGGAGTGCAGTGGAGGATGGCCTAAGTGCTTGGGCCCTGCACCCCATGGGAGACCAGGAGAAGCACCTGGCTCTTGGCTTCTGATCAGCGCGGTGCGCCTGCTGCAGCGGCCATTGGAGGGTGAACCAATGGCAAAGGAAGACCTTTCTCTCTGTCTCTCTCTCACTGTCCACTCTGCCTGTCAAAAAAAAAAAAAAAAAACCACACACGCTGGTGCCTGAATTACTTGTTCCCTATTATCATGTGCCAAGTTCCTTCTTGCCACCTTTCCTTATTAGGTATCACAGCCTGACCTGACTCTGGGCACTTCTATTTATTTGTCTGGCTTTCAAACAAATGAAATAAATCTTTAAAATATTTTTATACATTCAAACTGTAACTATCTCCAATATTTGTAAATATACATCACATATAATAGTATCTATCTATGACTCTCACAGACACTAAGATAAAAGGGAAAAAGAATTCTGTGGGGAGCAACCCGGACTAGACTGAGTTACTGGAATTAAGACTTATTCTATGCATCTGCTCTCCCACAATATGGCGCTGGGAGAGAAGTAAACAGCTTCCGCACAGCTGCCTCCAGTTCAACCAATTAACTGTAGGACTTGCTCCTGATTGGAGAGCAGCGTACTCGGCGTGTGGGCAGCCGAGTTAGGATTGGCGGAGGAGGACTATAAAGGAGGAGAGAGACGGCATGCACCGGGAACATCTAAGGGGAACATCTAGCTGAAGGAACACCTGTGCAGCCCCCGAGAAGAGCCGGCCGGCGGTGTGCCGCTCCCCTGCGGAAGTGGGGAATGTGGCCAGGGGGAACTGCCCTTCCACGGAGGTGGAAGGGATAGTAGCCAACCCGGGAAGAACCAGCAGCAAACCCGGGGAGGGCCGAGCAGACGAAAGAACAGCGCAGGGTCCTGTGTCGTTCCTCCACGAAGAGGGGGAGCGACAGAATTCTACATGGAGAACTTCTTGTTGTTATTTTAGTATTTAGTTGACAAGGCAAATGAAGTTAGGGAAAGAACTTAAGAACCTCATTTCTAAAGACACTTCTTTGTTTTCTGAAACTCATGTTCTCTGCTCTAGTGCAAAATACTTTTCGAAAACTTCCCTTTAATTTGTAGTTGAAGGGTCTGACAGAGGCATTTCTTAATAAATCTAACCAAACACTAAATGTCAGAATCTCAGATTCTCTCCTGACATGATTTTCTCTTGTATTAAACACCTTCACACAGACACATGGTAACCAGAGAAAGGGAAGGGCAGAAGAAATTCAGCCTGCATACTCCCACAACTCTCTAGCACTACTTTAGAGCTGTTCATGCATTCTAAAACCTGAAGTAATGCTGAAATATCTTGGACCCTTTTAAAAAAGTACTCCAAATAATCAGTTATTTGAAAAAAACAGACAACTTGGTAGATTTCAGTCTATTAATAGAACACACAGGTATCCTAAGTTAAATTGTATTAAAAAAAACTTGACTATGTTGGAATATTAACAAATAAATAAGCTACAAAGCACATGAAGCTTTATCTTACATAAAATCCAAATTTACAACTTATAAAAGCTTTAATGGTAAAGATTCTATATTATGTTTTATCTATTCTAATACGAGGTTGCTTAAAAAATAGTAATCTCCAGGAGTAATGGCATTAACAACGTAATATATACACATACGGAAATGTACTGTCTTCAGGAAACAAGTTTTCACAGGATGTAGAGGGAAATGATTGTGATTTGTTTCCCTTTTCATTCTCAGTCACAGGTATATGACCTACATGGAAGAAATAACAAATATGAGCAACACCAGGTTAAGTCATTCATTACAATATGCAAATAGTATCTTCAAGGCTAGAGAAGTTCCTCATATAGAGCTTTACATTTCAAGACTCAGACAAAAGATTCAGTATCAGAATGTTTAAAACATTAAGAAAATGATGGGGAGGGCATTTGGCCGCACTAGCTAGTGTGCCTGCATCCTACGCTGCAGCGCCTATGTTCGATGCCCAGCTTTGCTTCTGACTCTAGCTCCCAGCTAATGCAGAACTTGGGAGGCAGTGGCGATTGTGCAAGTGTCTGGGTTTCTGCTACCCACACTGGAAACATGGATTGAGTTTTCAGCTCCAGTTCTGGCCTCAGCCTAGCCCTGGCTGTCATGGGTATATGGGGAGTAAATCAGTAGCTCTTTCTTTTTTTTTTATTATTATTTTTTTATTTTTATTTTTTGACAGGCAGAGTGGACAGTGAGAGAGAGAGACAGAGAGAAAGGTCTTCCTTTTGCCGTTGGTTCACCCTCCAATGGCCGCCACGGCCGGTGTGCTGAGGCTGGCGCACCGCGCTGATCCGATGGCAGGAGCCAGGTACTTATCCTGGTCTCCCATGGGGTGCAGGGCCCAAGCACTTGGGCCATCCTCCACTGCACTCCCGGGCCACAGCAGAGAGCTGGCCTAGAAGAGGGGCAACCGGGAAAGAATCTGGCGCCCCGACCGGGACTAGAACCTGGTGTGCAGGCGCCGCAAGGCGGAGGATTAGCCTAGTGAGCCGCGGCGCCGGCCAAGTCAGTAGCTCTTTCCATCCCTCTCTCCATTTCTCAAATAAGTATTTTTTAAATAAAAAAAAATGAGGGGCCTACATTGTGATGTACTGGGTAGAGTTGCTGCCTCCAACACCGGCATCCCTTATGGGCACCAGCTGATATGCTGGCTGCTCTACTCTCAATCCAGCTCCCTGCTAATGGCCTAGAAGCCATGGAAGATAGCCCAAGTGCCTGGTGACCCAACACCCATGTGGGAGACCTGGAAGGAACTCCTGGCTTCAATCTTGCTCAGCCCTAGCCAATGCAGTCACCTGAGGAGTGAACTAGCAGATGGGAAAATCTCTGTGTCTCTACTTCTGTCTCTGAAGCTCTTTCAAATAAATAAATCTTTTATTTTTTTAATTAAGAAAATGGGGGCCGGCGCCGTGGCTCACTAGGCTAATCCTCCGCCTTGCGGCGCCGGCACACCGGGTTCTAGTCCTGGTCAGGGCGCCAGATTCTGTCCCGGTTGCCCCTCTTCCAGGCTAGCTCTCTGCTGTGGCCAGGGAGTGCAGTGGAGGATGGCCCAGGTGCTTGGGCCCAGCACCCCATGGGAGACCAGGAGAAGCACCTGGCTCCTGCCATCAGATCAGCGCGGTGCGCCAACTGCAGCGCGCCGGCCACGGTGGCCATTGGAGAGTGAACCAGCGGCAAAGGAAGACCTTTCTCTCTGTCTCTCTCTCACTGTCCACTCTGTCAAAAAAAAAAAAAAAAAAAGAGAGAGAGAGAGAGAGATAGGACAAAATAAAATACATAGGTGAGATTTTGTTTTAAAAAATATTTTTATTTATTTGAGAAGTAGAGTTACAGACAGTGAGAGGGAGAGATAGAAAGGTCTTCCTTCCATTGGTTCACTCCCCAAATGGCTGTGATGGCCAGAGCTGCACAGATTCGAAGCCAGGAACAAGTTGCTGCCTCCTGGTCTTCCATGCAGGTGCAGGAGCCCAAGGACCTGGGCCATTTTCCACTGTTTTCCCAGGCCATTGCAGAGAGCTGGATCAGAAGAGGAACAGCCAGGACTAGAACCGGCGCCCATATGGGAAGCCGGTGCTGCAGGCAGAGGATTAACCCACTGTGCCACGGCGTCAGCTCCCATAGGTGAGATTTCTACCACAGAAACTTTAGTTGGGCTTGAACTTGATCTAAATTTGTCAGCTTTTTTTTTTTTTAAGATTTATTTATTTATTTGAAAGGCAGAGTTACACAGGAGAGGGAGAGGCAGAGAAAGAGAGAGAGAGATAGAAAGATAGCGTGAGAGAGAGAGGTATCTTCCATCTGACGGTTCATTCCCTAAATGGCCACAACGGCCGGGTCTGGGCTAGGCCAAAGCCAGGAACCAGGAGCTTCATCCAGGACTTGGGCCATCTTCCAGGTGTATCATCAGGGAACTGAATTGGAAGTGGAGCAGCCCGGACTCGAACTGGTGTCCATATGGCATGCCAGTGCTGCAGGCAGCAGCTTTATCTATTACAACACAGTGCCAACCCCAATTTTAGAATGCATTTAAAGCTAGCATCAAATCTCTCTACTTCTGGGGCTGGCATGGTAGAGTAGTGGGTAAAGCTGCCACCTGCAGTATTGGCATCCCATATGAGCACCAGTTCAAATCCCGGCTTCTCCATTTATGAACCAGCTCTCTGCTATAGCCCGGGAAAGCAGTAGGAGATGGCCCAAGTCCTTGGGCTCCTTCACTCAAGTGGGATATCTGGAAGAAGCTCCAGGCTTCTGGCTTTGGATAGGCACAGCTCTGGCCATTGCAGCCATTTGGGGAGAGAACCGGCATATGGAAGATCTCTCTCTGCCTCTGTATCTCCATCTTTCAAATAAATAAATAAATCTTTTAAAAAATCTCTACTTCTGCCTGTATTTTAAAGAAAACATATTCTTCAAGGCTCTAAAAAGCCGGAAAATAGAAGGTTTATGTATCTTTTGTATTCTGATTGTTCTAGAGTCATCAATTCTGTGTGTAGGGATATGAGGTATTTGGGTAACCACTTTTGATCTATTTGTCTTTTCATATTTCTTCATTACCTTTTTATTGTATTATCTCGTTATGTGTGTCTTCCATTTATACTTTATCTACTTTTTCTATCATGACTTCAATATAGAAATAAAACTCTATTTTTAATGAAAGCTATAAATTTCCTGTTCTTATTTTGAAAAGTAGATAATATGGAATATTCCAGGTTTAGCTTAAAATTTTTTCAGGGATGAGGGGCGGCATTGACAGGTTAAGCTACCACCTGCCATACCAGCATTATTTGAGTGTCAGTTGAGTTTTGGCTATTCCAGTTCCAATATAGCTCCAGGCTAATGCACTTGGGAAATAAATGGAAGATGACCTAACTGCTTGGACTCCTGACACCCATATGGGAGACCAGGATGTAGTTCCTGGCTCTTGGCTTTGGCCTGGCCCAGCCCTGGCCATTGCAGCCATTTGGGGAGTGAAACAACAGATGGAAGATCTTTTTCTCTCCATCTCCGTAACTCTACCTTTCAAATAAATAAATATCTTTAAAAAAACAATCTTTTCTTGGGGTGGATCTTTGGGTCAGTGGTTGAGTCACTGAGTGAGATGCCTGCATCCCATATCAGAGTGCCTGGTTCAAGTTCTAGACTTCTCCACTTCTGATCCAGCTTTCTTCTAATGTGCACCCTGGGAGGCAGAAGATGGTCAAAAAACTTGGTCCCTGCCACCCATGTGGGAGACTTGGATGCGTTCTAGCCTCCTGGTTTTGGCCTGGCCCTACCCTGGCTATTGTGAGTATTTAGGAAATGAATCAGTGAATGGAAGATCTGTCCATCTTTCTGTTTCTATCCACTTTTCAATTAGAATGAAAAAACAAAAGTTAAAATTAAAAAAAAAAAAAAACCCTGACTTTTCTTAATGTGCTTACTTTGTCTAATGTATTGACAGACATTCAGAAAAGACAAAACAAAACTGTGATACTTATCTTGCCTTATACTATTATCTTGGTGTTAAAGAGAAAACTAAATCTTTAAAGCACAATAAAGCAGATCATTCAGGACCATTGCAAAAGGGATAGAAACCACTGCAATGGGATTTTACAGTGAAGTAGGAGGTTGGGCTCAATTGTGAATATAGCACAGACAGGTGGGAATGGGATGTTAGTGTTGCAGGTGGAGGCTTAGCCTACTATGACACAGCACTGGCCCCCAGATGGCTTTTTTTTTTTTTTTTTTTTTTTGACAGGCAGATTTAGACAGTGAGAGAGACAGAGAGAAAGGTCTTCCTTCTGTTGGTTCACCCTCCAAATGGCTGCTACAGCCGGCGCACTGCACCAATCTGAAGCCAGGAGCCAGGTGCTTCCTCCTGGTCTCCCATGTGGGTGCAGGGCCCAAGCACTTGGGCCATCCTCTACTGCCTTCCCGGGCCACAGCAGAGAGCCGGACTGGAAGAAGAGCAACCGAGACAGAACCGGCACCCCAACTGGGATTAGAACCCAGTGTGCTGGCACCACAGGCGGAGGATTAGCCTAGTGAGCCGCGGCGCCGGCCCAGATGGCTTCTTTCGACCTCAACACCAATTCCTTTTGTTTCACTCATTTTTTAATGGAATGTCGATGCTGCAAGCCATGGCTTTATCTGCTATGCCAGAATGCCAGCCCCAATCTCTAAACATTTCTTTTTTTTTTAAGATTGATTTATTTATTTGAAAGGCAGAGTTACAGACATAGAGATAGAGAGATCTTCCAATCGCTGGTTCAATCCCTAAATGGCCACAACAGCCAGGACTGGGACAGGCAGAAGTCAGGACCCAGGAGCTTCTTCCAGGTCTCCCATGTGGGTGCAGTGGCCCAAACACTTGGGGCTTCCTCCACTGCTTTCCCAGGAGCATTAGAAGGGAGCTGGATCAGAAGTGGAACAGCTGGGACTCAAATTGGTGGCCATATGGGATACCGGTGCCTCAGGCAGCGGCTTTAACCCGTTGAGCCACAGCACCAGCCCCTCAATATTATTTTTAAAATAAATGCTACCATGAAACTTAATTACCAGGAAAAAAAATTTTTTTTTGACAGGCAGAGTTTAGACAGAGAGAGAGAGACAGAAAGAAAGGACTTCCTTTCCGTTGGTTCACTCCCCAAATGGCTGCCACAGCCGGTGCACTGCGCCAATCCAAAACCAGGAGCCAGGTGCTTCCTCCTGGTCTCCCACACGGGTGCAGGGCCCAAGGACTTGGGCCATCTTCCACTGCACCCCTGGCCCACAGTAGAGAGCTGGACTGGAAGAGGGGCAACTGGGACAGAATCCGGTGCCCCAACCGGGACTAGAACCCGGGGTGCTGGTGCCACAGGTGGAGGATTAGCCAAGTGAGCTGTAGCGCCGGCCAATTACTAGAAATTTTTAATGCTTACACTCACATTTGCCAACAATGTCAATTGTATAACCCTCCCCAATTACTTACTTTAAAATATCTCTCCAAATCTGGAAATAGGGTACTTTTGTGTTTATTAACTTGTTGCATTTCAGATAAACAAATTATAAAAACATGAAATCTTAATATTAATAATTTCTGCTGATAAAATTATTGCTTTAAAAGACTCAAAGACTCAACTTACTCTTAATGGAAAATAAGTTGTTTTAGAAAGAAAAAAAAAACTGTTTAGCATGATTTTCTTGTTACCAATTCTCACATTTAAAAGCCTCCCTTGCAATCCCTTAAGGGTGTGCTGTTTCTGCTTAGGTCCAGAATGTGCCACAGTGGTACAAGGACTGCTTTGAGCTGAAGACACTTGAGAATCAACAAATGCAGAAAAAGCTTTCTCTGAACATCCCTTATCTGTCCAAAACAGATCCTCCCAAAAAAGAACCAAACTGCCACAAATTGCCTCCCCCCAGAGAATTTCATCAACCAGGAAAGATGACTCTTATCACAGGAGAGCAGAAGTCAGCCCCATACAGATCCATCCTGTCTCCCACCTGTGCTCCGCAGGACCTATTTCTCTCTCCAAAGGCATCTGTGCTCCCAGAGCAGCTCTCTGACCCTCCCCTTCCCCTACCGAGATGCTCTAACAAGCTCTCAAATCTCACACTGCTGCTTTGGGTATTCACTTCTGTGTAGCTCCTGTGTACGTAAAATTAAAAGTTAATAAATTGGTATTCTTTTCTGTTATTCTGTCTTTTGGCAATTTAATTAATAGCCCCCACCTACAGCCAATAAGATAGAGAAAAGTTTTTCCTTCCTCTATAATTCCAAGGATACTGTGAAAGGGAACTCACTTGAACCCACTTCTAAACTATACTTGAGTTACTAAAATTGTGAATATCTTTGAATAACAAAGGTTTCTTTATAGTCTGGTGATGCTATATTTTCAGAGATTTAAAAATTTCTAGGCTGCAAATTATGATATTAAGACAAAATGAGTAAAATTTCTTGATAACATCCAACAGCATTAATTAAAATCCAGTAAATGTACTTCTGTAATACTTTAGCAAATTTGTGATAGACTAATATAATGAAATGGTGATTCTAATAAAAATCTTTTTTCCTTTTCTAGTCTTTGTACATAGACCACTATAAGAAATATATACTGGGTTTCTGCCCCAGTTTCCAACACAGGATTCTAAATTTCTTGTAATTTCCTGAGTGATGGGGTGACAAGGACATTTTATGTTATATTTGGTCTTAATCCTAGCTTCCTGACACAAGAGTTGTTTTTTTTTTTTTTTTTACAGGCAGAGTGGACAGTGAGAGAGAGAGAGACAGAGAGAAAGGTCTTCCTTTGCCATTGGTTCCGTTGGTTCACCCTCCAATGGCCGCTACGGCCGGCACAACGCGCTGATCCAATGGCAGGAGCCAGGTGCTTATCCTGGTCTCCCATGGGGTGCAAGACCCAAGCACTTGAGCCATCCTCCACTGCACTCCCGGGCCACAGCAGAGAGCTGGCCTGGAAGCTTTTAAGACCCTTAGAGTCTCTGGAGTAAAAGTGTCTTCTGTATGCTAATAAGAAGATTGGTGACTGGGTTAGCTAGACCAAGGTCCAAACAGAGGGTTGGAATTTTTATTCCAAGGATGGAGTGGGGCAGGAAGTCAAGTTAATCACCAGTGGCAACTCTTTATTTAGTGAACCCAACAAGCCTCTGACTATAATATAAATTAAAAATGCTATCTTAAAATATATATATATTTCAAAAATGTATCAATGGCCACCAAGTTAATAAAAAAATGCCCATGTAATGAGATCTCCATGTATCCTCTATATGACAGAGCTCAAAGATTTACCAGTTGTTGAACACATCCACTGCTATGAGGTTGTAACCCTCAAACTCCAAGAGACAGAAACTTCTGCACGCATCAGGGTCCTTCGGAACCCCGTACCTCTCCACCTGGCTGCTCCTCTGTGTCCTTTTTAATATCCCTTATAATAAGCCTGCAAAAATAACTAAAGTACTTCCTGAATTCTATCAGTCATTATACAAATTATCAAACTGCAGGAGGGGACTATGGGAATCAAGTTGGTTAACTAAAGGCACAGGGCTTGTGACTAGCATCTGAAGTAGGGGATAAGCCGTGTGGGACTGATCCCTCACTTGGGGGCTCTGTACTAACTCTGGCAGGTAGGCGGCAGAACTGAACAAAATTATACAATGCTCAGTTGGTATCCACAGAAAACTGGAAAATCGCTTGGTGTAGAAACCTACACATTTCCTATCAGAAGTAGTGTGAATAGAGAAATAGTGTTTTTTCTTTTTAAGTACATTATCTTTAATCCTTCTAAATTGAATTTATTTAAAATTTGTAAGATGAATGGTCTAAAAATATTTAAAACTGAAAAATATACCTTCCTAGTAGTGTTCTTCACAGAAAATGGGTTTATGGTGGTTTTTAGTTTCAGAATTCTATCTGCCCTCTTTACATCAGAAGACTTCTTGAAGAAAACACACATTTGTTCATCTTTTCCTTAGGAGATACATTTCCTATCTCTGTAAGGACTGGGTTTTTCACTTAATAGAGGAAACTATAATTTATAGAGCTCAGCAATGTGAATCTTACATTTATTTTAAATTATCTTTAATTGACTTGACACATTAAGGTTGGCCTGCTACCTGGCAAGCAAATACCACAGAATGAATACATTGGATTGGGATTAAAAACATACATACCCTTTACCAATGAAAAATTGTTATTTAGAGTTGCTTCATTCACTAGGATCATTGCTTGGATATATTCTGTTAAGGAAAGAAAAAACAGAATAAAAGCAATCAACATGACCATCATGTCAAACAATTTACATATTTTCTCTCATTTAATTTTCACAATTCCCTTGAGAGGGTCAGAGACTAAGCTATTTATTGCAGGTCATGCAGCTAAAAGTGGCAGGGGTAGATTCAAATCTAGATATATTTGACTCATGGAGGATTGAAAAGAAATATTAAATCTTTTGCAGAAATATCTAATAGATTAATGTCATAAAAATACCTAGTAAGTATAACAAGAGTCTGGGGAAAACTTTATTTTAAAACCATATGTCCTGGGGCAGCTGTTTGGCACAGTGGTTAAGTTGCTACTTGGGATGGCTGCATCCCATACCAGAGTGCCTGGTTTGAACCTCAGCTACTTTGCTTCCAATCCAGCTTGCTGCTAATGTACACCCTTGGAGGCAGCTGATGGTTCCAGTTAATCACCAGTGCTAACTTGAGTCCCTGTTCCCAACATGGAAGCCCATATGGAGTTCCTCACTCTCAATTTCTGCTTGCCAGGCATTTGGGGAATAAACCAGTGGATGGAAGATCTGTTTCTATCTCTCTGCCTTTCAAATAAAATGAAAACAAACTTTAAATGCAAGTGAATTTTAAAATATTAAAATATATGTCCTAATGGACTAAAGGAGGGAGGTTTCCACATTTGTCTTAAGTTTTTATGATCAATTAGAGTTAGACAGTTAACTCACGCTATCTGTCAAATAAATTAAAGAAAAAAAGGTTTATGTACTGTTTTATGTGGGTGCTTCAAAGTTTTGGAAGACAGAATTAAAGGATTTTTTATTTTTTTTTAATTTTTTTTTTAATTTGACAGGTAGAGTTATAGACAGTGAGAGAAAGAGAGAGAGACAGAGAGAAAGGTCTTCCTTCCATTGGTTCACCCCCCAAATGGCCGCTATGGCCAGAACTACGCTGATCCGAAGCCAGGAGCCAGGTGCTTCCTCCTGGTCTCCCATGCGGGTGTAGGGTCCAAGCACTTGGGCCATCCTCCACTGCCCTCCTGGGCCACAGCAGAGAGCTGGATTGGAAGAGGAGCAACCGGGACTAGAACTCCGGGCCCATATGGGATACCGGTGCCACAGGCGGAGGATTAGCCTAGTGAGCCACGGCGCCGGCCAAGGATTTTTTTTTTTAAACATTTTTTAAAAAAATTTGACAGGTAGAATTATAGACAGTGAGAGAGAGACACAGAAAGGTCTTCCTTCCGTTGGTTCACTCCCCAAATGGCCGCCACAGCCGGTGCTGCGCCGATCTGAAGCCAGGAGCCAGGTGCTTCCTCCCGGTCTTTCATGCGGATGCAGGGGCCCAAGCACTTGGGCCATCCTCCACTGCCCTCCAGGGCCACAGCAGAAAGCTGGACTGGAAGAGGAGCAACTGGGACTAGAACCCGGCGTCCCACCGCAGGCGGAGGATTAACCAAATGAGCCACAGCGCCGGCCCCTAAAGGATGTTTACAAAAGGATATTTGCAAAGTTTGAAATCCATGCATAGCTTTTTCATAGTATGTACTTTCCATGAACTTTCTAACGCCCCTAGTATACCCTACTATATATGTTGTCTTTCAGTGATGATATAATTGACGATCTGGGCCCCTGCATCTGTGTGGGAGACCCAGAAGAAGCTCCTGGCTTCAAATCGGCGCAGCTCTGTCTGTTGCAGCCAACTGGGGAGTAACCAGCGAATGGAAAACCTCTCTTTTTCTCTGCCCCTCCTTCTCTCTCTGTGTAATTCTGACTTTCAAATAAATAAATAAATCTTTTTAAAAAACTGACAATCTTTCTTTGTTATGTTTTTCTTTTTTATTTTTTTTATTTTTGACAGGCAGAGTGGACAGTGAGAGAGAGAGACAGAGAGAAAGGTCTTCCTTTGCCGTTGGTTCACCCTCCAGTGGCTGCTGCGGCCGGCGCGCTGCAGCCGGCGCACCGCGCTGATCCGATGGCAGGAGCCAGGTGTTTCTCCTGGTCTCCCATGGGGTGCAGGGCCCAAGGACTTGGGCCATCCTCCACTGCACTCCCTGGCCACAGCAGAGAGCTGGCCTGGAAGAGGGCCACCGGGACAGAACCGGCGCCCCGACCGGGACTAGAACCCGGTGTGCCGGCGCCGCAAGGTGGAGGATTAGCCTAGTGAGCCGCGGCGCCGGCCGTGTTATGTTTTTCTATATGTACTGAATATTACACGCTGAGCAGGTGTTACTTTTACAACATCTCTATCTGTGCAACATCCCTCCCACTAATGCAAAAAAGACATTAAGGATAAAGAAAAAAGATGGGGGATTGGAGGGAGTAGGGTAAGGCAGCCGGATAGAAAAACAGTTATTATTCATAATCATATTCACTTTTACAAAATGTCCATAGTATGGGTAAAAGCTAATTTTCATAGAAGCAGAACATACCAAACACACAATAAAAAACAAATAGAACTGATGTTACATTCTTGAAAAATAACATAAAAATGATCTTTTTAAAGAAACTGCAATATTTGAAAAATAACTACCCTGTATTGGCTGCAGGTAACAGTCAGTATTAACTACACTGAAGTGTTTATCTTGTCATACCTTTATTTGTGGCAGAGCCATCTTTGATCTTCTGTTTCAGTGACTGCAGCACATTCTGCACTTGTTCAAAAATAAAGTCTACTTTTCCATGATCTTCCAGCTCCATCCAGAAAGTTTTTGCATCACCTAAAATAATAACAATATTCTAAGATTTTAACAGAAATAGATTGTAATATCCCCAAGGCATATGATACTGAAAAATCAACTTGGTTTCTAAATAAAGTCAAGATTCAATAGATCTATCACCTTCCTCTGAGGCAAAACATTTTCGTCATGTTGCCTAATAACTAGAAGCAATGAATATGATCTAAGTTCTGCTAATTTAAAAAATACATTGAGAGGCCAGTGTTGTGGTGCAGTTGGTTAAGCTACCGCCTGTGCTGCCAGCACGCCACTTGAGCACTGGCTGGAGTCCCTACTCCTCCATTTCTGATCCAGTTCCCTGCTAATGCACCCAGGAAAGCAGCAGAAGTTGGCCCAAGTCCATGTGCCCCTGTATCCATATGGGAGACCTGGATGGAGTTCCAGGCTCCTGGCTTCAGCCTGGACCAGCCCCGGCTGTTGCAGCAATTCAAAATGTGAACCAGCGGTTAACGATCTTTCCCTGTCTCTCCCTCTAAATCTACCTTTTAAATAAATAAATAAATCTTTTAAAAATAAATAAATAATAAATTGAAAACTATTGACATTATTTCTCAACTCGAAAACAAAGGAAACACCTCCACTTTGGAGTAGTAGTGGTGTGTGTGTGTGTGTATATATATATATATATATATATGAAAATATATACGTATTTTTAAAGTTTTAGGGAATATTACCCTCCACTGAGTATAGAGGTAGATGGTTTCAGAATGAACTATCTCAATGACTGCTGAAATAACTGTCCAAGAAACTGTTTTTTTTTTTTTTTTAAGATTTATTTATTTTATTTGAAAGGCAGTCACAGAGAGTCAGAGAGTCAGAGAGAGAGAGAGAGAGAGAGAGAGATAGGTTCATTCCCCAATTGGCCGCAATGGCCAGAGCTGTGCCGATTTGAAACCAGGAGCCAGGAACATGGGTACAAGAAAAAAAAAAAAAAAATTGGGCCATCTTCTACTGCTTTCCCAGGCCACAATAGAGAGCTGGATCAGAAGTGGAGCAGCCGGGATTCAAACCAGCACCCAGATGGGATGCCAGCACTGTAGAACAGTGACTTTACCCACTCCACCAAAGTACTAGTGCCCAAACTGCTTTTTAAAGCATCTTTTAACTTAATTACACAAAGCAAAAGAATGTTTGATTTTTAACAGATAAAGTTATATAAATGATGTAAGAAAAAAGGGGCACAGAACAGAGAGGAGGCAGGGTACCAAATTTATTCAGAGTACATAAATCCACAGAGGTGGGTGACCAACTGCGAGCGTGCAGAGGGCCCAGACCCCACCAATCTGGGCCTTTTTATATCTTAGGTGGGCTGGGGGTGGGTATGGGAGTCAGTAGGTGTAGGTGTGCTTCTCCATGCAGGTTATTCAAGCTTGGCCCACTAGCTTCCAAACCTGGGGAAGAATGCAGGGGGAGGGGGTTGGGAACAATACAGGGTGTGAGACTGAACTGGTCTCTTGAAAGAAGGCAGGGGTAACAAGAATCTAAAATGGCTGAGGCTTACGTCCTTGTTCCATCAAATAACTCAATGTTTATGATACCCAGAAAGCTAACACTATTTAATCAAAATTTTCCTAGAAAAATAATCCTTTCAAAATTTAAAACAGAATTATGAGAAAGGCAATTAGAAGAAACTGACAAAAAGCTAGATCTCACACTTACATTTAAAAGTAACAAAAATATCCAAAATAGTTGCCATTTATAAAGATCACTTGTGAAGCCCTTCTGCATTAATGAACAGAGAGCCTGGTTCATCAAAAATATATTTTTCTTAATAAAAAATAAACCAGAACCTCCAACTTTGGCAAGGGAGGGCAAATGTTCACAGGGAAAGAGGCTTATATCCCAAAGGGGATCTCTGGGTAATTAGGGCTGCTGCTACCTCAGCAGCCTCAGGAGAGGTGCTGTTTCCCTGTTGACACTGTGACATCAAGTGCCCTGCACAAGATGAAGACTACTTCTAAATCCCCACAGTATAGCTCAGACAAGATTTCAACATTCACAACAAATGCAACATGAGTGGACAAAAGGGACGTGCAATGGTACTGCAGAGGCAGGTAGGGGCCAGGACACGGAGCGCTTGTGGGCCACACTTACCAACTTACTGCATATGGTAGGCTATGGTAGGCTATTCAGAGGTCCAAACATCTTAAGATGTGATTAGCTATGTTTTGCAGAAAGGTAACTCAAGCAGTAGCAGAAATGAAGAATGATTTCTATCTTTCCACCTTAGGTTACCATATGAATAATAATAATAATACTATTCGTTGAGTACGGAACAAATGTAGAAGGACAGGTGGAAAATTCAAGTAGAAAGATGCGCATGGAGAAAACTGGATACATGGGCTTCAGAGTAAGATCTAGTCCAGAAATACAAAATTTGGAGTAAACAGCACATAAATGTTTGCTGAAGTAAAAGAACAGATGAAACTCCTTAGGGGAAATGTATAGAAGAAAGGGTTTTCTGTAGAACATCAACATAAGAGATCAACAAAAGGAAAAGAAACTATGGAGACTGAGAAAGTAAGGGGAAACCCAGGAGAGCAGAAAACTCTGGAGTCAAAGGAAAAACAGGGGTGAGTAACAATCTAGGCTTTGTTCAGAGGTATCCGAGTTTGAATCCCAGGACTTTCACTTAATAACCATGTGACACCATCTGTCAAAAGAAGAGTAACAGGAGTAGCTGCCTCATCAGCTGGGGCACGTGGAAAGCATATAATTTAACAGGGAAGATAGTCTTGGGAAAACAGAATCCATTTTTAACTGTAGAATTTCAAAGATCATTCAGCTTAGTGGGGTAAAAATTCGTGAAATAGAGATTTCCAAAGGTTCCTAAATCATTACATTTTTCACTAACAGATAACCTACTAACAGAAACCACTGTTTGTACAAAACTATTGTTCAAATCACTGAATGGATTATGGTCACCATGTTTCCTAACATGGATATGCACCAGCACCCCATGCTAGAAATTTACCTTTATTACAGGCGGGCATCTAGATGGGAATGATTCTGAAAGTATTTTAAAACAGCTTTCGGGGGGCCAGCACTGTGGTGTAGTGGGTAAAGCCGCTGCCTGCAGTGCTGGCATCCTATATGGGAGCCAGTTGGAGTCCCAGCTGCTCCACTTCTGATCCAGCTCTCTGCTATGGCCTGGGAAAGCAGTAGAAGATGGGCCAAGTCCTTGGGCCCCTGCACCCACGTGGGAGACCCAGAAGAAGGTCCTGGCTCCTGGCTTTGGATTGGAACAGCTCTGGCCATTGCGGCCATCTGGGGAGTGAAGCAGTGGATGGAAGAGCTCTCTCTCTCTCTCTCTGTGTAATCTGACTTTCAAATAAATAAAATAAATCTTTTTAAAAAATGGTATTTGTTCCCTCTTGATCACAGTTTTCTATGTTTTCTTGCTATGGAAACCTTTAACCACAGTTAAGATTAAGAAAAGAGGTAACAAATTTTCTGGTAAATGAAATTAACAGATCCAGTTTACAATGTCTGCACACAAGGAGACAACAAGTATCATAAGAACAAATATTTCAACTGTGGACTATAGATGGTTACTACAATGCAAACAAATGATAAAAATTGCCCTAAAGAGCATGCAGAGTACTTACAAGAAACATCTGCTGAGACCTGAGGAGTGTCCCGACTGAGCTAGTAATCCTATCCACCAGGTCAGTGTGACTTGGGTGAAGAGCATATGGTATCTGTTTTGTCTTAGTTATCTGGAGCAACCTTGTACAGTCCTTCATTCTTCATCTATAAATTCCTTATCTAGTGCCAGAAATGTTCTCTTTCTCAAAATTAATCACTAGCTTTCTTTTCAAACATTTGAAGATGTTTGTAAGCAATTATTTTATAAAAACAATAATCCCTGAGGTGGCATTGTGGTGCAGCACGTTAAGCTATTGCCTTCGATGCTAGCATACCATATGGGTACCAGTTCAAGACATGGATGCTCTACTTTTTCTCTTTAAAATATTTATTTATTTGAAAGTTAGAGAGAGAGAGAGAGAGAGAGAGAGAGAGAGAGAGAGAGAGAGGTCTTCCACCTGCTGGCTGCAATAGCCGGAGCTGCACCAATCTAAAGCCAGGAGCCAGGAGCCAGGAGCTTACTCTGGGTCTTCCCACATAGGTGCAGTGGCCCAAGGACTTGGGTCATCTTCCGATGCTTTCCCAGGCCATAGAAGAAAGCTGGATTGGAAGTGGAACAGCTGAGACTTGAACCAGTGCCCATATGGGATGCCTGCACTGCAGGCAGCGGCTTCACCTGCTAGACCACAGTACTGGCCCCTGCTGCTCTTCTGATCTGGTTTCCTGCTAATGTGGCAGGGAAAGCAGTGGAAGTTGGCCCAAATGCCTGGGCCCCTGCACCCACATGTGATTCCTGAAAGAAGCTCTTGGCTCTTGCTTGGCCATCCCTGGCTTGTTGGAGCCTTTTGGGTAGTGAACCAGAAGATGGAAGATCTCTCTCTATACAACTCTGCCTCTCCAAAGCCCTTGGACTTGTGTCTCCTGGGACAATATCATCTATATTTTGCCCTGAATAAACCTGTGTCTACCTTTTTACAGTGCCTATTTCTGTGGACACACCAGTAAGTTTCTTGCTCCTGATCTTTACTTATTTGTGCACTGTAACCATGCTCACACTTACAATCTAAAATAGTTCAGTATATTTCATTTGATGGTATTTACAAGGAATATAAGAGCAGGTATTTGAATTCAAAATTAATTCACTATACTAATATGCTGCTTCTTGCCTCCAGAAATGAAGAAAGTCATCTGAAATTATCCATTCTGCCCAAACCTTTCTTACGTAGCTACATATGACTACTTATTGCAGAATTACAATCATTTGCACAGGCATTACAATACAATGGCTGTCTCAAGGAAAAGTTGTACCAGCGGTACCAGCTGATCTAACTTGCAAGCTAAACTAGCTTTTTTTTTTTTTTTTTTTAATAGAAAATCATTCTACTTAAAGGAGCAAATGATAAACTATGGTTTTTCAGACTTGGGCGTTTAGAATATATTTTCATGGAAATAAACAAAGTGAACTTATCACTTGCAGGACAAAATCTGGGTCTCCCTTGTGGTTGTCCCTGTCAAGAACTTGAGCCTTCACCTGTTGCTTCCCAGGGTGCACATTAGCTGGAAGCTGGAAGAGAAGGGGGAGCCAGGACTCAAACCCCAGCACTCTGTTACAGGACACAAGCATCCCAAGAGGCATCTTCATTGCTAAGCCAAATACCTGCTCCAAATACTCACCTCTTAATGTGGGCTGGACATAGTGATTTACTTCTAAAAAGCAGAGAATGGGAGGAAAAAAAAACAGTAGAGAATCCTGGTAATACTACCTACATCAGTCATGCCATCAAGCCCAATATCAACCCTGAGGAATTATTTGATAACATGTACTCTTGATATGATGTGATGGAAATGGAACTTCACCTCTGTGATCTCACTCCCCAGAATCCATGACTCCAGTATAATCATGAGAAACCCCAATAAAAGGGATTCTCTAAAATACTAAAGTTTAATGACATACTCTTCAACCTACCATTTTTTTCTCCCATCTTCTGGCGCCGTCTATAAATTCTTCAAACTTAGGTTTCGCAAAGGACTGAATGATATGAATCAATGTGATTGGAGAATATAACTGGAATCCAACTGTGGTCTTTACCAAATCTACAGTCCTCAGACAAAATCTGTCATTAAAACATCTTAAATCTAATATCCTTTGATACTTGAATTATCAAATAGAATCTATGGCTGCAGAAAAGTTCCAAAATGACCACTAATCCAACCAAAAGACAAGTCCATACATCTTCATCAAGCTAATATTTATAGTAGCATCAGAGAACTGACAGTTTCTTTTTAAAAATATAAACCAGCTCCATCTTTGGGTCCACAAATGCATGAAATCGTCTGTAAGGAAAATAAGAAAAAATGTTGTATATTTATAATGAACAAAACATATAAGGAAAAAAAGATATTATTACAATAGCTCTTTTAAACATAGTCTCAACCATTACAAAAATTCATGTTAACTGGAAAAAATGCCTAAAATATCAAAAATAGGAAAATTACAAAGAAATTAAGAATCTCCTGTAATGTTATCAACCATATTTAGAACACATTTATTAACAGTTAGATTGATACTTTAAATTAGCAATTAAAGTATCCTCATCTTATAAATAGTAAGAACTTTGTAGGGGCTGGCGTTGTGGGTAAAACCACAACCTGCAATGCCAGCATCCCATATGGGCGCCAGTTTTTGTCTTGGCTGCTCCACTTCCAATCCAGCTCCCTACTGGAAAAGCAGTGGAAGAAGGCCCAGGTGTCTGGGCTTTTGCTACCCACATGGAAAACCCGAAAGAAGCTCTTCGCTCCTGCCTTCCACCTGGCCCAGCCCCAGCTGATGAGGTCAACTGAGGAGTGAATCTGTGGATGAAAGGTCTTTCCCTTTAACGTTTTCAAATAAACAAAGAAACAAATAAATCTTAAAAAAACAAACCTCTCAAAATGGAGATATTAATGTTAAATACTTCACAGGCGGTTGTGAGGATAAGACTTAATCACTTAGAATAGTATCACACATACAAAAAATATTCAATAAATATTAGCAATTATTACTATTAATTTTCCCATTTTTAAAAAATTAAGATTTTCGTATAATTTTAATTACTTTTCATTAATGACATATTTTGCACTTTCCCCATCATTAATATTTTTATATGATTAAGTGGTTATATAATGTACTTTGGTTAATAATCCATAGATGGGGCCAGTGCTATGGACTAGCAGGTAAAGCCCCCCACCTGCAGTGCTGGCATTCCATATGGGTGCCAGTTCGAGACCTGGCTGTTCCACTTCTGATCCAGCTCTGCTATGGCCTGAGAAAGCAGAAGATGGCCCAAGTCCTTGGGCCCCTGCACCTGTGTGAAAGACTTGGAGGAATCTCCTAGCTCCTGGCTTCAGATTGGCCCAGCTCCAGACACTGCGGCCAACTGGGGAGTGAATCAGTGGATGGAAGACTCTCTCTCTCTCTGCCTCTCCTTTTCTCTCTGTGTAACTCTGACTTTCAAAATAAATAAATAAATATTAAAAAAAAAATACATGAGTGGGCATTTGACACAATGGCTAATCCACTGTTTGGGACACTGCATCTTGTACTGTAGTGTCTGATTCAAGTCCTGGCTCCTCTACTTTCAATCCAGCTTCCTGTTAACGCATTCCATTGGAGGTAGCAGGTGATGGCTCAAGTACTTGGGTCCCTATCATCCAGGTGGGAGACCCAGACTGAGTTCTGGGCACCTGGCTTCTACCTAACCCAGCCCTGGCTGTTAGGGACATTTGGGGAGTGAACCAGCAAGTGGAAGATCTTTCTCTCTCTGCCTTTCAAATAAAATAGAAATAAGTAACAAAAAATTTAAATCCATATATTAATATAAATTTTAATACATTTTTAATTAATTAATGTAAATAAACCCCTGTAACTAGACATTTACATTATTTTTAAATTACTATTTTCAGCATAATATGCTGGAATAATTATACTTTACATGTAATATCTGATTATTTTCTTAGCATATATAGTCAGAGGTAGAATGGACCAAAAATTTTCATTATCAAAATGTTAACACATGGGAAATTCTTCTGCCACTTCCACACTAAATTCACAGACATATTAAAATATCTTTACAAATATGTAGTCATAAAATTTAAAAACAAAATGTAGTCATGCTGAAAACAAAAAAGGGAACTCCCTGTGGGCCAAGCCTGTGAGGCTTCTCTGGGGGAAGGAAACAGAAGAGACACTGCAGAGGTAATGTTAATTGTAATCACAATAGCAAGAGGGCTGGCAGGATAAACTGCACAGCCCAGGTCCTGAAGCATCTGAAGGCCACACCATGCAAGTGCCCTGGTAAGCCCCTAAAATGGTGGACATCTGTTCAAGAGCAGAAATCAACAGAGTACCCAAATGATAATTTTAAAACAAATGTTGTATTTAATATCCTCAAAGAGCTAACGCAGGAAGCCTCATCCTTGAAATGACATCTAATTTTGAAAAATCACCAGTTAGAGGCACAGAGACTCTGAAAGAAATAAGGAAGTACTTCATGAAGAAAAATGAAGCTAGAACAAAAGCACTGAGTCATAAAAAGCAATAGTTAGCAGATAAAACACATTAATGCTAAATGAATATGGATTAAACAAGGATTTCAGTAACAAAAAAAAATGTTAGAGAAGGAATCACCATGAGAGATTGTCTCTTTTGTGGAGGAAGACTGGAAGGCAACATCTTGAGATGAGACAAAGTAAAGTAGAAGCATGCTAGATTCTTCAGGAAATACCAATACTGATTAAATTTAAAAATAAAGAACTGTATTGAAAATACAAAGTTAATATACTGAGAGAAAACAGAATAAAGAAAATTTGGAGTTAACCTCAATTAAAAAGAAACTGAAAAATAAGATACACAGAGAAGCATGGTAACTCAGATGACAAAAATGAGACCAAGCATGTTAAGAATCACAGTAATGGTGGATGTGTCAACTCTTACCTAAAGGACAGACTCGCAGATTGGATTAAGCAAAATGCACCAATGACATTTTAAAATGAGATTCACCCACATCACAAGGTTAAAGAAAGGTTAAAATGAAGGAGTGTGAAAAAAAAAGACACATCAATAAATACAAGAAACATAATGGGGGGCTGGCACTGTGGCACAGTACCAGCATCCCATATGGGTGCTGGTTCGAGCCCCAGATGTTCCACTTCCAATCCAGCTCCCTGCTAATGCACCTGGAAAGGCATTGGAGTATGGCCCAAGTCCTTTGGCCCCTGCACCCACACGGGAGACCTAGATGAAGCTCCTGGCTTCCACTTGGTCCAGCCCTGGCCACTGTGGCCATTTGGGAAGTGAACCAGTGAATGGAAGATCTCTCCCTGTCTCTTGTTTTCTCTCTGTAATTCTGACATTCAAATAAATACATAAATATTAAAAAAAATCAAAAATTTACTATGAAAACCAACAAGAGAAATATTTTACACTTGACGAAACAATTCACCCTGAAGATCTATTCATGAACTTCTATGTACAAATAATATCACTCTGAAATATATAAACAAACTTGAAAGAAATAAGGCACAAGTTGAAAAATTTGGGGGAAAAGTAACAAAGGTTTCTCAGAAATGACTTATAAATAGGCAAAAAATCAAAATGTAGGAGATTAAAGCCACAAATAAATTAACAAGCTGTATTTTACCAAATGTATACAATTCTGTACTCCAAAAAGTACTTTTTTTGGGGAAACAACAATAAAAAGTAACCAAACTGTGTAACAGACCAAAAGACAAATTCTAAAACAATGTTCTTAGATCAAAGTCGGTGTATATAGCAAAAAATCAAAACAAACAACATTAACGAGTTAACTCCCTATGCAAACTACCATTGGAAGTTTAACAAATTTCCAAAAAATTTGGAGTTACAGAGTAAATCAAAGTAGAAATTTAAAAATATTTAGAGGCCGGCACCGCGGCTCACTAGGCTAATCCTCCACCTTGCGGCGCCGGAACACCAGGTTCTAGTCCCGGTCGGGGCACCGGATTCTGTCCTGGTTGCCCCCCTTCCAGGCCAGCTCTCTGCTGTGGCCCGGGAGTGCAGTGGAGGATGGCCCAAGTGCTTGGGCCCTGCACCCCATGGGAGACCAGGATAAGTACCTGGCTCCTGCCATCGGATCAGTGCAGTGCGCTGGCCGTAGTGCACTGGCCGCGGTGGCCATTGGAGGGTGAACCAACGGCAAAGGAAGACCTTTCTCTCTATCTCTCTCTCTCTGTCCACTCTGCGTGTCAAAAAAAAAAAAAAATTTAGAAATGGAGATCACTTGAAATGACACACATTAAAACCTGAAGGTTTCTGCCAAAGCAGCACGCAGAGAAATAACCCGGCCTTCAGTGGATTGTTTGTTAGAAAACTGAAATCACTGAAGCCAGGAAAAGATCAACAAAATAACACAAGGAAGATATGTCTACAGCTGTTGAAGAGATTTTTGAACATTTTAAGGTTCAAGCAATTTAAATCAATGAATTTAAAAGCACAGATAAACTGAAAAAAAATTTTAGGAAAATATAAACTAACAAACAGGTTGAAGAAATAAAATCTCAAGTAGATGAGTAAATACAAAAAGAAATTTAAACTTAAAAATATTTTTTTTAATTCAACAAATATTTATTGAGTGTCTGTTGTGGGCAGATATTGTTCCGGGTGGCTGGGACACATTAGAGGACAAAACTGAGCCCTGGCCTCATGGAGCTCGCAGTCTATCAGGTTACCCCTTCACTTGCACACACTCTGGTCTAAGACCCTGGGCCAATCGCCACCTATCCCTGCACCTCTGCTATCAGCTGCCCAAAGCAGACATAAGCAGTCCTGACACTTACCCCCAACCCCCCACCCAGACAGTAGAGAGGCCTGGAAGTTGATTTTTAATATAAAAGTACAATGGGGAGAGGGCAGGGAGGTCGGGTGCACTGTCTGGGGTACAGTGACAGCACTGGGGAGGGCCTGGGTCACAGCAAGGCCAGATTGGCTACACAAACTGCTGCTGTTGCTGTTGCTTCTTGGTGGCTGCCTTGTTGGCCAGGTCCTTGGACTTCTCTGTAGCTGCCAGTGCTGTGGTTTCCTTGGCTGTCTCAACAAGTGTGTGGAAGGGGCCTCACCTTGCAACTTGGCCAAAATATACTCAAAACCCTTCATAGTCTGGGTCACACTGCTTTTGAACCACACATGGCTGATGTTCCAAGTGAAGGTGGTCATGGTCTGGTTCTGTGGGTCCACAACAGAGTCCTCCAGGATGCACACAAGTGAGCAACACTGGCAATAAACAGTTGCTCTGCCCCACAGGGCAATCTGTTAGTCTTGGTCAGGAGTTGACTCAACAGGAGCTTCTGGTCAGGGGTCACCTCCTGAGTGTACTTTGTCTCCCATCAAGACATGTTTGCTGCAGGGATTCAGGTATCACTGCCAAAAGGCAGCAAATACTTGGTCCCAGGAACTTTGGAGCATGCTCTGGCCCAGGAAATTCATCACCATCATTCCGGCTGGGGCGGACTCAGCACCTGCACAGCATCAGGGATGCAGAGACGGTGGGCCTGAGGAGGCCGGGCCAGGGCTTGGCGCACACCAGCCAAGCTCGAAGCTCAGGTCAGTCACCTCTGCACCGCACCCTGGCCGCTGCTGCCACCATGAGGAGCTGGCCAGCTGTGAGCCACTTAAACTGTAAAGATCTTATCAGGGCTGCAGGTCACACTTCACTCCCAGTATATGAGAAACGTAAGGTTTTACAGATGCACTGTACAAAACTTTTAAAGCGATGAATCCTATCATACACAAACTGTTCCACAGCAGGAAAAACATGGGAAGCTACTCAACAATGACAGCAACCTTGACATAAAACAAGGCCAAAATAATTTCTGGGTACAGATGTCAAAATGAAGGTTTCCAGGAAAAGATTAAAGGTTTATTACCAAAGTAGGATTTATCCAGCAATACCAACAAGTTTAGCAGTGGAAAGTTTATCAATGTGAATTCCTATATTAAAAGATGAATGGAAGAAAACTGTCTTGATATAGAAAAATGAAACAACTGAATACTTCTGGGGAGGCAGGGTAGGAAGGAGGGCCTGAGGCAATATGGTAATAAAAGATAATTTCCTTAATCTAATGCAGACTATCTATCAAAACCTGGCAGCAAACATCATACTACAAAGTGAAACAGTGGAAGGATTTGTATTAGGAAGAGAATGTGCCACCACTGCTCTAACTCAACAGCGTACTAGAAGTTTAGAGGTGCAGTAAGATAAAAAGAGGCCTAAAGATTGGGAAGAAGTGAGAATCTACTTGTAGGACAACTAATAAAAAGAAAAGTCAAAAGTCAAGCAAAGAGTTGGGAGAAAACATTGATAATAGGAGAGCACTTCAAAAAAGTTCATGTAGGGGCCGGCGCTGTGGCATAGCAGGTAAAGCTATCGCCTGCAGTGCCAACATCCCATATGGGCACTGGTTCAAGTCCCGGCTGCTCTATTTCCAATCTTGCTCTCTGCTATGGCCTGGGAAAGCAGTAGAAGATGGCCCAAGTGCTTGGGCCCCTGCACCCACGTGGGAAATCCAGAGGAAGCTCCTGGCTTTGGATTGGCTCAGCTCCAGCCCTTGCGGCCATTTGGAGAGTGAACCATCCGATGGTTCCTTCTCTCTGCCTCTGCCTAACAAATAAATAAATCTTAAAAAAAAAAAAAAAAAAAAAGGCCATGGAAAAATGGAATTGAAAGATCTTATTTTAGTGCAAAAAAAATTTGGAATTCATGCAATTTTTTCCTTAAATTACCTCTTCCATTAGCTTTTTGAAGATCTGTTTATTGGAACAATAGCAACAAAAAGGAAGCACAACTAACCATAGACACCAAAGAGATTTAAAAAATGAACAAGATATATAGTATCCAGGACACATAGTTTCTCAAATTATTAAGAAAAAGATGACCCAATAATCATATTAATATAAGATATTAATAATAGGGGAAGTTGGTTGTAACTCTTTGTACTACTCCACAACTTTTGTTTTGTAAAGTTAAAAACTATTCTGAAATTAAAGGTTTATATAAAAAAGTATGCTTTTTAAAAAATTATAGAAATGTATATAAATTAGAGGTGAATAAGTATTAATAAATATTTGAGCCTTAAGTTACAGAATGACAATTTACAAATCATTTTCAGCCATCAGATGGGTGAAAATTCAGAATATCTGGTGTTGATCTGGATTGTGGGAAAACTGAACTGTGGAGGCAAATTTAGTATGACCTGCTAAAACTAATAATGCTTACAACTTAAAACCAAGCAATTCCATTTTCAGATATATATCCTTGAGAAATAGCACAGGAATAAAAGCACAAAAACTCCTTTTTTTGTTTGTAAGGTGAAAAACTAGAAATAACCTAGGGTGGTCCCCCTAAAAGCACATAACATAATTAAATATAAAAACCTATAGAAGAGTCAGAAATATTTTACATAAACAGAATAGTTCAATCATGGTATGCAGCAGGTAAAATAAATGGCCCATAAGTAAGATGCTGAGCTATAAATAACACGTATACACTGGGAAAACACTGTCAAGTGAAGCAAAGTTATAGAACGCACCCTTTTCTGTTTCTACTTTGTAAGGATACAAAGAACCAGAAGGCTCTGACCTGAAGTCCTCAGGGGCACATGGCAGAGGGACAGGGTGAGCTGGATCATGCTCTTTCTCTGCAAGGGTCTAACTTGGTAAAAGTAGGATATAAAAGTGTGCTTAATTTGAAAAGTATTGCCTATTTTAAAGCCATCGACAACATATCACCAAACTGCCTTTCAGAAAGGTTCTATCAACTTGGATTTTCACCTAAGCACTCATTAAAAGCCTTATTTTTGAAAAGCTCTCATCTGTCTTGTGTACACACAAAAGGAGATTTTGAAAATCACTGAATTTATGAAAACATGCTTAGTGAAGAAAACTTGGGAAATACAGTAAAGTATATAAAAGAGAATTGAAATCATTCACAATCTCATCAGCCACAGACAACCAGCGTTAGTATTTCAGAGTGACAGGGCTTTGAAAACTTGTTCACTTTTCCCCCCTTCTCATTTTTTCAATTTGGCAGAAAATTAATTAAAATCAGCCTGCTTCATTTCAAGACATGGTTCCCTTTTGTTTGTAAAAACAGGTCCCTAACCCTGTAAGTCCCAAGCTGTCAACTCTGCGCATATTTCAACGACATATCAAAGTAACCATTAACAGCATTGCTCAATTTAAGTCCTTAGAGACGTCCTATATATAGGACGATGGGCTGCAATGGCCAAGACAGCCCTACCAGATGCTCTCATTTCTTATTGTAATTCTGGTAACAGGAGAGAACGTTTATTGAGAATAAACCACGTGTCAGGCCAGCTGCTAAGTACTTCCCGTGTCCTTAGTGAATTCGCACAGCAACCCTGTGAGGTGAACGAGGTTTCTGATGGAGTTAAGGCACGTCAGAGCGAGATGACGGACGGTAAGAAACCGGGCAGCCCGATTTCCAGAGCCCATGTTCTCACCGCTCCACCGAACCCCTCTCCTCGGCTTCACCCACTCTAACACACAGAGCTCCCTGCTCATTTCCGCACGCCGAAGATGCCTGCACACCCACTTCCTTAACTGCTTATTGGGCTGCAGGTGCTTATTATAGTCTGGCGCTCGGAGGACCTAACCTCAACTCTGTGATCTTGGATGAATGATTTTCACATATTCAGGTTTGGGTGTAACCTTACCTGTGGAAACAGTGGTTAAACCTTCAAGTTCTGCTTCTGGATTTTAGCCTGCAGTCAGAAGCCAGCGGCTCAGGAATCACCACTTTTTAATAAGGTGTGCGCTGCAAGATAAGAGACTGAAACGGGGGCGGGGTTAGGGCTGAGAATTCAGAGCTCTCGCGGACTCCTCCGCACCCCGGGACTGCACCTGGGTGCAAAAGGAGGGTTGCATGGGCTGGGGTCGAGGGCTCCCCGGCGTTCCCACGTCCTCCCACGGCTCCGCAGGAACCGTCCGAGAGCCACACACACACACACACAGCGGGGGCTCGGCTGCTCGCCGCTAGTCAGAGGTGAGGGCGGTGCTCTCCCGGGAGGGATGGCAAGGCTAGGAGTCCCCGACGGGTTCGGCTACTTTGTCTCCACGCCGCCGAAACCCCAAGGCCGCAGATACCCTCTGGCGGGAAAGTAGTACTTCACCATTTACTAACCCCAAAACTGTCTCGTCGCCTCGCCTCAGCCGGGAAGTTAGTAGCAGCGCGCAACCGCTAAAGCACAGGCCCTCTTAAAGCGCTCGCTATATGGGAGGAGTCGAACGCCAAGGTCCCCAGCCACAGGGCAGGGAGCCCATTGGTTTCCTTCCCCGCTAAACCCACGCATCAGAGGCGCCGCGCGCGTACCTCAGACTCCGGGGCGGTGCCTGACGCGCCGTCTCCTGATTGGCCGCCAGCGCTCTCTGCTTGTCTCGCGCTCTCGCGCTAGGCCAATCGGGTTATCCGCAGTTTGGAGGCCGGCTTCTCTGGTGTGGTGGCGCCGCCGCTGTTCCCTTCGGTAGGTGTGTGGCTGCCATCTTGTGTGTGGCTTGGGCTGGGCTCTTTGGGCGTTGAAAGCTCCTGTCGTGGCTTGTCTTTGAAGACGGGTGCTGGGGGAGCAATGGTAGAGAGGAGGGGCCTGAAGGAAACCCAGCTAGTTCTCATTTGCCCAAAAGGATAGATTTCCTGTAGTCTCGTCCCTGGCGAGGGAGAGCGAGGAATGGTGGTTATGGCGGGGGTGGGGGGTGGGGATCCCAGGCTTTGGTGTGTTGGTTATCGGGTTAGAGGAGGCTTTGATGCATTGATGCTGATTCTTCGGGCCCGGAGGGCTTTTGCAGTGACTTTCGTAGCGGAAAGATTCTGAACATCAGCCCCCTTTAGCTAAAGGAGGCTGGCTGGTGGGCTGCGTGATTCAGACAGGAACAAAGCTGCTAGTGGAAGGGGAGAGGGCGACGCCTCACCACTCAGGCTCCAGAGGGACCTCTTCCTTCTCTTTGTTATCGAGGGAAGGGCTGGGCTGCTTTGTTCCCTAGTCCCCTCGCCCGCCTCCCTCCTCCATCACCCATCACCCCTTCCCCCTCCTTTGTCGCCCTCCCTTTCCTTTTCTTTCTTCTTAAATATTTATTTACTTACTGAAAGGCAGACAAGGAGAGATCTTCACTTCCCAAATGGTTGACTGACAGATGGAAGCCAGAAACTCTATCCTGGTTCCCCACATTGGTGGCAGGGGCCCTAGCAGTGGGCCATCATTGGCTGCTTTCCCAGACACATTGGCAAAGGAGCTGGATGGGAAACTGAGCGGAGCCTGCGCTCAGATAAGGGGTACCAGCCTCCGGATACGTGGCCTAACCCACTGCACCGCAGTGCTGCTGCCTGCTGTGGTCTTTTCCTAAACAACAGAAAAAGGAAAGTGAAAGAATTGTTTTGCCCTCTTGATTTCCTGGTTTCTCTGTGTTGAAATGTATGTATTTTGGGGGTGTACCATGGTATGCTTGGGTACTCCTCACAGAATAAGGGAAGGATTCTGTATGGGAAAGCACCTTAAGTTCTGTCTTCTTTTTAGGGTGGGAGGAAAGAAGCAGGAATTATGTCATTTTCATTCCAATTTTTTAAAAAGAATTTACAGTAGAAAACCTGTATCTTATTTCATTTGAGAGAAAATTTATCAGACCTGAAAAGCTGATTAAAGGCTATTTTGTGAATAACTAGCAGTTTTGAGAGGAATGAGGATAAAGTCAAGATACTGTCTTGAGTGATGATCTAACCAAGTCAACAGTACATTATGTAGTTTGTAACAGGAATACCAGAAAAAAAAAGATAAAATAATTGACAAATTGAGAATTAAGTTTACTTTACTTACCATTTTATCTGTGATCTTTTTTTTTTTATTTTTTTTTATTTTTTATTTTTGACAGGCAGAGTGGACAGTGAGAGAGAGAGAGACAGAGAGAAAGGTCTTCCTTTGCCGTTGGTTCACCCTCCAATGGCCGCCGCGGCTGGCGCACCGCGCTGATCCGATGGCAGGGGCCAGGAGCCAGGTGCTTTTCCTGGTCTCCCATGGGGTGCAGGGCCCAAGCACCTGGGCCATCCTCCACTGCCCTCCCGGGCCACAGCAGAGGGCTGGCCTGGAAGAGGGGCAACTGGGACAGAATCCGGCGCCCCGACCGGGACTAGAACCCGGTGTGCCGGCGCCGCTAGGCGGAGGATTAGCCTAGTGAGCCACGGCGCCGGCTATCCGTGATCTTTTTAAACCTGAGTGACAAAAATTCATATGTCAATAATGTGGTTTGAGTTGATGGGTAAAGTATGTGTTCTTTACAAGTTTATCAGGTAACAGATTAATGAGTAGGAAACTCCAGAAACATGATAGGAGCTCATTGGTAAAATACTTGTTGATAGAAATAACAGACTCTGTAAAATAATACACAACTTATTCAGGGCAGAATATATGAGTGACACAGGCCCAGGAAGACAGGAAATCATTGCCTTTTTTATAGAAAGACAGATTTTTCCATTTGCATGTTCATTTCCCAAGTGCCTACAAACAACCAGGGCTGAGCCAGGCCAAAGATGAAAGCCACGAACTCAAATCTTAAGTCTCCCATGTGGGTGGCAGGGACCCAAGTACTAGAGCTATCTCCCAGGATTTGCATTAGCAGGAAGCTGGAATTTGGAGCTGGGACTTGAACCCAGGCAGTCTGATAGGGGATGCAAGCTCTAAGATCGTTACAAAACACACCAAACACCAGAGTAAGGGAAAGGGTTTATTGGGGAAACCCAGCAGGCTGGAAGGAAGGGGCAAAGAAGGAAAAAGAGAAGGAGAGTGTAAGAGAGAGAGACGAGAGGAGCTAGTGACGAGAGAAAAGAGAGAGCAGAGAGATGAGAGGGGGAGAGGAGAGGAGAGGAGAGCAGAGAGATCGAGGAGAGAAGAGATGAGAAAAGTAGAGAGCTGAGAGAGTTCAGGAACAGATCCTTTTAAAACTTTGCCAGAGGGCAGGCAGGGAAGCAGGAGCATTGAATACCATCAGGATGGGGGTGGAGCTTGACACTGGTGGTTGGGCCTTGTGGCCACCTGGCTTCCAGCAATGGCTGCGCGGCTAGAGCCTAGGATGGTGTCAGGGTGTAGATCGCACCATAGATAAAACGGTGCCATTTTCCTAACACAAGCATCCTAAGTGACATCTTAACCACCACACCAAACAGCTGTTCCCCAACAACTTTTAATGAGTCTTGGGAAGTATTCGAAAGTGGTCAACTTCTAATCAGAATATATGTATCCCATGACAGGAAATATTGATTTATCATAAAACAGTGACCCTACATTGGCTTGACCCAAACTAGTAGACTCTAGGTAAGTGGAGGCAAATTTCTCACAGGCTGGATGTTAGGGAAAGAGGCGCAGAATAGAGAGGAAACAGTGTACGAATTTATAGCCAGACCGAATTTATTCAGAGAAAATAAATTTGCAGCTGTGGGTGACCAACTGCCCACGTGCACATTGACTGAACACATGGCAGAAGGCCCCAGCCTCCAGGGGCCAGTCCTTTTTATATTGTGGGAGGGCTAGGGGTGGAGGTGGAGGTAGGAGGCAGCAGGCCTAGGTAAATTCCTGGAACTGGGTGAGGCCTTGGGAACCTGGAAAAGAATGCAGGGTCCAGTATGAAGGTTATAGAGTGTGAGACCCAAATGAGATTGAAGGGCAAGGAATACTTCCAATGTTTGTCTTTTGGGCAATGAGCAAGAATGGCTGAGGCTTATGTCTTTGTTCCATCACTGGGGCTTACTGTTTTTATAACATTGTTTACAAACATCTTCAATACAGTATGCTAAATAGAAGGCTGCTGATTAATTGAAAGGACATTTCTGGGACTAGATAAGGAATGTGTAGCTACAGAACAAAGGATTTATATAAAGTTGTTTCAGATGGCTGATATGAAACAGACCTTATGTGCATATCACCCAAGTCAAATCAACTTGATGAATAGGATTAATAGCTTTGCCCAGACACTTCAGGCAGGTTTCAGTAGATACTCACCCCCCCCCCCCCTTTCTCTTTTTAAAATATTCATTTACCTGGGCAGGGAAGACAGAGTGCACTTCATCTGCAGATTCATTCCTGGAATGCCTGTGACAACCAGGGTTGGGTTTAGGCTGGAGCCAGGATCCTGGAACTCAATCCAGGTCTCCCACATGGGTGGCAGGAGCCCAAGCACTTGAGCCATCACCTGCTGCTTCCCAGAATGCATTAGCAGGAATACTGAATCAGAAGCTCTTGTCGTGGGCTGCCAGGGCTATGGAGGCCTTTTGTGATCATAGACTCCGTCGGTATTTGGACATGGCCATAAGCAAAGAGGATGTTCTCTTCTCCTGTCAGAGAAGAGCGTCTCCTTCTTTGATGACCCTTCCTTTCCTCTGAGGTCTCACAGAGATCCTCCGTGTAGGATTTTTTTTTTCCCCAGAGTCTTGTCTTTCCATGCCTGAGATGCTCTTGCAGGCCTTTCAGCCCAACCAGGCAGCCTGATGGGTTGATTCTGAGGTCAGAGGGTTATGTACTGCGAAAGTCATTCTAGGAGTCTGCTGTGTGGACTGCTTCCCGTGTTGGCCCTTCCTTTTTTAATTCTATTATTTTTACCAGGTACTTGATGTTATTTATGTCATCCCTTTTAAATTTAGACCAGTCTATCTGTTGCCTTTAACATTTTTTAAGGGAGCGGGGTGGGGGAGCCTTTAACATTTAATATGATCATTCTAATAGTGACAGTGGTGTTTATACCACCGATTCTTATGGGTTTGGAGCCCCATGATTATTTCTTAGCTACCTCCTCCATCTCTTATTCCCTCCCTTGTTTTTAACTGGGATCTTTTTCCAATTGCTTTAAAATACATATAATTAACTCTGTTACATATTGAATTGCAATATGAGAATCGACGGCAAATTCTCTCTCCAAATTGTACTCTATATGCTGTGTGTGGGCATGGTGGCAAATTGTTGAAATCTATGATTAACATAGAGTTGGTCCTCTGTATATAAAGACATACTAAAAATGATCCATAATGAAGAAGGAGATAGGAGAGGGAATGGGTGGTGGGATGGGAGTGGGGTGGGGGGCATGGGGGAAAGAACCACTGCATTCCTAAAGTTGTATCTATGTAAAAATTCATTCATTAAATAAATAAATAAATAAAAAAAGACAGAGAGTGGCTGGGACTTGGACAGGCATTCTTCCATGGGATGCTGGTGTCCCAGAAGGAGGCTGAACCCACTGCAGCACGATGTCTGCCTCAGTAGGTGTTGCTTTTGAATGTATTGCAGGCTCTTAAGGGGAAGTTTGTCCTCACATTTGTATCTCGTTCCCCTATAGAAGTGCTGAGCATGTATTAGACAATGTAATTACTGGTGAATAAATGAAACAATGCAATAATGGAAGATACAGATATGGTCTGTTTTTTAGCCTAACTGAAAAATAATTTTTAACCCACTTTCTGGAAAACTTGACTTTGTATTTGGACTAATTTGTTGCTTTCAGTGTTTACATACAAATAATATTAAGGTTTGGCTCATAATCTGTTTTTTTTGAGCAAGAAGTCTGTTTACGAAGACCTTATTTATTAATTTATTATTTATTTGAGAGGTAGAATTATAGATAGAGAGGGAGAGACAAGGAGAAAGGTCTTCCATCCGTTGGTTCACTCCCCAGAATGGCTGCAACAGCCAGAGCTGAGCTGATCCGAAGCCAGGAGCCAGGAGCTTCATCCTGGTTTCCCGTGTGTGTGGAAGGGCCCAAACACTTGAACTATGTTCCACTGATTTCCTAGGCCATAAGCAGAGAGCTGGATCAGAAGAGGAGCAGTTGGAACTTGAACCAGGATATAGGATACCAGTGCTGCAGGTGGAGGCTTAGCAACTCCGTCACAGCACTGGCCTTAGGAAGACCGTATTATAGAGGAAACTTAGGCAAGCCCTAAAGCCATAATGCTGTCTTTGCCATTGTGTTCCTTAAAGTACGTAAAATCTCTTATTTATTTATTAAAGATTTATTTATTTACTTGAAAGAGTGACAGAGAAGGAGAGGCAAAGAGAGAGACAGAGAAATCTTCCATACACTGGTTCACTCCCCAGATGGCCTCAACTGCTAGAGCTAGGCTGATCTGATGCCAGGAGTCAGGAGCTTCTTCCAGGTCTCCCACGAGGGTGCAGGGGCCCAAGCACTTGGGCCATTTTCCACTGCTTTCCCAGGCCATTAGCAGGGAGCTGGATGAGAAGTGGAGCAGCTGAGACTAGAACTGGTACCCATATGGGATGCAGGCACCACAGGTGGCAGCCCCAAGCACATAAAATCTCAATAAATGAACACCAAACATAACCTAAAGGCTTTAGGTCTCTTCTGCTGAAAAATCTTTATTGCTCTTTGGATTTCTCTTTCAATATGACTTAAAGTCAAAACACTGCAGCTTTACTAAATTGCACAAATATGTTCTGTAGTTTTAAATTGGTAATTATTAAAAATTCAGATTTCTCTTTGAGGAATACAGTCCCATAGATTTCTTTTTTTTTTTTTAATTTATTTATTTACTTGAAACTCAGATTTACACACAGAGAAAAGGAGAGGCAGAGAGAGAGAGAGGTCTTCCATCCGCTGGTTCACTCCCTATTTGGTCGCGACGGCCAGAGCTGTGCCTATCTGAAGCCAGGAGCCAGGAGCTTCTGGGTCTCCCACATGGTGGAGACCCAAGGACTTGAGCCATCTTCTACTGCTTTCCCAGGCCATAGCAGAGAGCCGGATTCGAAGTGGAGCAGCCAGGTCTTGAACTGGTGCCCCTATGGGATGCTGGCGCTTCAAGCCACGGCATTAACCCACTGCACCATAGCACTGGCCCCAAGATTCATTTTTAATTAGCTTTGTATACAACTCTATACTAAGTAAAGATTTCAGCAGTTTGCACCCAAAAACAACACACGCAACATATAAAGAACCATTTGAGAACAAGTTTTGTGGTTAATTCTCATAGTACTACTCATTAAGGACAGAGGTCCTTCATGGGGAGCAAATGCACAGTGACTTCTGTTTAGGTTGGTGTGTTGGTGATTTTTTTTTCACTCAGATTGCAGTGTTACAGATTATTTTCTAGACCAGGCGTTATGCATAGTGGCTGAAACACCTACATCCATATCACTTGGTTTGGGTTCCAAGCTTGACTTCCACTTACAGCTTCTTGCTGATGTGCACCAGAGAGGCAGCCAGTGATGGCTCAAGTAGTTGGGCTGCCACTCATGTAGAAAACCCAGATTGAGTTCTTGGCTCCTGACTTTGGCCTGGCCCAGCTGTGGACTGTTGTGGGAGTATGGAGAGTAAACTAGAAGGTGGAAGATCTTTTCTGTCTCTCTGCATTTCAAATAAAGTAAGAAAAAGATAAAAGATTATTTTCCAGTGCAGTCTGATACTATATACAAATTTAGCTTTTTTTCCACATTATTGAATGACAAAAGAAAAAAGATGTGATAACACTTTAAAGGACTAGAGTGGTTTGTAAAAATATGTAAATTGAAACCTATTTATATAATTCAGCATAAAAACTACACAGAACCTGTTTGAAATTTGTTAATTTTGTACTATAAAACATTTAATCTAGATGATTTTATGAATGAAGACTTTATGGTGATTGTAAACACCTCTTTAAAAAAACTACATTTAAAAACTGATGGATGGGGGTCAGTGCTGTGGCGCAGCAGATTAAAGCCCTGGCCTGTGGCGCCAGCATCCCATGTGGGCGCCAGTTCAAGTCCCGGCTGCTCCACTTCTGATACAGCTACCTGCTATGGCCTGAGAAGGCAGTAGAAGATGGCCCAAGTGCATAGGTCCCTGCACACACATTGGAGGCCCAGAGGAAACTCCTGGCTCCTGGCTTTGTATCAGCTCAGCTTTGGCTGTTAAGGCCCTGTAGGGGAGTGAACCAGTGGGTGGAATACCTCTTTCTCTCTCTCTGGCTCTACCTCTCTCTGTAACTCTTTCAAATAAATAAAATAAATCTTTAAAAAAATAAAAGTGATGGATTTTTTTCTCTTAAGTAACTGAAAAGCCAAACTACATATAATAATTTTCTTTTTAAAATTATTTTTGAAGTACCAGAAACATCTTGCTGTGCTTTGTAAGAATCTTGATCACATTATATGTTAACTTGCAGAAATATTTTGAGATGAATTTGCAGAAATATTTCTATTTTCCTTATTTTTTTCTACAAAAATGCTTTATTTAAAAAATATGATCTTTTTTAAAAAAGGAGGTAACTTTTATATACAGTTAGTTTAGAAACAGTCAAAAACACAATAAGATAACTTCAGGTTTAGAAATTATGACTTATAACGTACAATACTGTTGGCAAACAAGACAGTTTAAATATAGTAGTTTTTTTTTGTCCCATCGCATTTCAGTAATTCACATTTCTTAAAACCAGTGGTTGGAACTAAAGGAAAGGTCTCGTCTGAATCTTTCCTTCTCTAGAAACTTCCCACTTTTCCTGGCAGTAGGTGGGCAGTGTGTTTGTGTTTCTTTGAGTGCCTGTATGTCCAAAAATGCATCTTCTCCACGTTCATGGCTTTTTTCTATTTTCTTCCTTGAAATTTATTTGTGTCTACAGGTAGTGGTCATATATGCCAGGCCTTTTAAACTTTGATTTGTAAAACTGGAAGCTGTCTTCAGGCAAGGAACATGCCTGTTATGACAGCATAGGACTCAGCCCTTAATCTTCTTTTCAGGTTTTCAACACTCAACATCATTTGAACACCATGCCAGCATTCTGAGCAGCGACTGAACAATCTTTTATAGCATGATTCTGAAGTATTTCAAACCACTTAAATGCCCATTGTAGATTTGTAATAGAACAGGAGACAGGGCTTGTCAAACTAAAGTGCTGTTAGCCCCCATATTCATGAGGCTATATGGATTTCATAATCTCAAGTGTTTAAGCTATTTTCACCATGGTCACTTGCTCCTCCAACTTGGAGGCTTGGCCATCCTCTTGGAGTGTCAATTTCTTTCAAAGATTTGGGAAGATGCTTACAATTTTTCTAATCTTAAAAAAAAGTCATATATATATCTACAAGCAAAATCAGAATAATTTTAAAGATAAAACATATGACTTCTAAGAAATGACAAGTTGACATGTGGACTTTGCCCTCATACTCTTTTCTCCTGTGAGGAAGATTTCAGTAGTAACATCTGTGAAGCAATGACCTAGTAGATCCTGATTCTGAAAGCTCCTTACTGTCCATGCATATAAATAAAACTCAGAGTCTTGGCTCTGTCTCTCCAGTTCCATCTTCTAAAACAATATAATTCTCTGATAAAATATAATAGATCTATCTACACTGATCAGGAAGGAAGTCAAGGAAAGAACTCTGGACTGATTTTTATTTCATATTGTTTAATAACCAGAGGAATGTTGCAGTCAAAGGATGTTACTGATTTACAATTAAAAATATATATAACATATGTCATCAAAAATAGTGGAACTCAAGCCAAAAGACTGGAACTTGACCCACTGAAAATAATATGAACAGTAATTATGTGTGATTTAATTCTTATATCAGATTTATATTAAATTACATTATCCCTGGTTTTTTTAACTGCACTTTTGGTTGAAGATGTACATATACAGTACCTTTCTGAGTTACTAACTACATTATCTCCTCTATAATGCCGAATCCACTAGGGATTCTTTCTTGACCCCAAAGGGATCCCTTCAGTATGACATGAACAGAAACTCAAAACTTCCTGCCAACAAGAACTATTTGTCAGATGCAAAATCAATGGCCATTCTCTGCATAAATAATATTTGTATAGAACAAAATGAAGCTGTCAATGAATTTTATGAGTCTGACTTAGCAAATTTTTTTTTCAAGTAATGGGTCAATTCCATAAGGCCATGTAAGGAAGATATTATCTGTAAATCAGGTTGTCATCCAACACATATAATAAAATAAGTAGTTGGCCGGCGCCATGGCTCACTAGGCTAATCCTCCACCTTGCAGCGCCGGCACACCGGGTTCTAGTCCCGGTTGGGGCGCCGGATTCTGTCCCGGTTGCCCCTCTTCCAGGCCAGCTCTCTGCTGTGGCCCGGGAGTGCAGTGGAGGATGGCCCAAGTGCTTGGGCCCTGCACCCCATGGGAGACCAGGAAAGTACCTGGCTCCTGCCATCGGATCAGCGCAATGCGCCGGCCGCAGCGGCCATTGGAGGGTGAACCAATGGCAAAGGAAGACCTTTCTCTCTGTCTCTCTCTCACTGTCCACTCTGCCTGTCAAAAAAAAAAAAAAAAAAAGTAGTTAAATATGACATTGGATCAAAAATGATCCTAGATAGTTTAAGGCTTAATCTCCTAATCCCACAGTTTAATCAGACCACCCAGCTGCACGTTATGACTTTAGATGTTTCATGAGGGTGCCACACTGCGCCTATACACACTTTATCATGAGCTTTAAACTGACTATAGAGTTTTGTGGTCTTCCAGTCCCAAATGTTTAATTTTCCATTTCCATCTCCTGAAATCACATAGCTCATGTCTGGTGAAAAGTCCACCTGACAAGCATAACCTGCTACCATGTGGCCCTTAAAAATTTTTTTCTTATTTAATCTAAATCTGTTCTGGGCTCCAAAAATTAAGATTTGGTTGTCCATTGATTGGCATGCTAGCCATTTCCCATTTGGAGACAAAGTCACTGCAGGCATTGAGTGCATACTGGGTTCTGCTATATACTTGAAATCCACAGGGATGTCCCATTCCCAAACTCTTAGGCTCTTATCATCAGATGTACTAACAAATCTCCTGTTTTCATCAACAAAAACAATGGTATTGACAGCTCCCAAATGCCGATCATATTCCTGCACAATTTCTCCACTTCGAATGTCCCATTGCACAATCTTTTTATCAGACATCCCAGGCACAAAGAGATTTTGCTTGTCTTCATCAGGATTGAATTTGACACAGTAGGGCACTTTTCGGTTTGTAAATCTTGATATACACTGTCCTGTCTCAGTGTCCCAGAGCTTCAGGTGTCTGTCATAGGCTGCACTACGAAACTGTGTTCCTGCGGTGTTGAAGCAGATGTCCCTTCGGCTTTACTGTGACCAATAAATGTTCTCAGACAGCAGCGGTCTCCATAAACCTCCCACAACTTAATTTTACAGTCCATGGAGCAAGACAGCAACAAATGGCCAGAGAGAGGAAACAGTCTGACTGCACTGACGCCCTTGGTGTGTCCAGACCATATGTGAATCTGTTTTTTGGGAAGATAACACTTCTCAGGTGGCACCCTTGACCGTAGATTTACACCAACATCCTGAGGTATGTGAAGGTAGCACCTGCCTTGATAGTCATACATTTCTTTAACATGTAAGATTGTCTTCTCCTCCCCAGGTTTCTCATCTTCCAGTTTGCCTTTTTTCTGCCTCTTTGCTGTGATTTCATCCAGCTCTTTTTGTTCTTCTTCTGAAGCTTTGGCTACATCTTTTTCATCCACATATTTTGCCCATGGTCCCAAGAAACCATCAATATTAGATGCATCATTTTCTTTGAACTTTTTCCTCTTTTCTGTTTTCTTCTGACCAGTTTCAAACACAGTTAAACCTTGATTTTTTTCAGCTTCTTCTACAGAACCAATATATTTGGCAGACACTTGGTTATCTAATGAAGGATCCAGTGCATAACCATATGTGGCACAAGTTCTTCTCTGCTGTTCAAACATGAAGTCATTGATGTTAGCTGGTTCACCATATCCAGAAAGCATATTTCTGGGGCAGCCATTTGCTGAGTTCTAAAGGGATTTTCTGGTCCAAACTCAGGAGCAAACATTTTCTCATATGTAGGATTATACTGAACTTCTTTGACAGCAGGGTCAAGGTGAACACCAGTCTCCAAATCTTCCTTAACTGCCACCTCTGGAGCCGAGTCCACCGCCACTGCCAGCGAGGGCTTGGCCGAAGGCGATTTAGTCAGATGCATGAGAGACTCGGCGGCTGGCAGCAGACATCGGCCGCCTTCACTGTCCGAGTCAGATTCGGACCCCGAACCCGAACCGTAGGAAGCGGCCAGAGCTGCAAGAGCAGCCGACATGACGGCAAACTGATCCTCTGCGGACACCATGCCCAGGCGGAAGGAGAAGCGGCTTCCAGGTCCTGACAGACAGCCATGAAGCACATTATTTACTTCCTTGGCTAAGAAATTATTTGTAATATTTTGAAAAAAAAAGATTAATTATTATTTGAATAGTTTCTATTGGATTAAGAGGTTGGAAACATTTACCTAAGGAACCAGTTTAACAGCTGGTCACTTTCACGACCTGGAGGACTAGATTCTCTATTTTCCTTATTAATCTAGTGCATCTCACCATCGCCTTTCTGGTCTTTAACCAATATGACCAATTATGAGGTTAAATTAAACAGTGTAACTGAAAATAAAAAAGATTTACAACAGTATCCAGATCAAAATGACCACCACAGTTTATGTTGTTTATCAGCAAAATTGATTAAATGCCTGAATAATGGGGATTTCCATTCATTACTGCCAATGTGGTATATGGGAACATTCAGAAGGAAGTTTTATGTGTGTGTGTGTGTGTGTGTACACATATGTATGTATATATGTAATTTGACTTTTTTTTAAGGATTGTGGGATCCTTTTCTAGGTAAACCTCCTGTGACTTCTCTGTTTATAATCTTATTTGTTCTGCTGCTTAAACTATCATTTTTAATACAAAAAGCTTCTACATGTATGTCAAATTCTGCTCTCTTGAGCACTTTGCATACTTTTAGTTGGCCTTTTTGGGACCTGATCTACTCCTTTTGTAGACAGTTCTTCCCTCTTGTATATTTGTTGTCTTAATTAATGATGTAGCCATCTTCTCTGTGGCTCAGATTTAAAACGTCAGATTCTTACCTCTCTCTTTTGCCCAAGTGAAAATCTGTAGCTTCAGTCGCCAGAACGGCTTTCCTCTTCACCTTCCTACTCACTGCCACTGCCCTAATTTAGCTACTCTTTTTCTTTCCCTTAAAGACAACATTTTATGTGCCATTAAATTATTGACAAAGTCCATTCCCTTCAGCTTGGAATTTATGTTAGTTAAGATATAGATTTGGCAACTTTGTTGGAGAAGCTAAAAAAAAATTATAGTCTTTAAAAGAAAAGTTTACTTTTTTCTTGTGTAAAAGTGTGAGTGGATCTGGTAGCTGTGCTGCACACAGTTGGTTGGGGCTGATGCCCCTGTCCTGTTGCTCTGCCACCCTAATCATGCACCTCCATCTTGTGGACCAAGATGCCTGCTTCACATTCTGCCGTTGAAGGGTTAAAGCTATTATGGCAGGGAACACAATATTTGCAAGTAGTAGTAGGAGTAGAATTGACTTCTTAGCATGATTTTAAAAATGTATTCATTTAATTTATTTGAAAGGCAAAGACAGAGCTCTCTCATCTGCTTATTCATTCCCCAGATGCCTGCAACAGCCTGGGTTGGGTGAGGCCAAAGCCAGGAGCCAGAAAAGCCAGCCAGGTTTCCCACTTGAACAGCAGGGACCCAACTCCTAGAGCTATTACTGGCTGCATCCCAGAATGCACATTAGCAGGAATCTGCAATTGGAGACAGACTCAAGACTTGAATTCAGGCATTCAGGCATGGGATGTGGGCACCCCAAGTGGCATTTTAGTAACTCAGACAAATGCCTACCTGCTATCTTAATTTTTTTAATTTACTGTTATACTGTCACAAATTTTTAAAAATTTATTTATATAAAGGGAACAAATATCATGTATTTCATATAGTTTTAAAAACATAATGATACTTCCCACCCTCCCTTCCCTTTCTCACTCCTGCCTTTTAAGTAACAACTTCATTACCTGATTTCAAGAACTTTTGGTGGTTCCATAAGATCTTGACACTTATGCTGGGGAGGGAGTAAGGCAGGGTTGCTTGTGCCGCTTACATACTGTGCTTATGGCCTATATTGTTACTTGTAGACCTACCACCTACATTGTACTTTGCATTTCTCTCTATAATAGTGGTTTCCACTGACAAAAATTACATTGTTTTGGAAAGTAATTGACATCTAGCTCAACCATTTCCTCTTTGAAATATAGATAGATTCCATTCTATCACAAGTAGTCTCTTCTGAAAAACAAAATAAGCCCATTGTGGAAGGCAAGATACATTCCTGAGTCTACTGAGGTATTACTTATTATTCATTTATTTATGTATGTATTTGAAAGCCAGAGTTACACACAGAGAGAGAAGGAGAGGCAGCAACACTGGAGCTGAGCCAATCCGAAGCCAGGAGCCAGGAGCTTCTTCTGGGTCTCCCATACGGGTGCAGAGGCCCAAGAACTTGGGCCATCTTCTACTGTTTTCCCAGGCCATAGCAGAGAACTAGATTGGAAGTGGAGCAACTGGGACTTGAACTGGTGCCCATATGTGTTGTCAGTACTGTGGGCAGCAGCTTTACCGCTATGCCACAGCAGTGGCCCCTTATTCATTTATTTATTTGAGAGAGATCAAGAGAGCTCCCATTCACTGGCTGATTCCTCAGATGCCTGAAATTGCCTGGGGATTGGCCTTGCCAAAACTGGAGCTGGGAACTCAATCCAAGTCTCTCACATGGGTGACAGGAACCCAGTCATTTAAGCCATTACCTGTTATATCCCAAGGTCTGCATTGACAGGAACCAGAGTTGGGTACCAAACTTCTGATATGGAACATGGGCATCTTAAATGATATCGTAACCATCAGGCTAAATACCTGTCCCATGAAGTATTTTTGTGCATTAACAATTGGCAAATGTTTGCTCATTTGAAGTGTGTTTCAAATAAATAATTGAGTGAGGAGGTCAAAGGTAGGCCTACCTGCTTCACATATAAAGTTTGATCTCTGCCTTTGAGAAATGTGGTTACCTCATACAAATCAACAAATGAAAGCATTAACATATAGAAAATGAACAAAGGACATAAAGTTATGATCACCAAAGCAAGATGATTTGCATGAAAAAAAATTAACTTGTTATTAAAGAAATATTGACAGTAAAAATTTTTAAACCTTTCCAAGGTAATAATATATTATTGAGTAGTGAGATAAAGATCCTTAATCATGTTTATGGGAATCTCAATTTGTACAACTTTTCTAGAAAATAATTTGTCAGAATCCATCGACAAAAAATATGTTCTTTTCCCATTTCCTAGGAATCTCATAAGGAAATGGAGATGGAATCAAAGACTGTGTTCACAGTGTAGTTTTGTAGTTGTAAAAAATTGGAAATAATATCCAGTGGTGTTAGGAATTATAACACATGTATCATGATAGACTACTTTTTCACCCTTTTAAAAAGAGGGTACTTAGTGACATGGGCATTTAATGACAGGGAAATGGCCACCATTTTCTGTTAAACATGTAGAATGGTAACTGGGAAAATGAAAATTACAACCCCAATGAGGTACTTCTACACAACCTCTCAGAATGGCAAAAAAAAAAAAAAAAAAAAAAAAAAAGGAAAAGAAAAGAAAAAGAAAAATATGCAAAGCAAGGAGAAATCTCAAGCTTGTTGGTAGGAATGCAAATAGTACAGCCATTTTGGAAGATAGTTTATTATAATAAAATTTAAAATGATCTTATATGCCCTAGAAATCCCACTCCTAGACTCCTAGATAGAAATTTACCAGTAAAATTTGAGACCTCCAATAGCTTCTCATCTTTGCCAGCAGTTGGTATTATCAGGTCTTTTTTTTTATTATTATTATTCTTTTAAATCTTAGCCATCATATGATATATGGAGTAATACCTCATTGTGGTTTTAATTTGAATGTACCCAAAGGCTACTGTATACTTCTTCCCTAATGAAATAAACCGTATTAGCCTTTCTGTAGATATTTATAGCAGTTATATTTGTGATCACCCAATTGAGGAAAAATACAGAAGTCAACTGGAAAAATGAATTCTTTCAATTAAATTTTTTTATTTTTAAAAATTAATTTATAATTCATACAGTAGGAGAACAAACTGCTGCGGAAAATCATGCAAAACATTCAAGAGAAATATTTACTAAGATCAATCTGTGGAATGTTTGCACAGAGCTATTAATCTTATCCAGCAGGTCAGTTTGACTTGGGTGATAAGCAGGTACTGTCTGTCTCAGTCATCTGGAAGAATCTTGAGCAACCCTTTGTTCTTTATATATATATATATATATAAATATATATATTTATATATATATATTCATTCCTTGTTTAATCCCAGAAGTGTCTTTCTTAAAATTAATCAGTAGCCTTCAGCATACCCTGTCTGAAGATATTTGTAAACAATCATGTTTTCTTTCTTTCTTTCTGTCTGTCTGAAAGGGTTTATTGGTGGGGAAACCCAACAGATGGGAGGGAAGGGACAAAGAAGGAAAAGAGAGCATAAGAGAGAGAGGAAGAGAGATCAAGAGACAGAGAGAGACAATCATGCTTCTATAAACAGTAATCTCCAACCTGTGAGAAAGTTACCTCTGCTTGACCTAAAACCTAGTTTTTCTGACTAGGCCAATGCATGCTCACTCTGTAATTATAAATGAAAATTTGCATAAATTCTCACTAGAACTTGACAACTTGGGAATACTGCCCAATATTCATTAAAATTTGTTGGGGTTTGTCTCATAGGCTTACATCACTCATTCTTCCCTGAATAAATCTTATATTAACCTTTCTACAGAGTTTATTTCTGTCAAAAACTTAATAAAGGAACTTCCTTTTAGTTCAGAAAAGCATAAATGTGTGAGGAAAGGGAATATAACTATATACTAAGTTATTCTAAGAACATAAAACTAAGCTGTAAAATATTACATTATGAAAACACTAAAAAAGTGGGATTTACCCCTTTTTGCAGGGATTGTTCAACATATAAAAATCAACAAGCATGAACATCTCGTTAACAAATTGGAGAATCAAAACCATATGATTATCTGAATAGATGCAGAGAAAGCATTTGATAGAATACAACATGCTTTCATGATAAAAACCTTAAGCAAATGGGATATAGAAAGAACTAAGACAGTCAAGACAATATATGACAAATGCCCAGGCAGTGTCATACTGAATGGGGAAAAGATGGAAGCATTTCTACTAAGATAAGGAACCAGACCACTGTCACCATTGCTATTCAGTATGGTTCTGGAAGTTACAGCCAGAGTCTTTAGGCAAGAAAGAGAAAGAGAAATCAAAAGGATACAAATTGGAAAGGAGGAAGTCAAACTATCCCTGTTTTCAGATCACATGATCCTGTACATAGGGGAACCAAAATACTCCACTGAGACTATTGGAACTCATAAGATAGTTGGTAAAGTTGTAGGATATAAAATCAACACACAAAAATCAGTAGCCTTTGGATAGACAAACAATGCCATGTCCGTTCTAAAAATCAGTTCAATTCACAATAGCTACCAAAAATTTAAATACTTTGGGATAAATTTAACCAAGGGTATGAAATATCTCTATAATGAAAATTACAAAGTGTTAAGGAAAGAAGTAGAAGAAACACACACACACAAATGGAAAAATCTTCTATGTTTCTGGATCGGAAGAATTAACATAATTAAAATGTTCATGCTACCCAAAGTAACTTACAGATTCATTGTGATTTCGGTCAAAATGCTAAGGACATTCTTCTCAGATCTAGAAACTAACAACCTTAAAATTCATATAGAAACACAAGAGATCCTGAAAAGCTAAAATAATCTTAAACCATAAAAATAAAGCCAGGGGCACCACTATAGCAGATTTCAAGACATATTACAGGGCAGTTATAATCAAAATGGCCTGGTACTGGCACAAAAATAGACACATGGGCCAATGGAACAGATTAGAAATCCTGGAAATTAAACCACACATCTACAGCCAACTAATCTTTGACAAATGAACTAAAATCACTCCCTGGAGAAAGTACAGTCTCTTCAACAAATGGTATTGGTAGAATGGAACTTGACATGCACAAGTATGAAGCGACACCCCTACCTTATACCCTACACAAAAAATGAGGATCTAAACCTAGGTCCTGAGTCTGTAAAATTGCTAGGGGAAACACTACAAGATATTGGCATAGGCAAAGACTTCTTGGATAAGACATCAGAAGCATAGGCAATAAAAAACAAAAAGAGACAAATGGAATTACATGAAGGTAAGAAGTAACAAACACTCAATAAAATGAAAAGGAAACTGGCAGAATGGCAGAAAATATTTGCTAACTGTATATCTATAAAGGATTAATATCCAGAATATATAAGGAGGTCAAGAAACTCAACAACAAAATGAACAATCCAGTTCAGAAATGGTTTCAGGATGTGAACAGGCATTTTCAAAAGATGAATTACAAATGGCTAATAGACACATGAAAAGATGCTCAGTATCACTAGACATCAAGGAAATGTAACTAAAAATCACAATGAGTTTTTTTTTTTTTTTTTAAAGATTTATTTATTCGAAAGAGACAGAGAGAGGTCTTCTATCTGCTGGTGCACTCCTCAGATGGCTGCATCTGCTGGATCTATGCTGATCTGAAGTCAGGAGCCAGAAACTTCTTCCAGGTCTCTCATGCGGTGCAGGGGCCCAAGGACTTGTGCCATCCTCCAGTGCTTTCCCAGGCCATAGCAGAGAGCTGGATTGGAAGTGGAGTAGCTGGGACTCGAACCGGCACCTTTATGGGATGCTGGCACTGTAGGCAGTGGCTTTACCTGCCATGCCACAGTGCCAGTCCCTGCACAGTGAGGCTTTACCTCACCTCAGAATGGCTGTCATCCAAAAATCAAAAATGCTGGTGATGATGTGGAGAAAAATACAGTGATATTGGGAATGTAAACTAGAATAACCCTTATGAAAGGCAATTTCAAGATTTCCTCAGAAATCTAAAAATTGATCTACCATATACCCAGCCATCCGATTCTTGAGAATTTACCTAAAAGAAATGAAACCAGCATATGTAAGAGGTATGTACCTGCATATTTATAGCAGTTCAATTCACAACAGCTAAGATATGGAATCAACCCAAATGTCCATCAACTGATGACTGGATAAAGAAAATGTGGTATAGGTACACAATGGAAAACTACTTAGCCATAAAACCAAATGGATAGATCTTTAAAAGAGGGGAGAGAGCGGCGCTGTGGCGCAGCGAGTTAATGTCCTGTCCTGAAGCACCGGCATCCCATATGGGCGCCGGTTTGAGACTCAGCTGCTCCACTTCCAATCCAGCTCTCTGCTATGGCCTGGGAAAGCAGTAGAGGGTGGCGCAAATCCTTGGGCCCCTACACCTGTATGGGAGACCCAGAAGATGCTCCTGGCTCCTGGCTTCAGATCTGCACAGCTCTGGCCATTGCCGCCAAATGGGGAGTGAACCATCAGATGGAAGACCTCTCTCTCTCTGCTTCTCCTCTTTCTGTGTAACTCTGACTTTCAAATAAATAAATAAATCTATAAAAAACAAAACAAAAGGATACAGTTGGAGACCATTATGCTTGGTGAAATAAACCAGTCCCAAAAGACAAATATATTTTTTTTGTGACTTGTGGTACCTAGTATATAGAATACAAAAAAACATGTAAGGTATATGAGTGAAACTGACATCTGGAGATTTGACTATTGCTTATAGCCTTGTATATACTCATGAGGAACAGTGGCCTTTCTCCTTACTACATGTTGAATTCTTTATTCAGTGGAGGACTAAGCTTGTGATTTTAAAATAATTTTAAAGTATGTTCTCACAAAAATTAAGAGAAAAAAAATGGAGGAGAGAGGGTGAGAAGTATCGTTATATTAATAAAACAGTATACCAAATCCATGAAATCTGTTCCCTACATATCACTCAATAAATAATGTTTTAAAGATTAATGTGTTTTGGGCTGGCACCGCGGCTCAATAGGCTAATCCTCCGCCTGCGGCGCCGGCACACCGGGTTCTAGTCCCGGTCGGGACGCCGGATTCTGTCTCGGTTACCCCTCTTCCAGGCCAGCTCTGTGCTGTGGCCCAGGAGTGCAGTGGAGGATGGCCCAAGTGCTTGGGCCCTGCACCCCATGGGAGACCAGGAGAAGCACCTGGCTCCTGGCTTTGGATCAGCACGGTGCACTGGCCAGTGCGCCGGCCGCAGCAGCCATTGGAGGTTGAAGCAACGGAAAAAGGAAGACCTTTCTCTCTGTCTCTCTCTCTCACTGTCCACTCTGCCTGTCCAAAAAAAAAGAAAGAAAGAAAAAAAGATTAGTGTGTTTTATTTTGATAAACTTTGCCCAATCATTCTTTTTTTTAAAGATTTATTTATTTGCTATATTTAGTTACACACAGAGAGAGGGACAGGCAGAGAGAGAGAGAGGCAGAGAGAGGTCTTCCATCTGATGGTTCACTCTCCAATGGCCACAACAGCTAGAACTGCGCCAATCTGAAGCCAGGAGCCAGGAGCTTCCTCTAGGTCTTCCCACATGGGTGGAGGGGTCCAAGGACTTTGGCCATCTTCTACTGCTTTCCCAGGCCACAGCAGAGAGCTGGATCAGAAGTGGAGTGGCCAGGACTCCAACCGGCGCCCATATGGGATGCCGGCACTGCAGGTGGCCACTTTACCCCCTATGCCACAGTGCTGGCCCCTCAATAAATACATTTTTAAGAATCACTCAACAATGGGGTTCAGAGAACTTCCCAGTTGATTTACACATCAAAGAACTGGGAGGGTAATCTGCCCATAGGGAAAGTGGAAATGGATGTTCTCTCTACCCATCCTCCTTGCTCTCTGCATTTCTCCTATTGACTGTTTGTGAATTGTACCCTTTATATATATAAAACTGGTGGTGGTAAGTAAAATACATCCCTAAGTTTTGTGAGCTGTAGAATCTCCACTTTGAACCCAGTTGGTGAGAAGTACAAGTTATATTCTTTAACTTGTAACTGGTATCTAAAGCAGGGGCAGTCTTGTGGGGCTGATCCCTTCACTTGTGAGGTCTGTTCCAGCTCAATAAGTATCATACATGAGTTAGAGAATACACAGTTGATGCCCATGGAGTTGTAGAATTGCTTAATGTGAGAACAGCCACACATTCTACTTCAGAAGTATATGAGTGCATAAACAGTCTGTTTTCTCTGTACAGGTGCATCAACGTAAATATGCTCAACTTAAAACAAAAAAAGGGTTTCTGGCTGCAATATACACAAGGCACAACTGCAAAAAAAATATGAATAATGAAGAATTAATAATTTAAAGCAGTCAGTATCAATAACAATAAAGGAAATTACAAAGATATACCAGATCAGTGCATATGTTTTTAAAAGCATCATTCTTCATCTTGATACCAGACAGGGCATAATTTAGGCCACATAGCATTGAGATGAAAAGTATTTATAGTGCCAGGCGCCGTGGCGCACAAGGTTAATCCACAGCCTGCGGCGCCAGCATCCCTTATGGGCTCCAGTTCTAGTCCTGGTTGCTCCTCCTCCAGACTAGCTCTCTGCTATGGCCTGGGAAAGCAGTAGAAGATGGCCCAAGTCCTTGGGCCCCTGCGTCCGCATGGGAGACCCGGAGGAAGCTCCTGGCTCCTGGCTTCGGATTGGCGCAGTTCCGGCCATTGCGGCTATTTGGGGGAGTGAACCAACAGAAGGAAGACCTTTCTCTCTCTCTCTCTCTCTCTGTCTGTAACTCTACCTCTCAAATAAATAAATAAAATCTTAAAAAAAAAAAGTATTTATAACCTAAAGGCTATACTTTGTTGTGGTTTTTAAGAGTTCATCTCTGATTTAGGTAATTTAATATTTTGTCATGCATTGCAAATGAAAACCAGTGTTTTTCTTTTGTAGATTACTGTGTTTTATTTTTTGTTGGTACAGAGGTCATGTATTGAAAATATAATCGTGGCCGGCGCCGTGGCTCAATAGGCTAATCCTCCGCCTGTGGCGCCGGCACACCGGGTTCTAGCCTTGGTCGGGACGCCGGATTCTGTCTCGGTTACCCCTCTTCCAGGCCAGCTCTCTGCTGTGGCCCGGGAGGGCAGTGGAGGATGGCCCAAGTGCTTGGGCCCTGCACCCCATAGGAGACCAGGAGAAGCACCTGGCTCCTGCCTTTGGATCAGCGTGGTGCGCCGGGAACAGTGCGCCGGGCGCAGCAGCCATTGGAGGGTGAACCAATGGCAAAGGAAGACCTTTCTCTCTGTCTCTCTCTCTCACTGTCCACTCTGCCTGTCAAAAAAAAAAATATATATATATATATATAATCGTGTTCTTTTAAGGGAATATAAATAATAAATAGAGACTACAGTTCACAAAAAATATTTTACAAATATTTGACAAAGAACATGTCAAAAGCTTTAATAAAGTCAAAAATTGCAAGAGATATAAGGAGCAATAGCAGTAGGCTGCTCATAGGGAATTTTAACACACCCTTTCAAAATAGTTCAGAGTAAATGGACCAGAAAAAATCACTCATAGAATCCTACAGATTTATGTCAAAATCTAAATCCACCAATAGAGAATATGTGTTTTCACACATATACCTGGATCATTCGAAAAAGTCATTTATATGTTAGATCACAAAGAAAACTTTGAAAAATGGAAACAGTGAAATTATGTCTTCATGCAGTAAATCTAGAAATTATTTTGTAATAAATAAAGGTTGACTTCTGGTTTTAGAAGGAACTGGGAACTCTATAAATCCAAATGCCCCTATACTTATTTCAGAAAAGCCATGCAGATCCATAAGAAGAGCAAATGAAGCCATCACCTTTGCCTTAACAGCATACTGTGAAATTATGGCTTGTAGGTAGGTCTGCATTTAAATTCAGCAGAGCTAGCCGTGGAGCCCAAACAGAATTGGCCAGTGAAATGGGACTATGTTTAGAGGAGTAAAGAACAGGACCTAGGGGGCAGCAGAACTCAGACAATAATTCTCACGAAGATCCACACTGTGACTAGCAGGATACTGAGAAGAAATGTGAGCCCTGTTGGACTAAAGGGACTTGAAAGACCAAAGAAGCAGTTTCTGGAAAATTTCTGGAACCTAGGAAGGGGCACTGAGCCTTCTTCAATGAAAGCTTAGGATGAAAAAAGAAGAGAGAGAGAGATGGTATAAATTAAGGATCACATTAAAATAAGATAGTAGACAAATCACCTGCTCCACCACCAAAAAAAAAAAAAAAATCATTGCTGGGGGTGGGGTGGGGGGAACAAACCCTAGTTAAAATTGGGTACTATTGAACTAAGGAATCCAGAAATTCAACTAAATCCCCTACTCCTATCTTTGCACATCTGTCATGTGGTCTAGGAAAAATCATACTCTCCAAAATGAACAGAAGATGGCAGGCAATATCCATAGAAAGTTACTTAAAGTGAAAAACAAAGTGAGAGTCAAAACATTTCAGCTGATGAAAAATCTCTGCCAAACATTCAATTACAGAGGTAAAGAAAACTATAGCACAAACCTGTGCTTGACTTCAATATTCTTAAAACAAGCATTTGCAGAGGGAAAACGTCTCAATTCCAAATTCTCTTCAACCCCAAAACAAATGGTCCAAAAGAGAAATATGTAATAAGTAAATTTACTGAACTCTGGAAGAAATGAAAGAAAAGAATGAGGCAATAAAAAAAAATCATCTTTTAAAACTATGCTAGAGATTTGACTGAATATAAGGGACACAGAGAAAAGGTTTGAAGACAACCAAGAGACTGAAAATTAAACAGATACGGTGAAAGGAAATATAAAATGATTAATATAGAAAATACATAACATTAGAGTTTCTAAGAAAAAATAGAGCTAATATTTAAAGTTGAGTTAATGAAAGCTCTCTAAAAATAAGAGAAGACTCAAATCCACATTTTAAAAAACCTTTTTGTGTGCTGGGTAAATTGATCCAGAGTATCAGTTCCAAGTCATGTCCTAAAAAAATTGTTGGACTTTGAAGATAATGAAGAAAAATTCCTTTGTGCTTCCAGGCAGAAAGAAGAGGTTAGGTTAGCACAGACTTCTCAAAGGTGACATTCAGAGCAAAACAGCCATGGGATGGCAAATTTAAAGTCTGTGAAGATGTAAGCCAGTGATGATGGTTCACTCCCAGATTTATGACTCACTCCCAGAAAAGAAAATAAATCATACTGTATATAATATATACACACACATATTTGTGTGTATGTATGTAAAGGTATATATTCAAAAATGCAGTAAGCAAAGTCAAAATACAAATGAAGGCCGGTGCCGTGGCTCAATAGGCTAATCCTCCGCCTGTGGCGCCTGCACTCCGGGTTCTAGTCCTGGTTGGGACTAGATTGAATACAGTGAAAATGAAATTCAGAGTAATACAGAAAGAACTAATGAGATGGAGTGTGTGTTATATGACAGGCATTGTGCTGACACTGAATGTGTGCTTTATTATTTTGATCTTGCTGTTACAAGTTGAGAATTGTGATATTATTTTCCTGATGTGTTAGAGAGGTTCAGTAATTTGCTTCAGTTTAGCCAGCTACTAAGTAGGAGATTGAGATTGAAACTCAGTCTATAGAACTCCAAAACGTATACTTTTTCTGCTTCATTATTGCAGATGTACATCAAATATTGAGCAGAAAGATCATCAGAAACTAGGTCTGCTACTCATACCTGTAGTTGCTGCTGAGAAAATGAAGGTGGAGCGTCAATATCAGTGGTGTATACGTTCTTCATGCACATACAAAAGGAGAGAAGGGTAAGTTTTCCCTTATTTCTGGTGAAAAAATATAAACATACATCCCTATATTCATATTGATGTTAGAGGTAAATTTTACAAAAGTTGTCATTGATACTGAAGTTATTAAAAAGTGGAAACCAAAAGTATGGTGAAGCAGAAATTAAAAAAAAAAAAGAAACCTCGCAGGCATGGGTTTTCATTAGGCTGTTAATAGCAGGAAATCCTTCACCTCTTCCCTTTGTGATAAGTTAAAAGTGCTCTTTCACATTTGGTGCTGTAAAACAATAAAATGATGAAAGAGCTAAAATTTTACCAAGCATCTAATAGGAAGAGAGCATCCTTAAGTTAGGAGGGGCTTTGCATAGCCTATTTATTTATTTATTTATTTGAAAGGCAGAGTTACAGAGGGGGAGGGGGGGAGACAGAGAGAGAGAGAGAGATCCTCCATCTGCTACTTCACTCTCCAAATGGCCACAGCAGCTGCAGCTGGGCCAAGCCTTGGCCAGGAAACAGGAACTTTATCTGGGTTTCCCATGTGGGCACTGGGGCCCAAGCCCTTGAACCATCTTCTGCTGCTTTCCAAGGTGCATTAGCTGGGACCTGGGTAGGAAGTTCCCTGGATACTGGTGTAGCAGGTAGCAGCTTAACCTACTGTGCCGCAACCCTAACCCCTAAATACTACTTTTTATAGGAAACCACTTGAAGTAATTGGAATAGGGGCATTTTCCTGTTTTTGTTTTTGTTTTTGTTTTTGTTTTTGTTTTTTGACAGGCAGAGTTAGTGAGAGAGAGAGAGAGACAGAGAGAAAGGTCTTCCTTCCATTGGTTCACCCCCCAAATGGTCATTATCGCCAGCACGCTGCACCAATCTGGAACCAGAAGCCAGGTGCTTCCTCCTGGTCTCCCATGTAGGTGCAGGGCCCAAGGATTGGGCCATCCTCCACTGCCTTCCCGGGCCACAGCAGAGAGCTGGGCTGGAAGAGGAGCAACCAGGACAGAACTGGCGCCCTAACTGGGACTAGAACCTGGAGTGCCAGCACCGCAGGCGGAAGATTAGCCTAGTAAGCTGCGGTCCGGCCATTTTCTTGTTTTTTTTTTTGTTGTTGTTGTTTTTTTTTTTTTTCCTGTGTTTTCATTTATATGAAAGGCAGAGAAAGACAGACAGACATAGACACAAAGGTATTCTTCTGTTGGCTCCCTCCCCAGACATCTGTAATAGCCATGACTGGGCCAGGCCAAAGCCTATAGAACTCTATCCAAGTCTTCCATGTGTGGGTGGCAAGAACCCAGGAATCTGAGCCATCACTACTGCCTCCCAGGGTGTGCATTAGCAGGGATCTCTGTGGTTAGCTCAAGTAATGTGTTAATCTCTGTGCCAAATGCCTTCCCTATATTTTCCTCTTCAGATTTATCTTTATTTCATTATGATGGAAATTTAATTTGTGACTCTATATACCTAATAGCATTAAGAAAATATGTTATATTTTCTATAAAGATTTTGAAAATTAATTTTGAAGTGTCTTTTTGTCAGAAGCTGTGTTGATCAGTGACTGGTGAAGGCTGAAAAAGTTGAAACAAATTAGCAGATGATATACCACTTCCAAGGTAAGATAATAAGATAGCTTATGATCAGATTACAAATCCTCTTAACAGATTTATAGACTACATTGAACACACCAGAATAAATATAATATCCTGATGTAAGTTTTAGAAAGCAATTGCGGAAATAATAAATAATTTCTGTTTTCAGCTGTATGATAGACGAGATCTTGAATCCCTCCTTCCACCAAACATGTAAAATACTAGATTCAGTATAAAAAATTCTTTAAAATGAATATATTAAGATGTAAGAAAATCATGAAAACTCTTTGGGACTAGAAATAAAACAGTATATCCTGTAGGTAAACAGGTGCTGATATAACTGTATACTTTGGGGACACTCCTGGATTTCTGTTGGCACAGGAGCTATATACATGGACAAGGATGGAGTCTGGAAATAGACACCCTTGGACTCCATGAAAGTAAAAGGAAGTCTGATCAGAAGCCATCTTACAAGAAGCATTCAGTGCTGGATAAAGTTAAAATCTTCCCTAATAATTCCTGGTTACCAGCTCATAGTCACTTGAATTTGGGACCTACATTTATACTATTTTCATGAATCTAGAAATTCTACAGTAGAAGATTTTTTTATTTTTAAAATTTATTTATTTGAGAGGGACTGAGAGAGAGCGCTCCCATCTGAAGGCTTATACCTCAGATGCCTGCAGTGACTGGAATCAGGCCAGTACTGGAGCCAGGAGCTTGGAACCAATCCAGCTCTCCCATGTGGGTGTCAAAGACTCAACCACTCAAGCCAACACCACAGACTCCCAGGGTCTGCATTAGCAGGAAGCTGGAGTCAGAAACTAGAGCAGGAAATTGAACCCAGGTACTCCGAGACACAGGCATTCTATTGGGTGTTTTAACTACTAGGCCAGTACCTGTCCTAAGTTTTTTTTTTTTTTTTTTTAAGATTTATTTTCTTTATTTGAAAGAGTTTCAGAGAGAGGTAGAGAGACAGAGAGAAGGTCTTCCATCCACTGGTTCGCTCCCCAATTGGTCGCAATGGCCGGAGTTCTGCCCATCCAAAGCCAGGAGCCAGGAGCTTCTTCTGGGTCTCCTACGTGAGTGCAGAGGCCCAAGGACTTGGGCCATTTTTTTTTTTTTTTTTTTTTTTACCGGCAGAGTGGACAGTGAGAAAGAGAGAGACAGAAAGAAAGGTCTTCCTTTGCCATTGGTTCACCCTCCAATGGCCGCCACGGCCGGCACGCTGTGGCCGGTGCACCGCGCTGATCCAATGGCAGAAGCCAGGTGCTTCTCCTGGTCTCCCATGCGGGTGCAGGGCCCAAGCACTTGGGCCATCCTCCACTGCACTCCCTGGCCACAAACGGGACAGAATCCGGCGCCCTGACCGGGACTAGAACGCCGGCGTTGGGCCATCCTCTACCGCTATACTAGGCCATAGCAGAGAGCTGGATTGGAAGTGGAGCAGCCAGGACTAGAACCGGCGCCAATATGGGATGCCAGCGCTTCAGACCAGGGCTTTAACCCGCTGTGTCATAGCTCTGGACTCTGTCCTAATTTTTTTTTACTGACACATGCAAATTGTATATGTGATACATGTGTGAATTATATAATCATAATATGCAGTCAGGGTAAACATATCCATACCCTCAATCTTTAGCTTTTCTTCATGGTGAAACCATTCAAAATTCTTCTAGTTGCTTTTCTTATAAGAGAAATATTCAACACATTATTATTATCTACAGTCACCCTGTTATGTGTAAGAGCACCAGAATGTCTTACTCCTAGGGCACTGGTGTTGTAGCACAGTGGGTTAAACCACAGCTTTTGATGCCTGGCATTCGTATTAGGGTGCTGGTTTGAGTCATTTTGGGAGTGGAACTAGTAGATGGAGGATCTCTCTCTCTCTCTCTTTTTCTTTCTGAGTCACTCTGCCTTTCAAAGAACCACATAAAACTTTTAAAAATAATTAAATAAATAAAGTAACAACAACACCAAAACCCAAACCAACAACAGCTTAAACATCTACATATAGAGAAATGGTTAAACAAACTGTGGTACAACAATATTAAGGAACACCACCCAGCTCTTTAAAGAGAAAGAAGTAGTAGTGGTGGATATTAGGCCTTGCAGTTAAGACTGGTTAAGATGTCAAGTGTCCCATGTTGGCATACCTCCTAACTCCAGCTTCCTGCTAATGCAAACCTTGAGGCAGTGGTGGTGGCTGAAGGTGATAGGTTCCTTTCACCCACATGGAGGAACTGAATTGAGTTCTAGGCTCTTGACTTCAGCCTGGCTCAGTCTTAGCTGTTGTGGTCATTTGAGTAATGAACCATCAGGTTGGAGATCCTTGTCTGTCTGTTTTTTTGCCTCTCAAATTAAAAGAAAAAGAAAGGAATGAAATACCTCTACCAAATATGGCATGTAAAACAATCTAGAATCTGATATAAAGAAGTGAAAATAAGTTATACAGTAGAATGATCCTCATTAAAAATTGTCTCTGTGTTTTCAAACGTATGTCTGCATATGCCTAGGAAAAATATATGTAAGAATAGCTCTAAACTTTTAGCAGTTAAGAACTGCTAACTTTGGGGAATGCAATTAGAAAAGAGGAAGACAAAGAATTTTCTAACAACACAGAAGCATATAACATAAAAAGTTAGGTTTATAAAATGTTTTTATTATTTTTTATTTATTTGAGGGAGAGTTTCAATCTGTCGGTTTGTTCTCCAAATGTCAGCAAGGGACAGAATTGAGAGTGGAACCAGTTCTCCTATGTGGGTGGTAGAAACCCAGTTACTTGAGCCATCACCACTGCCTCCCAGGGTCTGTGTTGGCTGGAAACTGGATTCAGGAAAATCAGGAATCAGAGCCAAGAAGCAAACCTAGGTGCTCTCAGGTAGACTAAAGGCCTGCTCCCCTATGCTAGGCTATTTTTTTAATGAGAATTGGTTTTGAGATTAAAATGGAAAAATACATATTTTTAGAATAAGTAGCTAGAAATGTACACTGGTTTGTATTTGTAAAACAAGATGCCATTCTGTGTTTGTATTTATTAAAAATACTTTTCTGTAATTAATAGTTACTAAATGATTGTAATCATCTTTCCTACTCTAGAGCATGTTTTATAAGTTGTCAGAGTTGTGGTGAAATATATTTTATAAAGATAATGAAGTCCATTATAATCACTGAACTAATTCCATAGAAATTTTTCCATTCAATAAAGTACCTGAATGTTTTATTACAAATGCTATGTGTTTGTTTGCCATAAATGGCTTTGTTTAATCTGAAAATTAAATATAGTCTAAAGTACTTCCATTATTAACAAGTTTCATAACCACATAGAATGAGCTACTTAGAGACCAGTTTCCCTTGACATTTTAAGCTGGGTTATTTATAACTCAGGTTTTCTGTCCCTTCACTCAGCCTACTTCTTTCTTTGTCCTTTCTATGTTCTTTTCAGATCTCATTCTTTCTTCTTGCTTCCAGAGCACCAGCTCACAAATTATACTTGCAAAGGTTTATAACAGTTGTAATAGGATTTCCCAACAAAAAAATTTTGTGAAGTTCTGATTTCAGTAATTTGTACACAAGTGAAAGTTTGTAAAAGCTTGGAAAATTGGAGTATGACACACCTTATAAAAAGAGAATGTGCGTCAGTCCTCAACAGGGTGGGAATTGTTCCTTTATTAAGAAGTATCTTGTGTTCCTAACTGATTCAGCAAGAACTTTCCATAAAAGTATTAACTGCAGAGAAAACAAAACATAGATCCAGCAAAGAAGGGTAGGGAAATATGAGAATTATTATCATTCCCCTGTGGTTATAGCATTTTGTTGATTATGATGCTACTTACATGAGAAAACTTCTAAAAGTTCATGGAAAATGGAATTAAAAGGTAAGTTTCTTTTGGTGCAAAAAGAATTGAAATCCAAGTATATGAGAAGTCTTCAAAAAATTTGTGGAAATGTATTATAAATAACGAATTTCAAAATTTTATTATACCAAAATAAGCTTGTCATTCAATTATATTTTTTCACAGATTTTTTTTGAAGTTCCTTCATATGTTATATCTCAACATTTCATGACCGGTTTCTTACCATGTTTCTTACCTTGTTCCTTAAATTGGGAAGTTGGTAGAAAACCATAACATGTATTTCACTTAGTTTTGTGATATATGATATGGAATTGTAACTGTTAAATTTAGGACTTACATAGTTTTCTGTTTGTCTCTTTTTCTCTCTTTACACAGTTGGTTTGTTTTATTTGAGAGAGTTACAGAGAGAGTAGTCTTCCATCAGCTAGTTCATTCCCCAAATGGTCACAACATCTTGGGCCAGTCTGATCTGAAGCCAGGAGCCTGGAACTTCATCTCCCACATGTGTAACAGGAACCCAAGTGCTTTGGCCATCTTCCACTGCTTTCCCAGGCATATTACCAGCGAGTTGTATTGGAAGTGGAGCAGCAGCAACTCCAGCCGGCACCCATATGGGGTACTGGTGTAGCCCCTGGCAGCTTAACCTGCTATACCGCAATGCTGGCCCCTGGATAGTCTCTTGAATTACACTTTCTTTCTTCTCATTTCAAAAAAATATGTATTAACTCATGTAGGAGATTAGCCTTTCCACTTATTATGCCTTCCATGGGGGCTCAAGAATCATGCCCCCTTGATTAATTATCCCCTTCTGATCTTGTATCTTCATCATATCTGTCCCACTCAATCTACCAAGTTCAAAGTAAAAAAAAAAAAAAAAAAAAAGAGGCAAACAGAAACCCCTTTTATTAACCCTTCTGGCTGTCCTTCCATTTCTTATCCAGCATTTGGAAACGATAATACATGCTAGTATACCCTTATGCCTCCACTACTTCATCCTGAACAATTTATAATTTTGCTCTGATCTATTTGTTGTGTTGGGTGCTAGTGATCCATGCTCTCTCATAGGATGCTCTAGGCATAACATGGCAGGTTAGCAGGCTAACAGGATCAAAGCCACTATTACTACTTTCCCTGAAGGACTGGCTTGGAGTCTTTGGCATACTTAATATTTTGTACTTTATAGTATGTTTTGGTGGTTGCAACCTGGCTTTGGCCTATCAGCCTAACTCCTTAGGAAGGAATATAAGTTCTTGAAAGATCCCTTTCCTTATCAAGAGTGGTTTTCCAAATCCTCTTTTCCTCTAATGCATTTGCTTCAGAAGACTTGAAAGTGAGCCATAGAACTAAGATTGCAGGTTTTGGTAGGAAGCCCTTTACCCCTCTATAGCAGTCGGTATTCCTGAAGACTTCTTGAAGGCCGATCTTCCAGGTCATGGTGTCAGTAGACTTTCCTATTTCTTCTCTGCCCTCCAACCACTGTTTCTTTAGTCCCTATGTTTTGGACCACACCCTGCTTTTGGGCTCTGGTTCCCCACTGCTGGAATGGGCAACCCCAGGATAGATGGCTCCTGCTCTGTTTTCTCTCCAAGATCTAGTTCTGTATGTTAAACTGCCTGTGGGTATCCATATCCAGAAGTCTTGCTGGCACCTCATACTTGTTATCAAACAACTGGTTTTTTATAAAATTTTTTTTCCTGTGGTCCTTATTTATTTTAAAGATGTCACCCATCTGCCGTTTTACACAGGCGTGGAAACTCATTGTCATCATGACTGTTGTCTCAATTACCAGCCACAGTTATTCAGTTGCCAAATCTATTCTCTCTGGTATCCGTAACCTTTTCATTCCCACTGCCTAGTGACCCCGTCTTCCTCGTCTACTACAACTGCCTTTATTTTCATCACCTACTGTTTGTCTGCCTCATTGATTCTGCATAATAAATCCATATTCAGTGGGCGCCGGGTTCTAGTCCTGGTTGCTTCTCTTCCAGGCCAGCTCTCTATTGTGGCCTGGGAAGGCAGTGGAGTATGGCCCAAGTGCTTGGGCCCCTGCACCTGCATGGGAGACCAGGAGGAAGCTCCTGGCTCCTGGCTTTGGATTGGCGCAGTGCCGGCCATGGCAGCCATTTGGGGAGTGAACCAATGGAAGGAAGACCTTTCTCTCTGTCTCTCTCACTGTGTAACTCTGTCAAATTAAAAAAAAAAAAAAGATAAATACAGTAAGATGAGACCTCCTCATCACTTAAAAAATAAATAAATAAATCCATATTCAGGAAAGTTCTGATCATGTCAAAACTCCCTTTTGCCAACAAGTTAGTTAACTCATTAGCCTAATATTAAGACTCTCTATAATCTGATCCCAATTTGTTTTTCCATTTTTTTTACTACTATCACTCATATAGCTTTCATTTCTGGCAAATGAAATCATTATTTATTTACATTTGGTATTTTCCAACTGTCTTTGTTTCTACCTCCATGTAACCAAACCATACTCATCTTTCAGAACTGAGTTCTAATGCTACCTTCTCTTTGAAACTCTCTTGAGTCCTCAAGAAAGAAACATTTTTTTTTTTTTGGTTCTTTAGAATCTTTGTAGTGTTTCATTGGTCTTCCATTTGTAATTATTTTGTGCCTTGCTCTTACTTATTTTGATACATGTCATGTTAGAATATAAATTCTTTATTCTACTGTGTATTCTCAAAGAGCAGATTTTTGGCAGATGGCTGGATGATTGCATGAATGAATCCTATACACTGGGGTGGTAAGAAAGTTTTAACACGTTTCCACTGTACAGCATTGAGGGCCACTGGGTTTTATTGTATGGTCTGTGCACTGCCCAGTAGCTCCATGCTAATGTGCCTGGGAAAAGCAGCAGAGGATGGCCCAAGTGCTTGGGCCCCTGCACCCATGTAGGAGGCCTGGTTGAAGCTCTTGGCTTCTGGCTTCTGCCTGGCCCAGCCCTGACTGTTGCAGCCATTTGGGATCTTCCAGCAGATGAAAGGTCTCTCCCTCTCTCTCTCTATCTGCCTCTACCTCTTTCTGTATCTCTGCCTTTCAAATAAATCAATCAATCTTTTTTTAAAAGTTCATGGAAAATGGACTTAAACAGTGTTTATTTTGATGCAAAAAAATTAAATCCATGTATATAAGGGTTCTTCACAAATTTCATGAAAAATAAATATTTTGAAAAAACTAAATGAATTTCAATTTTTACACCAGAATAAACTTATCTTTTAATTTCCCTTATCTTTAATTCATGGACAAGTGGAATTTAAAGACCATATATATAAGTGATAAATCATTTTTCCCACCACTTTTCTGTATCCAACTAACTGTGGAGTAATTGCTTATTCAGTGTGCCATAATGCCACTTTTATCTAAGACTCATGAGTTTACAATTTGTATTAAATTTGGAAATTTTTCACTCATTATTTTTTTAAACAGTATTTTCTGTTTCTCTTCATCTTTCCTTTCCTTTTGAGATTCAAATTTTATTCATACAAGTAGTACATGTAGTACATGTAAGGGTATGCAAAAAGTTTATAGAAAAGTGAGATTAGGTAAGGTTATTTTGATACAAACAAATTGGAAATCCACGCATACAAGGAGCATTCAGAAAGTTCATGGAAAATTAGTACTATGAACAAATTTACTTTTTCATTTCATTTTGGAGGTGCAGGTGTTTGGCACAGTGGTTAAGATGCTATTTAGGACACCCACAATCCATATCACAGTGTGTGGTTTGAGTCCCAGCTCTGCTTCTGATTCAGCTTCCTGCTAATGCAAAGCCTGGGAGGCAGCAGATGGATGCCTTCTTACATGGCTGCTACCAACATGGCAGACCTAGCTTGAGTTTCTAACTGCTAGCTTCAGGCTGGTGCAGCTCTGGCTCTTGCTGGCATTTTGGGAGTGATGGATGGATGAGTGGAACATCTCTGTGTCTGTCTCTCTGCCTTTCAAATAAAATGCAAGTAATTTTATTTCGCTATGAACCTTTTCAAGTACTATGGCTATTAATGTTTCCCCACAGTTCTTAGATGCTCTGTTCACCTTTACTTTTTTATCTTTCTTTCCCCTCTGGTTTTTTTTTTTTTTTTAAGATTTATTTGTTTGAAAGTCAGAGTTACACAGAGAGAGGAGAGGCAGAGAGAGAGAGAGAGGTCTTCCATCTGCTGGTTCTCTCCCCAGTTGGCCGCATTGGCCAGAGCTGCACTGATCCAAAGCCTGGAGCCAGGAACTTCTTCTGGGTCTCCCACATGGGTGTAGGGGCTCAAGGACTTGGGCCATCTTTTACTGCTTTCCCAGGCCATAGCAGAGAGCTAGATCAGAAGAGGAGCAGCCGGGACATGAACCGGCGCCCATATGGGATGCCAGCGCTTCAGGCCAGGGCGTTAACCTGCTGTGCCGAAGGGCTGGCCCATCCCCTCTGTGTTTATTCTGGTAACGTCTGTTGCTGTGTCTTCAGTTTATTCACCATATCTTCTGTCAGTGCCGTCTGCTGTTCATCCTATTTGGTGTAATTTTCATTTCAGAAATGACAGTTTTAATTTTTAGAAATTTGTTTTGGATCTTTTTAATATCTCTCCTGAACATTCTTTCTTGTACTATGTTGAGCCTGTGAAGTGTATTCCTAACAGTTGTTTTAATGTGCTTGGGTAGCAATTCTGTTATTTTTGTCTATCTGAGTCTGCTACTGTTAACTGATTTTTCACCCTATAATGTATTGTATTTTTCTGCTTCTTTGCATAGCCTGGTAATTTTTGCCCGAATGCCAAACATTGTGAATCTGTGTTGCTGTGTGCTAGATTTTTAAAGGTCCGTAAATATTTTTGAATTCTACTCTAGGATGCAGTTATTTGGGGTGGGGTGGGGGAATCTGTCCTTTCAAGGCCTGATAGGGAACACCGGTGCAACCTTTCTTCAAGGGCGAGTGTGCTGCCACCACTAAGGCAATGTCCGTCCGAGTACTCAACCCGATTGCCTATATATTTTGAGATTTCTTTACTCTTGCTGTCAAACGTGAGCTGCTCCTTGTCCTCTGTAAGTACTGGGGATGTTTTCTGCCTGTTCTTTTCCAGGGGTTCTTTGATTGACATCAGAGAGTCTTCTCGCAGACCTGTGCTGATCACTCTGCTGAAGGCTTGATGGGAGCCCTCTGCAGCTCTCCTGGGATCTCTCTGTGGCTCTGACTCCCTGGTGCTCACTCTGTGAATGCAAGTCCCATTGGTGCTCCTGAATTCTCTCTCAACTCTGCCTCTTCAACTCAGGCAGGCTGCTGAGCGCCCCCTCCCTGCTCTGCAGCCTGCAGCAGTTGTTAAAGCTTTTTTTGTTTGTTTCTTTTCTCTCAGGGATTACTGAACTGAACTGCCTTGTGTCCAGTGTTTGAAAAACCATTGTTTTACAAATTTTGCTCAGTTTTTTAGTTATTTAAATGCAAGAGTAAATATAACCCATTACTTCCTTTACTCCCTTGTATCCCGAAGCACAAATGCCCCTGTAATTGTGTTTTTAATTACTCTCTGTCCAAATAATTTTTGAAAATGTTCTTTATTGTTTAATTTTCAAATATTAATAGAATTCTTTTTTTAAAAGATTTAATGATTTATTTGAAAGGCAGAGCTACAGAGAGAGAGGGGCAGAGGAAGAGAAGGGGGGAGAGAGAGAGAGATCTTCCATGTGCTGGTTCACCCCCCAGATGGCTGCTAGGACCATGGCTGAGCCAGGCCAAAGCCAGAAGCCAAGAGCTTCCCAAGCACTTGGGCCATCTTTGACTGCTTTTTCCCAGGCATATTAGCAGGGAGATGGATCAGAAGTGGAGCAGCCGGGACTCGAACCTGTGACCATAATGGGATGCTGGCACCATAGGCAACTTAACCATAGCTTAACCCACATCACCAGCCCCTGGAGTTTTTAAAAGAACATTTGTGAGGTCAGCATTGCAGTACAGTGAGTGAAGCCTCCACCTGCAATTCTGGCATCCCATATGGGGGTAGGTTGGAGTCCCTGCTGCTCTACATCTGATCTGTCTCCCTGCTAATGTGCCTGAGAAAAAGCAACAAAAGATAGCCCAAATGCTTGGAGAGCTCCTGGCTCCTGGCTTTGGCCTAGCTTGGTCCTGGTCATAGCAGCCATCCGAGGGGTGAACCAGCACGTGGAAGATCTCTCTTTCTTTGTCTCTCTCCCCTTCTCAGTCTCTGCCTCTCTCTGTATAACTCTGCCTTTCAAATAAATCAGTAAATCTTTAAAAAAAGAAAAGAACTTTTGTTTATTGAAAAATTTAAAAATAGCTTCTAGTTTTATTATGCTGTGGTCAGAGGATACAGCTTGTACAATTTCTCCTTTTGAAATAATAAATAGATTTCCTTTATGACCTGATAAAGTCACATTTTATGGTTTCTTTGTGTGCATGTTATAAAGTGGTGTTTAGTGGGAATCATATATACAAATACTATGTAGTCAGTCTTGTCAGTTACAGATTTTAAATTCTTTGACTTTACTCTTTGCCTTTGAATTCAATGTAGAGTCATATAAAATCTCCCAATTTTATTTTTTATTTGTATTTATATTACTTGGATGAGGGGTGGTGCAGGCAGAGATATCTCCCATCTGCTGGATTCTAACCCAGATGTCCACAGCAACCTGGCTGGACCAGGCTGAAACCAGGAACTGAGAATTCAATCCTTTATCTTCCAATTTTAAAGTGACATTAAAAATTAACCTTATCATTATTCTTTTATTATTATTATTATTTGACAGGTAGAGTTATAGACAGTGAGAGAGAGAGAGAGAGAGACAGAGAGAAAGGTCTTCCTTCCGTTGGTTCACTCCCCAAATGGCCGCTACGGCCGGTGTTGTGCCAATCCAAAGCCAGGAGCCAAGTGCTTCCTCCTGGTCTCCCATGCAGGTCTGGGGCCCAAGCACTTGGGCCATCCTCCACTGCTCCCTTGGGCCACAGCAGAGAGCTGGACTGGTAGAGGAACAACCAGGACTAGAACCCTACACCCATATGGGATGCCGGCACCGCAGGCGGAGGATTAACCAAGTGAGCCATGGTGCTGGCCCTTACCTTATCATTATTCTAAGAACTACTTTCACAAATTCTGAATTTGTTCAATTTTACTAGAACTCTTTGAAAGCAATACAGGATATGAGGCACTTAATAATCCTTAGTGATTTGGGATAATTTCCACTTAACATTCAAAATAAAAAATAGAACTCCAGAAATTTTATAAAACTGCTGATTGAATGAATAATTAGCAGACTCATCTGTAGTCTTCTTTGATGACTGTTTCTTAGGTGTTAAGAAGCAACCAAATAGGCCGGCGCCATGGCTCAATAGGCTAATCCTCCACCTTGCGGCGCCGGCACACCAGGTTCTAGTCCTGGTTGGGGCGCCAGATTCTTTCCCGGTTGCCCCTCTTCCAGGCCAGCTCTCTGCTATGGTCCGGGAGTGCAGTGGAGGATGGCCCAAGTGCTTGGGCCCTGCACCCCATGGGAGACCAGGATAAGTACCTGGCTCTTGCCTTCGGATCAGCGCAATGCGCCGGCCACAGCGGCCATTGGAGGATGAACCAACGACAAAAGGAAGACCTTTCTCTCTGTCTCTCTCTCTCTGTCCACTCTGCCTGTCAAAAAGAAAAAAAAAAGAAGCAACCAAATTATCATATAATATATTTAACTTTTAAAAGTCTACTTTAAATGAACCAGAGTCAGAAATATGTAAGGGCCAGTGGTGTGGCATAGCAGGTAAAGCTACTGCCTGTGACACCCGTATCCCATATGTGTTCTGATTTGAGTCCTGGCTGCTCCACTTCCAATACAGCTTCCTGCTGATGGCTTGGGAAAGCAGCAGAAGAGGGCCCAAGTGTTTAGGACCCTGCACCAAGGAAGCCAGGAGGAAGCTGGCTGCTGGCTCTGGCATGGCCCAGCCCTGGCCATTGCAGCTCTCTGAGGTGGTGAACCTGCAGATGGAAGATTCTCTCTCTCTCTCTCTCTTTTTCTCTCTGTACTTTTGATTTTCAAATAAATAAGTCTTTAAAATGATTTAAAAAAAATCAGTATTGTAAGGCCAAGTATTATTTGCGTAACTTGTTTTTCTTAAGGCATATTAAACGCACTTACAGACATTTACCTTTAACCTTTTAAAACTAACACTCTTAGAGATATTTTAATTCTGTTACCAGTAAGATTAATGTGTTACTTAGTAAATCTGATAACTACTCTGGCAGCTCTGTCATTGGGAGATCTATCAGAAGAGCCCAAGACTTACCTGGAAGCAGGTAGTGGGAGATGGAGAATCTGTGAGCTGTTGACCAGCGTTCCTTCTGAGGCAGCAAGTACTACAAGCTGGGTACATTGCCTCCTAATTCCACAGAATCCTACAAATGCCATTTAAGCTGTCAGCTACCACCCGATTCTTTTCCAGCTAATTCCTCATCCCTAGACCTTTCAGAGACCCATAATTTTAAGACATTTTACTCTATATTTGTATAATAATTTTAAAATATATTTATTGCAGCCTTCAGCCTTTGTAATTCTCGTTGGAGAGCTATTATGCGTCCTGAGGAGTAATGCTTAAGGGGGAAATGCTTTCTTTCCAAACAGAATTAAGTGCATCTGATTTGCACATGAATGATTTTTAGTGTCAATATTTTTCTGTTTTTTACTTTCCCTTTTATAACTGTAAATGTTGGTATGAGTTTTAAAATTCATTATTAAAAATACATTAAAATTTCATCGAAGTCTGCTTTAAAATTAAATTAGAAAAAATCTCAAATCATCTCTGCATTTTAAATCTCAAGGTTAAATTCATAGTTGCTGCATGTTAACTTGCTGCCTTTCTTGTTATAATGGGAAATAACATCTCCCCTGAGCCACTAACATTAGGTGAATGTTTTATCGTTACTGTCAGCAGGGCTTTTTAAAGGCGATGGTCAAGCCAGTTTAATCAGTTGACAAAATCCTAGGCATTAACAAGCATATGAAAGTAAGGAGGAAAAAATTTGTTAATCCCTAGACTTTGTTTTTTCTGTTGGCCCAAGAATTCATTTTGCTTCAGCTTAATTACTTTACATGCATTCTTGTGACGTTACACAATTGGAGAGGAAGAAAAAGGAGCCGTGACTGTGTGGTGTGTGTCTAAAAGCCTGTTAGAGAGGGAGAGGAGGACGCATAAGCAAGCTGGTTTGACCAGAAACAGAACTGCCTGTGACAGATTAAGAGACAAGCAAGGCTTGGAATCTGAGAGCAAGCAGAGTGGAAATTTACAGCTGCTCTATGTGAGTGTTCAAGTGATCATTTTCTACTAACCTTTTCCGGTGGTAACTGTTACTCTTCAAAGAGGGACAGAAAGTCAAGACGGAATTGTGGAAACTTCTCGGTCACACTTTGGTAATAGGAGGCAACCTCTGTTAAATGGAAGATAAAGGATCCTCGTCTGAAGCGCTTTGAGCTCCAGAAAGAGCTGTCTTCAGCACCTCACCATGTGTCTACTTTTTGTTGCTTAGACAATCCTGGGCGTTTTTCTAGCATTTGGTGAGTATCAGCCAGGCTATCTCTGTCAGTTCCTAGAAATGGAATTAATAGGGCAAACTTTAGTTTTAATTAAGCTTCTGCAGTTATTGTTTATAAATTCAGTTTAAACCCACAGTTGTTTCTTGTGCATGATGAACTGCTGTTACTAGGAGAGGTTTTTAAAACAACAACTGCAAAACAATACTTCTCTGTTGCCTAAGGCACTTGAACCATTACCAACTATTTTGTGTCCATGGAATATCTTATTTTGGATATGAGTTTTTATTTACAAAGAGTTTCCAAAAATAAATAGTTGCCAAAATAGTATACCATTTTTGTATGTTTTTATTTAAGCTGCATAAAAATTCAAAATTATCTCTTTCTGTCTGTTGTCATTAAATTTAAAATTACCTTTGGGATCTTTGGTATTCCAAATTATAGCATTCCCTCCTAATTGAAAAATTGTTGATACTGTTAATTAAAAGGGTATATAATTTAAATGTTGAGTGCTTTTATTAGATCTAGTAACACCTGATTTTTCTAAAATTCTTTAATGAAAATAAAAATTAGATAATTTTATAATTTCATATGAAATGAAGGCACATGGATTTCTAAGTTAAGGAACAAAGCAGTTATTTTGTTTGTACTGCTGATACCAAGATGTCATATAATCTTGCTTTGTTAGAGTACTACTATAACCAGATGTATGTGTGTGTGTGTGTGTGTATATATAAGTAATGGAGCAAAGAAAGAAAAAACAAACTCTTAAAATATCTAGTGATACTGCAATAAAATCTTCATTTGGATAATCTTAAAATAGGGGATTACATGCTAATTATATATCTACATATGTATCTTTTTAGCAGCATGGGTGGAAAGCATATAATCATTCTTCTGTAGGAGGAAGGAAGTATGTATATATTAATTGCTAAATTGAGTCATTGCCTAAAGATGCACCTTTCTAAGCCAAGTTTCTAATCTATCCTCTGTTAGTTATTGCTTCTGGTGAGTCCTTTAAGGCAGACCACTTAGCTGAAATGAAAACTTGTGCAGAGTATCAGCAAATACATTACAAATGGTTTGTACCCTACATATAGTGTAAAATGGCTGTACTTTCTCTAATTAATTTCCTCTATGTGTACAGAAGCCTGTTGAACAGGTTTTGTTTTGCGGTTTTTCTTTTTTAGCCTGTTAACCTGTGCTTAAGAGGCAACTCAGCTGCTCTGTAGAAACCTTTTCTGGACCAGTATCTTGCACTTAAAGTCAAAAGTAAACATAAGAGAGGTGATATCACAAACCACCTTTTTCTTTACAGAATTTCCCACGCTCAGTCCTCGTTAGACTGATGGGCAGTTTGCATGTAGCTTCACAGTCTTCAGAATATTTTTTTAAATCATAAACTAGTCATTCACTGGTGTTCCCTAGTGATGGCACCATGTCTTAAGTCTAAGGAATGTAAATATATAAATGAGGAATAAGTCATCCCCAATTTACAGTGCTTTGTATTTCAGAAGTTTATTTATGAGTTAGTTGCTGGGAATTTTCAACCCAATTTAGCAAGTGGCTATTGCACTTTTATTATAGCCAAGAATGTATTTCACACCATAGAAAACCTGTGGCCACCCTGACAAATAGAAAATCAGCCTAGTGATAAAAGGAAATACAAAGCATATATGTTAAATAAGATATTTTTATTTATGTTAAATATTAAATCTGGAAAAAAAAAACAAATTCAATAAGGGGTAGATAGATCTTTGAGAGGATGCTTATCAGTAGGATTTCTAGGTACTTTCATGAGCTTCCAAATTTGAGTGCACTGTTTATGCGAGCTGATCTGATCGTGATTGGAATCCGTGATTTCTCTTTTCCCAGTTACAGGAATATTTCTGGTCATTGCTTTTGTGTTTATCTGCCATTCCTGAGATCTATCCCAGTATGACACATAGTAAGTACCTGGTGATAGTCAGCGACTTGAGGACCAAACTGATTCTTGAGTTCACAAAATTGAAACTGAGTTATTTTCCCAAAGTATCCAGGAAAGTAAAGGTGTTTGGGGGCACACCTTTGTCATGAGAATTGTGAGCAGTGAACAAAGCAAAAGTAAGGCAGAATAGGCCAAACTCTTCGGAGAAAGAGAAAAAAGCAGAGTGTAACTTGGTGGCAGTGCTGAGTGGGCAGGGATGTGATGGAGGGGAGTGGTTGATGAGCTGGTTATCTTGAGTACATGGGACATTCTGAAGTCAAGTGTCAACTTTAACTCATGTTTACTAGGACCCAGATGAAGAAATGTGGCCTCTTTGAAAAACTCAGGTTAGAACTCTCCAAGTTAAATTTGGTTATACTGACCCTCAAAATTTCTCTAAGATATCATTATATAAAATGTAAAAAAATAGTAGTGAATAAATTTATGTAATGAAGTAAGTAATTTAATAAATCCAGGTTACATTTAGATCATTTTTAGTGGCAACAAAAAAGCTTTTCCACTTGATCAAGAAACTCTTTCTAGAAATTTCAAGTTACATAAAAAGAGAAATGACTTTGAGTAATCTTAAGTGACGTACACTACGTTCTTAATGGATATTTGTTGAATAAATTAAGGCAAGTTTGGACTGTTTTCCATTGGTACATGTGCATGTGCATATGTATTTATATAATGGCTTAAAGATAATATTTAGCTGATTATTTCCTTAACAAAGAAGAATCTCTTAAAATTATACTGGCAAACATGTTATTATGATTATGCTTAGTATACTATTTTTTTAAAGGTCTTTTTTTTTTTTTTTTTTTTTTGACTGGCAGAGTGGACAGTGAGAGAGACAGAGAGAAAGGTCTTCCTTTGCCATTGGTTCACCCTCCAATGGCCGCCGTGGCCAGCGTGCTGCAGCCGGCGCACCGCGCTGATCCAAAGGCAGGAACCAGATGCTTCTCCTGGTCTCCCATGAGGTGCAGGGCCCAAGCACTTGGGCCATCCTCCACGGCACTCCCGGGCCATAGCAGAGAGCTGGCTTGGAAGAGGGGCAAATGGGACAGAATCCGGCGCCCCGACTGGGATTAGAACCTGGTGTGCCGGCGCCGCAGGCGCAGGATTAGCCTATTGAGCCGCAGCGCTGGCTTAAAAGTTTGTTTTATTTATTTGAAAGGCAGAGTTACAAAGAGAGATATATAAAGAGAGAATCTTCCATCCGCTGGTTCAATCTCCAAATGACTGCGATGGCCAGAGCTGGGCCTATCTGAAGCCAGGAGCCAGGAGCTTCTTCTCAGTCTCCCATGTGGGTGCAGGAACCCAAGGTCTTGGGCCATTCTCAGCTGCTTTCCCAGGTGCATTAGCAGGTAGTTGGATCAGAAGTGGAGTGGCCAGGACTCCAACCGGCACCCATTTGGGATGCTGGCACTGCAGGAGGCAGCTTTATCTGCTACACCACAGTGCTGGCCCCCTTAGTATGCTATTGGAAATGAAAAAAAAAATGGATTTACACTGAAATCCTTACTATTTCTAAATGAGATGATATACTTTTTCAGTTTTGTGACTTACATGTCTTAGATTTCCTGTAGAAATTTATCTAATCTCTTCCAACTCTGGAAGGATGAAAGATTATATTAAATTTCCCAACTTGAAAAATTTTGGAATCAACTCTAGGTATCTGCAGGAGAAAATGTAATTTCAACTATATCACTTTTTCCTTCCAGTTTTTTAGTATATGTGCTGCTGAAGCGAGCACTCAACTATATCACATTTATTTCTGCTTCCTGTGTTAAGGTTTTCATAGGCTAATGGTTTCTAGATAGGCACAGGGGCTTACTGAAGCTATTCAACGGTTATGTTTCACAGTGTACCCATATACCTTGTCGATTACAGTATCTAACCAAAATTTGCTGTTATATGTATGTAGTATGTTTGTGCTTATAGGAAAGACTGAAAAACAATGAATTAGGAGTTTCCCTTGATAATTCTGCTATATAGAATAATCATTGTGAATTTTATTGAGATCTAGTGCTTTGATTGTAGTTACTAGTTTCTGAAAATACTATAAATTCAGATTGTGAAATTCTAATGTAAAATTGGGACTTATTTATAACCATTGCTAGTTAATAAGCATAGGAAATTTTAGCTGCCACAAATGACTGCATCTCCCCATAGAAACATTGCCGTGAACCTAATGAGTGAAGTTATTAGTTTTTTCTGGAACGGCAGTCTAATAGGGCCTTAGGTCACAATAAATCTATGAGGAGCTGTATACCTTCCTAACTTTGCATGTTAATTGTATTTTAAAATTTATTTCAGTTTTACAGGGCATTAGAATTAACAAGTCAGTAACAAGAGATGTCACTTTCTAATTTTCTCTTATAAAAGGGTTTTTTTTTCCTGATGTAAATCTGATCCGGGCTTCCAGGGGGGCAAAGATGCATATAAAACTTCTTACAAGTTTCCACTTCCATGTCTGTTGTGCGTTTTTAGAAAATGTCTCTCCCTCAGACTCCATTAGTAAAACTTAAAAAAACAAGGTCTGTCTTAGTTATTTTTAGCTGAGAAAAAGGACTATCAGTAAAAACCATTATTCATACTTTTTTGTCTATTGATTTTCACTCATGTCTGTAGATTTGAAAACACAAAGTTCAGACTTGATGCTTTCTAGTTGCATTTAGGATATATATTTAAAAATGAAAAACTGAAAAGGTAGAGGGTACTGATTGGAAGATACTTTGACCTAGGACTTGATATGGTAACATGTAACGATAATGATGTGCTTTGTCATTTTTTGTCTCTGTGAAGGCAGTTCTAAAAATTATGATGGTTTTTGGGAAGAAGAGGGAACCTTCTTGGATATAGCAAATACAGAAGATTTTTCAAGTATACTTTGTAATTTTACAGTTTGCATACAGTCAGATGCACTCCTTTTAAGATAATAATTCAGTTAGTGTTAACAGATGTGTTTGCTCCTGTAACCTCCATTCCATTAAGAGTGAATTTTATAGGCTCAGTTATTTTCTATAGATACACTTCTGATTGCACTTATTTCTGAGTCCTGTTTGAATACAGTTTTTAAAAAATGGTAATCTCTGAGCCTTTCTAAAATCTTTTGTTTGTAGTAGGATGTTTAACTTTTATGACTTAAGGGAACATGTCTGTGCCTTAAGTTTAAATTTAAAAGCTCTAAGAAATTTGGGGATAAATCTCTCCCACTGTTGATTATAAAATATACTCATGTGAAAGAAAAAGAAGGTGCATTTCTGAGCTTTCTTACAGTGAATTAGCAGCTTTGTTCTACAGGTACTGTTTATGGTTTTACCTGTGGAAATCTTGAGATTTCTTTTTACTTCAGAGATGAATTTCCCACTCCTTAAATTTTCTTGCAAAATCTTTGAAAGTAGAAATGTTGTTGAACAGCACAACTGGAGTGTCTAATACATAAAGGCCTGCAAATACGCACTAGCCACCCAGACGGTTATTCCCTGTGAAGTCTTCAAGTGGGATAACACTTTCATGCTCAGAATGGCCTCTTCCTCTAGGTTCCTCACCTCCACCAAACAGTCCTCTCCACTGATGTCACTGGACCTAGTCAGATGACTCCCTTGAGTAACTGACTTTGGACTGTCGTCAATGGCACTCACCCAGAGTTAGGAAAATGAAATATTTTACTGTGTATTAAGAAAGGGAATGCTGCCAAAATTGACTACAAAATCCACAGGGCTTGAGTTCCCTGGGAGTAAAACTGAGCCATCTTTTTTGGCTTGTTCTCCCAAGTCTGAGCCAAGTACTACTTTTTATGAAACCTCATAGCCAAAGAAATCATATTTGACTAATGTTTTGAAAAGACATGATGATCAGATATTCCACAGTTTGAACTTTAAAAAGTATGATTTTTTTAATTCATTAAATGTATCATTTAAGAGAAGTTGTTTCCCTTATCAAGGCATTTGCATTGTGTATTATATGAAGTTAGGAAAAAGCAGAACATTTGAAGGAAGAAGAAAATTAAGCACCCATATGCTGACTATACTACCCAGAGGTAATCACTGTTGAATTTTTGTAAAATTTTTTCTGTGCATAGATTTTATGTGTGTATGTTTTGTTTACAGAGTTGTAACTATGCTTTGGAATATGAGATGCTGTTTCAAACATTACCCCTTCCATTCCATTTCACATTCTGCAAACATTTTTATAACCATATACCATATTGCATCAAATTTAAGAATCCATTGGTTGTAAGACATGTGGTTACTTTTTGTACCAACAACAAAGAAAACAAACTGCCAGTTAGTGCAAGGTACCCTCAGTGGCTGAATCTCACCTAAGTTTCAGAGATATTAACATGTTAAAAAAAATGTTTAACTTTCAGAAGTTTTAAAAATCTGTGATGTACTTAATAGTCTATCAGGTGAATGTATCAAAAATAGAATACTAAGCCAGAGGTTGTGAAAATTTTAAGGCTATAGATCCATCTGCCCAAATTACCATCTAATTTTCATTTCTACCAGTCAGAAACAAAAGCGCACACTACTCCATTATCAGTAAAATTGTTGTTGTCAAAACAACAAAAACCTGAAATATAAGAGCAAAAGTGTCTTTCACTTTGAGTTTGCATTCTTATTGATGTTATAGAGTTTGGTTAAACATTTACTATATGTTTGTTAACTGTGTTTCTTCACCTATATATTCTCTCCAACATGTTTCTCTTATTCATATTAAAGAGGTCTTTTATAATACTAACCCTCTGTCTTTAATATTCACATTACAGAATTGTCTTGTTTGTCTGTAATTTTTATTTGTTATTATTTTATCTACAGAAATTCAGCTTTTCTATATTTGTGGCATATTTGTATTGATTTGGGTTTGTCTATCTTTTTCTATTTCATCACTTCTGAAGTTAGAAAAATTATTTTATATACAGAATATTTTAAAGATTTATTTATTTGAAATACAGAATTGCAGAGAGAGAGAGGGAGAGACAGACAGAAAGAGATCTTTGTCTAATGGTTCATTCCCCAAATGACCAGACAATGAGGACTTGACCAACCCCAAGCCCGGAGCCTGGAACTCCATCTGGGTTCCAATCCAGCTTCCTGCTAATGCGCACTTTGGGAGGCAGCTGATGATGGCTCAGGTACTTGGTTCTCTAGGAAACTTGGATGGAGTTCCTGGCTCCTGGCTTTGGCCTGGCTCAGATCTGCCTATTGTGGACATTTGGGCAGAGAACCAGCAGACAGAGAGATCTCTGTTTCTCTCTCTCTCTCCCTCTGTCTCTCTCATTCTGCCCTTCAAATAAATAAAAATAAATAAAACTTTAAAAGAAAAAGATTTACTGAGCAACATTCTGAAATAATTATGTAGATTTGTATGGTTGAAAGGATCGTTGACTAAAGGGATAAATACACAGATAAATAGATGCACCTTGTGCATCTTTAAGTACAACTTCTATTTCTCTATTTCATTTGTTAGTTTTCTGTTTCAGGGAAATTAATTATTCTTGTTTTTTAAATGAAAGTTTTTGCAGTTTTTCAAATATAGATCTGGTATAGATAACATACATTAGGTGACAGTTTTTCGTTATATTTTCTTTCTTTCTTTCTTTCTTTCTTTCTTTCTTTCTTTCTTTCTTTCTTTCTTTTTTTTTTTTGACAGGCAGAGTGGACAGTGAGAGAGAGAGAGAGAGAGAGAGAGAGAGAAAGGTCTTCCTTTGCCGTTGGTTCACCCTCCAGTGGCCACACTGCAGCCGGCGCACTGCGCTGATCCGATGGCAGGAGCCAGGTACTTATCCTGGTCTCCCATGGGGTGCAGGGCCCAAGCACTTGGGCCATCCTCCACTGCACTCCCGGGCCATAGCAGAGAGCTGGCCTGGAAGAGGGGCAACCGGGACAGAATCCGGCGCCCCGACCGGGACTAGAACCCAGTGTGCCAGCGCCGCAAGGTGGAGGATTAGCCTAGTGAGCCGTGGTGCTGGCCCTCATTATATTTTCTAACTTGTTATTGTTCATGTATGAAATATATTAATTTACATATATTGATCCTATACTGTCTTCAACTACTTCACCTTCTATTAATTCCAGTTTTAGGTTTTATGTATATAATCATGCTGTTGATTGTGATGTTGTCAGATCCTTCCCAAAGTTTTTAATGTTAATTTGTGTTATGTTTTAATTCATCCGCCAGAATATATAATGGTGTTTTAATGATGGTCTTTGTTTCATCCCTCTTTTTTGTAAAAATACCTCTATGAACAATGATTTTGTCTGTTGTGCTGAGATTTATATATCTCTATTGATTTTGCTTTTGTTGGATGTCTTTTTATCATCAACTGAAATAATTTCTATTTGACTGACTGATATATTAATTATATTCATAAATTTGCTATGAAATAATCTGAGTTGGTATATTTTTTTAACTTTTATTTAATGAATATAAATTTCCAAAGTACGATTTATGGATTACAATGGCTTCCCCCACATACCGTCCCTCCCACCCACTACCCTCCCCTTTCCCACTCCCTCTCCCCTTCCATTCACATCAAGATGGTATATTTTGTTTTTATTGCTTTATTTCAAAGACAGAAGGAAACAGATCGATCTTCTTCCATCAACTGGTTCACTTCCCAAATGCCCAGCTGTAGCTGGCACTGGGCCAGGACGAAGCCAGGAGCCTGTAACATTTTGTCTCTGTCAAAAAACTTTAAGGAGTTTGGGTTTTTTTTTTTTTTTTTAGCAATTCTATTTTATTCACAGGCACGTTATCACACATTACTTAGTTAACTATAAATTCTGTTTTTCTCGTGTTCCTGTTTCTCATCCCTTCTTTCTTAGGTAATTTTACTTTGCCTTCAAAGTTGCACAAGTTTTGATTATAGAAGTATAGGTTAGGAACTAGCTTTGTGGCCCAGCAATTAAGCTGTCACTTGGGACACCCACATCCTATTTAGGAGTGCTGGTTCAAAAGTCCCAGCTGCCCCACATCTGACCCAACTCCCTGCTAATGTGCTTGGGAAGCAGCAGATGATGGCTGAAGTGTTCAAGTACCTACCACCCAGGTGGGAGACCCAGAAGGAGTTCCTGGCTGCTGGCTTTGGCCTGGCGCAGCCCCAGCTATTGAAGACATTTGAGAAGTGAACCAGCAGGTGGAAGATCCCTCTTTCTCTCTGTCTCCCTCTATCTGTCACTCTGCCTTTCAGATAAATACGTAAACCAATCTTTACCAAAAAAAAAAAACCTTCAAACTTTATTTTTTTAAAAAATACTTATTTTATTTATTTGAAAGACAGAGTTACAGAGAGAGGTAGAGAGAGAGAGAGAGAGAGTTCTTCCATTCGCTGGTTCACTTCCCAGATGGCTGCAACGGCTAGAGCTACGCCAATCCGAAGCCAGGAGCCAGGAGCTTCTTCTGGGTCTCCCATGTGGGTGCAGGGGCCCAAGGACTTGGGCCATCTTCTACTGTTTTCCCAGGCCACAGCAGAGAGCTGGATTGGAAAAGGAGCAGCTGGGACTGAACCAGCGCCCATATGGGATGCTGGCGCTTCAGGCCAGGGCTTTAACCCGCTGCACCACAGCACTGGCTCCAAACCTACAAACTCTAAAAAGAAAGGCCGGCGCTGTGGCTCAATAGGCTAATCCTCCACCTAGTGGCGCCAGCACACTGGGTTCTAGTCCCGGTCGGGGCGCCAGATTCTTTCCCGGTTGCCCCTCTTCCAAGCCAGCTCTCTGCTGTGGCCAGGGAGTGCAGTGGAGGATGGCCCAAGTGCTTGGGCCCTGCACCCCATGGGAGACCAGGAGAAGCACCTGGCTCCTGCCTTCGGGTCAGTGCGGTGCGCCGGCCGCAGTGTGCTAGCCATGGCGGCCATTGGAGAGTGAACCAACGGCAAAGGAAGACCTTTCTCTCTGTCTCTCACTATCCACTCTGCCTGTCAAAATAATAATAATAAAATAAAATTTAAAAAGAAAAAAATTCTAGGTTAAAATTTTTCCCTCTGGAAATTGTATAAACAGTGTTTCACTGTCTTTTGATGTCAGGTGTAGATCCCACTCCCCTTTTGGAGTCTGGTTTTTAGGTGTATTTCTCTGCTCAGTGGAAATTTGTAGGATTTCTCTTTAGCCTTAATGTTCAGAAATTTCAGAATGTGTCTTTGGGTATTCTTGTGTTCTCTGTGTATGATAACCATTAGTTTATTGAAACCAAAGATGTTCAGCTCAAGAAAATTTTCTTGCATTTTTTACTTATCTGATTTATCTGTTACTGTATCAGGTATCTGTTTTTTCCTTTCAAAATTCCTATTCAGTCAGTATTGGCTCTATCTCTATCCTGAATATTTCTAACTTTTCTCTGAAGTTGTTTTTCCCTTTGTGTTATGCTCTTCATTCCAGATTTCAGTGGCTAATTTGTTTTTTAATTTAATATCCTTCTACCAGTGAGCTATTCTGTTGCATTTTTTTATTTAGTCATACATGCTTTTCGCGTCAAGAACATTTTTCTCATTCAGTTTACTTCTTTTTCATTGGAGCCCATTCTTACTGTATGGATGTGATAGCATAGTATATCTTTGGAAGATTTAAATATAATTTTATCACCCTCTCCTCTAGGGTTTGCTCCGTTTGTTTTTCTAGTTTTCTTTCACTTTCCTGATTTTCCTCAAATGCCTGATGATTATTGATTTGTTGTATATTTAAAAGCTATGCGCCATGTCAGTTGGTATTGGCTGGCAGCTGATATGACTTCAACCACCTAAAAGAAATAGGAAAATTTATGGAAATAGGAAATTTAAAGAAAAAGAACATTAAAAAAAGCAGTCAGTATAAATTCTGATGAATCCAACTGTTTGGAAGAATGACGAATAACCAGGATTCATTTACTGTAGCGGTAATAAATTGGTAACAACATGGGAAAGCAACTTGACCCCATCTGGCAAAGATGAAAATACTTTTTGCCACCCTTTTTGGATCTGTTTTAAAGTAGTGGTTGTTTTAACATTTAGGTTGTAAACTTGTTAGCAGGTAGTAAAATCACCTTAAAGAGGAATGATCAGCACTTAAAAAAAAAAAAGATGTAGAATACAACAGATAGAATGGAAAATATCCAGAGGGCAGATGTTTCGTGAAACAATTCTGCAGTCATTTCTGCATTCTTTTGCACTGGGTCACAGTGCACAATGCATATCCTTAGTACAAGTCACTATGAAAGAGAGTTGAAACCACAACTAAGAGAAAATCTCATGCAAATGTTTAAGGAGACCTGTAAAAGAATCTGTGTTACAATAATGTTTGTAACAGTAAACAATTAGATCCTAGAGAATCGGTAAATAAATTGTATAATCATACAAAGGGTTGCTATGCAGCCGGTAAGATGAATAACTAGAGATGTGTATATCAAGACATTTCATAGAGTGTTGAAGTTCAAGGAAACAACTAACAATACAATACCATTTCTGTAAAGCTTTTAAATTATACACTGTAAAAATATACATCATCTGCAAGTGTTGGTAAAACTGAGATCACATATCAGAAGAGTGAATGATAAACATGGAGAGTATGAGAGAGGAGAATGGAGACAGGGTGATGTATCCAGAAGGCAGCTTCGTTGTTTGATAGTTTTTTAAGCCTGGTAGCAAATGTACAGGAACTTGTTGCATTATTCTCTTTTTGTTCTTTATTTTATTTAAATTATAAATCAAATATTTGAATCGCATATTTATTGACTCCCTGTGGTGTACCAGGCACTGAAGTAGGAAATACAAAATGAGTAAATCTCCAAGGGCTCACAGTGTAGCGGGGGATACGGACACACCAAGGATCTGCCCAGAAAGCCAGAGAAGGGGAGAAAGTTTTTTGAAAGATTTTTATTGTTGGGGCCAGCTCTGTGGCTCACTTGGTTAATCCTCCACCTGTGGTGCCAGCATCCCATATGGGCACCAGGTTCTAGTCCCAGTTGCCCCTATTCCAGTCCAGCTCTCTGCTGTGGCCCGGGAAGGCAGTGGAGGATGACCCAAGTGCTTGGGCCCTGCACCCGCGTGGGAGACCAGGAGGAAGCACCTGGCTTCTGACTTCGGATCGGTGCAGCGACGGCTGTTCAGCCATTTGGGGGTGAGCCAACGGAAGGAAGATCTTTCTCTCTGTCTCTCTTTCTCACTGTCTATAACTCTGACAAATTTTTTTAAAAAATTATAAAAAAAGATTTTATTATTAATTGTATGTTGAGTTGACAAATCATAATAGTATACTTTTATGGAGTACAGTGTGGTGTTTTGATATGTTTTTGATACATAATTATTAAATCAAGCTAATTAATGTGTCTGCCATATCACTTACCTATCGTTTTTATGGTGAGACATTTGAAATGTACTCTTAGCTATTTTGAAATACGATTGTGTGATAAATCTCAAGCCATTCCTCTGTCTGTCTGAAACTGTACCCTTTGATCAAGTCCCTCTACCTCCCCCAACACACACACACACACACACACACACACAACCTCTGGTAACTGTTGCTCACTCCTTCTGTGAGTATGAGTACAGCTGTTTTTAGATTCTACATGTAAGTGAGATCATGTGGTATTTGCCTTTCTGTGCCTGGCTTATATGACTTAGCATGATTTTCTCCAGATTTATCCACATTGTCAAATGACAAGATTTTCCCCCTTTTGAAGGCTGAATAATACTCCATAGTGTGTCATAAATACCACATTGTCTTTATCTTCTTCCATTCACTGACATTTAGATTGCTTCCATGTCTTAGCTGTTGTGAATGTGCTGCCATGAGCATGGGCATGCAGATACCTCCTTTTTTTTTTTTTTTTTTTGACAGGCAGAGTTAATGAGAGAGAGAGAGAGAAAGGTCTTCCTTCCATTGGTTCACCCCCCAAATGGCCACCACAGCCGGCGCGCTGTACCTATCCGAAGCCAGGAGCCAGGTGCTTCCTCCTGGTCTCCCATGCAGGTGCAGGGCCCAAGCACCTGGGCCATCCTCCACTGCCCTCCCAGGCCACAGCAGAGAGCTGGACTGGAAGAGGAGCAACCGGGACTAGAACCAAGGGTGCCAGCGCCACAGGCATAGGATTTGCCTAGTGAGCCGTGGCGCTGGCCGCAGATACCTCTTCTACTTACTTATTTCAGTTCCTTTGGAAATATGCCCAGAAGTGGGATAATTGCATTATATATGGTAGTTCCATTTTAAATTTGAGACACCTCCATAATGACTATACTAACTTCCTTTCCCATCAACACTGTACAATAGTTCCCTCATCAACGCTTTGATTGTTTCTATTTGATTAACTTATATCACAATTCCTTTGGTTCCATTGCTGAAATACGCCTGCCATGTTTTGTTCATGCTCCCACAGTTTTTGGTGGGATGGACTGGGATGGAGGGCAGACCTGTCTATCACAAGAAGTGTGGACCAAATAGCCGCCAGAAGTTTCCTTCTTTTTCTTTCTTTCCTTTACTTCTTTGTTTCTCCTTCTATCATGATCTTCATCCTTTTCAGGGAGATTTTTGTGGCGGTTTCTTTTTTAGCTTCTTTAGTTGAATTCTTATTTTTATTTCCCTGTGAATGAATTATAATGTAGGTTCTCACCCTCCCATATGCCTTGCCAACAATATAGAGGTTCCATTTCAAGAGCTATTTTTGATTTTTTAGAATTAATTTTGTTGAGTTCTTTGAGAGCTCAATTCTACCTCATCTTTTTGTTAAATTTTCATTAGGCATACACAGTCTGCTCACACATAAATGATATGTTGGCCATGACTTCTTAAAACTCCATAGGTTTTCTCCATGGTCTCATGGCATTCAGTTTTGTGGCAGCCTAAAGACAACCTAATTTTTGTGCCTTTTGTTTTTTTAAGGTCATTTTTTGAAATGTGCTTTGACAAGAAATAAATATTTCTTTCTTTTAAAAGCCACAAAATATACTGAATTTTGAGTCTCATCATTAATTCTATTGAAAAATCTTTTTTTTAAAGATTTATTTATTTATTTGAAAGAGTTACACACATACACACACACACACACACAGAGAGGTCTTCCATCCAATTGTTCACTCCCCAATTGGCCGCAATTGTGCTGATCCGAAGCCAGGAGCCAGGAGCTTCCTCCGTGTCTCACACACGGGTGCAGTGGCCCAAGGACTTGGGCCATTTTCTATTGCTCTCCCAGGCCACAGCAGAGAGCTGGATTGGAAGAGGAGCAGCCAGGACTAGAACTGGCACCCATATGGGATGCTGGCGCTTCAGGCCAGGGCGTTAATCCACTGTGCCACAGCGCCAGCCCCTGAAAAATCTTTTAAAGGACTAGTTGTGGATCTTTTTTTCTGCTTAAACTGTTTTATCTTTGATTAATTGCTTCTGCTCTGTTTTTAGTTTCTTTTCTTGATGTTCACATCTTTCATTCCATTCTTATTGCTGTAGTAATAGTTATTTGTTATGGGATAACTCCCCATCTTCTCCACATTGCTATAAAGTGCCTATGAGGATCTAAAGTTGCATATCTGTACAAACTCTGTATCTTTTCTCCATTAATATTTGTTGTTTCAACCTTTCCTGGGCAAAGGCCTTGTTGTGTCTGCAGTTCCTGCTGCATTGTGAGCCCTTTGAGGCTTACTCATTTTGCATTTCCTGGTAGATTAGAGGTGCTCAGTATTTTTTGAATGGATGAATGAAGGCTAGCTAAGTGTGTCCCTTGCACTTGCCCTCAGTCGGTTTTCTGTATGTCGTTTCAGCTCTCTGCTGACTTGGATAACCATTCTGTGCTGCGTTTGGGGCATATGAGTATTTAGTATCTCTATAGTGGATGAAATATTTTTGTTAATCAATATAAAATAATAAACATGCCTTTACTAGCTGGGGCTTTCAAATTGCAGGATTGTTTTCTAATGTTTATATTAGGACAAGGGCAGCCATTTCTGGCTTTCTCTGCTCTATGTAGTTAGGTGTTCCCAACTAGAACTAATATTCCTTTTCCCCACTCTCCTCGCCCTGCACAGTGGGAGTGAGGATACAAGAAGCTTTTTTATCAGTGAATGTGGCCAACAGAATATTTGAAGAGTAAACAAAGAAGGGATTCTAAATAATAGTGTAATTTTGTAATTACCATAGAGTAGTAACTGCTATGTTCTTAAATATTGTTTTGGAGCCAGAGCTGTGGCGCAGTAGGTTAAACCCCTGGCCTGCAATGCCGGCTGCTCATATGATTCCCAGCTGCTCCACTTCCGATCGGGCTCCCTGCTAATGTGCCTGGGAAAGCAGCTGAGAATGTCCCAAGTGCTTGTGCCCCTGCACCCATTAGTGAGACCTGGGAGAAGCTTCTGGCTCCTGGCTTCAGATCGGCCAAGCTCCAGCTAAGCTCCGGCCTTTGCAGCCATTTGGGTAGTGAACCAGCAGATGGAAGACCTCTGTTTCTACCTTTCTCTGTAACTCTGCCTTTCAAATAAATCTTCAAAAAATAAATAAATGTTGTTTTATGCCAGTATGTAAATCCTAATCCCACTTTTGTTTTACATATTTTAATCATTTATTATTATTACTCTGTAGTCAAATTATCTAACTTTAAGTATCCTTTTCTTATTTTTTCATAATTCTTACATTTTTTATTTTTTTATTTATTTTTATTTTTATTTTTTACAGGCAGAGTGGACAGTGAGAGAGAGAGAGACAGAGAGAAAGGTCTTCCTTTGCTGTTGGTTCACCCTCCAATGGCCGCCGTGGCCAGTGTGCTGCGGCTGGCGCACCGCGCTGATCCGAAGACAGGAGCCAGGTGCTTCTCCTGGTCTCCCATGGGGTGCAGGGCCCAAGCACTTGGGCCATCCTCCACTGCACTCCTGGGCCATAGCAGAGAGCTGGCCTGGAAGAGGGGCAACTGGGATAGAATCTGGTGCCCCAACGGGGATTAGAACCTGGGATGCCGGCGCCGCAGGTGGAGGATAAGCCTATTGAGCCACGGCGCCGGCCCATAATTCTTACATTTATAATGAAGAAAAACTTAGATTTTGAGTAAAACTTTTAAAATACTTTTCTTAAAATTTTTTTTTTACGTTTTAAACTTTTATTTAGTGAGAAAGATGCATAGGAGAGTGAGAGCTTTATTTAAGAGAGAGAGGTGAATAGAGGTTCATACCGAGCACCAGGAACCAGCCACGTGGATGAGCATCTAGACCAGGAAGCCTGGAGCACATGGCCCGAAGGCCATGCACCCTGGAGGTGCGGGGCCAGCATTGTAGTTTAGCGGGTAAAGCTGCCACCTGCAAAGCCGGCATCCCAAATGGGCACTGATTCATGTCTTGGCTGCTCCTCTTCTGATCCAGCTCCCTACTGGTGGCCTGAGGAAAGCAGCAAAAGATAGCCCAAGTTTTTGGGCCCCTTCCACCCACCATGGGAGACCTGTAGGAAGCTCTTGGTTCCTGGCTCCAGCCTGACCCAGACCTGGCCATTATGGCCTTCTCAGGGGTAAACCAGTACACAGAAAAATCTCTCTCTCTCTCTCTGTCCCTCTCCCTCTCTGTCCCTCTCCCCCTCTCTCTAACTCTGACTTTCAAATAAGTAAATAAATCTTTAAAAAATATTTTTTCTGTGTATTAAATTTGCCATAAAACTTGAAGCTCATTTTAGTTTGATCATTCTGTTTTAAATTATTGGATTGATGTTACTGAAAATTTATGAGACATAGTGCTATGATAATTTAAGTACATTAACAGTTAAAGTTATGATTTTTATTGGCTTGTTTTTTAGCATTCCATATTGGAAGAAGAGATTTTTATACCTGAAAAAAGATGCCTTTGTTTAGTAAATCACATAAGAATCCAGCAGAAATTGTGAAAATTCTGAAAGACAACATGGCCATTTTGGAAAAGCAAGACAAAAAGACAGACAAGGTATGAGCTAAAATAATATCATTATTGTTATATTACGAGGCCCAAGAACAATATAAAAGCTTAATGAAGAATCCCAAATATAATACATGATGTATATATATATGGTTACCCAACATACATGTAATTCATTTTTTAAGTTTTATGCGGCTGACTGTTGTTTAGTCTGTTGTCTGGAACTCTTGGTTCACTCTTCTTGCGAACCCTGAATCCCTGAAGACTGTAGATCTTAAAGATCTAAGAAGTTATATTAGTATAACATGTTATACGAATAAGAAAGGTAAAATGTTTTGTTTAAGGATTGACTGATAGGTACAGTGTTTGACTGGCAGGTACCAAAATCCTATATCAGAGTGCCTGGGTTCAATCCTGACTCCAGCTTCTGGTTCCAGCTTTTTCTAATATAGACCCTGGGAAGCAGCAGTGATGGCTCAAGTAGTTGGGTTCCTGCCACCAGACGGGAAATCTGATCAGGCTGCTGGCTAAATCCTCTACCCTCCAGGCCCTAATGTCCAGGAATCCACTCTCTGCCTATATGTATAGATTTCTCTACTGTTCTTTTAAAATATTTGTTTATTTATGTATTTATTAGTGTGAGAGGCAGGGAGACAGAAACAGAAGGCAAACTCCCAGCTACTGGTATACTCCCGAAATGCCTGCAAGAACCCGGTCTGGGCTAGTGCCCCAGCCAGGAGCCAGAAGGCAATCCATGTCTCCCACAAGGGTAACAGGTACCAGCTTACTTGAGCCATCACCTGCTGCCTCTCCGAGTCTGCATTAGCAGGACCCAGGTATTGATCGAAGGTGTTCTGATGAGGGATGTGGATGTGGATGTTTTAACTGCTAGGCTAAATGCCCACCCTGTATTTTTTAAAATATAATGAATTCGTGTTATAGATAGTAAAAAGATAATAATTATGAATGAGGAATGAATGAATTGACAAAGAAAGCTTGAGTTCTAATAGCTTACAATTTTATACCTTGTTCACTAAAAGATCAAGAGAATAGGGATTTGTTGAAAAGCCTCAGCACAGGGAAGAGATGTACAATTTGGGACATGCTCAAGCTGACTTGCCCCAAATGGTAGAGTTAGAAACATACCAGGGGACTCCAATTTAATCCCATCAAGGTGGCATGTACCAATGCCATCTCACCAGTCCAGGTGATCAATTTCTGTTCACAATTGATCATAATGAAAGGACTAAGAGTCAAAGGAAGCACATAAACGAGTCTAGTACCTGCTAATACTAACTGATAGAATAAATAAAGGGGAGAGTGATCCAACATGGGAAGCGAGATACTCAGCAGACTCATAGAATGGTGGATGTCCTAAACAGCACCCTGGCCTCAGAATCAGCCCTAGAGGCATTCCAATCTGGCTGAAAAGCCCATGAGAGTATTTCAGGCATGGAAAGCCAAGACACTCTGGCAAAAAAAAAAAAAAAAAAAAAAAAAACACCACCACCCTAAATGAAAGATCTCTGTGAGTGAGATCCCAGTGGAAAGAACAGGTCTTCAAAGAAGAAGGTACCTTTCTCTGAAGGGAGGAGAGAACCTCCACTTTGAATATGACCTTGTCTAAACAAGATAAGAGTTGGTGAACTCAAAAGGCTTCCATAGCCTTGGAAACTCATGACTGGTGCATAGGGAGATTACTGATGCCATAAACAGGAGTGTCAATTTGTAAAGTCAACAACAGGAGTCACTGTGCACTTACTCCTCATGTAGGATCTCTGTCCTTAATGTGCTGTACATTGAGACTTAATGCTATAATGAGTACTCAAACAGTATATTTCGCTTTGTGTTTCTATGGGGGTGCAAACTGTTGAAATCTTTACTTAATGTATACTAAACTGATCTTCTGTAAAAAAAAAAAAAAAAAAGAAGAAATTATCAATTCCCAACTTGACTCTCACTGGGATTAAACATGACAATAGGTCTGATCTGATTTCATCATCATTTAAAAAATCATCTATTATTTTTCACTTTATGTTTGTGTGGGAGCAAACTGTTGAAATCTTTACTTAATGTATGCTAAACTGATCTTCTGTATATAAAGAGAATCGAAAATGAATCCTCATGTGAATGGAAGGGGAGAGGGAGTGGGAAAGGGGAGGGATGCGGGTGGGAGAGACGATATGGGGGGAAGCCATTGTAATCCATAAGCTGTACTTTGGAAATTTATATTCATTAAATAAAAGTTAAAAAAAAAAAGAAAAGCCTCAGCACAATGTATTAAATTAAGAATAGTAGCTTCTAATCACTCTTCAAAATGAAATCATTCTAATTTCCAAGAGTAAAATTTATATTTAATTACCAACAAAATTAGATTATGATTGTGGTTTAAAGGAAGATTATTTCAGTTGTGTTCACTAAGTAAAAATGCTAGATACCTATAAATTTTTGGAAAATTTCCAAAGTAAAAATATGCAGACTAAATGGTTGTTTGCTTTTTTGTAACTATATAATGATCTTTGGTTATAAATAAATAGTGTCCAAGAAGTGATTTTTATTTTGTTTGTCTCTTTTTGACCTGAATTTGTCCTTCTTGTTATCTGTTGACATACAAGGCTTCAGAAGAAGTGTCGAAGTCACTGCAAGCCATGAAAGAAATTCTGTGTGGTACAAATGACAAGGAACCCCCAACAGAAGCAGTGGCTCAGCTCGCACAGGAGCTGTACAACAGTGGGCTGCTGGTGACCCTGATAGCTGACCTGCAGCTGATCGACTTTGAGGTAAACTGTAGTAGGATGACAGGTGTGCTTTTCAGATCTGGTATATATGACTGTCAGTATTTGACTTTAACTTTTTGTGTGTTTTTTTAGTTACAAATTTATTTTTGTTTTATTTTATTTGAAAGGCAGAGAAAGGACAGACACAGAGAGCTCTTCCATCCACTAGTTAACTCCTCAAATGCTCGCAACATTTGGGCTGGGCCAGGCTGAAGTCAGGACCCTAGAGAGTGGCAGGGACCCAAGTAATTGAGCCATCACTCGCTCGCTCCCAGGATGCACACCAGCAGGGCAACTGGACCAGAAGCAGAGGGATCCGAATCCGAACCCAGCACTCTGATATGGATGCCAGTTCATGTCCCGACTGCTTCACTTTCCGTCCAGCTCCCTGCTAATGGCCCCAGAAAAGCACTGGAAGATGATCCAAGTGCTTGGGCTACTAATATCCACATGGGAAACCTGGATAAAGGACATGGTTCCTGGCTGTTGCAGCCATTTGGGGAATGAACCAGCAGATGGAAGATTTCTCTCTCCCTCCCTCTCTCTCTCTCCTCCCTGTCTCTTTGTAACTCTGATTTTCAAATAAGAAAATAATTTTTTTAAAAAAAGTTTTTCTGAAATTAAATTCACTTTAGTTTCTTTTTAGGAAACCAAAAATGTATACCAAAGTTTTATGCAGCTCAGTAACAAGGTTAATGGCTAATGATGATAATAATAGATAACATTTGTTGAGTGCTTACTGCATGCTAGATATCACCATTTAACTCATTTGACTCTTCAAACTACCTTTGTAGTTAATATTGCATTTTTCTTTGCCCCTTTTATAGATGAATTGCCTAGGGTTCAAATATATTAAGTAATTTGTTCTGTTATTAGCATAAGCTAGGATTGAAACTCAGTCTATCAAGACAGTTCTTCTAATTAAAACAGTTTTCTAGTGATTTAGGAATTTTGTTAAATGCCAGTAATGTAGGATGTTAATCTCATTTTGAAAGAAATGGTAGTTCACCTAAATAATAAACTAACTAAATAAAAACAGAAATAAAGTGTGAGTATGTGCAGGCATTTTATTATTCGTTGCACAAGGATACCTCAACAGTTTGTGAAAAATAGAAAAAGATTTCTTTTGGGCCTGCATCCCATATGGGCACTGGTTCAAGTCCAAGCAGCTCCATTTTCAGTCCATAAATAGAAGCTGGATTGCTTTTGTTCTAACCCTTGAGTTTATTTTTATTAAAGTTTTGATTTAGTTAGTCAGTGACTACATATGCATTAGCACCTGGGAAAGCAGCAAAAGATGGCCCAAGTGTTTGGGCTTCTGCCACCCATGTGGAAAACCTGGAAGAACCTCCTGGTTCCTGGCTGCTGCCTAGCCCAGCTGTGGTCATTGTGGCCGTTTGGGGAATGACTTGGCAGATGGAAGATTCTCTCTCTCTCTCTCTCTCTCTCTCTCTCTCTCTCTCTCCCTTTTGAATGAATAAAGAAATTGTTTTTTAAAAGATATTTCTTTCAATACTTTTAAGTAATAATTTTGAAAATTGGGGGGGGGGGGGCTGGCACTGTGGTGCAGTAGGTTAGTCCTTCGCCTGCAGTGCTGGCATCCCATATGGGCACCGGTTCTGGTCCCAGCTGCTCCTCTTCCAATCCAGCTCTCTGCTATGGCCTGGAAAAGCAGTAGAAGATGGCCCAAGTCCTTATGCCCCTGCACCAACTTGGGAGACCAGGAATAAGCTTCTGGCTCCTGGCTTCGGATCGGCGCAGCTCCCGCCATTGTGGCCATTTAGGGAGTGAACCAATGGACAGGAAGACTTTTCTCTCTGTCTCTTTCTGTCTGTCTGTAACTCTACCTGTCAAATAAATAAATAAAATCTTTAAGAAAAAAATTTTTAAATCCAGGTTTATTTTTATAATATACATTTTCTGTGAACTTTTGTTTTGAACATCCTGCATATCTAACTTAAAATACTACTGATTTTTCAGTGAAAAATGTAAATGGAAGATCAGTTTGGACATTGGCTGTTGAAATGATAAAGTCCTAATTTTGCTTTATTTGCAACCTAGTTTCTGCCCTGATGCTTCTGGTAGTATCGAGTAAGTGCTTAGGTCCCTAATAAGACTGAGAGCTGAGAACAGAGATTCCTGAAGGGAACTGCCTTTAGCTGTGTTCACTGAGCAGGTGGAGGAAGACTAATGACTGTGATTAGGATGAGATTCAGATTCCGTCAGGGCTCCAGGGAGTCTGTGGAAATACTAGCCCACAGTCCTCTGGGCAGCTTAAATGGGGGAGATTTTTGTCTGATTGGATGGAGGAGGAAGAATGCAGAGCCAGACTGCTCAGGAGACACAAGATGCGGGGAGGAGCCCGAAGCACCCAGGCGCTAGCTCATCCTTCCTTACCCGGACACCTGTCTGTCTCTGTTTTTCTCCCTCTCTGCCTTTGACATTCACTAGCCTGGAACCTCTTTTCTTTCTCCTCTCGCATGGCTTGCTCACTCTTCCTCCTCTTACATCTCACTTCTTTTTTTAAACTGCCTATATGTGAAATTAAATTGTACTTTTTTTGTGTTCATGTGTAAAATTAGATATTGGGAACCTCTGTAGCAGCTGTGTCATGGAGAAAAACCCTGAACTAGAATTGCTTTCAAGGGCCCAGCACTGTAGCCCACCAGGTTAAGCCCTGGCTTGCAGTAACTGGCATCCCATATGGGCACTGGTTTGAGCCCCAGATGCATCACTTTTTTTTTTTTTTAAGATTTTTATTTATTTATTTGACAGGTAGAGTTACAGACAGTGAGAGAGAGAAAGAGAGAGAAAGGTCTTCCTTCCATTGGTTCACCCCCAAATGACCACAATGGCTGGAACTACGCAGATCCGAAGCCAGGAGCCGGGTGCTTCCTCCCAGTCTCCCATGCGGGTGCAGGGGCCCAAGCACCCGGGCCATTCTCTGCTGCCTTCCCAGGCCACAGCAGAGAGCTGGACTGGAAGAGGAGCATCCGGGACTAGGACCTGGCACCCATATGGGATGCTGGCGCCGCAGGCAGAGGATTAACCTAGTGTGCCATGGCTCCGGCCCCAGATGCTTCACTTCCAATGCAGCTCCCTGCTAGGAAAGCAGTGGAGGAGAACCCAAGTCCTTGGGCCTCTGTACCCATGCGGGAGACCCAGAAGAAGCTCCTGATTCCTGGCTCCTGGTTCCTGGCTTCTGGCTCCTGGCTTTGGCTTGTCCCAGCCCTAACTGTTGCAGCCATTTCGGGGAGTGAACCAGTGGAGGGAAGACCTTTCTCTCTCTCTCTGTCTCTACCTCTCTCTGTAACTCTGCCTTTCAAATAAATAAAATAAATCTTTAAAAGGAAAAAAGAATTGCTTTCAAGTTTGTCCCAGCTCTGCCATCAGATAGTCAGTTTCTTAACCTCTTTTTATAAAATAGGAAGAATATGAGTTTATGGCATTGTCTTAAGTATTAAACTAAATACAAGTGTGTATGTGTATATGTTTTGTAAGAACACTAAATCCAAATGCAAGCTATATATGAATTTCAGATAGTAGTATTTTCATTTCCTCTCTCAAACTAAAGAACTGAAGGGAAATGGAAGCTGGATTGCTTTTGTTCTAACCCTTGAATATATTTTTATTAAAGTTTTAGATTTAGTTGGCAGTGACCTCATATAGGCAAAAGATTCCCTACCTCTACAATTACTCTTATATTTCTAAGAATTTACTGCTGTTTTACATGTTTCCCTGAGAACAAGAAGCCTTGGACTATAGTCGTAATTAATTCCTATGTTCACTTCTGTTAATTTTTGAGATTAGGCCAATTTGCAGTTGGGTTCTGGAAGGATGGTCAGGATGATTATGTTTGGAGATGGCACATTGTCAGGTGTAGTGACCTGGAGAAACCTTAGTAGCTGCAGAATAGCACAAGTTCAAAGAGCTGTCTGGTGGCCGGCGTTGTGGCGTAGCAGGTAAAGCCGAAGCCTGCAGTGCCAGCATCCCATATGGGTGCTGGTTTGAGTCTCAGCTTTTCCACTTCTGATTCAACTCTGCCATGCCTGGGAAAGCAGTAGAAGGTGGTCCAAGTCCTTGGGCCCCTGCACCCACGTGGGAGACCTGGAAGAAGCTCCTGGCTTTGGATGGCCCAGCTCTGGCCATTGCAGCTGTTTGGGGAGTGAACCAGTGATGGAAGACCTATCTCTCTCTGCCTCTGCCTCTCTGTAACTCTGTCTTTCAAATAAATAAATAAAGGTATAGAGGTAGAGTTACAGATAGTGAGAGGGAGAGACAGAGAGAAAGCTCTTTCGTCTGCTGGTTCACTCCCCAAATGGCTACAATGCTGAAGCTGCACCAATCCAAAGCCAGGAGCCAGGAGCTGGATGGGAAAAAGAGCAGCCCGGACTAGAACCCATATGGAATTCTTGCGCTACAGGCAGAGGATTAACCTACTGCGCCACAGCACTGGCCCCTCAAATAAATAAATAAATAAATCTTTAAAAAAATAAATAAATAAAATAAAAACAACTCTCTGAAAATGGGAGATAGGAAGAAGTAACCCCAGAAAACGTTGCTTGTCTGTTTTTTAACATTGGCTCAGATACCAAAAGTGGCATAGTAAGAAATTTATTACAATTTCTCTTCTTTTACATGGATTACTGAAAATAAAATAGTAATTTAGGAAAGTTTATTTAAAAGTTATTTCCAGATTAAGACATTTGATTGCTTAAAAATTAACTTGTATATTGTCAACTAAGTAAGCTTTTACTCTCTGGAATCCTTAAAGCAAAGAACTACCCTTCCAAATATTTATATTTCCATATAACTGAAAATTAAGTCTTCAAATGCAGAGTTAACTTAACAAAATGTACTATATACTTCCTCCCCTCCAGAATACTGTACTAGACAAAATAAATGTTCACTGATGACTCAAACCTATCATTATGAAGATCTATCATTGTGATAATAAAATAACAGTCAGTTCGTATCTTTGTTTATTCAATTGAGGGAACACAGGCCTACGATATAATTAGAGATGAATGTGATACTCAGCTGATACAGCCCTCTCCCTAGCTGATGGCAGATAAATATTTCCTGGTTGAATGAAATGAGTGACAGTTAAATTTAGGTCTATTCATTTTTAAGCATTCCACCAACTCCATGTGGCATTTTCAGAAAGGAAGCAGTGTTATTAGCATCTTTAGCCTTCGTGCAGAAGCGGCTCTGTATCACTGAACTAGAGGCATGGATGATCAGCAGTTTCTCAGGCCCAAATAGTGACAGCTTGACATATTCTTCCTAATTTAGCAACTTTTTCTAGCTACTCAAAACCCTCACTCCCACATCTCTTGGCTCATAGGTAACACTGGGACAGCCCGTTTCCTATTAAGAAGAGTACCTTGAGTACCAGGATTGTGTCAGCTACACCTAGCAGCACGCTGGTTGGTTGGTCAGTTGGCTGGATGATTGATTGAATGAATCTAGTAATGAGAATGAGAGGTCAAAGCAAAGGTGAAAGAATTGAGTCAAAAGGAGTCCTGAGACATACCAGTAAACCATTTTTCTTGAGGAATTAGTAGGTTGTTTAGAAGACATCCATAGTACTTGGAGTAGTGGTCCTGGCATTTCTACAAGTGAATCGTCTCATGGTGCTTCACTGATGAGCACAACGGTCATGTGACTGGTATGTTTTATAACAAGAAGGAAAAGTTGTTCTTTTAGAGGTGGACTGTAGCTTCACCAGATAGCCTAGGAGGATGGAACATTGCTTACAGAGAAAAACTGAACTTTTGTGTAGAAGACACCTCGGGGGGGTTTTCTGTTGTTGTGAAAGGTTGGAGTTTCTAAGCAATATCTGGAAGAAAAAGACAGCCAGAAAAAGAGATTAAATTCCTTTTGCGGAGTCAAGCAACAAACATTTGGCAAATGCCTTCGATGGCTAACGTTGACAGTAATAGGAAATAGAGGAGAGATAGGAGAAAGGTTTGGAGCAAGCAGAAGAGAAGACTCCAGAATCACGAGAAAAGGAAGGAGCTTGAGAAGAAAGATGGTCAGGAAACAGAGCAGCCTCTGATGATAGAAGTCAGTGTGAAGTTGCTTCTGCCTCGTGTGCTGTAATTACCGGTTGTTACCATTGAACCAATGATAAAAGAGCTACCGATGTGCTGATGGTGTATGTTGAGTGAAGGCGAAGGGAGGGATGGTTTTCTACACTTGGGATAAACAGGGGTTGAGAAAATGAGCAGCTGTAGAAGGCAGGAAGTGAATAGGGGTTGAAGGAGTGAGGAGCAGGGATTTGAACCCTGAACCAACAGCAGTGATGGGCACTGAAGGCAATGATTTCGACAGGGCAGCTGGGACTAACTCTGGGATCTGTGTGCCAAGCCCATTTCTCCTTCAGGAATCCAGACAACTGTGGCCCATTGAGGTAGGGACAGTAAGGGAAGATCCTACTATCATAGGAATAATGGCTAGTTAGGAGTCAGACCTCTGAGTTAAAAAACAAAAACAAAAACAAAAACAAACTCAATACTTAGCCATACATTTTTATCTAATCCTTTAAGCCTTAAAATTGCTAACAGAAAAAAACCATGTCAGCATTATTATTATGCGGTTTAAAAAAAAAAAAGGCTTGTGGCTGAGATTGTAAGACTTCTGATTTTGTGGGCTCAGGATCAAACTCAGAGCTGTGTTTTTTGAGGTTTGGCCCCTCTTCAGGACACAACTTTAGAATCTTTGATGTTTTGAAACACAACGTGATAAGAAATCAAAGGATGAAAACTGTGTTACATCTAAGAGTGGAAGCATTCATCTTAAAGGCAGGTGTGCCTTGCAGAACTGGGATGGATACAGTCAACTGCCTGGGCTAAGAAAAAAGCAGCTCAAAGACAAAACTTTCTGCTGTGGTTCCTTAATCTCTGAGGGTTAGTTTCTTGCTATTAAAAAAAATCAGCAAAACAGACACTCCAGGATCAGCTTGAGTCTCAATTAGCCATTTTATAGTTCTAAGTTTTAAAAATTTTTATCTTCTGAAAATCTTTTTCTGTTGCCTAGAGCTGATTTGAGTAGTCCTTTACTTTTGGCCTTATTACTATAAAAATGAGGAAAATCATAAAGCCTTAGGATATAATCTTTGTACTTCCCACATTTAGCAATTTGAGAGCTTGTTTGGAGGTTCTAGCAGGGGAGCGCAGCTACTCGTATACCCTTGACCGAAGACCGGTCCTCCTCTAGCGGGGATGGTCGTCCTCTTCGACCGAGCGCGCAGCTTCGGGAGGGACGCACATGGAGCAGTGAGGGAGGAAGGGGACACCCGCCTAGCCAGCCAGATCAGCCGAATCAACCCTGGCGATCAATGGGGTGACAGATGTCGCAGCCAGATCGCCCTCACATCCACATTTAGCAATTTGAAATGTTAATTTGTGTGTACGACATTGATTCAGTTTGGTCATTTATCTATTTCATGCCTGTCAGCAGATGGATTAAAGAATTTACAGTCTCAGATGGGGAAATACTATATCACAGTAAATGGGGTTACTGTTACCCTATTGCCCTCTTAAAATTAATGATGATAAGCTTTAGAAGCCTTCCTGGGCCGGTGCCGCGGCTCACTAGGCTAATCCTCCGCCTTGCGGCGCCGGCACACCGGGTTCTAGTCCCGGTCGGGGCACCGGATTCTGTCCCGGTTGCCCCTCTTCCAGGCCAGCTCTCTGGTGTGGCCAGGGAGTGCAGTGGAGGATGCCCAAGTGCTTGGGCCCTGCACCCCATGGGAGACCAGGATAAGTGCCTGGCTCCTGCCAACGGATCAGTGCGGCTGTGGTGGCCATTGGAGGGTGAACCAACGGCAAAGGAAGACCTTTCTTTTTTTTTTTTAATTTTTTTTTTTTTTTTTGACAGGCAGAGTGGACAGTGAGAGAGAGAGACAGAGAGAAAGGTCTTCCTTTGCCGTTGGTTCACCCTCCGCTGGCCGCGGTGGCCAGCGCACCGCGCTGATCCGAAGGCAGGAGCCAGGTGCTTCTCCTGGTCTCCCATGGGGTGCAGGGCCCAAGCACTTGGGCCATCCTCCACTGCACTCCCTGGCCACACCAGAGAGCTGGCCTGGAAGAGGAGCAACCGGGACAGAATCCGGCGCCCCGACCGGGACTAGAACCCGGTGTGCCGGCGCCGCAAGGCGGAGGATTAGCCTAGTGAGCCCCGGCGCAGGCCAGGAAGACCTTTCTGTCTCTCTCTCTCACTGTCCACTCTGCCTGTCAAAAAAAAAAAAAAAAAAAAAAGCCTTCCTTCCAATAGAGGTACCTAATTTATGGATACTTAAAAATACGATTTGGCCTCAGGCTCTTTTGTTTGTTTTCAGATTAATTTTTTTTTTTTCATTTTAAAAATAGTGACAGATTGGAAGGGAGAAACAGAGAGAGCTTCCAAATGCTGGTTTACTCCCCCAAATGGCTGCAACAACCAGGGATGGCCCAATAGGAAGCCAAGCGCCTAGAATTCCACCTGGGTCTCATATGTGGGTAGCAGCAGCTCAGGTACTTAGGCCATCTTTCACTGCTTTCCCAGGCACATTAGCAGGGAGCTGGATTGGAAGTAGAGCAGCTAGGACCCTAACTGGTGCCCACGGTGGGTGCTGACGTTGCAGGTGGCATCTTAACCTATTGTACAACACCAGGCCCGAGAAGCATGTTGTAATAAAATTCAGACAAAGACTATTTTAATTTGACCTTGCCATACTTTTTAAGGAATATAATTTGTTCTAAGGATAAAGACTATGCAATTGGGACTGGTGCTGTTGTATAGTGGTCCAAGCCTCCACCTGTGATGCTGGCATCCCATAAGGGCACCAGATTGAGTCCCGGGTGCTCCACTTCTGATCCGCCTCTCTGCTATGGACTGGGAAAGCAGTGGAAGATGTCCCAAGTGCTTGGGCCCCTGTACCCACATGGAAGTCCTGGAAGAAGTTCCTGGCTCCTGGCTCTGGATCAGCCCAGCTTCGGCCGTTATGGCCATGGCTATTTGGAGAGTGAACCAGAGGATGGAAGACCTCTCTCTCTCTCCCTCTCTCTGTCTGTAACTCTACTTCTCAAGTAAATAAAATAAAAATTTTTTAAGAAAAGACTATGTAATATACAAAATGTTGTGTCTGTCCAGTCCCTCTGCTTTCTAGAAAATGCTCTCCCCTTTTCATCCACACGGGTGCAGTGGAAACAACCAGTTTTTTGGGTGATGTGATACTCTGCCCAACACATAGCTGATTGGCCAACCCCTGGGCATCTGACCAGTGCCACGTTTTCCACCATGGGGACTTAAGCAGCAGAAGAAGCCAGTCTACAGAGAAAATAGAAAAAAGAATAAAAAATATGCAGGGCAGGGGTACAGATCCCTTTCCTGTTGCCCTTTTATAGTCACACCCACCTGACTGCCATCACCACCCCATCTCTGACTTCTGTCAACCACTCGTCTGTTCTGCATTTCCACAATTTTTTCATTTCAAGAATGCTATAGAAGTAAAACCATCCAGTATGCAACCTTTTCAAATTGACTTTACCAGTGTCATTCCTCAAGATTCATTCAAGTTGTTGCATGTATTTATAATTTGTTCTTTTTTTATTACTGAAAAAGAATTTGATTCTAATCTACATTTTGCTAAATTCTTAACTTTATTTCCTTAATCTGTTCTCCTTCTTTATTTATGAAAGCTTAAAAATGCTACTCATAATTTCTTCATGAATAAAGCCAAAAGGAAACAAAACATGAAGAATTCAGTTCTGTTACAGTCGCTCCTGTGTTGTATCCTCTGAGGCAATGTGTTTACTGATATAAGACACAGATTCCCATCTGGGCCTGTTTCCCACAGTGCAGATCCTGTGACAAGGAGCTGCCTCCATTTGGTAGCTTTGTGTTTGAAAGCATAGCTTGTTAGAGATAGACAGAGTAAATTGATGTATATTGTATGAGGGTACTTCAAAAAGTTCATGGAAAGTGGAATTAAAAGATGAGTTTATTTTGGTGTAAAATACTTTGAAATCCATGTTTAGTTTTTATATAATATGCATTTTCCAAGAGCTTTTGAAATACCCTGGTATTAATGTAACACCACTTACTATAAAAGGTACAACTGTTTCTGCTTGTGTATATGTGTGTGTGTGTGTATTTCATATACCATCTATTCACCAATTTAAAGTATATAATTTAATGCTGTTGAACAGGGAAAAAAAGATGTGACCCAGATATTTAACAACATCCTGAGAAGACAGATCGGTACTCGGAGCCCTACCGTGGAGTACATCAGTGCTCATCCTCACATCCTGTTCATGCTCCTCAGAGGGTAGGTTCCTGTCTGCCTGTACAGGAGGGTGGAGTTTAAAGTTGTTCTTGAAAGTACATAGCGTTCACGGCCGACAAATGTGTTCCCTTTTGGAGCTGTTGGCACTTTAGGTTTCTACACGTTCTGTTTCCAGTTACTGCCTCTCTTTTCCCACATCTGTGCCTCCAGTCTCTTCCTGTACAATAGTGCTTGAGTTTCCTTGTCTGCCCTCTTCCTAGCTGCCCAGTTACCTTTTTTTTTGCTTGTATGAGACTGAATCTTTTCACTACACACACACACACACACACATGCACATATACAAAAACACACATACGTATTCTATATCTGAGAACTCAAATATAGGTATAAAAATTCTTCTCGTACCTGCAAACTCCCAAAGTGATGTTTTCTATATAGGGTTAGGATCAATACTACTTTGTGTATATGGGACCATTAGAAAGCCAAAATAAACCTGAAATCAAGCCAGTTAATACAATCCTTGGATTATTATCTTTTCTGTACTATCATTTTTCTAAAAGATTTATTTATTTCCTTGAAAGTCAGAGTTACACAGGGAAAGAAGGAGAGACAGAGAGAGATCTTCCCTCTACTGGTTCACTCCCCAGTTGGTCACAACGGCCAGAACTTGTGCCAATCTGAAACCAGGAGCCAGGAGCTTCTTCTGGGTCTCCCATGTGGGTGCAGGGGCCCAAAGACTTGGGCCATTTTCCACTGCTTTCCTGGGCCATAGCAGAGAGCTGGATGGGAAGTGAAGGAGCTGGGACTTGAATTTGCACCCATATGGGATGCTGGCACTGCAGGCGGTGGCTTTACCCCTTATGCCACAGTGCAGGCCCCCATTAATATATTCTCTTTTATTATGAATTTTTTTTAAAGATTTTATGCATTTATTTAAGAGGTAGAGTTATAGACAGGAGGAGAAACAGAGAGAAAGGTCTTCCGTCCGTTGGTTCACTCCCCAGTGGCCACAACGGTCGGAGCTGCGCTGAAGCCAGGAGCCAGGTATTTCTTCCCAGTCCCCCACGTCGGTGCAGGGGCCCAAGGGCCTGGGCCATCTTCTACTACTTTCCCAGGCCACAGCAGAGAGTTGGATTTGAAGAGAAGTAGCCGGGACTGGAACCTGCGCCCATATGGGATGCTAGCGCTGCAGGCAGAGATTAACCTACTGGGCCACAGCGCCGCCCCCCCCCCCAATTAATATATTCTTAAGAAGACTTGAGGGCCCTTCATATGTGAAGGGAAGGGAATTGTCATGCTTCTGAGGACAAGACAGGCAATCCCCACCAGAAACAGTTGTGCCATAATCAGTTTCCCTGTTACTATTTTTTAATCTGGCAGGGAATCCTAGAGACTTAGCCCCTGTGAAATTACCTGCAAGCTTAGGACATAATGTGATTGATACATTTATACTTGAAACAACAATGATTATTTAAAGATATTATGGTAATATGCTATGTTGAACCCAAATCCTAAGAAAAAGGAATGTAAGGCAGAAATTGATACTTATCTATCAAAGTGAGTCATCTGGATATGAGATACAAAACTGGTGGAAACAATTTGGAACCCAAATTGTATGAAAAGATCATAAATAAGGACTTTCTCACTCTTAAGCAGATTTTTCTTCTGGCACAGGCGGATTTTCTTCCAGGGCTTGGAATGAGAGAACCTGCAAATGAGGTCATCAACTATTCCTGTTGACCCATGAAGAGTTGTAGCCAGTGGAAAATGTTCCACAAGTCAAATGTTAACATCAGAAGTTTCTTCCAGTAATTTTAGTTTTTAAAAGCTTAGTGCAAAAATTTGCAACCCTATGCAAACATATAAAGACAAAAGAAATCGCATGTACCCCATCACACAACTTGAACAACCATCAGTGTTTTGCTGTGTTTGTTTCAGCTATATCCCCAACAACACCCTCCCCAGAGTATTTTAAAGCAGATTCCTAAATACTTTAGTAAGCATCTCCAAAATGAAAAGATAATTCTCACATATCCACAATGTCATTATTGTACATTAAAAAAATTAACAGTCATTCTTTGTGAACTAATAACCTAGTCCATATTCAGATTTCCTTGATTGCCTCTGTATTGAAATTCATAGTTGGTTTGTTCAAATAAGGACCCTAACAAAGTCCACTTAGCTATGTTTGGTTGTAATGTAAGTTCCTTTTTATTTAGAACAGCACTCCCCTCACACATTTTTATGCTATTGAATTGTTGAGAAGCTAAATTGTTTTCCCTACAGAATTTCTTCCATTCTGGAGTTGTCACATTGCTTTCCCATCTTGTCATTTTTACTTGTTTCCTTCTCTCCTGTGTTTCTAGACTAGAGGTTATATTTAAAGACTTGATTAGATTCTAGCTCAGTTTAGTTTTTGTAGGTGGTGCTATCTGGTTCATATTTTATTGCATTAGAAGATATATATATATATATATATATATATATATATATATTTGTTTACTTATTTGAAAGGCAAAGCAGAAAAGAGAGAAATCTTCCATCCTGCTGGTTCGTTCTCCAGATGTTTGCCGCAAGCAAGGGTTGGGTCAGGCTACAACCAGGAGCCAGGAACTCCATCCTGGTTTCCCATATGGGTACAGGGGCCCAAACACGTGAACTATCTCCCACCAGGTACCTGAGAAGGGAACTGGATCAGAAGAGAGCAGTCAGGACTGAAACTGGTGCTAGTATGGGATGTCTGCATCATAGCCAGCAGCCTAACCCACTACACTGGCCAGGAAATATACTTCTAATAGTGTTTGGTTGAGCAGTGGGTTCAGTTGGTGACAGTGTAATCCATTATAAAGTTTCCCATCAATCTTAGACTTGTTTTACCATCTGTTTCTGCCTCATTTTATCATTTCATTAGGAGTTAGGAAAAAGGTAATTTCCAGATTTTGCCATTTCTTGTATTTTTATTGGCTAGCGTGGTTTTATAAAGAATAGCTTTCTTTTTAAAAAAGTATATTTATTTGAAAAGCAGAGAAATACACACAGAGAGAAAGAGAGAGAGAGAGAGAGAGAGAGAGAGAGGTCTTCCGTCCTCTGTTTCTCTCCCCAAATGTCTACAACAGCCAGGGCTGGGCCAAACTGAAACCAGGAGTAAGAAACTCCATCTGCTTCTCCCATTTGGATGACAGTACTTGGATCATCAGCTCCCTTCCCAGAACCATTAGCAGAAAGCTGGTTCGGAAGCAGAGTAGCTGGGACAGAAACCAGCACTCCATATGGGCAGCTGGTGTCACAAGCAACAATGTAACCCACTGTGCCACAGTGCTGCCCCTTATTTGACACACATTGTCCTTCTGAGTGCTCTGTTGACCGTCTGTAGCCCCTTCTGGGTGATATCTTTTTATCCCCAACATAATTTGTGAGAGAGTCTTTGCTTTCTTATGTAACAAGATATCCCAGATCCAACTCTGGAATTTCTTTTTGTTTTTTAAAGTATAAGTTTATTTTTTGTTAGTTTTAAAATGTAACCATTTTGCCAATTAACATTTTGCCACACAAACTGGGAATTTCCACCAAGGGCCTGATTCTTTTTAGTGAAGAATGGTTCTTAGAAATTATAATCTAGATGCTTTAGGTGCTTGTTGACATTGGGTTGTTATTTCTTCTATGCCTTTTTGGTGAACAGAGTTAGAGCGTTATTTCTAAAGGAAGCACTTGTTTCTAGATTATAAGTAAATTGTCTTGACTATATTGAGTAAGCCAAGTGTTGAATGGTGTTTTACAAAAGTTTTCCAAGAACTGCCTATCATTGTTTGCTTCTAGCAATAATAACAAAAGTCATTTCCCCTTCGCATAATATAATTTTTGTTTTTAAATTGAGACATTCTTGCATAAATCTTTTTTCTAGCTATTTTCTCTGTAATGAATACTGTAGCTCCCTGCTAGTTGAAACAATTGCTGTTACATTTTGGCTTTCATTAAATGTGAAAGAGATGTTTAAATATGCTGTCCTTATTTGAGTGAGCATGCATTGTATGGGAGTGTACCTTCTCCACACTGACACAATTGATTAGAGCTCAGACGATGTGCCCCAGATTATAAATCAGGAAGGAACACATGATTCACTTCTATAAAAGAACAATTCAGCATTCTCTAGGTTAACCTTTCCTGATGAGCTGCCATAGGTTAATCATTGTGGGAAACAGAGTGATTAGTCATGATTTAGGCCATCAGGAATCTCATCCAAAAATAGAATGGATTAAGCGAAATAAATACTGATTCTTTACCATACCTGAGGATATTAATATTAGTGAGATTTTAAACTTAAAATAGGCTTATCACTTCTTTATAAGTAATAATCTACCAAAAGTCAATCTTCTAGAAGGTAGTCAGGCTGAACTCAGACATATGAACTACAGATCACTTAAAGAGTACTAAGGGAGATCAGGAATTCCCCTAACTATCCCAGTATATTATTCCTAAGTTCAGGAAGTTGTCATCTCATGGAATGACATTTCCACTGTTGGGGACAAACTACCAGGGTGAAATGACAAATGTTCTGCCTCAGAGTGGGTATTTTTTTAAATGTTCTCTTGGTTCTCAAGGATAAATTATCATTGCACCACAGATGGTTCCAATAAACTAAACCAAATGAAAGGAAAAAAAGAGAACTAATTATACCCAAAAGTTGGAATGGAAACTTTTTATAGATGGTTTCAGTTTGGAAATTGAATTAAGAAATGAGAAAACATTGGCTGGAGTTCATACAGCTTTTTGAATCTCCACAGTTTGACTCTCCTTGGAGTCCTCTAGTATTATGAAATTTAATTGGAGTTTGAGGTCCATTAAATTCATTATGTATGCCTACTTTGTGAAAAACATTATCTTGGGCACTCTTTGCAGCTTGGAGTCAGGATGAGGAAAAATAACATTCAATATGAGATAGCCTACAAATGGAGATTTTGCTAGGGAGGAAAAGATAAGAGAACAGAATAAGTAAACATGTCCCCAGCAATTAGGTTGTTTGTAGTGAGGTGAAGAAAACAAATGTGTAACAATTTATTGCAATGTAACACAATACAGAATGAAAAAAGGGCTAAAGCAAAATTACCAGATAAGCTGTTGTAGGACATGAAGGAAAGAAAGAATAATCCTGAACGGTGGATATTGGGAAAGGCTTGAAGGAGGAAGTGGCATTGGAACTAAACCTTGAAAGATGAGAGAGTCTTAATATTACAACATGAGAAAGCATTCCTGTTGGAATAGTATACCACAGGGAACTAGGGAATGTGATGAGAAATGAAACTTAAAAAATTAGGTTTAGTGCCAAACTATGAGACTCTGCAAATGAAGTTGACTCTTGGTATCTGTAGGGGATGAGTTCTAGGGCTCCCCTAGCACAGAAACCAAGCTCTGTGGATGCTCAATTTTCTTATATAAAATCGCATAGTGTTTGCTTATAACCTGTGCACATCCTCCCTTACACTTTTATCATCTCTAGATTACTTACAATACCTAATTTAATGCAAATGCTACATAGACAGTTGTTCTTTTTTCAGGTATTTTCAATTCCTGGGTGGTTGAATCTGTGGGTGCAAAGCCCACAGATATGCCAACAATATCTTACTGATAGAGCTGGGTTGTAGGGACAGGTATTTGACAGAGCAGTTAAGTTTCTGCTTTCAATGCCTGCATCCCATATTGGAGGGCCTGGATTCAAGTCCTGGCTCCTCTGCTTCTCATCCAGCTTCCTGCTAAGGTGTACCCTGGGAGGCAGTAGATGATGGCTCAAGTACTTGTGTTCCCTGCCACCCACATGGAAGACCTAGATGGATGGAGTTCTGGGCGCCTGGCATTAGCCTGGTCCATCCCTGGCTGTTGCAGGCATTCACTACTTAGATTCAGCCACCTCAATGTTAACATGGTCAATAATAAGCTCTTAATTTCTTCATTAACCTATTGCTTTATTAGTTTATCCATCTTAAGTGACTTTCCTATCTACCTAGTTATTCAAGCCAAAAACATGAATCATTTTTGAATCCTTACCTTCCAAATTTATTCCCACACTGTCCTAGCCACAACATCAGTAAGTCCTGCTGACTCTCCATCTTCCCAAAGCCCTCTGTTCTCCCACCATCACCCCTGCTCAAGCCATCATCATCTGCTGGACTTCTGCTCCTCTTCTTACCTAGTCTCTCAGCTTCCACTCTTGCTCCCTAGCCCATTCCTTACTGCTTTACAATGCATTCTCCACAGGTAGTCAGAGCCCTCGCTTTAGAGCATGCATTCCATGTTAATTTCTTGCTTTAAACTCTCTAAAGGCTTCCCATTGCACTTAAAATAAAACCAAACCCGGGGCTGTGATGTAGTGGGTAAAGCCACCGCCTACAGTGCTGGCATCCCACATGGGCTCCAGTTCAAGTCCCAGCTGCTGCTATGGCCTGAGAAAGCAGTAGAAGATGGCCCAAGCCCAAGCCCTTGGGCCTCTGTACCAGCATGGGAGACTCGGAAGAAGCTACTGGCTCCTATCTTTGGATCAGCTAGGGGAGCTTTTAGATCACTGGAGAGTGAACCAGTAGATGGAAGACTTCTCTCTCTCTCTCTCTGCCTTGCCTTCTCTCTCTGTGTAACTTTGACTTCCAAATAAATAAATAAATCTTTAAAAAAATTAATTAATTAATTAAATAAAACCAAACTGGGCTGAGTTCCCAACTCAGTCTGGCCTACCCCCAACCACTGGGGGCACTTAGGGAATGAACCGGTGGATAGGTGCACACACACTCTCTAACACTCCCTCTCTCAAATAATAAAAAAATAAAACCAAGCTGGCTTACGTTGATGTGCAAAGTTGTATATGAACTGGCTGTTGTCCCTTCTCCCCATTCTTGCCTCATTTCACAGCACCCTCTGCTCTCCTTGTGTGATCTCGTCACACTTGGCCTAATTCCTCCTTCTCTAGTTCTCCAAGCTTGTGCTTCCCTCAGAGCCTTTGCACATCTGAGTTCCCTTTGCCTGGAACTTTGCTCCTTTCCTTCAATCTAAAGTAAAGTAAATTAAGCAATCATTCACACACACACACACACACACACACACACACACCTGTGCACAATTAAGTAGTCACACTCTGTAACATTGCCTGCTACATTGTCTTCAGTTTTCACAGCACTTCTTGATATATGGAGCTGCCTTCCAATTGTTATATTCTGCTTCCTCCCTCTACAAGACATGCTCTCACTATGGTATGAAGCCTAGACCTTGTCCTGTTTGTTTTTGTGTTCCCAGCATCTATAATAGACACAAGTAGATATTCAGTAGGTGTTGAACAAATGGTGTTTGAATGAACTGTGACAGACGATATCTGTATTTCTAATAACAGCAGTAGTGATATGGTCCTTTTGCTACCTTTAATGTTATTTGTTAGTAGATAATAGAGCTCTCTGTTTCTCTCGTTTGTGCTCTAGATATGAAGCCCCACAAATTGCCTTGCGTTGTGGGATTATGCTGAGAGAATGCATTCGACATGAACCGCTTGCCAAAATCATCCTCTTTTCCAATCAGTTCCGAGATTTTTTTAAGTACGTGGAGTTGTCAACATTTGATATTGCCTCAGATGCCTTTGCTACTTTTAAGGTAATCTTTGCCCTGAATCAACTAGGTCATTTAGTTAAACCAGTCACTTGGCTTCCAAAGAGGCAAATTTCATTTTAAAAAGCAAAAAATTCTATTCCTTAGGTCTAAGTGTAGCCAGCCATGTGTGATGTGGATCATAAGAGGTATCAGTAAATAGAACACAATCTATGAGGCCAGTCTGTCACATTGTAGACGAACAGTGTACCTGCTGCAAGCTCATATGGAATAAATTCCAGTGTCTACCATTTAGTGACAAAAGGAACATTTAGTACTCTGGGTAGAGTCTGTTGTCATTTATATTAAAAACAGATTAGGGGCCAGTATCATATTATAGTTGGTTGAGCCACTGCACATGACACTGACATCCCATATGGATGCAGATTCTATTCCTGGGTGCTCCACTCCCAATCCAGCTCCCTGCTGATGCACCAGGAAGAGCAGTAGAAGACAGCCCAAATGCTTGGGCCCCTGCACCCACATGGGAAGCCTGGAATAAGCTCTTGGCTTCTGGCTTCAGCCTGGCCCAGCCCCAGCCATTGTGGCCAATTGGAATGAACCAGAGGGTAGAAGATCTCTCTCTCTCTCTCTCCTTCTATCTCTGTAATTCTGCCTTTCAAATAAATAAATAAATCTTATTAAAAAAAAACAGATGAGGTGTATAAGCTTTTGCTTAAAGTAAACATGCACTGAATACCTCTGGAAGTGTGTATGGAAATCAAGAATAGTAGTTGCCTATAGGGATAGGGACTGGGAAGGGAAGAGAGAAGGAAAGGTACATCTTTGAATATGAAAGACATCATGTTATTTCTATGTAATTTATAAATTTCCACATGGTAAAACAAAATGCTACTAAATTACAGTTTCTCCATAATAATCTATATTTGTATCATCTGTTACCTACTTTCTTATTATATAGGAATTACATTTAACCTTTTTTAAATTAAAAATGTTAAATTACTGTCAAATACACATAAAATTACCACCTTAACTGTTTTTTTAGTGTAGAGTTTAGTGACATTAAATATAATCACTTTGTTGTGGAACCACTCTCCAGAACCTTTTCTCTTTACAGATTTGTTTATTTATTTGAAAGGCCAATTTACAGAGAGAAAGTCCTCCATCCACTGTTTCACTTCCCAAATGGCCACAACTGCCAGGGCTGGGCCAGAAGCCAGGCCAGGAGCTTTATCCCAGTCTCCCATGTGGGTACAGGGACTCAGGCACTTGGACCATCTTCCGCTGCTTTCCCAGGTGCATTAGCAGGGAGCCGGATCAGAAGTGGAGCAACTGGCATTCAAACCGGCGCCCATATGGGATGCTGCCATCACAGGCAGAGGTTTAACCCAATTCACCACAATACCAGCCCTCTCCAGAACATTTTCCTCTATGCCATTAAATAACGCCTTCCCCTTCCTCCATCCAGGCCCTGACAATCAGTCTAATTTCTGTTTCTGTGTGTTACCATCAAGAACTTGTTCAGCAGTGAGCATTTAGCCTAGTGAGTAGCTAGGATGGCCTGTGCCACATATTGGAGGGCCTTGATTTGGTATCTGGCTTTGGCTCCTGTCTCCAGCTTCCTACTGGTACAGACTGGGAGATAGCAGTGATGGCACAAGTAATTAGGTTCCTGCTGCCCACATGGGAGACTTGGATTGTGATCTCAGCTCCTGACTTTGGCCTAGTCCAGATGTGGCAGTCATTTGGAGAGTGAATTAAAAAAAAAAAAAAAAAAAAAAGAGTTGATCAGAACGCATATCAGCAAATGCTCTTGCTAATTTGCATACAAAAATAACAGAATTTATACATCCATTGAATGTTGCTACCTTCAAAGTTTCTATTCCAGAAAACTGTTTATTTTTACTTAGTATCTGGTCATTATTTAATATATTTTGAAATTAGTGTCACTAGCATGTTTATTTTTCAATAATGGCATCATTGCTGACTAGCATTGTGACATAGTGGGTTAAGGTGTCACCTGTAATGCCAGCATCCCATGTGTGTGCCAGTTTGACTCCCAGCTGCTCCACTTCTGATCCATCTCCCTGCTAACACACCTGGGAAAAGCAGTGGAGAACAGTCCAAAGTGCTTGGCCCCTACACCCATGTTGGAGACCCAGATGATACTCCTGGTTTCTGACTTCAGCATGGCCCAACCCCCACCATTTCAGTCCTTTGGGGAGTGAGCCACTGAATAGGAGATACCTCTCTCTCTCTCTCTCTCTTTCTTTCTCTCTCTCTCTCTATGTCAATGTAACTCTGCCTTTCAAATTAAAAAAAAAAAGATATCCTCTAAGAGCAGATAAAAGTAAATATAAAGCTATTTGACAACTAGGTTAGTACACAAAGTGAATGATCAGGTTAGCTAGAGCTCTTTTTGGTTTTGATAACAAGAATTATAAAAAAATAATGATTTAAGATGACTACAATCGAGTCTTGATTTTTTCACTGTCTACCAAACTGACTTTGAAGACCATTTTAGAAAAGGAATTCCAGAAGTCTTATAAGCTGGTAGAGTAACATCATTGAGGCCGGCGCCGTGGCTCACTAGGCTAATCCTCCGCCTTGCAGCGCCAGCACACCGGGTTCTAGTCCCGGTCGGGGCACTGGATTCTGTCCCGGTTGCCCCTCTTCCAGGCCAGCTCTCTGCTGTGGCCAGGGAGTGCAGTGGAGGATGGCCCAAGTGCTTGGGCCCTGCACCCTATGGGAGACCAGAAGAAGCACCTGGCTCCTGCCATTGGATCAGCGCGGTGCGCCGGCTGCAGCGCACTGGCCGTGACGGCCATTGGAGAGTGAACCAACGGCAAAAGGAAGACCTTTCTCTCTGTCTCTCTCTCTCACTGTCCACTCTGCCTATAAAAAAAAAAAAATAACATCATTGAAATAACCTGGATTTCCAGGTTTAATATGAAGTAGGTAAAAGTCATTTGAATGTATATATTTAGATTCATTTCTTTAAAAGCATTTCAACAATTTAATTGTTCCATTTACATATTTCCAAATTTGTTTCTACTTTTTCTAGGGTAAAAATACAAACTTTTTATTAAAAATAATGTTTATTTAGTTATAATCCATGTATGACTTTTTATGTATTAAACATATTTCAATAATATTGACATAGTTCCTATCCTAATATTAATATATAATCTGATTACTTTTATGGACAGAATCTGAAGGTTGCCTATGACCTTGATGATAGACAGGTTGTTTGATTGCTGTATAGTGGTGGGAAAAGGGAAGAGCAGTAGTTGGCTGTGCTGCAAACTACCTGTCACCTACAGACTGGGAATTCACCCAGGCTGCGCTGAGAAGGTGCCTTAAATCTGTTAAAAGGTATGTTAGTCATGTGGTGGTAGAAAGCGGGAGTGGGCCTGCGCCGCGGCTCACTAGGCTAATCCTCTGCCTTGCGGCACCGGCACACCAGGTTCTAGTCCCGGTCGGGGCGCCGGATTCTGTCCCGGTTGCCCCTCTTCCAGGCCAGCTCTCTGCTGTGGCCCGGGAGGGCAGTGGAGGATGGCCCAAGCGCTTGGGCCCTGCACCCCATGGGAGACCAGGAGAAGTACTTGGTTCCTGCCATCGGATCAGCGTGGTGCACCGGCCACAGCACGCCGGCCGCCGCGGCCATTGGAGGGTGAACCAACGGATAAAGGAAGACCTTTCTCTCTGTCTCTCTCTCTCATTGTCCACTCTGCCTGTCAAAAAAAAAAAAAAAAAAAAAAAAGGAAAGAAAGCGGGAGTCTCAGGCAGCACCAGGAATCAATAAGGGCCAGAGGTTTGAGAGGAGCAGACGTGGGGGCCGGGGGGAAGCATAGAAGGGAAAAGCTGGAGCACAGTCCCTGTGGAAGAAGGGCAAGCAGACCCGCTTGCAGGAATGCAGACAAGGGAACCATGCTGGACAGACCGCACTCTGGGCAAGCCTGGTTTAAGGGGAGGCCAGTCTGGGCATCTGCCTGGGACATGGCCTGTGAAGGCACCCAAGACTTCCCCGGAAACATAACGAGATGGGGAAGACTGAATTGACAAGAAGTGCTGTCAGAGAGAATTCTGTTTGAGGATGGTGGGGATATTTTGAAGCCACATGGTGTGGGTTGGGAGATAGACCTCAGGGCATGGCTAAATTAAGAGACAACAGCTTGTTGTTCCAGCTGCCTAGGAGGTTAGTGAGCCCAGTGAATCATGACACTTGTATAAACGGGGTGTGCAGGCTTGGAGCCAGCACTGACTTGCCTGAGACCGTAGAAGAGAGTTGCTTATAGGACCGTGGTTCCCCAAAGCCTCTGCAGGACTGCAGTAAACACTAAGGATGCCCTGGCACGGGCTATGAAGAGAGGGCAGCCACAGCCCGCCCAGGTGTTCCCCATGGCTCCATCCAGCCTGCCTGGCCCCTGGGTCCTCCTTTTGCAAGGAAGAGAGGAAGAGCCTATGAAGGAAGTCTGGCGAGACGGAGAAGGGAAGAGGAGGTTAGAGAGGGGCTGTGTGAGGGCAGACAGGCGAGGAGGAGGGAAAAAGATAACGAGTGAGAAGGGCAGTGTGAGGGAAGGGAGGCATGGAGGGTGAGAAAGGCAGGAGCCCAGGGCAGGACCTGGCAGCAGCCCTGGCCACGAGCTCACAGTGCTGTGCAAGCCCACGGGTGTCCCGGTCTCACCAGCAAGCAAAGTGTACACTGGCTTCCCCCGTACCCCCAGGCCACCTAGTCAGACAGGCCTCAGTTGGATCAGATATGAAGAATGACATTTAATACAAAGGTCGATGCCGTTTCTTTCCAGAAGAGTATCTATGCCTAAACAACTGAGGAGGTGTTTTCTAATAATAGATACCCGAGTCCCATTTTCCCCCCATTTCTATCACACAGTTCTTGGCTGTCATGGAAACAAGTTATTTCCTTTTTTAAAAAGCCTAAGCAAGACACCTCATAATTATTTTGTTTTTTTTTTTTTAAAGATTTATTTTATTTATTTGAAAGTTAAAGAGAGAGGTAGAGACAGAGCGAGGTCTTCCATCTGCTGGTTCACTCCCCAGATGACCACAACAGCTGGAACTGTGCTGATCTGAAGCCAGGAGCCAGGAGCTTCTTCCGGGTCTCCCATGTTGGTGCAGGGGCCCAAGGACTTGGGCCATCTTCTACTGCTTCCCCAGGCCATAGCAGAGAGCTGGATCTGAAGAGGAGCAGCTGGGACTAGAACTGGTGCCCATATGGGATGCCGGTGCTTCGGGCCAGGGCGTTAACCTGCTGTGCCACAATGCCAGCCCCAGACATCCCATAATTATAAACAAAGAACAAACTCTAATTGAGGGGAAAAATCAGCTGCTTAGTGAATATGTATTTCTGAAAATTTCTTCAAAGAACATTTAATAGAATAAAATATACTTGACAATAATTACCTACTATCATGTATCCGTTCCAATTTAATGTTCAATAATATTGAATTGCAAAAGTAAATTAGGATATTTTGACTTGTTCTTCAGTCTATTTTCCATTGAAATTAAATCAGTTCTATGAAAATCTAAATAAGAATTTTTGTGGAATGTCACCAATATGGGAAAGAGTGATTTTCTTTTTTTTAATTTTTATCCATTTTCATTTTATTTGAAAAGCAGAGCAAAAGAGAGAGAGACAGAGATCTTCCATCTGCTGGTTTACTTCCCAAATGCTGACAACAGCAAGGGTTGACCCAAGCCAGTGCCTCCAGGAACCCAGAACCCCAGAACTCCATCCAGATCTCCCACGTGGTGGCAGGGACTCAAGTAGTTGAGCCATCATCTGCTGCTTCCCAGGATGTACACTAGCAGTAGAACTGGGACTGAAACCCAGGCACTCTCACAAGGGGATACAGCATCCCAAGTGGCATCTTTTCTTCTTTAAATACTTATTTATTTGAAAGTCAGAGTTAACAAAGAGAAAGAGAGAGAGAGAGAAGTCTTCCATCTACTTATTCACTTTCCAAGTGGCCACCACGACCAGGGCTGGCCAGGTCAAAGCCAGGAGCCAGGAGCTTCATCTAGGCCTCCCAAGTGGGTAGCAGGGGTCCAAGCACTTGGGCCATCTTCTGCTGATTTTCCCAGGCACATTAGCTGGATCAAAAGTGGAGCAGCATGGGGCTGGCGCCGTGACGTAGTGAGTAAAGCCACTTCCTTGCAGTGCCGACATCCCATATGGGTGCCGGTTCAAGTCCTGGCTGCTCCTCTTCTGATCCAGCTCTTTGCTATGGCCTGGGAAAGGTGTAGATGGCCCAAGTCCTTGGGCCCCTGCACAGAAGTGGGAGACCTGGAAGAAGTTCTTGGCTCCTGGCTTCAAATCGGTGCATCTCTGGCCATTCCTGCCAATTTGGGAGTGAACCAGCAGTGGAAGACCTCTCTCTCTTCTCTGCCTCTCATTCTCTCTCTGTGTTACTCTTTCAAATAAATAAATAAATCTTATAAATAAATCTTGCTGTCATTGCAAGCAGTGGCTTTACCCACTATACCACAATGCTGGCTGCCAAATGGCACCTTAGTGGCTGTGCCAGATGCTCACCCCCAATTTTCTTTATGTTACAAAAATACTTATAACAGTGACCAACAAGGTGCATTATTGCTTTTTCTTTAGGTAGCTAGTTTCAAAGGATGTTGTTTATTTGGCAGGTTGGTTTGGTTTTATTTTGGCTTTTTTTTTTTAACCTCTCACACTTATTTTAACATTGTCAGTTTATGATTTGCATATGGTGTCATCCACAAATAGTCCTTTCCCAACAGAGATTCCTTATAACCATAGTCTTTTTTTAGCCTTCCCTCTAAAATTCTGTGTAAGAGAAATGACTTGAATTACATCTTTCTCTTTCCCACTTAATCAGCTATATGCTCTTGAGTGAGTTAACCCTTGAGTTTCATTTTCCTCATCTGTGAAATGAGGAAAATGATCCCTGATTTTCTGAGTTATTGTGAAAAATAGAAATAACATTTGTAGCAGTAGACATTTGGTGCAGGTTAAAACACAGCTTGGGGCACCTGCATCCTATTTCAGAGTGCATGGGTTCAAGTCCTTTCTCAGATTCTGATTCCAGCTTCCTGCTAATGTGCAGCCCAGGAAGCACCAGGTGATGGCTCAAGTACTTGGATCTCTGTCACCTTTCTGGGAGACCCAGATCAAGTTCCTGGCTCCTAGTTTCAGCCTGGGCCAACCCTGGCTGTTGCGGGCATTTGAAAAGTGAAGCAACAGATGGAAGATCCCTCCCTATCTCTGTCTCTCTGCCATTCAAAAAAGTAAATAAGCAGATAAGCAAATATAAAGAGAAATAACCTTTGTAAAGGGCTCAGCACACTCCCTGGCACGTGTTGGGGCCTCAGTAAGTTACAGTTGCCTCTGTGTCAGCAGTTTCATGTCCCTGCAGTTGAATGTCACTATCATTCCTCCCTGAATTTGTCACAAGCAGAATCCACTAAAAACATCAACATCAGATTTATTTTTAGGATAATACTTAGACCATGCAAAACTTAGCCCTGACAAATCAGATTAAGTGGGATGAAAGACTATACTATTTCAAATACTTGAAAACTTAAGTTCTTAAAAACTTAGCCATTTTCTCTTTGCAGTTTTCTGCTCTTTCCTTCTTGGCTAGGATCCTAGCTAGTTTGTTGGGATTTTTTTCTCCCACTATGATCTGTAATAATGTAGGCATTGTAGTTTTTTTTTTTTTTAAGACTATTCATTTGGGGCCTGCACTGTGGTGTAGTGGGTAAAGCTGCCGGCATCCTGTGTGGATGGCAGTTCAAGTCCTGGCTGCTCCAGTTCTGATCCAGCTCTCTGCTATGGCCTGGGAAAGCAGTAGAAGATGCCCCAGGTCCTTGGGCCCCTGTACCTGCGTGGGAGACCGGGAAGAAGTTCCTGGCTCCTGGCTTTGGATTGGCTCAGCTCCGGCTGTTGCGGCCATCTGGGGAGTAAACCAGTAGATGGAAGTCTCTCTCTGTCTCTCTCTCCCTCCCTCCCTCCCTCCCTCCCTCCCTCCCTCCCTTTCTCTCTTACCTTTTTGAAAGGAAAAAAGAGAGGGAAGTAAAGAGAGATCTTCTATCCACTGGTTCACTCTCCAAATGTGGGACAGCAAGAGCTGGCCCACACAAATCCAGGAGCCAAGAACTCCATCCAGGTCTCTTATATGGGTAGCTGGGGCCCAAGAACTTGGGCCATCTTCTGCTGTCTTCCCAGGCAGCAGGGAGCTGGATCGGAAGCAGCCACAGGGATACAAACCACCACTCTGATATGGGATGCTGGCAGTGCAAGCAGTGGCTTAACCCACTGCATCACAATGCCAGTCCCCAGTAATGTGGCCATTATATTTGTTTAGTATGTGAGCATGTGTATGTGATATTCTTCCTCTAGCTTTGTACCTGTCGTTTATTGTAATAGAAATTTGAGGCTGTATCTATGTTTATATCTTATATTCACACTCAGATGTAAATGTGTGTGCAGGTCAGCCTCATCTATGGGCTCTGTCTATCATGCGTATGCTAGAGAAATCCTCCTCTGTGATATTTTCCTGTTATTGGAATTCAAAACGTTTCAGTTTTCCCCCTTTGGAATTTGAGGGCTCTGGTTGCAGCAGAGTTCCCTCCCTATTCCTCATGCTTTGAGATAACATGAATGTAACACAGACCTTCCCAGGCAGCAGCCATATGTGTGTGCTCTGCTGTTGCCCTTGCTGCACACGCTGGGTGACGATCGTTGTGACAGGCGGAGGACTGCCATGGGGGCAGCAATCAGTGTGTGCTGCAACCCCAACGAGAACCCCTTCCACCCTGAGTCAGCTCAGAAAATCCCTACAAGACTAGGGACATGGAGATGCCAGAAAAGCAAGCACCTGAAATATCCCCTTAGGGGCCCCAAAGATGCTGTGAAGCCCCTTTACTCTACTAGGGACCCCCTGAGGGCAGAACCTGGTGCAAATCAGACCCCAGACGGGCCAGGAATGGAGCCCCCAGAGAGGGTTTTTCCCAAGCTAGGACTCCAGCCCCTGAATACTACTGAGTGCTCTTCCCGCTGGAGTTTCCGCTGGTGGTTAGTCAAGCTGAGAGAAGAAAACCAATAGAGAATTAAGAGCTGGTTTCATTGTTTTTGAACTTGAACATTATAATGCACAATGCTTCAAATATTTTTCTATTTATGAAAATATAATTAAGAAGGTTTTGCCGTTGCTGCTCCTGCCTTCTCTTGGTGAGGTTAGGTTGTGTATCTTCCATATGCTTTTAAAGTTTTAATTAAATATGTATTAAAGTATAAGGATTTATTTTTGGAAAACTTTAAAACCCTTGTTATGGTTTTAATTAAATTCTGCACGGCCTCTGGGCAGGGCATTTAGCTTCTAAGCTTATAAAAGGGATTAGGTAAGGCTTGTTTTCTCTCCACATTTAAGGGGAAATCAGGATGTGATTTAGGTGTAGTTGAAGACAGTCAAATGTCCCTTCATGTTTCTGTAGTGTTTTTTGCAAGTTTGTAGCTATGGTAAGAAGTGGCTCCTGTCTTCAACTTTGAAAGGAAGCATGGTGCTGAGAAACAGGCACAGTGCCCACAGCCCACTGCTGACATGACCCTGGTGACCATGGTTCCTCAGCTTCCCAGTGTCCCGGGCTCCTCTGTTTAACAGAGGCTAAGAAAAAAAAAAAAAAAGAAAGAAAGGTTAAAATCCTTGAAAATCTGTAAGATTCATGTGGTTTTAGGCCATTCAGTTTTTATTTATTTATTGACAGGCAGAGTTAGTGAGAGAGAGAGAGAGGAAGGTCTTCCTTTTTCCGTTGGTTCACCCCTCAATGGCCGCCGCGGCTGGCACACTGCATGGATCCGAAGCCAGGAGCCAGGTGCTTCCTCCTGGTCTCCCATGCGGGTGTAGGGCCCAAGGACTTGGGCCATCCTCCACTGCCTTCCCAGGCCACAGCAGAGAGCTGGATTGGAAGAGGAGCAACTGGGACAGAACCGGCACTGCAACTGGGACTAGAACCCGGAGTGCCAGCACTGGAGGCAGAGGATTAGCCTAGTGAGCCTCGGTGCCGGCCCTATTTGTTTGTTTTTAATGATTAGGGGATTGGCCTCTGGCCCTTGGCCTTGTGGGAAAAAAACCCTAGTGGTTAACATACTTGCTTTAATTCCCAACTCTGGCTGCTGATTCCAGCTTCCTGCTAATGCATACCCTGGGAAACAGTGGTGATGGCTGGAGTGTTCAAATTCCTGCCACTCAGGTGTAAGACCTGGATCAAGTGAATGGCTCCTGGCTTTGGCCTTGAGCCCTGGGCATTTGGGGAGTGAACCAGGAGAAGGTTCTTTCTGTGTCTTTCTTTCTTCTCTGCCTCTTATAAATAAGTAAATAAAACCTAAAAATAATAGTAATAAATTAAGAATGCATGTAAAAGCTGATTAGTCATAAATGATATTTGAAAAAGATCATTATAAAAACTTTATTTGAATTGGTTATTACATCGTGATCATCACAATGTAGAGATAATGGCTTGAAGAAATGTGCTACAAAGAAGTCTCTGGTGCCATTTGTTTCACCATTGAAATTATTTCTGTTGTAAATCTGACAGTGATATGAATTTAAAGCACTAGCTTTAGCACTAGGTATCTTTGATTTTTAAACTATGAACCATCATCATAAACTAAGGTAGAAAAGGAAATAATTTTGCAGATAAATGAAAATGTTCTTTTGCAACTTTAATGTGCTTCAAGTGATTTATAACATCTTAGCAATATTTATAAAGATTTATTGAAACCTTAGCAAAAAATAAATTGTTTTAACTTATTAGGTGTAATAATTTTGTTTCATTTGGTTGTTCTCTTCCTAGGATTTACTAACCAGACATAAAGTATTGGTAGCAGACTTCTTAGAACAAAATTATGACACAGTAAGTAGAAATCATTTTTAAGACCACATCTTTCTTTTTCTCTCCTACAACTAGGAACTATAAAAATCACCCCTGTGTATCATCCACAGTGAAATCACCCATATCCCTGGTTTATGTATTAACCTGGATCTAGATAATCAGAAAATTTTATGGAATATAGAGGATGACAAGAGTCCCAGGTTTTTTTGTTTGCACATCTCTTCCTGTTGTGTTCTGGAGCTCTAAGAAAGAGTTAATGTCTGCTTCCTTTGATCTTGAATTAAGAGCACCCACATTGCCCTTATGAGGTATAGGTAACCCGGAATGGAAGAACACCTCTCCCTCACTAAAACAAAGCTCTTCACTTGGTACACAGTTCATTTTACTTACTAATAGAAATACCAGAAATATTTCCATCTTCCAGCTCCTTTTGCTAACAGTAAATCCAACTCATTTTTTTGAGGTGCAGAGGAAATATCACTCTTCTTTTTTTTTTTTTTTTTTTTAAGATTTATTTATTTATTTGGAAGGCAGAGTTACAAAACCGCAGAGGCAGAGAGAAAGAGAGGTCTTTCATCTGCTGGTTCACTCCCCAGTTGACCGCAATGGCAAGAGCTGTGCCAATCTGAAGCCAGGAGCCAGGAGGTTCTTTCAGGTCTTCCATGAGGGTGCAGGGGCCCAAGGACTTGGGCCATCTTCTCTGCTTTCCCAGGCCATAGCAGAGAGCTGGATCAGAAGAGCAGCAGCCAGGACTCAAACTGGTGCTCATATTGGATACTGGTACTGCAGGCGGCAGCTTTACCTGCTATGCTGGCCCCCAAAATATTACTCTTCTAAGAAGGCTTTCCCTAATCCCACCTCTTCCTAAACAACACATATTCATTCTGTCTCTCTGTTTCACTTTACTTGTTGTATTATCATGGTGTGTCTGTGTTTTTCTGGCTGGCTCTTGTGCTCTAAGAGGCACGAACCTTATCTCTGCAACACAAGAGTTATACAGTACAGAATTTAGAGTCTGCTTGCTTGCTTTGCTTCAAGACTTGGTTCTGCCTCCTTATTAATTGTGTGACCCTAGGCAAGTTACTGCACCTATTATAAGATGAAGATAATAATATATATTGAGTATCCCTTACCTGAAATGCTTCAGACAGAAGTGCTTTTGGGTTTGAGATGTTTTAGGCTTTTGGAATATTTTTATATACACATTGAGATATCTTGGGGATGGGACTCAAGTCTAAAGACAAAATTCATATATACCTCTTATACAGGTGTCCTGAAGATAACTTCATACAGTATTTTCAGTGCACCTATGTTTTGGTTGCAACTCATCACATGCAATCAAGTGTGGAATTTTCCACTCTTGACATAATGTCAGCACACAGAAAGTTTCAGATTTTGGAGTAATTCAGATTTCAGATTTTCAGATTAAGAACACTCAATCTGCAATACCTACCTTATAGGTTTGTGGTGGGAATTTGACAAGATGTAAAGTTTTATTGTAGTACCATGTCATTATTGTAGATACTCCTAATGCCTAACTTGATGCCAATGCATTTGGTGTAGTCAATGAATATCGAATCAACAGAACCATCCAAGAGCAGCTATACTTTTGCTAAATGTATGACAATGGAAGCAGCATGACAGAAATAGAACACAGCACAAATCTACAAGCAAAACCGCACAGACCTGTTCCTGTTGGTTCAGATACCCTAGCCCAGCACTGTCCAGTCAAGATACAATGCAAGTTACATGTATGAGCCACTATCTAACTCATATGAGCCACTAAAAATATAAAAAGAAATGGGTGAAATTAATTTTAGTAATATACTCCTATTTAGTCTAAAAATATTATTTTAATGTATAATCAAAATGACTGAGTTCTTTTACATTGCTTTTTGTGCTGAGTCTTCAAACTCTGGTGTTTATTTTATACTTACAGCACATCCCAACTTGAAGTAGCCACGTTTCACATGTTCTGTAACCACCTAAAGTCCTGTAGTGGAGAGCACAGGTCTAGACTGTGACTCTGACAAGGGGGAACTGGTCACCATCAGCGTTATCATCATCCCAGTGGTGATAGCAACAGCATCCACAGTTAGTTTTTCCTGGGATTTTAGGCATTTTACACATGTCCGTTAACGCCACTACTCTGTCCCCGTCGCCCAGCATAGTGCCTGGCATGTGTCAGCAGCAAAGCCATCTGCTCTCTGAAAGGAGCACTGAGCCATTCATAATACATCCCAAGCCAGCAAGTTTTAAATGTTTATATGTGTGCGGTTAGTGGATTCTTTCGGTCGTCATTCATAAAAGCAACAGACAATTTCACATGTGTGGGGAAAATGGAATGCAAAAATTTTTGAAATTCATGCTGTTTTTTCTTTCCTTTTTCCTCTCCTCTCCTCTCCTCTCCTCTCCTCTCCTCTCCTCTCCTCTCCTCTCCTCTCCTCTCCTCTCCTCTCCTCTCCTCTCCTCTCCTCTCCTCTCCTCTCCTCTCCTCTCCTCTCCTCTCCTCTCCTCTCCTCTCCTCTCCTCTCCTCTCCTCTCCTCTCCTCTCCTCTCCTCTCCTCTCCTCTCCTCTCCTCTCCTCTCCTCTCCTCTCCTCTCCTCTCCTCTCCTCTCCTCTCCTCTCCTCTCCTCTCCTCTCCTCTCCTCTCCTCTCCTCTCCTCTCCTCTCCTCTCCTCTCCTCTCCTCTCCTCTCCTCTCCTTTTTTTTGACAGGCAGAGTGGACAGTGAGAGAGAGAGACAGAGAGAAAGGTCTTCCTTTGCCGTTGGTTCACCCTCCAATGGCCGCCGCGGCCGGCGTGCTGCGGCCGGCGTGCCGCGCTGATCCGATGGCAGGAGCCAGGTACTTCTCCTGGTCTCCCATGCGGGTGCAAGGCCCAAGCACTTGGGCCATCCTCCACTGCACTCCCTAGCCACAGCAGAGAGCTGGCCTGGAAGAGGGGCAACCAGGACAGAATCCGGCGCCCCGACCAGGACTAGAACCTGGTGTGCTGGCGCCGCAAGGCGGAGGATTAGCCTAGTGAGCCGCGGCGCCGGCCTGCTGTTTTTTGATAATACATATTTTCTATTAAAAATTTTGAAGACTCCTTATATATAGCATTTATGGTAGTAATGAGTAAATTAAGGAAAGTATCTATTGGTTGGAATCTTTGGTAGAAAATTATGTAACAACCAAGAGAAAAGTACTTTCTACTGATGAATTTACACCCTCCCAACAGTATACAGCCTTAGTAGAGTGTTAGGTACATCATAGGCCTGTGACCAACCCATACTAAATCACCTGATTCAATTTCCTAGACTCTGGAAAGATGTGGAATCCCCTACCTATCAGTAATAGATCTTCACACTTCTAAATCACAGAATTGTGTACCACTTATTCATAGATTGCTTCCTGATCTTCCTTTGATTGAAAATTAAGAATTATGTAATCATGAAATCTAAAGTAATATTCATATCCTAAAATTCTCAATCAAAATCCATGGAATCAATTGGAGTACTTGGAGGCAAGTATAAAACGTAAAGGGAAGATAATTGTTCTTTCCAGAGGCATCCAAAAGCTTCAAGACTAAAGGAAAATGACTTATTTTTTAATGTAGGTAATGAACTGTTACTATATATAGTTTTGCTATTCAGTAACTATATGTGCTAGATAGAAGTTAAGGAAAGATTCATAAGAAATTATAATAAATGCAGGAGCCAGTGCTGTGGCCTGTGGGTAAAGCTTCTGCCTGCAGTGCCAACATCCCATATGGGTGCCAGTTCAGGTCCTGGCTGCTCCTCTCTGATCCAGCTCTCTGCTATCGCCTGGGAAAGCAGTAGAATATGGCCCAAGTCCTTGAGCCCCTGCACCCATATGGGAGACCCAGAGGAAGCTCCTGGCTCCTGGCTTCGGATCAGCACAGCTCCAGATGTTGCGGCTATCTGGGGAGTGAACCAGTGGTTGGAAGACTTCTCTCTCTGCCTCTGCCTCTCTGGAACTCTGCCTTCCAAATAAATAAATAAATCTTTAAAAAACAATAATAATAAATGCAAATAGAAGACTAAACCAGCCTATGACAAAGTCTGTTGCAACAGCCCCTTAACTTTACCTTAGAGTGAGGGAGGTAAGTATGGTGTGCAAAAACACTTCACATTCAAGGATAATACACAAAAAATTCAGAGAGTAGAAATTAAGGGAAAAAGTACATCTGACTACTTTTAATTTAGGTTTGTACTCAATTTATTGAGAGGACTCAAAATGATTCCATTTTTCAATTCAACTTCTGATTCGTAGAGCTAGTATAAAATAGAGAAGAGAGGCTCTTGTGTCACTTGACTTCTCCATCCACAGTATCTTCCTGATGAAACAGTGAAAGCTCCATGCAGACAATGCTGATCGGCCCCAGTTAAATACACAGAGGTGCAAGGCAGGCCGGGACCCTGCAGAGGAGGGCACAAAGCCTAGATCTGCTGCTTTTCTACTCTCTCTCATGTTTATTTTCTTTTCATTAGATTTTTGAAGACTATGAGAAATTGCTTCAGTCTGAGAATTATGTGACTAAGAGACAATCCTTAAAGGTAATATACAGTTTCTTTAAATTAGAGTCAATATCTTGTTAGCAAATGATATAGATCAGTGGACTAGTGAATACAGAAAAAGTGTCTTTCAATGAGTAACCTGAAAAGTATATGTTACGTAATGACTGTACTGTGTAAATATTATTTCATAGTAAAAAGCTGTTTTCCTACCCCAAAATAAAGATAATAAGAATTTATCAATTACTGTGCTTAAAATTGAGAGAGTAAATTTAATTTTTTGTATTTTGTGTGTCATGTTTTGTCACTGTTACTTTTCTCTTTTGTCTTCTTTGGAAAACACCTCAGTCTAGTTAACAGAGACATATAAGAGACACAAGATCATTTCTTTCTGTCTATTCTGTTTCAAGGTAACCTGAAAGAGAATTATAAACGTCTCCTGCTTCTTCCTTATAAACTATAATCCCTATCTTCCTTTCATTCCAAGAGTAATTTCTTTCCATCCCCAGGAAATAGTCTCTAGGAGAGAATTACACTTCTACTTAAGTCAGCTTAGGTGTGGTTTTCTTTCTGAGCAGGAATACTCTGATTTCTACTTTCCATGCACTTATTATTCATCTGGTTACTTCCACAAGGTATCTGAGGCAGGACATTTACATTATTTTATAGAATTGAAATGTTAATGGAGTTCTGTCTTATTGGGTATACTTATCTCTAAGATTTGTAACATTTTCCTAAATAATTTTTTTCCCATATTTCATTGCTAGATCCCATTCCTTGAACTTTCTAGCCAGCCACTGTTGTACTGTGGGCTACTTACAGTGCCTCCCCCATGATGCAACATGCTTCAATTATGTTTAACGCAAAGATCTTGAAATATGAAATGTGGCCACTTCTTAAGTACTTAAAGAAAAATATTTTCTTTTTTAAAATTTTTTTTAATTTTTTTTTAATTTTTTTATTTTTTTTTATTTTTGACAGGCAGAGTGGACAGTGAGAGAGAGAGACAGAGAGAAAGGTCTTCCTTTGCCGTTGGTTCACCCTCCAATGGCCGCCGCTGCAGCCGGCGCACCGCGCTGATCCGATGGCAGGAGCCAGGAGCCAGGTGCTTTTCCTGGTCTCCCATGGGGTGCAGGGCCCAAGCACCTGGGCCATCCTCCACTGCACTCCCTGGCCATAGCAGAGAGCTGGCCTGGAAGAGGGGCAACCGGGACAGAATCCGGCGCCCCGACCGGGACTAGAACCCGGTGTGCCGGCGCCGCAAGGTGGAGGATTAGCCTATTGAGCCACGGCGCCGGCCTCTTTTTAAAATTTTTTAAGATTTATTTATTTATTTGAGAGAGTTGCGCAGCAAGAGAACGAGAGGCAGAGAGAGAAAAAGAGAGAGGTCTTCCGTCCACTGGTTCACTCCCCAGTTGGCTGCAATGGCCAGAGCTGCCCCCATCTGAAGCCAGGAGCCAGGAGCTTCTTCTGGGTCTCCCACATGGGTGCAGGGGCCCAAAGACTTGGTCATCTTCTACTGCTATCCCAGGCCATAGCAGATAGCTGGATTGGAAGTGGAACAGCCGGGTCTCAAACCAGCGCCCATATGGGATGCAGTGCCAGCTTTACTGCAATGCCACAGCACCAGCCGCAGAGATTCTTTTTTCTTTTTTAACTAATTTTCATTTTATTTGAAAGGCAGAGAGACAAAGATTTTCTTTCTATCTGCTGTTCATTACCAGATGCCTGCAACAGCCAGGGTTGGGCCATGCCAAAGCCAGGTGCCTGAACCCAATCTGGGTTTCTCACATCGGTGGCAGGGGCCCAACTACTTGAGCTACCACCTACCGCCTCCTTGGTGCACATTAGCAGGAAGCTGGATCAGAAGTAGAGGAGCCCAGACAGAACCCCCAGGCACTCTAATAATGAGTTGTGTGGGTTCCAAGTGGGACTTAACTGCTGTAACACAAGCCTGCCCAGAGGAGTGGTATTTAATTTGTAAAAAAATTAGAATGAGTCTGAATAAGGAGTGTGCATGTGAAAATAAACAACAATTGCTGTTTGAAATTATATCTCCTATGAAATGCCTGTGGAGGTACCAGGGAGCCCAGCAGAATGAGGCCCATGAGGCTGGCTCTTCCTCAGTGCAGTGGTGCCTGGAGGCAGCCACTGGGGCCCAGGGAAGGTGGGCAAGCTCCTGAGGGCTGTGGTCTGGCCTGCAGCTACATCTCTGCCCTTCAGATCCCATCAGATACTCAAAGGCGTATTCTTGACTGTTTTCAGCCAGGCACTTTGTACAATGTGCTGGCATGCTGAATGTCACAGTTGTCTTAATTTTGCATGTCAGGATGATGATATTCATAGAGCCATGCCTTTGTTTCCAAACAGTGGGTGTAAGTTTAAGCTCGGGCAATGCCATGATTTTATAAACTGACTTGGCATCAGCCATGACCCACTTTGCCCTGTGTTGGTGCCCTGCTGCTCCAGCTTTCCTTGTTAGCAGACAGGCCAGTTTTCAGCCCATCTGTCAGCATACTTGATTGATTTTTCCTTTGGCGTGGAACCTGTACAAGGTGACCCACTGAGAACAGAAGCCCGGAGTGTGCTACTCTACAGGCTGGAGCTGACTTCCAGGCGAAGGCAGGGCCCTCAGAGCCCTACTCCCTCGTGGGCAGGGAGCTTGCAGAGAGCACCTGAGATAAGGCAGCAGCCATTGCCACTGCAGCTACCTGGAAAAGGGAAGTCTTCATGAAGGACCTCCCAGGACTGCCAGAACCTCGTCCGTGTTCTAACAGATAGAGGCCCTGGAAGAGGGGTGACCTTGCTCTGAAGGGCCAGCTGTAGGCATCCCTCATAAATTATCCAGATCCTTTCTCTTTTCAGTAGGAGTCTGTCAGATATGAACTGAAGTGAACAAGATTGGCAGGAAGAAAGATGAAGTCGAGTCTCTAGAAAGTGTCCTTGTGGCATTTTCAGCAGTGATCGGAACTTTCTTCGTGTGACAGTTGTTCTCAGTGAGTCTCCAGGACCCTAAACAGAGTCGTGGGGCTGACAGTTACTTTCTATCCGAATGTCCACTTCTGGGGCCTCTTTCTGCGTTGCTTTCCCTCTGTCTAGAACACTCCTGTTCAATCTTGGCCAGCCTTGACTCAGCTCTTCCCGAATGTACATGTCACTTCCTCTGGAACCACCAATGAAGTTGTTCTTAAACTTTTAAAAAAACCTGCTAGAAAGCCGATAAAACATGTAAGAATGTAGAAACTGTTCAAGTGGTTTCTGAATAATTGACTTCTTTTGAGTGCTAGATTACAGGCAAAGATGTTTCTAAAATGGTCTTCTAGCACTGTATTTGAGGGAACAAAAACATGACTGTGAAATCGGGTTCATATAGAAACAAATTAATTAAGTATTGCTTATTCTTTGATAGCAAAATGTTCTGAGAAGCTCTGCTGAAGCTGTTTTGGTTTTTCCTTTTGGGGGGAGTTAAATCTGGTACCGTGTATCCTGTTTTGACATAACCACATTTAAATACATGGAAGTCAGACTGTTAAAATAATCCTAAATGACTTGGTCATTAACACACTGTCTTAAGTCCTAGGCTGTTTTCTGACTGGAAAGTCGTTGCTACTGCTGCTTTTTGTTAATCATATTCTAAATTTTCCTGAACCATCTTAAGGTCCTTGGATTCCTAGTGTCAGTAAAGAATAATTGCCAGTCAGATTCCTTCCCTCATGTGACAGAGCTTAGGGATTTATTTCTTATCTTCTTCAGAGGCCTGGCATTTAATTATTAGCAAGAAAGATTATAATTCAAAAGAAGGTTGGTGGAATTTGGGCAGTGTTTTTGGCTCTGGTCGATTTCATTAAATCACTATTTTAAAAAGACTTCTACTTGCTGAATGGTTTTACTGTATACTTTGAAGCATTAAAATATGAAATTCAATAAGCAAAATGTGATTTTCTCAATTTACTTAATATGGTTTTGCTTTATAGGCTTTGTATTATTAGTGGAATGTAGGATTTTGTCACTATCAGTATTAGCTTAAAATAGATTTACATTTAATGGCTAAAGATTCAGTGTTGTTACTCAAGTGATTTAACACAATAAATTATCTCAGAAAAGTTGTGCAATTGAATTAGCAGTGAATAGATTGGATGGAATTTTTATATAGGGTACCCTATGTAATAAAAATTGAAGTGACTTAATAGGAACCTAACTCATAAATTAACTTCGACAAACACTTACTGAAAGAGGGAGTTTTAAGAGAAAATTTTTAAATATTTTAAGTTTATTTATTTGAGAGCTAAGAGAGACAGAAAAAGAGAAAGAGATGTTTCATCTACTGGTTCACTCCTCAAATGCCCATAACAGCCAGAGCTAGGCCCAGACTAAAAGCCAAAGCCTGGAGCCCAGAACTCAATGCAAGTCTCCTGTGTAGGTGAGTGTCACCATTACTTGAGCCATCACAGCTGCCTCCCAGGGTCTGCATTAGCAAGAAGCTGGAATTAGGAATTCAACCCAAGAACTCCAATATGGGATGCGGGTTTCTTGACTGCTAGGCTAATGCCTGCCTCAAGGGAAATTTTTAAACATGAAATTACTCCTTTTCCTAAATACTTGGATGTGTCTATATATGATATATATGTATATATGATAGATATGATAGTTGACAATAAATAGATACATAGATAGATTCTTCAGAAGCTAGCTAAGCAAGCCTCTTCGCAATTTAACAGCAGAGGTGATTCTTTATAGGAGGGGTTTTGTCTTGTGGGCTGCGAGCCATCCCTTTGATATGTCCTATATAGAAGGTATCACTGCTCTCTGCTGTCGCCCTGGAGTTTAGCCCAGGTGCTTTTCTCCAAGCTGTTCCCTTTGGCTTATCAGATAGCAGGGACTGTTGAGTTCAGGTATAGGCAATTTGCTGTAACAAATAGCTGCTTCAAATGCCAGGTGAACTGAGGGTGCCCTCTGAAGGAGCACCTAGGGTGCTCCAGGTGCTCTGAATCCCCTTCAGGGGCCAGGTGACCCTCACCCTTTTTATTTTATTTTATTTTTGACAGGCAGAGTGGATAGTGAGAGAGACAGAGAGAAAGGTCTTCCTTTTTGCCGTTGGTTCACCCTCCAATGGCCGCCATGGCTGGCGCGCTGCGGCCGGCGCACCGCACTGATCTGATGGCAGGAGCCAGGTGCTTATCCTGGTCTCCCACGGGGTGCAGGGCCCAAGCACTTGGGCCATCCTCCACTGCACTCCCTGGCCACAGCAGAGAGCTGGCCTGGAAGGGGGCAACCGGGACAGAATCCGGTGCCCCAACCGGGACTAGAACCCGGTGTGCCAGTGCTGCTAGGTGGAGGATTAGCCTATTGAGCCGTGGCGCCGACCGACCCTCACCCTTGAGCCCAGTGTGTGATGGATTGTAGCCTCCTGGCTGTATAAATAAGGTGGAATTTTACGCCTTCACAATTCTTTTTTGCCTTTACCCACATTATTGTGTTCTGAATATGCTTACTGGATAACAAAACCTCTTTGTTTCTTTCTGCCTTTTGGAGAAAGGATTCTGGATTGTAGGAATCTGACTTTCCCAGCAGCCCCCACACATCACACACATCACACAGTTAGGCTGGAAGGGGCACAGAGGTTTTAGCCCTAGACCAGCCTGGCTGTTGAGGGCATAGGAACCTCTCTCTCTGTTTCTCTGTGACACTCAAAGAAATTTTTAAAATTATGGATTTTTCAAAATGGACATTTAGAAACAAAAACTGGTCAGATCTTGAACATTAATTTCATGTGAGGAACAAGAGAAGGAAGCTTTGGCCTGGCCTTGGCTATCATGGGCATTTGGGGGAATAAACCAGTATAGGAAAGATATCTCTCTCTTCCTTTCAAATATAATGAAAATAAAGTCAGTGATGAAAATAATGAATAATTTTTGGCCATTTCTTGGGGAACTTCAGCAGTGACCAGCCTTAAAAAATGCAGTAAGCACTGACATTAGCAAACTGTGAAAAGCTTAAAATGAATCCTGCTTTTATGCTTGTTTTTAATTAGATTTATTTATTTATTTGAAAGGCAGAGTTACAGAGATAGAGACAGAGACAGAGAGAGGAGAGACAGAGTTCTTCCATCCACTGGTTCACTCCCCAAATGCCACAGCGGGTCTCCCACATGGGTGCAGAGGCTCAAGGACTTGGGGCATCTTCTACTGCTTTCTCAGGCCATAGTAGAGAGCTGGATTGGAAGTGGAGCAGCCAGGACTCTAACTGGCACCAATATGGGATGCCAGCACTGTAGATGCCAGCTTTACCCACTAGGCCACAGCGCCAGCCCCAGTCCTGTGCTTGTTCTTTAACATGCACTTCACTCTCCAGGTTTTTTTTTTAATTTTTATTTTTTTGACAGACAGAGTGGACAGTGAGAGAGAGAAAGAGACAGAAAGGTCTTCCTTTGCTGTTGGTTCACCCTCCAATGGCCGCCATGGCCGGCGCGCTGCAGCCGGCGCACGGTGCTGATCCGATGGCAGGAGCCAGGTACTTATCCTGGTCTCCCATGGGGTGCAGGGCCCAAGGACTTGGGCCATCCTCCACTGCACTCCCTGGCCACAGCAGAGAGCTGGCCTGGAAGAGGGGCAACCGGGACAGAATCCAGCGCCCCGACCGGGACTAGAACCCGGTGTGCTGGTGCCGCAAGGCGGAGGATTAGCCTAATGAGCCGCAGCGCCGGCCTCACTCTCCAGTTTTTTTATGAAGCTGTTTTTACATGTGTATTTTGTTTTTCAAGGAGAAAAAGTGATAGATGATTTGGGTAAGGCGACTGCTAGACAGGTGATACCCTTAATTTTGTGTTTCTGTGCAGTTGCTGGGTGAGCTCATCCTGGACCGCCACAACTTTGCCATTATGACCAAGTACATCAGCAAGCCAGAGAACCTGAAGCTGATGATGAACCTTCTCCGAGACAAAAGTCCCAACATCCAGTTTGAAGCCTTTCATGTCTTTAAGGTAAAGTGCAAACCGTGGAAATAATGTGTACAAACCATGGAAATAATAATTTTGTCTCTTTCTTTTTTTCTTTTTCTGCATTTTGGTAAATCAAACAAGATTTATTTATCTAAAGCTTATAGAAACAAGCCATCCAATGACAGATGGGTGGGTAAGTTTCCAGGTCACCCAATAAAGACATTCATTTAAAAAAAAAGTATATTTATTTATTTATTTGAAAGCCATAGTTACAGAGAGAGGGAGAGACAGAAGAAATATTCCACCTGCTGGTTCACTTCCCAAATGATGCAAAGATCAGGGCTGGGTCAGGCCAAAGACAGAATCCTGGAACTCTGTCTGGGTCTCCCATGTGGGTGGCAGGGGCTCAGGTACTTGAGTCATCTTCTGCTGCTTTCCTAGGTACATTATTAGCAAGGAGCTGGATCAGCAGTGGAGCAGCCAGGACTTGAACTGGCGCCCACATGGGATGCTGGCATCACAGGCCGTCACTTAGCTCACTGTGCCACAACTCCAGCCCGAGGACCTCTTCTTGTTGGTACACCATTGTGAATGAATAGGAGTTTTTTTCTACTTTTAAATGGAAAATTTCCTGCTTTTTCCTCTCCTTTGTACTTCAGAGAAAATTAAATATGCAGTCTTTCTGATAGAATAATTTGAATGAACTGTTAGTTTTTTAAAAAAATATTTATTTGAAAGGCAGAGTTACAGAGAGAGAGAGACAGAGACAAAGAAGAAGAAGCTGACTTGGGACATCATCAGCTGCTTTCCCAGGCTCAATAGCAGGGAGCTGGATTGGAAGTGGAGCAGCTGAGACAAACCAGAGCCCATGTGGGACGCTGGTATTGCAGAAGGCAGCTTTAACAGCTATGCCACAGTGCCAGCACATAGTTATTTTAATGAATGCCTTTTTACCTATAAAAGTTTGCTAACCAATCCATATCTAAATACTTTTTTTCCACTAGAAAACAGGTGATTCTATTTCCCAGAAATTACTTAAATAATCAAGAATTGAGCTAGACCCTAAACTGTCTGAATGTTTGCTTTTTTAAGATTTTATTTATGTATTTGACAGGCAGAGTTACAGAGAAGGGGAGAGACAGAAATGTCTTTCATATGCCTGTTCACTCCCCAAATGGCCACAATGGCTGGAGCTGGGCTGATCTGAAGCCAGGAGCCAGGAGCTTCTTTTGGGTCTCCCACACTAGTGCAGGTTCCCAAGCACTTGGGCCATATTCCACTGCTTTCCAAGACAATAGCAGAGAGCTGGATTGGAAGAGGAACAGCCAAGACTCAAACTGGCATCCATATTGGATGCCAGGCCCTAGGAGGTGACAGCCCACTAAACTACAGTGCTGACCCTGAGTGTTTTACTTTTTTCAAGCACTCTCTGTTTGAATCATAAATTAATCTCTGAAGATACACCCAGGTGCTTACTTTGTAACTGGCTTGGAAATATTATCTTTCACAATATATTTTGCTTTGATGGAAGAAATATCCTCATAGCATGCTTTTTTTTCTTTCTAATATTTTTTCTTTAATCAGAGTTTTTCATTGGGTATATTTATTCTAACTTACCTAACTAGTCCTGTGTCATTAATATTTAGATCATTCCCATTTTCCTACTGTAAATAATTTTATAATGCTCATTTAATACAACCAGCTAGCTTTTAACATATTTAGGATTAGTATCTTATGATTGATATCTAAAGTAGAATTAAGGGTTAAGAGAGTTCCAGAATTTTTTAGTCTTTATAATATTTGTTCAGTGATGAGTTAATAAGCTTATAAATGGAAGACATGACAGTTTATAAATTCCATTTTGAAATATCAACAGGACTTCTCTTGGATCTTGACAAGCTAATCATAAAATGTGTGTGGTAGAGAAATAACCTACGATTGTCTATGGCAATTTTGAAGAATGATATAGGACAATGAAGTTAACTTCTGAGATGCAGCTAAATCTCAGAAACATGTTATTGAGTGGAATAAACATATGTTTAGGAGATACCATTTATTTAAGATCTGAAAGCTTGAAAAACAATACTTAGTATGGATTTGCCCACATGGAGATTATTATTATTATTTTTTTGTCAGGCAGAGTGGACAGTGAGAGAGAGACAGAGAGAAAGGTCTTCCTTTTTCCATTGGTTCACCCCCCAAGTGGCCGCTATGGCTAGCGCGTTGCAGCTGGCGCGCTGCGCTGATCTGAAGCCAGGAGCCAGGTGCTTCCTCCTGGTCTCCCATGAGGGTTAGGGCCCAAGGACCTGGGCCATCCTCCACTGCCCTCCCAGGCCACATCAGAGAGCTGGACTGAAAGAGAAGCAACCGGGACAGAATCCAGCACCCCAACCGGGACTAGAACCCGGGGTGCTGGCACCACAGGTGGAGGATTAGCCTATTGAGCCATGGCGCCAGCCTACATGCAGTTATAATCTAACAGGGTGCTTAGAGATGACACCTACCAGAGTCAGGCAGCAGTCATCCCAGGAGAGCAGCAGGGGAGAGGACGAGTGAGATCATGGGTGAGTGTCCAGGAGCTGTTAATAGTATCTGCAGTGTTTGATTTTATTTAAAAAGTCTGCAGGCAGATATGGCCAAAATGTTGGATTTTGCTAGAGCTGATGGTGGACCATGATGTCTGATGTTATTCCCTGTAACCTTCTCTGTGTTAGCATTGTTACATGAAAAGTAAACAAACTGAGGGCAGATGTTTGGCCTAGTGGTTAAGAGCTGTTAGGAGACCTGCATCCCAGTTTCCAGCTCCTGACTCCAGCCCCCTGCTAACACAGACCCTGGGAGGCAGCAGGTAATGGCTTCAGTGATTAGATTCCAGCCTCCCACACTGGGGCTGCTATTGATTTCCCAGCTCCTGGCTTCAGCCTTTGCCCAGCCTTGGCTGTTACAGGCATTTGGGCAATGAACTAGAAGATGGGAGCTCTCGCTCTCTGTCTCTGTCCCTCAAATAAATAGTTGTTTTTTAATGATTTTATTTATTCATTTGAGAGGTAGAGTTACAGACAGTGAGAGGGAGAAGCATAGAGAAATGTCTTCCGTCTGTTGGTTCACTCCCCAAATGGCCACAACGGCCAGAGCTGCGCTGATCCGAAGCCAGCAGCCAGGAGCTTCTTCCCAGTCTCCCACACGGGTGCAGGGGCCCAAGCACTTGGGCCACCCTCTACTGCTTTCCCCAGCAGAGAGGTGGATTGGAAAAGGAGCAGCTGGGACTAGAACTGGCGCCCATATGGTATACTGGTGCCGCAAGCAGAGGATTAACCTACTGTGCCAAGGCGCTGGCCCCCTCAAATAATTTTTTAAAGTAACCACACTGGGTGAAACAAAGAGAGGGTATACCAGGATTAGGAAAAGCCTGCACTTAAAACAATAGACCCCAGACTCCCCTGATGGCCCTCTGATCGAAGGGGCTGCAGAGGCCATGTGCTCTGCCACTCAGCTCCCACAGAACTTATCTGTCAGCCTAGAGGAGAACAGGTTTCCCATATAATTTTGTTCCAGAATGCAGTGTTGGAGCAGGATTCAGTAGGTGGCAAAACAGAAATAACCTACTTCTGCCCTCTGAGAAGATCAGAATTTGGCTAAGCGTTGGTCAGAATGGGTACTTTTAAAAATAGTTGACCACTTGTTTACTTGTGTGTATATAAATTGGACCTGCCTAGTACCCGACTGTATTCCTTCTGCTGAAGTAGGAGCTTCATTGTTTGCTTGCCAAAAATAATATGTTGTTATTTAGCAAAAAACAACAGCTGAATCCTGGAGACTTTCTTTATTTTATTTTATTTATTTATTTATTTATTTATTTATTTATTTATTTTGACAGGCAGAGTGGACAGTGAGAGAGAGAGACAGAGAGAAAGGTCTTCCTTTGCCGTTGGTTCACCCTCCAATGGCCGCCGCGGCCAGCGCGCTGCAGCCGGCGTACCGCGCTGATCCGATGGCAGGAGCCAGGAGCCAGGTGCTTTTCCTGGTCTCCCATGGGGTGCAGGGCCCAAGCACCTGGGCCATCCTCCACTGCACTCCCTGGCCACAGCAGAGAGCTAGCCTGGAAGAGGGGCAACCGGGACAGAATCCGGCGCCCCGACCGGGACTAGAACCCGGTGTGCCGGCGCCGCTAGGCGGAGGATTAGCCTAGTGAGCCACGGCGCCGGCCCGAGACTTTCTTTATTAATACCTTTTTCCCCCAGAGCACCTTCCACACATCTCAGAAAATGAGTCAGTGTCCTGCCTGGTTATTGGTGTCTAACTTTCATTAGCTTGCTCATGGGTTCAGGGACTCAGACGAGATGCACGTCACGTGCTCCGTGACCGTCAGGTGCTGAGTACTGACCAGCAGGATCGCATGTTGAGGATGCCCTGGATGAAAATCCACAGAATGAGGTGTTTGTTCTAGCTCATATGCTAGCAGCAACTTCAGGAAAAGCTGTATTTGATTTCTCACTTGCAAAATCAAGAGTTAAGTTTTTAACCCCTGAAGTTTAGTTCTAAAGAGGCTTGTGTCTGAAGTGCAGGCCCTCCCAGGGATGAGTTCATGACCCGGCTCTGAGCTGATCTTCTCCCTCTCCTTTTCCCTTTCCCTGGTAACTTCCTCAATAGTAACGGGCTGTGCTGCTACAACCCCACCCCAGGCTGGTAAGGGGTGGGCTGTGGCATTTGGCTCAGCTGGGAGCTCCTGGTGCTCGGGCGTGTGCAGCACCAGACATGATCCTGAGTGTGGTAGTCTGTCACTCAGATCCCAGCAGTTGGCCACAGTAGCCATTTCCATGAAATAAGAAGCTCTGCTCACTTACCCTAAGATACAAAAGCCAGATTGATGTCCAGCCAAAGGCAAGTGCAAAGAACAAAAACTGCCCTAGGTACGAACAGTTTCCATGCAGTCCAATTGAAAAAAGAATGCAGAATTATAGATTAATCTATGAAAAACTAGTCATGAACTCCTCACTTCTTTTTGCAGACCAACTGTGGTCACAGTGTACCAAATCCAAGTTTACTCAAGGAGAAAGGATTGGAGACCAAGTGAGTTTAGGGATTAGTTATGAGTACATCTAATTATAACTGCCAGCTTAGTTTTGTCAACTAATTTTTAAAATTTTTACGTATTGGAGAAGCGAAGTGGCACAGAGAGAGATAAGACAGAGCTCTCACATGCTAGTTCATTCTTCCAAATGCCTGAAATGGCCAGGGCCGGGCCAGGGCTAAAACCAGGAGCCAGGAACTTAATCCTGATTTCACATGTGGGTGGCAGGAACCCAGCTTCTTGAACCATCACTGCTGCCTCCAAGGGTCTGCTTCAGCAGAGAGCTGGAATGAGGAGCAGAGCTGGGACTTGAACCCAGGTATTCTGATCTTGGATGCACATATCTTAATTGGCATCTTAAGTGCTGGTTCAAGCTCCAACTACTTTTAAATAGTGTAGAATGCTGAACTTTATCATGTCCTCATTTGATTTTTTTTTTTTTGCACCTTTTGCTGTTTTTTTGTAAAGAGGCAAAGGAGAAAAAAGAAAAGCAATAATTGAAAGCTCACATGCTATTTCCATTTTAAAAATACCATCTTTCAGGCCAGCGCCACAGCTCACTTGGCTAATACTCTGCCTGTGGCGCCAGCACCCCGGGTTCTAGTCCCAGTTGGGGCGCTGGATTCTGTCCTGGTTGCTCCTCTTCCAGTCCAGCTCTCTGCTGTGGCCCGGGAAGGCAGTGGAGGATGGCCCAAGTACTTGGGCCCTGCACCCACATGGGAGACCAGAAGGAAGCACCTGACTCCTGCTTCGGATCAGCGCAGTGCTGGCCGTAGCTGCCATTTGGGGGGTGAACCAACGGAAGAAAGACCTTTCTCTCTGTTTCTCTCTCTCTCACTGTCTAACTCTGCCTGTCCAAAAAAAAAAAAAAAACCATCTTTCAAAATTAATCAATCAACTATTTGTTTATTGAAAGGTTTGCAGTGGGTGTTTCTGACAAACTTTAGCATGTCACCAAACAACTATGTACAAATATTAGTTATGGCTCTGTTTGGTAATCCTGCTGCTGAATATTTATAATGTCATTACCTACTTTAAAAATATTTCTTGTGGTGATATATAAGGAAAACTAGGCACATAATTAATGTTTGTGAATATTATCCAGAATAAGAAAAGACTGAGTTGCTTTTCCATCTAATTTTAGAATGAGTGTATACTCTGCTACATAATTTCCACCATTGTGTGTAATTTGTAGGTCGCCAGCACTTGAATTCTAACACACCTAGGCAACAGCAGCAGCGTTCCTCGTGTCTGACGTTCTGCATTCACAGAGCCCTCTCCCTGTGGCCATTCCACAGACTCCTTGCCTCAGGTGTGGTGTCCTAGGTCACAGGAGAGGGGACTGTGCAGCAGGAGGGGGCGGAGACACGGCTGAGCTTGCCGCAGACCCCTGCTGCTTTCTTGGGAGCATCGCCACAGATGCCTGGGGAGCTGCTCCACTGAACTAGGAAAGACAGCGTGCCTCTTCCAGACTTTGGCTCTGTTATGGAAGCTTTTGACGGCAGGAAATCTTTCTCTCTTTTTTTTTTTTTTCCCTTGATTGCATTTCCAGGATCCCTGGCATATAATGTTATTAAATGTTTATTAACTAAATGAACTAATGGATATGTCTCTGAAGGAAGGGAACTGAGAGCCTCTGTGCCAGATGAAAAAGAGGGCACAGTTAAACGTGAATCTCCAATAAACACAAATAACATGGCAGGGGACATCCTTATACTAAAAATTATTCACTGGTAAGCTGAAATTCAGATTTAGCTGGGCATTCTCTCTTTTTCTTTACCAAATCTGATCACCCTAAACTGCAGGGACTCACCATCATATCAGTTTTCAAACATCTGAGCAAAAATGAAAAAAAATCAAACAAATATCTGGGCAATAACAGGGTCCTTCCTGTGTAATATACAGTCCTTAAAAAAAACCCTTTCTGACAAGATATCTGAGCAACATTGTTGAGATCTAGTAGTCAGAAACATTAGGATTTGAAGATACGTTTTGAGCTCCTCTTCCTGACATACTCCAATCAGAAACTGAGGACTGTGGATTTGAAATCCATGTTGCCCTGGATCCACTTTTTTGATATTTTACTCAATACCATTGTACTTAATGGTTTAGATTTTTTAAAAAGATTTATTTACTTGAAAGGTGGAGAAGCAGAGGCAGAGAGAGAGAGAGAGAGAGATCCTCCACCCATCCACTAGTTCACTCCCTAAATGGCCATGATAACTGGAGCTGGGCCAGTCCAAAGCCTGGAAGGCAAGAGCTTCTTCTGGGTCTCCTACGTGAGTGCAGGGGCCCAAGGACTTAAGCCATATTCCACTACTTTCCCAGGTGGACCAGCAGGGAGTTAGATGGGAAATAGAGCAGCCAGGACTCTGACCAGTGCCCATATGGGATGCCAGTGCTGCAGGTGGTGGCTTAATCTGCTACACCACAGTGCCAGCCCTGATGGTTGTATTGGTCCTGTACTATAGTAATATTCTAATGGAGGAGAAATCATGTTACTATATAATATAATGGCAGTTAGTAATCAATAAACAAAGGATGTCTTTTATGGTAGAATGGAACTTCAAAATAGTTAAAATGATGGGCATTTGGCACAGTGGCTAAGATACCACTTGAAATGCCCACGTATCAGAGTGCCTAGGTCTGAGTCCCAGCTCTCTTTCTAATGTGCTTTCTAATTAGCTTCCTGCTAATGTGCATCCTGGGAGGCAGCAGGTGCATGCACTGGCTCATGCACTTGAGTTCCTGCCATGCATGTGGGAGGCCTGGATTGAGTTGCTAGCTCCTGACTTCGGCCTGGCCTAGTCCAGGCTGTTGCAGGCATTCGGTGAGCGAACTGGCAAATGGAAACTCTGTCTGTCTCCATTTCTGCCTTTCAAAAAATTTAAAACAAGTAAGTAAATAATTTAAAAATAACAAAATAGTTTAAATGACCTATTGGTTTTGTTTTGTTTTTCTTAAAGATTTATCTGTTTATTTGAAAGGCAGAGTTAAAGGGAGAAGCAGCAAGAGAGAAAGCAAGAGATTTTCCATCCACTGGTTCACTCCCCAAATGGCTGCAATGGCTGGGGCTGTGCCAGGCTGAAGCCAGGAGCCAGGAACTCCACCTGGGTCTCCCGGGTGTGTGGCCTTCTGCTTTCCCTGGTTCATTGGAAGGGAACTAGATCAGAAATGGAGCAGCTAAAATTCAAACTGGTGCTCTGACATTGGACACCGGTGTTGCAGGGGGCAGCTTAACCCGCTGTGCCACAATGCTGGCCCCAGGCCTGTTGCTTTTAACTATGAATCTTAACCTGTATTTCTTCTTGACAACAGATATTTGGGAAAGCAATTACTGTTTTTTTAAAGATTTATTTATATGAAAATCAGAGTTACACAGAGAGAGGGAGAAGCAGAGAGAGAGAGAGAGGTCTTCCATACGCTAGTTCACTCCCCAATTGGCCACAACAGCCAGAGCTGTGCCGATCTGAAGCCAGGAGCCAGGAGCTTCCTCCGGGTCTCCCACACAGGTGCAGGGGCCCAAGCACTTGGGCCATCTTCTACTGCTTTCCCAGGCCATAGCAGAGAGCTGGATCAGAAGTGGAGCAGCCAGGACTTGAACTGGCGCCCATATGGGATGCTGGCACTGCAGGCAGCAGCTTCACCCGCCTATGCCACAGTGCCAGCCCCAGCAATTACTGTTAAATGTGACATTTTAGCAGCTTCTTGTTGAGTGGCTTCTTGTTTTGTGGCTTCTTATATAGCAAGTATAAAGAGTAGTCATTGTGTGCTAAATGCTTTAAAGAATTAACTCATTGAATAATATAAAAATCCCAATGAAGTGTTGACCATAAAAAGGTGAAGTACCCATACCAGCCACAGCATGGAAGAATCTTGAAAATGTGTGAAGAGAAAGATTCCAGTGACACAGTTGTGTTTCGTATGATTCCTTGGATCTGAAATCTTTAGAACAGGCCCCTCTTGAGAGGCAGAAGGCAGATTAGTGGTTGCCAGAGGTGGGAGCCAGGATGAAGTGTGACTTACTGGGTACCTGGTTTTTAGGGAGGTGACTAAAATGTCCCAAAATTGAAGTGATGATTGCACAGCGCTGTGACGCTAGAAACCCTTGGATTGTACCCTGTAAATGGATGCACTCTGTGGTTTGGGAATTTGTCTCAGTAAAGTTGTCTTAAAAGACATAGAAAACCCAGTGAAACATAAGTAATCACTAGGCTACATTCCTCCAAAGAAACTTCCTACAAAACTTAAATTGTTCAATTCAAATTGATTTATTCTCTACCCCTCAGAAGATTTCCAGCCATCATATTGTTTGACTATTGACATGCAAATGCTGAAAAAAACTTTTGACCCACTAGTTTACTTAAAAGTTTGAAGGTGAGAAGTACCCCAGACCTGTTTGCCTTCTTGCCCTTCCTCACCTTTGGATAAGCAGTAAAGACCATTTGACCAATCAGTGTGTCTCTGCCTCAGAAGGAGAGGGCGGAGCTGGTGGCAGCCCCATCCTGGGCTCGCTGAGGGAACACCGCACACAGCCTCCATGGAGGCGCACGGTCCCCAGTGTGGGCACCGGAGGTCTTGGTGTGACTTCTCTAAGCCTCACCTAGAGAGTAGGGAAAATAGTATCTTCCTCCCAGAGTGCTAGTAAGGTGCTGAAGCGACAGTACGTAGGGACTGCCTGGTAGCACCGTGCCCAGAGCGCGACAGAGATCCTGGTGGTCATCTCACTTCGCAGAAGAAGGAACAGTAAACATGGCAACATGTTACTGAGGCAGGGGTTCGGCCTACTGGTTAAGATGCTCATGTCCCACTCAGAGTGTCTGGATTCAGCTCCTGGCTCCAGCTCCTGACTCCAGCTTCCTGCTAATGTAGGCCCTAGGAGGCAGCAGGTGATGGCCCAAGAAGTAGGGTCCCTGCCACCCATGCGGGGGACCTTGAGTTCTCAGACCCTGACTCTGGTGCAGGCCCAGCCTGGGCCATTTGGGGAATAAGCCAGCAGATGGGATCTCTCTCTCTCTCTTTTTCTATTTTTCTATTTTTTCAATTTTTAAAAAATTTTAACCCTATTATTACATAAAGCATAGGTTACAGACATTCTCTACAGAGTGCAAGCCCATTTGTTTACGGTGTATTTATATATAACCATACGCACAGAAACACATGCTGGGAGGACATACACCGTATACTCACAGTGACAGCCATTGCACGGAGGGATTATGGAAGCCATTTCCTTTACTTTTATCTTTGTACTTTTCTTTGTTCTTTTAAATTTTTAGGTATTTATTCGAAAGGGAGAGAGAGAGCTAGAGAGAGAGAAAAAAAGATCTCCCATCTGCTGGTTTACTCCCCAAATGCCCACAAACTGTCAGGACTGGGCCAGGCCAAAGCCAGGAGCCTGGAACTCGATCTGGGTCTCCCACATAAGTGGTAGGGCCCCTGCTGTTTGAGCCACCATCTGCTGCCTCCCCAGCTACATGAACATTAGCAGGAAGCTTGGGAGCAGAGCTGAGTCTCCAAGCAGCCAAGATGGTCTGATACCAGACACCAGTGTCACAGTCAGCATCTTAACCACTGTGCTGATAGCCCACCCCTAGGCATATGTTTAGAATGCAGAGTAAAATGTTTCTGTTTTGCTAAACTAAAAGTATTTGAATTGTGGTCATGATATTGCCTTTCTGTCACTATGCTTGAGAACCCCATCAGTCACGTTTCTGAGGCATGATGCTGTGTAAACTAAGGAATGGTATGTCCTAAAACAAGAAATTGGGATGCAGATTTGACACAGTGGGTAAGCCAGTGCTTGGGATGGCTATATCCCATATCGGAGTGCCTGGGTTCAAGTCCCAGCTATGTTTCCTACTCCAGCTTCCTGCTAATGTGTACCCTGGAGGCAGCAGGTAGCTGCCTCTGCCACCCACGTGGGAGACCTGGATTGAGTTCCTAGTTCCTGACTTCAGCCCCAGCCACGTCTCTGCCATTGTGGACATTTCGGGCGTGAACCATTGGTTATGGAAGATCTCTGTCTTTCTGTCTCTCAGCTTTACAAATAAAAAAATTAAATACTCAAATAAGTCAAAGTAGTTTGATTTGTTTAGAGTGCTTTGATAATACCATTGAAAAGCTGAGGACAGCAGAGAGCACCAAGTAACTCCATAACTGATGTAATAGAAAAAAGATTTGTTGCCCAGTCCCTGAATTAGAAGTGTGCTCAGGGTCTGGTATTGTGGCACAGTGGGTTAAGCTGCAGTGTGCACGGCCCACATCACAGACCAGTGCACTGGTTTGACTCCAGCTGCTCCACTTCCTATCCAGCTCCCTGCTAATGCACCTAGGAAAGTAGCAGAGGAAGGCCCAGGCACTTGGACACCTGTGGGGAGCAACTGTGAGCAACTCGGACTAGACTAAGTTACTGGAATTAAGACTTATTCTATGCATCTGCTTTCCCACAATATGGCGCTGAGAAGGGAAACAGCTTCTACACAGCTGCCTCCAGTTCAACCAATAAACTGTGGGACCTGCTCCTGATTGGAGGAGAGCAGCGTACTTGGCGTGTGGGTAGCAGAGTTGGGATTGGTGGAAGAGGACTATAAAGGAGGAGAGAGACCGCATGCACCAGGAACATCTAAGGGGAACATCTATCTGAAGGAACACCTGTGCAGCCCCCGAGAAAGCCGGCCGGCGGTGTGCCGCTCCCCTGCGGAAGTGGGGAATGTGGCCAGGGGGAACTGCCCTTCCACGGAGGTGGAAGGGATAGTAGCCAACCCGGGAAGAACCAGCAGCAAACCCGGGGAGGGCCGAGCAGACGAAAGAACAGCGCAGGGTCCTGTGTCGTTCCTCCACGAAGAGGGGTGCGACAGACACCTGCCACCCATGTAGGAGACCTGGATGGAGCTCAGGACTCCTGGCTTCAGGCTGACTCAGCCCCAGCCATTGCAGGTATTTTGGGGAGTACAAAGGCAGATGGGAGATCGATCTCTCTGTCTTTTCTGCTGTCTCAGGATCGCCCTGCCTTTCAAATAAACAAGTGAAACTTAACAACAACAAAAAAAGCGTGTTCAGTGTGAAGGTCCAGCCGTACCCTGGGTGCCCTCAGGACTCCTCCTGTGTGCCTGTGTTTGTCGTTGCCTTTACAGGCAGCAGAGTTCAGAGCCATAACCATTAAAACAAGGACAGTCTTTACATTTGAAAGCAAACTTAACATCTTCATTGGGGTTATAATGCAGCATGTGGATTCCGCGCAGTTGACCCGATGAGGCCTGGCTGCAGATCCCACTATGTTCTTGAAACTGCAGCTTAATTTGCCCACTATATTTAATCTTTTTCTTTAAGAAGACTGTTGTGAGTTATATATGTAGTTACACAAAATGCCAGGCAATTTGTAGCTGGATGGAACTTCACAGCAACTCCCTGGTAAACAAATGCTAACCAGAGAGACGTGCGGTGTGTGATTTCCTGACTGCTCATGGGCATCATGGAAACATCAGGCATTTTGTATAACAGAATGAACAAGCCTGGAATGTCTTGTTTCTGCAAAGTAACCATTTTAGCTTTTCGTAATAAAAGTCACAGAACAAAAAATTCCCCATTTTAACCTCTGTGAAGTGTATAACCCAGTGACACTAGGTATCTTTACAGGGTCGGGCACCCATCACCACTGTTCAGTTCCAAAACAGTTTCCTAAAGGAAGCCCTGTGCTGGGTAAGCCATCACCCACCTTGTGCCTTTGGCACCAGCAAACCTGCTTTCCGGCTCTGGCTCTGCCATCTGGGATTCTTTGTGTAAAGGGGATTTATCAGTCAGGCACCACACCCTAGCATTATGGTCAGCCATGGGCCACACGCCGGACAGTGGTCTGAGAAGGTCATCATGGCAGTGAGAAATTCCTGTCGCCTAGTGACGTTGCTGTAGTGACATCACAGAGCAGCACATTACTCACGTGTTGGTGGTGATGCTGGTATAAACAGGCCTGCACTGCCAGGCAGGTAAGGTTTAGCACAGCGCAGGCATTGAACCTAGCAGCTAGGCTGCCCATGTCCTGTATCCGAGTACCTGCATTTGATTCCTGGCTTTGGTTCCTGCCTTCCACTTTCTGCTAACGCAGACCCTTGGAGGCAGTGGTGATGGCTTAAATAGTTGGGTTCCTGACACCCAAGTGGAGACCTGGATTGTGTTCCCATCTCCCAGCTTCAGCCCTAGCCAGGGGCTGTTGCATGCATTTGGGAAGTAAACCAGTGGACAGGAGTTTTTTCTGTCTGCCTCTCAAATAATTAATAATTTTAAAAATTTTTAAGAAAAAGTATAGCATGTAGAATTATATATAGTACACAGTAACAATAATGCTAAGAAACAACTATATGGCAGGTTCTATATTTACTGTCCTATACTTTTTCTTTACATTTTAGACTGTACCCTTTCTGCTTATATAAAAAAATGTTTAAGACAGTATGATGGGGCCGGCGCCATGGCTCACTTGGTTAATCCTCCGCCTGTGGTGCTGGCATCCCATATGGGCACTGGATTCTAGTCCTGGTTGCTCCTCTTCTGTCACTCCCCCTCTTCGTGGAGGAACGACACAGGACCCTGCGCTGTTCTTTTGTCTGCTCGGCCCTCCCCAGGTTTGCTGCTGGTTCTTCCCGGGTTGGCTACCGACCCTTCCACCTCTGTGGAAGGGCGGTTCCCCCTAGCCACTTTCCCCACTTCCGAGGGGGAGCGGCACACCGCCGGCCGGCTCTCTCGGGGGCTGCACAGGTGTTCCTTCAGATGTTCCTGGTGCATATTGTCTCTCTCCTCCTTTATAGTCCTCTTCCACCAATCCCAACTCTGCTACCCACACGCCGAGTACGCTGTTCTCCTCCAATCAGGAGCAGGTCCTACAGTTTATTGGTTGAACTGGAGGCAGCTGTGTAGAAGCTGTTTCTCCCTTCTCAGCGCCATATTGTGGGAGAGCAGATGCATAGAATAAGTCTTAATTCCAGTAACATAGTCTAGTCCGGGTTGCTCCCCACACTCTTCCAGTCCAGCTCTCTGCTGTGGTCTGGGAAGGCAGTGGAGGATGGCCCAAGTGCTTAGGTGCCTGCACCCGTGTGGGAGACCAGGAAAAGCACCTGGCTCCTGGCTTCGGATCGGCGCAGCATGCTGACTGTAGTGGCCATTTGGGGGGTGAACCAATGGAAGGAAGACCTTTCTCTTTCTCTCTCACTAACTCTGCCTAATAAAAAAAATTTTTTAAAAAGTTAAAGACAGTGTGATGCATTATGCCAGCAGTAGTCCCATAGAGCTTGTGTTTACCATGTCTCTTAACTGCATTTTTCTGTGTGGGTGTGTTTTTTCATCATGGTCCTAGGAATGTTATGTGTGTGTACATACACACACACTCACACTGTATTGCCTTGGTGTATGGCAGGCCATACCATCTAGGTTTGTATAAGTATACCCTGTGATATTTGCAGAATGAAGAAATCCCCTAATGATGCATTTCTCAGGATGCATCCCCTTTGTTAAATCAGTGCATGACTGTACTTGATCTCTCTGAATGGCTGATTAATAGTGCATCGCACGAATGTACCACCGTTTGTTTACCCATTCTTCTGTTGGTGGACACTGCAGCTGTTTCCACCTTTGAACTATTAAGAATAGTGGTTTTCTTTAAAAATATTTATTTATTTATTTATTTGAAAGGCAGAGTTACAGGGGGTGAGGGGAAGATCTTCTGTCCACTGTTGCTATGAATATTAGTATGCGAGTTTTTGTTTTAACAAATATTTTCCATTCTTAGGAACAGAATCTCTCAGTTACCTGGTAGTTCAACATTTAACTTACTGTGGAATTGTCAAGCTGGTTTTCATGGATGCTGCATTATTTTTACATTCCCCTCAATGCTATAGAGGGTTCCAGGTTCTCCCCCATTGTCACAACACTCTGCGTTGTCTGATTTTTTTTTTTTATTGCAGCCATCTGGTGGGTGTGAAAAGTGATATCCTATTGTGGTTTCATTTGTTCTTTCCTAATGATATGATTTTGAGCATTTTTTCATGTACTTATTGATCACTGTATATCTTTTTTTTTTTTTTTTTTTTTTTTTTTTTTTTTTTTTTTTTTTTTTTGACAGGCAGAGTGGACAGTGAGAGAGAGACAGAGAGAGAAAGGTCTTCCTTTGCCGCTGGTTCACCCTCCAATGGCCGCCGCTGCAGCCGGCGCACCGCGCTGATCTCGGCAGGAGCCAGGAGCCAGGTGCTTTTCCTGGTCTCCCATGGGGTGCAGGGCCCAAGCACCTGGGCCATCCTCCACTGCACTCCCTGGCCATAGCAGAGAGCTGGCCTGGAAGAGGGGCAACCGGGACAGAATCCGGCGCCCCAACCGGGACTAGAACCCGGTGTGCCGGCGCCGCAAGGTGGAGGATTAGCCTATTGAGCCACGGCGCCGGCCCTGATCACTGTATATCTTCTTTGGAGAAATATTTATTCAAGTCCTTTGTGCCTTTTAAAAATTGATTGTTTATATTTCCATTGTTTTATAGGGTCCTTTATATCTTCTAGATACAAAATATTGATCATATATATGATTTGCAAGTGGTTTCCCCATTCCATATGTTATCTATTTACTCTAGTAGAGTGTCCTTTGATATACGAAACTCTTAAAGGTTGATGACATTTGCTCTGTTTTTGTTGTTGCTTCTGCTTTTGGTGTCAGATCTAAGAAACCACTGTGAAATCTATCATGAAAGACATACCCCTATATTTTCCTCTTACAGTATTATTAGATTTCATATTCAGGTCTTTAATTGATTTTGAGATTTTTTTTTAATTATTTATTTGAAAGACAGAGAAAGAGAAGGAGAGACTTGGGGTGGGGGTGGGGGTCTTCCATCCACTGGTTAACTCCCTAACTTGCCAAAAACTGCTGGAGCTGAGCCAGGCCGAAGCCAGGAGCCTGGAACTCCATCCAGGTCTCCCGTGCGGGTGCAGAGGCCCAAGCACTTGGACCGTCTCCCACTGCTTTCCCAAGTGCATTAGGAGGGAGCTGGATCTGAAGGGGAGTAGCTGGAACTCAACTTGGCACCCATATGGGATGATGGCACTGCAGGAAGCTTAACCTGCTATGCCACAGCACTGGCCCCTGAGTTGGTTTTTGATTATGGTCTAAGGTAGGGCCCAACTTTATTCTTTTCGTGGGGACATCCAGTTGCCCTTTGCTGCTTTGTCATAAAAGGATGGTAGGTCTTGTCAAATACTTTTTCCATATAAATTGAGAAGATTTTGTGGCTTTCTTTCATTCTATTAATGTGATATGATGATTCCCTAAGGATTCCTTAAGAAAGGACTACAGACTGAGTGGCTTAAAACAGCAGAAGTTTGTAGTTTGTTCTCTCACAGTTCTAGAGGCCCGCAGTGTAAAATCAAGGTGTCAGCAGGTTGGTTCCTGCTGTTGACTCTCAGGGAAAATCTTTCCAAGCCCTTCTCCTAGCTTCTGGTTGCCGGCAGCCCTTGCTGTTGCTTGGCTTATAGCCGCATCACCGGAAACTGTAAAGCGTGAACTAAAACCTCACACTGGAAGGGTCCCTTGGAGGCCGTGCATCAGCCATCAGACCTGCCATCAGGTTGCTTACCCTCATGAAGCCTTGGTTTCCTTATTCATCAAAGGTTGCTAAAAGCTACCGTCCTGCAGGGCTGTTGTAAGTCTTCTGTGTCCTCATGAGGGAAGACAGCCGAGCAGGACGGTGTGAACAGGCAGAGCCAGGATAATGGGTGGTGCCGAGGCCCTGAAGGAAGTCCAGGCTCTGTGTGGCCATGGTCACAGGTCCCCGCAGCTGCAGTGACAACAGCAGGCCTTCAGGACTCTTCCTGTGGCAACACTGCGGGGTTCTCCAGCACATCTACCTTTATTTATTTATCTCTTCCATCTGCTGGTTCACTTCCCAAATGGCCTCAACAGCTGGAACTGGGCCATTCCAAACCCAGGACCCAGGAGCTTCTTCTGGGCCTCCCACATGGATACAGGGGCCCAAGCACTTGGGCCATCTTCGTCTGCTTCCCCAAGCCATAACAGGGAGCTGGATGGGAAGTGGAGCAGCCGGGACTCAGACCGTTGCTCATATGGGCCAGCACCATCCCGAGAGTGACTGAACCCACTGCACTACGACACCGGCCCCTCTCCAGCCAGCCAACAGCCTCTGATTTCTGAATCACACAAAACGTTGGCTCAGGGTTAACAGAATAGGTTCAGAGACACAGCACCAAATGGGAATGGTGGAATTTGAACCCAGGTAAGATCCGTGCACTTGAGCAGCATCCTGGAGCCTGCACTCCCTCAGCTCCCGCGACTCCCACCCTCACTGCTGCAAGTTGCTCCCCCAGCCCTGCCTGTCTGGGGACTTCCATTGGCACAATTCCTGGTCTGTTTTCTCTTGTTGCCACCACATAGAAAAATCTTCCCATGGCTCTGACTAGCCGCCCCAGGAGCCCTCCTGTTCCAAACTGGAAATCTCACTTCAGCCCCAGCTCCTGGAGCCTCGGCAACCGCTTGTTCCCTCTGCAATGCTGCTGAATATCTTTGTGCACTTTTCTCCTTCTGCACACCTGCTGGGCTGCTGGGACCTTGAGGGCTCAACCCTGCAGGCCTCCTGCCCCATTACTATGCCACTGTAGAGTTGTATATGCTGGGGCTGCTGGGCAGGGGGCGGAGGCCTCCTGGGGAAGCCCTCAGCCCTTGGAGGAGTTAGGAACCAAGACTATGACACCATAACTATAGTGGCATGCTGTAGAACAACCCCAAAGCTGATTGGAGCAGTTGCTGTAGAACCCCAAAACTGGGTCTGCTCGCCCGGTGCACAGTAAGCCAATCACTGATACCAGGGTAGTGGTGGGAAAGGTGGGCATTTTCTGCAAAGTGCAGAGCAAGGAGCTGAGCAGCCAACACTTAATGTTTGGGTAGTGACTTCTATAGTTCACACTGAAGGATGAGCAGAGCGTGATCAGTTCATGTGTGGGTCTCAGGGTGGTCCACTGTGCACATGGCCTTCCTCTGGTTGGTCAATGAGAGGGGCCCACGCATGTTTCCTTTGGAATGGCAGAGGTGGTCTCCAGTCTGTCTGGGTACTTGTTTGATCAGGGCCTCTGAGTTCCCGAAAAACATTTTTTTTTCAAATGCAGATATCTTTCTTTTTTTTTTCTTTTAAGATCTATTTATTTGAAAGTCAGTGTTATTACAGAGAGAGAAGGAGAGGCAGAGAGAGAGAGAGAGAGAGAGAGAGAGAGAAAGGTCTTCCATCGCTGGTTCACTTCCCAGATGGTCACAGTGGCCGGCCGGAGCTGTACCGATACAAAGCCGGGAGCTTCTTCTGGATCTCCCGCATGGGTGCAGGGCCCCAACGACCTGGGCCATCCTCTACTGCTTTCCCAGGCCATAGCAGAGAGCTGGATAGGAAGTGGAGCAGCGAGGACTCAAACCGGCGCCCATACAGGATGCCGGCACTGCAGGCGGCAGCCTTACCCGCTATGCCACAGTGGCTGGCCCCCAACTGAAAAACATTTTGACTGCAGTCTAACACCCAGATGTTAGCTATAGGAGTGATAGATCCTGGGATCTGGGTCCTGCCTGTGAATGCTTGCAAAAGCTCTCAGGAAAGATACTAGCACCAGCGTTGAGATGTTAACCATAGGGGCAATGGTGTCAGTCCCTTAATGAATTAATCCTAGAGATAATTATGTCTTCCTTTCAGGCCAAGGGAGAGATACTGGGGCCTGATAAAGACCACATCAAAGGCCAGTTACAGGCACAGAGCCTTTGATCTGTATTCTGTTTATATTTGAGGGCACTTCAAAAAGTTCATTGAAAAATAGAATTAAAAGACAGCTTATTTCAGTGCAAAAACCGTTGACACCCATGTAGACAAGGAATACTCAAAAATTTCGTGGAAAATGTTTACCACCAAAAAACTATGCATATACTTCAACATTTTATGCATCAAAATAAACATCTTTTCATTGCGTTCTCCATGAACCTCCTGAAGTCTCCTCGTATGTAGCAATAACTAGGAAGTGTGTCTGTTACACAGTAGTACACCAGTTGGGGCCGTAGTTCTGAGTTATTGGGTCCTGTTAACAACAGTCATCACCATCTTTTACAGGCTAGCTGAATTGTTCTTAGCCCAGGATCATGAAACTTCATAGAAATACAGATTGCCAGACCTTCCCCACAGATCAGCTGAGTTGGAGTCTCAGGTAGGGTTGTAATTTTAAAGCTCCACAAACCTAAGGAAAGAGTGACAATGATGACATCTGGAAAGGAAGGCGAGAGTGTTCACAGGAGTCCATGAGTGTTATTCCATGTGCAAAACAGACTGTATTCTTTTTTAAGATTTATTTATTTATTTGAAAGGCAGAATTACAGAGAGGCAGAGAGAGAGAGGTCTTCCATTCGCTGGTTCACTCCCCAGATGGACACGATGGTCAGAGCTGCACTGATCCAAAGCCAGGAGCCAGGAGCTTTCTCTGGGTCTCCCATGTCGGTGCAGGCATCCAAGCACTTGGGCCATCTTATACTGCCTTCCCAGGCCATAGCAGAGAGCTGGATCCGTAGTGGAGCAGCTGGGACTTGAACTGGCACCCATATGGGATGCAGGCATTGCAGGCTGCAGCTTTACCCACTACATGATAGCACCAGCCTTGGTTTTACTTCTTTTAAAAGAAAAATTTCGGCTGGCGCCGTGGCTCACTAGGCTAATCCTCCACCTTGCAGCGCCGGCACACCAGGTTCTAGTCCCGGTCGGGGTGCCGGATTCTGTCCCGGTTGCCCCTCTTTCAGGCCAGCTCTCTGCTGTGGCCCGGGAGTGCAGTGGAGGATGGCCCAAGTGCTTGGGCCCTGCAGCCCATGGGAGACCAGAAGAAGCACCTGGCTCCTGCCTTCGGATCAGCACGATGCGCCAGCTGCAGCACACCGGCCGCGGCGGCCATTGGAGGGTGAACCAACGGCAAAGGAAGACCTTTCTCTCTCTCTCTCACTGTCCACTCTGCCTGTCAAAAAAAAAAAAAAAAAAATTAAAAGAAAAATTTGAAGCAAATGTCAAAATCTGTTCAGTTGGTATGGTGAATGTAGCACTATCTGTTAATGTTATTTTCTGTTTGAAAGTCTTTCTTTTTAACATTTTCTTTTTTTGTTTTTTTTTTCCACTTTTATTTAATAAATATAAATTTCCAAAGTACAGCTTATGGATTACAATGGTTCCCCACCCCCATAACTTCCCTCCCACCCACAACCCTCCCATCTCCCGCTCCCTCTCTGATTGTTTGAAAGTCTTATAAAATTAAAACAGGAACATGCATTTGGCTTAATGGTTAGGATGCCTGGGTCCCAAACTGGAGTGCCTGGGATTAAGTCTTGCCTCTGCTTCCAATCCAGTTTCCTGCCATTTCACAACACTGGAGGCAGCAGATAATGGCTCAGGTACTTGGGGTCCCTGTCTCCTATGTGGGAAACCAGGATGACATAAAAATACTTTAAACTTTTTAAAAGTCAAAGTAAGGGGCTGGCGCTGTGGCATAATAGGCTAGGCCTCCGCCTGTGGCCCTGGCATCCCATATGGGTTTGTGTTCCAGCTGCTCCTCTCCTGATCCAGCTCTCTGCTATGGCCTGGGAAAGCAGTAGAAGATGGCCCAAGTGCTTGGGCCCCTGCACCCACATCAGGGACTCAGAAGAAGCTCCTGGCTTCAGATTGGCCCAGCTCCATACATTGCAGCCATTCTCTCTACCTCCCTCTCTCTCTCTCTCTCTAACTCTGCCTCTTAAATAAATAAATAAATCTTAAAAAAAAAAAAAAAAAGTTAAAGTAATGCTTGGTCACAGAACACTGAGGTATTCCATACAAGGTAGTGAGGAGAGTTACAGGAAAGATGACTTACTGCTGATCTCAGAAAGGAGAATGGTCCGGGGCTTTCTGTGAGCTAACAGGACAAGTGGGGGCCTTGCTGAGGCACGGGGTTAAGCCTCTGCCTGTAAAGCCGGCATCCCCTGTGGGCACCCATTCGAGTTCCGGCTGCTCCACTTCCAATCCAGTGGTGGAAGATGACCCGAGTACTAGCGCCCTACCACTGTTTGGGAGCCCCGGATGGAATGCGAGGCTCCTGGCTTCGGCCTGACTCAGCCCTGGCAGCTTTGGCCATTTGATGAGTCAATGAATGGAAGATCTATCTTTGTCTCTCTCCATCTCTCCCTAGAACTCTGCCTTTCAAATAAATAAATAAATCTTCAACAAAAGTGACCCAGGAAACAGGGGAGGGTCCCTGTGACCCCTGGCATGTGTCCCTGGCCCACATGTTCGTTTCTTTCTGTTCCAGGTGTTTGTGGCCAGTCCTCACAAAACACAGCCTATTGTGGAGATTCTATTAAAAAATCAACCCAAGCTCATTGAGTTTCTGAGCAGCTTCCAGAAGGAGAGGACAGACGATGAGCAGTTCAGTGACGAGAAGAACTACCTGATTAAACAGATCCGCGACTTGAAGAGGGCTGCCCCCTGAAGAGCCCGGGTCACCACCGCCGCCACTGTCGCCGTGTCCTTCTGGGTCATCGGGTCACATCGTTCTGGGGAAGGCTGTGGAGGTGCCTCTTTTTTCTCAATTAATTGTTCAGGGTAGATGGAGCATAAGCTCCGTAAGTTGGAATGGAAACCATTAACCTAGAATAATATATTCATTCTAATCAAGTGTGTGATCAGAGCCATTCTGTTAGACGGTGATAAAATGGGATTTTAACTTGCAGGGCCAAGCCCTGGGTCACCACAGCCACCAAGTCACGGCACTGCTATGTCCTCAGGGGAGGGCTGGGGGGTGCACATCCCCTCAGCCTGTCTGCACTCACACAGATCTCTTTAGGCACTAAGAGATCCCAGTAGCCAAGGTGAACGTTGTCGGTCATTATCATCCTCTTGCGGCCTACCTGACATGGTCTGACGGTAGTGCATGGTCCCTGACTTTCTGTGGAGCTCAGCCCCGAAGCTGCTCACGGTGCCACCTTCCCTCCCAGTGGTCCCCTGAGCACACCCTTCATGTGGCACCTGCACGCCACCTGCAGCTGGGTTAGCCTGGAAGCAACCCAGGAGCACCAGGAGGGCCCACGAGCTCCCTGGGCACAGAGGACCGCAGGGGTGCCTTGCTCGCTGGAGAGCTGCACACAGAGCCCTGCTGGTGCGCCCCGGCCTCTGGAGCACGGCGAGGGCCGCACATTTCCCTCCTGGCTGTCCTTATGGAGAGCGCTGTGTGGAGCTGGAGCATTCTGCCAGGGAGTCCCTGTGTTGCCACGCCCGGCCGGCTGGCACCCCAGGGCCAGAGGGTTGCCACGGTGAACTCTCCTCCACAGGGAGACCTCACCCCCTCGAGCTCAGTGTTCAAAAACAATGCGCGGGTGACTGAAGATCACTCTTCAGTTCGTTTTCTAGAAAGTTGTCATTCCACAGTCGTCCATCGAAATCTTCATTGAAAAGGTAGAAAACCTGTGTACAGTTTTGGTCCCAGATACTCTCTTGCAGGGTGGAATGATTAAGGAGTTAGTTGAGCTTCTTAAGGCATAGAACCAAAAAATTTAAAAGGCCATGGTTTATTTTCAGAAGGCATCCAGTGTGTAAAATGGGATTTAAAGCTCTATTTACAAGACACGAAAGGTCCAGTTGCTGGAGCTCCTGCTACCCACGGAAACCATCGCTAATTTTTACAGTTCTTGAGTGCTGTGTTCTTTTTCTTCAGCCAGAAATTCCTCTGCGCAGAGCCGGGAAGAGAAATGTGGTCCCCGGGATCAGTGCTCTGACCTGAGGAATGAGCTGGCAGCACATCTGCCTCCTCCTGGGCTGGCTTCCACGCCGGGCACAGGTCCTGGGGCGGACGGTGCGGGTAGGGCCCACAGCGCCTCCCACAGGAGGGTGCACAGCAGCTCGCCCCCATGACCTGGAAGGTCACATCCTCTTGATAATGCTCCCTGACAGCCCAGAGTCCCTTAGAACTGATTAGAGAGATAAGTGCAGCTATTTAAAAAGGAGGGTGAAGCAGCCATTGGGAATGTATTTGGTTGCTCAACAGCGTTCCACACCTCCACGGGACACATGTTTTCCACTGGAAAGCAAGGCCTTGTTATAATTCTTTTTTGATTAAAACAAAAATTCATATTTTATTTCCTCTGGGCTTGAATCAGCTCTTCCCTAGCAACCCTTTATCCCAGCTCAATACCTGTCAAACAGAAAACTGGAGTCTCAGAAGCAATACATGAAGTAGCTGGGGTCATGTTGTGATAGGAATTTGTAAATCGTTAACTCTGACAGGGGTGGGGGCAGCGCCAGGAATTCACAGTCAAAATATGTTTGCACAAAGACTGCTGTAAATTGTGAGAAATTGAATTTTGAAAAGGTCATATTTAATAGGCTATTTCAAAAGCACACCTTTAAATAAAGACTGACTAAATGAGAAGGTAGCCCTACTCCCTGATGGGCTCCTTGCTCTGCTGGAGTGGGCTTTCACCCACTCCAAACAGGGAAAGCGCCAGCCCTCAGGGAAAGGGCCGGCCTTGGGCCAGCACAGGGGTCCAGCCTTGGGTTCTCCTCGGCGTTCTCTGGCCGCCAGGGGCCTGCACACATTCATTGGGGAAGCCTACGGACCTCCATTGGCTGAGCGCCACCTGCCGGCCACGGCCAGGGGTCAGTGCGCCTTCACATGTGAGGACCCTGAGGCCGGAGGGGCTTCATAGGGCCCCACCCAGCACAGGGGGTGCTGGCTACAAACACTCCGTCAGCTGAGGCCCAGTCCTGGGTCTTTCCCACCCATCCCTAGGGGAGGCCGGGGGCGGGAGTTACAGGGTGAACCCTCCCTCCTGCCCCTACATCTGCTGCTCCCTGGGAGGCTCCGCAGGCATTCAGGCCTGGCGGGAGGCCAGCAGGGATGGAGCTCATGGTGTTCTTGGACGGAGTTCCCCACTAACACCCAGCATCGGCCCAAGCGTGAGCACTACTTTTGGAGGAAAGGCTCGGTGGCACATGTCCCTTGCAGTGTCCCTGACCCCCAGCCTCACAGTTCTCATCCTTAGATGGCTCTGGCAGAGCAGTATGTCCGCTCCGGGAAGAGGGGCTGTGAGCTTCTCGAAGCTTCCATCACTGCCCACAACGGTTTCCCATCAGAGAAAGCCACCACGATCCGTCATGCAGTCTGGAAATGACACGAGACGTGGAAGCCCTGTCTGTCACCAGGGTCATCTATAACATGGGAAGGCCCTTGTTCCACAATAGATTTCCAGATCTTACCAGTCTGTTAACATTAGAAAGTAAGCTTTTACGTCTCTTGCTTGCTTTTCTGTTTGATCCAAAAGAATCCTATGTGACTGTCACGAATCAGCATCCCCTTGTCCTGGGTGTTCTCTAAGGCAGGTCAGAGTTCAGCAAGGCTCACCCACGGTTGCATAAAGATCTGAAACACAAAAGGAGACCCTGAGAAGCTGGACTCGGTCTGCCCGAGGAGATTGGCGAGTTGGAAGACAGACGCGGACAAGGTCACGACTGTGTTTTGGGATTACGGAAAGTGTAGCTGCCGTGGCTGAGGCAGAGGGAAGAGTGACGGAGGAGAACGCCCAGCCTCAGGGAGGGCATGTGGCTTGCTCCAGATCAAAGAGCTGGCAGCAGAGCCGGGATCTGGGGAAACCAGGCTGCAAGTCCTGCCACCCCACCCCAGGCTCCTCAGCTCCCCGCCCTAGAGCAAACAGTCACCTCCTGTGGCCTCTGCAAAAGAGAGGGGGACACCAGGGCCGGTGCTCACGGATTAGATTCATTCCAGGGACAAGGTCCTCCATGTGGGAGTCTGAGGTGTGGAAGAGCCAACGTGTAAGCTCTCGACAGTCTCTTCGTTTGGAGCACTCCCTCGACCATGCATTCATTTCAGAAAGCAGTTGTGCACCTGCTCTGTTCCCTCCGCTTGGCTTTCCGGATAGGAGTGGTTGACAGCCAGCCAGCCAGTCTCGCATGTCACACTCCTCAGTGGCGCAGGGTGGATGGCGCTGGCACAAGGCTGAAGTTCACGATGAATGCACCTCCAGTTCTGCCAGGGCCGCCACATCCTCCCATCACTCCCTCAGGCGGGAGGATGTGCAGTTACCTTAAGGCAAAGTCACTACACACGCACACACACACACACACACACACGCCGCACCCCTTTACCGTGTACTTTCACCACACATGTCATGTAGTCACCACGCTGTGAGCCATCCATGTGGAAGTGCTGTGATCCCAGGGGGCCTTTGGGAAAAGAAGTTGTAACAGACGTGAATAATTTGCCCTTTAGAGAAGGTTGGAAAAAAAAAAAAAAACAACAAGATCATCTAGTTTTAGTTCTTCCGAAATTTACCACTTAAAGGAGCCAGAACATACCTATTCCTAAAACCAATCGTTTGTTCACTCGCGCAGCATCCATTGACCTCATCCCTGTGCTGGTTAGGGATGGACCTACGGGACAGAACCACTGCGTGACTGCGGGGTAGACTCGTGGAGCTGGGGGAGCTGGGGTCTGTCCCCTGCAGCTGAGAGGGAAGCGAGGAGACTCCAAGTGAGGAGCCTGGGAGGAAGAGCGGGCTCGCACGCTGCCTCCTACCAGAGCCCACAGCTGGGAGAAGCTGGCAGGTGTGTGATGACTTGGCTGGCTGTGACCGTGCTGCAGCTCGCGCCGGAGACCGCGACGTGTCCTCTCCCTGTGCTTCCCCATCGAAGAGGCGCACCAGCTCCCTTCTCAAGGACATCTCAGGAGAGGCCAAACTTCGGCAGCGGCCACACCTGGCTCCACCGCCGCTCGTTGCATCTTGGACCTGCACTGCACGGTTGGCGTTGGAATCAGAGGTAAAGCACGTGATGTGGCCGCCTCCGAGTGGGCACGGGCAGCTCCCTCAGCAGAGTGACTGAGGGGCATCCTGCCGCAGTGTGAGAGCCACAAAGGCGTGTGGCGAGGTATGGTCAGAGAATGCCAGGGCGCACTCTCTGTGCCGATGGCATGTGGATGCAGGGAGGGGGCCGGGAGGGAAGCCTTGAATGCCGAGCTGAGGGCGCGACCCCGTCATGAAGGCAGCCGGCCTCCAAGCAGGAAGGGAGGTGAACACCTAAATGTCTGAGCAAGAAGGCTCCTGAGGCCATCCTGGAGTGGGGGCGGTGAGTGAGGGGCGTGGTGTTGAGGCCTCTGGCTATCCTGGACGGGGTGGGCCTTCGGGAGGGACTGAGCCCTCACCGCCACCTGGAGCCATGTCCTATTCTCCCGAAATGGGCACAGAGAGGGTTGTTTGCCTAGCCCTTCCCGGCCAGCGCATGGTGGCCATCTGGGCCAGCACTGGTCCTTATGACATGTGGTGGCCCCATTACCCCCAAAGGCCAGGTTGACAATGCTTAAAGAAGGTGTTATCAGGACAAAGGATGGTCTGACCTCAGGCTGTCCCCTGAGCCCTGTCCCCAGGAGGCCCAGACCAGGACCCGGCATCGGGGACAGGACAGGCTTTTGTGGTCACAGGACTGTCAGGGGAGAGGGCGAGGCCCTGGCTGCACACTGCTGTTCCTTGTGTGGGCGCAGGCACTGAGCGTGACATTCATGTGGCTGTGACCTGCCCTGCCTGGATGAATGGGACTCTGTGCTGCCCAGGGTGTGGGAGGAAGGAGGTGGGTGCGCCCGCGGCCGCCTGGCGTCTGGCAGCAGCAGGCGTGCCCTTCACCTTGGCCAGGGACCGTTTCCAGGCAGAGCAGCTTTTACTCAGTTGTCAAGTTGCTGTGCCAGGCTGAATCCAGGCAGAGCGTGTGACCTGCGGCTGTGGGGGGCCGGCAGGAGCCGTCACACCTGCGCTGTTAGGGGAGCTCAGAGCCTGGCCCCAGGCAGCACAGCCAGGCTCTGTCCCCAGCGGGGACGCCAGCCCCTTCCCAGGAGGGCCCTGGAAGAGAAGCCCCTCTCTGCGGGATATCCAGCTGCCAGAGGCAAGTCTGTGCCTCTCCGTGTACTGTAAAACTGTGGTGTTCACGGGATTCCCGCTGTGAGAGTCCCCAGGGTGCAGAGAACCCGGCTGCGGCTGCCCGCTGTCCCTTGGGTCACTGAGGCCCAGATCTCCAGGGATCACGTCCCTGGCCCTGAGGGACATCGCTCCTGTGTCCTGAAGTGGGCGGATCAGGGGCTCGGCCCCCTGCTACCTCTAGCTTGGCACAGCGCCACGTGTGCTAGGCCCTTAGGACCGTGCATGGCCCCGCTCCACAGCCCGCTGCCCTTCATCTTTCAAACCCATGCTGGATCCTCCTTGCTTACTCGCTCAGCATCTCGCCCAGAGGAAACTGCCCGCACCAAGGGAGAACGTTCCGTCAGCGAGTGACAGACGGGAGATCACAGAGCGCCACAGGCTTGCCTGCTGACGGGACAGGCTCTCAGAAAGCTCCCTGTCTCTGCCCTGGCTGGCTGATTTCTTTGCTTATTTCCTGTGCCCACATAGCCCTTAACCCCAAAAGCCCCAGCCCACTTGCTCTGCCTCTCTAGAGAATGGCTCTGGCTTCGGAGCGCTTGCTGGCAAGCTGGCGCCCTTCAGCGCACGTCCTTCCCTCTCCACACGCTCCCGCCGGCCCTCTGCATCTCCTCCAGGCTGGACCCAGTGGCCCTCAGCAGCGCCAGAGGCCCAGCTGCCCTAGCCTTGACCACAGGCCCTCAGCACCTCCTTACCAGGCAACCACAACTATAGATCTGCACTGCTCCTTCTCCTCCCGCTTCTTTCCTGCTGTGCCACCTGCACTGCACCGCCCTGTGCCCTATGGGAAAAACCCAACATCTGGCCGCATTACCCTTCCCAGTCTTTCTTCCTCTCAATCTTTCACAGCCTATGAATAGCTAATCTTTTCTTTCTGCTCCAGACCACCAAACTGAAGGTCTGGGAGGGGCCTGGATCTTTTCAATTACAAGCAGTAGAAGCACATCTCAAATTAGGTTAAGCAAAACTCTGTGTGTGTGTGTGTGTGTGTGTGTGTGTGTGTGTGTTCCAGTTTCAGGCATGGCTGGATCCAGAGACTTAAACCACATCATCGGGATTCTGTCTCTCCTGCCATGTGTGTAGTTTAATTCTTGGGCAAGCTGTGTCCACGTGGTGAGAAGGTGGCTATGGACATTCCTTTTTTTTTTTTTTTTTTTTTTTTTTTGACAGGCAGAGTGGACAGTGAGAGAGAGAGACAGAGAGAGAAAGGTCTTCCTTTGCCGTTGGTTCACCCTCCAATGGCCGCCGCTGCAGCCGGCGCACCGCGCTGATCCGATGGCAGGAGCCAGGAGCCAGGTGCTTTTCCTGGTCTCCCATGGGGTACAGGGCCCAAGCACCTGGGCCATCCTCCACTGCACTCCCTGGCCATAGCAGAGAGCTGGCCTGGAAGAGGGGCAACCGGGACAGAATCCGGCGCCCGCACCGGGACTAGAACCCGGTGTGCCGGCGCCGCAAGGTGGAGGATTAGCCTATTGAGCCACGGCGCCGGCCCTGCGGACATTCCTAACCCCACACTTACAGCACGTGATTGGTGGGGAACCGAGCTGCTCTCCCATTCCCCCACAGCGGCCGTCCGTCACATCTCCTGGCTGCACCTCATGTGCATCCCTGGACAGTGTCTCTTCCTAGCCTGGTTCCGTTCCCACCTCACAGGCAGGAAGTGGGGGAGGGTGGCACAGCCATGGTGCCCTACTGGAGGGAGCGCCAGCAGAAGACAGCTGGTCACTCTCTGGGCAAGCATGGCCTCCCACTGACAGGAATGGCCAGGGCTGTGCACCAGGGGCCTCCTGCCCTCTCTCCACGTGGGTGGGACATCAGGACCACACCTCCTCTGCCCCTGACACCAAATCTTCTCTGGGACACAAGGACTCACAGGAGAGGGCTGCAGCTCCTCCCCTCCAGGGTACCCCCACAACCCACCCCTCTGGGTCCCCTACCTCCCCTGAACATGCTCTTTCCAGGGCTATGCAAGGCCCCAGGGTCACCAGACCCAACAGCTGACTTGCTGGTCACCACTCAGCTGCAGGTGACAGACGGCCTCTGGTCCCAGCACTCTCCTCCTCCTCATCTTCCCCCTCACATGGATGACTTTAGGTCCAGAACCTGTGCGCGTGCCATGACTCCCAACCCCATTGCTCCAGACCATCCTGGCTGATCTCCAAGCCTGTGTCCCACTCACCTGTCACGGGCAGTCTGGCAGGCTGTCAGAGGCAAGGGCAGACCGCCAGGGTTCCCCGGCTGTGCTGATGCCACTCCCACCACCCACCCCGAGACCCATGAAGCCCAGCGGGAGTCCTGGCTTCACCTGTCACCTCCAACCAGCCCGCAGGCACCTCTGCTGGGAGACACTCCCCCAGTCTGAGCGCTGCTCCCCTCAGCACCCTGCCCACACTGCACCTGCCTCTGACTCTCTTAACAGGCAGGACTGGCCTTGACGCTCCCTCTCCTGCTCTTCTCCTGTGGCTTTCCTTGACCCAGAATCAAGCCCAAAGCCCCGCGGATGCCACCCCTGCCTTCTGGCCTCCCTGTGGCCCCCACGGCTGCCCAACAAGCCCTTCCTCAGGACTGGCTCCGCCTGCCCTCCACTGTCTCTAGCTCCCTGCCTCCCCCCAGCTCACACATCCTCTCCCGGGCTCGCCCCTCCCCGAGGGGCACACGATTGCCTTGTCTGTTTTCTTCAAGATACACGCCCAGGGCCTGCGGTACAGGAAATGCTCTCTGGAGCCGTGAGTGGCCAAGTACAGCTGCACCTGCATCTTTCCCCCCACACCTGCCAGCTGCAGCCCCGCGGAATTCCAGTGCCAGGTCACTCCCGGGTCACTCCTCTGCTTGGTTCCCTTCGCTACAGTCCTGTCCCCCCTTCAACGCCAACGCCGACTATGCCTGGCCCCCTCGATCCAACGTAGTGATTGATTCCCTGTTGCTCTCCGCACTCGCCCTAAGGCCTGCTCAGGTTTTTGGCAGGAGAAGCACCATTCAAAGGTGGATATCCGCCAAGGGAGGAGTTGGGGAAACTGGTCTGGGAGGCCCGGGGCCTGTGACCTCCACCCCACCCCAAGACCCCACACTTCAGACCGAGCCTCCTGTCCGCGACCCACTTGGCACGGCTGCCGCCATGGCAGGAAGCACGCACGTAGGGCGCCACCGCCCAGCCACCAGGGTCACGTGGGGCTGGCAGAGGGGCCGGCTGGGAAGTCACAAGGCTGCGCCTGGCTTAGAAATTGCCACGCTGAGGCCCAGTGGGTTGGGCCTCTGCCTGCAGAGCCGGTTTGTGTCCCGACTGCTCATCTTCCCATCCAGCTCTCTGCTATGGCCCGGGGAAGGCAGTGGAAGATGGCCCAAGTCCTTGGACCCCTGCACCCACGTGGGAGACCAGGAAGAAGCTCCTGGCTTCCAATCAGCACAGCTCCAGCCACTGCGGCTTTGGGGAGTGAACCAGCGGATGGAAGACCTCTCTCTCTCTCTCTACCTCTCAAATAAATACAATCTAAAAAAAAAAAAACAAAACAAAACAAAACAAAACAAAAAAACAGAAAAACCCTGCCACTTTACTAAGGCCAGGCTTTCTCCTCGTGGAGGCCTGGGGCCCTCGGGCGGGGCGGGTAGGCACCGGGCTCGTCATTACAGGAAGGAAAGCCTGTGGTGACCTGGTTTGGAGGGGATGCAGCCACCTGTCGTGAGGAAGCCGGCCGCGGCCACACTGGCCACGCAGCCTGAAGCAAGGCACCCACCGTGCGTTTCCACGGCCGCAGCAGGGACTTCACCAGAGGGGCTCCGCGCACCACACCTGGTGTCCCCGTGGGAATGGCGTGACTGCACCACGGGGTCTCCGCGGGAGCACCCAGGACCACACCTGGTGTCCCCCGGTGCGGGAACGGCGTCACCTCAGTAAGACACAAGCCTTGGGCGCGCCGGGAGGCGCGGCGCGTGGTGGAGGGGCTTTCTCAGGGCACTCGCCCTGGCTAAGCTGGAGGAGTCCTCGCCTTTAGAGGCGGAAGGGGCCCGAGACATCGCCCAGGACAATGCTGCCATGGCTCCTGCCTCCTGGTGCTAGTAACAGATCCTGGCCGGACAGCAGGTCGCCGCCTGCACAGAACAGGCCTCTGATATTCCTGCCAGACTCGCATTCCTTCTTCCTTTCACGTTTGCGGAATCCACTTTCCCGACCCCGCCTAGCTCGGCAGAGAAGAGACCACGTGGCCCTAGAGGCGGTCTCGGAGCCAAGCCTGGCCAATCAGAGCGTGATTTCCGCGGCCGGCTCCTTGGATTGGTTGATTCGGTTCCCATTCCCCATCCCCTCCCTCCCAGAGTCCGGAAGAGCGAAGCGGCCGGCGGCCCAGCCTCTCCTGCAGGTAGGGGTGGCCTGCGGCGATGAGCGGAAGTCAGCTGCGTGCTTATGGAAACACAGAGGGACTTGGGCTGCCCACAGCGTCTTCTTTTTCCTGCCTGTAACCTGGCCAAAAGACCAAAGACCAGCAAAGCTGTCAGTCAGGCCAGGGAGCTGTGTGCGCAGCCCATCGCGCTGGCCAGGGCCACCCAGGCCGGCCGGGACTGGCTTGCAGGGACAGTTCGTGCGGGTGCACTTGGCGTGTGCGCCGACACACGTCCCCTTTAGGGCAAAGTGAAGGGCCGGGTGCACAGGGGGGCCTGCTCGTCCTACTGCAGACAGGATGAGAGGCTCGGCGGCTGCACTGTTTCCTGCTGGGTCCTTGGTGTTGGGGTCGAGCCGGGGGCCCGCAGGGGTGATCTTGGGCCGAATCTGAGAGCCTGTCGCCCTCCTAGCTGCTGAGCGAGCGGGTGCTGCTTCGGCCGTGGAGCAGAGGCGCAGCCGCAGTCGCACGGCCCACGCTCATCCCAGCGCGTCCGGTTGCCTCGGCTTCCTGGCTTCTGCCCGGCTTCTTTTCTCCGAGCATCTCACAAAATGAGGGTTTGCGGGCTTGGCCCAGGTGCCGTGGGGCCGGGCCTGGGTCGCTGCTGGAGGGAGTGGGAGACACCGGGCCCGGAAGCCCAGACCACCCCGCGGCCTCGCGCCGGGTTCCCTGCCCCGGGACGGCGGGAGGAGATGGGGGTGGATGGAGCCCGAGGACGCTGAGCCCTGCGCCCACTATCCCTGCGAGACGGGACCCAGCGGGACCCGCGCGGCCACTCTGCACCGCCAGCGGGAGCGGCTAGGGGAGCGCCGGTCGCTGCCTTCCGTGCTGGGGCTGGAAGGGGGCTCGAGGAGGACTTGGGCGAGGCCCCTCTAGGATGCGGGAAACCAGCCCGGACCATTGGGTCCGACATACCGCGCTGGGCTCGCTGGAGGGACTGCTTTAAGGTACAATTGTGGCTGGTCACTCCTCTGCTTACCACCCTTCTGTGGCTCCCTATTGCTCCTCAGAAGTGTCTCCAAGGCCGTCCGTGGTTACGCCCCCCTGCCAGCCGCCATCCTACTCCCCGCGGGCGGAACAGCCTGCAGTTCCGTGATGTCCTTCCAAACCCCAAGGGATCCAAACTCCGATTCTCCATCGACTTTTAAGCCACCTCAGCCTGTTTCTGGGGCATGCGGCCCTCTAGTGGCCAAAGCGAGTGACAGCCGTCACTGTACTCGCCTCCAACTTGATGCGTGGATTGCTCGGGTTAGAAGTAAAGCGCTGATTAAATGTGCGACACAGTCGGAGAGGGGTGCATTTTAGTGGCTAGAACGAAATCAACAGGTAGTGTTATAGGTGCAGTCCTTGGGGAAATCCTGCCGTGGCCGGATTTAATAAGGATAAATGTGAAGTCGTGTGTGCCTGAGTCCAAAAACGAAGCTCCCGCTCTGCAAGTAGAAAAGCCAGGGTGCTCAGCCGAGGACTTCTGGTGGCCCTGGTGCCCCCGGGGCCGCGTCACCTCTTGCCTGCACTCTTGCAGTCGCTTCCTGGCTGGGAATGGGGAGTACCTTCCCAGGGCCGCAGGCAGAGAGACGTCAGCAAGAGGGCAGGCCACGAAGAGAGCTGGTGCAGGCTTTCAGATAAGGAAGGGAAGGGAGCACGGTGGGTTAAGTCTGTTTTCTGAAAGCTGGAGAAATGTGTCACCTGGCAACTTGCATGACAAGTCCCCATGGGATGGGGGATGCTATTGCACAAGGCTGGACCGCTGCTTGGGGATGATGCAAATGGAAACACAAAAGGCTTCTTGGGGTCTGATGTTGGAACTGGCTCAAGGACGCTTCTGCCCGCCTCGTTCTGGGGGACTCACGGTCAAGGGTGGAGCGACATAGTCCACCTGTTGGGAGGAAGCAGCAAAGCCATTTGGTAAAGGATGTGAGTGCAGGAAAAGGTGAAAAACTGGGTCATTCATGCCACTGCCCCAGGAGACGAGCAGAGCCATAGAGCGCGAGAATACATCAGAGGTGCAGTGGATGCTAGGAAAGGCATTGGATTTGGAACTAAAGGACAAGACTCGGGCACTGGTCCTACCAATCGCTGGCAGTGCAGCCTGGGGAAGTCACTTGATTGTGAAGTAGGAGTGATAGCCCCTGCTTCATGGTGTGAAGCTTCAGGGAGGAAATGCAAGAAGCGCTGCACGGCCAAGTGCTGACCTGTGCATGGCCACCTTGCGGTTCCGGGAGCGGCGGGAGGCTGTCATGGGACCGCAGGGACACAATGGCTGCTTTCAGGTCTTGGGGGGCATTCACGTGGGAGAGGCCGGGACACAAAGAGGCCTGTGTTCCAGACCAGGGAGGGGTGATGGAAACGAGGGCAGTGCCGGGGGAAGCGGCTGTTCTGAGAACCCGAATGTAGGGAGGAGGGCGTTTGGGTGGTGGTGTCAGAGCTGAGCCAGGCTAACCGGCCACAGTTAAGAGACGCAACTGTGGACATGGGGGTGGCATCTAGCAGCCCTCCTCCCCCAAGGGCAGTCCCCCAAAGACATCGTGTTGCCAGAATTTCTGGGTGACTCCAGTGGTACTTGGTGGCTCAGGACAGTCCTAAACATGGAAAGTGAGCACACTCAAAGTGTGACAGTGACTTCAGTGATGTGCCCAGTGGCTGTGGTGGGCCATGCCATCAGCGGGCCCCAGGGGACTTCGCCTCCAGTGACTACTACTGGGTGTAGCAAGTGAGAAATCAGCCCCTGCACTGTGAAGGGAACACACGGGGCTTGTCCTCCTGCAGCCACCCCCTGCAGAGCCCTGAGCTCCTTTGCAGGGTACTCTGACTGCGTGCTAGAGAGACCCGGACAGCCCCCAGCTGCTTCGGCCACCCAAGCTCAGCACCAGAAGCACAATCGAAGCCCCCAGTGTTCAGCTGAGCCCTGCTCACGGCTGCCCCACAGGTGCTTGTGGCCATGAGTGACCCCAGCCAGCGCCAGACAGCAGAACTGCCCCAGTGAGCAAGGCCCACATTTCTGCCCTGCAGCATCATGCAAAACATAACAAAAAGTTGTCTTAGGCCACTAAGTTTTGGGGGTGGAGGAGCAGTTTGCTGTGCAACCACAGAGTTGAAATAATGCCCTCTTTTGCCTCTGTGGAACTTTGGGGTTTTTTGTAAAATAAGACACTTCTTTCCACTGATGTCCCATCAGCGTTTGGGTTCATTTTCACTAAAGTGTGTCCAGCTCAGAAGCAGTGTCCATTCATAAGGCCGCTCAGCATCAGAATGAATGGGAATGGCAAAATTCTCGGCCAGCAGAAATACTTGTATTTGAGAGTGGACTTATTTGCATTTTTAATGCCAGTCTTTTCTCCTTCCCAAAGTTTTCAAAAATACTTACTGCCCAATCATACTTGATTAAAAAAAAAAAAAAACTAAACCAGCACAACTTCCGGGATCCACTAAGTACAGCCACGGTGTCCTCATAATGGCAGCAGCACTGGACAGCTGTGGGAAGTGGGGTGAGAAGCGCCTGTTTGCTGAGGCCTGTTCTTTCCAACACACCTCTCTTTCGTTCATCTTCACAGATTTCTGATGGGTGTCTGGGTCACCAAGGAGACCACAAGTTCACAAGGCCAGGGTTTGCTCTGGTTTTGTTGATGCTGTGTCCATACGCATCTCATAGTGCTTGGCTTACTGTAAGCCGAGCACTCAAAAGTACTGGTTACTGAGTTGGCCACAGGGCTGGGCCCTTGTTTTGTTTCTTGACCCCGGGAATGGACACCATCAGATTGGGCCCGGGACAACATTCAAGCTGTCGAAGCTCCCTGCACTCCCCACTTGTCGAGAAGAGCCAGCTGTTGTTCCAGAGGCTCCACAGAAAGGACCTACTGGGCCACTCCCGGCTCGGGCACACCTTGGAGTGTCTCTGGGTGTGGGTTGGCACTGGGGGGACTCACATGGCTGCTTGGTGTTCACCTTGGTCTGCATCCTATTTTCCTCTTATAAAAAATCTATTTTCATTTATTTGAAAGAGCAAGTGAGCCAGCTTCCATCCAGTGGAATGCCTGCAACATCCAGGACTGGGCCAGGCCAAGACAGGAGCGAGGAACTCCCTCTGGGTCTCCCACGTGGGTGGCAGGGGCCAAAGCACCTGAGCCATCACCTGCTGCCTCCCAAGGTGCACACTGGCAAGTTGGAGAGGAAGTGGAGACAGGATTCGAACCCTGGCACTCTGAAATGCAGTCATCCCGAACAGCAACTCACCCGCTTTGCCACAATGCCTGGACCCTAATTTCTGAGCAAGGACAAATATGCCAAGAAAATCCTGACTCATGTCCATCTGGAGAAACTTCCCCCAACACATATGTGCTACCGCCTTCCACTAAATAAATTACCCTGCCTTCCAGACAAATCTTTAAAATTCCAAATTGAAAACTTACTACCTGTTGAACTCACTAGTCTTTTGCTAACCATCATACAGGAAATACACGTTTGACAGTATCACTCTAAAGCAGATGTAGACAATATTTTCTCACTTTCCCATTTTATGTAATCATTGCATATCTTTAAAAAGTCCACAAATTTAGCTGGAGCCACGGCTCAATAGGCTAATCCTCCGCCTGCAGCGCTGGCACTCCGGGTTCTAGTCCCTGTCGTGGCGCCAAATTCTGTCCCGGTTGCTCCTCTTCCAGTCCAGCTCTCTGCTGTGGCCCCGGGAAGGCAGTGGAGGATGGCCCAAGTCCTTGGGCCCTGCACCCCATGGGAGACCAGGAGAAGCTCCTGGCTTCGGATCAGCACCAGGCCGCAGCGGCCACTGGGGGGGTGAACCAACGGAAAAGGAAGACCTTTCTCTCTCTCTCTCTCACTGTCCACTCTGCCTGTCAAAAAAAAAAAAAAAAAAAAAGCCACAAATTTGCTGTATATTGAAACTAAACTTGAATATATCATAAAATTTTTTTAATGATTTATTTATTTATTTTCAAAGTCAGAGTTAGAGAGAGAGAGAGAGATCTTCCATCTGCTGGTTTACTTCCCAGAAGGCTGCAACATCCAGGACATGAAGGAACTTCTTCCGGGTCTCCCATGTGGGTGCAGGGGCCCAAGGACTTGGGCCATTTTCTGCTGCTTTCCCAGGTGCATTAGCAGGGAACTGGATGGGAAGTGGAGCAGCCAACACTCAAACCGACACCCATATGGGATGTTAGTGTTGCAGGTGGCAGCTTAACCCTCTATGCCACAATATCAGCTCCTTAAAAACACTGTTTGCTACAGTGGAATTTGCCATGCTCAAATTCCAGTACCTGACCACAAGAAACCTTGGGGCAGGGGAGGAGTGGCACGATGATACTGTGAGGTAGCCCTTGGCTCTCACAGTTTTTAGTAGTTAAATACCCACTTGATGATTTCTATGCAGTGGCTTCCACTGTGGGGCTAATTTTGGCTTTCATGGAGGGGGCTTTCATACCACTGGCACTGAGTGGGCAGAGGCCAGGGCTGTGGCTGATGTCCTACAATGCACATCAGAACCTTAAAACCAAAAAGAACCAAAAAACAGAAATCCAGGTTGCACCAGTGAAAGTAAATATAGGCAACGTGCAAAAGTAAGACTTTAATCCAGATCTCAAAAGAGGCTAAATTCCATATGACTAACACTCCAAGTGTTAGCAACTTAATGCTGCATATTAGGTACATGGGTATTTGTTATAACTTCGTAACTTAAAAAGATAAAATAGGCACCGGCGCTGTGGAGGAAGCTCCTGGCTCCAATCAGCTCAGCTCCAGCCATTATGGCCATTTGGGGAGTGAACCAGTGGATGGAAGACCTCTCTGTCTCTACTCCTCTCTGTAACTGTCTTTCAAATAAATAAAATAAATCTTTAAAAAATATATAAAACAGACTTGAGGAAAGCTGCTCTGGAAGTGAAGGTCCTAGATGGAGGCTCAGGACTAAACAAGAGTCCAGCCTCAGTTAACGCCAGGGCTCGGAAAACTGGCACTAATGCCACCTGCTCTAGTGTGTCGCAAGCAGATTCTAAAGCAGAACTCTTCAGGCATAAAATGAGACAGACTTATGAGTGAATGGTATTTGTTTTCAAACTCAGTAAGTGGAAGAAGAAAAATATAGAACAGAACAACTAAATAAAGGAAAATCTTCAGCAATAATACTACAGAAATATGTAAATCTGGATCTACTTTGCATGAGAGATGTGGAGTAAACCAGGCAAATGCCTAACCCCCTCACTTAGGGTCACTTAGGGAGTAAGCAGAGTTGTTCTTTCCAAATTATGAACTGACTGCTATTGCTCAGTCTGAGAAATCAAAATTTCCACTTAAGCAAAAAGCAAAAAACAATGTCGTCCTTAATTTCAGAGATTGCAGAGTTAAAGCTTCTTGTGCACGAATTAGCAGATTGGAGTCAATACAGCTCCACGCAGCTTCTGCACACCAGCTCGGCGGTCCTCGTGTGCATCCCCAGCCACCTCACTTTCCCACTGCCGGGGTGACCGTGCAGCCCATCACCTCCTCTCAGAAGTGCATCTCATCCCTGCCGTTTACCTGGCAAACGCTCGGGCCCCTTCCAGAGCCACCTCTGCTTCTGGGAGGGCTCCATGGCTTCCCAGAGCACCTGCAAGTCCCCGTATACTAGCTCTTCCTCCAGTTACTCCCACAGTGGGGGTTCTCAGCTGTCGAGGTCTCCAGGTCAACCTACAGCCCCTTAGAAACCCATCTTGCTGGCCCAGGGGGTCAGATTCAACAGGTCAGGGTGCACTCCAGCACCCACATGTCTGCCAAGTACCCAAGTGATGCTGATGCATCTGGAGCGGGGAGCAAATGCCAAGAGTCTTGTGTCTTATCACTGGGTTTCAGGCTTGTGTCTTCCATCAGACGAGCACTTTGATATCATGGAGCATTTCTTACACTTCTTCTCCCCAGGCTCTAGCCAGCATCTAGCAGTCATTCGTCTGATCAGCAAGTGGTCACGGAATGACTGTTATATGCCAGGTACTGTTCTAGCACCAGGATTCAGTAAAGAAACTTTTCAAGGGTAGGAGTTTGGTACAGCAGTTAGGATACTGCTTAGGACACTCACAAGCCCTAGCAGAGTGCCTGGGTTCAAGTTCCTGCTCCGCTCCTGATTCCAGCTTCCTGCTAATGCACACACTGGGAGGCAGCAGGTGATGGTTTACGTTCTCAGGTCTCTGTCATCCACGTGGGAGAATCAGGTTGGGTTCTGAGATCCTGGCTTCAGTTTGGCCAGTCCCTGGCTGTTGCTGGGGAGTGAACTAGCAGATGCAATATCTCTGTCTCCCTTTCATATAAATAAAAGTAAGTAAAATTTTAAAATTTTCTCTCTTTCACACACCCACCTACACACACACGTACGTACGTATGTACGTAAAATCTCCATGCCTTCACAGAGCTTATCTTCTGGTGCTAAATAGGAAACTCTCAATAATTGTTTATTGAAATCTGACCAGTTGTACAGGAAGAAAAAATGACATTACTATGACCATTTTGATGCTGTTATGGGAATATCAACTTCCCATTTCTTCTGATATCCCATCCCAGCATCCAATATGTAAATTCATAAACATGGCAGTAGGAATATACCAGGACTTTTAGTCTCACAAAACATGTGTCATAGATCACAATAATAAAAAAACAATCTGAGAACTTAAGCATATGTAGTTAAGCCATTCAGGGGCAAAAAGCAGTTTCAGGGTTTCTATATTGATAAACAGCTAAACTAGTGGTTTTCAAGTTAGCATTGGTTCTCTCTGAGGTGCCACCCTCCCTTCTCCCCCTCCCCACTCTGTGGCTGGTGTCCTGGGGCTGTGTGGACGTCTGTGTGTGATGACTCACTGCCCCGGGGACCCAGGCCATCTGCTCCACCAGCAGCACCATCCAGTCAGCACTTGCATGGCCCTGTGTGTGACTCCGAGAGGCAGGGAGGAGGCCCCGTTGCCTGTGTTTTGCCTTGAAAATGAAGGGGACAAAGGCAGAAGCAAACTGGCCACCTCCACCAAGCCACGCGAGCTGATTCTCACGCAATGCCCCCCCCCCCCCCAACCCTTGGAAGGGGCACAGCATGTCCCTTCATCGTGGGATTGATTTTCTGGAAGTTTCTCAGCAAATAAAAGTGAGAGAAATCACAAAGAGCAATGAGGAAGGTAACAAATGACCATGCTTACTTTGAAGGCGTCAGCATCCTTGAGGTTTGCAAACATTCTAAAAAGTCTTCCTTTGTAAGATCAAAGCCAGGGGAAGGTGATGGGGCGGGCACACTGATTCATGGAACTTAAAAGGCTTGTTTCAATATTCCAGACTCACACGTTTCTTCTGTGTTACCATCATAACCAAATTTGGGGCTCCCTGTTAGTGCTTTCAACAGTCGGTGAGCTCGGATGGCAGTGCTGTCTCTGATAACACTCTTTTCCTACTGCTACCTTGTGTCAGTGTGGTAACTGGACCCCAGTCCAACAAATCATTATGATTCTACACATCAAAAAATTTCAGAGAAATTAACATTTAAAAAAAATCCCTTAAAAATGGAGACCAAGTAAACCAATTTGTATGAGTCAATCCCAATTAAGTAAATTCAGATTAATAGATAGCTCTGGGCATAAATATGACCTTTAGGTTAGCTATCTAATGACTCTTAAAAGGTGACCAGATTGTCACTTATTTCCCTGGGGCAGTTTACTAAGTGTTACCCTCATAATCCAAAGGAATTATTAATTCTCAAGAGGCACATAATTCCTTGCTGAGGTGTGACCTGCGAGCCAGCCCCTTTCAAACAGGCTAATATACCGCCAAGGGAAATAGAAATCAGCTCCTATTGGTGATTACATTGGTCTCATTAAATTATTGCTACTTCTTTTAGTGTAGCACTACAATATTCTGAAAAATACACAGAAAAATTTGGAATAAAAATATTCTCATCAACATCATTCATGTCCTCATAATAAATTAACTTCCTTAGAAAAGGTCAGTTATTTACAGGATCCACCGATATTTTCTGAAGTGAATTTCCGAAGCGCAGCAGCAGACTCCTGAGGCCTCCCCGGCAGTGTGGACAGGGCTCAGTGGTTCCCGAGACACAGCTTCTTGCTCTGGTGCTGGTCCTCGATCAGATGGCTGGCTCGCAGCACGCCATCTAGCATTTGAGAAGAAGGCCGTGTGAGGAAACCTCGACACACACCCCCGTGCTTCCTGCAACCTCACAGGCTGGGAGAGCAACGCACACTCAAGTTAAAGGGACGCCACTGACTTGACCTTCAAATTCTCAACTGCTCTCTCCAGGTAACTCACTTGCAGGTAACACCGGGGTTCATTCAAATGTGAACTATAATCCATAACATAATAAATATCCATAATATTTTTTTAGGCTGGAGGAGGGCTGAAGTCCTTATTGTTAGGCTAGAGAAATCACATGACCTACTTACCCTCCAGAGAGAAGAGGGAGGCCCTGTGGGGCATGCAGAGCGTGGGGACTCTGCTGTTCACCAGCTCGCTCCTCTCTTGGAAGGGGGATGGCTTTTCTGCCTGGGCAGGCGAGGGCAAGGGGCTGGCTTCTGTTTTTAGTGACTTCATTGGCACCAGGAACTGCGCATATTTAAGGTGTACAACTTGATGAGTTTTGACACCTGTGAAACCACCACCAGGTGAAGGCAATGAACAGGCCAAACCTGCAAGTTTCCTCCTGCTCCTTCGTTTCGTGGCTCTTAAGGGACCTGTCTGCCCTCCCTGCTGCTAAAGCAGCCACTTGGGACCTGGAAAGCCTTCTCGCTCCATCTTATGTAATATTTGCAATGAACAAAAAGAGAATAATGGAATACAGATGGAAGTGCTAATAAAATAAATGCTAGAGAAACTACTGCCCACAAAGAGTTAATCTGGCTTAAATGTACACCAAGTGAGCCACACTGTTTGCATGGGGGAAGACAGAAGAGCCTACTGCCCAACCTACAACCAGAACTCTACCAGCCCGCGTGTGCCTTCCCTCGTCCCATCACCTGTCACCCACTCGGAGGCAACCACCAACTGGAATTCTGTATTTATCATTCCATTGCTTCTCTAAAATAATTGCACCTGTACCTAGGTAAACAATCCATCATTTGGTTTCTTTCTGGACTTCACATAGATACTGTGATATATTTAGTCTTCTGTAGCTTGCTTTTTTCATTAAACACTATATTTCTAAAATTCACCCCTGCTGAAGAATGTTGCTATAACTTATTATATACAATGTATATTATATGTGTATGTAGTCATCCATTGTGAGAATGCACCATAACATTTTTATCCAATGTCCAAAGACAAACATTTGTGTTATTTACAGTTTTTCCCTTTAGGAACAATGTTGCAATTAATTCTTTATCTTTCTATTTTTTTTCAAAGGTTATTTATTTATTTGAAAGACAGTGTGGGGACTGGCTGTGGCACAGCAAGTTAAGCCACTGTCTGCAATGCCAGCATCCCATATGGGTGCCAGTTCAAGACCTGATGCTCCACTTCCTATCCAGTTCCCTGCGGGATAGGAAAGCAGTGGAGGATGGCCCAAGTCCTTGGGCCCCTGCACCCACATGTAAGACCTGGGAGAAGCTCTGGGATCCTGGCTTCAGCATAGCACAGCCCTAATGGTTGCAGCCATTTGGGGAGTGAACCAGTGGATGGAAGATCTCTCTCTCTCTCCCTCCCTCCCTCCCTCCCTCCCTCCCTCTCTCCCTCCCTCTCTGTAACTCTGCCTTTCCAATAATAAACAAAATTTTTTTTTTAAAGATACTGTGACAGAGAGGGAGAGACAGAGACACAGACATGGAGAGACAGCTTTAATCTGTTGGTTACACTCTCCAAATGCCCACAACAGCGGGAGCTGGGTCAGGCCAAAGCCAAGAGTCAGGAACTCCAATCCTTGTTTCCTACATGTTTGGCAAGAACCCAAATAACTGGGCCACCTGCTGTCTCCCAGGTGCATTAGTAGGAAGCCGGATCAGAAGCAGAGGCAAGGCTTGATCTGATAAGGAGTGTGGGCATCCCAAGTGGCAGATCACCCCATTATGCCACAATGCCCACCTCTGTTTCTGTCTCATACACAACATGCCAGAGTTTCTTTAGGGCAAAGAGTTAGAAGTGGAACTGCTTGGGCATGGGGTATATGTATATTCAGCTCTACAATGATAATGTCAAATTCTTTTCCAAGGTGGCTGTAAAATTTTTAGTCCACCAGCAGTATACAAAAGTTCCTAACGATTCACATCCTCACCAACTTTCATTTTGTAAATCTAGGGTATAAATCATTATTTCAGTGTGACCTTAATTTGCATTTCTCTTACTTCTAATGAGTGTGATCCTCTTTTTAGGTATTTATTGGACATTTATATTCCTCCTTTTGAAACACCAGTAACTATTTTTTTTCCTGCAAGGGAGCAGTAGACAGGATGGCTAGAGGCTATTTTAGTAATTTAGTAATTTTTTACCCATTCTCTATTAGATTTCTTATTAATCTGTAGGACTTCTTTTAAAAGTCTATTTTACTTTATTATTTTATTTTATTTTAGAGGCAGGCAGAGGAGAGAGAGAGAGGGAGAGGGAGAGGGAGAGGGTGAGAGCGAGAGCGAGCACACTGCCATCTGCTAATTCACTTCCCAAATGCCTACAGTGGTTGAGGCTGGGTTAGCGCCAAAGCTGAGAACCAGGAAATCAATCCAAGTCTCCTATGTGGGTGGCAGGAACCCGACTACTGGTGTCATCACTGCTGCCTCCCAGGGTCTGCGCTGGCAGAAAGCTGGAGTCAGGAATCAAACCCATATACTTTGATGTGGGATGTAGGTGTCTTAACTAATAGTCCTTGTAGGGCTTCTTTGCATAATCTAAATTAAATTCATTGTCATGTCTGAAAAATACAATCTTCCAGTGGATGGCTCGGCTTTTCACTTTCTTTATAATGGCTTTTGGAGAACAGATGTCTTTAATTGGCACATATTCTAATTTCTTACTTTTCCCCTCTACAATCAACATTGTGTCCTATGTAAGTTACCCTTTTACTCCAGGTCATAAAGATCCTCTGTATTTCTTCTAAAACTTGAAAAAAAAATCTACCTTTTCCACTTGTCTTTAATTCATTTGGGATTGATTTCTGTGTATTACATGATTATGAATTCAGTATCCTTTAGTTCCTGTATTGGTAAAACCCATTTCCCAGCATGCTATATTAAATGGTCTATTCTGTTCTATGCCTGGATGGCCCCTCTGTTAAGGATGCTAAGTATCCTACCCTTAATGCGGCAGCACCCCACATTCAAAAGCTACACCACTCAAAATGCCAATGGCGTGCCCATTAGTAAACAGTGCCTTAGTTGATTCACTGAGATTTTAACAATAATTTTATTCCATTTCTCCAAAGTCTATCTGACTCTTCAAATTTCCCTACTCACCTTTTTAATGGCTTGTTTCTTGCTCATTGTTCAATAGCATCTTTTATTACTTAAATATTTTATTTGAAATATTTTTTACGTAAATATTTTCCTTGAAAACTTCAAAACATGAAGTTTCTGGGAGTCTAAATACGCTGTTTGTTTCTAACCACTCTAACTCATGGTGGCATCCTTTCTTCTGTGCCTGGGAATTTTCAATTATGATCTCCTATTTTATGACAGCCTGCAGACTCTACTGGGATTGTGTTCTTTCTGAGAGCATTTGCATTTGCTCCTGCTGGCAGTCAGCAGGTGCACCTGCCCAAGGAGTTTTCCAGCTTCCTTTGAGGACTCCCAGCTAAACGTAGGCACCTCAGGCTTAGTCCTCTGGCCTTGCAGTACACCTCACAATTACTCTCAACATCATAGCCTGTGGCCATTTATTCCCCAAGGTAACACTGGCTTTTGTGTTTGCTTACAGTTGCTATTCAGATTCTAGCAAAATGTTTCTCTTATCTCTCTCCTTTTCAAGGGGATGTGCGTGCCTGTATAGTCCCATCACTTCCTAAGTAGCCCAGTCATTGTTAAGGGCTATCTGGATTCTGACCCCATGGCATGGAAGTCAGTCATGCCACTTGCCTCCCTTCATTTTTATCCTTGCTGTGGGCACTGAGAAGGCATGAAGTAACAAGTCTCCTGGGGTTGGACAAACTGATTGGTCAGAAGGTGGTCCCTCATCTACCAATAAAGCTGGAATTTCAACTTTCATCTGTCTGATTCTTAGTTTTATTTCTCACTGAATCAAAAATTGGAAAGGAATTACATACATAGTATGAGTCCAACAGATGAATCCAAAGAAACATAAAGTATATTAATGGGTGCCTAGGGCTGGGGGAGGGGAGAACAGGCAGCAATTACGAGTATGAGGCCTCTTTCTAAGATATTGAAGAATTTTCTGAAATTAGGTTGTGGTAATGGTTGCACAATCAAAAATATATTTTTTCTTTTTTCTTTTTTTTTTTTTTTAACAGGCAGAGTGGACAGTGAGAGAGAGAGACAGAGAGAAAGGTCTTCCTTTGCCGTTGGTTCACCCTCCAATGGCCGCCACGGCTGTCGCGCTGCGGCCAGCGCACCGCGCTGATCCAATGGCAGGAGCCAGGTGCTTATCCTGGTCTCCCATGGGGTGCAGGGCCCAAGGACTTGGGCCATCCTCCACTGCACTCCTGGGCCACAGCAGAGAGCTGGCCTGGAAGAGGGGTAACCGGGACAGGATCCGATGCCCCGACCGGGACTAGAACCCGGTGTGCCAGTGCCTCTAGGCAGAGGATTAGCCTAGTGAGCCGCGGCGCCGGCTCAATCATAAATATATTAAAAACCATTTACTGGCCGGCGCCGCGGCTCACTAGGCTAATCCTCCGCCTAGCGGCGCCAGCACACCGGGTTCTAGTCCCGGTTGGGGCGCCGGATTCTGTCCCGGTTGCCCCTCTTCCAGGCCAGCTCTCTGCTGTGGCCCGGGAGTGCAGTGGAGGATGGCCCAGGTGCTTGGGCCCTGCACCCCATGGGAGACCAGGAAAAGCACCTGGCTCCTGGCTCCTGCCATCGGATCAGCGCGGTACGCCAGCCGCGGCGGCCATTGGAGGGTGAACCAACGGCAAAGGAAGACCTTTCTCTCTGTCTCTCTCTCTCACTGTCCACTCTGCCTGTCAAAAAAAAAAAAAAAAAGGCCGGCGCCGTGGCTCAATAGGCTAATCCTCCACCTTGCGGCGCCGGCACACCGGGTTCTAGTCCCGGTTGGGGCGCCGGATTCTGTCCCGGTTGCCCCTCTTCCAGGCCAGCTCTCTGCTATGGCCAGGGAGTGCAGTGGAGGATGGCCCAGGTGCTTGGGCCCTGCACCCCATGGGAGACCAGGAAAAGCACCTGGATCCTGGCTCCTGCCATTGGATCAGCGCGGTGCGCCGGCTGCAGCGGCGGCCATTGGAGGGTGAACCAACGGCAAAGGAAGACCTTTCTCTCTCTCTCTCTCTCTCTCACTGTCCACTCTGCCTGTCAAAAATTAAAAAAAAAAAAAAAAAAAAAAAAAAAAAAAAAAAAACAACCACCATTTACTTCTGTACTTTAAAAGGGCAAGTTTATGATACATGGATTATATCTCAATAAAGCTATTATATAATTAAAAGTAGATATTTATTGATAGAAAACATTTTTAAAACTGCTTATATAAACTTACTGTTCAGTAAACTATTACAAAGCAAACAAATGAGGTACTCCAAAACATTTATGGAAAAATGGAATCAAAGATAAGCTGGGGGCCGGCACCGCGGCTCACTAGGCTAATCCTCTGCCTTGCGGCAGCGGCACACTGGGTTCTAGTCCCGGTCAGGGCGCTGGATTCTGTCCCGGTTGCCCCTCTTCCAGGCCAGCTCTCTGCTGTGGCCAGGGAGTGCAGTGGAGGATGGCCCAAGTGCTTGGGCCCTGAACCCCATGGGAGACCAGGATAAGTACCTGGCTCCTGCCATCAGATCAGCACGGTGCTCCGGCAGCAGCGTGCCGGCCGCGGCGGCCATTGGAGGGTGAACCAATGGCAAAGGAAGACCTTTCTCTCTGTCTCTCTCACTGTCCACTCTGCCTGTCAATAAATAAATAAATAAATAAAAATAAGCTGGGGTAGGTATTTGGTCTAGTTGTCAAGATATCTGTGTGCCACATTGGAGGGCCTGGGTTCAATACGTAGCTCAAGCTCCTTATTCCAGGTTAGCACTAATGTGGAACCTGAGAGGCAGTGGTGATGGCTCAAGTAGTTGGGTTCCTGCCACCCACATGGGAAACCTGATTGAGTTCTCAGCTCCTAGCTCCCAATTTCAAAGCCTAACCCTGCCACTGTAGACATCTGGGAAGAGAACCAGTGGATGGGAATATACTGTTACTCTCTCTCTCTCCAATAAATAAGCAAAAAATATTTTTAAAAAGTTTATTTTGGTACAAAAATATTTAGAAACTCATGCATATGAGGGGTCCTCAAAAAGGTAATGAAAAATGCAATTATGAAAACCCTATGCATGGATTTAAAAAATGTTTGACCAGAATAAATTTATTTTTTTACTCTACTTTTCTATGAACATTTTTAAGCACCCTTGAATGCTTAACCATCATCTAGGTCACAAAGTAAAACATTCTTAGCCAACCAGAGACCTTCTTCTTGTTCCCTTTCAGTCTCGGGCTTTAGGCCACAGCATGTCTTCCTTTTCCTTAGTGATTTGGGTATAATCAATCCTGGACAAAGCCCTTTGGCCAGGGCTGGGCTGGGGCAAAGCCAGGAGCCAGAAAAAGAATCCAGGTCTCCCATGTGGGTGAGGGGAACCCATTTACTTAAGGCATCATTGTTGCCTCCCTGGGTCTGCACTGGCAGGAGGCTGAGTCAGGAGCCAGATGGAATCCAAGTGGGGCATTCCCATGTGAGATGCAGGCATCTTAACAATTAAGCTAAACACCCACTCCCCTACACTCTTATTAAGACCTTTTGATGAAAAGATGTTCTTAATTTGCATGTAAAGTAACTCATCTTTTTATGATTAGTCCCACTTTTTAAAGGTTTATTTACTTATTTGAAAGGCAGAGTTATATAGAGAGAAGCAGAGACAGAGACAGAGAGGTCTTCTATCCACTGATTCATTCCCCAAATGGCAGCAATGCCCAGGGTTTGGCCAGGCTGAAGGCAGGAGCCAGGAGCCTCTTCCAGGTCTCCCACGTGGGTGCAGGGGCACAAGCACTTGGGCCATCCTCCGCTGCTTTCCCAGGTACAGTACCAGGGAGCTGGAGTGGAAGTGGATTAGCTGGGACATGAACCAGCACCCCTATGGGATGTCAGCATTGCAGGTGTGGCTTAACCAGCTATGCCAGAACACCAGCCCCAATTAGTCCTTTTTATACCCCTTCTCTAATAACAGGAAATTGTTAGTTGGCCTCCTCAAACACTGTCATCAAATATACATTCTTTAATCATGTGCACATATTTTCTATCCTGGTTAACTTTTTTTAAAAAAATATTTTTCATTTGAAAGGCAGTTACAGAACGGGGAAGAGAGAGAGAGAAACAGAGAAAGAGAGAGAGAGAATCTTTCATCCATTAGTTCACTCCTCAAATGGCCACAACAGCCCGGGGTGGCCCAGTCCAATGCCAGGAGCCAGGAACATCATCTGGGTCTCTCATGTGGGTGGCAAGGGCACAGGCACTTGGGCCATCTTTTGCTGCTTTCCCAGGTACATTAGCAGGGAGCGGGATTGGAAATGGAAATGAAACTGGCTCCCATATGGAATGCCAACATCACAGGCTGTCATAACTCACAGCCCCCTGCTGGTAAATATTTAAAAGGAGAATAGTGTTCTGGTACAGTAGGTAAGTCGCAACTTGCAATGCTGGCCTCCCATATTGAGGCACAGATTCAAATCCTGGCTGCTCCACTTCTGATCCTTCTCCCTGCTAAGGTGATTGGAAGGCAATGGATGATAGCCCAAGTGTTTGGGATCCCGCCATCTATGTGAGAAACACCAGCATTGAGTTCCTGGATCTCGGTTTTGACCTGGTCCAGACCTGGTTGTGGTGGCCATTTTGGGGACTGAATCAGTGGATGGAAGATCTTTGTCACTCTGCCTTCCACATAAATAAATTTTAAAGAAAGAACTTACACATTTTTTCTACATATTACAAACAATAAATTTACTATTTGAATAAAACAAGGTATTGAAAACAGAGAATCAAGATATTCTCATAGAAATTATTCTCAGAATTTTATTTTTATTTTTCAGTGTAATCAAATAATTGTTAATATCAAGAAAGCAGCATACTTCCATTTACCTAGAATTCAAACAATTAAGTAACATAGCTACTATTTTTAAATAATATTGTACAGCATTAACTAATGTTCAAAATTATGTACCTACGAATTTTAAGACCTGCCAAAGATTGCATAACATCCAAAATATTCATGTTAATATGCACATAATATAGCCATGAAGACTAGTAACATCCATTCTGTGACCAATCTGGGCAAGTGTGGCTGTACTCCACAAGAATGTATAGGCTTGGATCTTCCTTACTTGGTACTAGACCCACCTGTCCTAATTCTATATAGTTCTCCTTTCTTACAGCCCAAGAAACTTTTGTTTTGGAACAGAGGAGTATAACTGTTTACTGTTTCATATATATTTAATTTATAAATTCAATTTATACATGATTATTTGTATTAAATTGTAGACTCATATAGGAGTAATGGTCAACCAGGACTTTCTACAGCACCTAGTTTATGGCAGATACATAAATGTTTGTGAATAAACTGGTAAAATTCTAACCTGCAAAAAGAACACATTTTATCTATTAAAACAATTTCCATTGTCTGGTAATTAAAATTCATTATCTATCCTTTCTCCTCAGTTAACAAAGTTAATCTCGAGATAGGTCTTACAAAATACTTACTTTCTCTCCTGCCAGGCTCATTTTGTTCAAGACCATAAGCTCCTGATGGATTCAGTTGCCACTGTGAGATCAAAAATATCTTATTTATTTGAGTGGTTCAAAAGGACTTAACAAATTGCATTTTAACATCCTACTTTTAAATATCAAAACAGCTTTAAAACATACAAGAAAAAGGAGTTAGCATGTGTATATCAGCAAAGCCCTAATAATGCTGCCCTGAGAAGTCCTGGGATCAGAATCAATAAATACTCTCAGAGAAGGGACGTTAGAGACCCTGTCCATTCATTTTGCAGGTAAAGAAGTGGGAGACCAGAGATCACAGTGACTGCTCCAGGTTAAACACTAACTAGAGGTGGTGACAGAATTAGAAGCTGGGCCCACGGATGCCTGGCATTGTGGAATTTCATCACATTCTGTATCTAGGTGCTACAGAATCTTTAAATAGCTAGAGAGAGCCTAGGTATTAAAGAAGGAAAACACAACCAAGATCACTCTGCTTTTAAATACAGTTATAGAAGCTTCTATATTGTATCATTTTCTATCAGCTATCTGTATCCTCTCTGAGTTTCCTATCTCAGTCACTCAGAAAGAAAGGGAAGCCTGAAGGCTCGTAGGTATCATCAAGAAGACTAGAGCAGCAGAAAAGAAGAGTGCAAACGGCAGCTGCTAGCTCTCCGTTCTTGTGTGGGTTGACACTCCGTCAGCATCACTAATGACCTAGCCACAAGGGCCCTGCTAGGCCACTCCCTCCAGAGAGACACAATCAAGTATGAACTGCCCGGGAGCCTCTTCCACAGCATGGATCAGTTCATCAGATCGACTACTCGATATCCTGAGCCTTGCGTGGGGAAGCAACACCAGATAAGCATTTTATCGTGCATAAGAAGTCCTTAGAAAAAGCAAGACACCTGGAACTCTCTGGTCACTTAAAGAAACAGACAGCTAGAGCTAGCACAAGAGAGAGGACCTATAATGAGTGACCATGCGTACACACACACATACACACATACACACACACACACACAAAACAAGATACATATGCCCTTTAAGCGATGGAAGATGGCCCAAGTCCTTGGGCCGCTTCAGCCACATGGGAGACTCGGAAGAAGCTCCAGGCTCCTAGCTTCGGATCAGCCCAGCTCCAGCCATTGTGGCCTTTTGGGGAGTGAACCAGTGGATGGAAGACCTCTCTCTCTCTCTCTGCTTCTCTGTAACTCTGCCTTTCAAATAAATAAATCAAATCTTTTAAAAAAAAAAGTCAAATCACTAAATCTATTAATTTTGGCAAAGTAAAAACTAATGACCCTGAATTTATATTTAAGGGTATTCATAAAGATTTTCATAATTCAAAAACTTAGAAACAATCCAGGTGTCGAAATGGGAATGGTTAAGTAAATTGGGTTTATAGGTTGGAATACTGTATAATTATTGAAAATTTTTTAAGGTTTATTTATTTTGAAAGTCCAAGTGAGAGAGAGAGAAGGAGATATACACACACACACACACCTTCCAACAGCTGATTCACTCCACAGATGGCCACTACGGCCAGTGCTGGGTCAGGCCGAAGCCAGGAGCCAGGAGTTTCTTCTGGGTCTCCCACATTGGTGGCAGGGGCCCAAACATCTGGATCATTTTCCACTGCTTTCAGGGAGCAGGATCAGAAATGGAGCAGAGGCCGACACTGTGGCATAGTGAGTAAAGCCGCTGCCTGTAATGCTGGCATCCCACATGGATGTTCCACCTACTCTACTTCCAATCTAGATCTATGTTATGGCCTGGGAAAGCAGTAGAAGTCCCCTGCCACCCATGTGGGAGACCCAGAAGAAACTCCTGGCTCCTGGCTTCGGATCGGCACAGCTCCTGCTGTTGCAGCCACTGGGGGAGTGAACCAGTGGACAACCTCTCTCTCTCTCTCTCTGCCTTTCAAATAAATAAATCTCTAAAAAATGATAAAATAAAAAACAGTAAAAATTTATAACTCACACCCACACAGAAATTGTATATTATTATATTTTTAAAGGTTTAAAACATGTTTTAAAGATTTATTTATTATTTATTTGAAAGAGTTACAGAGAGGCAGAGACAGAGAGAGAGAGAGAGAGGTTTTCCATCTGCTGGAAAATCTAGATGGCCACAACAGCCAGAGCTGGGCCAATCTGAAGCCAGGAGCCAGGAGTTTCCTCTGGGTCTCCCATTGGGTGCAGGGACCCAAGGACTTGGGCCATCTTCTACTGCTTTCTCAGGCCATAGCAGAGGGCTGGACCAGAAGTAGAGCAGCCGATCTCAAACTGGTGTCCATATAGGATGATGGCACTGCAGGTGGTAGTTTTACCCACTACTCCATAGTGCCAGCCCCAAAGGTTTAAATATAAAAATAGACTACCCAGCACTTTCCCTATATATAAGTATATGCATATACATACATACACACAGTATAGATAAGTTCAGGCATTCCAGATTCAAACTGATGTACATAATGTGAATGTAAAGCTTAAATTTATGGACAGTTCTTCCAAAAGCTTTATTACTCACTACAAATTCTAAAATATAGATGTTACATCTAAACACCCAGATTAAATCATTAGACAAATCATAAAAAGCAACATATGATTCTGGACAGAATCCCTTTGCTATATAGGACACTATTGGAACCAATGAACCTTGTTTGGAATCTTTGGATTAATGTCAATAATGTATCAATGTTCACTTCCTGATTTTGGAGTGACCATTTGGCTCAGGGGTTAATACACTGGTTGGGATGCCCATATCTCATATCAGAGTCCCTGGCTCGAGTCCCAGCTACTGGACATCTGTTCCAGTTTCCTGCTAATGCACATCCTGGGAGGCAACAGGTTATGGCCCAAATATTTGGATCCTTACCACCCACATGGGAGACATGGTTGGAGTTCCTGGCTCCCAGCTTCAGTCTTGATTAATCCTGGCTGTTGTGGACGTTTGGGGAATAAACCAGAGGATGGAAGATTTCTGTCATTCTGCCTTTCAAGTAAAGTGAAAAATCTAAAAATACATTTTAAAAAAGTCCTGATTTTTATAGCTCTTTTTTTAATTCATGATAATTTTTTAAAGACTTTTATTTTATTTATTTAAAAGGCAGAATTACAGAGGGAGGGATGGAGGGAGGGAGAGGGACGGGGGAGTGGGGGAGATCTTCCTTCCACTGGTTCACTTCCCAGGTGCTGCAGGACCAGGGCTGGGCTAGGCTGAAGCCAGGAGCCAGGAGCTTCCTCCAGGTCTCCCACATGGGTGCAGGGGCCAACGGACTTGGGCCATCTTCCGCTGCCTTCCCAGGCACATTAGCATGGAGCTTGATTGGCAATGAAGCAGCTGGGTTTTGAACCAGCATCCACATGGGATGCCAGTGCTGCAGGCAACGGCTTAACCTGCTGCGCCACAGCATCGGCCTTGACTCTATTGTTAAGTGGTTATTCCTTATTTGAGGAAACACAGGTGATCCGGGAGCATGTCAACTTCTGGAAACATTTTCACTGTTTTGTTTTTGTAACTTTTCTGTATGTTTGATACTGTTTCAAGATAAAGACTTTTTAAAAACTTAGATAATAAAGAAGTATAAAGTGTTAAAGTTCTGTTTTCTGTGCATTACTTCAGTATTTTTTGAAACAAAGTATGAAATTCTATTTCCTCTCATTTTTTTTCCATAAGATGTGTGTGTGTCTGTGAGTGCATCTCCCTGCCTTTTCAGTAATCTTTATACTATTTTCACCCCATGTACCCCTCCAAACTAGAAAGGAGGATGAGGGACGAGGGGATCAGAAATTTTCTTTTATCAGCCACCAGATGGCACCAAATGGCTCAAGATGCAAGGTCAATGTGCAACTCTTTATACAGATAGAAATTCTTAAGGCAGAGACCCTTGCCTAAACATTTGCAGTGAAGTTAGTGCCTACACATAAAAAATAGACTCAATAACCTGTCGAAACTTTTTAAAATGGTGGGAGTCACTAATTTACAATACACAAGGTTCCAAACAACATAATGGTAAGTACACTTAGAAAAAAAATGTGTATCTACTTACTGTGAATTTGCTAACACCCTCAAGTTCCCCAAATCTCATATAAGAGATGTCTGCCTTCTTTTTTCCAACATCTACATCGCCGGCATATATCTGTTTTATTCCTGCACCTTTAATTAAAGGCACACACTCATCACATGGACACTTGGTCACAAAAATCATGCTTCTTTCTTCTGGTTTTATTTCTTGACATCTATAAAAATTTACAAAATATCAGGAAGGTAGGTACTGAAAGGTAAGTTTTTAAACAGAAATATTTAAACACTAAACTTTAACTATTTTAAAAACATCTGTAACACTGAAAACATAACCATCAAGTCTGAATTAGTGAATGTTTAAAATATATAAACCCATAAAATGTTACAGTACAACCTGAACATGGCAATTTTTATGAATAAAATTAATTTATTGATTCTAGGCCATTGGAAAGATGTTCAGTATCATTACAGAGTAAATGAAAAACAGGAAGAAACATATAAAAGAGGAGATAGAAAAGAATGCTTTCTAAGTAAGTACAGGTTCAGTATCTGTTATTTGAAATGCTCAGGGGGCTGGTGTTTGGCATGGTAGGTTAAGCCAATGGGCATCAATTTGAGACCCATCTGTTCCACTTCCGATCCAGCTCCCTGCTAATGCACCTGGGAAGGCAGTGGAGGATGGCCCAGATACTTAGGCCCCTGAACCCATATGGGAGACCTGGAAGAAACTCCTGGCTCCTGGCTTCAGCCTGGCCCCTGGGCAATTGTGGCCATTTGAGGAGTGAACCAGTGGATGGAAGATCACTCTCTCTCTTTCTCTTCTCCTCTCTCTCTAACTCTGCCTTTCAAATACATAAAAAGTAAATTTTGAAAAAAAGAAAGAAATGCTTGGGACCAGAAGTGTTCCACATTTTGAAGTTTTTTTAGATTTTGGAATATTTGCATAGACTTTACCTGTTGATTATCTGTAATCTATAAATCTGAAATCTGAAATTTTCCAAAATCTGAAACTTTTGTTTCAGGTTGGTGTTCAAAAAGTTATTTTTATTTTGGATTTTCAGATCAGGCATGCTCAGTACATACCTCTTTGTAAAACTGAAATCAGTAGTTAAAACTAACACCTGTCTGAAGTTCCATTTATATACTAAAGTTCAAGTTCTGTTTTGAGTTACAGTTCCCTTTCTCTTCCCCAATTTTTATTTTATTTAACACTTATTTAATTTATTTAAATTAACAATTTTATTTAATTATTTAATTTACTTAAATAATAATTTAAATAATAATTCTAACAACAGCCCTTAAATGAATTTGGTTCACAATAAAGCTCATATATTCATAAATATAAATACAGAAAGCAAAAATCTTGATGTACAAAAACATGAGAGGCTAAGCAAGGCCCTAAGGACAAACTCCAAGCAGTTTCATACTGAGTGGGGTGGAAGGTTGAGGAAGGGACAGGGGAGACAGAGAGAGACAAAAGGGAGAAAAAAGACTTTTTGAATAAATTGGAAGGCCTGAAAAATCAATGGCAACAGCCTCAGGTCCAGCAGCACAGATTAAGCTTGACCAAGGTTGTACTTCTGAAAAGATTATTACTTAGAATTTGAAAAAGAAAATAAATTACAACTAAAATAAAACTAATTTCAAAAAACCTTGCTATGTTTTAAAGTACATGTAAGGGGCCAGCGCTGCAGTGCCAGCATCCCATGTGGGCACTGGTTCGAGTCTTGGCTGCTCCACTTCCAATCCAGCTCTCTGCTATGGCCTGGGATAGCAGTAGAAGATGGTCCAAGTCCTTGGGCCCCTGCACCCGCATGGGAAGCCCAGAAGCTCCTGGCTCCTGGCTTCGGATTGGCTTAGCTCCGGCTGTTGCAGCTACTTGGGGAATGAACCAGTGGATGAAGACCTCTCTCTCTCTCTCTCTCTCTCTCTGCCTCTCCTTCTTTCTCTATGTAACTCTGACTTTCAGATAAATAAATAAATCTTAAAAAAAAATAGGGGCCAGTGCTGTGGTGCAGCAGGTTAACGTCCTGGCCTGAGGCGCCAGTATCCCATATGGGCGCTGGTTCAAAACCCGGCTGCTCCACTTCCAATCCAGCTCTCTGCTATGGCCTGGGAAAGCAGTAGAAGATGGCCCAGGTCTTTGGGTCCCTGTGCCGGTGTGGGAAACCTGGAGGAAGCTCCTGGCTCCTGGCTTCAGATTGGCGTAGCTCTGGCCATTGCACCCAATTGGGGAGTGAACCAGTGGATGGAAGACTTTCTCTCTCTCTCTCTCTCTCTCTCTCTCTCTCTCTCCTCTCTCTGTGTAACTCTTTCAAATAAATAAATAAATCTTAAAAAATAAAAATAAATAAAGTACATGTAAAAGGATTTCTTACCTAAATGTCAAGGCATTCTGTTCTGCGTGTATTATGTATCTGAATTTCCTTATTTCTCGGTCTTTCTGCTTGTCATCCATGTGTGGAAAGTCAGCATACTCAGATCCGACAGGAAAAGCATTGTAACCACATCCTACGAAGTACATAGCACCTGTTCCATCACAACTCCTCTATGAAAGTGAGCAAACCACCCAGTTAGTTTCAACATTCTGAAAAGGCATGTGGCAAGGTATTTTTAAAGCTTGCTGTCATAATTTGTATAATGAATTAAATTTTTTGTGACAAACTGAGCCATCAAGTAAACATGATTATCAGATCCTCCTACTGCAATGTGGTGTTGTCAAAGCTAAATTCCAAGAAGGCTGATGACTTCTTCAGTCTATAATCTCAAGGCAGTGCCGGGATTTAGCAGTTAATTAAATACTCTCCCTGCTTAATCCACAAATGGTTTCACTTGATTCTGATGACTACCCCTAGACTGAACATAAAGTCTTGGAGAGCAGAAACCATGTTTTACACTTCTTTTCTATCCCTTAAAGTACACGTTAGAATATTACATAAATAGCAGGTATTCAATTATGAGTTAATTTCCTATATGCTCTGCACTATGGTACTGGCTAACAAATCAGAAATGTTAAAAACACAGTCATGCACAGCATAACAGCCTTTTGATCAATAATAGAACACACACATGGGCACTGGCACTGTGGCATAGAAGGTTAAGCCTCTGCCTGCAGTGCTGGCATCCCATATAGGCACTGGCTTGATTCCAGACTGCTCCACTTCTGATCCAGCTCCCTGTAAATGTGCCTGGGAAAGCAGCAGAGGATGGCCCGAGTCCTTGGGCTCCTGCACCCACATGGAGACCCAGAAGAAGCTTGCAGCTCCTGGCTTCAGCCTGACAGCCCAGTGGCCATTCTGGGGGTGAACCAGTGGGTAGAAACTCCCTCTCTTTCCTCTCTCTGTATCTCTTTCAAACAAACAAATCTTTAAAAAAAAAAAATAGAACACATACATGATGGTGGTCCCCTAAGTTATAACACCTAGCAACATCACAGCCACCTTGCTTTGTATAAGTATATTCTATGATGTTTGTCCAATGATAAAATCACCTGAAGATACATTTCTGAGAACATATCCCTGATGTTCAATTGTACTTTGAACAGACAATCTCTGTTGCTAGGCTAAAAATGTGCTATTATGACTTACTTGGAAATGAAAAATGCACTTTTTAAACTCATTAATATTGACAGCCTCTATTATATGTATACGTTATGTTATCATAGAACCTTTTACATCAGTGGCTTTCACCCTTTTTTTTGGTTAATGGCATATTAGTTGTTAATATGAATGTTTTTATCAATTATTAGAATGCAATATTTTATCAATGGTTTGATAATAGTGTTTATAATGGTTCAGAATATGGTATAAGTCTCATTAAATTTCAATATACTGTAAGTATTCAAAAGTATTAACAAATCATTACTGTAGAATCTTTAAAAAATCAGGTTGTCATAGTAAGCCAGCAAAGGATTGAAAATAAAGTACTATCACATCAATAAGTTGTCCTTGAGCATCCAGTAGATATCAAACATCATGCTGAGTTTCAGATGCATTGTTTCATTTGATCAATCCTCAAAGCAATAAAGTACTATTATTATCCCCATTTCACAGACAAGGAAAATAAGGCCAGAGGTCATAAAGCTAGTTAGTAACATAACCAAAATTCAGGTCCAGGTTGCCTGACCTCAAATTCCTAAACTAGAAATAGCTAGAAACTTAAATCTACACAAAGTAGGTAAGAAGCAGATGTTAAGCCAAAGGCTGTGAGGCATTCACGTAAACACAAATGAGAGTTCCAGCCACAGGCCAGACCTGTGCTCAGTGCTGCCAACAGAGCTGTAACTACACAGAGACCCTGTCCCCATGAAACTCTGATGAGTGTCACAGTGGGTTGTGCAGAATGCTATGGAAATTTTTGGCACAGGAACCTATTCTAGTAGGAATTAACATTTGGGGCAGAGATAACTTGAGTCAAAGGTATTTTGGTGGCCAGCACTGTGGCGTAGTGGGTTAAGCTGCCACTTGCAGCACAGGCATCCCATACGGGTGGTGGTTAGAGTCCTGGCTGCTCCACTTCTGATCCAGCTCCCTGCTAAAAGCCTAGGAAAGTAGCAGAAAACAGCCCAAGTGCTTGGGCCCCTGCACCCACATGGGAGACCCAGAAGAAGCTCCTGGCTCCTGGATTTGGCCTGACTCAGCTCTGGCTGTTCGGCCATTTGGGGAGTGAACCAGCAGAGGGAAGCTCTCTCTCTCTCTCTCTTTTCTCCCTCCCTCTCTGTCTGTAATTCTGACTTTCAAATAACTAAATACATCTTTTTTTTAAAGGGTATTTTGAAGGTAGAATCCATAGCATTGAAGTGATTTGAAGTGATGGAAGACTTTCTCTCTCTCTCTCTCTCTCTCTCTCCTCTGTCTGTAACTCTACCTATCAAATTTAAATAAGTAATAAAATCTTAAAAAAAAAAAACTGATTGCAGGATGCATTGGCTAGACTGAACCTGAGGAATTTATGAAACACGAAAACCAGTTGTCGAAAGCACTTGTCATCAAATCCATTATTTTATCCAGCTATACATCTACTGATCCCTTCATTCGTCACACTCCTAACCCATCTCCATTACTCCAAGTCCTCAAAATATCTCTTATATTAATTTCCTTGTTTCCTGTCTAACATCACTTCATTTTTTATAATGTAAATCTGACCAAACCATTTCTTCACTTACAAGATCCTTGCAGGCCAGGCGCTGTGGCGTAGAAGTTTAATCCTCCATCTCCAGCACCAGCATCCCACATGGGCACCGGTTCTAGTCCCAGCTGCTCCTCTTCTGATCCAGCTCTCTGCTATGGCCTGGGAAAGCAGTAGAAGATGGCCCAAGTCTTTGGGTCCCTGTACCCACATGGGAGACCTGGAAGAATCTCTTGGCCCCTGGCTTTGGATTGGCCCAGCTCTGGCCATTGCAGCCATTTGGGGAGTGAACCAGTAGATGAAAGACTTTTCTCTCTGTCTCTCCCTCTCACTGTCTGTAACTCTACCTCTCAAATAAATAAATAAAATCTTTTTATAACAAAAAATCCTTATACTGCACTGTCAACACAGAAGTGGCTAGACACTTGTAGTTAGTCTGAACTGAGAGGTGTCGTAAATGTAAAATACGCACAAAAGTTTGATGACAATATAAAAACAGAATGTTTTATTAATAATGTTTACATTATTACATGTTGAAATGACAATTCTTACACATTTTATGTTAAATAAAATACATCTTAAAATAATTCATTTGTTTTATTTATTTTTTAATTTATTTGAGAGAGCCAGAGAAATAAAAAGAACAAGAATAAGAGAGCTCCTATCCATTAGGTCACTCCCCAAATGCCCACAACAGCTAGAGCACAGTAGGAGCCAAAACTGGGAACAGAGATTCAATCCAGGTTCTCCTATGTGGGTGGCAAGAACTCAGTTACCTGAGCTATTACCTCTGCTTCCCAGGGTCTACACTGGCAGGAAGCTAGAGATAAGAGTTGAACCCAAATATTCCAGTATGGTATAAAGATGTCTTAATCAGCATCTTCACTGCTAGGCAAAATGCTCATCCCTCTTTTGACTTTTTGTTTAAATTAACTTATTTATCTGAAAGGCAAATTTATATAAAAGTCAAATCAGAATGGGGGGCTGGGGAGAGACAGACATATGGGGTAGTGGGAAATTTCATCCACTGGCTAGCCCTACAAATGCCTGAACTGCCAAGGCTGGGCCAGGCCAAAGCAAGGATCCAGGAACTCCATCTAGGTCTCCCACACGGGTGACAGCAATGCAAGTACTCAGGCCATCATATGCTGCCTCCCCAGTGCGTTAGCAGGAAGCTGGATCAGAAGCAGTGTCCTGGACCACCACATAGCCTGAATTCTGTTCAAGGCCTAGATTCTGGAGACCACTGTATGGCCTGAATTCTGCTGAAGGCATGCTTGGCCAGATTGCAAAGGTGATCAGCTGAGTTACGTCAATGGCGAAGGTCACTTGCCATGATGCTGAAGCAGCTGAGGAAATGCCGTGGGCTCCAGTAAACAGCAAGTGGGACATTCACCCCAGTTAATAATTAGTCCCCCTCAAGACCTCTCCACACTGTGATTGTTCTCTTAATCCCAGCTTCCAAGCAAACAAGTCCTTCCTGTAAACACCAAAACTCCCCATTGTTCCTGTCTCACTATGTTTTAACTCCCTCCATCATGAAATCCTGTTTCTACAAAGCTGCACATTTTTTACCATTAATTGATCACGTCACCATTGATAATAAATACTTGGAGTGACCAGACATCTGGGCCTCTGCTTCTACCTCTACCTTTGGCAGTAGACAGTGTCCCTGGTTTCCCCACATTAAAATCTTTAATCTGAGTTGGCTTCCTTAACGTGTGGGGCTTTGTCACTCTTTCGGGTTAACCTGACACCCTGCCGTGCCGAGGTAGAACTTGACCCCAGGCACTCCAATGAGGGATACAGGCATGCCAAGCTACATCTCAACCTGTGTGCCACAACACCTGCCCTTCTTTTTATTTTTCAAATGTGGCTCCTAGAAAATCTAAAATTATGTATGAGGGCATTTCAAAAAGTTTGTGCAAAAATGGAATTAAGAGATGAGTTCACTTTGGTGCAAAAAATTTTTGAAATCTATATATAGTTTATTTTCATTAATATGTATTTTCCATGAACGTTTTTGAAGACCTTTCATATGTGACTTGCAATTTGTTTCTACAAGCTAGGGTAAAACAGTGTCTATAGTCTAAATTCTTTACATGGCATAAATGGTTCTCCATGGTCCAGCCCAGTTTTTTTCCCATTAGCTCTCTGGACCCCAACAAATCTGTCGCATTTTCCATATTCTCTCTCATTCCCTACCTTTGTATTTCTCCTCCTGGTCCTCCTAACTTGCGCTGACAAGCACCTATCCATTCTTCAAGATTAATTCAATGTTACTTCCTCTAAGAAGAGTCACTCTCCAAGTAGAGCAATGGTTCCTCCTCTGTGTTCTCATGTTATCAATTATAACTACATTTTTTTCTTTCTTTTTTTTTTTTTTTGACAGGCAGAGTTAGACAGTGAGAGAGAGACAGAGAGAAAGGTCTTCCTTCCATAGGTTCACCCCCAAAATGGCCACCACAGCCAGCATGCTGCACTGATCCAAAGCCAGGAGCCAGGTGCTTCCTCCTGGTCTCCCATGCATTTGGGCCATCCTCCACTGCCTTCCCGGACCACAGCAGAGAGCTGGACTGGAAGGGGAGCAGCCAGGACAGAACCAGCACCCCAACTGGGACTAGAACCCAGAGTGCCGGCGCCGCAAGCGGAGGATTAGCTTAGTGAGCCACGGCGCCGGCCTATACAATTACATTTCTAAATGAATTTCTGTTTTATTTCTCCATCTCCTTCATTAGGATATGAGGCAATGAAAGCCATAAAAAGTGATCATTATATTCTCAGTGTTCACTTTGGCAGTGTCTAACCTGTAGGCATCCAATTACTGGTTTGCTAAGTGAATGAATCTATCTAGAAAACTATAGTGGGAATCAGCAAATGTTTGTGGGACTTAACAAATGCACCAGTACAAAAACGTTAATCTCAATGGGCCAATAAAACACAGTGCACACTGTTATTATACACTAGAAGAGAGGAGCTTCCTGGCTCCAAACACAATGAAAAGATAAGGAAATGGAAGAGCTAATTGCCTGGTTTGGTCAGTTTATGCTGTATATCTGTGTTGATATATTGCTGTACCCCATAAAAATGTATAAGTATTATATGTTAATCAAAAATCTGAAAATTTTTAATGTAATGCACTGAAAACTGAACAATGTTTAAACAAAATCCAGGCTAAATATTTAAAGAATTACTTTCATACTTACAGATGTCCCTTCTGCCCAAATGACTGCTCCAACTCCTGTTTTGTGATCCTCTGAAAGATATATGTCATTTAATTCAGTAAAATCAATGACCTATTGCTTCCCAAACAATATTTTTCCAAACATAATAAAAGCATATATTGAAATATACTTCATAAATTTAGTAGCAATCTTTGACATCACTAATTCCAGAAGAGTATTAAAATGAATACTTCTGAGTATGAAATAAGGGAACTAGGTACCCAATACCCAGACAGGGCGACTATCAACTCAGTCATACATAATGCGTACAAGAGTTCATGGAAAATGTTTATTATGAAAAAACTATGCATGGGGGCAGGTGCTGTGGCACAGCGCATTAAAGCCCTGGCCTGAAGCACCAGCATCCCATATGGGCGCCGGTTCTAGTCCCGGCTGCTCCTCTTCCAATCCAGCTCTCTGCTATGGCCTGGGAAAGCAGTAGAAGATGGCCCAAGTCCTTGGGCCTCTGCACCCACGTGGGAGACCCAGAAAAAGCTCCTGGCTTCAGATCGGCACAGCTCCAGCTGTTGCAGCCATCTAGGGAGTGAACCAGCGGATGGAAGACCTCTCTCTCTGTTTCTACCTCTCTATATAACTCTTTCAAATAAATAAAATAAATCTTAAAAAATGCATGGATTTCAAAATTTTTTGAACCAAAATGGACTTATTTTTTAATTCAATTTTCCACACTTTTAGAAGTGACCTCAGACATAGAGACTACTAAGATGGCAGTGCTCAGAGGCAGATCACTGCAAGACCATAACTGGAATTAAGTCAACTTCATTGATGCTCCACTAACAGTTTCTAAATTACTACCTAACAGATGACAAAATCAGTTTTTCATTTAATGGATTTAGTATAATAACAGTTCACAGCAATCAAATTTATCTTCTCTCAGCATAAAACAATATAACCACAGAAAATAAATTTTATGGAACTGTTCTTTCAGAAAAAGTTCAAGCTTTGAGCAGTTAAAACTGGCTAAGACACCCACATCCCAAATAGAAGTGCCTGAGTTTGATACTGGGCTCTGGCTCCCGATTTGAGCTTCCCATCAATGCAGATCCTGGGAGACAGCAGTGATAAGTCAAGTAGCTGGGTCCCTGCCACCCAAGTGGGAGACCTGGATTTAGTTCCTGGCTCCTGGCTCTGGCCCTGGTCCAGCCCCAGCTGTTTTGGGCATCTGGGGAGTGAAGTAGTAGATGACAGCACACACACTCTCTCCCTACACTGTCTTTTTCTCTGAATGAGCAGATGGGAGTTCTCTTTCTCAAGTTAAAAAAAAAATCTTTATGGACTTTCCCATCTATGCCTGGAAGATACATGAGGGAAATTTTGATTTAAAGAAAATGCTGTTCTTTTCCTGACCTTCTCGGTTTACCTGAGGGGAAAAAGAATGCCATGCTAGTGACATCATGCTCATTTTTAAATCAAATGGCAGAAGGTATAAACATAAAGTTTGCAGAATTGAAGCTTTTGCAACAAGTAAAGCTGTACTTAAAACCAGTAGTCTGAAGGAGAAAATTTTAAAAAAAGAAACTCTCTATATGAAGGATTTACTGGAGATTCTTTTTTCTTCTATATAAGGATGAGTTTCAAATTTCTAAGACAAACAGGAATTACGAAAAACATAGTATTTAACAAACTCTTTTAAATAAAGATTTTCTTTCATTTTATTTTTATTTAGAAAGGCAGAGAGACAAAGATCTTCCATCTACTGGTTCTGTCCTCAAATACCTGTAATGCCCAGGAGTGGGCTAGTATGAAACCAGGAGCCAGGAGCCTAGAACTCCATCCAGGTCTCCCACAGGTGTGGCAGGCACCAAAACACTAGATTCATAACTGCTGCCCCCAAGGACAGCATTAACATTATGCTGGATCAGAAGTAGGGCCAGGACTCAAACCCAGGCAGTGCGAAATAGGATGTGGGCATCCCAGGTGATGTCTTAACCACCGCACCAAATGCCCTCCCTGAAAATCTTGATAAGGGACTAATACAGTTAAATAGATGTGTTTACACAGAGAAAATAACAGCTATCTGGAGATTAGGTGAGCCTAGTTTCACCCTACAGTTTCCTAAAAAGTTAATCCTTCCAATGATAACCTATTTAAAAACCTATTTTTGGCCGGCGCCTCGGCTCACTAGGCTAATCCTCCGCTTGCGGCGCTGGCACCCGGGGTTCTTGTCCTGGTCGGGGTGCCGGTTCTGTCCCGGTTGCTCCTCTTCCAGTCCAGCTCTCTGCTGTGGCCCAGGAAGGCAGTGGAAGATGGCCCACTGCACCCGCATAGGAGACCAGGAGGAAGCACCTGGCTCCTGGTTTCGGATTGGTGCAGCGCGCTGGCCGTGGCAGCCATTTGAGGGGTGAACCGACAGAAGGAAGACCTTTCTCTCTGTCTCTCTCTCTCTCTCTCTCTCACTGTCTAACTGCCTGTCAAAAAAAAAAAAAAAAAAAAAACACACACACACACACACACACACAAAAACACTATTTTTTCCAGTTAAACTACAAAGAAAATTTGTGCCATTATTATATTAAAAACCAGGATGTCTTATAAATGTTAACTTCAAAAAAGTTACAATACCATAATATAATCCCCCATCTCCAGTTTCAGCAAGCTCAGGTTTTCAAATTATATCATAAAGTATTTGATTAATTCATGTTAAGCACTTTTTAATCCATGATCTCATTTTCACCCTAAAGACAAGACAGATAAAATTTCCATTTCTAGATGAGAAAACGTGCAGAGAACTTCAGTGATTAAAATTGAACCCTGTACCCACTTGCCTTTCCTCCACTTCTCCCTTTGGCATTAATGATTCAGGAACACAGATTTCCATTTACTGGGTGCCCCCTGGGCACCACGCACCACAAAAAGGCTGAGTATTCGGTGGTGAGGGAAACGCTAGTCCCCATGGCAGTGGTGAGGGCTGTGACGAGGAAACAAACAGGCCATGTGCGCTCCACTCTGAAGGACATGCCCATGAAGCTAAGGCTGTGCAGAGTGTAGGATGATGGCATCCATGGAGCGGAAGCAAAAGGAATTTTGGTATAAACAAAGTTTGGTTCCTCCCTAGACTTTTAGGGTTTAGGTTGACAAGGAGAGAATATTAATCAATGGCTTTATGCTAATTTCTAAGGTAACTGGCACAAGAATACATTAATAAAACCAAAGCTTTTATTGTGAAAACAAATTACCTATCCAACCCTTAGCAGGCCAGACAGGATGGAGAATTGTAAATCAGGCCTTTTGATGGGTTTTTGTCCCTGCCTGTTACCTGAATACCCATCTGACTGTCAATTTTTTTTTCCTTCAAAATTGTACTTAAAAATCCCACTAAAAAACCCACTTTGGGTTTTTTCTTCTCTTGGAAGCCCCCCTCCATGCCGCTCTGGCTGGAGGCCTTTGCCTCTAATAAACCTATGTAAATCTCAAAACAAAACAAAACCCAGCTTCACTGTGAGTTTTAAATAACATTTATATTAAGCTAAAACATAAAATGAAAATCTGAACTATAAATATGAAGTCTGTTTTTCCTGATATCAACACTAAATAGTTTTCACATTATGTTCTCTTAGTCTCAGATGCCTGTTTGTTTTAGTCTGGGGACAAACTAAACTGTTGGTAGGGTGGGGTTGGGGAGGTGTGGGGATGTGATTTTTTCCATCAGCTCCACTGCCCAGCCCAGGTTGGTTGCAAGAGAATACTCCTTACCAAACAGGGATACATTTTCATCCACACAAAAAGGAGTGAATTTCACTCCAGCTCCAAGGCTGGTGACAAAAGAAGTAATTTCTTATGTCTTTTTAAGGCTGTAATTTGTAGAAAAACAACTGTTTCCCATGATCTGATCATTCAGTTTTCTCTGTAAATTCTGATGGATGGGGAAACTTATGGTCACCAAGTCCAACTCCTGGGCCTCTTTGATCATAGGGAGAGAAATCCTCAGCCTGTGGGTGTGGAACCCAGGCATGGCTATGTAGCCCGAGTCCGGGATCAGAGTGGTGTTTGTCCAGGTGTGTCCCATAGGTCACTTGAATCAGTCTCTCCAAGAGGCGGGCAGGCTCAGGAGTCCGCATTTCTCGTGGGCTCCCTGCCAATTCTTACTAAAATTACTAACATTTGAGAACCATGGGGTTATGAATTCAACAGTTAACTTTCGTGCCTACCACAGGCCTGCATTCATCAATGCTGTGGTCCAGAAGGAAGGCACAACCCTTGGTTTAATGAGAAAACAGGACACAAAAGTGGACCATAACTCAGTACTTAAACAAGGTGGATTACAGGTGATGCCTTACTACTCTTTCCAAGAGCCTTAACATTCTTTCACATTTTGTTATCTCCAGGCATCCTAGAAATAAAATTTTAATGCACCTTTGTGGGTCCTCTTATTCATCATTCAAACAATGATTATTAAGCACCTACTTTTATTTTAGAACTGTTAGAGGTTTTAGATTTCATTTTAATCACGTTTTTAAAAATAATGAAATGGGTCAATGAAACCAAACTGAATAGTGTGGATTAAAAGTTTGAATAATGGGGACACACTATATCAAGAGGATATAAAAACCCCATGTTAAATGAGATGCACATGAGTCAGCTAGTTCAGTACCTGACATGTAGTAGGTGCATAATTAATTGTCTTTATTACTGACCATCAATGAAGAATTGTGGTTCAGAATCCCTTATCTTAAATCTCTTAGCTTTTCAACAATTTGATGATTGTCCAAACCTGACTTAAATTGAGTTCCTTCTAGTCCTTAATTATTCTCCATAGTGCAAATACTTAGATATTTTACTCTATGTATATTAATGCATTGGACTATAAGGCACTGTCCTAGATCCCAATGAGAGTGCTGTATGACAACAGTATATGCAGTCTATGCACCATTATACACTTTTTTTTTTTTTTTGACAGACAGAGAGAAAGGTCTTCCTTTACCGTTGGTTCACCCTCCAATGGCCGCCACGGCCGGCGTGCTGCGGCCGGTGCACCACGCTGATCCGAAGGCAGGAGCCAGGTGCTTCTCCTGGTCTCCCATGGGGTGCAGGGCCCAAGGACTTGGGCCATCCTCCACTGCACTCCCTGGCCACAGCAGAGAGCTGGCCTGGAAGAGGGGCAACCGGGACAGAATCCGGCGCCCCGACCGGGGCTAGAACCCGGTGTGCTGGCGCCTCAAGGCGGAGGATTAGCCTAGTGAGCCACGGCGCCGGCACCATTATACACTTTTTAAAATCTGAAAAATGTTGAATTCCTTTTCATCTGGTCTCAGGGGCTTTTGGATACAGGATTGTGGATTGTTTATCCTTGGATATAAAAATTTCTTTTCTTTAAGATTTATTTATTTGAAAGGCAGCCACAGAGAGGGAGAGAAAGAGAGAGAGAGAGAGAGAGAGAGAGAGAGAGAGAGAGAGAAAGAGAAACAACAGAGAGAGAGAGGCCCTCCATCTGCTGGTCCACTCCCCAAACGGCCACAATGGCCAGAGCTGAGTTGATCCGAAGCCAGGAGCCAGGAGCTTCCTCCTGGTCCCCCACGCAGGTGCAGGGGCCCAAGTACCTGGGCCATCCTCCACTGCCCTCCTAGGCCACAGCAGAGAGCTGGATCAGAAGTGGAGCAGCTGGGACTAGAATTGGCACCCATATGGGATGCCAGCACTGCAGGTGGTGGCTTTACCCACTACGCCACAGCGCCAGCTCCCTAAAAATTTCTTTTACCCATTCAACATATGCTGTGTTTAGTGCTAAGGAAAAAATGATTAAAAAAACAGTTTCTTCCCTGGGAGGTCACAGTGGAGTAGGAGTGTGGGACAGTTGAGTTGCATTCTCTTCAGGATTTGAGTTTCAGACCAAAACCAAAAATCATCCACAGTCAAAAAATTAACCTTGGCGGGGTTAAGCCTTTGCCTGCAGTGCCAGCATCCCACATAAGTGCTTAAGTCCTGGCTGCTTCACTTCTGATCCAGCTTTCTGCTAGTGTGCCTGGGAAAGTAGAGGAAGATGGCCCAAGTACTTTTGGGCCCTTGCGCCCATGTGGGAGTCCCAGAAGCTCCTGGCTTCAGCCTGGCCCAGCCCCGACTGTTGCAGCCATTTAGGGAGTAAACCAGTGAATGGAAGATCTCTCTTTCTCTCTCCTGTCTATATTTCTGCCCTTCAAATAAAAAAACAATCTTTAAAAAAAATTAACCTTGAAAAATCATTTGACTTGCCTATCAAGTGTATAAGCATGGCTTTATGTGCAGAATTCTATATAGTAATAGTGGATAAATTTGTAATTTAACTATACAGTAACACAGAGTACCAAATAAAGAATATGGATGTAAACTTATATCGATGCATACCGCATCTTTTAAATACTGGACTCACAAATGGTATAATGTGGTGTTCTCCTATCAGAAGCAAGAGTTACTGAGATGAAGTAAAAGGATAGCAGATTCTTATCCCCTGGAACAGAGGCAGCACTCTGCTGAATTCTAATTAATGAAGGGGAATTGCTGAGTTATACTTACAACAGCTGCCCCCATTTATGGTTGTGTCTCCAGAATGGTTTATAGAAAAATCCTTTACATAGCTGGCATTAGCAAAGGGACTAACACATAACCCATGATATAAGAAACTAGGTTAAATCAGACTTGTACAAATATAGTTATTTGGGACCATATGCAGGTACTTCCAAAAGTAACAGAATCAAAAGGTATGGCTATTTTGATGGAAAAAAATGTATAAAATTAATGCAGTCTTTTCACAAGGGGCATTTTCTATTAACTTTTTGGATACCCCATGTATACTTGTATAAAATCAAAGTCTTTAATAAGAATTGAGTAATTATTAACCCTTGCAGAACCTTTAAAAAACATAGGCCTAGCCCACACTTGGCTAGCAGCCTATTTTAACAAAGCTGGATTAGGGGAGGAGCATCTGTGGTTCATGCAAGTTTTAATGGTGATGCTGCCAGTTGACAACCTCTGTTCTTCTGAATTGACTTCGACCTGTGGTCTCTTGTCAGACTATGCTTAGAACCAATGACATCTGTTGGACCTTTTCTGGTTTTCTCTTTTTCTTACTTGGGATAATTTTTAAATCTTACTATAATTCACAATGCAGACAAACATTAACTTTCCTGCTCCCCTGCCTACATTTCCCCCCCCTTATCACAAAGTTGCACTTTAAAAAGTGCTCATGAGTCTTTGAAAAGTCTCACATCTGGGATGATGTGAAAATCCCATTCCATAATCGGAAACAGATGCATCTTCATCACAACAAATTCCCAAGTAACATTTTGTTTCCACTTAACACAACGTAATGAAGTAAAAATGTTGATTTCTCAATGAGACATAATAGCAATCAAAAGAATCTGTCACAATCAACATTCCTTTACCTTGATTTTACCAGTTATTCTCAACTCATATTTTTGCAATATTTAGTAAAGTTTTTATTTAATAAAACAAAATATTGAAAAATTAACAAAAATGATTTTGCTTCCTTCTCCTTTGCCTTTTTGTTCAATCTTTACAGGAGGGCTCAATGAAAAAGAAATCACATAAGCAAGGGGCTAGACACTCGGGCCCTGATTAATACATGTGGTATTGCATTTAGGCCACAAGGAATCCTAAAACTGCTCAAAGAAAGAGTATCTACTCAGGGGTCTCACTAATTTCTCTATATTGAACAAACAGCAAAACATCAGTATCTAAGAGTAAATGAATTCTACTACACATGAGGTGAATACCACTTTACTTCTGAAACAGATACAACCCAAACCAATCAGCCCCAATTTATGAACTAAGCATGTAACTCACCAGTTCGATATGCCAATAACCTGGCCTGAACCATGCAGTGCCTTGCAATTTCTTGTGGTAAACTTTGATTGTGAATCTCATTAATCTGTTCTGGATTGCTACAATAAAATCCGAAGTGTTTAAAGCTGGGCACACTGGAAGCTACTGTGGCCAAAAGCAGGATAAGGTCTTTCATATTTTGCCTTAGATTGCTAAAATATGGGTTTTCACACAGGTTCTCCAAACCTATTGTCATTAGTATTTGCTTATGCATTTCTTCATTTGAAACCAAAAATAACATTTCATATTCTTTTATTCTTTCTTGTTTACATTCAGAATAAAAGTCAGTGTTAGCATCTGGTAATGTTTTTGTAATCTTTTGAATAAAGTCACATTTATAAGAAGTCTCCTCTACAAACTGCACCATATAACACACCAAAGGTTGAAGTAGGACACACACATGGGCCCTGCTGTTTGACTTCAATCTTTCCACGGCTTTGGCATCTAACTTTGCATCTTCAGAGCTAGAAGCCTCAGTAAGCAAACTTATTTCTGGATCAGCAGGCCAATATGAAATCCGGTTAACTCCAGCTGAAATATAAAATAGGAAAGGCAGTTATTTGATACAAGATGAATTGACCTATCCACCCTATCATTGCAGTAAATCAAGAAGTTCCAATAGAATTAACGTCTTCACCTATTATTATTAAGGGTTAATACAATGAAGTAAGATGTTAGAAAAATTTAGCATATACAAGGTGGTTTCAGGCATTCACTGTGAGTCCTTGAAAGTATTCCCTACTTCATTGTGGATATGGGGGACTTCTGTAAATAACATAGCTTTATAAGAAAAAAATAATGGGCTGGTGCTGTGGTGCAGTGGGTTAACGCCCCGGCCTGAAGTACCGGCATCCCATATGGACGCTGGTTTGAGACCCGGCTGCTCCACTTCCAATCCAGCTCTCTGCTATGGCATAGGAAAGCAGTGGGTGATAGCCCAAGTCCTTGGGCCCCTGCACCCACATGGGAGACCCAGAAGAAGCTCCTGGCTCCTGGCTTCAGATCAGCGCAGCTCTGGCCTTTGCGGCCAATTGGGAAGTGATCCATCAGATGGAAGACCTCTCTCTCTGCCTCTCCTCTCTCTGTGTAACTCTGACTTTCAAATAAATAAATAAATAATTTTTTAAAAAGAAAAAAACAACTAAATCCTGTATTTCCTAAGACAACAAAAATTAGTGAGAGTAATGGTATTGTTTAAAATTTCTACAAATATATTTAATATAAAATATATTTATATTATATATTATATAAATATATTTAATATTTGGCTTAACAGCTGGAGTCTCAGATATCCTTCTGTTTCCAATCTTATGTAATAGGCTGTTTTCATGTGGCCTTATACAGATATGGATTTGAAAAATAAGTACTTTAACAGATTTTTTAAATAACTATGAGTATTCTTCTTTGACACTTCAAAAAGTTGATGTGGGATAGTTTCTTAGGGGCTAGTTACAAGATGAGATCTGAAACCACACCATCACAAAATCTTCTGTCACACTGCAGTCCATCAGTCTGTCTCATAATTAGAGTGACTCCTTTACTCAAGCATGGTTTGTAGCATCATGTGCTTATTGTTTGGAAATCACTGATTTACTGATTTTCAATTTATTCCCATTCATGAGCATCACCACCAATTGCATCAAAAGAGTCTAAATATTGGGAAACTGTCAAACTTAGAATGATGGATATTAACTTTTAAAAATTCTCAGTTTTGCTTGAAAGCCCAAATTTTATCACTGGCAACAAATATTGTTAGTCATTTCACTTCTTTTTTTGAGAAAATGTCTGCAAAATAGCCAGGCTTTAATAACCAGTTCATAGTGTTCTTTGAAAAAAGTGGATAATTCAGTTTGCAACACAAAACAACCTCATAAATGGTTTTCCTCAAGGCAGTATTTATACTTAGTTTTGAAACTAAAGTGCTTTATATCCACATCTTCCCACAGAATATTAAAAATACATGTACTCGAGCAGACTTGCTTTGTGAAGAGACAGTTCATGAACAAGAGTCTTTCAGGCCCTGTGCAGTGGAGGAAGCTGAGCAGCCACCATTTCCAGAGCTGGGGCCGTGTTTTTATAGTACAATGTACACAGTCCTTTGCCTTTATTTCATAAAGTTTCATATAGAAGAGAGAGGAGAGCATGTCTTTACTTGAAAAGCTCTGGATCAAGAATTCGGGTTGGGGGGAGTGGGTTGTCAAAGGATCATTTGAAATTTTCTGCAGTATTAAGCTGGTGCTTAAAAAGAATAAAGAAATTTCTAACAAAAAAAGGGCTGGGATTTAATAAAATTCACCATTCCTCCTGTTTCATTGAGGATGTTCTTATGTGACATTAATTTCCTTCAAGTATAATGAGGAGTACAATGTATACCAGTGCAGTTTGGCATCTCTGCCTTGCTTCATGATTCAGCACCAGGAGTTTCTCTCATCATTGTTTTTGCATCATTGGTGCAAATGTAGTATTATGGAAACACCATTGGTGCAAATGTAGTATTATCGTGGAAATAGGGCTGACCTCATGGACCATCAGGTGTCCACTGGCAGCATGCTGAGAGCCACTGGGCTGAGGGAATGTTTGCTTTGTAAATGAGGAAATAGTGACTGTAAGTGAAATCAATAGCCTGAGATTCAACTATGCTCCCTTCCCAAGATAACTAAATAATACATGAGCACCTGAGGTCATTGGGAATGCTTTCAGCAGTCAGCTCAGTATAGATGCAACCATCTTTAGTATTCATTCTTCTCCCTAGACTCCAGAACAGACCAGTCAACAATGTTCCGGCTCTTTCACATTCTTTCCTTTCTATAGCAATGCTGCCAAGTGAATCCTATGTTATATCCTGCCTCATGCAATGTGCTACTGATCAAGCTTCCAATCTCTTTATTTCTTCCAGTTCCAATTCAGTAACAACAGCAAACATAATTTCAATCATGTTACATCCTGCTTAAAACTTCAATGGCTCCACATTGTAACAGGAATTATAAGTCAGTTGAATATAAGTGATAAAATGAATATTAAATCTGCCTGGTTAATTGAAAAAGGAGAAAAATATGTCATCACTACTTTATAACTATCTTCTCAACTGGTAACTGCAGTAGGGGAGACCACACAGTTGGACCACTATCACAGATAACTACCAGTTTGAAATATTTGTTGTAGACCAGGAGGTTTCTAGTCCCATGACCATTTCTTCTGGAAGTTCTTCCACTGACTTAAACCTAGATTTAATCATTACTCATAGGACTTTGTTGTAAATAAAAATAGCTTTTTCTAAAAACAGGTCTAGGGTCCCTGTTTTGTAAGATAAAGTCTAAAACATACAGTTTTTCAAAGTTCTCCACTAAGCCCCAATCCATCAATCATATCATTATAATCCATCTGCTACTATCATCCAAGAACACTAACCCGAGAACTTCACTATATGCGTCTTGATGACTACACTAGTGCTGTTCCCCATGACTAGCACTACATTCTTCCTACTTTGCATCTCACTCACCAAGAACCAGCTAAGCCCCAGCCTGTCCTAACATGACAACCTGCAAGGATCACTATTTTTCCCCTGCGATTACACATCACTTACTAGTGTATTATCACTTATTTGGTGCTAGATGATGTATTCACATTAAATTGCCATCTTGGCCCCCAAGTAACAATTTGAGGGAAAGAATTAGGAACTACATTAGTGTGCTTGTTTGATCTGCCAGTGTCTATATACAAGATAGGTTTTTAAAAATATTTATCTATTTATTTGAAAAGCAGAGTGAGAGAGAGGAAGAGAGATCTTCTGTCTGCTGGTTTGCTCCCCAAATGGCCACAACAACCACAACTGGGCAAGGCCAAAGCCAGGAGCCAGGAACTCTATCCCAGTCTCCCCCATGGGTGGTGAGGACCCAAGTACTTGGGCCAGCATCCATTGCCTTCCGGGCACATTAGAAGGAAACCCCAGGACTGTTTTCAGATATATATTTTTATTTCCAAATTACCCCTATGGTATTCAGACAATTTGTCCCCACTGACTGATCTCAGAGAAAAGCTTTTAATCCCCAACAAAACCTTATCTGCACTTGCCATTTTCAAACAAGCAGAAAAAGCAGGAAGCCATAGGACTCTGATATGGGATGCTAGCTTTGCTAACGGTGGCTTGACCTGCCGCACCACAATGCCAGCCCCAAGATACATATTCTTTTCAACAGAAGAAAGGTATGCTTACTTAGCTGTAAAATAGAATCACGGAGGAACACAGAGGTTTATGAGTAGCCTCGTATGGCACAGATGGACGGCTACACATTCAAAATTTGTGCACTGTCTTTCAAAATGCAGACCTTGGGAGATAGCTACCTAGCTAGGGACTATAGATTTCATGTTTTCTGATTCTTTTTCTTACACTGTGTCACACCGTTTTCACATATTATTTTTACTTCCAAATTACCCCTGTGGTATTGAAGCAATTCATCCCCAATGATTGCTCTCAGAGAAATGCTCTTAAACCCCAACAAAACCTTATTTGCACTTACCATTTACAATCATTTTCAAACAAGCAGAACATGGTTTTCTGGAAAAATAAAGATCACAGTTTTTCAGCCTTGACCCATGTTTAATAAGAGCAATTTGCCCAGCATGTAAATCTTCACTAGAACAGTGGAGACCAACAATTTTCATGTTTTTCACTACCACAAGACCAGTTCTCTTCACCTGCGTCAAGATATAAGATAATAATTTATTAGTTATAACATCTAATGATATCATGAATTGCACTTAATTTATTAATAAAATGAAAGTTCTTTATCTGAACACATTTTGTGCAAAATTTACAAATTTCTCCATTAAGCATAAAATTTCTGAAAGTTCAGTGTTGACTTTGGATCAGAAGTTTTCTAAACCAAGGCTCTTACTAACCAAATAATTAAGCATGAAATTATCAAAAACTTATTCTAGCAAGAAATGAATATATTTTAACCTATTAAAGGGCAGAAACCAAATCAAGTTGATTTCTTATAGCATCTAATCTAAGATTATATAATATTAAGCTTCAGGATGGTAAAAATGAAAAATCTGGAAAATCCTCTGATTTTAAACATGGATAAATTCAGAGAATTTACATGATTTTCTAAAAGACCCACAATGGTAAAAGGCAGCACTAAAGTAGACATCATATTAAACCTAAAGTATTTTAAATACTGACTAAAATAAAGATAGTTCTCAGGTGTCTGGTACTATGGTAAAGCTGCCATTTAGGATGTCTACCTCCCATTCGGAGTACCTGGTATGAGTCCTGGACACTCCGCTTCTGATCCAGCTTCCTACCAATACGCACCCTGGGAGGCAGAAGGTGATGGCTCAAATACTTGGATATCTGCCACCCATGTGGGAGACCAGATGGAATTCCAGGTTCCTGGCTTCACCCTGGTCTCAGCCCTGGCTGTTGCAGGCATTTTTTGGGAATGAATCAGTGGATGGAAGATCTCTATCTCTGCCTTTCAAATAAAATGAAATAAAAACATTTTTAATAAAAAAAAATTCAGTTTCTTTCTAAATACCAGCTGCACTAGTTCTTAGCACTGTGGCAGTTTACCCTGATGTGGTTTGAGTCCATATACTACAAATATTTGGATAAATTATAACAACAAAAAAAGGGGGGTACTGACTGGGGTTCTAGAGTTCTAATGGACCTCTTTGAAGGAAGTTTTCTGTTACTTGAGCCTAAAATGTGCCAACTTATACAAAATAGTCTATGCTGTTTTTCTGACCAAAGACTCCAAGTAAGGAATGTAGACCTGATCCTTGGATCCAGGACCAAATGATACAACAATGACTGGCACCTGGGCTGAGGATGGGTTAGCCCTTAGTCCTCAACCCCTCCAAAGGGATTTTACCCTGTATCAGTCCTGCAACAGAACACATCTGAAGTAATTTTAATGGTCAGACCAAAGCTCTCTTAACTAAAGTAGTCAAGTTTCAGTTCCAGTTAGGAGTATGAAGAAGGATACTTTGTTAAATGCCTAAAAACAAAAAATAGAGATTTCATGGAAGATTTCTGAGTCAAGCAACCATCTCCTAACTATCAAGACATTTAAGTGGAATACAAAAATCTTTCCTTTATAAAATAAAAGAACATTGATCTAAGAGTTTTAAGTCCTTCAAATACAAAGTACAGGTTACTTACTTCTAGTTACTTCCAGCAAGTTTGTTTAAAATAAAAATAGGCATCCCCATTAAGTTGGCAGGTACCAATGCCATCTTACTAGTTAAAATGATCAGTTTAAGTTCATAACTGATCATAAAGATAGGATTAAGTGTCAAAGGGATCGCATAAATAAGACCAGTGTCTGTTAATAACAATAGATAGAATTAAAAAGGAGAGAATGATCCAACATGGGAAGCAGGATACACAGCAGACTTAGAATGGCAAATGCCCTAAACAGCACTCTGGCCTCAGAATCAGCCCTTAAGGAATTCAGATCTGGCTAAAAACCCCATGAGGGTTTCTCAGGCATGGAAAGCCAAGACACTGTGGCAAAAAATGACTTAAATGAAAGATCTCTGTGAGTGAGATCCCAGTGGAAAGAACGGGTCATCAAAGAAGGAGGTACCTTTCTCTGAAGGGAGGAGAGAACTTCCACTTTGATTATGGCCTTGTCTAAATAAGGTCAGAGTTTGTGAACTCAAGAGGCTTCCATAGCCTTGCAGTACATGACAAGGGCTTCAGGTGATTACTGACGTCATTATAAGAGTGTCAACTGTTAAATCAACAATGGGAGTCACTGTGCACTTACTCCCCATGTAGGATCTCTGTCCTTAATGTGTTGTACTATGCGAATTAACGGTAAAACTAGTATTCAAACAGTACTTTATACTTTGTGTGTCAGTGTGGGTGCAAACTGTTGAAATCTTTAATATATACTAAATACTTCAGAAAAAAAAAATTTTCATTTTACTTCCAGCTAAAGATTTTTACATCTCAGACTTAACAAAACAAAACAAAGGAAAGCCTAAGTTGCATTTCATTTTGGTACTTCCACTTACTGTACTTCCCAGAAGATTAAATCTTTTTTGAACCACTTTTCTGGATCTTGATTTTGCTTCACTTCCCTAACATCTTGGCAAGTTGCTTAAGTAATTCTTGTCACAGAGTTCTATATTACAACATGGGCAAAAAAAGATAGTCTGTTTTGAATAAGACCTAGTATATTCACTTAAACAGTGATTCACTGTTTTCTTCATCTATCCTATGATGAACACATTCAAATAGTCTGAAAACAAGTGTATTTCTGTATTCTTATTGGGTCTCTCAGAATTAATCAGGAAATCAGAATCATCAAGATAAAACTTTTGAAAATACACCTGTTTGGTCTCCACTCCACACCCAGTGAGTCAGAATCTCTGAAAAACTCAAAAAATTAAAGTAACAAGAAAATGCAATGCAATATTATAAAAAAAAAAACAAAGTTCATCTTTGAGCTCTAGGCTTTGATTTTACCCCATCTACTAGTTAATAGGCCAACCTGTTACTGTTTCATGAATACTAGCTAAAGGCATGAAACTTCTGGGTCATAGACAAAGGACTTTACTATTTAGAGCACAGCAAGCAGTATGGGCATCATGCCTGAGATGGTTCCCTTCCCCTGAAGTCCCATAGGAAGTAATGCAGATAGGCCCAGAAGGTTGTGTTACAGGAGAGAACACTGAGCTTTGGGATCCTCCTGTTCCATAACAAAGAATAAGCCAATCTGCTCTTCATCCCAGAGAAGACACTATCTCAGCCCTCAACTCTCCAGGTTGCTCACTGCAAACACAACGAGAAACGGCCCTAGTGAAGAGTAGCTAGGCTTGCATATTTGGGATAACCTGCAAAATGTGTGCATGCATGTGGGAGAATCATGGAAGACTGATTCTCAAACATGTCTAGATAAACTAATATTAGGAGTCAAGAGTTAAATTTGAAAATGATATTTTAAAAAAGCTAGGAGTATCTCACAATAACTGCATTTTTGGTTATTTTAATATTTATAGCAGAGATATACAGTCTTGTAAACATGTAGATTTTTAGAAGACTACTTAAGAAACTCCCTTGGAAGTGGGAATAGGGAACTTGAGTACAGGAAGGTTTTTTTTCCGTACTTTATACCATCTCCTTTCTTTAGTAATTATGGGCCCAAGTTTTTTTTTTTTTTTTTTTTAAAGATTTGCTTATTTATTTAAAAGGCGGAGTTACAGAGAGTTAGAGGCAGAGACAGGAGAGAGAAGTCTTCCATCCACTGGTTCACTCTCCAAATGACTGCAACGGCTGGAGCTGAGGTGATTTGAAGCCAGGAGCCAGGAGATTCTTCCGGGTTTCCCATGGGGGGTGCAGCGGTCCAAGTACTTGGGCCATTTTCTACGGTTTCCCCAGGCCACAGCAGAGAACTGGATCGGAAATAGAACAGCCAGGACTTGAACCAGCGCCCATATGGGATGATGACATTGCAGGTGGGAGGCTTAACCTACTATGCCACAGCACCAGCCCCTTAAATATTTTTTAATCATAAAAAACTCTCCTGTTTTGGGAACAGGCATTCTAGTATAGCAGGTAAAGCCATTGCCTGTGATGCCAGCATCCCATAAGGGTGCAAGTTCAAGTTCGGCTGTTCTACTTCTGATCCAGCTCTCTGCTAATGGCCTAGGAAAAGCAGCAGAAGATGGTTCAAGTGCTTGGGCCTCTGGACCCATGTGGGAGACCTGGAAGAAGTTCCTGGCTCCCAGCTTCAGCCTGGCTCCGCCTTGGCCTTTGCAGCCACTTGGGGAGTGAACCAGTGAATGAAAGACTTCTCTCTCTCTCCCTCTCTCTCTCTTTCTCTGTCTCTCCCTCTGTAACACTTTCAAATAAATAATCTTTAAAAAATTCACCTGTTTTTGGTCAGTAGACACTCTGGCTGTATCTTCATTATCTCCTATGGATCCATGCTTTTCCTCTTCAGTCTTCTAATTAAAATCAGATTAAGGCAAAAAGTATTAGTACATATGACATAAAATTAGTTGAATAGTACCATGTTTAAAGGCTGGTTTCTTTGGCTTTAGACAATCTTTCCTTTTCCTTGTTAAAACTCTGCATTGACTTCCTACGTTGCTCAGGATCAAGTTCAGACCATCCACTGTAGTAATACAGGACTTTATAAAATCTGGCCCCCGTGTCATTTCCCAAAACATTGAAGGGTTGGCAGCTGTGATCAGAAAATGAAATTCTGTAGTTTAAAATTACAGAATTGTGGCAGTTTTGAGCCATGGAAAAACATAAAGTGTGGCCAAGACTATGAAGGAATAAAGAGGAAAAAGGTTAATTAATTAGAATTGAGAAGATAAGGGACTATGTGGCAAAGGTATTGCATATGAGTTGTGGTAGGCAGAATAATGGCTTCCCAGTCCCTGAAGCCAGTGACTATTTATGTCACAAAGCAAGGGGAAATTAAAGTGATGGATGGAATTAAGGCTGCTAATTATCTGTTTTAAGATGGGGAGACTGTCCTGGATTATCTGATAAGCCCCCAATTATCACAAGGGTCATTATAAGTGGAAAAAGGAGGCAGAGAATCAGAGAGACGCATCATGAAAAAGAAAATGTTTGTGCAAAAAACATTATGAAAGTGTAGTACAATATGCTCTTTCATTTTGCATCCTTCCTCCATTCCAACGTGGATTTTGCTTCCTTACAATGGCAATGCCATCAGAATAAATGAAATTATTAGTTCTGCTTCATTGACGTTAGATATACAAGTAGCTGACTACCTGTAATTGTACCAAATACTTCTTTTCCTTTTCATATTCTGATCAACAAAAGCAAACTCCTGAGCTGGTGACTAACTAAAATGTCTGTTCTAACAAATAAACAATACTTGCTTTGTGAATTCCAGAAACTGACCTTGAGAAAGCCACCTGCACTTGGAAAGTTATCTGGCCCTCCTCATAGAAGAAGTTTGAATTTATTTTACCAGAATGCAAAGAGTATGAATAACTAAGGGCACCCTAAGCATGGCTCTTGGCTGAGTGGGCTACATCCTGACTAATGAAACACTGGAACTTCTTAGCACAATACTTCGCCTCTTTCACATCTCAGCCAAATAACATTTTATAGCTACTTAATTGTACAAAACATTCTGCTATCTCCTTCTCATACAAAACTAAGCCATCAAGCAACTTCACAAGGAACTGCACTGATGTCTCGAGATATCTTGTCATCAGATCCAAAACTGGCTTCAGTACCTGACTCAGCAGCCCAGCCTCCATTTTTTTTAAAGATTTATTTATTTATTTATTTTTCTAATTCTTAGGTGTTTATATTTAATTGAAAAGTGATCTCTGTTAAATATAAGAGTGGGAATAAGAGAGGGAGGAGATGTACAATTTGGGACATATTCAGGCTGACTTGCCCCAAATGGCAGAGTTAGAAATGTACCAGGGGATTCCAATTCAATCCCATCAAGGTGTCATGTACCAATGCCCTCTCACTAGTCGAAGTGATCAGTTTCAGTTCACAATTGATCATAATGATAGGTCTAAGAGTCAAAGGCATCACACAAACAAGACTAGTGTCTGCTAATAACTAACTGATAGAATTAAGAAGGAGAGAACAATCCAACATGGGAAGCAGGATACACAGCAGACTCACAGAATGGCAGAAGCCCTAAACAGCACTCTGGCCTCAGAATTAGCCCTTAAGGCATTCAGATCTGGCTGAAGAGCCTATGAGAGTATTTTAGGCATGGAAAGCCAAGACACTCTGGCCAAAAAAAAAAAAAGATCTAAATGAAATATCTCTGCGAATGAGATCCCAGTGGAAAGAATGGGCCATCAAAGAAGGAGGTACCTTTCTCTGAAGGGAGGAGAGAACTTCCACTTTGACTATGACTTTGTCTAAATAAGATCAAAGTCGGCAAACTCAAAAGGCTTCCATAGCCTTGGCAACTCATGACACGAGCCTAGGGTGATTACTGACGCCATAAACAAGAGTGTCAATTTGTTAAGTCAACAACAGAGTCACTGTGCACTTACTCCTCATGTAGGATCTCTGTCTTTAATGTGTTGTACAATGTGAATTAATGCTATAACTAGTACTCAAACAGTATTTTACACTTTGTGTTTCGGTGTGGGTGCAAACTGTTGAAATCTTTACTTAATTTATACTAAATTGATCTTCTGTATGTAAAGATAATTGAAAATCTTGATGTGAATGGAATGGGAGAGGGAGCAGGAGATGGGAGGATTGCGTGTTGGAGGGAAGTTATGGGAGGGGGGGAGCCATTGTAATCCATAAACTGTACTTTGGAAATTTATATTTATTAAATAAAAGTTAAAATAGGCCAGAAGTCCTAGGGGAAAAAAAAGATTTATTTATTTATTTGAGGGGCAGAGGCTGGGGATAGGGGAGAGCTTCTATCTCCTGGTTCACTCCCCAAATAGCTGCAGTGGCCAGAGCTGGGCTGATACAAAGCTAGGAGCCAGGAGCTTCTTCCAGGTTTCTCAGTGAGTGCAGGGGCCCAAGCATTTGGGCCACCTTCTACTGCTTTCCCAGGCCAATAGAAGAGAGCTGGATCAGAAGAGGAGCAGCCAGGACACGAACTGGCACCTAAATGGGATGCCCAGCCCACTATGCCACAGCACCAGCCCCCTTATGTTAATTTTCTGTTGCTGCTGTAGCAAGTTACCATGAAGTTGGTGGCTTAAAACAACACAAATTTATTGTACAGTTCTGGAAGTTTCACTGGGCTAAAATTAAAGTATCTGTAGGGCTGAGTTCTTTGGGGAGGTCCTAGGAGAGAATCCATTTCCTTAACCTTTGCCAGCTTCTGCAGACTGCCTATATCCTTCTATCTTCAAATCTAGAAATGGTCAGTGGAGTCTTTTTCATGATGCGTCTCTCTGATTCTCTGCCTCCTTTTTCCACTTATAATGACCCTTGTGATAATTGGGGGCTTATCAGATAATCCAGGACAGTCTCCCCATCTTAAAACAGATAATTAGCAGCCTTAATTCCATCCATCACTTTAATTTCCCCTTGCTTTGTGACATAAATAGTCACTGGCTTCAGGGACTGGGAAGCCATTATTCTGCCTACCACAACTCATATGCAATACCTTTGCCACATAGTCCCTTATCTTCTCAATTCTAATTAATTAACCTTTTTCCTCTTTATTCCTTCATAGTCTTGGCCACACTTTATGTTTTTCCATGGCTCAAAACTGCCAGGGGCTTCTCCCATGTCTCCAGATGGGTGCAGGGGCCCAAGTACGTGGGTCATCTTCTACTGCCCACCCAGGCCATAGCAGAGAGCTGGATTGGAAGTGAAGCAGGCGAGTCTTGAATCAGCACCCATATGATATGCTGATACTGCAGGCAGCAGCTTTACTGGCTATGCCACAGCGCTGGCTCTCTAACCTCACTCTTGTACTTCTTAAAAGCCCCAGACCATTTTCACTAAGCAGGACAGTAGTTTTTTTTTTTTTTTTTTTTTTTTTGACAGGCAGAGTGGACAGTGAGAGAGAGAGAGACAGAGAGAAAGGTCTTCCTTTGCCGTTGGTTCACCCTCTAATGGCCGCCACAGCCAGCGCGCTGCGGCCGGGTACTGCGCTGATCCGATGGCAGGAGCCAGGTGCTTCTCCTGGTCTCCCATGGGGTGCAGGGCCCAAGCACTTGGGCCATCCTCCACTGCACTCCCTGGCCACAGCAGAGAGCTGGCCTGGAAGAGGGGCAACCGGGACAGAATCCGGTGCCCTGACCGGGACTAGAACCCGGTGTGCCGGCACTGCAAGGCGGAGGATTAGCCTAGTGAGCGGCAGCGCCGGCCAGGACAGTAGTTCTTGAGACCCCAAGGTCTGCTACTGTCCTAATCTATCAATAGATTAAACTTTCTCTTTCCTTTATCCTCAAACTTTGCATTTCTTATTTTGATTTGGCACTAGGGATAGGGACCAAGCTTTCAGTTACAAACCTACAAGTAATTATGTTTTAAATATTTCATAAACTTTTTTTATTTAAAACACATTTCCTTATAGAAACAACGTTCAAAATGATAGTCAAGCTCCAAAGCTAACATATGAAGCCTATTAACTCATAAGATTGCTGCTAGTATAATATTAAGGTACCCTCTGCCTAGGTACCACTGAGTCCTTAAGCCTGCAAGTACAGACAAGACATGGAGGCCTACCCCAAACCATGGTTTGACAACTACAATCCAACCAGACATGGGTGTGGGAACAAAGCTGAGAAAACACTTATATAGTGAACAGTATCAGAATAAGCTTTAAGATTAGGTATAAACATGATAACCTTTCATATATCCAAGTCAAAAATATTTCCTGGTCAGCTGGCATTCCTAAAACGTGGATTTTCTTTGTTTCCATATCCTTTGTACTCATTTCTATGTCTGTTTTTACTTTCCATTTAAAAGTCTTAAATAGAAATGGATATGTGTCAGATTTCTAAATAAGATTTTAAATAAACAGTAGCAGTTTAAGATGCTTGTGTCCTATATCAGAGTGCCTGGAATCCATTCCTGGCTCCAGTTCCTGATTCCAGTTTTCTGCCAATGCAGACCCTGAGAGACAGTGGTGATGGCTCAGAACTGGATTCCTTCCACCCACTCATGTGGGAGATCTGGATTGTGTTTCTGGCTCCTGGATTCAATCTCAGCCAGGCCCTGGCAGGCCACTGCAGATACAGGGAAGGGAACCAGCAGATCAGCACTCTGTCTCTTAAACAGATTACAAGTAAAATATTTAAAACAAAAGACTTATTTTTATAAACTATAAAAACAGATCTGCTTTATCGACATTCAATATTTAAGCAGTTGATAATCAAAAATAATCATGTTCTAAATATCTTACAAATTTGCTCTTGGGAATGTAAAACAAATTTGTTTATATAAATAATAATAAAAATGGCAAAGATAGGAGCCAATGTTGTGGTGTAGTGGGTAAAGTCACCACCTGCAATGCCAGCATCCTATATGTGCACTGGTTCAAGTCTTGGCTGCTCCACTTCCAATCCGGCTCCCTGCTAACAGCCTGGGAAGGCAGCTGAAGATGGCCCACATAAGAGACATGGATGAAGCTCCTGGCTTCTTGCTTCAGTCTGGCACAGTGCTGGCTGTTGTGGCCACTTGGGGAGTGAACCAGCAAAGAGAAGATCTCCCTCTCTCTGTCTATCCCTCTCTCTATGTAACTCTAGAATTTTAAACAAAATAAATCTTAAAAAAATAAATTAAGTAAACAAATGAATAACGGCAAAGTTAAAGGAACAAATTATCAAGAAAGAGTCACTGACTCAAGGGAAAACAAGGAGTTATAAACCTGATCATTTGTTAAACAAGACACAAAGCTATATAAAATCTTGTACTAATGTGGTTTCATAATGCTGAAATTTACTTAGCACTATTTTAATCAAAGAGCTAACTGAAAGCCTAATGAGCTATTTTTCCTGATTTCTTAATAAAGTATAAATAAACAGTAGGGCATATATGTTTTTTGTGAACAAATGTCAGTAATTAGTTGACCAATGACTTTCTACTAAAAACTTACATTTGTAATTATTTACAGACTAAATATAACTTGTGCCTGTCAAAAAAGTACTTGATTCCAGCATATAATATACTTTTTTGAGGGTGTGTGTTTATGTGTATAAACAATTAAAATGAGATCAATCTGAATATTTAAAAAAATGAAGAGGGGCCAGAGCTGTGTTGTAGCAAGTTAAGCCACCATCTGCAATGCCAGCATTCCATATGGGTGCTGGTTCATGTCCTGGCTGCTCCACTTCTGATCCAACTCCCTGTTTATGCTCCTGGGAAAGCAGCAGAGGTTGGCTCAAGTCCTTGGGCCCTTCCACTCACTCTGGAGACCCAGAAGAAGCTCCTGACTCCTGGCTTTGGCCTGACCCAGGCCTGGAGGTTGCAGCCATTTGTGGGGTGAAACAACAGATGGAAAATCTCTCCCTCTCTCTCCTTGTAACTCTGCCTTTCAAATAAATATAAAATCTTAATAAAAAAAAGTCTTCAGATTAGTATTCAATCTCTAACAAGTCCAGCTTTAAAAAAATGTACTTTTTAAATTCTTAAATTTCTTTTAAAAAATTTGTTTGAAGGGCAGAGTGACAGAGAGGGAGAGACAAGAGAGATCTTCCATCCACTGGTTCAGTCCCCAAATGACTGTAACAGCCAGGGATGGGCCAGACCAAAGCTAGGAGCCAGGAAGTGGGTAGCAGGGACCCAAACACCTGGGCCATCTTCTGCTGCTTTCCCAGTGTATTAGCAGGGAGCTGGAGCAGAAGTAGAACAGCCAGGACTCAAACTAGCGCTCATATGGGACGCTAGCATAGAAGGCAGCAGTCTGACCAACTGCGTCACAATGCTAGTCCCAGTAGTTTCTAAGCACCTGCTTCTAATTTAACTAAGCCAAATTTTATATGCAAAAAAAAAAAAAAATCCAAAAAAACTTCTGATACCTTGGAAATCTTCCACTTTTGTAAAAGAATTCTAAGCTATTACCAAGTAGAAACAATAAATGAACTTTAAAAATTCATGATGAAAATGAAGAGCTTTCTCAAAGCCATTAATAAAACTTGGAGCCAGGATGGGATAGAGAGACAATGAGAAATATAGAATAAGAATGTACAACATGTTTAATAGATTTTACTATTTATAAAATATTTCACAGAGGCCGGCGCCACGGCTCAATAGGCTAATCCTCCACCTTGTGGTGCCGGCACACCGGGTTCTAGTCCCAGTCGGGGTGCCGGATTCTGTCCCGGTTGCCCCTCTTCCAGGCCGGCTCTCTGCTGTGGCCCGGGAGGGCAGTGGAGGATGGCCCAGGTGCTTGGGCCCTGCACCCCATGGGAGACCAGGATAAGTACCTGGCTCCTGCCTTCGGATCGATGCGGTGCGCCGGCCGCAGTGCGCCGGCCGTGACGGCCATTGGAGGATGAACCAACGGCAAAAGGAGGACCTTTCTGTCTCTCTCTCTCACTATCCACTCTGCCTGTCAAAAAAAAAAAAAAAAAAAATTTTTTTTTTTTTCACAGAATAATGGGAGAAGAAAACTACTCCAAGAAATATCATGAGTCGTAAATTCTAGTACTTCTTATAAAAATTCCTTAATACAGTGCTGATACTGACAAGATAAAAATGAAACTCCTTTGCAAGGCATAAGCTGTTTTTTTAATTAAATGATTCCTGTTGTGGCCAGCACTGTGGTATAGCAGGTAAAGCCACTACTTGCGATGCTGGCATCCCATATGGGCACTAGTTTTTGTCTGGGCTGCTCCACTTCTGATCCAGCTCTCTGCTATGGCCTGGGAAAGTAGTAGAAGATGGCCCAAGTCCTTGGGCCCCTGCACCCTCGTGGGAGACCTGGAAGAAGCTCCTGGCTCCTGGCTTTGAATTGCCCCAGCTCCATTTGTGGAGGCTAACTGGAGAGTAAATAGAGGATGGAAGATCTTTCTTTCTCTGTCTTTCCTTCTAACTATGAGGAAAGAAGAAAGAAAGGAAAGAAAAGGGAGGGAGGGAGGGAGGGAAAGAGAAAGAAAGAAAGAAAGAAAGAAAGAAAGGAAGGAAGGAAGGAAGGAAGGAAGGAAGGAAGGAAGGAAGGAAGGAAGGAGAGAAAAGAAAGAAATGATTCCTGTCTACCTCTGAGTTATTTCCAGTTTCCTCCGTCCCAAGTTCACCCTCAGATGTGTGGGGACCCATTGAGCCGGCCATGGGCCCACATGCTAAGGCTTAGCTTGCTGACCGTTTGCAATAGTTACTGCTGTGTGGATGTTTATGGTTTCTGTGGAGCTGTGATATCGGGACCGTTTCATAACCCCAGGCTAGAGTCAAAACAACTATGGCCTTGGGGCTTCCCGTACTTCTTTTCCCACTGACCAAGGCTGAGAAAACACCAGGTGGAAGCTTGTTGTTAGCACCTGAGCCGCCTGCTACGTGACCAGGAGCTTGATTGGATGAAGGCGCGTGATCACCTTTATGGTTGGACAAGGAGCGCATGGACTGTGTGTGATCAGGCACCCGATTGGAGCGCCACCGCATGGACTGTAGCATGGACTAAGCTTGCTTACATGCTTCTGCAATGATATACTATATAAGCCGTTCATGAAAGAGTAACAGGAGCTTCCCCTTTCTTTCGGAGCTCCCCTTGCTCAAGGGTTTCTCTTTCTATCCTGTTTAAATAAAGCCTACTGAAGGCTGAGAAGCAGCGTCCGAGTATCTGTTTTTCCCGAGACCCCCGGGACCACAAGATGAGGTTCAAAAATTCTCTCATTCCTCTAAGCTTCTCTATATGGAGTCCCATGGCTTGGGCAAATATCCCCTGATCCTTCACATTTCAGTATAAATATTTTCTCCCCATGTATCTTTCCTTCACATCTCCTTATAGAGCCTGGCCCTTAATCTTGGCAGCATCTCTGCTTACACTCTCTGTTCTTGAGGCTACCATCTAATTCTATCTTAATTGTTTAAATGCCTAGCTTTTTTTAAAGACCATGGGCCGGCACTGCGGCGCAGTAGGTTAATCCTCCACCTGCGGCGCCGGCATCCCATATGGGCGCTGGTTTTAGTCCCAGCTGCTCCTCTTCCCATCCAGCTCTCTGCTGTGGCCCAGGAAGGCAGTAGAGGATGGCCCAGGTCCTTGGGCCCCTGCACCCAAGTGGGAGACCGGGAAGAAGCACCTGGCTCCTGGCTTTGGATCGGTGTAGCTCTGGCCGTTGCAGTCATTTGGGGAGTGAACCAACGGAAGGAAGTCCTTTCTCTCTGTCTCTCCCTCTCACTGTCTGTAACTCTCTCTCTCATATAAATAAATAAAATCTTTGAAAAAAAAAAGAAAAAGAAAAAAAAGACGATATCTTTGCTTCTTTGTATCAGTGGTGCCAAGTACACAACTTCAGCCTCTGCAAAGGAGGCATCCAACATGAAAAATAAAAATAGTGTGGTCATGAATGGCCTCCTAAAAGTATTATGGGAATTTAAGGATTTATAATCTTTCTGTGAAAAATCCAGAGCAACTTTTTTGCTGAACTACTGGCAAAGTAGAAAGCATGAATCCAAACATCTGCAGAATACAATCATAATTTTATAACAGAAAAGTTATACTTAAAATAAGATTGGAAGTATCAAAATATTAACAGTGATGTTAAAATGGTGAGGAGCTATGGGTAATTTCCCTCCCACATTTTGCCTGGCTTAAAAAACATCTTAAATACTTAACCTAAAACTATTTTCTATTACTGTGACCTCAGCCCCCTATAAAAATTAACACTCTAAACTTCCAAAATTACTCAACCAAAATGGTGAGAACCTGGCACCATGCCACCACAAGTATGGATGAAAATGATGAGAACCCAGAACCTTGTTGCCCCAGGACAGGAAACAAAAGAGATACAGGATCTCTTATTCCCAATATGTTGGCTTTTATGATTATATTTACTATACATTCCTAACCTGTTTTGGTCATCTCTTATAAGATTCCCAAAAGAGACTATTTACATGAAATAAGAAATCAGTTACTTATTATAATGGTTGATCCTAAAGTATATATCAAGTAATAGCTAACATAGTCTCTATTCTCTATCTTCAAGCAATTTACAGTCAGTAGGAGAGGGGAAAATTACCTAGATAAAACACCAACCATATATATTTGAGGGATAAACTGTGTAGTGTAGACAATAGTCTTATTCGTCAAACTAACATATAAATGCCATTAACACCTGATAAACATGGCACAGTGTGAGACAGTAACTATTCCACTTTTAGGTTGGAAAGATAAACTATGACAGCTATGAGATTCAAGTATCAAGATAAACCATAGGGGCTGGCACTGTGCACAGTGGGTTAGGCCATGGCATGCAACACCAGCTTCTCATGTGGGCACTGGTTCAAGTCCTGGCTGCTCCACTTCCCCTCCAGCTCCTTGCTAAAGGCCTGGGAAAAGCAGCGGAAGATGGCCTATGTTTCTGGGCCTCTGCCACCCACACAGGAGACCTAGAAGAAGCTCCTGGCTCCTGGCTTTGGCCTGGCCCAGCCTGGCCGTTATGTCCATCTGAGAAGCGAACCAGCAGATGGAAGATCTTGGTCTCTCTCTCTCTCTGTAACTCCGCCTTTCAAATAAATAAATCTTTCTAAATAAATCATAAAGGTATTTCTCAAATCTCAATGCTCGCTGACTTGGGTTTTAAGTGTGACAGCAACGGAAGCAATAAAATCAAAATCTAGACCACTGCTTTTCGAAGGGGAAAAGTCATCCAGGGAAACAAATGCTACCTGAGATTTCTGCCTTTGGGCTTCTGCTGGGAAGAGCTCCATCCAAAGACTGAGCAGCGTGAAAAGGTTGACTTTGGAAAGCCTCGGTATCTGACCTACAAGAGAGCAGACACGTTAAGGTTTTATTAGTGATGAAAATAGAAATTCAGCTCAACACTAGGCGGGTGCTGCAGCCGTAGTTCAGCCCCTTTAGCACGAGGCGGAGGAAAAGGATGAGTGGGGTCAAGAGAATCAGAGCTTATATCGCAGGAAGCTTGTAGCAACCTCTGGCGGCACTTTGCAAAGTTGAGCTTGCTTTCTCCCACCCTCACACAGTAGGAAAACTTCAGCGACTGATACACGTTGGAGCTAAGGGAACAATCCAAAGGAAGTTGTAAAAGTCCTCGCCTCTGCCAATCCAAAGGAAGTTGTCAAAGTCCTCGCCTCTGACGTCGTCGCGGGCTAGCTTTCTGATTAAGTGTTGCTACAAGGGCAAGGATTAGAACACGGCACAAAAATGGAGCGACCTCTCAGGGTAAAGCGGCTAAACACGGAAACGCGACAAGTACGACTGACGTGGAAATCGAGGGGAAAGCACGGTTTAAGGAATTCTCAGGCTCTTCAAAACCCGAGATCCCGGCTCCAGGTCTTGCGAGGAATAGGAAACGGGGGGCAGAGAGCGCGACTTCAAAAGCCAGCGCGGCCGAGGTGCGGGTGACAGCGGCGAGGACGCGGCAAGCGGAAATCCATGAGCCGCCAGGCAGGAGAAGAGGGGCAGGCGGGGGACGCGGGGCTCGACGGCGGGAGAGGCACAGGGCAGAGAGAAAGCAGAGGTGGCAGCAGGGTCCCGGGCTCTCGGTCCCGGGTACTCACCGGTCATGCTGCCAGTCTGGGTGCTGACAGACCGCCCGGGCCCCGCGCTCTCCAGATTTTGCATCTGCGCTGCTTCTTTCATCCCAAGCCTAGTGGCTTCTGCTTCCCAGGAAACCTCTCCCTGTCAGGCATGATCCAGTCCTGCGAATCACCCTGCTGGCCTCTTCCCAGCAACTGTAGAGCAACTGCCAACGCGGGCGCAGCCAGATGACGTCTCAAACTCGACCGCCTCTCCGGGCGCCTTGGGTGACGTCAGAGCGAGGCACTGACCGGGCGGGGCGAGGCTGCTCTTCCCTGGTGGCCGAGTAGCTGTTGGAAGCCTATATTTGGCTGTTTTTTGTTTGTTTGTTTGTTTGTTTGGCTTTGCCAAAAGATCATTTGGCTTGGGATCTCATTTGTTCAGACTGTTGAGAAGATGGCTGTATAGAGTTGAGAATTTGGGTCAGAGAGCAAAGAGAGTTGAAATGGAAACTGTTTCTGTCATGATCAAGGTTTCAGAGAACCAGGGCAGTGGGGCTGGTGGGAGCTGGGCGGTCCAGGATGTGTCGGTCATCGGAGAGTGACTGGTCCTAGGGAATTTACAAATGCCAAGGGACGCAGTAGGGGTATTCTGCCTGTTATCAACAACATAAGGTATTAAGAAGTGGAACTATAGTTGGGAAAAGGGAGAGGAGGACAGAGTTAGCAGGTGGCCCCTGGAAAACCTGAACAGGCTGACTTTGAGCATTGTACTGAAGTGTCGGGTTGATTTAAAACGAAGCTGCCCCTCTTCCCCAGTGACTCAGAGCCTTTTCCATCACCATCTCTGTTATCAAAATTCGGAATGCTCCCAATGCTCTCTGCATCGGTCTCCTTGTGTCCATATGCAAAAGTTGTTTTAAGGACTATATTTACAGTGGAATTCTTGTGTTGTCATTGTCACATTAGATAATGCTGAAATATTTTCCAGAAGGATTTATTCCCATCAATTGTTAATATTATTAATTGTTATTAATATTATTAATAATTATTAATTGTTAATACTTGGGTCAGACTTTCAATACTTCTCAGTTTGGTTGGTGTAAAGTTGGATATTAGAGTTTTATATTCTCTGATTTCTACTTAGGTTGTACATCTTGTGTGTTGATTGGCTATGTATGTTTCCTCTCCGTGGTCTGTTAACAATTTTTCTACTTGGTTGTTTCTTATTTCTTACCGTTTGGTAAACATTATTTATGTATTATGGGTATTGTTTCTTCATTGGATATATATGATAAATATCTACTCATCATTTGTAACTTGCCTTTTCACTTTCTTTAAGATGTCTTGTAGGACACAATATTTTTTATTTTTAAAAATTTTCTAGCCAGCACCGCGGCTCACTAGGCTAATCCTCTGCCTTGTGGCGTCAGCACACCGGGTTCTAGTCCCGGTCGGGGTGCTGGATTCTGTCCAGGTTGCCCCTCTTCCAGGCCAGCTCTCTGCTGTGGCCAGGGAGTGCAGTGGAGGATGGCCCAAGTACTTGGGCCCTGCACCCCATGGGAGACCAGGAGAAGCACCTGGCTCCTGCTGTTGAATCAGCGCGGTGCTCTGGCCACAGCGCGCTGGCCGCGGCGGCCATTGGAGGGTGAACCAACGGCAAAGGAAGACCTTTCTCTCTGTCTCTCTCACTCACTGTCCACTCTGCCTGTCAAAAAATTTAAAAATTTTTTTCTGTTAGCAATAATTGTATATATTTACGGGCTACAGTGTTACATTTCAATACATATATACAGTATGTATTGATCAAATCAGGGTAATCAACATGTACCTTTACTTATTTGAAAGTCAGAGTTACACAGAGAGAGAACGAGAGACAGAGGTCTTCCATCGCTGGTTCACTCCCCAATTGGCTGCAACTGCTGGAGCTGTGCTGATCCGAAGCCAGGAACTTCCTCTAGGTCTCCCACATGGGTGCAGGGGCCCAAGGACTTGGGCCTGTGGGGAGCAACTCAGACTAGACTAAGTTACTGGAATTAAGACTTATTCTATGCATCTGCTCTCCCACAACATGGCGCTGGGAGAAGAGTAAACAGCTTCTATGCAGCTGTCTCTCGCCAACTTGAGTGATGACCTGCAGGAGCTGATCCTGCTCCTGATTGGAGGAGAGCAGCGTACTCGGCATGTGGGTAGCAGAGTTGGGATTGGTGGAAGAGGACTATAAAGGAGGAGAGAGACAACATGCACCAGGAACATCTATCTGAAGGAACACCTGTGCAGCCCCCGAGAGAGCCGGCCGGCGGTGTGCCGCTCCCCTGCGGAAGTGGGGAAAGTGGCAGGGGGAACCGCCCTTCCACGGAGGTGGAAGGGACGGCAGCCAACCCAGGAAGAACCAGCAGCAAACCCGGGGAGGGCCGAGCAGACAAAAGAACAGCGAAGGGTCCTGTGTCGTTCCTCCACGAAGAGGGGGAGTGACATAATGGTGCTGTGACTCGGATATGAAGCCTAGGCAGGGTTTAGTGTCGTTCCTCCACGAAGACGGGGAGCGACAGGGCCATCTTTCCCAGGCCACAGCAGAGAGCTGGATGGGAAGTGGAGCAGCTAGGACTTGAACCAGCATCCGTATGGGATGCCAGCACTGCAGGAGGCGGCTTTACCCGCTATGCCACAGTGCCGGCCCCGATATGTACCCTTCTTTGACATTACTTTATGATTGGAGACTTAAAAATCTTTTCTTCTACTTGTTCGTAAATTATGTGGTAGGTTACTGTCAACTGTAGTCACCACACTATGGTATGTAACACTAGGATTTTATTCTTTCAGTCTAACTCTGTTTAGGTTCCCAAACTCCCTCCATCTCTTCCTAACCCTCCTAGCCTCTAATCATCCCTATTCTGTGTTCGTTCTGTGTGTGTTTTTTTTTTTAACATGTACATTTGAGGGAGAACATGTGGAATTTGTCTTTCTGTGTCTGGCTTATTTCACTTAACATGATGTTGTCTGGGTCTACCTATTTTGCTGAAAAGGATAGGATTTCATTCTTTTATGGCTGCATAATATTCCATTGTGTGTGTATTTATATATGTATATATACACCATATTTTATCTATTCATGTGATGAGAGACACCTGGCTTGATCTATATGTTGGCTATGTATTGCAATGCTGCAATAAACATGCTGAAGGAGGTGTCTCTGACACAATGATTTCATGTTGTTTGGATGTATGCAGAGTAGAGAGAGAGAAATGTTTCCCTTTTACAAGACTTCCTCTCAGGTATTTTAGTTAAAGAGATGTGTAGTTGACTATACATTGTCACAGTGGAGCTCATCTTAAAACATCCTGTGATGGTGCTTCAAAAAGTCAGTGTATAATGGCATCAAAAGATAGGTTTATTTTGGTGGAAAACCTAGAAATACATGCAAATATGGGAAATGTGTATTGTGAAAAAAACTATGCATCTGAAAAAATTTTTACACCAAAATAAACATATTTTAATTTCATTTTCCATGGACTTTTTGAAGTACCCTGTGTTGCTGTGGATTCATTCTGAGAGGAGGAGCACAGTGGGGGCAAGAGGCAAAGAGTCGCCACACAGACCCCAGGAGTCAGGTGAAAGCGGACCAGAGGCAAGCAGCCCGCAGACTCTTTTATTTCAGTTGCTACAGCAGCAGCTTATATAGCCGAGGCAGCCAATCCGGTCAAGGAGCGGTTTATGCCCTAATCAATCACAGCCTGTTGCCAGGTGAATTCCAAAGCCATTCCTGAGTTCTTGCCAGCGGCCATCTTGGCATGGCCTTATCATTCCACTACACCCTTGTTTCTACAGCTGGCTCTGTTGACACTGTTAGAGACTCAACTCCTGGCACTCAATTGTCCTCTCATGTGAGAAGGCAAACTACAACCGCTGTGTCTTTCACTCCCCTAGACATCAGGTGGCTACTGGTAGGTATGGTGGCCAGTGCATCCTGGAGGACAGACTTGGCCCTTATTCCGTCATTTTCAGACACAAATGTGACCATAAACCCAACACCCAGACTTTGGAAATTAAGGTTTCCTAAACAATTCTCAGAAGGCAATTCCTGGCAGCACTGAAACCCCGAGGAAGCAGAGAAGCCTGAAACAAAATCCAGACGCCCTTCACGGAACATTCACTTTGTTGTGGAGGGCAGTACTGTCACAGAGAAATGACTTCTCAGGCATTCCGTTTATTGTCCTACACAGTATCCTCAGAAAAGTAAACTCGGTGCCATGCAGATTAATGTGCTGCAGAGTAAGAATGTCCAGGGAGCCCCGGCAACGTCTGTGTTCCCATAAGGGGGGAAGGACTGGGGAGCCCACTTTCCTGTGCTCTCGCAGGCTCACTGCCATGGGCTGCCCGATAGCAGGTGGGCAGATGCACCTGGGCAACACGGTCAATGTCCCTGATAGTGTGGTGCCCTCTGGGCTGCCAAGCTGGACCACTGGGTTCAGATGTTTTTTGAATCAGCATCCCTAGAGAGGTTCTCTAATTAAGTTTGTTAGCAATCAACAGAAGGCACTAGGCGGGACAAGGGTGAGAACAGAGAGAGCATGAGCGCTGATGGAAAAAGCACATATGTGTCACACACTTTGTATAACAACCGTGATACAGTCACAATAACCATATTTGAATTAGCGAGGCCATTTCCTATATTCCAGGCTCCATTCTAAGTACTGTACATATAGTATCTCATTTACTCCTTCCTGCAACCTTAAGATGTAGGGATTGCTGTTAGCCCCACTTGTAACTTGCTCAAATAGATATAGCTTGAGAAAGGTGGGAACAGAATATAAATGTACATAATTTACTACAATCCTGAGCTATAGAGTGTTATCGCCACTTCACAGGTGAGGAAACTTCAGGCTCTTGGACCACCAACAGCAGCATCACTGAGGGAGCTTGTTAGAAAAGCAGAATCTGTGGTTAAGATGCCACTTCTGGGGCAGGCATTGTGTGCAGTGGAGAAAGCCTTCACCTGTGACGCCAGCATCCCATATGAGTGCCGGTTCAGGTCCCAGCTGCTCTTCTTCTGATCCAGCTCCCTGCTAATGGCCTGGGAAAGCAGTGGAGGATGGCCCAGGTATTTGGGTCCCTGCACCCTCATGAGAGACACAGATGGAGTTTTAGGGTCTTGGCTTTAGCCCGGCCCATCCCAGCCCTGGCTGTTGTAGTCATTTGGGGAATAACCAGAAAAAGGAAGATCTCTTTATTTTTAAAAAAATTTTAAAAGCAAATGTGCTGGAGAACTTCTGAGTCAGACACTTTTTTCTTCAGTTTTATGATTTTAACACCTTCAATATAGTCATGCACTGTATGTATGTTGCAAATGTTGGGTGTATTTGTGAATGGTGCTTTCCTAACTTAGGGAGCTTGGGTGCAAGCCACTACAGGAGGGGCTGGCTCTTGGGCAGGGGTACAAGTGAGGACAAGACTAGCAGCAAGGGCTGGTGGTGGGGCTCAGCCGGTGAAGTTGCCACCTGCATCCTATATGGGTGCCAGTTTGTGTCCTGGCTGCTCCACTTCGATCCAGCTCCCTGCTGATGTGCCTGGGAAGCAGACAGTGGCAGATGGCCCAAGTGCTTGGTTCCCTGCACCCATGTGGGAGACCCAGATGTGGTTCCTGGCTCCTGGCTTCAGACTAGCCCACAGCTGGCCATTTGGAGAGTGAACCAGCGCGTGGAAGATTCCTCTCCCTCTCATTCCCCCTCTCCCTTCTCCTCCCCATCCTCACGCCCTCCCTCTCTCCCTCTCCTTCCCCCTCTCGCTCCTCCCCCCCTCCCCTCACCATGAGACTCTGGTCTGAAACTATGATCTAACAGTACACTGCATCCCACTTGGCAGAACCCAGAAACACTAGCATGATTACTCAAGCTTAAAACAGGTAGGCTGCATCTGGATTAATATTAAGATTGTAATTTGTTTATTGTCAAGATTATAATTGATATTAGTTTCCCATAGGCCTTAGGTCAGCTTGACCCTAGTAACCATGTATTCCCAATCCCCAGCCTTGTGGTTTTTGCCTTCATAAACCCTGTTGCTTTGAGCTTCAGGGTTGAGAGGACTTTAGGGCATGAGCCCGCTCTCCACCACTGGCAATAAAGGACCGTCAAATTTTATCAATGTGTGGTGCCCCTCTGTTTGCACAGGTACAACAGTATAAAGGTCTGTGACACCCTGCTATCCCAAGGTGCTGTAACTTGTTGAATTATTGCAATCATGATTGATTTAAATATTGTGCTATCTATAATGTGCTTTTCAAAAAATATTTATGTGTTGGCCGGCGCCACGGCTCATAGGCTAATCCTCCGCCTAGCGGCGCCAGCACACCGGGTTCTAGTCCCAGTCGGGGCACCGGATTCTGTCCCGGTTGCCCCTCTTCCAGGCCAGCTCTCTGCTGTGGCCAGGGAGTGCAGTGGAGGATGGCCCAAGTACTTGGGCCCTGCACCCCATGGGAGACCAGGATAAGCACCTGGCTCCTGCCATCGGATCAGCGCGGTGCACCGGCTGCGGTGGCCTTTGGAGGGTGAACCAACGGCAAAAGGAAGACCTTTCTCTGTCTCTCTCTCTCACTGTCCACTCTGCCTGTCAAAAAAAATATTTATGTGGGAGCTGGTGCTGTGGCATAGTGGACTAAGCCTCTGCCTGCAGCGCCAGCATCCTATATGGGCACTAGTTGGAGTTCCGGCTGTCCCACTTCTGATCCAGCTCTTTGCTGTGGCCTGGGAAAGCAAAAGAAGATGACCCAAGTGCTTGGGCCCTTGCATCGGAAGAAGCTTCTGGCTACTCAGCTCTGGCTGTGGCAGCCATTTGGGGAGTAAACCAGAGGATGGAAGACTTCTTTCTCTCTGCCTCTGCCTCTCTGTGACTCTGCCTTTCAAACAAATAGAGAAACCTTTGTTAAAGCACATAATTTTTTAAAAGATTTATTTATTTATTTGAAAGTCAGAGTTATACAGAGAGGGGAGAGGCAGAGAGAGAGAGAGAGAGAGAGAGAGAGAGAGAGAGAGAGAGGTCTTCCATCTACTGGTTCACTCCCCAATTGGCCACTATGGCTGGAACTGTGCCGATCCGAAGCCCGGAGCCAGGAGCTTCTTTCTGGTCTCCCATGTGGGTACAGGGGCCCAAGGACTTGGGCCATCTTCTGCCGCTTTCCCAGGCCAGGCCATAGCAGAGAGCTGGATTGGAAGAGGAGCAGCCAAGTCTTAAACCTGCGCCCATATGGGATTGTGGCACTGCAGGCCAGGGCATTAACCTGCTACGCCACAGCACCGGCCCCCACATAAATATTTTTTAAAGTGTTGTTGGTCTTATGCTTAAGTGTCTTGTCTTCCAGGTTAAGCATTTTTCTGAGACTCCTAGGGCTTTTAACTCTTTGGTGAAGTATAATTGTGTAAAAATCATTTACCTGTTTCCTACCTGGATTAAAAAGCTACTTTAATTTTTTCAAAATTCAAAAACTGCTTTAAAGTAACTGGGGTAAAATTCTGTATGGGCCGGTGCCGCGGCTCACTAGGCTAATCCTCCGCCTGCGGCGCCAGCATCCCAGGTTCTAGTCCCGGTCGGGGCGCCGGATTCTGTCCCGGTTGCCCCTCTTCCAGGCCAGCTCTCTGCTGTGGCCAGGGAGTGCAGTGGAGGATGGCCCAGGTGCTTGGGCCCTGCACCCCATGGGAGACCAGGAGGAAGCACCTGGCTCCCGGCTTTGGATCGGAGCAGTGCGCCAGCTGTAGCAACCATTTGGGGGGGGTGAACCAACAGAAGGAACACCTTTCTCTCTGTCTCTCTCATTGTCTAACTTTGCCTGTCAAAAAAAATTCTGTATGAACTTTTAAAAGATATCTTTCCCCTTAATTTGGAGGTGTTGATTATTTTAGGAAAGAAGTATGCAGGAAAGAAAGTTGTAGAGGAAGCCATAAGCATGAGAATGTATTGTAGGTTATGGAATGTTAAGTGAGATTTTGGATAAAAAGAATTTTTTTTAAAGGTTTATTTATTTGAAAGGCAGAGTTACAGAGATAGTGGGAGAGAGACAAAAACACAGAGAAAGAGATCTTCTACCTGCTGGTTCACTCCCCAAATATGGCCTGCAACAGCTGGGGCTGGGCCAGGCTGTAGCCAGGAGCTTCTTCTGGGTCTCCCATGTAGCTGCAGGGGCCCCAAAACTTGGACTATTCTCCACTGCTTTCCCAGGCTCATTAGCAGGGAGCCGGATTAGAAGTGGAGCAGCCTGGACTCGAACTGGCATCCATATGGGATGCTGGCACTGCAGGAGGCAGATTTACCCCTTAAGCCACAGTGGCCTCTTCTTAAAAGACAGCAGGATGACCTCTTTGTTTCATGATGTATTTAACTGTCCTAAGTGATGAGTTCATACGCTGATGTCACATGCTAATCTTTTCCATTAAGATTTTTCTGTGTTTTTTTTTAATTGAATTAGGTAACAGAGTTTATGTATCATGGTAAAAAAGGGTTTGCATAGTACTATAGCATTTCTTAATATTATTTGACTATTGAAACTTGTTTTCAGGAATCTGTAGAAAATGCAACAAAACACTTACAGCTGGGTGGTTTCTTTGGGAAAAAAGTCATCAAAGTAAAGTTCATTATCCTTCCTCACTAAATCACCTCTGAATCTGATAACCCACGTATTTCAAACAGCACCAATATTCACCTAATTTCCTAGGCTTAAAATGTTGGAGTTTTGACGGCCATTTTTTGGTGGTAGCCAGTCAACTTCTGAGTTAGGAAATCAGTCACAACAGTGTTGACAGTGAGACCCGAGGTGACTTCGAGGGTCAAGCGAGCTGTTGTTGGGGTTTATCAGAGTCAAGGTTGGAGTCAGCCCTTTCCCTGGGACCTGGAGAACAGCCCATCTTTAACTTTAATATGCACTCAATGTCCAAATCTAACCTTTGCATTTTTGCTCTTTTTCCTGTATCCTGAGTAAAGGAAGGGAGGGAAGGGTGGGGGAGGGAGGTGAGGGTGGAAGGAATCAGGTAAGACAGGAGCTCTCGCAGTGATGGCTCACAGTCTAGACTGACGTGGGAATCAGCTGGGCAGCTGTAACAACCTCATTTGGGCATCGATGTTGCTCAAGTTGATGCACTTGAGAATCATCTGGGCATCTTGCTAAGATGCCCGTTCCAATTCAGTAGGCTTGTGGTGTGGCCTGAGAATGTGCGTGTTAACAAGTTCTCCTGTGGTGCAGCTGGCACTGGTCAGTACCACGTCTTCTGTAGCATGGATCTGTCCTGGGGGTTCTCAGACCATCAGAATCATTATCACTCAGAACTTGCTGGAAAAGCCAAAGCTTGGTGGTGCTGTGGCACAGTGGGTTGACGCCCTGACCTGAAGCCAGGGCGGCATCCCACGTGAGCACTGGTTCGAGACCCGGCTGCTCCACTTCCTGTCCAGCTCTCTGCTGTGGCCTGGGAAGGCAGTGGAGGATGGCCCAAGTCCTTGGGCCCTGCACCCATGTGGGAGACTGGGAGGAGGCTCCTGGCCCCTGGCTTCAGATCAGCATAGCCCCGGCTGTTGTGGCCATTTGGGGAGTGAGCCATCGGATGGAAGACCTCTCTCTCTCTTGCTCTGCCTCTCCTCTCTCTGTGTGACTCTGACTTTCAAATAAATGAATACATCTGTAAAAAAAAAAAAAAGCCAAAGTTTGTGTCCCACCTCAGAGTGGCAAAATCCACAGCTCTGGGCTGAAACCAGCAATCTAACTTAATACATGCTTCTGGGGACCTGCAGCAGGTTAAGGTTTGGGAACCACTGACCTAGACAATTAAGAGTAGGGAGTGAAAAAGCCCGAGGGCTTGGCCAGTGCTTGCTTGTGGCGGAGTGGGTAAAGCCGCTGCCTGCAGCACCGGCATTCCATATGGACTCCAGTTTGAGTGCCAGCTGCTCCACCTCCAATCTAGCTCCCTGCTAATGCACCTGGGAGAGCAGCAGGAGATGGCCCAAGTGTTTGGGCCCCTGCACCCACTTGGGAGACCGGGAAGAAGCTCCTGGCTCCTCACTTCAGCCTGGCCCAGCCCTGGCCATTGTGGGGCGTGAACCAGCCGATGGAAGATTCTCTCTCTCTCTCTCTCTCTCTCGCCTCTCCTCTCTCCCTCTCTGTAACTGTAACGTGCAAATAAATAAATCTTCCAAAAAAAATAAAAAGCCCACAGGAAGGGCACTGCTATTGGCTCTAAGGACATAGTAATGAACCACTGATGATGGAAGTAAGGCAAGAACAAAGGAAGATCAGGTTCAGCTCTGTGTTCCAGTCACAAACAGGTTTTACTCTCACAGGGAACCTTTTAAGGACTGCATGTGTTTACTTAAGAAAAATCCTTAGAGCGCTGGCACTGAGGCACAGCGGGTTAAGACACTATCTGCAATGCCAGCATCCCATATGAGCATGGGTTCCAGACTGGGCTACTCCATTAGCTTCCTGCTAATATGGCTAGGAAAAGCAGCGAAGATGGCCCAAGTGTTTGGGCCCCTGCACCCACATGAGAGACTCAGAGTTTCTGGCTCCTGGCTGCAGCCTGGCCCAGCCCAGGCTTCTGCAGCTATTTAAGGAGTGAATCAGCACACAGAAGATCATTCTCTGTCTTTGTCTCTCCCTCCCTCCCTCTCTCTCTCTGTACTCTGCCTTTCAAATAAATAAATACATCTTATAAAAGGAAAAAAAAAAACCCACCACATTTGTTTCATACCCCCATCATCACAAGTGGTAGAAACGGTTAGAATGAGTTGACACCATGCACAGCTGATGCAGATGAAAGAAAGATGTAAAACTTTCCATGAGGGGCCTGTCCGGGCCCAGGTGGGTGCAGGTGGAACAGGTGCAAGTGAATGAGGTGGGAAGAAATCAAGAACCCAAGGACAAGGAAAGGGCCGCTGCCAAAGCTGCTAACGGTAACCAGCATAGCTGCTCCGCCTTACAAGTATCCCAGGCCCTGGGGATGGTAACTTGTTTCAGGAAAAGCCTGGAAATGAGAGCCCGGTGTCAAAGGCAGAAAGTGCATGAGACTGCAGAGGGCGAGCAAAGCTAAGATTACCTAGAGTGTCATGTACTCGAGGTGGGAGGGGGCCTGAAGAACAGAAGTGTGGTCTGGGGTGGTCGTGAGCCTCATGGATCCCCATGCTGCGAGGCAGGAGGAAAGAGATTTGTAGAAGAGGCGGCCTGTGGCTAGCCTAAGTGCACCTGGACTTTCCCAAGAAGCATTAACATTCCAGGCATTAGATTAGGGACAGCGCAGGGCCAGCCTGGCAAGGCGAGTCCAGGAAATGATCTTCAGGAAGGGCTTATGTCATATGGTTTGGGGATGATGGTTAGGGTTACCTAAAGGGCAAAATGCGGTTATATTCAAGATGGCTGGGGTCATGCCAAGCTGAGTCCTGATGTAAATGTCAGGCCCCCACAGGTCTCCCAGTGCCAGCCTCTGCCACCCTGCTCTGTATTGCAGGCTACCATTGTAGATGACATCAGTCCCTCACCTCCCACCTCTCCTCCTGTTCGCCCGCCCTTCCTGGGCGCCATTCAGCTTCGGCTCCTCACGTGCGCCATGTCACTCTTCCGTGCTTTTATTTGCGGTTTGGAACAAAGGTCCCCATCATCTGCTTGACCCGTCCCCCTCTCTCCATCTGTGCTTCAGGGTGAGGACCCCCAGCTCTTCTCACAGCCAGTGCACGTTGTTCCCTGGGGAACAGATGCAAGGTGGCATAAAACACACTGTAGGCCCTGAGGAGCACGGCTCCGCTGGTGGAGCCAGCCACCAGCCATGCAACCGGGTCAGTGCCTCAAGGCTTCACACACACATCGCCCTCACTCCGTTCTCCTGGTCTGCCTGCCTTTTTTTTTTTTTGAGGGGGCGGGGTTCCTTACCACACAGGTGGCTGCTATTGTTTAAAAAGTGCGTGCTGCCTGAAGATGGCTTGTGTTACCTCCTCCGCTGCTCACCCAGTGGTCACGACTGTTTCTGTGCTCTTGGGACAGGGAATGCTGATTTCGAAGGCTGCTCAGAGTTGACCAGGGCTCTGTAACATTTTGACTTGGAGATCTTTAGAAAGTGGGATCATGGGGCCTGAGCCATGGAGCAGTAGGTTAATCCTCTACCTGTGGCGCCGGCATCCCACATGGGTACCGGCTCTACTCCTGGCTGCCCCTCTTCCAGTCCAGCTCTCTGCTATGGCCTTGGAAAGCAGAAGATGGCCCAAGTGCTTGAGCCCCTGCACTCTCATGGGAGACCGGGAAGAAGCACCTGGCTCCTGGCTTCAGATTGTCCCAGCTCCTGTCATTGCGGCCATCTGGGGAGTGGACCAATGGAAGGAAGACCTTTCTCTCTGTCTCTCCCTCTCACTGTCTGTAACTCTACCAATCAAATAAATAAATAAAATATTAAAAAAAAAGTGGGTTTACAATGAAACAATCGTATTACCTTTATGTTTAGGAAAACCATGTTTAAAACACAGGATCTGCCCAACCATCAACCCTTCTGGACAAAACGCTTCTGTCCATGGCAAATGTTATGACATAAGTAAGAAGGGTCAGAACAGGGTATGTTCAAACATTTTTAAACACTCCAACACTTTGCTTGTGCATCTCCTTGGGAATTTGGCACAGGCGGCTCTTGGATCCTAGCAGGCGTTGCGAAACAGCACCTTGAACGTGTTCCACTTGTCAGAGGTGGAAATGCCCCCTGGAGAAAAGAGGACCCAGTATCCCGCACTCCCACCTGCTGTAGTCCTGTTCACCTGTGAGCTGAGTCTCAGGTTAGCCCAGAGAACAGAATTCCACATTTCACACCTAAATGCCATTCAAGGGTTGATAGATTTGGACACTGTGGCATGTGCTAATTTTCCTGGTGTCATTTGTCACTTGTGGTTGGCATTCAGCAGATGCATGGCAAATGTTTGCCATGTGACTGAATGGAACACAAACCCTTCCCCAAAGTTGACAGCTTATCTAAGAAAAGTGGTTTGGCCAGTGGAAAGGAAAGGGGTTCTGAGATGAGTTTCTGGAAGGCCAGCATGGGCCTTGTTGGGATGGAGGGAGTGGCCAGTGCACAGCTTCCATGATACACTCCAGGGAGGGATGGGAGGCTGAGACTGAAAACCACAACACAGTTGTCCCTCTTCAGGGAGCCCTGCCTTGGCCACCCTGGGCCTCCCCTTTATAGCCTTGTCAGTGTAGGACCAGGCCACTCTCTCTGCCGGGGCAGAAAACAACTTTGATCTTGGAACCTCTCAAATGATCTTGACCGTGACCCACAGTTAAGAATGCTTTTTATTTTGTGAACCGATCAACATAACTGAAATAAAAGCTTCATGACATGATAGTTACTCTTGCTACACGTGAGGCTCTGACATTCTCTGTTCTGTTATCATTGTCCACTTCTTTCCAATAAAGAAAAACTGTGACACACTATGCTGATTTCACAGCCTATTAATAGGCAAGACCACACAGGACCCTGTAGGGAAGGGAAGGGTGTCCCTCCCCACGCCCACACCTGGGGACTTGCTTATGTCCCAGAAATGCAGTACGTAATCCCTGTTCTCCAGAACCTGAACAAGAAAATTCAAAGGAGAGGTCTTTTCTTCCACATCGAATATACACGATCATCAGTGTGGTCCCCAGGGGAGAGGCCGCCTCTGACCGTTCCAAAGAACTCTGCGATCAGAAAGACTGTAGCTACAGCCCCAGGTCACTGCGGCTCAGGGCTCCCAAGCAAAGAAGGAGGCAGCAGCACAAGGGAGCCCCCTCCCCGCCGCGAAAACCCCTACACCAGGGCTCCCATATGTACTTCTCACGCCATGAGGAGTTCCTGGGGAGGGAGGCTGTGGATTGGCTCTGCGATATAATAAGTGAAGAAGGTGCTGAGCAAGCAACTTCTCTGAGCCTCTGACACGTTACACTGTCCTGTGAGTTGTAAGGTCGGGGGTGGGGAGATACCCAAGGGGGTGTTTTCTACCATATCGGACCACAGAACTCTTTTCATGAATAAGCCCTGTAAATTTGCTGAACACAGTAGCTCTGTGCTTCCTCCTTGGCTGGGAGAACAGGTGGATAAGAGACTGTCTCACTCCTGCCCAAGTGCAGCCAGTGCCAAGGACTTGGGGTGCTTCAGCAGTGTTTGGCAATCACAGGGAAAGGCGACAGAAAGCTGCCAGTATGTTGTTGTTTACGTATTTGTCATTTGAAGTTGGAACGATTCAGAAGAGGCTGTAATGGCCTGGGACAGGAAGTAGCACAGCTACTCCGTGAGGCTACCCGAAGACCAACACGGAGTTTCCACATCGCACATGACCATGACTCCACTTCTGTGTGTTGTCGTAACATTACTGGTTATATTTTACAGCATCAGATGCTGTTCTGATATTTGTGGACTTGAAGATTCGTGAGGATCTCAGGACAAATCCCTCAGCAATTTCAACAGTCTACTGTCATTTACCCTCGAACCTCACCAATCTGAAAACCTAGCCATGGACAACTGAGCAAACTGTCTGATCCACTTCCAGGAGATGCCATTTACATAAAGCACCCTGGGAGTGAGGCTCTTGGAAGTTGTGTGACACAGCAGTAGCTCTCTGAGAGCACATTTCTATTTTAAACGGTAAAAAACAGAGTTACAGAGACGTTGATCACAATGCCCCAGCTGTTCTCTTTCGTCCCCTGACCCCGAAGTTTTCAGGAAGAGCAGCGTCTTGGTGCGGGAGAGGGTGGGTTCTTCAAGACCGAATTCAGGCTCGGGACCTCCCCATCCTGAAATCTAAGATTCAGGCCCATCACTGGTAAAACAGGGGTGATAACATTTGGCCCAGCATGCTGAGGCACAGCAGGGCATAGCAAAGTTCTGTGGCAATGTCACTGGTAGCCATCTTGGCACCCCCCAGTCCTGCAGAGGTGCTGCCCTCATGTTTCCGTGCCCAGGTTGGCCACCTCATTCAAAGCCAAGGGCACTGGGAAAGCCCCTCGGGCAGTCTAGGAGAGAAGGTGTTTATGCACAGTCCTCATGTAGGTTGTTGTGCCTACACTATGATTTGCTCTGAGCCTGGAGAGAGATGGAACCCTAAACTTTGTAACTCACCTGGGCTTCCCTGGATTTCCTTCTAAAAGTTTTTGCTGCCATATATGGGCATTAAATAACTCCTAGTATTATTAATTCTGGCTTCTGGTAGAGGCACCATTCTATTTACATCCTAAAGATAAAAATAAAACATACCCCGATGTCAGAGGTGGCCATGTTTAGGCATCAGCTCTTTGAGTCACTTAACTGTCCAAGGAGCAGTCGCATTTCCAAACAGAAGGAAGATTGAGACAATCTTTCCGGAAACCGTGTTGTGATGTGGGATTTCATGAAGCTTAAGTGAACCGTCTTGGGAGCACACAAAAGGGAAACCAGAGTGGGTGGTGCAGTTAGATTTCCTAGCTTGATTTTTAAAAAATCATGCCGCCCATTTCTTTACCAATTTGCAACATTTCAGCTAATTCTTCCCACTCGTCTTAAGACTCTCTCCTGTAGTCTCCAATTCCCTTCAGACCTGAAGTCCCAGAGCTGGCTTGGCTGTGCTGGCTATGCAGCCGTCTTTGTGTTAGCGCTGGTCTCGGTGCAGCCAGCTGTGTCTCCGCCAGTGTCCCCTGCAACGTCCTGCTCAGGGCCCCTGCTTCCGCACACACCACTGGGCCCAGCTCGGCTTTCGCGCAGCAGTCTGCGGGCCGCCGCTCTATACTTCTTGGAGATGAGGTTGTAGAGGATTGGGTTGATGGACGCACTCAGGTAGAAAAGCTGCAGCGCGACAATGTTAAAGTACTGGGAGAAGTACATCATCCGCGAGTCTTGGGTGTTTATGTAAATGATCCTGCCAACGTGGAAAGGCAGCCAGCACACTATAAAGGCCAGAACCACCACCACTGCAAAACAAGACACAGGCGCCGGAATTAGCAAGAGCACTCAAAATCAACTACGGACCCCCTCAGACACCATCCGCGGTAATAAGGAACTGTACAATCAATTAGGCAAACATTTTACGTAGCCAGATCCCTACGCCAGAAAAACCACCAGGCTGCAGACTGCAGCAATACTGCATCTCAGGCTCACAAATGTGTCACCGAGGCCGGACATAAACCAGAAGGAGCGATTTCCCCCAACGAGCCTTTTGTAGGCTCCCTTGCACACTCTCTGTTCTCCATCGGAAAGAACTCAGCGGCATGCCTTTCACCTTTTTGACGGCGGCAGGTGCACGGTAGCCCTCAGCGAAACAACATTCAGTAATGTCTTTGGCCTAATGCAAGGTACCCAGTCCCATCAGGGCTACTGTCAGTGACCCGCAATGGGACTGACACCCTCCACTCACCCATCCCGGACCTCAGCGGCTGCGGAAAATGACTGCTGCAGATCGGACCTGGGTATTGGGGCCCCCTGGGGTCCCCCTGAGCTCCTGGGGGGCGGGGAGACGGGAGCTGGATTTCTCTGGAAATACAGATGGTGGGGGTTGGAGTGGGAACCCGAAGGGCAGGCAGCTGGAAGAGGTGGCGCGGCCGAGCTCGGCAGGGACGCGGCTCCACTTACGCAGGACGCGGACGGTCTGCCGGTGGCCCCTCTCCCGACCCGTGGCCGCCGGGCCTCGCAGCGGGCCCCGACCCCGCCACAGCTGCCGCGCGATGAGCCCGTAGAGGATGCTGAGGCAGAGGAAGGGCAGGAAAAAGTAGGCGGTGGTAACCCACAGCATGACGCGCAGCAAGCCCAGCTGCGCGCGGCTCGGCCGGCACTCGCGGCTGAACAGAGCCGCGGCCTCCGCTCCGGGCCCCGACGGCGGGGACGCCGCGGCGGGCGACGAGGGGTCCAGCGGCACAGTACCGTTGCGGTCCGGGGCCGCGAAGACCGCGGGGTCCTGCTCGACGCCCACCAGAAAGAAGAAGGGCCCGGCCGAAAGCAGCGCCACGGCCCAGAGCGCGGCGATGAGCGCGCGGACCCGGCGGCGGGTGACCAAGACGCGGGCACGCAGCGGGCGGCAGATGGCCAGGTAGCGCTCCACGCTGAGCGCCGTCATGTGCAGCAGCGAGGCGTAGGTGCAGCCCTCGCCCACGTACAGCGACAGGCGGCAGAGCAGCTGTCCGAACACCCAGGGCCGCGAGCGCCACAGGCGGTACAGGTCGAAGGGCAGCCCGAGCAGGATGAGCAGGTCGGACACGGCCATGCTGCCCAGGTACAGGTTGGTGGTGGTCCGCATGTCCCGGTAGCGCCCGATCAGCAGCACGGTCACCACGTTGCCGCTCACCCCGACGGCGAACAGGCCCAGGCACACGGCCGTCACAGGCACCAGCGTGCCCAAGGGGAAGGGCGAGCAGCGGCGCTCATCGCACGGCGGCAGCGCGGCCCACGGCGGCTCCCGCGCGTCCTCGGGGCCGTCGCTGCCGTTCCAGGGGCTGCCCATGGGCACGCCGGGCCCCGGGAAGGTCGGGAGCCCCGCGCGTGGCCCGGCTCGGCGAGCGCTTGCTCTCCAGCCGCGCGCACTCGGACGCCTCGAGTGGCCCTTGCCCGGCAGCAACGCTGTCCGCGGGGTCCGCTCCCTGGGGCTCCGAGAGAGCGCAGTCTCCGCCCCCAGTCAGCGGCCCGCCACGCCCGGCCCGTGGTGTTCGGGGGGCGCTTCCCTCGCCAGCAGCAAGAACACCCTGCGGCCGCTGCGCGCGAGTCCTGCGCGTCCTGGGGACCGGTTCCTGAACCCCGCAGAGGTCGGTGACTGGGCCCTGGCGCGCCGCTCTGAGGAGTCCGGACCGGGATCCTGGTATCCTCCTGACTCCACGCCCCTTTTAGGGGCTGCGTGACCTTGGGTCAGTGCGGTCCTGGCCCCGCCCGGGTCACTTCTGTAAATTTGAGCGTGGTGGTGGTGGGGGAAACTGACCAAACAATTGACTGGATCATTTCAGGGATCCCTGAAATCCCGGATGTGATGAGCATACTTGCTTACTTTAAATAACAAGGCTGAAATACTGTGTTTTGTTTACGTATACTCTTATTTTCCGTTGTGATGTATTGTTCTTATGAACACAATGTTTTATAAACTTCAAGACTATTTTCTAACACTCGAAAAAACGAAAATTTGGGGAAAGGGCTAAAACTGATGTAGGTGGCAGTTCACCATGGTTTGGATGTCAATAGCTGACCCCTTATTGAATACTTCAAACTGAGTGTGTGACCTGGCGCCTTCCACTTCGTCCTCATCTCAGCTCCTTTGGCCGGTGAACAAAGTGTGTCTGCCCGGCCATCAACAGGCAGGACTGGGATTTGGACGCTGCTGGCTCCGTGACAGTGCCTGGGCCGCCACCCTAGCCAGCCGCTGTTCTGTTCTGTCCCACTGGTCCCAGCCCATCTGCTTTCCACCAAGGGGGCTATGATGAAGTTCTGGGAGGGACTCCACACACAGAAAGCCCTCCCTGCAGGGACAGTCGAGAACAAAGAAGGCCCATTCCCAACAGTCTGAGTGCCGTTCTTTCCTGAGGTGCCTGCCTGCTCTGTCACGTGTGTGCTCTTCATTATTTGTCCTCATTAAACTTTGCAAGCATGCGTACTGCTACTCTCTGTCCCACGGCTGAATTCTTTCTTGCGTGAAGACCAGGACTCTGAGCAGCAGATCCCTGACAGGATATTGGGCGGCCGGCGTGGGGCCCTGAAGAGGACAGTGGCCATCGCTTCCTTGTTCCCTCACACAGATTCCCCTTGATCCGGAGCCCTTCCTCACATTGCACCTGGGCTCCTGTCTACCTAGCTACCTTGTCACGTAGCTGAACGTCTTGCAGTGCGTAAAGTCTCAACCTCTGCCCTTTCCCTAGGGCCTAACACCTGGCTTTGGCCCAGCATCGGCTTCCCTTGCAGGGCTCTCTCCAGTGCAGGTGCCCCGGCCTGGATGGAGATGGCCCTGTGCCCTCCCTCATCGCTATTTCCACCCATCCTAAAGCCCGGCGTTGAGTTTGACTTCATTAACTTCCATGGGCTCTGGCCCTTTCACACCTAGCCACACCAGGGCTGAGCCAGCTCCCAGAGTACCGCTGTTGTCCTTGAGCACCCTACTGCAGCCGCAGTTTTGTTAGCCCAGCAGTCCCAGCACCTACCCTACCTCATTCACTGCCCCACCCTCCACACCGGGCTTCCAGCCTCCTTCCCCTCTTCCTCCTCCCTACTGAAACAGGTGACCTCCTACCACGGGAGACCTGGAAGAAAGCTTCTCTGCCCTCTCCCTGCCGCCCTCACCTGCCTCCCCGAGCTCTGCTGTGGAATGAGCCAGTAGCTTGTAGCTGCGGTCAGCATGGCTCCGAGCCCGCCTTGCCCCACCTTAAGGGGATCACTATGTCAACTTTCTCTCTGGTACCTCATGAGATTTTATCTCCTCTGGAGCATTTCCATGTGCCCAGCAAAGCTTCTTTATTTTTCTTTATTTTTTGACAAGCAGAGTGGACAGTGAGAGAGAGACAAAGGTCTTCCTTTTTCCGTTGGTTCACCCCCCCCAATGGCCGCTGCGGCCTGTGCGCTGCAACCGGCCGGTGTTTCTCCTGGTCTCCCATGCAGGTGCAGGGCCCAAGCACTTGGGCCATCCTCCACTGCCCTCCTGGGTCACAGCAGAGAGCTGGACAGGAAGAGGAGCGGCCGGGACAGAATCCGGCGCCCCGATTGGGACCAGAACCCGGGGTGCTGGCGCCGCAGGCGGAGGATTAGCCTAGTGAGCCGCGGCGCTGGCCCCAGCAAAATTTCTTAACAGTTTCTGCATTCATTGTTCCGCTTCTCCGTCATGATTCCTTGGCAGAGAAAATGTAGTCTCCATCTGTAGTTGATCTGATTTTCCATGGAGCTCTCAGCTGCTGGGCAGCCAGAGGAAATGAATGATCTGGCCTGAGGAAAGGACAGTCCGGTTTGACCAATTAATCAGACCCTCCAGGAAGTGTTCAGTTCTCATGAACAATGCGTCTTTTCCTGGGTTGGCTTAGGTGGAAGGGGGCGGGCAGGGAGCAGGTGGCTTAAATGTCCTTATGAAGCAGGAAGGGGTGAGGGGTGCCCTACTTCATGCTGGCTTCTGGGGTGCCAGGGCTGGCCTCTTTCATCTTGGCTGCCCTGCCAGCCTTGGAGGTAGAGGCCTCCGTCTGTCTACTCAAGGTGTGGTGCCTTTCTTTGACTCAGCCAATGCTTCAAAGGGCACCCGCATCCCGCCCTGGGCTCTCACAGGATGTGGATTCCTGAGTCTTTCTCATGTTGTCCATGTAGATCCAAGGCCTGAGGGTCTCCCCAGCCTGGGCTAGAGGCTCCCTAACTCCTTCCCACTCACCATGGTGGCTCCAATGCAGGCTACCTGGGTTTCAAATCCATACCACCCAACCACGGTGTCTGAGTCTCTGAGTGTTCTGGATCACCCTCCATCTGTTGTATTTTGCTCTCTATAGTGCATTATCAACAGGGATACTGTTGAATTTACTTAGCTATTCATTTGTTATCTCTTTTCACCTCCTAGCATTGTGTGCCAGAGGCAAGGCTTTCAGTGTGTTCATTGTGCTTTCCCTAGTCCCTGGATCAGAACCTGGTAAAAGCAAGACATTTAATAAATATTTGTTAATTCAGGGAATGAATGAATACGCTTCTGCTGAATCATGGGCCATTATTTTCTTGAGAGTTGCCAGCAGTGGAGAACAGTACTGATTGTTAATGGGTGCCCAGTAAGTATTCATGGGTAATCTAGTTCAACAGAGAAGACATACGCAGAGATGGATTACCAATGGGCCTTTTCCACAACATTGCTGCATTTAAGGTTCAAGCAGGACTTGGCCCTTAGGATGTATCTGAGCCATTATTATAATGGCTTTAGAACTGCATGTTTTGGGAAGAAATTGGGACCAGCTCCCTGCAGATCTGACCTGTTTTCTACTTCTTCTATAGTCATTCACCAGCTTCCTGACTTCATATTTCATCTGTAATAGGAAGTTCTTCGACATCTCTCTCTTTGGCCCCATGAGCCTTTCTCTGCCTGATACTTATGTGGGCAGGAGTGGATCTAGGTCTGGTGTGGCTATGACCCTGTGTCCCTGGAAGCAAGAGGCTAGTACATCAATAGGCTCTTGGCCTGTGGGCTGGAGGGCTCACAGTCAGCTTTTGGCAGGCGGGATGTCTTGGATAAAAATAAAGCTAATACTTGCCAAGAGCAAGGTGCATATATTTACTCATGAACTACAGCACTAGTGGGTGGGTGAGGGGTTCCTTTTTATATCTCCATGTTACAGATAAGAAGACAAAAGCATAGAGAAGTTACCCTCATTTACTAGGGCAACCAGTAAGAGCGGTTCAGTTCACTTCTACAGTCCAGTGTAGTCTCTTGGTGCGTAGACTGCAGCACTATCAGTTAAAGTGCTAGGTATCATCCAGATTCTGCTCGGGAAGTGTTTTCTAGCTTACAATACAGAAGCCTCATTTTGTGGGACATGGCAAAATCATCTTAGTACATGAGATGAAGCACAGCCATTACAGCACATTATGTGAAAGCATAACTCTGAGAGTTAGATGACCAGGATTATTGCAATCTTGGTTCTCTTGTTAACCCTTTTCTCTCCCCTTTTTTCCTTTAAGAACATGAGGGAGAAAATGATAAATCAGAAGGATGAAGGATGACCTTGAAGGCATATACATTGTTTTTTTAAAAAAATATTTATTTGAAAGTTACAGAGAGCAGAGAGAGAGAGAGAGAGAGAGAGAGAGAGAGAGAGAGAGAGAGTGTCTTCCACCCACTGGTTCACTTCCCAATTGGTCGCAATGGCCAGAGCTGCACTGATCCAAAGCCAGGAGCCTCCTCTGGGTCTCCTATGCAGGTGCAGGGGCCCAAGGACTTGGGCCATCTTCTACTGCTTTCCCAGGCCATAGCAGAGAGCTGGATTGGAAGTGGAGCAGCTGGGACTTGAACCGGCACCCATATGGGATGCTGGCACTGCAGGCAGCTGTTTTACCCACTACGCCACAGCACCGGCCCCTTTATACATTATCTAAAAGGGGGTGGTTAGGATGCAGAATTACTGCTTATGTTAAGTTTGGGGGAACTATTTTCTTTTAAAGTCTGTTTGTCTCCTTGACCAACATATACATGGATCTTCCTGCAAGGACAACTTATTCATAGTGTTGAGAAGGAGACCAAGCAAGGGGACGCTCAACTATGATGTGCAAAATTCGTGTTTGCAATCTTCAGGGAAAAGGCAGCAGTGATATGTGCAGTTATGTCCTCTGGAGCCTGGACTCACATCTCCTGTTTGTGTGGAGTGGTGTTCTGACATCCAAAATACCTCCCCACCAGCCTAACGTTATAAAGTTTAGTGCAGCATGTGCAGGTGGGGCAGTCAGTGACTCATTTGGCATCTCAAAAGTGATGAATGCCTGGGAGGAAGACCAGGGGATAAAAATTTTAGTGGAGGATGAGTGAGAGGGAATGTTGAACTTTCGGGAGTTGGAGGGCAGATCCAGCAGTACCAGTAACAGTACCAAGCAAGGTTCTGGGGCCCTGGAGGCAGGAGAAAGGCATCTGGAAATAGCTCAGAAATATAGGAAAGGTGAGGAGGGGTCAGGGATTTTCCTCACAATGGGAAGTTTACCTGGAAATCATTGTATTTTTTTTTATGTCTATAAAGGAAGCAAGATATTTAATGAATTAAACAGAATCAAGTCACTGGGCTAAAACTTCTGATTTCTTTGTTTAGTCCACTGTACTCTTATCCATATTAATAATATGGGTTTTCTTGTGTTGATTTGAATAGTGTTGGGTAAACTGTTTAAAGCTCATTACAGGAGGGGAGAACTTGGCATATCATTGTCTCAAACAGGCTGCAAATCATGAATGTATATGAATGCAATAAACATATCTCAAAAAAGAATGATACAACTTTTATTTTCCATGGATTTTAAAGATACTTTTGCTACATAGTTTATGTATTTTTATGAGATTATATTTCTTCATTTGTATGGAGCTCAACCTTATACAATTTCAAGATGATATGTTTGGTAGTGTATCTATATCTTTAAAAAGTTTAGAGTTTTTGGAATGTACAGTATATGAGGTAAAATCAAGATTACATTAAAAATTGTTTTCTCCTCTGCACTCATTTTGCAGTGAGGCTCAAATGGCAAGTACACTATTAAATGACATTTACTATCAAAAATAGGAATTCATTTGAATCACTATGAAAAACATAAGCCACTGTAACCTGCCACAGTGGCACATTTTACCATTTTAGACATTCAACTATATAGAAATCTCTGGGCTATTACACTCAAACTCATTTGTACTGCCAAATGTGGCACTTTTAAGAAGTTTCTAGAAAACAATCGCAATCACTGTTGTTTGGGGGAAGGTTATCACCCTATACATAAGAGATTAAATTTAAATAAAATGTAAACATACAGTATATTATAGTGACAGATCATTCTTACCACTCGGAAAGGCCAAGTTTATCCGTTTCTTTTTTGAACAAAGGTTAATGTTTTTTCTACAGCACAGATTATTTGACATTAAACACTTACAATACATGCCCATTCAGTTATAAGGGAAATTCTTCAGAGATCTTCAAAGCACAAAACATACGTTCCTTTTTCAAAGACTGACAGAAGTGCTTAGTAATCACTAAAATGCTAACATCAGCAACTAAAAATTAGTGATTCTCTACCCTAAAATTCAAATAATAAATTAAAAAGCTAGTTACAGGTGTTTTACAGATAACATGTGATAAAACAAGAAATTCAGATAGTTTCATTACAAACTGTATTATTACTGGGAGTCTTTGACGTCTAGGCAAGATGTACAATGTGATACTTGACAAAATTCAACCTGATCATCCAATAACTCACAAATGCAAGCTCACAATACATTAATGAATTATGTAATTGCAAAGTGCTCTAATGCAACATTAACCACATGCAATCAACAATTTGGGACAGTATCCAAACAGACATTATACATTAAACATTAGTTTTTCAAGAAAGAAAGCAGCTTGAAGTTTACTGGTGCAAAGTAATTTTGTCTTCAAATTTGGTGCCCCAAACAAAAAACGTTAGGTTTGATTATGAATTCTGATGGTGATGGCAGTAGTTATGGGAGAAGCAGCAAAACTTGTGGGAGTTCTTCAAAACTAGCCTGTATCAGATGGAAGGACTGAGTGTGTACATCTATATCTATATATATGTATGTATTTTTACACTTGGTATGTCTAGTTTATGTATGCCATATGAATCTGTATGTCCTTATACACCTACATACAGTTTGAAGGCTCACAAAACAGAAGTTATTAGGTTTGAAATTCAGAGTTGATTTTTATTACTTTTTAAAAAAGTAACTAGCTAAATGTCTTCTGTTTTTTTCCAGGTTCCAAGAAGAGGTACTTTTTGAGTAAACATTAAAATATTTTTAGGCCAAGTAAAAGCCTGTGCTTTCTTTATGTGACTCATCTGTGACTTCCTGTATATTTATTTGTAATGAAGAACTCCACATTTATCAAACAAGAAACTTCTTTTCTTATGCATATTCTTTCATCCAGTTTTTGTTTGCTAAGCCCCTCCAGTTATTCATCATAATCCCATTTACCAAATAATTAAGACAAATGAGGAGGTAGAAATATAGCACTAGATTGCTTTCACAGCATCAGACTTTTTTTTGTATAGCATGTTAGTGTAAATTCTATCCATTCCCAATTTTTCACTCGGTAATCTTTAAAACAAATAGATCAGGTTATCACTGTTAAACTCATGCTGACAGTCAAAATATTGATTATAAATTGTTGCCTCTTACAAAGTTTATTCTATGGGAAGGCATGTCAATAAAAAAAAGGAAACAAAAATGGGGAAAAAGAAGAAAAAAAAAGGAAAAAGGAAAAAAGAAAAAAAAAGCCCCAATCAAACACCTCCCCCCAAATTGATATTTCTCTGGCTTGTCCTCTAATAAAGTGCCAGCCTCTACCTAACAATATAAGCACTGAAAATGGCAAAAATGATGTGCTGTAGTCTCAATGCCAGTGCTAAATGCCACTGTTTTTGTAAAAGCAACACAGAAATAATTTTAGTATATGACAAAATAAAATGTAATACAGTGTTAAAAATAAAGTTATATTTCACTTGATTACAAAGTACTGAATGATAAAGGCAATCAGAATGGAAAAGAAAGCGAACAGCACCAGGATGACAGCGGCACACTGTTCGTCACTGAGCGCCCGCCGGGTCCTGGTGTTCTCCACAGAGTCTCTGTGGGCGCTGGCTGGCGGCTCAGTCCTCTGAGACATGAAGAGCACGGTGGTGCTGTAGGGGCCGACTAAGTCCTGGTGCCCCACTGGGTCTTGGCACTGGCGAATGGCACACACACGAAAGCGATATTCACAGTTGAGCTGAAGGCTGGAATACCGGAAAGTGGACTCGGGACCTTTGTAAATCTATTAATAAAATATCAGAAGGACAGGAAACAGAAAAGATGTTAGGATTAACATCTTTTAAAAGCATTTTTGACATGAAAGCAAGTGAACACCACTGGTTTTGTCTTTCAAATGACATTAAAAAAATACCTTGCCATTAAAGTTCTTGTCTGTCTGCTGTATAAGAGCAAGAGAAATTAGAAAAGTTAAGGATGTAAAATCTTCTTTCACAGAGGTTAAAGATGAATTAAGGAGAAAGTCATTGGAGATGTGTTCCCGAACAGCAACCTGGCTCTCAGGCTTTTCCCTCAAATATAAGTCCTTTTTTTCCTTTTTCTTTTCTTTTTTTTTGGTGTGAAATCATTCCATGAATGGAAGGATAGCATCTAATCTTACTCCTTCCATTATATCTTTGCCTAGCTGCCAATTTTCCACACAATTTCAAACACACCTGTTGAATGAAACCAATGCATAAGGCAAGCTTTCTATAGGTGTCCACAGTAAATCATTTTACAAATTTCTCAGATGAGATCATTTAGAATCACAGAGAAGGACCCTCTACTATGTCTTAAAGGGAAATAAAAACAATGGAATTCTTGGGCTGGTGCTCACTAGGCTAATCCTCCGCCTGTGGCGCCGGCACCCCGGGTTCTGGTCCCAGTCGGGGCACCGGATTCTGTCCCGGTTGCTCCTCTTCCAGTCCAGATCTCTGCTGTGGCCTGGGAGGGCAGTGGAGGATGGCCCAGATACTTGGGCCCTGCACCCGCATGGGAGACCAGGAGGAAGCACCTGGCTCCTGGCTTCGGATTGGCGCAGCGCGCCAGCCGTAGCAACCACTTGGGAGGTAAACCAACGGAAAAAGGAAGACCTTTCTCTCTGTCTCTCATTGTCTAACTCTGCCTGTCACAAAAAAAAAAAAAAAAAAAAAAAAGAATTCTTTTCAAGGGAATGTGTAAGTTAAGATGACAAGTGTGGGGCTGGCATTGTGGTACAGTGGGTTAGGCTGCTACCTTGCTACATCAGCAGTGCTGGCTTAGGCCCCAGCTGAGGTCCGGCTGCTCCGCTTCTGATCCAGCTTCCTGCTAATGTGCCCGGGAAAGTAGTGGTGGATGGCCCAAGTACTTGGGCCCTTGCCACCCATGTAGGAGACCTGGATGGAATTCCAGGCTCCTGGTTTTGGCCTGGACCAGCCCCTTGCTGCCACTTGGGGAGTGAAATAGCAGATGGAAGATCTCTCTGTCTCCTCCTGTGTTAGTCTGCCTTTCAGATCACATATACTAGAACTGCCTAGCCTGGGGTCTAAGCTCTCTTCTCCCAGTACACACTCCGTGAGATTTTAAACCATTACCTAAGAGCAGCAAGCATTAATAGTAATTGATTTGTAAGGTAATTATGAAGATGAAATGAACCAACAGTCCTTGTTAACGCACTGACCACAGTGCCTAGCATGTAGTGAGTGCTATGGAAGCTATCATATCCACAAATAAGCCCCATCCCTCTTACTCCAACAGAGAAAACCAAGGCTCTCATGATTAAGTGACTTCCCAATTGAGTTCCTCTAGTTAGCTGGTTGAGCTACGAGTCACATCAACCAACAGCCAGGTTAGCACTCTTCTTTAGCTGCCTCAATGATATCTGGGTTGTAAATCTACATTTTTACATATTGGTTTGCTCTAAAAGCAGCATGAAGATCTCCATTTCATTTTTGCTGTCTCCAAAATCTAGCATATGAGTATAGCAGGTATTAATAAAAGGCCCCTAAATTCATGAATTGACTATCAAGTCAAAATGTGGATGCTGGGAGACATATAAAGGAACTTTAATTGAAGAAAGTAAGCCTTATTATGAATCTTAAGGAAAATGGTGAATATTAGTTCTAAGGATGCAGATAAATGTTTCAAAGGCATGGAAACGTAGTCTGGGAGATGACAAAAGGAATAACAAAACAGAAGGCTGTTTTAGGAAGCCTTGTAAAACTATACACATAACAATGAACTTAATTTATTTGGGGTTTAGTGCTGTGGCACAGTAGGCTAGGCCTCAGGCTGTGTGCTGTAATCTGTATGGGTACTGGTTTGTGTCCTAGCTGTTCCTCTTCCGATTTAGCTCTCTGCTAATGGCCTAGGAAAGCAGTACAAGATGGCCCACGTTCTTAGACCCTTGCATTCATGTGAGAGACCTGGAAGAAGCTCCTGGGTTTGGACTGGCTCAGCTCCGGCCGTTGCAGCCATATGGGGAGTGACCCAGCAGATGGAAGACCCTTCTCTGTCTCTCCCTCTCTCTCTTGCACTCTGCCTTTCAAATAAATATATAAAATTTTTAAAAAACTGTGTGTGTCTTATGGATATAAAAAGTGAGTTTAATTGTTATTAATATTTATTTCTTACACGTTTCTGAATAAGCATGGTAATATTAGTTAGTGAAAAAGCCTCAACAAATGGCAGGAGGATGATGAGAGTTCTGGCAGAGAGGAGGAATACATTAAGTATGAGAAGTTTAGGTTTAATTCAGAAAGGGCCACTTCAGATATGTGACATTAAAACAGTGTCGAAGGAATCCTGATTGCAGGATTATGTATGAGGGATTGAAGAGAGCCAGGTGGAATAGGGGCTCTTGCTGTATACAAGCATAGTAAGGTGGATCTAGAAATGATTTTAAAGTAAGAGTTGTTAGGACAAACAATTCTTCCAAGAATTTAAATCTTGCAAACTGAGATGATATTGGAGCCTATGAGAATGATGAAATAAGGAAGAAGTTGGAAAAGAGAAGGAGGAAAGATGATGAGATCAAGTTTTCAGATGCTGGGAGGATACCTCTAAACAGGCATACATCTTAAAGCTAACTGTAGACACAGAATTGAGGAAAACACATTAACTTGCTAAAGGTAATTTAAGAAGGCTTACACATGTAAGAGAAGTTACTCAAATTAGCCTCAAGTTTGAGGTGAACTAGGTTAGATCTTAGAGTGTGAAAAAAGAATTAAGATAAATAATACCACTTTTACCTCTATCTCCATTACATATTTGGCCTTAGTAATAAAGGGAAAATAAAAATTCTAAATCTATATTTGGTCCCTTTGCTATGGGGGCCCAGATACTACTATGTATAACTAAAATCAAATAGCTCCTTACATATGCTATGAATCAATTATTCATTTATAGATGGGGTGAGACCAATATTAGTTAAGAGAATAGCAGCAAGAGATTAACATTTTTACTTTATATTTTAACAGAAGAAATGCAGACTAAAATCTAAGCTTACAAAGTTTGTATATTCCTAGTTGGGCCAAGAACTTTGAAATAATATCAACTACAATAGAATTTTATAGAAAAATCTTAAAATAAATTTATGAAGAGTTTCATAAACTGGAATTTGTCTTTATGTTAGCTTTATGATTATGTTATGGTGTGAAGAAAGACCAGTTGAGGAATGGGGACCAATAAAGGTGAATCCAATTCTTATTTGTATGTGTCTCTACCTCTATATCCTAAAAACCTACTTGGTTGGCTGGATAACTCATATTAACTTCAAAATAGTCCTGTTTTCTTTCTTTCAAGGATAAGAGTACAAGTTTCTATCAAAGGTACCCACTTTGCAAACTGTCCCTGTAGAGGAACAGATTGTTTAACTGTTGTCATTTTCTGCGTATTAACACATAACCTGATTATGTGTGAATAATATGCACAGTATTATTTACAGTGATTAAAATGAGGGGTTTCTTAAAAATTGATGGAAAATACATATTATGAAAAAAACAGCCGGCGCCGCGGCTCACTAGGCTAATCCTCCGCCTAGCGGCGCCGGCACACCGGGTTCTAGTCCCGGTCGGGGCGCCGGATTCTGTCCCGGTTGCCCCTCTTCCAGGCCAGCCCTCTGCTGTGGCCAGGGAGTGCAGTGGAGGATGGCCCAGGTGCTTGGGCCCTGCACCCCATGGGAGACCAGGAAAAGCACCTGGCTCCTGGCTCCTGCCATCGGATCAGCGTGGTGCGCCGGCCGCAGCGCGCCGGCCGCGGCGGCCATTGGAGGGTGAACCAACGGCAAAGGAAGACCTTTCTCTCTGTCTCTCTCTCTCACTGTCCACTCTGCCTGTCAAAAAAAAAAAAAAAAAAACAACATTCAAATTGTGTTTGCACTAAAATAAACTTACTCTTCCACAAACTTTTGAAGTCTCCTGTATAAGACAATGCTTTTAGCACACTACCTTTGGACTGAGTACAGACTCAATTTAAATTTTCCCTTAAGATATATTATGTATTTCATATTTAAATATATTTATTAAGACTTACAAGGCTTATGCTATCATATAATTTGGTACATATGGCCACATGTGATCTTTGTGTAATTTATGGACATGCTAGTGTGAATAATTGTTCTGTAGTGATCAATTCATGAAGAACAGAGAAAATCACCACAAAAAAGTACACATAGATAAAAAACCATTTAGCTCTTATCTGTGCCTTCTTCCCCTCTATCATTGCTGCAAATGATCTTAAGAGCTTTTAGAGAAGAGGTTAAGTTTACTGTGCATATAGTCTTAAATTTAGTGTGATTAACATCAATTTGAACTTAAAAAAACAAAAAGCCAAATAGAACTGTAGGCACCATTCCCAGATTCAAGTTGTAGGCTACTCTGAGGAACACTGTTCTTGAGAATCTGAGTTTAGGAGTTTAAGGAAGGAAGAAGTTGTACAGAATCCAATAGGCCCCAGTACAGGCAGTGTTGGTTTATTTTATCTGTCAACTTGACTGGGCTAACGGATGCTCACATAGGTGCTGAAACATTACCTCTGGGTGTTTCTGGAATAGACAAGCATCCAATTCAGCAGGCTGAGTAAACAAGACACTTCTCCACCGACGTGGATGTGCATCATCCAGTCTGTTTTAGAGTTTGGGTAAGACAACAAGGTAGACAAAGGACTTGTTCGTTCCCTCTCTTGAACTGGGACATCCATCTTCTCCTGCCCTTTGTCATCGGCACTGTTGGTTCTCAGATGTTGGGGTTTGGACTAGAACTATACACCACCGGCTTTCACGCTTGCACACAGCAGAATGTGGGTATTCTTAGGATCCATGACTGAAGTAAGCCAATCCATCTTAACAAATCTCTTTCTATATATCTCTATATCCTCTTGGCTCTATTTCTGTGGAGAATGCTATTACCTGTCATTGCCAACAGAACTCTGATTTTGGTTAGAAGTGTCAAACCCTTATCTTCCCATCCATGTACCAGGAGAAACTGGCCTCATTCTTAGCTCCAAATGTGGGTTATGGTTGGCTTAAGCCCTAACACAGTCATTGACCTTTGAAATATGAGTGCTTTCTTTGCCCTTTTTGTGAATGAGTAGGCTCCCACTGCTAAGGGCAGCCACTGATGATGATGAGAGAAATCAAGTCTGATGACTGCATTAAGCTGCTGGATCACCCAATCCTGCAGCCTGCCTGCCTACCTCAGGGTTTTTCCCTAACCGAATTTACCCTGTTTTTAAGACAACTCAATATAGTTTTTCTGAAACATGCAACATAATGAGTTCCAACGTAAGAACTGCCTTAGGTAGAAACTCCCAGGTAGAGTGGCTCTACTTCGAAAGTGGCTATTCCTCTAAATGTTCATGTAATCCAGTTATAATCATTGGAATCATCAGTTTTTTGGTTAAAACACTTATTTTTTTAAATGCACATATTTCTGAGAGGATTAAAGAAACAGCAGAGCTGGTGCTGTGGCGTAGTGGGTAAAGCTGCTGCCTGCAGTGCTGGCATCCCATATAGGTGCCAGTTCGAGCTCTGGTTGCTCCACTTCCAATCCAGCTCTCTGCTGTGGCCTGGGAAAGCAGTGGAAGATGGCCCAAGTCCTTGGGCCTCTGCACCCATGTGGAGACCCGGAAGAAGCCTCTGGCTTCAGATTAGCCCAGCTCTGGCCGTTGTGGTCATTTGGGGGAGTGAACCAGTGGATGGAAGACCTCTCTCTCTCTCTCTGCCTCTCCATAACTCTGCCTTTCAAATAAACAAATCTTTATTAAAAAAAAAAAAGAGCCATCAGACATCACACTTTTGGTATAAAATGTCTTCCTCCTAATACCTGGTAAGGTCAGCTATATATGAAGTTAGGGTGTGTGTGAGACAGCAATGTTGAGAGTTAGAGAGAATGCCATTTTAGAGAATGGGGGCAACTGAAGTGCTACCAGACAAGGCATATGGTGGAAAGCAAGCACCAAAGGTCTGGGCAAAGTCAGTCAAAGGTGAAACAGAGATGACGAAAGGGAAGAATGCAAAGAAACCAATTTGTTCCTAAGCTTGGTCACAGGCACTTCTTATTCCTGCCAGGTTCATATGCTTTCAATTCCCCGCCTTCCAACCTCTCCCCTCTCCTCTCCTCCCTCCAGCCTCCAACCAGTAACATTATAACTTGAAGTTTTTTTTTTTTTAAGGATTTATTTATTTTAAAGTCAGAGTTACACAGAGAGAGAAGGAGAGACAGATAGAGAGAAAGATCTTCCACCCGCTGGTGCACTCCCCAAATGGCCTCAACAGCCAGAGCTGCACTGATCCAAAACCAGGGGCCAGGAGCTTCTTCCGGGTCTCCCAAGTGGGTGCAGGGGTCCAAGGACTTGGGCCATCTTCCACTGCTTTCCCAGGCCAAAGCAGAGAGCTGAGTTGGAAGTGGAGCAGCCATGACTCAAACTGGTGCCCATGTGGGATGCCAGCACTGCATGTGGTGGCTTTACCTGCTATATCACGGCACGGGTCCTGAACAGGTTTTTTTCATAGGCTAGCTTAGAAATTCAACCACCAACTAAATAGCATTTCCCTTATTAAAAACATCAGAGGTTTCTACTGCTGCAGAATAAAAACTCACTGAGACCTGGTCTCCTCCACTACATATTCCACTTTTGAGACTTATACTCAAGTCACACCTTAGAACCTATGGCTCTTCTTAAGCACTCAGGCACTAACAAGGCTTATTTCAATGATGCTTCTTTTAGAAAATGTTCCCAATTATAGCTGGAGCCAATCATTCCTATTTATTTTCATTTTATTTGAAAGGGGGTGGAGAGAGAGAGAGAAAGAGAGAGAGGGAGAGCACACACACTTGTGAATGCACTCTTTCATCTGCTGGTTTACTCTTCAAAGGTCTGCAACAGCCAGGGCTGGGCCAGGCCCAGCCAGGGCCAGGAGCCTAAAATTCAATCTGGGCTTCTCATGTGGGTGGTGGGGAGCCAAGTATCTGAGCTATCACCTGCTCCCTTCCAGAGTGCACATTAGCAGGAAGCTGGATCAGAAGCAGAGGAATTGAGACTCAAATTAGGAACTTTGATAGCAGGCATCCTAAAGTGTGACTTAATTCCTGTACCAAATGCTCATCCCAATCATTCCCCTTTTATAAAACAGGTTTTATCTTCATTATGCTTTGCTTACCTATGCAAAAATATGAAGATTGTAAAATTTCTGCTTGCTTGCTAAATTTTAAACTGCTTTCTTGAAATGTGAACAGTAACTTATTAATAAATGTAACCTCCCCCTTAATTCTAGGGTACTTCAAAGAGTTTATGGAAAAATGGAATTAAAAGATAGGTTTATTTTAGTCTAAAATTTTGAAATCCATGCATTTTTAAAAATATATATTTTCCATGAACTTTTGGAAAATCCTTCATAGTATTTACTATCTCTGTTAGGTATATAATAAATTACAAAATATAAATTCCATGGATGAAACTGAACTCTCAAAATTCCAAAACTGTAAGTTGTAGAGTTTTTATAAATATTTAAGAGACTTAAATGAGCAAATGTAGGATGCAGTTCTAAGGGGACCAGTATTTTAAGTTTTATAGTATGCTTACAAACTCATTTAAGTGGTAATAGGGTTAATTTAGCTTTTAAGTTGAAATTAGAATTAGTGTCGCTCTTTCATGTAGTGACATAAACTTATTAAAATTCATATACTACTCAAATGTGGGGTCCTTATTTCCTTTAAACATGTAATACAATTACATTTTCCTTAATATTAATTTTACTTCCTCCTTGGGAGGAAACCTGCTTATCTGTAAATTACATTTCAAATCTAATTATCATGTCAATTTGCAGATGGTTTAATACAGAAAAATAATCACATGCCAAACTTAATTTCTTTGGGTCTTTTTGTAGTTTCAGTTTAGATACTATATATTTCCATGCTTTGCAAAACTTGAAAAAAATTGTACTGAAAATTCTTTCTATTAAGCAAAAGTTAATCTCTATTAAAACCATTATAGGGGCCAGTGCTGTGGTACATAGTAGGCTAAGCCTCTGCCTGTGGTGCCCGCATCCCAAATGGGTGCCAGTTTGTATCCTGGCTGCCCCCTTCCAATTCAGCTCCCTACTGATGGCCTGGGAGAAGATGGCCCAAGAGTTTGGCCCCTGCACTCATGGGGGAGACCCAGAGGAAGTTCCCGGCTTCAGATCAGCACAGCTCTGGCGACTGCAGCCATTTGGGGAATGAAAAGTGGAAGGAAGATCTTTCTCTCTGTCTTTCCCTCTGTCTGTAACTCTACCTCTCAAATAAATAAAATCTTTAAAACTATTACATTAATAATCAAAATAAAAGACTGGAATAAAAAGATGATCAATAAATAAGACACAATGAAAACAACCCAGCTTAGAAGCCCCTATAAATCAAGAAGGTTGATGGAAAAAAAGGACAAAATCAGATGAAATGCTTCTAAACATTAGGCTTGAGCCACAAAAAGTCTTATTTTTATAAAACTTTTAATGAACACTGATAACGCCTCACTCCATCTGACTGTTGCTCATCCCTTACCAGGAAATTAACTTTGAAATCTGTCAACTAGGAAAGTGACACTTCCTCTAGGCTTTCATAATAATCCTGCCTACTGTCATATTTAGGCACTGTATAATGCTATTATTATTATTATTGTAGAAACTTCCTTATTCATCTTACTGGTTCTACCCTTGTCCCATTCTAGCTCCATTCTATAGCTAAAATGACCTTGTGTCTGATTATGTGACTATCTGGTCAAAATCTTGCCCTGGCTTCTCATTTCACATAGACTACAAGTCACATTATGGCTTCTAATGCTCCACATGATCCCTTTTACCATTACTACCTGATCTCATCAACAATTTCCCTTGCCCCTCCATCCCAGTCATACCAGCCTCACTGTTATCAAACATACCAAGCGTGCTCCTGTCTCAGGGCCTCCCTCTCCTTGGAATACTCTTCTCCCAACACTTGACTTCCATTAGGTATTTCCTCTTCAGCACTTCCTAGTCTCTTTTTACCAAGTTTTATTTTCTTTCTATTGCACTTGCACCTATCTGAAGTATTACATAGTGACCTGTTTATCTGCCTTCAATGTCTTTTCCACTAGAATGCAAGCTCCATGGATGCAAGGGCATTTTGCTCATGCTCTATCCTGAATGCCTGGCAGAGTTCAGTGAGTACTTGTCAAATGAATGAATAATTTATTTAACTATAGTTCATGCTCAAAAGATTTTGAATCTGGACAAAAGATTTTGAATCTGGAGATCTTTTTTTTTTTTTTTTTTTGACAGGTAGAGTGGACAGTGAGAGAGAGAGACAGAGAAAAAGGTCTTCCTTTGTCATTGGTTTACCCTCCAATGGCCGGCGCGGCCGGCGCATCGTGCTGATCCGAAGCCAGGAGCCAGGTGCTTCTCCTGGTCTCCCATGCGGGTACAGGGCCCAAGTACTTTGGGCCATCCTCCACTGCACTCCCGGGCCATAGCAGAGAGCTGGCCTGGAAGAGAGGCAACCGGGACAGAATCCGGCACCCCAACCGGGACTAGAACCCGGTGTGCCAGTGCCATAGGCAGAGGATTAGCCTAGTGAGCCAGGGCACCGGCCAGAATCTGGCGATCTTTGGGACACAGTGTATACTGAACAAATATTTCTGAATTAGGTAAGGATAGTCAAATACTACACTGGAAATACATAAAAATGAAAGAAATGTAGAAATATGTGTACACAGTACTGTATTTTGGCACATACCTGTTTGAATTCTGAATCTTTTCCCATCATAACTTGAAGACTGTAAATAACTGGATCACCTTTCATTGGCTGTAAACACTCCCATGTAATTTCACAAGTGTGATCATTTATTTTCTCTATTTTGGGGGCTGGAAGAAACAAATATAAACAAAATCTGCTTCAACTGAGGTACAATTTGGCGCATCACAAGGATAGTTGTTTTAAACAAATCAACAAACCTTTAAAATTCAGCTGGACTTAAAAATAAACGAAATAAAGTGAATTTTTGAAATTTCCATACAAAGTGGTTAAAATCAACAATTTATTTACAGTTCAGAGATAGGAAGGCAGATGCAGAAACAGAAAAATGACTCAATGAAACTCATCAACATTATTAGAAAGACTATTTAAATAGAGTCTTTAGACCTATAGAACTGCTTAACAAATAATACATTCAAATGCCTGATCCATTATATTGTACTGCAAGTCTCTGGGATTAGTCCTTGGAGTACGATGAACTTTTTGGCTAAATATACAAACTGCAGTCCTTGCCAGGGCAGTTTTACAATAAGAACTCTGAAATGAATTTAAAAACATATATGCATATAAAAATGCATGTACATGTGTTTATATGCAAGTCTGATTAAAAAATCTAACTTAAGACCTTATTTTAACAGATTACCTGGCTCTTTCCCTAAATCCAAATGAATGAGACTGTAATGACTTAAAACATTTAAATGACCAGCTTTTTATTCAAGTAGTAATAGCAGAAATAGTAAGTGACCCTATTAGAAAAAAACCAGCCTACCTGTTCAATTTACTATTTTGATGTCACTTATTAAAAAGATCAGTAATCAAAAACTAGTGCTTGTCTGAGTATGAATGGACTTTTAAATTGAATAAACTTCTAGTAGGTGAGCTTGCTAATCTAATTTTTTATAACAAAACTATCAAATATAAACTGGATATTAACTTTTATTAACAGAAAAAGCACTTTTATGAAAATATATCTAATTTATTAGCAAAGAAAACAAGTTCAAGATACATAACTTACCTTTCAAGGCAGCTGGAACAGATTTTGGAGTAGTGAAAATATATTCCTGGGAGAGGGGACCTTCCCCAGCTTCATTACAAGCTTGAATACAGAATTTATAGGATGTTGACTCATTCAGTCTTTGTACTTTGTATGTATGACACGGTCCTCTGTACAAGGATACAAACCTAAAGGGAAAATAACTCTTTCATTAAAGAAGCCTCAGGCTATGTTATGAAAACCAAAATGGTACACTGGGGACATTTCTTAGGGATGAGTTACTCAAAAAATGTAATGGCAGGAGTGGTATGTCACTCTAAACATATCTTTGTTTTTCAACCGATGATGAAAATCATGTAATTGGTAAAATTTCCCAATTTTGCATGATTTCCTGAAAGTCTTTTGCTATATTTCATATGCACCCACCTGTAACTATTTCTTCTTAGTTTCTGGTACTGCTTTATTTCTAACTGTTGTCTTTTAATGTATATATTTTTAAATATACTCAAAATATCAACAATTTTCATTACAAATTACTTCTAACTGAGGTCTTGTTCATAGAATTTGTCATCTGTAGCGCAGACCTGAGCTTTGAGAGTATCTGTACTTCAATCTTGCTTGCCTTCATCTGGGAAAAAGAAAATCCCTAACTCCCAGGCATAGTTTTAGCTGATTGGTGATGCTTTCTTTTTCTTTTTAAAAATTTTTATTAACATAAAAAGAATAATTTCATTGATACAATTCTAAGATAACCATAGTTCCCTCCCTCACTGCCTCCCCTCAACCTCCTTTTTCCTTGTTCCTTTTTTATTCCTTTAATTTTTGCAGTAACATACTTTCAATTTACTTCATAATCACAGGCTTAAAGCATCAGTAACCATATCTTCAACAAGTCAAAAGTAGAAAGACCACTGTTCCACAGGGATATAGATGTTTTCTAGAGATTTATATAGCAGTATGAGAAAATATATTTCCAATAAATTTTCTACTTGAATTGTCTGACAAAATTTATCATCATATATACAAATATTGCAAATATTTCATGCAAAATGCAATTAAAAGCACGAGATTATTTGGTGCAAAAACTTTTTGAAATCCATCCATAGTTTTGTCATTATATAAATTTTCCACATATTATGAAAAAGTTTTGCACTAAAAACTTTTACTTTTAATCCCATTTTCTGTGAGTTGTGGTACTCCCATGCATTTCTCATAAGAAACTTACTGCTCTAGTCTAAGGGAAGATAGTTTAAAAAAAGCACAGACAATTGTCTTAGAAGAGTTAAGGAGAAAAATGGCAAAGGAAACTTTATGCAAATTAGAGGGACACTGTGGAACTATGTGAAGGGTGTGGATGCATACAACTCAGGATCCCAGCAGCCAAGAGTCTCAGCACTAGCCTTGGAGAGTGAGGTGAGACCAGTATGCAGCAGCCCAGGCCACTGGCAATAAAGTTGCTGGAAGAACCTGGCTTGGGCCTGGCTTGGAACCCTGAGGGGGACAGTGCACCTGACAAACTAAGAAAAAAGAAGCATGTTTCTCTCTCCCTGTTCACCCTGCAATGGCATCCTGTAACAAGCCGAGTGGGGGCGGGCGCCATTGTGGACACAGGTTAGTTAACAGCTGAGCCAGCTTGTATCTGGGCACCCAGCAACCAGCCAAGTAGAGAAGCCTGAGTCTGGCTGGGAAAACTGACAGGGGCTGGGTGCCGGTGACTATGGGAGGCTTGTGTGCTGGGACTGTGAAAACACTGTGGCTGCGTGGCTGGGACTTTGGGCAGTCACTGTGGGTAGCTCTACATGCTTAAGGCTCCCAGGTTTACCGGTGAGGGTCATTGTTGTGGAATCTGTGCTCATACCAAGGATTGCACAGATTCTTTGTATGGTTCTTGGGGCAGCACAGATGAATACTGTACCCACTGGGGCTAGCACCCAGGCACTGATCTCCTTTGGGGAGAGAATGAGTGTGAGACAATGCCAACAGAGCAGAACAAACCTCCTCTCTGATAAAAAAAAAAAAAAAAAAAAAAAAAAAGAGAGAGAGAGAGAGAGAGATTTACCACACCCAACCTGGGTCACCCTGGACACTACTTTCACCCTAGAGGACAACAATACAGCACATCAAAACATAGGATACAGCAAAACCAGTGTTAAGAGCAAAGTTTATAGCAATTGGTGTCTACATCAAAAATTGGATTTAGGTAGGTTGTATGTGCACCAAATAAATGAGCTATCAATGTATCTCAAGGACCTAGAAAAACAACAGCAAACCAAACCCAAAACTAGTTGGAGTTAAGAAATAATTAAAATTAGAGAAGAAATAAACAAAATTGAAACCAAAAATCTATACAAAAGATCAGCAAAATGAAAAGCAGGTTTTTTGAAAAAATAAACAAAATTGACACACCACTGGCACAACTAATCAAAAAAAGAGAGAGAAGACCCAAATTAATAAAATAGAGATGAAAAAGGAAATGTAACAACAGACACCACAGAAATAAAAAGAATCATCAGAAATTACTACAAAGACCTGTATGCCAACAAACTGGGAAACCTAGAAGAAATGGTCATATTCTTAGACACATACAACCTACCTAAATTGAGCCATGAAGACACAGAAAACCTAAATAGAACAATAATCAAGACAGAAATTGAATCATAATAAAGACCTTCCCACAAAGAAAAGCCCAGGACCAGAAGGCTTCATTGCTGAATTATACCAGACATTTAAAGAAGAGCTGACTCCAATTCTTCTTAAGCTGTTCAACACAATTAAAAGGGAGGGAATCCTCCCAGATTCTATGAAGCCTGCATCACCTTAATACCTAAACCTGAAAAAGATACAACAGAGAAAGAGTACTACAGACCAATTTCCCTGATGAACGCAGATGCAAACCCCCCCCCCCCGCCGCAAAATACTAGCCAATCGAATCCAACAACACATCAGAAAGATCACTCACCCGTACCAAGTGGGATTTATCCCTGGACTGCAGGGATGGTTCAATGCTCACAAATCAATGTGATACATCACATTAACAAACTGAAGAACAAAAACTGTATGACTATCTCAATAGATGCAGAGAAAGCATCTGATAAAATACAACACCCTTTCATGATGAAAACTCTAAGCAAATTGGGTATAGAAGGATCATTTCTCAACACAATCAAGGCAATCTATGACCATCCCACAGCCAGTGTCCTATTGAATGGAAAAAAGGTGGAAGCATTCCCAGTGAGATCTGGAACCAGACAAGGATGCCCACTCTCACCACTGCTATTTAATGTAGTCCCAGAAGTTTTAAAGCCATTAGGCAAGAAAAAGAAATCAAAGGAATACAAATTGGGAAGAAGGAAGTCAAACTATCCCTATCTGCAGATGACATGATTCTAAATATAGGGAATCCAAAAGACTCCATTAAGAGAGTTTGGTAAAGTGACAGGATATAAAATCACACACAAAAATCAATAGCCTTTGTATACACAGACAATGCCATGGCTAAGAAAGAACTTCCAAGATCAATTTCATTCACAATAGCTACAAAAAAACCCCAGATACCTTGGAATAAATTTAACCAAGGATCTCAAAGATCTCAATGATGAGAATTACAAAATATTAAAGAAAGAAATAGAAGATACAAAAAAAAAAGGAAAAATCTTCCATCTTCATGGATTAGAAGAATCAATATCGTCAAAATGTCCATAACTACCAAAAACAATTTACAGATTCAATGAGATACCCATCAAAATACCAAGGACATTATTTTCAGATCCAGAAAAAATTATGCTGAAATTCCCATGGAAACACAGGAGACTCCAAATAGCTAACACAATCTTAAATAACAAAAACCAAGCCAGAGGCATCACAATACCAGATTTTAAGACACACTGCAGGGCAGATATAATCAAAACAGCCTGGTAATGGTACAGAAACAGATGGAGAGACCAATGGAACAGAACAGAAATGCCAGAAATCAACCCATGCAACTAAAACAAACTTATCTTTGATAAAGAAGCTTCTCTGGAGGAAGGACAGTCTCGTCAATAAACGGTGCTGGGAAAACTGGATCTCCACATGCAGAAGTATGAAACAAGACCTGTGCCTTACATCTTACACAAAAATCCACTCAAAATGGATTAAATACCTAAATCTATGACCTGATACCATCAAATTATTGGAGAACATTGGGGAAACCCTCTAAGACATTGGCATAGGCGGAGTTCTTGGAAAAGACCCCAGAGGCACAGACAGTGAAAGCCAAAATTGACAAGTGGGATTATATCAAATTGAGAAGCTCCTGTGCTACAAAAGAAACATTTAGCAAAGTGAACAGGCAACCCACAGAATGGAAGAAAATATTTGCAAACTATGCAACTGATAAAGGACTAATAACCAGAATATATAAAGAGATCAAGAAACTCAACAACAACAAAACAAACAACCCAGTTAAGAAATGTGCAGAGGAGTTAAAAAGGCATTTTTCAGAGAGGAAATCCAAATGTCCAACAGACACATGAAAAAATGCTGATCACTAGCCATCAGGGAAATCAAATCAAAACCACAGTAAGTTTTCCCACCATCTCCATTAGAATGGCTTTCATACAGAAATCAATAAATAACAAATGCTGGAGATGATGTGGGGAAAAAGGTACCCTAATCCACTGTTGCTGGGAATGTAAACTGGTATAGACACTGTGGAAGACAGTATGGAGATACCTCAGAAATCTGAATCTAGACCTGCCATATGACCCAGCCATCCCACTCCTGGGTATTTACCAAGGGAAATGAAATCAGCATATGAAAGAGTTATCTGTACCCTCAATGTTTATTGTAGCTCAATTCACAACAGTTAAGATATGGAATCATCCTAAATGCCCATAAACTGAAGACTATGTAAAGAAATTATAGGATATGCACCCCATGGGATATTACTACACAGTGGTAAAAAAATGAAATCTGGTCATTTGCAACAAAATAGATGAAACTGGAAGACATCATACTTAGTGAAATAAGCCAGCCTTCAAAAGGACAAATACCATATGTTCTCCCTGACCTGTGATAACTAATATAGCACCTAAAAGGTAATCTATAGAAGTGAAATTGACACTTTGAGAAGCGGTGACTTTGAACAGCTCTTGTCTTGACTCTTGAGGAAGTTTTTTTCTTTCCCATACTACTTGTTGAACTCTTTACTTAACATAGGGTTAATCTTATGTGTATAAAGTTGATTGAAAATAGATCTTAGTAAAAAATAAGAATGGGAATAGTAGGGGCCAGTGCTATGGCACAGCAGATAAAGCTGCTGCCTGCAGTTCTGGCATCCCATATGGGCACTGGTACAAGTCCTGGCTGCTCCACTTCCCATTCAGCTCTCTACTGTGGCTGGGGAAAGCAGTAGAAGATGGCCCAAGTCCCTGGGCCCCTGCGCCCATGTGGGAGATCCAAAAGAAGCTCCTGGCTCCTGGCTCCGGATCAGAGCAGCTCTAGCCATTGTGGCCACCTGGTGAGTGAACCAGTGGATGGAGGACCTCTCTCTCTGCCCCTCTGTAACCCTCTCTCCCTCCCTCCCTCCCTCTTTCTCTTTTTTTTTTTTTTTTTTATTTGACAGGTAGAGTTACAGACAGTGAAAGAGAGAGAGAAAGAGAGAAAGGTCTTCCTCCCGTTGGTTCACTCCCCAAATGGCTGCTATGGCCGGTGCTGCGCTGATCCAAAACAAGGAATCAGGTGCCTCTTCCTAGTTTACCATGTGGGTTCAGGGGCCCAAGCACTTGGGCCATCCTCCACTGCCCTCCCGGGCCATAGCAGAGAGCTGGACTGGAAGAGGAGCAACCGAGACTAGAACCCGGCACCCATATGGGATGCTGGCGCCGCAGGCGGAGGATTAACCAAGTGAGCCATGGTGCCAGCCCAGACTCTGCCTTTCAAATAAATAAATAAATCTTAAAAAAAAGAAAAAAAGAAAAAAAGAATGGGAATAGGAGAGGAGGAAGAGGGATGGGAGATTGGGTGGGAAGGCAGGTACACTGGGAAGAATCACCATGTTCCTAAAGTTGCAATTATGAAATGTATGAAGTTTGTATTCCTTAAATAAAAAGTTTCTGGGAAAAAATTTTTCCCAATATTTTTGATGAGATATTTTAAATGAAAATTTTGGCAATTGGGGAATGAATAAATGAATGTTCATATATTGCTAACAGTTTGAAAATTATAGTCAGGTTAAAAATGAAAAATTGTTTAATGATCCAAAGTAACAGTATTTCTACGCAGCAGTAATTAGATAAGTCTTGTCTTTTAAGTTTCTGAAGTTTTAATTTTAATTATAGAGGAAAAAACCAGTCATAAAACTGTTGGAAAAAAGCTTAAAACTGAAAAACTCAAGGCCCAGGAACAGTTACAGTACTGTCATGAATCACAAGTGTAAACAGCTGTGAAAAATCAAAGGGAAGGAAAGCAACCAAAGATATTAAATTGATTAAATTTATATTTACATTGATGACATAAAAGGTTTTAATTTGTTAATTTTTCATAGCCAAAGGCTACAAGCCAGAGTTATATCCTACATTAATTCTCCAGATGCTAGCTGAATATTAATTAAGCTTGAAGTTTTGAAATAGAATATAACAATTTATATTTAATAGAATCTTTCTTCTATTCTTTTTTAAAAAATATTTTATTTATTTATTTGACAGGTAGTTACAGTGAGAGAGAGACAGAGAGAAAGGTCTTCCTTCCATTGGGTCACTTCCCAAATGGCTTCAACGTCCGGAGCTGTGCAAATCTGAAGCTAGGAGCCAGGTGCCTCTTCTTGGTCTACCAAAATCTTAGGAAAATCTGTTTCTAGTACTCTGAATCTATCAGATATACTAATTGTCTAAGATAAATTGAGTGAAAAGTAAAAAAAGTAAAATTAAAAATCTTTATAATAGAAGATTAACAGCTGTGGAGGGTATATGGCATTGTTTATATAGGATTTAAAGTGAACAAATAATCTTAAATTGGAATTTTCATAATTAATGTTAAAAACATTTTGAGTAAAGGTATTATTCAAGTACATGAAATAATTACTGGGGCAGTGTATGGCACTGGATGTAGGAAATAGTACAACACGAATATGAAAGAGGAGAGGCATGGATAACCCCTGAACAAGAGAGAGAGTAACAAAGAGCCAGGACAGTTCATTCCAGGAACTGCTGAGGAGCTTGACTATAATAGTGTGCTACTGTTGTGTCAGGAATGTAGGGGAGACTGACACATAATCCCTGCCCTCAAGGGTTATCTCAGAGGCCTAATGCAAATCACATTTACTGTGAAACCATGTCCTGTTGGAAATAAACACTGAAGATTATTTTGTAGGCCATATTAGGTTTTGTGAAGAGAGTACATGGGTTAAAGAAAACCAAAGAATAGCTCACTTGCAATCTGCACTGTGTCTTCTGATGTTTTGAAAACATCAGACTTAAAAACACACTGAAAAATGATTTATGATAATCTTAACTACGTTTTTTGAAAACTTACTTCTATAGCTTATAAAAATGTATATACTTGAAATCTAAGAACCTATATAAAAAAGCAATTATAAACACCTACCTTCCATTCTTATCCTCCATCTGAAGGTGGTACTGAACAGAATCTGTTGACAAGGTCTTTGGGGCTCCTTCTCCCCATTTCAGTTTAAGGTTCTGGTGGTTAAAGGCAACACATTCCAAACGAGGTGGATCAGGAGGGAGGGGCTTAGTTTTTAATTTTATCATATGGCTGAAAGGACCAGCTCCAAGGCTATTCAAGGCTTGAATTCGTATTCTAAGGGTCACATACACACACAAAAAAATTAGTTTTGATTATTGTATTTAAAGTTGTCTCTCTGGTCTAGGCAAAAATTAACACATTTAAGAGTATACCTGTATGTAGTATCTGGTTGCAGATTGTCTATAATATAGTTTGTAACCTTTCCCACTGTCAAGGGCTGTTTATCTCCAAAGTCTATGCTGTAGGCAAGAATTTCTGAACCATGGTCACAAGGCTTTTCCCAGCTTATTGCAAGACATGTAGAAGGAGAGTAATGGGGACTTTCGACATCATCATCACTTATTTCTTGAAGACAAGTTACAATGGCAGGAACTGATGGTGGAGTCACACAGGCTACTACTTCACTGAAAGGGCCTGGACCCACAACACTCAGAGCCTATAAATTAACAGAATAGACAAGTTAAACAAAGACACGACCATGAAAATGCTAATGAAATACAAAACTGGAGGTGCTAAGTGGACAAGCCACTAATCACTTTTACCTGGACTCTGCAATAATAGGTAGTTGCTGGTAAAAGTCCTTTTAATTCATAACTGAGGCTGGGACCACAGTAACATATCTGCATACTTCCTTCAACTCCTCCCCATTCCAGTCGATATTCAGTGACATCAGTTCCGTTACTCAAAGGAACCTTTATATTAAAAGGATAAAGATCTTAGTCTTGATATTGATAAAATAGTTTGTGGGCAAAAATGTTCTTTACTTGAGCACACTGAAAACTAGATTTTTTTTTAAATTTCTTTAAAACATTTAAGATAATCAAAACCCTTCTTTTTCATTTTTATGTATTAAGACTGACTTAATGAATAAAAATTGGTCACTAATTGGTCTAAAATATAAGTTTTGAATTTGAAGTAGAGATATGACTAACAGTCATTTTATAGAGATTATTTTAAGGCAAATATACTTCAAAATAATTCCATTAAGTAATAGAAAATATTAAACCATACAAGGACATTTTCTTTGTTAAATTCCAAAGGAAACTCAAAATGTAATTATATTAATGATTATTACTATACACAGTAAATGCACTGGAGATAATAAATACAAGAAAAATAGTATTATACTAATTCCTACGAATGTTTGGTGTGACATTAAGTTCACCACTGGCTGAAGTATCTCTGCAGTAAGACAAAGCTGTTGATATAATACAAGCATATCACGAACAAGACTTTAAATACTATACTGCAAATATACCTGATTCAAATGCTGCAAACAGGAGAAAGAATTCCCTTTCTTACCACATCAATTTAACTAGGATGTATTCTTTATATGAGAAGCAAAAACAGTACATTATTTTTCTATAAACTAATCACATGTGAAAATAAATATGAATCAGTGGAAATTATGATACCTCCCAGTTCACTTGTGCACAAGTTGCAGATCTGCATGTTATTTGAGGGGGCTTGCACTGATCTGGTGGCCCAGGGGCTGTAGTTATTTCACATTTTTCTGAAAATGGTCCAAACTGGAAAAACAAACATAACCAGTGTTTCCATTTTTCACCTTTAAATGTTCACTGACTGCACAGAACTCTATGAAGAGGCACTAATGAAGTATACGCAGGGTCGGGGGCGAAGAGGTTCGTCAGAAAGTTTATAGACAATGTGTATTATAAAAAACCAAGGATGGACCTCAAATTTTTTTTTTTTGCATCAGAATAAACTTATCTTTCAGTATTTTTTAAAGAATGACTTTTATTTATTCACTTAAAAATTTAATTTATTTATTTGAAAGGCAGAAACATGGAGAGGGTTCCCATCTGTGTTGGTTCACTTTTCAATGCCTGCATCTGTAAAGGATTGGCTGGGACGGAGGGTAGGAGCCAGGAATACAATCTAGGTATCCCATATGTGTGGTGGGAACCCAATTATTTCAACCATCACTGCTCCAGGTTCCACATTAGCAAGAAGCTGAAGGAGCCAGAGCCAGGTATCAAATGCAGGTACTTTCATGTGAGACATAGGCTTCTTAACCAGTAGGCTAAACAAACCCCCTAAAATTATCTTTTAATGCGATTTTTCTATAAACTTTTTGAAGAAATGAGATCTTCCCCATCTTCCAAGATTAATTTGGTTATAATATTATTCTACAAGCATTTATAGAAAGATTTAATAACCATAGAAAAGAAAGTGTGGGAAGTTTCAGTTACTATATTTTCTCTCTTCCCTATTTCTTTATTAACATTTTTTTAAGATTTATTCTTTTGGTTGAATACTGTAATCAATACACAATTCTTCTTAAGTGCTGAAACTTAACTGAAAAGTGATCACTGTTAAATATAAGAGTGGGAATAAGAGAGGGAAGAGATGTGCAATTCGGGACATGCTCAAGCTGACTTACCTCAAACAGTAGAGTTAGAAACATACCAGGGGATTCGAATTCAATCCCATCGAGGTGGCAAGTACCAATGCCATCTCACTAGTCCCAGTGATCAATTTCTGTTCACAATTGATCGTAATGATAGGACTAAGAACCAAAGGGATCACAGAAACAAGAATAGTGTCTGCAAATACTAGCTGATAGAATAAAAAAAGGGAGAGAATGGTCCAACATGGGAAGTGAGATACACAGCAGACCCATAGAATGGCAAATGTCCTAACAGCACTCTGGCCTCATAATCAGCCCTTAAGGCATGTGGATCCAGCTGAAATGCCCATGAGAGTATTTCAGGCATGGAAAGCCAAGACACTCTGGGGAAAAAAAAAAACCTAAATGAAAGATCTCCACGAGTGAGATCCCAGTGGAAAGAATGGGTCATCAAAGAAGGAGGTACCTTTCTCTGAAGGGAGGAGAGAACTTCCACTTTGACCATGCCCTTGTCTAAAAATGATCAGAGTCAGTGAACCCAGGGGGCTTCCATAGCCTTGCAGTACATGACAAGAGCCTAGGGTGATTACTGATGCCATAAACAAGAGTGTCAATTTGTTAAGTCAACAACAGGAGTCACTGTGCACTTACTCCTCATGTAGGATCTTTGTCCTTAGTGTGCTGTACATTGAGATTTAATGCTATAACTAGTACTCAAACAGTATTTTTCACTTTATGTTTCTGTGTGGGAGCAAACTGTTGAAATCTTTACTTAATGTATGCTAAACTGATCTTCTTTATATAAAGAGAATCGAAAATGAATCTTGACATGAATAGAAGGGGAGAGGGAGTGGATAAGGGGAGGGTTGCAGGTTGGAGGGACGTTATGGGGGGGGAAGTCATTGTAATCAATATTCTGTACTTTGGAAATTTATATTCATTAAATAAAAGTTAAAAAATAAAAAAAAGATTTATTCATTTATTTATGAGTCACATTTAGAGAGGAGGAAACAGAGGAAGAGATCATTCATCCACTGATTCACTACTCAAACAACCACAATGGCTGGAGCTGGGCTGATCTGAAGCCAGGAGCCAGAAGCTTCTTCTGGATTCTTCATGTGGGTGCAGGGACCCAAGCACTTGGACCACCTTCTACTGCTTTCCCAGGCCATTAGCAGAGAGATGGATTGGAAGATGGGCAGCTAGGACACAAACTGGCATCCATATGGGATGTTGGTGCCACAGGTGGAGGCTTAATCTACTGTGCCACAGCACCAGCTCCCTATTAATTGGTTTATTATAAGGGAAGGCCCTCCCAACAAAGAGAAGTCCAGGACCAGATGGCTTCACTGCTGAATTCTACCAGACATTTAAAGAAGAACTAATTCCAATTCTTCTCAAGGTATTCAAAACAATTGAGAGGGAGTGAATAGTCCCGAACTCCTTCTATGAAGCCTGTATCACCTTAATACCTAAACCTGAAGAAATGCAACTGAATAGGATAACTTGGATCAATATCACTGATGAGGCCGGCGCCGCGGCTCACAAGGCTAATCCTCCACCTGTGGTGCCGGCACAATGGGTTCTAGTCCTGGTCGGGGCACCGGATTCTGTCCTGGTTGCCCCTCTTCCAGGCCAGCTCTCTGCTGTGGCCCAGGAGTGCAGTGGAGGATGGCCCAAGTGCTTGGGCCCTGCATCCCATGGGAGACCAGGAGAAGCATCTGGCTCCTGCCTTCGGATCAGCACTGTGTGCCGGCCACAGCAGCCATTGGAGGGTGAACCAATGGCAAAAGGAAGACCTCTCTCTCTCTGTCTCTCTGTCTACTCTGCCTGTCAAAAAAAAAAAAAAAAAAAAAAAATCCCTGATGAATATAGATGCAAAAATCCTCAACAAAATTTTAGCTAACTGAATCCAACAATACATCAGAAAGATCGTTCATCTGAACCAAGAAGGATTTATGCCCAGTATGCATGGATAGTTCAATATTCACAAATCAATACATGTGATACATCACATTAACAAACTGAAGAACAAAAACCATATGGTTATTTCAATAGATGCAGAGAAAGCATTTGATAAAATACAACATCCTTTCATGATGAAAACTTTAAGCAAATTGGGTATAGAAAGAACATTCCACAACACAATCAAGGCAATATATGATAAATCCATGGCCAGCATCCTATTGAATGGGGAAAAGTTGGAAGTATTCCCTTTAAGATCTGAAACCAGACAAGGATGCCCAGTCTCACCATTGCTATTTAGTATAGTACTGGAAGATTTAGCCAGAGCCAGTAGGCAAGAAAAAAAAAAGTCAAAGGAATACAAACTGGAAAGGAGGAAATAAAACCACCTGTTTGCTGATGACATTATCCTATATATAGTGGATCTATAAATCTCCATGAAGAGACTATTGGAATTCACAGAAGAGTTTGATAAAATGGCAACACAGGAAAAATCAACAGCCTTTGTATTCACAATGTCATGGCTGAGAAATAGCTTTTAAAATCAGCACCATTCACAACAGCTCCAAAAAAAACCAAATACCTTGGAATAAATTTAATCAAGGATGTCAAAGATCTCTACAGTGAAAATTGCAAAACACTAAAGAAATAGAGGAAGACATTAAAAAATGGAAAAATTTTCTAAATTCATGGATTGGAAGAATAATATCATCAAAATGTCCATAGTACCAAAAACAATTTACGTATTCAATGTGATCGCAATCAAAATACCAACAACATTCTTTGCAAATCTAGAAAAGATGATGCTTAAATTCACATGGAAAGACAAGAGATCCTGAATAGCTAAAGCAATCTTATACAACAAAACAAAGCCAGAGGCATCATAATATCAGATTTTGATACATATAACAGGGCGGTTATAATCAAAACAGCCTGGTACTGGCATAAAAACAGACTTGTAGACTGGTTGAACAGAAAAGAAACTCCAGAAATCAATCCATGCATGAAGGAGCTAAAATTAATCCCTGGAGCAAAGACAGTCTCTTCAACAAATGGTTCTGGGGAAACTGGATCTCTATGTGCAGAAGTATGAAACTAGACCCCTACCTTACACCTTATACCAAAATCCACTCAAAATAAATCAAACACCTATATCTATGACCTGATACCATCAAATTATTAGAGAACATTGGGGAAACTCTGCAAGACATTGACAAAGGCAAAGAATTCTTGGAAAAAACCCCAGAAGCACAGGCAAAGCCAAAATTGACAGCTGGGATTATATCAAGCTAAGAAGCTTCTGCACTGCAAGAGAAACACTCGGCAATGTGAAGAGGCAACCAACAAACTGGGAGAAAATATTTGCAAAGTATGCAACTGATAAAAGGTTAGCATTCAGAACCTATAAAGAGATCAAGAAATTCAACAACAACAAAATAATCTGGTTAAGGAAGGGGCAAAGGACTTGAACAACCATTTGAGAAAATGCTCAGGGTCACTAGCCATCAGGGAAATGCAAATCAAAACCACAATGAGGTTTCATCTCACCCCAGTTAGAATGGCTCTTGTATAGAAATCAACCAATGACAAATGCTGGTGAGGATGTGGAGGAAAAGGCTGGTGGGAATGTAAACTGGTGTAGTCACTGTGGAAGACAGTATGGAGACACATCACAAATCTGAATATAGACCTATCATATGATCCAGCCATCCAACTCACAGAAATTTACCCAAACCAAAACAAATCAGCATCTGAAGGAGTTATCTGTACCTGCATGTTCACTGCAGCACAATTCACAATAACTAAGATACTGAACCAACCCAGATGTCCATCAACTGCTAACTGGATAAAGAAATTGTGGTATATATACATTATGGAGTATTACTCAGCTGTTAAAAAGAAATGAAATCCTATTTTGCAACAAGATGACCCCAACTGGAAACCATTATACTTAGTAAAATAAGCCAGTCCCAAAAAGAGATATACCATATGTTTTCCCTGATCCGAGGTAACTATTAATAGAGTAGCTGAATGCATTGTATTGGAGTGAAACAGACATTCCGAGAATCAATGATTGTTTATAGCCCTTGTCTCTTCCATTGAGGAACAGTGTTTTGCATCATTTTGTTTTGTTTTTCTTCATACTATTTGTTGGAACTATTTTACTTAGAGTGGGTTAACTATATGATCATTAAGTATACTAAAAACAGATCATCGTAAAAATCAAGAGTGGGAATCTGAGAGGGAGGGGAAGAAAGGGTTGCAGCATGGGTGGGAAGAGCCACTATGTTACTAAATCTGTATATATGAAATATATAAAATTTTTATAACTTAAATAAAATTAAAAAAAGGACAGGGAATTAGGTAAGTAATAAGTCAAAAAAAGAAAGGATGTGAGGAGTGAAGAAAAGGATATCAATTAAAAGGCAAGGGAAATAGTAGGCCTAAAGTATATATTAAATTCTGTAATAGCTTTAGAAGGATCCAAAATATATATTCTTTGGAAATATAGAAAGCAAATATTTATTTGAGCTGATTTTGACAAATTACCATAAATCTAAAAATGTAAATTAAGACATCAGCATTAAAGATGCTAACTCAATGTTTTATTACAGCAGACTGCTAACAAAGTATGTAAGAAATTTTAAAAAGTGTTTACAAATACAGAACTCAGTTGGAAAGCAAGATCCAAATATTGTACAGTTTGCTAAAATCTGAAATAATGGGAAAAAGAGACTTGTAAGTCTAGTTTTGTGATATTTTAATTACAGAATAGTTTAGAGAAACAGCAAAAGGCAACTGAGGTAAGAACTGACTACTTTGTCTTTTTTTTTGACAGGCAGAGTGGACACTGAGAGAGCGATACAGAGAGAAAGGTCTTCGGTTTTGCCGCTGGTTCACCCTTCAATGGCCGCCGCGGCAGGCGCACTGCGGCTGGCGCACTGTGCTGATCCGAAGCCAGGAGCCAGGTGCTTCTCCTGGTCTCCCATGCGGGTGCAGGGCCCAAGGACTTGGGCCATCCTCCACTGCACTCCCTGGCCACAGCAGAGAGCTGGACTGGAAGAGGAGCATCCAGACAGAATCTGGCTTCCCGACCGCGACTAGAACCCAGTGTGCTGGTGCCGCAGGCGGAGGATTAGCCTATCGAGCTGTGCTGCCGGCCCTGACAACTTTGTCTTTATGGACTCTGCTTTAATGCAGAGATGACACGAGTCTGAGTTGAACGGAAAAACCTTTGGCTCTGGAGTCTGACAAGTCTGGTTTGTTATTTACCTCTCCTACTCGTTGGGTTGTGAGATTCTAGGCAAGGCTTTTCTGAGCCTGTTTCCTCAGCTGTAAAATGGAGATACTACCTATTTTATCCATATATGGAGCCAAATGCAAAAATAATGGATGTGATGCTACTTGTTAAAATACTGGTGTGATTACAATTCAGTCAGTCACGGTCTCCTCACCCCCATTTTGTTAGCTGCACGCAGTCTGAAGCTGTATGTCTTTCCAGGAAGAAGGTTGCTCACTGTACATTCTAATTCAGAACCTTGGTAAACTTCTCTGGATTCATCTTTTTCTACAGGAGACATTTCCACACCATAACAGGAAATGGGTGATCCACCATCAACCGGAGGGAGTCCTACGGTTGGAAATATTTATGCAGTTAAACAAGATGAATACTTCGAGTTGAAGTTTAATTGTAATTTATTACCAAATGGAAATTACCCCATCGTAACTGTATTTCTTTTGCTTTGGGTCTACCCTGTAATCTGGGAGGGAGGCATGGGCCAGGAGGTACAGCTGGAGTCTGCACAATTAAACATTCAGAGACCTGCCAAAACAAAAGCAAAAAGAAAACAAAAATGCCCCAAACCAAATAATCAGATCTTTTTTGATAAAAGGAAAATAATACAAAGATTGCACCAATAATTTAGAATTATAATTAATCATTAACTGAAAAGGAATAAAGTCCTAAATACATTCAAAATTCAAATCATTAAAAATCAAGTTTCTTATAGGCAAATAAAGACATGTACCACGTGACTAATAAATACAAAGCAAGTTAACAGGCAAAGAATCCTAACAAACTCTTCTTTTGCTTCCCATAATTATAAAATAAACAAGACCCACAATGTCCAATACAACTTAATAGGAAATACTCTTACAAGTACCACGCACTAACCGATTGTGCCACTGGAGCCACAGCAATATTTTGATTATATCTGAAAGGGATCCACAAACATCTTACAAGGGGGGATGTTTTAACATTCTGTAAATGTTTTTAGAAGTTCAGACTCTTGACTGTACACTGTGTTTTTAACCTAACACTAATTTGTACATTAAAAAAAGATCTTTCCTTCTTCCTACCTAAAATTAATTCTAAATTCATGTAAGTTTTCCCATGTATTTCGTATCTTTCTAAGTATTTGGTACTGTTTTGTGTTTCCATGCTACATAAAGTCTTTTACTTTAAAGACATTCTCTGAAAAACACTGACACAAACTCAATGTCATATTCCTTATCTATATATTGTATTAAGGTTTACCTTTAATATTCTTTTTTAATGATTATTTTTAAAAAATATTTGTTTATTTACTTGAGAGACAGAGTTTCAGACAGAGAGAGGGGAAGACAGGGAGAGAGGTCGTCCATCTGCTGGTTCACTCCCCAAATGGCAGCAATGGCTGGAGCTGGGCCAATCCAAAGCCAGGAGCTTCTTCTGGGTCTCCCACGTGGGCACAGGGGCCCAAGCATGTGGGCCATCTTCTACTTCTTTCCCAGGCCATCAGCAGAAAGCTGGACTGGAAGTGCAGCAGCTGGAACTTGAACCAGCATTCATATGGGATGCTAACGCTGCAGGTGGATGCTTATACTATTATGTCATAGCACTGGCCCCTATGCTTTTTACTTCAAAAAATTTTTTAACAGTCTATTCTTTTTAAGCACAAATATAATATTTGGGTATTACTTTATTCAGAAAGGGACCCTATATAAACAAGAACGCTACAATGCTCTATTAGAAAAACAGAATTGGGACTGTGCTTTTTTTTTTAACTGAAACAACTGGAACATAACCCCATTGGGCAGGATTCACACTCAATTTCATAATACTCATACTTCCCAAAAAATGCTTACAATTTATCTTTTATAAAGAGTACATTTATTGTGCTAAATTCTATTTGAAAAATGATTATAATTGTTCCAAGAAACCATTCTTGGTTAAATTTGTTAAACAAAAACCACTCCTATTAAAAACATACCTCTCTATAATATTAAAAATGTCTTATATAATGGCATACTTTAAGTCCGTTTTGGTTACTGGGTCTCACATAATAAAATAATGACTAAAATTTTGTGAAATAAGTAAATATTATAATATTAGAATCTGTTTTAAACAGTAAATAGTGTTTTATGCTTTGTACTAACAAATAATTTATGGTGCAGTAAATCAGTCTACAATTATTTTATTTCTATTTCTGCTTAGTATGGTTATTAAGCATCATCCTAAAATTTGTAAAATTTTCTCCAGTAGTTTTGTATATTTGTCTTTCTAATGCTAAATACTAACCAGACAATAGCTATTTCCTAAATACTTATATGAAGTCTAAGTACCACATTAAAATACTCTGGTCACTATGAAACTAACTCCCGGGTTACAGGAATTATTTTTCCACATTTGTGGGTACATTGCAATACTCGAAGTAACATCTGGAGATTCCATCCCAAGTGACCAAACTAAGGAAAAAAAAAAGAAAGAAAAGAAGATCTCTACGTAAGTATTACCGCACTCTGTCCTCCATCACTGATGCAGTAAACTCGTAAACGATAGAAACAGCCTGGATTTAGTCGATCACAAAGATGTTCCCTAGTAGCGCCACTGTATATCATATCCCATTTATTTCCTGTAAAGTAAAGAATTGTGTTCAATCTGTTATAAGGTAATGTTTAACATTTTGGTGTCATGGACACAGCAGGTATCCTAGCTTCACTAAATAAGTGTTTATGTAATTTGTCAGAAATAATTAAGCCTGTTTTGAGTTTCCTGGAAATGATCTAATTTTATGTGTGCAGCTTTCTAGACAAATCTGCATGGTTTTGTTAAAGTGAAATATGTAACTCTATATAGACTTTGGCTTACATTGATGATTTGCTTTTAATTAAGCATTTTAAATGTACTTGCTGGTCTAGTAATAATGTTACCACACACAAAGATTAGAAAGAACCAATACCATTAGAAGTTTAGCCTTAACTGAAGCAACATCCTTATTTTTTGCAGGAAACAGCTTGCTTCATAAAAATAAAGCCCACTTAATTGTGATTCAAGAATAAATTTCGCTAAACATAAAGTTTATTACTAAAATTAGCTATTGGAGTTAAATTTTTTTTTGACAGGCAGAGTGGACACTGAGAGAGAGAGAGGCAGAGAGAAAGGTCTTCCTTTTCCATTGATTCACCCCGCCAATGGCCGCTGTGGCTGGTGCGCTGCAACCGGCACACTGCGCTGATCTGAAGCCAGGAGCCTGGTGCTTCTCCTGGTCTCCCATGCGGGTACAGGGCCCAAGAACTTGGGCCATTCTCCACTGCATTCCTGGGCCACAGCAGAGAGCTGGACTAGAAGAAGAGCAACTGGGACAGAATCCAGCACCCCGACCAGGACTAGAACTGGGTGTGCTGGCGCCGCAAGCGGAGGATTAGCCTATTGAGCTGTGGCGCCGGCCTGGAGCTAAATTTTGAAAGATAATTTTTCTGATACATCTGTGTATAGATATAACTGGATAAACTAACAGAAGACTTCATAGTACCTAATGATTTAGTCTAGGTACCCTGAATGAGCAATGTAAAAACATGAAAGGAAAAGAAAAAGAAAATATAAATGTAATGATATAGCTGGAGAGTAGTCTTAAATTTGATTTACTGTTTTTCTGGAGATAACAATTTAAAGTGGATTGTGACAGGCAAAATTTTAACTGCTAAACAGAAGAAAAAGAAATCAAAGCCCAATGTGAAGTAAATACCTTTTTAATATCAGCAAATGAAAAGCAAGAGGAAAGAAAAGATAAAATCATGAACAGTAGAAACTGATAAGGATGAATTCATCAATTTTAATATCTATTCTTACCATTAGGACCTTCTGCCATCTCCACGACATACTTATTAATGGCTGCACCTCCACTGTCTTTCGGTGGATCTACCCAAAGAAGCCAAAGTGACTATTAGGCAAAGTATATACAATGAAAAAAATGACAGTCTTAATAAAATATGTATCAAAGTCAGATTGTTTAAGAAAATAATCTGGAATGCTGTATCATTTTTATTTATTTTTAAAAATTTATTTATTTTACTTTGAAAGTCAAGTTACAGGGAGAAAGGGAAATACAAAAAGTACGAGCTATCTTCCATCTGCTGTTCACTCCCCAGATGGCCACAATGGCCAGCGCTGGGCCCAGCCAAAGCCATGGGGTTCATCTGGGCCACCCATGTGGGTGGCAGGGGCCCAAATAATTGGGTCATCTTCTGCTGCTTACCTGGGCCATTAGCAGGGAGCTGGATCAGAAGTAGAGCAGCCAGGACTTGATCTGGTGCCCATAAGGGATGCCAGTGTTGCAGGTAGTGGCTTTACTGGCTACCCCACAGTGCTGTTCCCAAATGCTTTATTATTAATACTAGTACCTTTTGTTCCATGCTATTGTCAGCTGCAAAATTTTCACTAATTCTACCATATTTTCCCATGTTTATAAATTTGGCTCTGTATAATAATTTTTAATGGTTACACAATATTTCATTCATTTTAGATTTTAAGATGGTTTGAAATATTTGGGTATTTTATAAATACCATTAAGTCTTTTTATCAGTCTGAATTCTTCAGATAAGGATCAAGTTTATGTGACCTTGGCTTTCCGATTAAATAGTATATAAGAGGTTCAATAAACGTTAGCTTTCAATGAACAACTGATTTTCATTTCTTCTAAAGGCCAGGATGACCCAGGTGACTAGCTACAAATTTTGCAATCTTTAATCACACAGTGCTACTCCTGCATATAGTTTTACAGTGGACCCCCAGTTCCTCCTGGGTCCGACCTGATCTGAACTTAGTATGTTTGAGTACATAGCTTCCACTCCCTTCAATGAATGACTCTTAAATTTCTTACTGTACTAAGTTAACAAATTTACTCAAATGTCTTAAAAAGTACTTCATACTCAAATACAAAAGTAATAATGTATAAATAAGTAATACCTTACCCCAAGTTATTTTAAAACTGTGTGAATGTATCTTTCCTTTAACTGAAGGCTTTAAAGGTACTCCTGGCTTATCAGGGCAGGTAGTAAATTCTACTATTTCACTTGGATTACTTTTACCTTCGGAGTTGTAAGCAATCACCTGTGATAAGAGCATAGAAAAGTAAACAGCAAGTTTGATACCTACTGATAATGGCCTAATGAAGAAAGCAATAAGAGACAAATAGGTATTAATAAAATACATTTGCAGATTGTGATGGCTTGTTTGAGAATTATCTTCAACAGGGACTTGGTATATATGCAGAGTATGCAAGTATACTCCCCTCTGACATTTAATCCTGGACATAAGTGTAAATCTAGCATTCTGATATTAAAAAACAGTAATCAGAGGAATAAGCTATAATCAAAGTTCATTCTTTAGGTTTTAGGCTTACTTTATTTATTCTTTTAATAGTCTTTGGGGCTTTAGGAAGATGTCCACAATCTTTCAATCACTTTTCTTTCAGAAGTTGAAGCTCAATTTCCCTTCCTTTGCATGTGAGTTGTACTTAATATACTCACACTAACAAACAGAATTTAGCAGAAGTGACAGTGTGTGTGACTTCTCTATATAGAAGCCCATGTGGTAGTACGTATGTTTTTTTTTAAAGATTTATTTATTTATTTGAAAGTCAGAGTTACAAAGAGAGAGGAGAAGCAGAGAGAGAGGTCTTCTGTCCACTGGTGCATTTCCCAATTGGCTGCAACGGCCGGAACTGTGCCAATCCGAAGTCAGCAGCCAGGAGCTTCTTCTGTTCTTCTGGGTCTCCCACGCGGGTGCAGGGGCCCAAGGATTTGGGCCATCATCTTCTTCTTCTTCTTCTTTTTTTTTTTTTTTGACAGGCAGAGTGGACAGTGAGAGAGAGAAAGACAGAGAGAAAGGTCTTCCTTTTGCCGTTGGTTCACCCTTCAATGGCTGCCGTGGCCAGTGCGCTGCGGCCGGTGCACCGTGCTGATCCGATGGCAGGAGCCAGGTACTTATCCTGGTCTCCCATGGGGTGCAGGGCCCAAGGACTTGGGCCATCCTCCACTGCACTCCCTGGCCATAGCAGAGAGCTGGCCTGGAAGAGGGGCAACTGGGACAGAATCCGGCGCCCTGACCAGGACTAGAACCCGGTGTGCCGGCGCCGCAAGGCGGAGGATTAGCCTAGTGAGCCACGGCGCCAGCCTGGGCCATCTTCTACTGCTTTCCCAGGCAATAGCAGAGAGCTGGATCGGAAGTGGAGCAGCCAGGTTTTGACCCAGTGCCCACATGGGATTCTGGCGCTTTAGGCCAGGCATTAACCCGTTGCGCCACAGTGCTGGCCGCATGTATTTTTTTTTTTTTAAGATTTATTTTATTTATTTGAAAGAGTTACAGAGAGAGGTAGAGACTTCCTAAATGACTGTAATGGCTAGAGCTGTGCTGATCTGAAGCCAGGAGTCAGGAGCTTCTTCCAGGTCTCCCACATGGGTGCAGGGGCCCAAGCACTTGGATCATTTTCTACTGCTTTCCCAGCCATAGCAGGGAGCTGGACTGGAAGTGGAACAGCCAGGACTCCAACTGGAGCCCAAATGGGATACTGGCTCTGCAGGCTAGGGCTTTAATCTCTTGTGCCACAGCACTGGCCCCAGTATGTATTTTTTAAAAACAGATGTATTTATTTATTTGAAAGGCAGAATTACAGAGAAAGAAGGGGGGGAGGAGAGAGAGAAACAGAGATAGAGATAGAATACCAGTTTACTCCCTAGATGGCAGCAACGGCCAGGGCTGGGCCAGGCCAAAGCAAGGAGCTTGTAACTCCATCCAGGACTACCACATGGGTGTCAGAGGCCTAAATACTTGGGCCATCTTCTGCTGCCTTCCCAGGCTCATTAGCACAGAGGAGCAGCTGGAACCTGAACCAGTACTCTTATTGGATGCCGGTATTGCAGTTAGGCTCAGCATACCTCATTGAACCACAATGCTGGCCCCTAAATTTTTTGCATTGTTTTAATATTTTGAGTATCCTAGTATTTAGCAAACTTGGTCATATTACAAATTTATTTTATAGTAATCATATTCTACTGTTTAATAAAAACTATAATATGATATCAAGTCATTTCCTAGGATATATTTTAATTATTTTTGTATAGTATACTAAGAGTTCCTTAAAATATTAAAATTTTATTTTGAAAGGACTTCTTGAAAGTTGAGTTTGCAATGCTAAATCAGAAAAGAAGAATGAGACAGAACAGGATTTAACAACTCAGAACCCTTCTTAGCTGGGTTCCCAGTATATAGCAGGTTTTAAATAAATGTCTAAGCTCCCAAAACTTTACACAGGTATTATTTTTTTATTTCTGGTTATTTTTTTCTCTTCTAGATTAATGGTTCTCAAACTGCAGCAAACATCAGAATTACTAAAAGGTCTGTTATAACACAGACTGTTAGCTGTCTCCCCCAGACAGATTCCTTATCTACTTAGTAGTTAAGGAGTGGCTCCAGAGAATTTATACTTCTAACAAGTTCCCCAGTGATGCTGACAGAATGGTCTGGACATCATTTTGGGAATGCCACTGCTCTAGATCTTGTCATGATTTTCATTTGTTTGTTATGTAATAAGCCAGTATAATATAACCCTTTCCTGTAATTAAATGATATGTAAAGAGGTAGTTTAGGGGTATATTTTTCTTCCATTATCAACCCTGTTAATTGGGAGTACTTTTTGGATCAGTTTACTGTTTCCCTGGAGATCCTATCTGTGTCAATATCTCCCCTCCCCTGCAGTTTGAAAGTGACTTCTATGGTGAAACAGCTTCAACTGGAAATTTGGGTTGCTTACAGCAAATCAGTAATACACGTGTATGTACGTGTGTGTGTGTGTGTGTGTGTAGTCAGTCCCTATGTGGCAATTAATATGGTGGTGCTACATGGTAGTAGAATTCTAAGAATTTTAATAAATTTAAATTACAAAGACATTAACAATTTCCTCTTTAGAAGACTTATTGGTATAATATTCATTACAGAAGCACAAATATAACTGAACATCATCCTAAGAGGAAAACAAAAATGAATGTACATACTTCTTGGGTATTTGTTAAACCTGGTAAATATGAAAACTGTACTCAGAAATTAAAATGACCCAGAAGTTTTTAACAATGAAGCTAATATAATAAAATAAGCCATAACAAATATAATTGTTGTGCACTATACTCAAATTTTCCATTATTAAATTTTTCTAAGGTTCTGAAGAAGAAATAAAATTTATCTTTGACTTTTTTTTTTAATTTAATGAGCATAAATTTCCAAAGTATAGCTTATGGATTACAATAGCTTCCTCCCCCCCATAACTTCCCTCCCACCCACAACGCTCCCCTCTCCCACTCCCTTTCCCCTTCCCTTCACATCAAGATTAATTTTCAATTATCTTTATATAGAAGATCAATTTAGCGTATATTAAGTAAAGATTTCCACATTTTGCTCCCATACAGAAACACAAAGTGTAAAATACTATTTGAGTACTAGTTATAGCATTAATTAAACACCTAAGAGTAATTGTGTATTAATTACAGAGTTCAACCAATAGTTTTAAGTAGAATATACAATGCAACTTTTGTATTGTTGTGGCTCCCCCCCCAACCTCCCTCCCTCCCGTGGCCCTCCCCTCTCCCACTCCCTCTCCCATCCTGCCCTTCATCACGTTTCATTTTCAATTACCTTCATATACTGAAGATCAACTTAGTATATACTAAGCAGGGATATCTTTGACTTTTTTTTTTTTTTTTTTGACAGGCAGAGTGGACAGTGAGAGAGAGAGACAGAGAGAAAGGTCTTCCTTTGCCGTTGGTTCACCCTCCAATGGCCGCTGCGACCGGCGCGCTGCGGCCGGCGCACCGCGCTGATCCGATGGCAGGAGCCAGGAGCCAGGAGCCAGGTGCTTTTCCTGGTCTCCCATGGGGTGCAGGGCCCAAGCACCTGAGCCATCCTCCACTGCACTCCCTGGCCACAGCCGAGGGCTGGCCTGGAAGAGGGGCAACCGGGACAGAATCCGGCGCCCCGACCGGGACTAGAACCCGGTGTGCCGGCGCCGCTAGGCGGAGGATTAGCCTAGTGAGCCGCGGCGCCGGCCCCTCTTTGACTTTTAATAGTAAAAACTATTTACAGTAGCTTCTACCACTTATTGGAAATTATTTGATTAAATAAGCATTGGTGGGAAAATTTAAATGCTGAATTTATCAACTAACAAGTATTCTATTATGTTCTTGAGAAAACTTCTGCACAAAATTTAGGCTGGCTTATCTTAACTGGATTATTAGCTAATTCCTAGCACTGTCTGCCAAGAAATAGCAATATATAAGCTGATCAAGTCAAGCAGCCAATATAATACAAAGATACTACACTAGAAAAGACACAGAATTTTAGGAGTCTCCACAGTAGAAGATTCTTTAAGGCTTGCCACTGCCTCAAGTGAGCAAGAATGATATGCAATCTCCTCCCCTTTTCCTTTAAATATTTAGTGTAAAGGTCAATAGGTGGCTAAGAAAGGCAAGCATTTGTGCTGGGGATGGAGCTAGGGTGTGTGGGAGGGTCAGTTGGGTAAACCCAAGTGTACCTCCTACTAGGAATGCAAACACCCTGAAAAAGACTTTAAGAAAAGAGTATGGGGGATGGAAAAGGGTCTGACTCAATACAAGTAAATATACAAATATAAATGGGGCAAATTTTCTCACTGATGACAAAGATTGCTAGAAATAAGGGAAGGGTAATGGGTAGAGCTAGAAACGTGACATGGGACTCCAAATCCAATGCCATCTTACTAGCTAAAGTAATCAGTTTAAGTTCATAACTGATCATAAAGATAGGATTAAGTGTCAAAGGGATCACATAAACAAGACCAGTGTCTGCTAATATTAACTGATAGAATTAAAAAGGAGAAAATGATCTAACATGGTAGGATACACATCAGACTCAGAATGGCAAAGGCCCTAAACAGCACTCTGGCCTCAGAATCAGCCCTTAAGGCATTCAGATCTGGCTAAAAACCTCATGAGGGTTTCTCAGGCATGGAAAGCCAAGGCACTGTGGCAAAAAATGACTTAAATGAAAGATCTCTATGAGAGAGATCCCAGTGGAAAGAATGGGCCATCAAAGAAGGAGGTACCTTTCTCTGAAGGGAGGAGAGAACTTCCACTTTGATTATGGCCTTCTCTAAATAAGGTCAGAGTTTGTGAGGCTTCCATAGCCTTGGCAGTTCATGACAAGGGCCTCGGGTGATTACTGATGTCATAAAAAAAGAGTGTCAATTGTTAAATCAACAACAGGAGTTACTGTGCACTTACTCCCCATGTAGGATCTCTGTCCTTAATGTGCTGAACTATGCAAATTAACAGTAAAACTAGCATTCAAACAGTACTTTACACTTTGTGTTTCTGTGTAGGTGCAAACTATTGAAATCTTTAACTTTGTATATACTAAGTTGATCTTCTGTATATAAAGATAATTAAAAATAAATCTTAATGAAATCTTAATGGGATGGGAGAGGGAGTAGGAGATGGGATGGTTTGCGGGTGGGAGGGTGGTTATGGGGGGAAAAACCGTTATAATCCAAAAGCTGTACTTTCAAAATTTATATTTATTAAATAAAAATAAAAAAGAAATAAGGGAAGGGAGAAAACTAAAATTAATCTGTGGTGTTACATTATATTTAAAGGTATCTGTTATGAACTTGTGATTTAAAAAAGCCACATACATATGTGTTTATACACAAATACATAAACACACATAAATAGTTTTGTGATGTAAATAGTATAAGATTGTATATATAAATATGTAAAGTATATATACATAAACAAAACATATACATATAGTTCCTAGTGTTTTCCACTGGGAGGGTACCTGGAAGCAGTGAAATTCCCATAGCAATTAAGCACACTTAGCAGCCAGATTTTGATTTCTAAATACTACTAACAACAAAAAAGGTCAAATGTGCTTTGAGAAATGATCAACTCCAGAGCTGAAACAGGCAAAGTACACAGTAAGACTAGAGTGTCTTATGCCAGAGAACAATAAGGGGACATGTTAAAAGGATTCAGAAAACAGATTGTAGGGGGTCCTAAATCTGGGAATAATTTGAGCCTCACAAAATCCACACTAGTGAAATAGAACCCACTGGATAAATAGGAATCCATGAGTTCATACTGCTACAAATAAATGGTATAATACCTACTAACAAATGTAGAAGAGTAACCAAAAAATAATCATTTGGTTCTTATCTAATAAAAGTTAATTGATTCAGGCAAGAATTATCAGAAGGTCTTAAAACTAGTGGGTGAAAGTTTGATGAGGAGTAAGATGCTTACATAGTATATGGTATTTATAAAGTACTTATTATAAAAGAAAAAGAGTACCTTTACAAAGAGGAAACATGTTAGATAACACCTCCATCAACAGGCAGTTAAATAGGAAGAGGAGCAACTAGGACCAGAACCAGTGCCCATACAGGATGTAAGCATTGCAGGCGGGGGATTAACCTACTGTGCCACAGTGTCGGCCCCTCCATATATTTTGAAATGCTTGTTTACATTATTCAAAGAAGAGTCCCATAAAACATTAAAACTAATTTTGAACTTAAATATATAAAGTTTGAGAAGCACTGTTACATAATACAAAGTAAAACAAAACTCATTAGAAAAGATGAAGTTGATTTAAGTGTTAAAACCAAAGGATGAAACATGTATTTTGGCTTTGAAATAACAACAGCATCAAGAAAATGAAATCTTTTAAGGACTTTCAAAGCTTACCTTAAATTTATACTTTGTGCTTCGTCTGAGATTTTTCACCGTGTAAGCAAGATCTTCTCCATCATATTTAGGTTTAAAACCATATCCCTGGAAAAGGAGAATAAATTCTTCATTAGATGTCCTTTGGGAATATGGGGAATAACAGACCATGATTTCTCTTTGTCTTCTACAATGTGCAATGTGACTAATGCTATGTTGACTGTAATTCTCACTTAAATGCTTCTGTAAAGTGGATGGAACCAGAAATGCCACCAAATATTTGTAGAAGGATGAAGGAGACCACTTTTCAGTAAATACAGTAGCTAAGAGAAGATCATTGTGTTGAGGAAAGAATAGGAAGAGTCAGAGCCAATGGTAACTCCACCACCTGAGTAAGCTACTCCGAGAACTAACAGTAATTTCCCATTGAGATACTGCAAGAGCTAAACAGAACTTTAACTATTTAACATATGAGTATTTAAATTGTGAATATAGCTGTGTATATGTGAATAAATGAATGGATGCTTCTACTGGCAGGTGAGAATGTTGCTGAAGTCTGAGTCTGAGACTGCTGTTCATAGCCCAAGTGCAATTTTTAATTATTTAAAAAATTGAGATATAATTTACATAGCATAAAATTCATCATTTGAAAGTATAAAGATTCGACAGTTTCTAGTATATTCACCTGGCTGTACAAATATCACCTAATCCCTAATTTCAGAATAAAGCCTGTGCTTTTTATTTAGTAGTCATTTCCCCCTTCCTCCTATCATGAATATATTTTATCTCTATGGATTTGTCTAAATGCATATAAATAAAACCATACATGTTCTCTTTTGGGATTGGCTTCTTTTATTTAGCAAAACATTTTCACTAGTCATTCACATTATGTCATGTATCAGTACTCCACTTTTTTTTTTACAGGTGAATGATAATCCATTGTAGAGCTATAGCCACACTGTATTTATTCATTCATCTACTGATAGACATTTGTGTTGTTTCTACTTTTTGGCTATTATGACTAACACTGCTATGAACAATTGTGTACAAATTGTTCTATGAACATGTGCTTTATTTAATTCTGGAAATGTATCTTGGAGGAGCCAAAGCTACTTTTGACCCATGCTGCTTCAAAGTAGCTCTAAAAAGCTATGGAACTAAATATAGAACAGAAGACACCCTAACTCTTGGTCAGTTAGGTTGTATTTCATGAGATGAGAGACGGGTAACTAGACTCAGGCTGTACTAGATAGCTCTGTGTTGAGACTTAAAATCTGTGGCACTATGGGAAGCTGTGTAGGAACACAGTTGGAGCAGGCAAACTTTTTTTTTTTTTTTTTTTTTTTTTTTTTTTGACAGGCAGAGTGGACAGTGAGAGAGAGACAGAGAGAAAGGTCTTCCTTTTGCCGTTGGTTCACCCTCCAATGGCCGCCGCAGCCGGCGCGCTGCGGCCGGTGCACCGCGCTGATCTGATGGCAGGAGCCAGGAGCCAGGAGCCAGGTGCTTTTCCTGGTCTCCCATGGGGTGCAGGGCCCAAGCACCTGGGCCATCCTCCACTGCACTCCCGGGCCACAGCAGAGGGCTGGCCTGGAAGAGGGGCAACCGGGACAGAATCCGGCGCCCCGACCGGGACTAGAACCCGGTGTGCTGGCGCCGCTAGGCGGAGGATTAGCCTAGTGAGCCGCGGCGCTGGCCCAAACATTATTTTTTCATCTTTTAGAGCCGCTCAGTCTAGTCGGCTATGGTGAGATCCTTCTCATTTTAAAACAGATGAACTGAGGTTGCCATTGTGATGCAATAGTTTAGGTTGCCATCTGTGATGATGTTGACCATATAAGTGCCTTGTCAAGTCCTGGCTACTCCACTTTCAATCCAATTTCCTGTTAATGTGCCTGGGAGGGCAGCAGAAAGATAGCCCAGGGGATTGGGCTCCTGGCAGCCACATATAAGACTCCGATAGGGTTCTAGGCTCCTGGCTTCAGCCTAGTCCAGCCCTGGCCATTGCAGTCATTTGGGGAGTCAATCAGTGATAAAGATTTCATACTCTGTCTGTGTAACTCTGCCTTTCAAATAAAGAATAAATCAATCTTCAAAAAACAAAAAGAAAAAAAAAATCCAAATACATTTGAAGTGCCTTGTTCCAAGGCACAAATAAAATTACAAATTACACAAAGTCCCAACTCCTTTTTATACATCTAGCAAACAACAAAGACTGAGTTTTCTCTCACAACTAATTCCTCCCAAAGCGTAACAAACCAAAGCTTCAACAGAGTTGGGTAAGGAGCTCACTACCAGGGCAATATTTATAAGATCAGGATTAATGCCATACTAAAAATACCCTATTTAAAATATACATTTATACTTACTGAAGTTTCTTCCTCCATCTCTAAAATGTAAGAAATTCCTTCATCTGATGGTGTTCCAGAGGGCTTACTCCACTGTAAAGATAACCAAGTGACTCCGGCCTTAGTTAATACAGGACTTGCTGGCATAGAAGGGGCACAGCCTGAGGTGTAATATAACATTTCTTCACTAAAACCACTGTTGAAACAAATAGTTTTTAAGAAGCAATGAGTAAATCATTTTTATAGCCGAAGAACAAATTTTGATGAATTAAATTTTTTGAAAATTATATCATTTTTGCTGATGACTTAAAATCCAAATAATACATCTTATATTTAACAACATGAATATCTTTATGGCAACCAGACTGACACCAAAAGGTGAATTAAAAGGACAGTTTTGGGGGCCAGTGCTGTGGTGCAGTAGGTTAATCCTCTGCCTGCAGGACTGGCATCCCTTATGGGTGCCGGTTGTAGTCCCGGCTGCTCCTCCTCCAATCCAGCTCTCTTCTATGGCCTGGGAAAGTAGTAGAAGATGACCCTGCACCCGCATGGAAGACCAGGAAGAAGCACCTGCCTCCTGGCTTTGGATCAGCACAGCTCTGGCCGTTGTGGCCATGGGGTAGTGAACCAATGTACGGAAGACCTTTCTCTGTGTCTCTCCCTCTCATTGTTTGTAACTCTGCCTCTCAAATAAATAAATTAATTAAAAATTAAAAAGAAGACAGCTTTGTTCAGATTTGTAAGCGGTTCACTTTTTTTTTTTTTTTTTGGACAGGCAGAGTGGATAGTGAGAGAGAGAGACAGGGAGAAAGGTCTTCCTTTTTGCCATTGGTTCACCCTCCAGTGGCTGCCACGGCCAGCGTACTGCGGCCGGCGCATCGCACTGATCCGAAGCCAGGAGCCAGGTGCTTCTCCTGGTCTCCCATATGGGTGCAGGGCCCAAGGACTTGGGCCATCCTCCACCGCCTTCCCAGGCCATAGCAGAAAGCTGGCCTGGAAGAGGGGCAACCGGGACAGAATCCGGCGCCCTGACCGGGACTAGAACCCGGTATGCCGGCGCCACAAGCGGTTCACTTCTTAACTTAGCTAGTCAATTGAAAAAATTACCTTATAGGAGAAGTATGAACACATTAATATTCCTCTACTTATGTAAAGGTTACAACTTTTAAACACACTTTAATATAACACCATTCATATGAAATAGAAAAGTACAAATTTTTGTTGTGTAAGTAAACTTCTGTGCTCACATAAAAGGGCAGAAGTATTTCTAGAGGATAAATAATTTCAGTATTACTCTTGAAAGGTACTTGGCCTGGGGGCTGGCACGGTGGCATAGTGGGCTAAGCCTCCACCTTTGGGGCCAGTACCCCATAGGGGTGCCAGTTCTAGTGCTAGCTGTTCCTCTTCCAATCCAGCTCTCTGCTATGGCCTGGAAAAGCAGCGGAAGATGGCCCAAGCACTTGGGCCCATTCACCTGCATGGGAGACCCAGAAGAAGTTCCTGGCTCCTAGCTTTGGACCCAGATCCAGCTGTTGTGGCCATCTGAGGAGTGAACCAGCAGATGGAAGACCTTTCTCTCTGTCTCTCCCCCTCACTGTCTGTAACTCTACCTCTCAAATAAATAAAATCTTAAGAAAAAAAAAAAAAAAGAAAGGTATTTGGCCTTTCTAGCTCAAATACTTTAGATGTTCTTTAAACATCTAAACAAACATCTTTAAACAAAATACTGAAATCATATATGTTGAAAATCAATAGAAAAGCATTTTTGTCACATAAAAGATTTAATTCACATTTTAAATTCTTAGTAAAGGTTCTAATTTTATTATGAAAAAGAGAGAGCAAGCAATTGAGTTTTCATCTGTTGGTTCACTACCCAAATGCACCAAATGCCTGGCACTGGGACAGGCCAAAGAGGGAGCGGGGAACTCAATCTAGGCCTCCTATGTGGGTGGCAGCAGCCCAATTACTTAAGCCATTATCACTGCCTCCCAGGGTCTGCATTAGCATGATGAGTCAGGAGCCAGAGCCAGGTATCAAACTCACGTATTCCCATGTAGGACATGGGTGTTTTAACAGCTAGGTCAAACACCTGTTCTTTGTTACAGATTTTGTTGGGCTGGTAACACATCTCAGCTATATCAAAAGTGATCAAGCAAAATTGTTAGTGGATAGCCTGTATTGTGAATAATTATACAAATGAAGCTGACTGGGTAATATAACTACATTATTTTATAAAATAATCTTACCTTGTACCATAATCATTTTTGGCTGATAGTCTGAATTTACAACCCATTGCTGGTGACAGTTTAGTAATTTTAAATTGCTTCTGTGAACCCATGTAACACTGACAAAATTCTCCATTTCCTTTTCCCTAAAATAAATGGCTGATTATTATACATCATGAACATTACTGTAAAGAGATAAATTCTCATCAATTCTTTCTTGATGCATACATTTTAACTAGTATACATTACAAATCATTTTTGATACTTGTAAGTCATGGATCTTTAAAGAAGGTTAAGACATATCTTTATAAGACACAGTTCATCAAATGGAGAATTCAAACACCATACAGTAGGTATCTTTGTATAGCTTCTTGAATTAAGTACTGTGTTTTAGCCAATACTGAATCTCTGGCTGTAATAAAACAAACTGCTTCTGGGTATGGATCTTATAATCTTTGTGTGGGACTGTAGTGGTGGAAACAGGTGATTTTTGATGTGGACAACTGGCAGCTTTCCTTCACCTTTGAAAAGTCCTATACAAACACTTTAAAGTAAAGATCACTACCTATCCCCAAAGCTTCTTTAAATTAGAGACTTTGGAGATGCTATTGCTTATATTTAACACTGAAAAAGTTCTAGCAGTTCTAGAACAACCAAATTACAGAAAGAAGAGAAGAAAAATCAGGACATTTTAGGACAACAAATAACTATCAGAAAAGGATTATCTTTCTATTCCTTATTTGAGTTTTAACTGGGATGGGTGCTAAATTTTATCAAATCTTCTCATCATTTATCAACATGATATGGTTTTCTTTTTAGATTTATGCACTATTATTAATTCTTTGTTTTCTTAGCATTTCTAGAAGTTCTTGACTGTACTTCATTATTCTCTTACTTTACTAATGAATCCCTAAATTATCAGTGGAATTTCTTCTATGCCATCTGGTCCTTCCTCTTCATGTGGCACAAAGAGTAGGGCAACAGAGAAGATAAGAGACAGTAAAACACTGTACTAAATAATAAAGCTCAGGATGTTTTCTGTGGTAGGCTGAATAACAGCCCCAAAGACATCCATCCCTGAAATCCGTGAATGTTACTTTACATGGTGATATGATTGCACAATGTGACTAGGTTAGGGATTTTGAGATGATCCTGGATTATCTGAGCGGATCCTAAACGGAATTATATCAGAGGCAGAGGGAGATTTGAAGACAGAAGAGGAAGAAGGTGATGGAAGTAAATGGAGAAATGACAGTGTCTTTTAATCATGAGCCAAGTAAAGAGGACAGAGGACAGCCTACGGAAGTTGGGTAAGGCAAGGCAATAGACTCTCCTCCAGAGCCCCAGAGGGCTTGGTCATGCTGACACTGATTTAGGCCCAGTGAAACCCATTCATTTTTCTGGCCTCTAGAACTGTAAGAAAATAAATATTTTGTTTTAAAACATCAGGTTTGTGGTAATGTGTTATAGCAGCCATTTGAAATGAATATATTAATATGAAAAAAAATTTTACCTCAACAAGGTAATTACCTAAGTGATAGATTTGATGGTGGTTTAGTTAAAAACAAACAAATAAAACATAGGGCGGATTAGTCAATGATTCCTAAGAACACCATCAATCTACCCATTCACCACAAAAAATAATTCACACTGTTTCTTAAAGAGGAAAACACCTAATTATTGAAAGATAAAATATATCTGAAGATATGCATATAATTTTAACCATTTAAAGACTCAATTTACTTACCTCATCCCATTCTAAAACAAAGCTTTGGATTTTAGAACCATTGTCACTAGGTGCCTAAAACAAACACCAAAAACCAAAATGAATACAAATCAGTACTTACATGAATGACACTATGATAATTTAATCTATACAATTATTTTATATGCAGATGTTTTCTGTGACTAACTCCTAGAAAAATATGCACAGAATATACAGTAATTACCATACACCCCACAATTTTTTAAAATATAATGAAAGAAAACAAAGCCAAAGTGGTGCTAAAGACATTGAACAACCTCTTTTACCAAGAACTATCTTAAACTTTTATAATATTTTAAAAAAAATCACTTTGCCTTTCTTTCAGGGTTTTATCAGCTTTAAGCTCCTTGGTATCACTCTTATTATTTTTATTAAAACTCACTTTATAATTTAATATTGTGTAACACACCAGCGTGAAGAACTAGGATGCTGAAAGACTCTCAGCAGGCACACGACCTGGATTGCCTGTTTACCTGAGGCAGCTGATGCTGTAATCTGCTTATCTTTAGGGGTGAAAACTGAATTCTCCTTCAACGTTTTATTTTAGTATTTACTCATTCTTGAAATCAGAATTTCAACCTTACTTCTAAGTGAATTTCTTTCTTATAATTTCAGCTCATCTCCTCTTTGCAGAACGAATGAGCACCACTGTTATAAATTTACATTTATAGACAATTTTAAGATTCCTCTTACACAATTTTAAGTTTTGAAACAACTCTGTAGAAAACTTACTTCTTTGATTTTCTAGACTCTATCCAATTTTTTAATAACACTGCCAACTATGTAAACAATAATCAAGAATCAGTAAACTTTAAATAGAGTCATTTATAAAATGGAGGTCTAAATTATTTGTTGAAAACAAATTTTGTGCTTTAAAAACTGTAATTTTTACATACTTAGCATTTTCCAATTTGCTTGTTAGGTAGAGTAATAATCCACTGATTGGCATAGCAGTGGCATTTAAAAGTGAATACAGTAAGAAGGGAGCAGTAAAAGGATCCTTGGGAAACTCCAACTTACTAAACAGCAGAGAGAGACAGGGAGAGAATCAAAAGAAAGAGACCACAAATCTCAGTAGGAAATGTATTTCCCAAGAATCAACAACTCCAGACTGCTATAGTCTAGACGCTGAAATCTCACATTCACTTACTTTTTCTTTTTTAAAAAAATTTTGGTGAGATCTTCAAAACGCCTACTTTGAAAAGCCAAGACACCCTCCAGCTGTTCTCCAGGTTCGAGGGGAAACTATTATTTGTAAAATGTTTTACTTATTTCATTTAATCATCACACCAAATTCTATGAAGTTCTATTATTCGAACTTTACACAAAGGAAGCAAGAGCTTCAAAGAATCCAAATAAGTAGTTCCAGATCACAAAGTCTTAAAGAGTGGAGCAGAGCTGAATTTGGTCTAATTGACCACAAAATCAGTGTTTCTACCTAGCAGGGTCTCAAGAACTGAACAGGTCAGCCTGGTACTGGCAATAATTTCTAATCTGATCACACTGGGATCACAACTTGAGCTTGTCATCATCATAATACTTTCCGGCACTTCTATCGCAAGAGCCAACTCATCCTACATTAACTGTTCTCAGCCTATATCCTACATTAACTGCCACGGGAATGCCTTTAGAGTATGTAAGGCAGCAGAGTAAAAAGATGGGATATTCAAATTACTCAACTACTGTAAGCAAGATTTTGTCATCTTCACAGTTATATAACAATAGTTATAATGCTTTCTAAGTTCCAGGCTTTGTGCCATGGGCTATACAGATATAATCTGTTTAATCCTCCCAACAATTCTGAGGTATCTACTATTACCCCCAGTAACAATACAATGATACTTTTCTCAAACCCTGCTGATTACCATGTGTGTGGACAGGGCTGTTTCTAGAAGCCTGAGTAGCCTGTGTGGGCAACTTGAAGTACTAACACTGTCTACATTTTGTGTAGGGGCTGTTGAGATATTGTCAAAGGTGGAAATTTCAAAATTTTATTTTTTTAAAATTTTTTGGTTATCTTTAGAGTTAGTGAGAAAGAGAGACACAGAGAAAGAAAGGTCTTCCTTCTGTTGGTTCACCCTGTAAATGGCCGCTACAGCTGGAGCTATGCCGATCCAAAGCTAGGAGCCAGGTGCTTCCTCCTGGTCTCCCACGTGTGTGCAGGTGCCCAAGCACTTGTGCCATCCTCCACTGCCCTCCTGGGCCACAGCAGAGAGCTGGACTGGAAGAGTAGCAACCGGGACCAGAAGCCAGTGCCCATATGGGATGCCAGGGCCACAGGTGGAGGATTAACCAAGTGAGCCACGGCACCGGCCCCTCAAAATGGAATTTTAATTACCTTCAGAATAAAGAGCAGTGACCTATAGAACTCTCAATCTACATGGACAGGCTGCTTCTCTAGTTGCTCTACCAAAGGGTCTAAGCTTATTCATAAGTAAAATGCTACTGTAAGTGGCACACTATAAAATTAGTCATAAGTTTAGTCACACATTCAAACGTGTACATGTAAAGAGTTGTCCAATTTATGTACACTAGTAGTTTTTCTTTTTAAATTTTAATTTTAATCGAAAGGCAGAAAGATATTAAAAAATCTTTTCATCTGCACATTCATTCCCCAAATTCCTCAAGACCTGCTCCGGACCAGGCTGAAGCCAGGAGCCAGCAATTTAATCCAGTCTCCCAAGTGGGTAGAAGGGACCCAAGCACTTGAGCCATCATCTGCCTCCCAGTGTATATCAGCATGAAGCTGGAATTTAAAGAGGCAGTGGGATTTGAACCCAGACAGTCTGATTCTGGATACAGGCATCTTAAGTGCTATACCAAACATCTGTCTCATATTTTTAAATTACAGAGACCACTTAATATCTTCAGACGAAGTAGGGACTAAGAAACTACTGAGCAGACGGTAAGGTCCACATTTTCAAAGGCTTTCAGAAGGAAAGTTAGTTCTGAGTTTTGCTCTTGAGGTAAGAGTAGATTAAAAGCAGTAGTTATAACTCACTGCAAATCTCCCTTCTAGAGAATGTTCTGAAATTTTGTGTGTGTGGGTGTTTCTGACCAGATCACATGGGGAAGAGGGGGCTGATGGTTATGAGGTAGAGGTCAAGGGTGCTAACATCCCTGCAGAGTGTGGGACAAACAGTACAATGAGGAACTGTTCCCTTCCTCTAGGACTTTTCAATGTCCTGATAGATGTCCTTGTACATGAAATATCTGTTTATAATGATCAGGATCCAGAATTTTGGGAAAATGCAACTACTTTGTAATTTGGGAAAGATTATTTAATTTTGTTCAGAAATTTCCCCAAACTTGTATGTCATTTCACAAATAGTATTTATCTATGACAATGCTGTCTGTGGTATTTGAATTACCACTTTTGTGTATGGAGCCTATACATTACATTTTATTTTCTTATATAGTTGGGCACAAATATTTTTATATTAGAATATATATTATTCTATTAAGACTAACTTTAGGGGCTGGCATTGTGGCGTAGTGGGTAAAGCTGCCACCTGCAGTGCCAGCATCCCATATGGACACCAATTTGAGTCCTGGCTACTCCACTTCTGATCCAGTTCTCTGCTATGGCCAGGGAAAGCAGCAGAAGATGGCTCAAGTCTTTGGGTCCCTGAACCCCCATGGGAGACCCAGAAGAAGCTCCTGGCTCCTGACTTTGGATTGGCACAGCTCCAGCCATTGTGGCTATCTGGGAAGTAAATCAGTGGATGGAAAACCTCTTTCTCTGTCTGCCTCTGCCTCTCTGTAACTCTTAAAAAATAACTTTATTCTTCCTCTAAGGTATTGTTTTAAAATTTTTAATTTATTTTGAAATTTTTAACTTTATTTTCATTTTATTTGAAAGGCAGAGTCAGAGAGAGACAGAGACTGACAGAGATCTTCTTCTACCTGTTGACTCACTCCAAAAATGCCACAATAGCCAGGACTGGGCCAGGCTGAAGCCAGGAGGTCAGAAATCAATCTGGGCCTCCCACGTGAGTGGCAGGGATATAATAAGTGAGCCATCACCTGCTGCTTTCCAGGGTGTACATGAGTAGGAGCTGGATCAGAAGTGGAGTATCTGGGACTAAAATAAGGGATGATGTTCCAAATGTTGGTTTAACCACTGTGCCAAATGCCTGCCCCTATCATATTGGGATTTTTAGAGTTTAGATTATGATTGTGATTTTAGGATAAAGCTAGGATATAAAGTTATCATTACAAAGTATTAATGATAAATGTAATTATAAATCTATTTTTTGCTGTACTTATATATATTAAGAAAAAACTGTTATTTTGTAAGAAACAAATGCCATTTAATGAATATAAAGAAAACAAAGATCTTTTTGTCTCCCCAAACAACTGAAACTTAACACTATGGTGGACAAAAAAGATATTAATGTCCAGTTGGAAATATTCTACAGAATATTCTTACCTTCCATTGCAAAGTGAGTGAATTTTTGGTCCGGTTGGCTATCCTGGGTGGATTAGGTATGTCAGGTTCACAGCTCAAGGTGGTAAAGCTTTCAGCTTCTGAAGGAGTTCCCTTTATAGAATTGTATTCTGCCTGTACTCTAGAGTGATAAAATAAAATGGTTTTATCCTGAGAATCAGTATGTCCTACTTTGAATGGTATCATCTTTAAGCATTTTCAAGTTTGTAAGGTGCTCTCTAAATGTTCTATGAAGAAAGTACAAATATTAGAAGTAAAGGGAGGCAGAATAATAGGACAAGCGGCTTTCTTGTTTTCAATTACAACTCAATTAAATGTATTTTAAGTTGTGACATAACTGTATCTGTACATATATGTATTCATTCATACATATATAAAACAAGTTTCCTAATCAGTTTCCTGAAATAACATTCTTAACTAGTGGTGATACTCACATTTTATGTTATATTTTATTTGTTTTTTTTTTTAAATGCTGACTATAACTCATATTAAATTTATGATTCAATTATGGTTAGAATCCATAGTTTGAAAATATTAGGTTTGACAGTACTTTGGTATTCCATAGGAAGTATACTTGAAGACTTAATAGGAATACACTCAAACCACAAGTGGTCTTAGAAATAACTGGAGTGATTAATTAAATGTACTATACTGGGCTCCAGCTCGGGAGGAGGGGCTAAATTGATCAAATTTCAGTTAATTTTACTAGAACTATACAGAATAAAACAATATCTAAGCTACAAAATGTTGCAAAATTCTGAGATTTTTAATATCTCAAATTCTTTCCAAAGCAGGATGTACTAAAATTTCATAAAAATAAATCTAGTACTATTTATGATTCTGCTTTATAAAATTTTCAAAAATTGGGACAAGTTTTGAGTGCTAAATTAGATATTATGGACTTATTCAACATTCCAAATTTTAGGTCCTACCGACAGGTGATTAAAACTTCACTGTTAACATTGTCAACACAATTTTTAAAAAAGATTTATTTAATTTAGAAGTCAGAATTACAGAAAGAGCAGGTGAGAGGGAGAGACAGACTGGGGTGGGGGGGGTGGGAGAGAGAGAGACAGAGACAAAGAAGGAGAATTTTCCATCTGCTGGTTCACTCCCCAAATGGCTGCAATGGTCAGGGCTGGGACAGGCTGAAGCTAGTAGCCAGGAGCTTCATCCAAGTTTTCCATCTGAGTGCAGGGGCCCAAGCACTTGGGCCATCTGCTGCTTTCCCAGGCACATTAGCAGGGGGCAGGACTGCAAGTGGAGCAGCTGAGACTTGAACCAGAGCTCATATGGGATACCAGCACTGCAGATGGCAGCTTAACTTGCTACGCCATAGAACCAGCCCCTAACACAAGTTTTTTAAAGAAAATGCTGAAATTATACTAACAGATAAATCCACAAAGTCCATGTTTTTCATCCAAAATCAATATTATATTAGATTTTAAAGGAAATTATTTTAGAAACCCACAAGAGAACTCCATAATATATTGCAAAAAAAAAATTCTAAATAAAAAAAAAAAGAAACAAAAAACACGTGGGAGTTCCTTACTTTGCATGGTAATCTGTGGCTGGTTTGAGATCATTTAGAGTGACACTTGTTTCTTCTCCTCTAGGGGGAAAAGGGCAGTATTTCAGTGTGTGATAAATAAAGCGTTTTCAAAGGATGTGCATTATATACAATACAGTTTGTAGTATTTTATGAAATTATACTGCTTCTTCCTTTACTAACTGTCACTATATTCAGTTTTCACTAAAATGAAATCTGTGCAATTGGGCTATGTGCCAAACTTTAAGTACATATCTACATACTACTTTAAAACAAAAAAATGTGCTAAGCAAATCAAGTGTGTAAGTCAGACCTTTATTTTTGGAATGGAGTTAGGGAAGTTACTTAGCTTACTGAAGAAATGAAACCATTTTCAATTACTTAAAAATACATTTGCACATAAAATAATGAATAAAAGCATGTACTACTGAAAGTAAAACTATTGAAGTTTTACAAGTATTCTGCTACTATTTCATTTTATTAGAAAATAATATGGCACCTTGTAATATTAGTTTAATGAGTAGAAAAGAAAAAAGTGAATTGTAATTTAAAGTAAAGCGTTTCCCACAGCCATTATTCTCTTTTCAAATACAACAGCATTCATCTTAAAAATAATCATCTGAGAAGACTACTATCTGGGAATATGGCCATAACTCAGCAGCCTATTCTCTCTTCTTGTCTTGTTTTAAATCACTGTTCCCTATTCCATTCTCTCCTTTCCACTTTATGGACTTCTTTTTCACTCTCCCTACCCCTTGCCTCCCAGGTACCCCTTCTCAAAGAAAATCCAGTAAATATAATCAGAAATAAACATGTCTCATAAACGAAAGTACACTTCAATGAATTGGGCAGTTGCTGTAGCAGCCTCAGGGAGAGACTTCACCTGGTATAGGATAAAGAAAGTGACTAATGTCCTTCTTATGCATCCTGGTCAGGTTGAAAATAGAAATGTCTTTCTTTTCAGCATGCAGACATATCTAACTAGAAACAGCCACTGATAACAAGAGTAACTTTCATGTTGATGGTACTTTATCCTCTATATACCCCTCAGGTAGGTTTACTTGTCTCATTTAAGGAAAAACAAATAAACACAAAGAAATACCAATGAAGAGGCATGGCATTTTTATAATCTTATGTAATGTGATGAGAGTAGCTGGGGCAGTTTCACTTTCCTTTCTTCTCCTTATTACTTTTTGAAAAACATACCAAGGTGGTTGATGTGGCCAGTGTTCTGTGCTATGTCAATTCAAATGACTAGCTACCTCCTTTATTACAATTATAACCAATACTTGGATTTAGTCTTTTTCCCCCCATTAGAATAAATATTCTCTATGAGTAAGAACAAAGAAATAGTTTATTTTAAAACTGTCAATCATAAATGTTATAATTTTAGTCACTCTTTCTAATTCTAAAGTATTTTGGTATAACATTTTAAGCCAAGGAAAAAGAATTATGTTTTCAAAATACAATTGTTAATGAACTGATATACAAATAAGTAACACTGGTACTATGTTCATTTTAAGACAGCACATTAACTTGTAATGTAACAAATTCAAGCCCTTAGAAGCAGTAATACTCCCAATCAAGAGTTCTCAACTTTTTTTGAAACTGTGTGTGGTCACCACATTCTTCACAGGATGCTCTTATTTGCAGGATAATCTGGAACTATTTTTCACCTAAGGCGCTGATATGGACATCATCTTTTACACACAAAGTCACAAGATTCTAGGAATTTATTAAATGAGAACAAGAATGCTCTATCAGCTTGAGCATCCTAACCTCCTTCACCTCCAAACAGAAAAGTTCTGAGGCACAACATTTTGGTTTTCCCTAATATTTAAAGTAGTGTTAGTTCTATTTTGCAATTCCACATTCAAAACTAGGAAAAATATCAGATTGCTTGAGCTACACTTACTAGTACAATTTCTTTTATATTTATAGGAACTCATTTTGTAATCTTAAAATACAACGAGCATATATACTGAAAAATTTTTAATGCGTTAGCATTTTACCCACTATATCTTCATTGTAAGACAAGACTTTTTATATTTATTTATGTTTCATTATAGTGTATTTACAACACTAGTAATTAATTATTAAAACATTCATGAAGCACAATTTCTCTATAGGAATTCCAACACACTGTTTTAAGGCTAGTCTATGGTCCTGAGTTCTGCACACTATAATTTATAATAATGCACTGAGGATATGTGAATACTAAAAACATCTATTGGCCTACAGGGAAAAAAAAGTTGATATGGCCAATGAAAGTGATTATTCTAAGGGAATATAAACAGAAATATATGCCAGCTTGCATTTGGACTACTGATACTGAAATTACTGTCACTGCTCAACTTATAGATTCAAAACAAATCTCTGAGAAAATACAACAAAATTAGCAATAAGCTGTTTATGAGAAACCATTAATTTATACAATGGATAAGATGAAGGCACAAAGCACAAGAAATACTTACACATATACACTTTTGTATTTCCCATCTTTGCCAGAACTAGATAGCAGAATTTCATAACCATAGAGCTCTGGTACAGGAGTCTCATCTGCTTCGCCATTAATGAAGCTGGAAGGTGGTGACCAAGTAAGTACTACTGACCTTGCCTGGATGTCTGAAGCCTGCAGGAACAACATTCAAAAGCTCTTTGAAACAAATGCAATGTGTACAATAAGTAGTGAAAGAGCTACTGAGATTACAAAACTAAATAAAATATTATCTGTATGTATTTAAATAGTATGTTTCAGAAACAGAAACCTATCCATTTGTAGATGAGATTTAATTTGTTGTGAAAGGGTAGAGGGTTCAATAAAAGTATAAGCATGAGATCAGGTCATTCGAAACTATTAATGCAGACATCACAGTCAAAGGAAAAAATAAAGAGAAAAAAACTCACTTATATATGAAAGGGTTCACTTCCACAACTTAGAAAGCATTATTATAGCAACAAAAAGACAAAAAACTTACAGGAAAAATGAGCAAGGGCATCAAAAGTCCAAAAAACCATAAAAATACATGGACAACATATGACATGATGTGTTAACTGCATTCCTAATTAAATAAATGTAAACTAAAACAGGATATCACTTCTTATCTACTAGATAAGAATAAAATCCTAATAAATCCCAGTGTGTTGAGGTTTGAGAGAAATGGGTACTTTCTTAAATATGGATGGGAGTATATTAGTATAATCTTTGCATAAAATAACTTGTGATTTATAATTTTTTAAAAGATTTATTTATTTGTAAGTCAGAGTTACAAAGAGAGAGGGAGAGACACACAGAGAGATCTTCTACCTACAGGTTCATTCTCCAGACAGCTGCAAGGCTGGGGCTGGGCCAGGGTAAAGCCAGGAGCCAGGAGTTTCCTCCAGGTCTCCTATGTGGGTGACAAGGGCTCAAGCACTTGAGCCATCCTCTGCTGCTTTTCTCAGGCACATCAGCAGGGAGCTGGATGGAAATTGGAGCAGTTGGGAGAAAAACTAGCACCCATATGGGATGCTGGCATTGCAGGCAGTAACTTTTACTCGCCACACCACAACATGGACCCATCACTAAATTTTTAAATGTGTTTACTTTTTGACTCAGGAATTCAATTTCCAGGATATTATCCTGTAGATAAAGTTGTGTAAGTACGCAAACATACACACTTAACAATGTTCACTGCATTATTAAGGACAAAAAACTGGAAATATAGGGCATTAACTAAATAATGGTACAGCCTTCTAAGACATTACTATGCAGGTTTTTAAATGAGAATGAAGGGGCTGGTGCTGTGGTGTAGAAGGTTAAGCCTCCATCGGCAGTGTCAGCATCCCATATGGGTGCTGGTTGGAGTCTCGGCTGCTCCACTTCCAATCCAGCTCCCTGCTAATGTGCCTGGGAAAGCAGTGGAGGATGGCCCATGTGGGAGATCTGAAAGAAGCTCCTGACTCCTGGCTCCTGGCTTTAGCTTGGTCCAGCCCTAGCTGTTCTGGCCACTTGGGGAATGGATGGAAGATCTCTCTCTGTAATTCTGACTTATCAATAAATTAAATGAGTCTTTAAAAAATGTATTTTTAAAAATAAAAAAGAATGAGATAGACATATATGTGATGTCTAAAGATTTCATCAATATATTAAAGCTATGCAATAGTGAAAAAAAAAGGGAAGCTGAAATGCATATGGTAATTGAAAATGTACTAATTGTTACCTTGAAGATTTTTGTGTATGAAGGTACTTTAAAAAGTTCATAGAAAATGAAATTACAGATGTCTGTTTTAGTGCAAAAATTCTGAGATACATGCATCTAAGGGGTCTTCAAAGACTATGCATGGATTTCAATTTTTTTTTGTTCTAAAATAAGCTAGTTTTAATTCTAATTTTTCACTAATTTTTTAAGTATTCACATGTGTGTGATGGGATATAGGAAGAGTTGTGAGAGAAAATAAAAGATTTAGATTATACTTTATGTATTTCCATACTATTGAATGGTTTTATGAGTATGTAATTTTATAGTAAATATAAAAACAATCCAGAGATTAGACTATAAAAAAGGGTGCAGATGTTTAGCCTAGTGGTTTAGAGGCTATTTATAATACTGGAGTGCCTGAAATTGATTTCCTGGCTCTGGCTCCAGTTTCTAGTTCATGCAGTCCCTGGGTGGTCGTGGCGATGGCTCAAATAATTGGATTCCTACCACCACCCACATGGGAAACCTGGACTGTGCTTCTGTCTTCTGCCTTAGCCTATGCCTGGCTGATGTGGGTATTTGGGGAGATGAAAAAGTAGAGGGGGCCCTTTTATATCTGTTTCACCAAACAATGAAAACAAAACCCCCACCCCAACAAAGATTGTTAAGAATGGTATCAGATTATGGTAGGCATTTATGTGAAAGTTTGCTTAAACTTTATATATATATTTTAAAAGATTTATTTATTTACTTGAAAGTCAGAGTTACAGAGAGAGAGAGAGGTCTTCCATCCCATGGTTCACTCCCCAATTGGCCACAACAGCCGGAGCTGTGCCAATCTGAAGCCAGGAGCCTCCGCCGGGTCTCCCAGGCAGATGCAAGGACCCAAGGACTTGGGCCAGCTTCTACTGTTTTTCCAGGCCATTGCAGAGAGTTGAATCTGAAGTGGAGCAGCCGGGACTCTAACTAGCACCCATATGGGGTGCCAGTGCTTCAGGCTAGGGTGTTAACCTGCTGCGCCACAGTATTGACCTCTAAAGTTTATATATGTTTAATAACTATCTTGTCGTAATCTCTACACAAGTATAACTTTCTTTTTCAAAGCTTTCAAAGGTTGAATAAAGTTAAAAACTACTATTATAATTTTGCTTCTGTAAGTCACAGGAACTATAATATCTTATATTTTATGTAATATTTTGTCTGAAAGCCTTAGTAGGATGTTTCATTTATAATACACTTAGAAATGATCTCTTGTATCAACACATGTTGATCTGGCTATTAACCTGCTCTTTTAAAAAACAGTTTAAATGCAAATGGCCTAAATTCTCTAATTAAAATACACAGAATAGCTTAATGGATTAAAAAACATCTATCTGCTACCAACCAGAAATACTTCTCACCAACAAAAATACACACACTGAAAGTGAAAGGATGGAAAGAAGATACTCCATGCTAACAGAAAGCAAAAATGAGCAGGTGTAGCCATCTTAATATCAGACAAAAAAGAATTTAACACAATAACTGTTGAAAGAGATAAAGAAGGGATAATGTGACTATAGTAAATGTATATGCACCCAATGCCTGGGTGTCTGGCTATTTAAAACGAATGTTAATGGATCTAAAGGGAGACATAGACTGCAATATAGCAGTAATGAGGGAGTTCAACACCCCACTTTGACAAAGGGACAGATAAGCTAGACATAATATCAACAGAGCTAACCTATACTATGGACCAAATGGACCTGACTGATATCTACAGAACATTTCATCCCACAGCTACACAATACATATTATTTTTATCAGTGCATTGGATTTTCTCTCGGACAGACCATATGCTAGACCATAAAGCAAGTCTCAACAAATTCAAAAAAAAGTTGAAATCATATCATGTATCTTTTCTAACCACAATGCAATGAAGCTGGAAATTCACAACTTAAGAACTGCAGAAAATATACAAACACATGGAGACTGACCAACATACTCCTGAACAAACACCGGGTCACAGAATATTAAAGAAGAAATTAAAAAAAAATCCTAGAAATGCATTAAGATGACAACACAACATACCAAAAATTATGGGAGAAAGCAAAAGTTGTGTTAACAGGGAAGTTTATAGCAATTAGTGCCTACTTCAAGATAATGGAAAGGAATCAAATAAATGATCTAACAATGCATCTCAAGAACCTAGAAAGGCCGGCGCCGTGGCTCAATAGGCTAATCCTCCACCTAGCGGCGCCGGCACACCGGGTTCTAGTCCCGGTTGGGGCGCCGGATTCTTTCCCGGTTGCCCCTCTTCCAAGCCAGCTCTCTGCTGTGGCCTGGGAAGGCAGTGGAGGATGGCCCAAGTGCTTGGGCCCTGCACCCCATGGGAGACCAGGAGAAGCACCTGGCTCCTGCCATCGGATCAGCGTGCTGCGCCGGCTGCAGCGCACTGGCTGTGGTGGCCATTGGAGGGTGAACCAACGGCAAAAAGGAAGACCTTTCTCTCTGTCTCTCTCTCTCACTGTCCACTCTGCCTGTCAAAAAAAAAAAAAAAAAAAAAAAAAAAAAAGAACCTAGAAAAACAAGAATAAACCAAACACCAAATTAGTACGAGAAAATAAATAATTAAAACCAGGAAAGAAACAAAACCGAAACAAACAAAAAAAAGATGCGAAAGATCAGTGAAACGTAAAACAAAATTGATATATCATTGGCCCAATTAAGCAAAAAAAGGAGGGGGGATTAGCACTGTGGCATAGCTGGTAAGGCTGCTGCCTGTGGTGCCAGTATCCTATTTGGGTGCTGGTTCAAATTCAAGCTGCTCCCCTTCTGATCCAGCTCCTTGTTATAGCCTGGGAAAGCAGTAGATGATGGCCCAAGAGCTTGAGTTGCTTTACTTGTGTGGGAGACCTAGAAGAAGCTCCTGGCTCCTGGCTTCAGATCAGCCCAGCTCTGGCCATTGCGGCCATCTGGGGAGTGAACCAGTGGATGGAAGACATTTCTGTCTCTCCCTCTCTCTGTAACTCTACCTCTCAAATACATAAATATAAATCTTAAAAAAAAAAAATAGAGGGAGACGACTCAAATTGATAAACTCAGAGATGAACAAGGAGATGTTAGAATAGATACCACAGAAATTAAAAGAATCATCAGGAATTACTATATATGCCAACAAATTGGAAAATCTAAAAGAAATGGATAATTTCTGGACACATATAATCTACCAAAATTGAGCCATGAAGATATAGAAAACAAACCAATAATCAAGATGGAGACTGAGTCAGTAATAAAGATCCTCCCAACAAAGAAAAGCCCAGGATTTGATTGCTTCACTGCTGAATTCTACCAAACCTTGAAGAACTAATTCCAATTCTTCTCAAACTATTCTAAACAACTGAAAGGGAGGGAATCCTCCCAAACTCCTTCTATGAGGCCAGTATCACTTTAATTCTATAACCAGGAAAAGATACAATATTTATTTTTGACAGGCAGAGTGGACAGTGAGAGAGAGAGAGAGATTGAAAGGTCTTCCTTTTCCGTTGGTTCATCCCCCAATGGCCACTGTGGCTGACACGCTGTGGCCGGCGCACCATGCTGATCCAAAGCCAGGAGCCAGGTGCTTCTCCTGGTCTCCCATGCGGGTGCAGGGCCCAAGCACTTGGGCCATCCTCTACTGTACTCCCAGGGCACAGCAGAGAGCTGGCCTGGAAGAGGAGTGACTGGGACAGAATCCGGTGGCCCGACCGGGACTAGAACCTGGTGTGCCGATGCCGCAGGCAGAGGATTAGCCTATTGAGCTGTGGTGCCGGCCGAAAAGATATAATATTGAGAACTATAGACCAACATCACTGATGAACATAGATGCAAAAATCCTCAAAAAAATACCAGCTAATCGAATCAAACAACACATTAGAAAGATCATTCACCTAGACCAAGTGAGATGTATCTCTGGTATACAGGGATATATACCTATGTAGTGTTCAATATATGCAAATCAATAAATGTGATACATCATATTAACAAACTAAATAATAAAAACCATATGATTATCTCAATTGCTGCAGAGAAAGCATCTGATAAATACAACATGCTTTCATAATAAAAACAATAAGCCAACTGGAAAAAGGAGAAACATTCCTCAACACAATCAAAGCAATATATGACAGACTCACAGCACACATCAAACTGAATGGGGAAAAGTCGGAAGCATTTCCATTAAGACCCAGAACCAGATGAGGATGCCCACTTTCACCACTGCTATTCAGTTTAGTTCTGGAAGTTTTAGCCAGAGCCATTAGTCAGGAAAAAGAAATCAAAGGGATACAAATTGGACGCAGGCAGTAAAATTGTCCTTGTTTGCAGATGACATGATCTTATATATAGGGGAACCAAAAGAATATACTAAGTGACAATGGGAACTCATAAAAGAGTTCAGTAAAGTTTCAGGATACAAAGTCAACACACAAAATTCAATAGTCTTTGTATATTCAGACAATGCCATAGTGAGAAAGAACTTGTAAGATTAAGTCCCATTCACAATAGCTATGAAAAGAATCAAATACCTTGGAATAAATTTAATCAAGGATGTCAAAGATCTCTATGATGAAAATTATAAAACCTAAAGAAAGAAATAGCAGAAGACATAAAAAAATGGAAAAATCTTATATGTTCATGGATTGGAAGAATTAATATAATTAAAATGTCCATATTTCCAGAAGCAATTTACAGATTCAGTGTGATCCCAATCAAAATGACATTCTTCTCAGTTCTAGAAAAAATAATGCTAAAATTCACATGGAACCACAAGAGACCCCGAATAGCTAAAGCAATCTTAAGCAACAAAAATAAACCCTGAGGCATTACAATACCAGATTTGAAGACATTTACATGACAGTCATAATCAAAACAGCCTGGTACTGTCACAAAAATAAACATGTGGACCAATGGAACAGAATAGAAACTCCAGAAATTAATCTACACATCTGCAACCAATTAATCTGACAAATGAGCTAGAATCAATCCCTGGAGCAAGGACAGTCTTTCTAACAAATGGTGCTGAAAAAATTAGACCTACATGTGCAGAAGTATCAAATAAGACCTCTACCTTACGTTATACAAAAATCAACTATAAATGGATCAAGGATCTAAATTTATAACCCGCCAACATGAAATTACTAGACAAAAACATCAAAGAAACTCTGCAAGACACTGGCATAGGCAGAGTTCTTTGAAAATAACCCAGAAGCACATGCAATAAAAGCAAAAAGAGACAAATGGGATTATATCAAGCTAAGAAGTAACCGTATTGCAAAGGAAACACTCAACAAAGTTAGAAGGCAACTGACAGAATGGGAGAAAACATTTGCAAACTATGCAACTGATAAAGCGTTAATATCCAGGATCTATAAAGAGCTTAAGAAACTCAACAACAACAAAACAATTAATCCAGTTAAGAAACTGGCGAAGGCCACGAATAGGTATTTTTCAAAGGATGAAATTCAAATGGCCAACAGACACATGAAAAAATGCTTAGGATCACTAGCCATCAGGCAAATAGAAGTAAAAACCACAATAAGGTTTCACCTCACCCCAGTCAGACCAGCTATCATCCAAAAAACAAAAAACAATAGATGCTGGTGAGAAAGTAGGAAAAAAGGTACCCAAATCCAATGACGGTGGGAATGTAAACTAGAACAACCATTATGAAGACAGTACAGAGATTCCTCAGAAATCTGAAAATAGATCTACTATATGACCCAGCCATCCCACTCCTGGGAATTTACTCAATTGTATTGAAATCAGCATATGAAAGAGCTATTTGTACCCTTATGTTTACTGCAGCTCAATTCACAATAGCTAAGATCCAGAATCAATCCAGATGTCCATCAACTGATGACTGGATGAAGAAAATGTGGTTTATACACATTATGTAATACTATTCAGCCATGAAAAAGAATGAAATGCTGTGTTTTGTAACAAAATAGATGCAACTGGAAACCATTATGCTTAGTGAAATAAGTCAGTCATCAAAAGACATATATCATGCTTTCTCTGATATGTGATAGTTAATAAGAATACAAAAATATATAGGAATGTAATGGACATCTTGTGATATGACTGTCATCTTTAGCCCTTGTTTATATTCCTGTGGAATGGGAGTCTTCCTATTCTTTACTTGTTAAATATAATGGTTGGTGGAGAATTAATTCTGTGATTATAGAATGGATTAAAATTATGTCTTTGAAGCAGTGGTTAAAATGCCACTTGGGATGCCTGCATCTTATACTAGAGTGTAGAAACTGAGTCCTGACCCTGCATCCAGTTTACGTTCCTGCTAATGTGCACCTTGGGAGACAGCAGATGATGGCTCGAGCAGTTGGGTCCCTGCCATCCAGGTGGGAGACTTGGTCTGAGTTCTGGGCTCCTAGCTTTGGCCAGGCCCAGCCCTGGCTGTTGAGGGCATCTGGGGATGGAAGATCTCTATCCATCTGTCTCTTTGTATTTCAAATAAAAATGAAAACAAAAATTTAAAAAATGTCTTTAGAAAAATTAATGAAAAGAAGGGAGGGAAGGTGGGAGATTGGGTGAGGAAGAGGGGAGGGAGGGAAGTATGGTTATCTTCTTAGAATTATACCTATGAAATACATGGAATGTTCTCTTTATATTATTAAAAAAAAACACATACTGTTATCATACATATAATTATTCCCTTAATGTCTCTGGATTTTATGGGATAGCCAAAGCTTTGTTAAGCTGTAAGTAAACACAACTCCGAAAGTGGGTCAGTTGACAGAATTCCCTGACATCTAATATATGAAATATATTTTATAAGGCCCTGGAGGGTATTGACTACATCATCAAAAGTAGAAGCAGTAGAGAAAATGTTAAGTAAGTAGGCATAAGACTCCACACCGATTTGTATGAGAATTTAGAACTCTCTTCCTCTGAGAGTTCTAGGCCTCATCTACAAAATAAGGAGCTGAGGGACAAACTATCATACACAAATACAGTATTTTAAAAAGGCTTATTTTAGAATAAATTTTGACTTACAGAAAAGTTGACAACATAGTACATGGAGTCCCTGAATATCCTTCACCTAGCCTTCATTGATGTTAATATCATGCATAACCGTACACTTTAAAAAAAAATTATTTTGGATCTTCCACCTACTGGTTTACTCCCCAGATAGCTGCAATGGCCAGAGCTGGACTGATCCAAAGCCAGAGAGTAAGCACTTGGACCATCTGCTGTTGCTTACCCAGACAGCATTAGCAGGGAGCTGGATTGGAAGTGGGGCAGTTAGGACATGAAGTGGGATGCTGGTGTTGCAGGTGGTGGCTTAACCCACTTCACCACAATGCCGGCCCCTCTATTCTCTTTTTACAGAAAAATTTTTGTTACCAACTAATTCTACTAAACATGTATTTTATTTTATTTTTAAAGATTTATTTATTTATTTGAAAGTCAGAGTTACACAGAGAGAGGAAAGGCAGAGAGAGAGAGGTTTTCCATCCAATGGTTCCCTCCCCAGATGGCCACAACAGCCGGAGCTGCGCCGATCCGAAGCCAGGAGCTTCCTCTGGGTCTCCCACACGGGTGCAGGGGCACTGCCTTCCCAGGCTATAGCAGAGAGCTGGATTGGAAGTGGAGCAGCAGGGTCTCGAACCAGCGCCCATATGGGATGCCAGCGCCTCAGGCCAGGGTGCCAGCCTGCTGAGCCACAGTGCTGGCCCCAATTAAAAATGTATTTTAAAAAAGGTATTTTATTACTTGAATATAAATGTTAAGTCACAAAAGGAGTACTTATCCTAGGGTTAGCTGTGGAAAATTTTTATGTAAATTTTAAATAAAATGTTAAAGGGATATAATTTGGTATAAAAAAGGCGAGTGATTAATACAGGAATGGGGGGTCAGGTATTGTGGCACAGTGTAAGGTTAAGATACCACTTGGGTATTGGACCTGTAGTTTAGTGGATAAAAAGCTGCTGGCTGCAGTGCTGATAGCCCATATGGGCCCGGTTCAAGTCCTGGCTGCTCCACTTTGGATTCAGCTCTCTGCTATGGCCTGGAAAAGCAGTAGAAGATGGCTCTAGTCCTTGGGCCCCTGCACCTGCATGGGAGACCTGGAAGAAGCTCCAAGCTTCTGGCTTTGGATCAGGACAGCTCCAGCTGTTGTGGCCATTTGGCAAGTGAACCAGCAGATGGAAGACTTCTCTCTATCTCTGCCTCTGCCTCTCCATAACTGCATTTCAAAGAAATAAATAAGTCTTTTAAAAAAAAGATACCACTTGGGATGCCCACATGCCATACTGGAGTGCCAGTCCAAATCCTAGCTTCTCTGCTTCTGATCCAGCTTCCTACAGATGCATCCTTGGAGGCAGCAAATGATGGCTCAAATACTTGGACCCCTGATACCCACACAGGAGACCTAGATGGAGTTCTGAGTTCCTGGCTTTAGTTGGGTCCCAACCATAGCTTTTGTGGCCATTTGAGGAGTGAACCAGTAAATGAAAGACACTCATCCCCCAACTCCCTCTCTCTTGCTCTCTGTTCTTCTTCCTTTTAAATAGATGACAATAAATTTTAAAAAAGTATAGAAAAGAAGGAATGAGTAATTCTTCCAAATCTATACCTGCAAGCTGGTTGTCCAAGGCATGTGCATGAGTATTTTAAAAAGGCCCCTAGTAATTCCACTCCCATGACAATGACAGAGTAAGTGGGAAAGAAGGAGAGATATATAGATAAGGGAACACTGAAAGGATCATAAGAGAAAGAGAAAGAGGGTAATAACCTGAAAGACATGGATAAGAATTTTGAAAAGTGATTAACAGTGTCAATTACCATAGGGAGGTCAAGGAGAATTAATGTAGCCTTGGCTTTGAAGCTGCTGCCTGATGCTGACACTTGTAAATGTAGTCTGACTATATTCTTCTATGTTTGTATTTATGAACAAAGGTGGTTTCAGGTGAAGTATAAACAACTGATAGAAAAGGGGGCATTTGACACTGTACAGAAAAGGGACAACATGCCACTCTGGATGCCTAGATCCCGCACTGGAGTGTCTAGGTTTGAGTCCTGGCTCTGCTTTTAATCCAGCTTCCTGTTAATGTACACCTTGGGAGACAGCAGGTGATGTCACAAATAGTTGGATCCCTGTCACCCACATGGGAGACTCAGAAGTTCCTGGCTGGCCAATCCCCAGCTGAGGGCATTTGGGGAGTGAACCAATGGATGGGAGATCTTTAAAAACAAACAAACAAACAAACAAACAAACAAAAAAAACAAACTATATAAGAACAGAGAGATGATGAACTTCTATATGGCTACTGTAAAATTCCTCTGTGAAGACTGAAGTAGTGACAGCGGGGAAAGGAAAGAGTGAACGCAGAAAAGAGCAGATCCTAGAAAGCATAGTGAAAGAACTGACAAAGCTTGGAGTTCAATTCGGTATGAGAAGAATTAATGGCAAAGAAGAAATCTCAGATGATGTGATACTATGACCCAGGGAAACTTGAATGGATAAGTGGTTATTGATGGAAATACAGAAAGCTAACTGAAAATAAAAGGAATCTAATCCAATTTCTTCTTCATGGTGAGGTGGGGAAACTTTTCTCTGCCAAGGGCCATTTGAATGTTTATATCATTCATGGGCCATACAAAATTATCAACTTTAGGGGCTGGTGCTGTGGGCACAGCAGGTTAAAGCCCCAGCCTGCAGCACCAGCATACCATATGGGCTGCTGTTTGAGTCCCGGCTGCTCCACTTCCGATCCAGATCTCTGCTATGGCCTGGGAAAACAGTAGAAGATGGCCCAACTCCTTGGGTCCCCGCACCCGTGTGGGAGACCCTGCTCCTGGCTTCAGATCAGCTCAGCTCTGGCCGTTGCGGTCATCTGGGGAGTGAACCAGTGGATGGAAGACCTCTCTCTCTTTCTCCTGTCTCTATCTCTCACTGTAACTCTCCCTTTCAAATAAATAAAATAAATCTTTGTGGCTCATGGGCTGGACGTTCCCTACCTGTTTTAGTGGAACAAAGATAAAAGTTTACAAAAAAATCCTTTTCAAATAAAATAAATCTTAAAAAAATTGTTTTTTCTGGGGTTGCTGGCAAACATCTAAACTTGGATAATATTCTTTAGGATGCCTCAGGAAACGCTTGAAAATACAGATTTAGAAATCATCTAAAATATATCTTCTATTAGTGTGCTACTTTATAAGTAAAATTTGCTTTTCTATCTACCTCATTTGATTCTTACAACTACTCCCTGAAGTAGGCAAAATGGGCATAATTATTTCATTTTATCTTCACATCATATTCAGAAAAGTTAAGTGATTTTTTTGAGGTCACTCAACCAGTGATTAGGACTTTCCATTACATAATGTTCGCATCCCTAATTTATTTCCAGGAAGTAGCTGAAAAGAGATAAGACTGTGTAAAAATATGGGTGAGAACTGAAAAAGATTAGAAGCTAGTAATAGGCAAAAATGAAAACAGCTGTCTTTAAAAAATGGTTAGATTACATATAGTATACTTTAATTTTTGAGGCAGAGTATGATCTTTGTCAGGTAGTGATCAAAATCACCTTTAAGAAAAGTTCTCTATCAGTTTAAATTACGTCTAAGCTAGGAACCTAACTATTAAAATAATTCATAAAATATATAGTATGGATTTTGACAAACATTGTAGAAGTGAGGAAAAAACAGTATATAATTTTTAAATTTCCAGAATTAAAGCATAAGATATGATAATGCTTGAACACTGTATAGATACAGGGACTAGGGAATAAGAGAATAAGTCTGAAGATAACTGAAAAATTGAGTTTAAGGAATTTGGAATAAGCTGTAGTAACCAGGAAAAGGGAAAAGGAAGGGATAATGATTCTGAAAGAAGGTAATGTGTACAAGGCAAGATACATCTAATTTTAAGCATTATTGGAACAAAGCTGTCAAATTCTGAAAGTAATGAGACTCAGAACAATTTCAAAGACAAAGATTTCCAGTATAGTTAATTAAAGTATATGAAGGTATATAATACCATTATACTCCATTTTATGGAAGAAAAACAGCTTCGGAAAGGCTAAATGACTGTACTAAGTCACTCTATCCGAGTGTGGAGTTGAGACTCTGAGACTAGAGCATGCACCATGTTCTCTTTTATAGACTGCGCTCTAAGACTGCCCTCAAACTCCCTTCCCCTGTCTATATAATGCCTAACCACTACTTCTCCTTTAAATTTTAGTTTGATTATGCCATCTTAAGGAAATCTCCTCAACATCCCTGTCAAGGTTCAGTCCCCCTTTTATATACTGGTAGAATTCTATCTCTTCGTTCTGGCACTCCATAGTTATATTTTTATATTTATTACAAAATGCTTACTAAATTAAATTAAGCTCTGGGGCAGGGACTGTGTCTGTCCTTTCCTTTATATTCTATCTTCAGCTTTGAACACACCATGTGGTACTAAGTGGTCAAATAATGAATGAATAAGGGGATGACTACATTTAATCTGGTGTTCTAAATGAACCACATTATACAAAACCAACCAAACATACAAAAACAATTAAGCAAAAAATGCTGACCTATACTTTGCAGCTCATAATAACTTAATCATAGTCAAACTGAAAACATGGAGTAAAAACAAAGCAAAACAAAACCATCAGCATTACTTTGAGTTTTATGATTCAGGACTTATTTTACTTACATCTTCCTCATAATGCCGGATAAAATTTATTTTTAATTTTTTAAAGATTTTAAAAATTTATTTGAAAATCAGAAATATAGAGAAGGAGAAATAGATTTTCCATCTGCTGGTTCATTCCTCAAATGGCCACAACAGCCAGAGCTGGACCAGGCCAAAGCTAGGAGTCAGGAGCTTTTTCCAGGTCTCCCATGTGGGTGCAGGGGCCCAAGCACTTGTGCTATCCTCCACTGCCTTCCCAGGCACATTAGCAGGGAGCTGGACTGGAAGTGGAACAGCCGGGACTTGAGCCAGTGCCCATGTAGGATGCCAGCACTGCAGGCAGAAACTTAACTTTCTACACCACAGCACCGGCCTCCTTTACTTATTTACTAAAGAGGCAGACACAGAAAAGCAGATAAAGAGTCAGAGGGCTCCCCCATTCACTGGTTCATTCTCCAAATACCCTGATAGCTGGGCTTTGGCTGGGGAAAAGCCAGGAGCTGGGCACTCAGTCCAGGTATCCCACGTAGGTAGCAGGAACCCAATTATTTACTTGAGCAATCAGTGCTGCCTTCCTAGGTCTGTATCAGCTGAATCATTAGAGTGAGGTACTAAACTCAGGTACTCTTAACATGGAAAGTGGGCATCTTAAATACTATCTTAACTATTGGACTAAATGCTGCCCACCCCTTTTACTGTTACAAAAGTTTAACAAATAGCTTAATATGAAAATGTACATGACACAGTTTTTGTATCATAGTAAAACAGGCCCTTTGGACAGAGCATATGGATTTCTCTGTGGGAACAGCTATTATAGATTGCTGTTCCAGGGTTTCTAAGGCAATCCTACTATTTCCTTGTATATTCCATTCCAGTATCAATTTATTACTCATTAGCTGCCATCTCTACGTATCTACCATAGATTCATAAAAAAATCCCTGCAATCCTCAGACATGTCTGCATTTAACTTTTTTTTTTTTAATTTATTTATTTGAAAGGCAGTTATAGAGATCCAGAGGTAGAAGCAGAGGCAGAAGCAGAGAGAGAGAGAGACAGAAAGAGAGAGAGTCTTCCATCTGCTGGTTCACTCCCCAGAAGGCCACAACAGCTGGGGTTATGCCGATCTGAAGCCAGGAGCCAGAAGCTTCTAAGTCTCACACAAGGGTGCAGAAGAGGGCCCAAGGATTTGGGCCATCTTCTACTACTTTCTAGGCCATAGCAGAGAGCCGGATTGGAAGTGGAGCAGCCAGAACTCGAACTGGCACCCATATTGGATGCCAGCACTGCAGATAGTGGTTTTACCTGCTAAGGCACAATGCTGGCCCCATCATTTAATTTCAATGGAAATTTTTGTCTATAAATTTTTTCAGCTGAGGAGGGGTGAGCTTTGCCTTCAGTGTCTAGTTGGTGGGCTCAGAGCTGCCTTGAAATGGAATCCTAAGAAATTCTCCCTTTACTTTTATTTATTTAAAGATTTATTTATTTATTTATTTGAAAGTCCGAGTTACAGAGAGAAAGGGAGTGAGAGTGAGAGTGAGAGAGAGAAATCTGCCATCTACTGGTCCACTCTCCAGGTGGCAGCAACAGCCAGGGCAGAGGCAGGCTGAAGCCAGGATCTTCTAGGTCTCCCATGAGGGTAGCAGGTGCCCAAAGCACTAGGGCCATCTTCTGCTGTTTTCCCAGGCCACTACAGGGAGCTGGATCAGAAGTGGAGCAGCAGGGACATGAATCAGTACCCATAAAGGATGCAAGTATTGTAGCAGACAGTGACTTTAACTGTAATGCCACAATGCTGGCCTCAGAAATTTACTTTGTTTTTAAGATTTTTATTTAATGAATACAAATCTGATATGTACAGCTTTTAGGAATATAGTGTTTCTTCCCCCCATTCCTGACCTCCTACCTCCACTCCCATCCCACCTCCTACTCCCTCTCCCATTCCATTTTTCATTAAGATTCATTTTTAATTCACTTTATATATAGAAGACCAACTCTATACTATTTCCACTGTTTGCACCCACACAGATAACAAAGTATAAAGGACTGTTTGAAGACAGATTTTACTGTTAATTCTCATAGTACACCTCATTAAGGACAGAGGTCCAACATGGAGAGCAAGTGCACAGTGACTAATCTTGTTGACAGAAATTTACTTTAAAAGAGTTGTCTTAAGCTTTACTTTTTACATCTTAAAATTGTATTTTTAATAAATATAACAAGTAAATATAACAAGTAAATGCTGCTAGCATTAACTATTATTATGTCATTCAAACACCAATCTTAATAAGGCTACCAATTTCCTTTCTATGTCAATCTAGTGATAAACACTTGGACATACATGGCTGTTAGAAAGACACTACATTTCAATCCTGTTCCACTACAACTTACTAAAAACCTCACTCTTGTTTCAGTTTCCTATATGTAAAATAAATAAAGCAGAAAATAGTACATAAAAGGGCTGTTTTAAGAAATAAGGAAAACAAGGCACACATGCATCAGAAGCACTAAACAATGGTTAACACTAGCAAACTTGTGTTAGTTATTACTGTGAAATACTTTTGTGAATGGTTACATTTACATGTGTAAGCTTCATTCTTAAGAGGAAAGAAATTAAAATAAAAAAACTAGAACATTCATATCTTATACGGACGCTGTCAGAAAGCAGGACCATGGTAGACTACTAGATGAGAAACAAGCTTTCTCAACCTCCCTAAAATGAGGCAAAATTAAAAAATAAGCCTTTGTGTAGAGGTATTAAGAATAACAACTTTTTTTTTGGACAGGCAGAGTTAGTGAGAGAGAGAAGAGACAAAGGTCTCCCTTTTCCATTGGTTCACCACCCCCCCCAAGTGGCCGCTACGGCCAGTGCGTTGCGGCCGGCGCGCAAGAATAACAACTTTTAAAGTCTGTTTTCATATATAACATGGGATAATGCATTTTTTCTAGTATAAAATATTTTACCCTGGAGGCCGGCGCCGCAGCTCACTTGGCTAATCCTCCACCTGCGGCGCTGGCACCCCAGGTTCCAGTCCCGGTTGGGGCGCTGGATTCTGTCCCGGTTGCTCCTCTTCTAGTCCAGCTCTCTGCCGTGGCCTGGGAAGGCGGTGGAGGATGGCCCAAGTGCTTGGGCCCTGCACCCACGTGGGAGACCAGGAGGAAGCACCTGGCTCCTGTCTTTGGATCAGCGCAGTGCCAGCCGCAGCGTTCCGGCCAAATAGGGGGTGAACCAATGGAAGGAAGACCTTTCTCTCTGTCTGTCTCTCTTACTGTCTAACTCTGCCTGTCAAAATAAATAAATAAATAAATAAATAAAAATAAAAAAATATTTTATCCTGGAATCTTCTGGGGGTGGGAGGGTAGATTTTGTTTTGCAAACAATGAAATAGTTTTATCAATGTTAAAAGGCCTTTTCCTTGCTGAGAAGCCCTCTGCTCCTTCCTCCATTTCCTACTGGCCAGTGGCAGACAATGGCTCTCTTTGATCAGCTCCTGACAATTACTCATCCCTACCCTCCCTTTCCAATTCCTTCCAAGTTTTGTACTTTTTATCACTCTTCAGTCTCAGAGGTTCTCCTGATTGCTTTAATTATTATAACCCCCTCCTCAAAAATCATTTCTTCAATAACTTTTTTTAATCACATAGATTTTCTATGTTTGTTTTTAATTTATTGGCATATGGTTAGAATTTCCTGAATTAATGAATGAATGACTATATAGCTCTCAAAGAGTAAGACAATGACGTAGATAGATTGCTAAGGCACAGCATAGGAAATGAAGAAAACTTGCCACAGAATAATAGTGTATCACAACATTAAAAAAAAGTCAAAGATTAAAAAACTATGCTTTGGTGGAAAGTTACACACAAGTGAACTGATGATTTAGGACTGTAAAGAATCCCAAACTGTTAAGTATGATTAGGTTGAAGGAATACACAAATTTATTTTTACTTTATGTATTTATATATTAGCACAAGAGGGGCCGGTGCCATGGCGCAGTAGGTTAATTCTCTGCCTGTGGCACTGGCATCCCATATGGGTGCCGGGATGGTTCAAGTCCTGGCTGCTCCTCTTTGCATCCAGCTCTCTGCTATGGCCTGGGAAAGCAGTAGAAGATGGCCCAAGTCCTTGGGACCCTGCACCCACATGGGAGACCTGGAAGAAGCTCCTGGCTAATGGCTTCAGATCAGCTCAGTTCTGGCCGTTGCGGCCATTTGGGGAGTGAACCAGCGGATGGAAGACCTTTCTTTCTATCTCTCCCTCTCACTGTAACTCTACTTCTCAAATAAATAAATAATCTTTTTAAAAATATAATTTTTAAAATATATATTTATTTATTTTTTAAATAAACAAGAGTTCACATAGTAATAATAAAGGAGGATACTTGGGATTCAGTCTTCATCACTGGTAGTAATGTTAGGCTGCTTTTAAAATGGAGTGAACTTATAGTTCTTATAAAAAGCACAGGAAGAAAAAAAACTAATTAAAATAATTCCTGTGATATTTTGCTTCCCTTCTAGTCTTTTCCTAAAGTCTTCTTAATAGACACAATAATTATGGAGTTTATTAAATAGTTTGGTTCTCCAATGTTTCTCCCTACTCCTGTCAAAAGCATCTTAGTGTATTTCTGCAGTCTTATTGACAATATTTTTAAATGGCTGTATTATTTTGCCCTTAAAAATCATTATTTATTTACACATTCCCTTAAAACTATTTAATTTCTTGTTAGCATTGATGTAACAAGCATTTTTTGTTTGTATAACTTCTTATTGAGAAATGGAGCCTCAGTTTCAGAGAAGTTTAATTCCTATTTCCTTTGATTATCAGTAAAGAAGCCTCTGAGGTCTTGTTAATGGATTTAAAAAATTCAACGTGTATAACCATTTAATATTAATCTTTAGTTATAGCAGATGTTAATTTTCCTAGGAGGATATAATCTTCACTTAGGCTATTTTAGATCTATATAGCAAATTTTATGTAGCTAACTTTGCTTCCATACCTTTTCTTTCTTGTTTTTTAAAATATTTATTTGAAAGTCAAAGTAGGAGAGAGACACACACAGTGAAAGAGAGAGAGGGAGAGAGAGAGAGAGAGAGAGAGAAAGATCTTCCATCTGTTGGTTCACTTCCCAGTTGGCCCCAATGGCTAGGGCTAGACCAGGCTAAAGCCAGGAGCCAGGAACTTTACCTCGGTCTCCCACATGGGTAGCAGGGACCCAAGCACTTGGCCATCTTCCATTGCTTTTCCCAGGCCTTCAGCAAGGAGCTAGATCAGAAGTGGAGCAGCCAGGACACAAACTGGCACCTATATGGGATGCAGGCATCACAGGTATAGGCTTTACCTGCCACGCAACAATGCAAGCTCCTGCCATAGTTTTTCATAATTTTCTTATTCTATCTACACTTACAAAGGACTGGGAAATATTAATTTTCTAGTTTTTCTACTGTTTGATTTTATTGCATTCTTTTTATTTAACTCCAGAAGGAGTTAACTAGATATATTTTATATATAAATGGTAAAATGTAAAATGTAATGTAAAATGTAAAAATCATTGATAATCAGTTTTATTTACACTATTAGTTCTCTGCCTTTTCTGACAGTGTTTGTTATCTAGTGTGTTATTACATCCTTGTTTAAAAAATGATTCTTGCATCAATATTCTGCTTCACTGATCAATATATCTCTCCTTATCAGATTCACAATTATTAATTTCATGTTTCTAATATATAATTTTTAAAAAAAGCCTGACTAAAAAATACATAAAACCCAATATAAATATACTAAATATGCAAGTCAAGAAAATATATGAGATACTTACCACTGGTTTGACAATGTTAGAAAGAAGTGCTTCAAATGCTTTAGTTTCTTCATCTTTTTCTAAAAAAACAAACAAACAAATCAAAAACCACCTTAATCCCGTTCCCCCAAATATGTCATCTGAAAGTAGCTTGGTATTTGAGCCTCTTCCAGTTTTCATCTCTTTGTTCACACTTAGCAGTCTGTGGCTCTTCAGCACTCTTCTGCTCAGTTTCTATTTCCATTTTTACTGTGATTACTAATTACAATACCACTATATAGACACATCTGGAAGTTTTCTCATAGAGATTGTATTTTAATTTTCATTGTAACAGTCTTTGCTCTGGAAAGTGCTCATCTGTCAGTCTTATACCTCTTCAGTTAACTATGTTTTCATGACATGCCCTAATTGTGGTTTCGCAAAACAGGAATATAATTGGCTTGATAATAACTTATAGTCACTACTGATTAACATGAAGCTTTAGCTTAACTCTTCTGAAACATCAGTGCTGAAAAGAACGACCAGAAGATCTTAACTATATGGAGGACTTTTTTGTAAATGCTGTTAATACACAAGCCATTAAGCTGTTAAAACATTAAACTTTGCTAGTAAGGAGTGGGAATTTTTAGGAAAAGGTAGGGAAGAATTAACACAGCCTACATCTTGACAGTTCTTCAGGTTGGAAGCATTTTAGTTTCTAGTCAGATATTATTTTCCTGCACTACTTGAAATCTCAATAAAAAAAGAATTTGGCTATCAATTTAGATTCTAAAATTTCTCACATTCACAGTGTTAGGCTATGAATCAACAAATTATCTGGACCATCATGTAAAGAATATACTTTTAGCAGATTGCATAATGATGAAAAGTATCAATGAGGACAGCTGAGTATTTGAAATAGTTACCTTCTATTTCTGTATCAACTTGTGTACCACTTTTCCCTTTCCCTGACTTGTTTTTTGTTGAGCCTGTGTTTATACTACTAGCATTCTGCCCTTTTATTAACCCATTATGTTCATTTATGGGAGAAGGGCATTTTTGGGGTGATGATGGTGGACTGTTCATTTTATCTTTCTGTGTTCCTTGGCGATCCTTTAATTTTTTCTGCAAACGTTCATATGTTTTACTAGATCTTTCATCTCTGAAGTTGGATCTTCCATGTGTAGAGTGAGCATCTAGGAAGAAATAAAAAAACAAATTTATAAAGATCATTTTTTCCAAGTAAGTTCATGGCATGAAAAAAGAACAGGAACTAAATATATCATAAAAAAGTTGTCATAAAATATTTTAAAGAATAATTTTGCAAAACAAAGCTATTTCTGTGTCTCCACTAGCCGACAGAAGCAAGCTTTGTGACTTGATTATAATTATATATATTAAGTACATTTACAGAGAAATTTCTTTCCTTCATCTTCTCCCAACTGACTATTACTTTCCATAGAAACAGCTTGGTGGTATGCTATGATTATTGTAGGCGAGGAACGAAGACTTAGATTGAGCTGTCCATAGCTTTTTTTTTTTTTTTTTTTACCTTTTTGTAGCTATTACTTTTCACATCTCTTCTAATCTTGAACAAAAAATAAGTAAAAAGAAAACTGGCTAAATTTCTTTAGGATTCAAGAAAGCAGATCATCACTGAAAAAAATTTTGGAAGTTGGCAAAAAAATAAAGGGTTAGATTGTTTAATAATGACAAAATCTACATATAAAGTGTTAGGTCTTCAGATACTATAAATTCAAAGTTGGCACTTAGATGAGCATACTCATGTCTAATACAAGTCTCATATAGTGCACAATAAAGTCAAAATACTCAATAAACATTACTGAATCAATTGTCCCAGAGTTTATTATTTTAAATTTAAAATTTGTACTGAGAAAAACATCTTCTTAGCAGTCTCAAAAGCCTCATTAAGGAGAGCAGTATGCAGCAGTGCTTTGGAAAACTACTATAATAGTCTTGCAATTAATACAAGGATATATAAAATAACATTAGAATAATAAACACAGGAATTTGGGTATCTACATATTAAAGAATAAATGTGAAGCCCTAACTTCATACCATGTACAAAAAATGATTCATATGATTTAAATACACAACTGTAAGTGCTTACTATAGAACTCTTAGAAGAAAACATGAGTGGTGTATTTCCATGACTTTGGATTAGGCAGTAGCTTCTTCTTTTTTTTTTTTTTTTTTTTTTTTGACAGGCAGAGTGGACAGTGAGAGAGAGAGAGAGAGAGAGAAAGGTCTTCCTTTGCCGTTGGTTCACCCTCCAATGGCCACCACAGCCAGTGCGCTGCAGCCGGCGCAGCACGCTGATCCGATGGCAGGAGCCAGGTGCTTCTCCTGGTCTCCCATGGGGTGCAGGGCCCAAGCACTTGGGCCATCCTCCACTGCACTCCCTGGCCACAGCAGAGAGCTGGCCTGGAAGAGGGGCAACCGGTACAGAATCTGGTGCCCGGACCGGGACTAGAACCCGGTGTGCCGGCGCCGCAAGGCGGAGGATTAGCCTAGTGAGCCACGGCGCCGGCCTAGGCAGTAGCTTCTTAGCTAGGATATCAAAAGCACAATCAAAGAAAAAAATAACCTGAATTTCATCAAAATGAAAACCTTCTCTGTATCAAAGGATACCAAGAAGAAAATAAAAACACAATATAGAGGAAAATATCTGCAAACCATATACCTGATAAGGGACTTATATCCAGAATATATAAAACACTCTTACAATTCAACAATAAAAAGACAACCCAATTAAAAAAACAGGTGAAGGATGTGAACAGACATTTCTCCAAAGAACATATAGAAGTGGCCAATAAGCACAAGAAAAGATATGCAATGTTGGCAGTCATTAGGGAAAACCAAATAAAAATCGTATAAAAACTTCACAGTCAACAGGATGGCAATAATCAAAAGATAGGACAGTAAGAAATTTTAGCATGGATATGGAGAAATTTGAACCTCATACACATTGCTGATATCAAATTAACATATGACCCAGCAATTCCACTATTAGGTATATACCCAGGAGGCAAGAAAACATAATGTCAACATAAAATGTCAATACACAATGTTTCCAGTAGTATTATTCATAAAAAATGAAAACAGCATAATGTCCATCAACTAATAAATAAACAAAATGTGGTACAGCAACAGAATGTAGAATTATTCAGTCAAAAAAGAATGAAGTACTGCTCCATGTGACAACATAGATGAATCTTAAAATTTTTATGTTAAAGAGAAAAAAGCTAGATACCAAAGGCAACATACTATATGAACACTTTAGTGACAGTTACGTGTGAAATTCATACAGCTTATATATTTATATTAAATATGCAAAACATGCAAATCCACAGAGACAGAAAGTAGATTAGGCAATGAAGGAAAGAAGCAATTGGGGCTGATTGTGAAGAGGTACCACGTTTCTTTTGGGGATGATAGATATGTCCTAGGAATTAAATAGGGGCACTAAATATAGTATACAGTGCACGTACAGAAAACTACTGAAATGTATGGCTTAAAGTGGTAAATTTTGTTACATGAATTATATCTTAACAAAAAAGATCAAGAACATAGAAACTAATAAATTACTATGCATTTTTAAAACATCATTACTCAAATGCTTTTTATATTTTATCTATTACTCCACAGAAAATAATAAAAACAAATATGGGGGAAAACACAGAATATGTACTACCAGAAAGAAGAGGAACTTTATTTAATCAAACAGATCTAAGAGGGTTGACATCTTCAGCAATTAACAAGCAGTGTGACCCTGCAGAAATTACTTAGCACTTCCGAGTCTCAGTTTCCTTATCTGTATTTTGCAGAATTTTATTTGAAGATTATGTAAGACAACACACATATGAGCATAGTGTCTAGCAAAGTTCAGGATCAATAATGGTACTGTTGACAATGAAACGTTGGCTCAGGTCCCACTCTGGAAACCCATACAAAATGTGCATGGAAAAGGGGTCAAGGAGTCATGGTGGCGAGCTACTGTTAGAAATCCAGCAATGTCAGCAATTAAGGTCCAGTGGTGGGTTCTCTGGCTTATAACTTCATGATGTTACATACACAACAGGGTAGCTAGCTGGTGGATTTGTCTGTCTCCTGCACATTATTATAAATCACATCTGTGTATTCTAGTATATATCCCTTAATAACAATGAGTTTTAAACAATGCAAAATAGTAATAATTCTAATACCTAGCTTTTTGCTTGTAATTTTATCAAATGCATTAAAAAAATTAAGTCTTAATTAGCAGTAAACAAAATAGAAGGATGAGACTAATTTGCAGTATGAACTCTTGCTACCACCTGGGAGATTGTTAGTAAAGCAGAATCTCAAGCTCCACCCAGTTCGAGTGAATCAATCTGCATTACTGGGCAACAGAAGTCTGAGAAATACATATGTGATATAATATATTCATTACATAAAGCTGTGCTGCATAATTTAAATCTTGTATTTAGAGTTATTTCTTCCACAGATTTACTAACCATAGGTGATAGACACTGTTAAGTATAAGGGAAACAGTGATAAACAATATAGATTCAGTTCTTAGGGGGTTTACAGTCAGATAATGAAGACAGAAAAATAAAAAATAAAATTGTGTTAAGGTATGTGAAAAAAACAAATGAGCTTTCTGTTTAGAGACTGATAAAGGGCAGGGAAGTCTCTCTAAAAGCTGAATTTTAAAGGAAAAAATAAATTTTCTACAGAAAAGGGAGAACATTCCTGGAAAAGAGCACATCACACATAGAGGCCCTAAGACAAGAAGAGATTAGAAGTTTGTGAAGAACTAGATTAGAGGAAGCAGTAGGACAAGGCAGTTAAGGGCAGCAGGGCAGCAGTTTGTGACAGCTAATCTTGGCCCCTGGAGTTCATGAGGCAATGTTTGGATATTTCTAGATGTTATAATTTGGGGGTGTGTAGGGGTGGGGAGCCCTGTGAGAACTGTGTGCTAGAGCAAACTTAGTGGGGAGAGGCCAGGGAGGTTGTTAACCATTCTACAATGCATCCTACAATGTCCTCTACAACGAAGACTTACTCATCTTGAAACTTGACTAGCAGCACATTTGAGAAACTCTGTTCTAGGGGGAAGTGTTTAGGATTTTATTCTAAATGCAATAGGAAGTCACTGAAATCTTTGAAATAGGAAAACAGTCAGATTAATATTTTCAAATGACTACCAAGACTGAGTGATTATTAGAGGCAAGAAAGGAAGAAGAAAATCAACAATACTCTGCTGCTGAGCTGCCCTGGAAAGAGCTGATGGCAGACAGGATTTGAGGAGCAGCAGAGAAGAAGGTGGTAAAAAGAAAACTGATACCAAATGGTGTGGGGTTGAAAGAGAAGGAATCAAAAAAAAAAAAAAAAAAAGAAAGAGAAGGAATCAAATTCAACCATCTGGTTTTCACTCGAGCAAACTAAATGGCGAGTGTTACCCGCTACTAGGAGAAGTAGCAGAAAGAAAGGTTATATGGGTTCAAAACTGAGATTTGTATTAGAAATGTCTGGGTTGAAATGTATAAAATATCCAAGTGTAGTAAACAAAAAACAGAACAGAAGTCTGGGGTTTATAAGAGAAGTTCTGGCTGAAATATAAATTTGAGAGCTGTAGTATGTAGGTGGTATTTAAAGCCATGGAAAAGATAGACTTTATTTTATGTATATGCAATAGTCTTTTCTTCCCTCAAATTTATTAATTCCTTGAGGGTAGAGGTTATAGCTTTTTCTGTCATCTTAATTCCTTAAAGAACTCAGCAATTTTGTGTAGTGGCACAGTCTGAAGAATTAAACAATGACATAGCTATTCAGGCTGAAAATCTCATACTGTCTACCTCAAGTCAGAGGAAAAGGCACCTTGTTTGAACATGGTTCCCTATGATGTTCTGTTTGATTTTCTGTTTACTCATCTGTCTCCAAGGGTGAGCATGAGGATAATACACTAACATGGCACTTGGGCAATAGAAAATGATTGTGATATCATTACTGTTTGTTGTCTTTTTTACAGATGTGATGACAGTATCTATTACATCCAAGTGAAGAATATCCAATTCAATCAAACATGAATAGTTTAGCTGTCTTACCTACATCTCCATACACTTGTGAAGACTGATACTGTGGCATATACTGTGTTGCCATGTCTCCAGCTCCAGTGACTGGTGAGTACATATGGCGTGGTGGAGGGGGCATCATGGTTGGGACAGGAATGAAACCAGGAAGAGGAGGATGTGGGGAGCGGTGGATGACTGTGTGACCACCAGGGTGAAACTCTGGGGCCTGAGGAACCACAACAACTCTTCGAACACCATTGTCTTCAATAACCTACAAAATGAACACAGGATAAAAGTGTCTTCCACAGCATACAAACAATTCTTTAAAAATGTCATAGTAAAAAAAATTATGCTATTAGAAGTTAATTAAAAATCTTAAGAGAATAAACATGAAAATATGAAACATACTCAGTACATATGCTTTATCATTGAAAAACATGAAGTAGCTTCTGTTGTACAAGTCTTTATAAATCCTAAGACACTAATGAGACCGAATAATAATATGAATAATGAGCTATGCTATTAGGAATTTAGCCTGCATGTTACGTGCATTTACTGATGCAGTGATTTTGGTTTAGACATAATAGGGTCAGGAATTAATTTCCTTTATTTTATGACTGGTGGTAGGAAGAAAACAAGTTGTGGAAAGACCAAATAGAAAAAAACAAAAATAAAAACAAAACTAGATCCAGACTCCTAAAGCTCAACTATGTTATGATTCAGGTACTAAATTTTTATGACCATGACCAGGACAGTTTAACAGTTTATCATTCTGGAGGAGACAAATACCAAATATGCTAACTTTTAGTTAAGAAAAATATCTGTGGATTTGCAACTTAGAAATTGTACATTTACAAGAAAAAAAAAACTACCATGTAAAGTGATAATTAAAGGCAAATCCTGAAATTATCAGGAAGGAAAAGTTTCATTATACTTAAGGACAATCACTTTTATATATAAACATATATATGCTTGGCAGCATAGGTATACTAGAAAACACATGTATTTGGATAGGGATAAGCCTAAATTAAAAACATTAAATAGACTATTAAACTATCTCCATCTGTTAGGTAGGAAGTCAGAAATGAGCTTGCTTAGGTGTGTGTGTCAAAGGCCTAAGGAGTTGACATCTAGGTCCAGCATCCTCTCGATAACCTTCCAGGTGCAGCCCAGTATCTGCACTTCAAAGTCCTGCCCCTACTACCCGATACTCATCCTTCTTCTAAGGCAAGGCAACGCCAGCCAGGCTTCCCCTGTCTGATAACTTCAGGGGAAAACTCAGAAAGGAATTTTTCGTATTTACATCCAACAAGTCCTTTGGAAGGAGGAGGAGAGGGGGAGGGAAGGCAAGACCCATCCCCTTAAAAGCCCCAACCTAAATTTAAACTGCGCATTCTTTCTCAGGTCCTGTCTGGAGAGGTGCCCATCTTTTCTTACAGATGTCCCTACCCTAATAAACCTTGCTACTTTGCTTTCCACTACTCTCTGTCTCATGCCTGAATTCTTTCTTGCACAAAGACAAGGACCCATTTGCTTCTCTGGTAACACATAGAACATGAGACTGGAAGACCAAACAAGTTCACTGTTTTTATATGCTGAGTCTAGAACCACAACACCATGCTTCCAGCAAAATGGATGCCTCATACCCCGATTTTCTCCCTGTTTAACTCAGTTCTGAATTTAAGTCTCAGATAAGTACACATGACCAGGGCATATCTAGAATCCCAAGAGAAGGGAATCTGGGAAGTATTTATAGCATTTCAGTTTCTAACTTACAGGATGGCCATTAGAAGCACTTTGGGATGAATACTGAGCATGCTTAGCCACAGGATCTGTCACACTGACACTTTAACCTTTGTCATTCTGATTCATGAATCTTCAAAGTCTCTCCACTTCACTCATTCAACCTGCTTCCAACCTATCTTTGTAGTTGAATCTTTCTTCTGCACCAGATCCTGAACCCCTGACTGCAACTAGGCTAGAATACCAAAAATCTGCCTTCACGCCGACTTCTACATTTCTATATCTTGTACTTTTGATTAAACATTTTTTTTCCTCTTCACTTTGCTCCCCCTTAATCTATAACCTTGGGAATCCTATCTATCTCTCCTAAACTAGCTCTAAGTTTATCTCTTCAACTCTAAACAAATACTTGCTTTTGAACAAAATCAATTGATAATTTAGAAGAATCACCTCAGGGACAACAAACTGCAACAAGAATAAATTAGCATGTAACAAAGTGATAAACACTGTGAGTAAAAGAGGGTGATGGGTTGCAGAATAAGAGTGTGACCAGGGTAGAACTTATTGATAAAGTGAAATCAGCAGAGATTTGAAGGAAGTAACCATGCAGACATCTGGTTTATTACTCTGAGGAATGCAGCAGTGGAGGCAAGACACTTTTATGTTCTGTTTAGTAAGAACAATGAACACCCTTATACACCAATTAGAAAGAGCCAGCAAAGAGTAAAAAAAAGATGAAGACAGAAAGTGAAAATGCTAGAGTAATGTGCTTAAACAGGCAAATGGGGGTAGGCTCAAATATTTTAGTGTGGGCACTGGGTCTGAGAGGAGCAGGAAAGTTTGTCTTGGTTACAGATGAGAAAGCGGAGTTTGAGAATACAGATCAGAGACTAGAGAACATAACTAGAGATGTGAGGTTAGAAGTATGTGGAAGGTTCCTTTTGATTGTTCCTCAATGAAGTCCTCCTGAGCACCACAATCTCAGTGACCTTTCCCCCTCCAGTAATTTCTACTGCATTTATTTTATATTTATAACATTGCAGGGTTAGTTTTCCAGATTTACACATCTACCTTTATAACTCAGAAGTTTTCCAAAGGACAAATATTAAAATCCCCATAATAATGATAACATTAAGTACTACTATCTCCATTTTTCAGATGGAGATGTTAAATACCGAGCTCAGAGTCACAGAAGTAGAAAATCGAGGAGCTGATATTTGACCTCAGGCAATCTGCTCCAGACTATGTTGTTATAAACTTTGTGGGCATGGAATTCATAGATCATTTAGTGGCTTTTATTTGTTTCATAAGACCTCATTTGGTTCAAAAAGAAATGGCTAAATTGCTCATGAAGTGAAAACCAGTTTTTTGTTGATAAAGAACACTTAGGAGACATCAAGATAAACTAGGGGAGGAGGAAATAAGGGGTTACTGCTTAACAGGTTTAAAGCCTCCATTTTCAGAAAAGTTTTGTGTTTGGATAGTGGTAATGGTGCTGCAATAATGTATTCAATGCCACTGAACTCTGTATTTAAAAATGTTTAACATGATAAATTTTACTTTATGTGGATTTTATCAAAATTAACAACCCCTCACAAAGAACCCACAAAAAAACTCAGATGTAGAGGGAAATAAAAAAGAATCTAAACAAGACCAAGAGGATGTAGAATGCTACCTTCAAGTAATGATCTAAAGAGTTGTAACTTCAGGGGCCGGTGCTGTGGCGCAGTGGGTTAACACCCTGGCCTGAAGCACAGGCATCCCATATGGATGCTGGTTCAACACCTGGCTACTCCACTTCCCATCCAGCTCTCTGCTGTGGCCTGGGAGAGCAGTGGAGGATGGCCCAGGTATTTGGGTCTCTGCACCCACGTGGGAGACCTGGAGGAGGCTCCTGGCTCCAGATTGGCACAGTTCTGGCTGTTGCGGCCATCTGGGGAGTGAACCATCAGATGGAGGACATCTCTCTCTCTCTCTCTCTCTCTCTCTCTCTCTGCCTCTCCTCTCTCTATGTAACTCTGACTTTCAGATAAATAAATAAATCTTAAAAAAAAAAAAAAAGAGTTGTAACTTCAGAGAGAAGTCAAAGACTTCAAAACCACCTGCTAAGACAGGGTACATGGATGGTGATGATACAAATAAAAGCAGCAAGTTGTAAAACGGGAGAAAAAAGATAAAATTCAAATTAGTCAAGTTAATAAAAACATACACAACAAAATATAATTAAATGGGGCTATCGACATAGCCCGATCCTCTAACCACAGATACCACCTAAGTTCTAATTAGGCAAAGCTCTGTTTCCTTTTATTGTACACAGGCATAACTGAGGAAAGGTGCAGGTTGTGTTTACTACGATATTTTATATTGTCTGTGTCTTTGCCACCAGAATATAAGCTCCATGATAAATCTGTCTTGCTTACTGCTTTCTTATCAGGACCTAGAATAGTAGTTAGCACATGGAGGATGCTGCAAAAGTATTAGTGAAAAAAAAAAAAAAAGATCAGAAATATGTCATTTCTTTCTCCCCTCTTAACACCATCGAGCTAACAGTTTCGTGACATCCTCAATTCCTACCATCTTTGCTTCCCCTCCACAGTTAGCAGCCTACTTCCCTAGTCTTACCCTGAACCCAGAACTACTTTTACTTAATAATACAGCGATTTTTAACCACTGATTCAACACACACACAGTCAATGACAATAACTTCCTTTCTCCCCAGCTCCATACTATACTTCTTCATCCTCATCTAAACCTCTAAGGCTCCTACTTTAAGGTTCCCACAGCCTCCCTGGGGAGAGATGAAGAGAAGACTGAGATCAGACCAGTTTGCAGAATTTTGGAACAATGTACTGACCTCACCCTGTGTGTTCACATGAAGGCAAAGTGAAATAGCAAGCACAGTTTAAAGGAGTAGCCTGAAACTTCCCTGAAGTACACTGGCTCTTTCCCCACATTATGAGATCTACAATCCTTCCCTGTTAGGTACCTTCTCATCACCGTAACAACCCACATTCCATAAAAAACTCTTAAGGGAGGCAATACAAGAAAGGTAGGAGAATGTCCTATGTTGCCTTTCTGGAGTCCCACTTCAGCTTGTTGGTAAACTTTTCTTGCTAAGTTATTAATGTCATCACTAAAATATCAAGTGTTTCTCTGTTCTGTAGGTCACTGCTCCTAGGGCTTATAAGTTATTCCTATTTGTTAGTGAATCAAGTCACTTTGACTCTTACCATCATTTGCTTTCTGTTTTGTTTTCTCATTTGATATCTAAGTTCAGTGGGCACGCATTTCCGCCTCTATGTTATACCAATTTCTCACCTTTCCTTCCTTCTTGTTAAACTGTAATAAGAAACCTCATTAATGTTATACCTAAAATTAAGAGAAACAGGCCCCAGTAATGTCTATGGAAGTTATCTTTGAGTAGAATATATCACTTTGGTGTATAGACAAGGTATCTCTTATTCAAATAATTTTGTATCCTTCGAGGCTTTTTATTTTACTTTTAAAACACAAATATACTTGAAATGTAACAATTGAAGCTGCTGGTTAAGTCTAAATAGAAAAAAAGTACTGATTATAGGTGAAATGACAATGATGCTTACAAATTGCTTAAAAATAGTCCAATAATTTTTAAAATGGGGCGTGAGTGAGAAAACAACAAAAGCAACAAATGAATAATTGTTGAAGCTGAGTTATGGGCACAAGGGAGGTTAATTATACTACTCATCCTATTGAAGTAGGCAGCCATACAGGCTAAAATCGATTTAAAGCTTAAAATGTATCATGCTGCCTCATTTATCTGTGCCGGTATTTAGAATTCTTCTCTAAATATTAGGCAAGAACCCTCTTAGGCTTACTGATATTGGGGATTTATTAGTAAGCATATGGTGAAATCGTATGGCACCCCAAATTCCGATAGCGTATGTGGCATCCCAAATAGCAATTCTGGGGAACTTTAAAGAGCCACATTTTTGTGTAGATTTTAGGGGCTCATGTCTGATTTCACTATGTTTGTATTAGGTTTGAAAATTTCCCTCATAAAGAAAAGCTACAAGAAAGCAACAGTAATGAATATTCTAAGTGAAGTTGGTCAGGATGCAGCAAACTGTCACTCAGTGGGCAGTGAAATGATACAAGCTTTACTGGAAAAAATTTAGCATGTAACCAGAGCCTTTAAAAAGTTCAAACCTGATGGAACAAGGACATAAGCCTCAGCCATTCTCCCTCACTGCCTAAAGGAGATAAACTTTGGAATGTATTCCTTGCCCTTGAATTTCAATTGGGTCTCACATGCTATTGTCTTCATACCCCACCCCACCCCCCACAGCCACCTGAAAGACCAGCAGCTCTGAACACTTGAAAGACCAGTTCCAGGAATTCCCCTCTGCCAGCAGCCCCCTACCCCACCCCTATCCCCAGCCCTCCTAAAATATAAAAAAGCCAGGCACTGGGGTGTGCACGTGGGTAGTTGGTCACCCACCTCTATGGATTTATTTTCTCTGGATAAATTCGGTCTGGCTGTAAATTCGTACATTCCCTCCTCTCTATTCTGCGCCTCTTTTCCTAACATTTTGGTGCCCCGTGTGAGAAGGCACCAATCTGCAACTCTTTTCCTAAAAAACCCTTTGAATTCAGTAAGTCCATTTCCAAAAATCTATCCCAAGAAAATAAAAAACAACACTAAGATTTGTGCAGATATTCACTATAACTTTTATAATTGCAAAAGAAAAGTTGGAAACAGTGTAAGTAATTGTTAGGAAACTGGGGCAGTTTTAGCCAGATGGCTGCATTGCCCAGCTACCTGAGCCAGGCTCCACCCCCATCCTAATGGGATTCGCTGCTCCTGCTTCCCTGCCCGCCCTCAGGTGAAGTTTTAAAGGGGCCTGTTCCTGAACACGTGCTCTCTAGGTATTTCTCTCCTGGGCTCTCTCCTCTCTCTTGGCTCTTGGTTCTTCTCTCTTGGCTCTGCTCCCTGCTCTCTTGGTCCTTCTCTCTTGGCTCTGCTCTCCTTTCTCCTCTTCTCTGCTCTCTCTTCTCTCCTTGCTAGCTCCTCTCCTCTCTGTTTCTCTTATATTCTCTTTCTCTCTTTTTCCTTTGCTGCCCCTTCACTCCAGTCTGTAGGGTGTTCCCCAATAAACCCTTTCCCTTACTCCGGTGTCCGGTGTGCTTTGCGACGGCTAACATTAATATATAACAGTAATCATAAAGTGACAATAACAAATTGAAATATATTGATACAGCAGATTATAAGACTTCCAAAACTTAAGGATTTCTGAAGTATATTTAATGGTACAGGGAAATGACCATATTAAATATAAACATTATACATAGTCAATAATGCTTATAATTTTTTGGAATCAGCCAAAAGGGTAAAGGAATATACACTAAATATTTACAGAGAATATTGCACTTTATAAATTAAGTAACATTCAATGCATTTTTTTCCTTTACCCTTTCAGTAGTTTTCCAGTTTTCTATGTAATCATGATTAGAAAAAAAAAACAGGCAAAATACTGATCTATTGGTTGTCTATCACTAAATATATTTTCCATATTTTGTTTGGAAGATTAATTTTTTTTACATTTAAGCTTTTGGTAGACAACTTCATTTTGCTTTCTGCATAAGATTTTACTTAGTTTTGGGTCTACCCATGATATGGGACAAAAATCTTATACAGTATTATGGCTAATAAAAGTTTAAAAAAATTAATAATTTTCCAAAAAAAAATTATCAAGGAGTGGGCATTTGCTCTACCTGCTGCTTGGGTTGTCCGTCACTGTGTTAGGTTAAGTTGCTGCATGGGACACCTGTATCTCAGTAGCAATGCCTGGGTCCAACTCATAACTCCCATTTTTTTTTTTTTAAGATTATTTATTTGAGAGGCAAATTACAGAAACAGGGAGAGATAGTGAGAGGTGTTCCATCAGCTGGTTCATTCCTGAAATGACCACAACAGCTGGAGCTGGGAGGATCAGGAGGCAGGAGCTAGAAGCTAGAAGCTTCTTCGGGGTCTCCCATGTGGGTGCAGAGGCCCAAATACTTGGGCAATCTTACACTGCTTTCCCAGGCCATAAGCAGAGGACTGGATCAGAAAAGCAGCTGGGACATGAACCAGTGCCCCTATGGGATGCTGGTGCCACAGGTGAAGGCTTAACCTACTATGTCACAGCACCAGTCCTTCTAGCTTCTTATTGATGTACAACCTGGGAGGCAGCAAGTGATGACTCCAGTATTTGAGTCCTTGTCACCTAAGTGGGAGATCCAGATTGAGTTCCAGGCTCCTGGCTTTAGCTTGGCTTGGCCATAGCTGTTGAAGTCATATGCAGAGAGAACAAGTGAATGGGAGAACTTTATCTCTCCCTCCTTCAGGGAAAAAAAAAAAAGACCCATTTTAATCTAATCCAACAACTTAAAGCCACACATATAACTGAAATAAATCTACTTTTGCCATTTAACAATCTTTGTACAAAAGTGGAAAGGGGCACCAGTGCTCTTAGGAGTCTACCCTTATGGTGGTAGGGCTATTCTGTACTTACATAACTTTTCTCTCCAATATTTATGGTCAACAGAATAAAATAATACAGTTTCTCTTTATTGTTGAGTATCATGCTAAAAAGTATCACAGCAATAAGGAACAAAGATTACAAAATAAATAACACTGCAGAATTCTTGAATGAGAATGTAAAGAATATAACAGCATATATGGGGCTTTTCAAATTTCAAATAAGGTAAACAGAACCAATTACAAAGTAACTCAATGTCTGGTATCCTGGCTATCTGATGTTCTCTGCAAAAATGGAGTTAAAACAATATGTTTGTATTTTTTATGTATATAAAAATGAGCTAAGTGTTTGGCTCAGAGGTTAAGATGCCCACATCTTGCACTGAAAAGCCTGGTTCAAGTCTTGGCTCTGCTTCTGATCTATCTTCCTACTCCTGCATCAGGTGATGGCTCAAGTATTAAGGTTCCTACCATCCACATGGGAGCCCAGATTGGTTTCTTGCTTCCTGGTTTTGGCCTGGCCCAGCCCTAGCTGTTGTCAGAGTTTTGGGGTGATCTAGAAGAAAGACTCCCCCACTTTGTCTTTCAAGTAAAAAGTGAAAAAAAGTGCTTCTAAACTTAATAGGGATATGAAGATGGTACAAATATCACAAACTCAAAAACTAAAATCTTCTTCATGCATTTTTCCTATAAACACTTTGATTAACTCTCAATCTTAATTTAAGATCTATCTCTTGGAACTTTCACTTTTCTGTCCAAATATATTCTTAGCAACCACTGTTATTTCCTCAGTGACGGATCTAAGTGGTCCAAATACTGGATTTTAATTTTCCAGTCTTTCCTTGCTTGGTCAAACTTTTTAGGAAACATTAATTTGCTGAATTATTATTTTTCTTTGACAGGCAGAGAGGACAGTAAGAGAGACAGACAGAGAGAAAGGTCTTCCTTTTGCCGTTGGTTCACCCTCCAATGGCCGCCGCAGCCGGCGCGCTGCGGCCGGCGCACCGCGCTGATCCGAAGGCAGGAGCCAGGTGCTTCTCCTGGTCTCCCATGGGGTGCAGGGCCCAAGTACTTGGGCCATCATCCATTGCACTCCCAGGCCATAGCAGAGAACTGGCCTGAAGGGGGGCAACCGGGACAGAATCCGGCGCTCCGACCAGGACTAGAACCCGGTGTGCCGGCGCCGCTAGGTGGAGGATTAGCCTATTGAGCCGTGGCGCCGGCAATTTGCTGAATTATATTAGTGTGTCTGAATTATTAAAAACATGATGTAGCAAAAACATTATTTGACCCTCATTGGTTGGCCTTATATGACAGATACATCTAAGTAAGGAATGGAGGTGATAAAATTTGTTGTCAAAAGAAGAGATCAATATATAAAATCTAGAAGGTATCAAGATGGTAGCTATTCATGTGTATGCTACTTGGTTCCTACCAAGTTGGCACAACCTGTACTTTGTTACAATCATCTTGATTCAACTCCCAGCTTCTAAGATCTGCAAACACTGTGTTTGCTTATGTGTCAAGTATTGAACAAGGTGTCAAGTGATTAGCTGTGTCTTGAATCTGGCTCTTAATGATGAGTGTTTTCTAAGTGTTTCTAGTTAGGATGTTGGTATCCTTTGGGGTCATTATTCAGCTGACATTACCTGGGCACTTTAGATAAACTAGATTTCACATACTACTTTCTGTCTACCTTGAACCAGAACATGAGCCACATGACCAGAAACAAAAAGTTTCTTCCCAACACTTTGATCCAAACTGGGCTAAAACATTAAAGGGGAACAGGGGGGCAGTGTGGACTGTAGTCAGTCCAGCATATCTGGGATAGATGAACTGAAAAGTCTTGAAAACTACCTTGTGGCTCTAGCAAGGAAAACAGGAGGTATAAAGACACAAAGCAGGGTAGGCCAAAAAACACCAAATAGCTGCTCTTTCCTTGGTTCACTCCAACTGAATGGATGGAAGGCAGCCTTGGTGGGTGATGTGTATTCCTAGTTGAACTGCCCATTTCCCCTTGCTTGTACTGCTCCTACTAATTTTTTCAGTTTTTCGTCATCTTCTTTAGAAGTAGCTTTTGGAACTTGCTATGACATAAGGCCACCATGGCCTTGTCCCATATGTACTAAATTTTCTGTAGTCCATGGAAGTTTTCCTGGGCAGTAGGTGCAATAGCTCATGTGTTTCAGTTGCATAAGAATTTAGAAACTATGAGACTAATTGAAAGCCCACTGGTCTCCTTCTAGTAACTGCTTCAGGTGTTTCACTGCAAAAGATGTGGGATTCTCTATTTCCCACATTCCTCCAGGAATAGGTGAATCCTACCCTGTGGGTTCTGGATAGTGAGATGGTGCTTTTCAAGGATGTGTAGGAGGCAATTAAACCTTGTGTTTTCTAACATCAGGAATTGTGTATGTTGTGTAATGCTGGTATGTTGGTAATGGGGGTGTTTTAACTGTGATATAAAAATACAAGAACAGTTTTACATATTGTGTACTGAAATTCTTTCAATAATGATGAGACTAACTTTTTGTCTTTGGATTACGTCATGTGCTTGAAAATGATACACTTCTAGAGATAATTTTAAGTTAAGATTGATTATAGTGTTCATTAGCCTCATATAATCCTTCCAGTAAGAATACTGTCAAAGTGTCCAATTTATTTGATACCTACTTTAGAACACCTATATTTGGGTTATAGCATGAATATCAAAATAACTAAAAGGCAGTTCCTAGCCTCAAGGAAACAAAACTCCTTTACAAGAAGCATATGTACACACAATTATAGTAGGTAGTAGATATTATCACCAAGAAGCTTACAAATAACTTGGTCTACAACCTCAAGAATAGACAATTTCAAAAGGCAGACAAAAGGGAACAAATAACATCCCCTAAATAACTGCATTAACAGATCAATGATAAAAGGAAAACACCAAGTGAACATATAAGGTGGCGGGCAAAAATGGACACATGCTTAGAAGTATCAAGAGAACAAAGGTGCAAACGAAAACTAGGAGAAAACTCTGTAAGGCTTTAAATGTCAAAAAATTTAGACTTCATTGAATGGATGAGCCAACTAAAGGTTAATACTAAAAATAGGAAAAGATCAAGGTTGTTCTGTGGGAAAGTTATTTTAGTGGTTCTTGGTCTAAAAATACAGAAATTGGACTTAGATAACTATTTGATTTATAAATTTTTATTGAGCCATTATTGATAGTCACTGTACTCAGCATTAAGCATATAAAGATGGGCTGGTGCCGCGGCTCAATAGGCTAATCCTCCACCTGCGGCACCGGCACACCGGGTTCTAGTCCCGGTCGGGGCCCCAGATTCTGTCCCGGTCGCTCCTCTTCCTGTCCAGCTCTCTGCTGTGGCCCGGAAGTATAGTGGAGGATGGCCCAAGTCCTTGGGCCCTGCACCTGCATGGGAGACCAGGAAAAGCACCTGGCTCCTGGCTTTGGATCAGCGTGGTACGCCGGCCACAGCGGCCATTGGAGGGTGAACCAACGGAAAAAAAAGGAAGACCTTTCCCTCTGTCTCTCATTGTCTACTCTGCCTGTCAAAAAAAAAAAAAAAAAAAAAAGGATATAAAGATGATTAAGAGTACACAGCTCTAGTCCTGGCACATCTCTGATCTCATTCCCCACTATTATTCTGTCTTGACAACTCAGCCCAGCTATCCCATCCTTCTTGCTGTTCCCAGGCATGCTCTCATCTTAGACCGTTTGCACTGGCTGTTCCTGTTCCCAGAATCCTTTCTCCCCATACAAATGCACAGTTAACACCCACTTGTACTTCAAGACTTGACTCAAATATCACCTTCTGAATGAGGCCTATTTTAAAATGTAACCAGCTCGGGGCCGGCGCTGTGGCGCCGTGGGTTAATGCCCTGGCCTGAAGCGCCAGCATCCCATATGGGCGCCGGTTCAAGACCTGGTTGCTCCACTTCCATTCCAGCTCTCTGCTATGGTCTGGAAGGCAGTGGAAGATGGCCCAAGTCCTTGGGCTCCTGCACCAGCGTGGGAGACCTGGAGGAAGCTCCTGGCTCCTGGCTTCAGATCAGTGGCGCTCCAGCCATTGTAGCCAATTGCAGCCAACTGGGGAGTGAACCATTGGATGGAAGACCTCTCTCTCTTTCTCTGCCTCTCGTCTCTGTGTAAATCTGACTCTCAAATAAATAAATAAATCTTTAAAAAAAATGTAACCAGCTCTATTTTTTTAATATTACCAAACACATATAATTCATCCATTTATTATGTTTTTAAAAAGTTTATTTTTCCATATTTGAAAGGCAGAGTGACACAGGGTGAGAGAGAAATCTTTCATCTGCTGGTTAACTGCCCAAATGTCTGCGACAAGCCAGGACTGGGCCAGGTCTTCCACCTGGGTCTCCTACATAAGTGGCAGGAACCCAAGTACTTGAGCTATTATCTGCTGCCATTTAGGCTGTACATCAATAGGAAGCTGGATAGGAAGCAGAGCCTGGACTTGAACCAGACATTCCAATATAGGATGTGGGCACCCTAAATGGCAGCTTAACCCTCTGTGCTACAATGCCTGACCCTTATTATGGCTTTTGTTTGCTTCGCCTCACAAAAATGTAAACTGTAGATGGACAAGAGGCACTGCCTCTTTCATTCACAGATATATCCCAACATTCAAGAATGTTTAACATATACGAGTATTCAGGAACCTTGTTGAATATAGGAACTTTAAGAATTCAAAATCTTGTTAAAGAATTAATAAGCAGTGTTATAAATTAATTTAAAAGGGACATCCATATTTATATGGATTGCATATTTTTATATATACACACCACATATACACACAATGCCATGAGAGCCCCCAAAGCAGAGGTACCTAGAAAAGCTCAGGTAAAAGTGCTTCTAGAAGTTCATGATGTAATGGTCTTTATGTAAGTGAAGAAAGGGGCAATTGAGAAGCAGAAAAAAAATAAGAACAGTGTCATCTCAAGAAAATATGAGGTAAATTATATCAATGATGTTTTAGAAGTCAAGTGGGATCAAGCTGAATTTGGTACACAGCAGAGAGCAGTTTCAGTAGGATAATACAAGCAGAATGTACATCATAATAAATCAGAGTTAAATGAAAGTAAAGAAATCCCACACAAGATATTCTTTCGGAAAGATTACAAAGCACTTTCAAATATGTTATCTCATGTTATCATCTCATCTCAGAGGGCACTGAGACTCAAGGAAGTTGATTTGCCTGACGCCATGTGGCCAGTAGGGGTCTGAAATAAGATATGGATCCACCAGCACTATCCTTTTGTTGTCATTTTTAAAGCCTAGTGGTGTGCTTCACACCAGGGAATCTACCACACTCTCTTACCAACATGCTGACATAATCAGGGAGCAAATAAGAGATGGACTGAAGAAAATTTAAAAGTACAAATTCAATGATAGGAACAGAAATTGGGTGTTCCCCTAAAGAAATTTGGGGAAATGATTGAGGACTACAAAAAACCTCAGCAGTGGAAGATTCAGGACACCTGCAGATCTTGCAGTTTAATTCAGTTTGCCTGTGTATGTTATGCTTGATTCTTTAAATAAGCACTTCCCAACAGGTGTGCAGGAAAGAGTACAGGTGAGGGGTGACATTACCTTCTTGGCTCTTAGAACTGCAGGTCTACATTCTCTTTTATTTACCACATTATACCACAAAATTATCATCAGTGTCTGAGAGTCATTGTATGAATAAGGTTGAAAGCATTGTCTTGGATTTCTTCTAAACAAATCAACTAAAAAAGTCAACATAGGCACTTTTACATCTTACGTTTTCATTAGTCACATATTCATGGAGATAAAACTCTAAAATGAATCCTCTTTTCTAATTCAATACCCAAAAACAAGGCTAAATTATGAGTAATGCCAATAAAATTTTTCCCTCCTTTCCAAATGTACTAAAATACCTGAAATAACATACCTGTGGGGCATATCCAGGAGGCACATAAATAGGAGGCACAGAACCATTTGGGGACATCATTGGAACCTGAGCTGGACCTGAATGGGTCACAGAAAAGATGCATTAATTCATGATTGCTTAGCAAGCTAAAATTGAAAACCACCTCAATTACACTTTGAACACTTCATGTAAACACTTCAGCTAATGTGACTGTATTATTATGAAGAAAAAATTAGGTGATTCATCTATTATAAATAAGGGCATCTTGTAAAGCGTACTGATTAGCCCTTATCTACACATCTATTTCTCACACTTGCCAGTGACAGTGTCATTACATGGGGAACTTTCCTAGATATTCTTATTTAGTATTATTACAAAAAGTAATTTTTTTGTTTGTTAACATTGTAAAGTTCTTAAAAAACAAAACTCAGCTTCCCTTATATTTCCTTTCACTTTTATAATGCTATGCTTTGCAAACAACTTTAAAAATATTATTTCCTGTTTACCTTCTCTTTTAACCTTCCTGGGAATAAAATATGCTCTTTTGGAAGGTGTGTTTCATTCCTTCTAGGAACTAAAATCTTACTAACTTTTAAAAAAAAAGTATCTGAGCTTCAGATCCTTTCTTCTTGTAATGTTAAATTTCCATTGTACCCTCATCCGTCTTTTTTTTAAAGTTTGATTTATTTATTTATTTTTTGACAGGCAGAGTTAGACAGTGAGAGAGAGACAGAAAGGTCTTCCTTTTTCTGTTGATTCACCCCCCAAGTGGCTGCTACAGCTAGCACGCTGCGCTGATCCGAAGCCAGGAGCCAGGTGCTTCCTCCTGGTCTCCCATAAGGATGCAGGGCCCAAGCACTTGGGCCATCCTCCACTGTACTCCTGGGCCACAGCAGAGAGCTGGACTGGAAGAGGACCAACCGGGACAGAATCCCAGTGAGCTGCAGCGCTGGCCCCTCATCAGTTTTTAATGACTTGAAATATTTTCAAAGGAATTATTATTTCTAAGGAAATAAAGTTCAAGAGGCTGATAAAGAATATAATGGGAAGGATCTTTTTCATATGCAAAATTTCAATCTACCATTCAGTGTTATCAATGCAGACTACTAAATTACACATAAAACATCTGGTTTGAGATCAACTTTTCAACAAAATATTCTTCCCATCTTCCCATGCCCATCAAATTCATGAAATCATTCAGATTATTTAATGTTATTTTTTAGATTATTAGTTATGCATAGCTAACACTAACTTATTATGTGCCAGGTCTTTTATATATTTTTTCTTCTTATAATCATTCAGTCAAGTAAATAGCCTCACCATCCTCATTTCCCAGGTGCTGAAACTGAAGCACACAGGTTAGGTTTGTCCAAATGGTAGAAATGGGATTCAAAACAATGCATTTTTTTAAAAGATTTATTTATTTGAAAGGTAGAGCAGAGTTCCGGAGACAAAGGGAGAGACAGATCTTCCATCTGCTGTTTCACTCCCCAAATGGCCAAAAGCCAGGAGCTTTATTCTGGTCTTATGTAGGTGGCAGGGGTCTGAGCACTTGGGACATCTGCTGCTGCTTTCCCAGAGCATTAGCAGGGAGTTGTAATGGAAGTGGAGCAGCCAGGACACAAACTAGCACCCTTATGGGATGCTGGTGTCATGGGTGGCAGCTTAACTGGTTACACCACAACACTGGCTATAGGTAGTTTTATTTTTAAGGATATATCACTTTAGCATATTTAATAAACATTAAAATACTACACATTACAGGTAAATGAGGTAACTGGATGATTAAGAAGTATGCCGTAATGTCTCTAAGGCAAGGGTGGGGAATGTCCAGCCCATGGACCATTTAGGGCCTAAGAAATCATTTGGGGCTAACTTTGCAAAGACAATCACAGGTGGGACCTGAAATTCAATAAATTCAAGCTGATCATGGCCCATGAATGATGTTATAAATATCCAAATGGCCCTTAGCAGAAAAAAGGTTCCCCATCCCTGCTCTAAGGAAGATTAATCTTTGTGCTGTGTATTTCTTTGAAAAATATCAAAGGAAGAACATAAATCTTCCAAAATTTGAAAGCAAACATTACCTACTAATTTACTAAATAAAACTTAGGAGTTGCTTTATTATCTCTGGACAGAAAGGCTTCATTCAAAACTGACTTAACATCTATATTCTGGGCTCAGGAGAAATGAGAACAGTTTTAAACTAATGCTGATTTACTTTTATTAGTTAATTTACAAAAATACTGTAAACTAGCTTTCTGGGTCCTAAGAGGTGGCGTGGATATTGTTAACAATATACTTAGCTGAGAACCAAAATAAAATACAATGAAAATCATATTTGTAATCTTAATAAAAAGTTAACATTCACTGAGTTTTTACTATATGTGCCGAAGACTATGGTTCCCTTCATATGTTGTTAAATTTCATCCTTCTATCAAGTCATCAGAACAAGTGTTGTTGTTGTTTAGCTATCAGAGGAGGAAGTTATTACTGATTATATTTAAAACTGTAGGACTACACATTTGCTTTGGATTGCTCGCCTTTTAGTAGAATTACAATTATATAAATATTATGTGGTTACAGTTTAAGTCATGCCATACTTTGACAGCTGCTGAAAGTTCATTGCCATACTTCGACAGCTGCTAAAAGTTCATTAACTTGGTAGTACAAACTTCTACTTTATCCTTTAATAACATGTAAGTATGATAATAAGCACACACACAAAAAAATTAAAATAAACCAGCAGTAAATATATTACTAGTTGCAATCCAGGAATTATAATGATTAACTCCCTTTTCTCCTAAGTAAATATTTTGCTCTAGCAAGTGCATTTTCTTATCCTGAAGTAGAACAGGTGGTACATGGCTAGATTATTTTAAAGACAACTCACCAGTACCCTAACTCCTACCTAAAATATTGGTGTGAAGTAACATTCAACACTTAACATATAAAAATCTGTACTTGCAAAACACAGTAAATATAGGTGTCAATGTTTAGAACTACAACGCTTACAGCACCATTTTTTTTTTTGCTATTTCTATGTCTGTAATGGCAAAACCCTAAACCCACACATAATTAAAGATGCAAATATTTGATTTTGTTAGTTCCAAAAATACTTTTTGACTTAGAAAGTTCTAAAATGTTAACTACAAACTGAATTACTTTTGTATGCAATGAGGGATATTTTGCCCCAAGGAAGAAGCTAAACCTGTTACAGACAGTCTCATAAAAATGCACACTTGGCACAGGAGTAGCTATGTTTAAACAACTGTGGATCTCCTAGCAGGCCCTTCAGAATCTCTATGATTTAAGCAAAATCTACCCCAAATTATAGAGCTATTCATTATTTTTAAGGGCACATTTCCTTGTCCAAAAATCCACAGAAGAGGAAACAACTCTATTCACTAACCCCTTAAGAAATTTGAGAAGCTCCTCACACCAATTCTTAAAAAGCACCATGAAATAACTTAACGATATTTCATCTAGTACTTGTAAGTTACATTCTTCATTTTCCTTGTTAATATACATTCACATGTAAGAAGGGTTTTTTTTAAACTATAAATTTGCCCAAGAGCTTAAATTCTTAAAATACAACGGACTGCTGACGTGCTACACATTCTCTTATAAGCAAGCTTTCACAATGGCTTCCAAATACGATGCAAATTTTCAGATTTTAGTTTTAAAAAGAAAAAGCAAGTAAAACAAAGCCCCCGATGGAAAAGAAAGGCAGCTTAACTTTACAAAGTGCCTAATCTCTTTATAACGACATGGCAACAATTTGAAATATGTTTAAAGCAATTATATTTGGCATCTACTTTAAAAACCACATACAGCATGACTTCAGATTAATATAATGATTTCTATGTTTTAAAGTAAACGCAAAATGTTGAAAAACAGTCACCAATCTTACCACTCATTTTGTTTTTACAGTAGCAGCAGAGAACAAGAAAATCCAACAAGGAAACAGCGTAGTACACGTTAACAGCTTTAATTGGAGAACGGTTTCGCTTTTTTTTTTTTTGCAAAGCTGTAAGAGGAAAAGATCCTTTGACCGAGTCATGTGACAGCTATCACGTGACCTGCAGTGAGCTGGGGAAAGCGAGGGGGTGGGGAAGCAAACATTCCTGCTTGCCGCTGAGAGAGAATGATTCAATGATTTCTACATGTTGCTGCCCTGAATTTAATCACTTTTTAATTTTCTTATGAACCAATTCAAAAGTTCATCCAATGTACCTTACAGGAATGCACATTTGATGTAAAATGATTCTCTGTGCTCACCTTCTTCTGTTCAATACCACAGGCATTATCTTATTTAATATTTTATTCAGCCACCTGGCTGCCGGATTTTACTTAAGTATGGAATAAATATAAAATTTATTAATTTAAAAGATTTGGTTGGAAATGCCATTGTATAACTTAATCCACTCTGCATATCCAATACTTAAGAAATCGCCACTATACAGAGAATTGTGTACAGATAGATTATAGGATAGACTGACAAGTTCCTCCAAAATGGGACTTAAGTTTCAGACTGTGTTTGTCTCTCAAAGTAATAAAGTCTATTACTTTTATTATTGACTTCGCTTCCTTTTTTCTGATTAAAAAAAAAAAAGAGATTTAACCTAGACATTAATATGGATGCATTTTCACTGATATGTATATTTCAAGACAGGCACAGGTTTGCATTCAGAGCTCTTTCTCCAAGAACTAGAGATTGTAAAGGAGAAAGTAAATCCTTTAGGAGGTCTTTTTTTTTAAAATATTATCTTTTTTTAAAGAGTTTATTTATTGATTTGAGAGGGGATCATGTCCGATTTCAGAGTTATAGACAACGAGAGGGAGGGACAGACAGTAAGACCTTCCATCTGCTCATCACTCCCCAGACAGTCATGTCTGCAGTTGGGCCCATCTGAAGCCAGGAGCTTCTTTGGGGTCTCCCACAAGGGTACAGTTGCCCAAGCACTTGGACCATCTTCTGCTGCTTTCCCAGACCATAGCAGGGAGCTGCACTGGAAAAGGAGCACCTGGGACACAAATGGGTGCTCATATGGGATGCCGGCACTGCAGGCAGAGGCTTAGCCTACTACGCCACAGCACTGAGCCCCCTTAGGAAGTCTTTTATTACTTTATGGTACTATGTAAGTTCAAAGGAAATTTATTAACCAGATGTCCATCACCTGTTGACTAGATAAAGAAATCATGGTATATACACACTATGGAGTACTACTCAGCTGTAAAAAAAAAAAAAAAAAAAAAAAAGTGATATCCTGTCTCTTGCAACAAGATGGATGCAACTGGAAAACATTATATTTAGTGAAATAAGCCAATCCCAAAAAGACAAGTATCATATTTTCCCTAATCCAGTAACTAATAGAGTACCTGAAATGTAATGTGTAATGTATTGGAGTGAAGCAGACACTGAGATTCGATGAGTGTTTACAGCACTTGTTTTTTCCGTAGAGGAACAGTATTTTTTTTTTCCTCTTCATACTATTTGTTGAACTCTTTTACTTAGTGTAGGGTTAACTATTCCATCATTAAGTAAACTGACAATAGATCTTTGTAAAAATTAAGAGTGGGAATGTGAAAGGAAGGAGGAGGAAGGGTTGGAGTATGTGAGGGAAGTATCACTATGTTCCTAAATCTGTATACATGAAATACATGAAACTTGTATAACTTAAATAAAAAACCCAGCAAATACAAATATTCAGGCAATGACTGTGATTTATAAAAAGTTGCACAGTGGAAAGAAAACATGCTCATATCAAAAGATATGTTTTAATAGCTTCAACATGTATTAGCAAGGCAACTTTTTAGAAAAAGATTTATATGAGAGAGAGAGAGAGAGAGAGAGAGAGAGAGAGAATGAATGAGAATAAGAGTGTTCTATATGCTGGTTCACTCCCCAAATGGCTACAACAGCCAGGTCAGGGCCAGACTGAGGCCAGGAGCCAGGAACTCCATCCTGGTCTCCTACATGAGGGGCAGGGGCCCAAGTACTTGGACCATCATCTGCTGTCATCCCAGGTGCATTAGCAGGAAGCTGGATCAGAAGTAGAGCGTCCAGGACCAGAAACTGGTGTTCCAATATGGGATGCTGGCGGTATAACCCTCTCTTCCACAATGCTGGCCTCAGCAAACCAGTTTACAACCTTTGAGTCTGTTTCCTTGGTAAAACTAATCCAACTCACAGCATTGTTGTGAGAATCAAGTTAGATAAATTTAAAGTCCCAAGTATACTGGCTGGCAAACACTTAATAAATGATAGTTATTTTAAGTAAAAGTATGCTCATCATATATTTTTAGAAATAATAATTATGTAGTGTGGAATTTGTGCCAGGTGCCATTTGAAATGTTTTTACTTGTGTTATCTCACTTGCCTCATAACTGTAGCAGCGACCACTTACAGGTAAGGAAACAGAAGCAGAGAGCAGTTCAGTAACACACCAAGGGCACACAAGAAGATCTAAAGACAAAGCTACACTTTTTACATGTAAACCATGTCAAAGACTTTGTCTTCCAAAAAGGTGGAAAAAATCTTGCAAGAGATAACATGGAGCAATAGGGCTCAATAAATACATGCCAGACATAAAACACAGGAGTATCCTTACAAGTGGGGCAGGGCAATTAACTTCTAAGTTCCCACTAAAGTGCAGGTCTGCCCAAAGAACAGATGAAAGTCTCCTGGTCTCCACAGAACCTGCTTGTAACTGACTCATTCTATCTAAAAAGCCAACCGTGCCTTTGATCTTCAGTTCCTAAACAAAAAGCAAGCCCCTGCAGCCCCATTCCTCCTTCTGGCTCACATCTACACAACAGCTGTGTTTCCATTTCTTGACTAAAACTGATAATCTCATCAATCCTTTACTGTTTGTTCACTAGAGCGTTTGCCCCATTATAAGCAAGTTCTCCCACACAGTTAACTTCTTACGGAACATCAGTTCTGGAGCTGCATTTAACTGAAAGCTGGCTGCCCCCCAGAACCCCTTCCTCTACAGCCCGTTGGGGATGAGGCTTCCCATTCTCTTTGAGGCAGGGCTAGCAATCTTCAGACACTGCAAGACTGCTTCCCACATCCCCATGCCTGTTTCATGTGAAAGTTTTGAGATCAAGGTATGTATGTGCATATCACCCTCTTCGCCCGTTCACTGCTGTCATGATCAATTGTCACTTTTTAAAAAAATTATTTGAGAGGTAGGGAGGAAGGGGTAGAAAGAGAAAGAGAGGAATAGAGAAAGAGAGAGAGAAAGAGAGAGAGATGGATCTTTCATCTGCTGGTTCACTCTCCAAATGTTCACATAGCCAAGACTGGGCCAGGTAGAAGGTAAGACCCAGGAACTCTATCTGGGTCTCATGTGGGTGGCAGAAACTCAAGTTCTTGGACCATCATTAGCTGCTATCCCAAGCTAATCAGCCAGAATCATGATCAGAAATGAAGCAGCAAGGACTCGAACTAGGCACTACAACATGGAATGTAGATGTCCCAAGCAGCAGCTTAACCTACTGTGCCACAATAACTGCTCTCATCTACTTTTTATAAAGATTTTATTTATTTATTTGACAGGAAGAATTACAGACAGTGAGAGAGAGAGAGAGAGAGAGACAGAGAGAAAGGTCTTCCTTCTGCTGGTTCACTCTCCAAACGGCCGCAACAGCTGGAGCTGCGCCGATCCGAAGCCAGGAGCTTCTTCCTGGTCTCCCATGCGGGTGCAGGGCCCAAGCACTTGGGCCATCCTCCACTGCCCTCCCAGGTCACAGCAGAGAGCTGGACTGGAAGAGGAGCAAACAGGACTATAACTGGTGCCCATATGGGATGCCGGCGCCGCAGGTGGAGGATTAACCTAGTGTGCCATGGCGCCGGCCCCTCTCGCCTATTTTTTAAAATATATTTATTTGTTTATTTGAAAGGCAGAGCAACAGGGAGAGAAGAGGAGAGAGATACGTATCTTTCGTTCAGTGGTTCAACAGCATGGACTGGGCCAGGTCAAATCCAGGAGCCAGGAACTCCATCTGGGTCGCCTATGTAGGTGGCAGGGACTCAAGTACTTGGGCTATCATCTGATGCCTCCCAAGCATGTTAGCAGGAAGCTGGATCAGAAGCGGAGGCAGGACTTGAACCCAGGCACTCTGATATGGGATAAGGGACTCCCAAGTGATGGCTTAATCCGCTATGCCACAATGCCTGCCTCAGTTCTTCATAACTGGACTTGGGCAATGAGTTCAATTTTCTGTACCCCAACTCTTACCCATCAACACAGTGAGTTTAATATCCAGAGCCTACACTTCAACTTTCTTGAACTCTTTTTTTTTTTTTTTTTTTTTGGACAGGCAGAATGGATAGTGAGAGAGAGAGGGAAAGGTCTTCCTTTTTGCTGTTGGTTCACCCTCCAATGGCTGCTGCAGCTGGCGCACCGCACTGATCCGAAGCTGGGAGCCAGGTGCTTCTCCTGGTCTCCCATGCAGGTGCAGGGCCCAAGGACTTGGGCCATCCTCCACTGCACTCCCGGGCCACAGCAGAGAGCTGGCCTGGAAGAGGGGCAACTGGGACAGAATCCGGCGCCCCAACCGGGACTAGAACCCGGTGTGCTGATGCCGCAGGCGGAGGATTAGCCTATTGAGCCGTGGTGCCGGCCTTGAACTCTTTTCTTTAATTCTGTGTTTAATAATGTGTTCAAAGACACATCCTGGAACGTATTACATAGAACTCTATAATCTCATCTTTAAAACCTTATACGTTTCAGTGTCTTTCCACTCAATTTATCTTTCATTTCTCTGGCTTTCTTCTACAAAATTTATTTCCCCACATAATGATCTCCTTTTTCTCCTGATCCAAAACTGCTTTCATAACCTGCCTGATTTCTCTTCCCATCCATGCCTATCTTCCTTTCCTCTGAAAATCTCTAATTTTCATCAGATAATTACTTTCTACTTGAACTGCAGAAATCAAATCATACTCACACTAGCATGATTATAAATTTAGTATCTCTAATCTCAACTCAGCTGTCAGCTCAAGAATTACTTCAGGAACCAATCCCTGGTCAATAACCCCTCCTGTTTCTAAGTGTGATTACTAGAGATCCTTATCACTCTTTAAGAGCCCTCTCCAACCAGACCTCAAACATCTCTTTCAATGTTGTTTACAAACTTTCTTACTTCTTTATTTCTAGAAGCACTGTCCCTTCACTAGAGCTAAGATATTTCTACTTCTACTTTTGATCACTCCCCTTTATTTATTTATTAAAAATAATTTCTTTTAAATTTTAGTTGCAAGGTGGTGATGGTGGGGAGAGATAACAGACACAGGGCCAAAGTTGGGAGCTGGGAACTCAATCTAGTTTTGCCCAGGGTGGCAGGAACCCAATTACTTGAGCTATCCCCACAGCCTCCCAGGGTCTGCATGGCAGAAAGCTGCAGTCAGAAGCTGGAGTTGGAGACTGAACCCACGCACTCTGATGTGGGACACAGGCATCTTAACCACTAGGCTACACACCTGCTTCCTCCATTCCTATTTTTTTAAATAGTTTTATTTATTTTTATTTATTTGAAAGGCAGAGTAGAGACAGAACGATCTTCCATCTGCTAGTTTGCTCCCTAAATGCCTGCAACAGTCCAGGCAGGTTCAGGCTGATGTCAGGAGCCTGGAACTCCATCTAGGTCTCCCATCCAGTTGACAGGGACCCAAGTACTTGGCCATCATATGCTGCCTCTCCCAGGGCACGCATCAGCACGGAAGCTGGATCCAATGTGGAGTAGGATGCAAATCCAGGCCAGGATGGGCCTTCCAAGTAGTGGCTTAATTCACTGTGTCACAATTCCCACTCCCACTTCTACTCTTACTCTGGGTCCTCCACTGGAACTCTGCTTCATTTGTCATTTCTTTCCTGTTTAGTATTTTCACCTTCTGTTCAACTTCTTTGAACTATTCTGTTTAAACATGGATAAAGTTTCAAGCATAAATCACCATATCACCCCACTAATCTCACATGAAAATAACACTTTCTCTCTGTCCCTTGACATTAGCAGCTACCTCTGGTATCAAAATTCATATCAACAGGCTATTTTCTGACCTTACATTCACTTTCATATTTTTAATAAAATTATGCAATATTAGATTCATACAAAGGAAAATAATCAAGTCATTAACCATATTAAAGTGAATATCTCAAATACACCACCTCTGCCAAAAAAACAGACCACACCAATACTACTGTGTCCATTTGCTCTTTCCCCATCCAATCAGTTTGTGCAATTCTTGTCTCTACTATCCTGAATTCTGATTTCACTGTTGGATTTTCAAACAAAACATAAAAAACAAAACAAAACAAAAACCTTACATATCTCCAAAGTTAATTTGCTTGGCTTTGACTTTTACAAAAATTATATAGTGTGGTCTTCAGTAACTTAGTTTTTACGCATTTTAAGATTTATCCATGTAGTTTCATATAGCTGTAGTTTCCTTACTTCCAATTATTCCTTCATATAAATAATCATAATTTATTTATTCCATCACTAACTTTTGGTCTCTTTTCATTACTGTTGTTGTTTTGTTTTGTTTGCTGTCATCTACTTACCAATCACATACTGACCACAATGTGCCAGATATGGTTCTAAGCTTTTGGGATGTATCAATAATTAAAAATGGACAACTATTTCTACACTTGTGGAGTTTACACTGGAGGAATAAAATAATATGATGGCTAATCATATTCAAATAAATTATAAAATTTGTTTTCAGGGTGACAAATGCTATGACTTAAGAAAAAGAGCAGGGAATGAGAATTTTGAATATTGAGATGGGCTGGTGTTAAGGGAGGAGACTGAGGACTACAATTTAAAATACAGAGATCAGTTTAGGTTTCATTGAGAAGCTGAAATTTGAGCAAAGACTTAAAAAGAGTGTGGAAGTCAGCTACATGGATAGCTGAAGGAAGAATAGTCTTTCTTACACACAAAGGAGCAACCACTGCAAAGGCTCGAAGGTAGGGGCATGACTGGCATGTTCAAGACACAGCAAGGACATCAGTAGCACCAGAGCAGCATGCAGAGGAGAAAAGAAGTAAGATCAGAGTGGTAAAGAGGGAAACGAGGTAGATTCTATTAGGCCTTGTAGTTCACTGTAAGGACACTGGCTTTTTAAAAATTAATTAAGTAGGCAGGTGAGGGAGAGAATGAATGAACTTCTATAGGTTAGTTTACTCCCCAAATGACCACAGGGGCTTGGGTTGGACAAAACCAAAGCCAGGAGCTGGGAACTAACTCAAGGTCTCCATGTGTGTAGCAGGGACCCAGTTACTTGAGCTATCATTGCTGCCTCCCAGAGTTTGCATTAGCAAGAAGCTAGAGTTAGGAGCTGGAGCCAGGAATTGAACCCAGGTACTCTAATAAGGTATGTGGATGTTTTAACTGCTAGGCTAAATGCCAACACTGGCTTTTACTTTAGAAGGAAATGGTAGCCCTTGCTGGATTTTTAGACACAAGCTCTATGCCTAGAATACTCAATCTATATAAAACTCAAAACCAGTTATTTTTCCATATTTTCAGTAGTCCCTACAGGTTAAAAGTTCTATCTCAAGATAGAAACCTGGAAGTAATCCTAAACTCTCTCTTCTCCCCTCTTTTATTGATGAGCCAGAAGCTGGGAAAATCCTGACAGTTTTGTCTTTCAAGTATCTCCAATTCTCCAATGCTCTTTCCCATACCATTGCTACTGCCTTAATAGTACTCAGCTCTGTTTTTTTTTTTTTAAAGATATATTTATTTATTTGAAAGTACACAGAGAGAAGGAGAGAGAGAGAGAGAGAGAGAGAGAGAGAGAGAGAGAGAGAGAGAGAGAGAGAGAGAGAGAAAGAGAGATTTTCCATCCACTGGTTCACTCCTCAATTGGCTGCAATGGCCAGAGCTGTGCCAATCCAAAACCAGGAGCCAGGAGCCTCTTCTGGGTCTCCTATGAGGGTGCAGGGTCCCAAGGACTTGGGCCATCTTCTACTGCTATCCCAGGCCATAGCAGAGAGCTGGATTGGAAGTGGAGCAGCTGGGACTAGAACGAGCGCCCATATGGGATGCCAGCGCTTCAGGCCAGGACTTTAACCCACTGTGCCACAGTGCTGGCCCAGTACTGCAGCTCTGGCCATTGAGGCTATCTGGGGAGTAAACAAGCAGATGGAAGACCTCTCTCTCTCTGCCTCTCTGTAACTCTGCCTTTCAAATAAATAAACAAATCTTTAAAAGAGGCAATGTTATAAAGGTAAAAAGCAGATGCATTTGTAAGTTTGTTGACATTATTATATAATCAGACAAGAATGAGAAAATGAAAAATATGCTCATCACTGCATAATGCAATTCTAAAAATTATAATGTTCTCAGTGTATCCTCTATGTTTAACGGAAACTGATGTAAATTCTTGAATTAACTAGGACTTTAGGAAATATAAAAGACATGCATCCCATATTTTTCAGAGATCCTAAAAGCCTCTGGTAAATGAAGGATATTATATAGAAAACAGTTCATTACTTAATAGGGAAGCACTCAGCATCAAAACAAAACACAACCAAAAAAATTTTCACAAAAATTCAAAATTGCTGACAGATTGAATAATAAATTTATATATACATACACACATATATAATAAAAAAATAAACAATAAACAAACAAACAAAACAAGAAATGAGACTGATCTTCCTCCTTACTAGAGTTGGGTCCTGAAAGTACCCTGGTTTGTGTATGATGAAACATTGTGATTAAAATTAGACACCAAGGGCAGGCATTTAGCCCAGCAATTAAGATGTCCCTCTATCCTATGCTGGAGTGCCTGGGTTTGAGTCCTGGCCCCACTTCTTTTTTTTTTTTAATTTTTTATTTGACAGGCAGAGTGGACAGTGAGAGAGACAGACAGAGAGAAAGGTCTTCCTCTTTCCGTTGGTTCACCCCCCAATGGCCGCTGCGGCCATCGCACCACACTGATCTGAAGCCAGGAGCCAGGTAGCTTCTTCTGGTCTCCCATGAGGATGCAGGGCCCAAGCACTTGGGCCATCCTCCACTGCACTCCCGGGCCACAGCAGAGAGCTGGACTAGAAGAGAAGCAACCGGGACAGAATCTGGCTCCCCAACCAAGACTAGAACCCGGGGTGCCGGCACCACAGGTGGAGGATTAGTCTATTGAGCCGTGGTGCCGGCCCTGGCTCCACTTCTAATTCCATCTTTCTGCTAATGCACACACTGGGACCCAGCAGATGATGGCTCAAATACTTGGTTCTTTGCCACCACCTTGGGAGACCTGAATTGGGTTCCTGGCTTCTACTTTGGCCTGATCCAGCCCCAGCTGCTGAGGGTATCTTGGGAGTGAAACAACAGATGGAGAGATCTCTGTCTTTGGGTATACGTTTTGAATAAAAATGAAAATAAATTTTAAAAAGTTAAAAAAAAATTAGACACCAACAACTACACTGTCAAGCTAGTCATTCTTCAAATCAAGTATGACTTATACTGCCATACAGCATGACCCCCGTGATTTGACTTGAACAAAACTAAAGCAAGAATAACTCAATGATAACTTCTGTCATGTACAAAATTCACCAAAGCATCAATAAATGTAATGTTAAGCAACATACCCTCTAAAATATTCACAAAATGAACAATTGGGGCAGTTATATCAGTTTCTTGTAGAAAGGGACTATCAGCCATGAGGCAAATTTAAAGGTTGAAGAGCTGATTTTTTTTTTCTCTACCAACAAGCAGAAAGATCAACTATTTCTTAAGACAGCACTGAACTAATAATAATTCTGTTATGAGCATGTCTGAAAATTTAAGAGGCAGACTCAGCTCAGCAAAGACTGGTTTCACACCATTAAGATATAAAAGGGCAAGGATACGAAATGCATTCCTCTTCTACTCCTTTACAAATTCTTACCTGATTCTTCAAAAGCATAAAAAAGACAGAAGCAGTCTAGTCTATATTATTAAATCACTTCATAAAGAAAGAATATTGCAGCTTCAACAGAGGAGGCACTTAACTTCAGAATTTTAAAAAGTCTTTTAAGTTGAATAAAATGCTGACTCTGACCATGATTATGACCCATACTATTACAGCAGTATTCAGGTACAGGTTTTGACTAAGCATCGAAGTGACATGCTAAACTCACGCAGCTTAGACCATAACTAATATAGTCAGGCTCAAGGAATGCTACTAACCAAGTACTCTACAGGAGGGGGTCTACTGCTGGGGAGTGACTGAGAACGATGTATGCAAATAATCTCAGGAAGATAAGGAGAGTGAAGGATTAGAACCTGTAATTCTGGCCTTGGACACAAATCTAACCTTGTTTATTGCCCTTTTAAGTCTTTCTTACTTGCTTCCCGTTTTTATTCTTTTGCCTTTCAGGTGCCTTAGTCACCTTGCAGTTATGGCCACATAATTACTACTTTCATTTTCCATATTTTTCTTTAGTTATGTTGTACTAAAGTATCAATTTAACACAAATTTTACTTTATATGATGCATGACAATAGGGAGCAAATGTCAGGATGCTTCCAAGGCTGGATATATTTGGGACTGACTAGGGTGGGAGGGTATCTGGATAAGGTTAAAAGATTTATACTAACCAGAGAATGAACAGTACAGATATTTTGTGTTCTAATGTAGTTATTTCCCAAGCATTTAGATTTTTCTGTCAGTAAAATTTAAAAACAAGTTCTGGGACTCATTAACTAGCTTTTTATTAGGGCAAGTAAACATATTAAAAGAAAATAAATTAAGCAGAGAAGGGAGTCTATCCTATATTATTAAATTACTTAATAAAGAAAGGATACTGTAACTTCAAAAGAATAGAAAGAATTTAATTTCAGAATTAAAAAATAAGTCTTTTAAGTTGAACAAATTTAGCTTAATGAAAAACCACCAAACCATCCTTATTTTTCCCATTTCCCAGACTGATGAAATCTCCCTAAATCTATGAAGAAGGACCTGGGAATAATTTTAAGTGGTACAGGAATTTATCCCTCCAGGGTGGCTAATCTCTGGTGATGGGAGAAGGGAGCAAAAGATCAGAGCCACATCACTGTCAAAGAATTAGGGACACTTCTACAAGTAAAAGAAAGAGCTGAAAATTTGTAGTTATGCAACATAGATATTTTTATTGATACTTTTTAATGCTTTAAAAACATATGCATGTATATTAAAGAGCATTTATAGGACTTCTCTTTATATTGTGAATCAGTATTAAATTGTTAGTTTATACTAACAATTATTTATACATACTATGTATTTTAATCTATTTATTAGCTATATCTAATTTCTTATTTTTTAACAAAAATCTTTCACTATAGTTTTCCTTTTTTCACAATTTGCAATTGTATTTTATGGTTAATAAAGTTGAAGCTAATTTACCTTCAACTGACTCTTTTCTGTATTTGAAGACGATAATATTTCCATTAAAAAACTATTCTGTCTGAGGTGGCACTTGGTAAGTTGGGAATAAATTCTGCAAAGTATTTTTTATTTAAATGTGTAAATATCTCAGTCCAAATAACTTCATAGGTACTATAATACTTCAAATATTTTTATAGAAAACTATCAAATTGTCTTTAGTTATAACTCTTTTGAATGTTTCACAAAATTCAGATCTCTAGAAATTATTTAGGAGTCAGAGAGACACAGAGAAAGAGAGACAGGGAGTTCCCTTCCTCTGGTTCTCTCTCCAAATGCCTCTAAAGGCCTGTGCTACTTCTAGCCCAGGCAGAAGCTGGGAGCTGGAAACTCAATCTAGCTCTCCCACCTGGGTTGTTGGGACTCAACTTCTTGAGCCATCGACCAACTGCCCTCTGTTATGCATTAGCAGGAAGCTGGAATCAAGAGTGGATCTAGGACTCAAAACCAGATGCTCTCATATGGATGCAGGTGTCTCACTGGCCAAACACTTACCCCTAGACCCTTGTTCCTGAACTCATTACTGCTCAAAGAGTTAATTGCAAAATATAAAAGCACTGGCAAATAATAGTTATTCTTTATATAATAGATGGCAAAATCATTCAGAATGTGGCAGAAATAAATTTAACTTCCTGTATATATTTCACATTCATCTATGTGCTTCCCAAGAGTTCCTCTAACTTGTGGCTTGGTGACACCAAGTGGCCAGTAGAGGCAGAAGCATCAAATACTTTACTACCACCAGGAAACTGAGTTAGTCTTTACCCCTTATAACTTCGTGCTATTGTCTTTACATGTTCTTCCAAAATGGGTCAAAAACTTAATTCCCAACTTTGCATGTTGATGGGATCTGTAAGTGGGGGCCTTTGAGAGGAAATTAGGGTTAAATGAGGTCATGAGGGTGGCTTTCTATGACATTATTAATGACGTTAAGACAAGGAAAGCATGCTTGATCTTTCCCCATTTGATGCCCTTGCCATATGATGACAAAGCAAGACCTTCATCAAATCCAGAACTTTGACTTTTTTTTTTTTTTTTTGACAGGCAGAGTGGACAGTGAGAGAGAGACAGAGAGAAAGGTCTTCCTTTGCCGTTGGTTCACCCTCCAATGGCCGCCGCTGCAGCCAGCGCACTGCGCTGATCCGATGGCAGGAGCCAGGATCCAGGCGCTTTTTCCTGGTCTCCCATGGGGTGCAGGGCCCAAGCACCTGGGCCATCCTCCACTGCACTCCCTGGCCATAGCAGAGAGCTGGCCTGGAAGAGGGGCAACCGGGACAGAATCCGGCGCCCCGACCGGGACTAGAACCCGGTGTGCCGGCGCCGCAAGGTGGAGGATTAGCCTATTGAGCCACGGCGCCGGCCCAGAACTTTGACTTTTAACTTCACAGACTCCACAACTATAAGAAATAAATTTATTTTCTTCACAAGTTACCCTGTCTGCGGACTGTGTTACAGCAATACAAAACAGGACAAGACACTAAGTGTATTCTGTTTCACTACTAAGTACTTTAATTGTTTTTATTTTTAAGATTTATTTATTTGAAAGGCAGAGTCAGAGGGAGAGAGGGAGACAGAGAGCAAGCGAGTGAGTGAGCAAGAGCGATCTTCCATCTGCAGGTTCACTCCCCAAATGGCTGCAATGGCTGGAGCTGGGCTGATCTGGAGTCAGGAGCCAGGACCTTCTGGGTTTCCCATGTAGATGCAGAGGCTCAAGTACTTGGGCCATCTTCTGCTCCTTTCCCAGGTGCACTAACAGGGAGCTGGATTGGAAGTGGAGCAGCCGGGACCTGAACCAGCACCCATATGGGATGCCAGCCCCACAGGCAGCGGCTTTATCTGCTATGCCATAGTGCCTGCCCCTAACTGTTGTTCTTGAACTGCTTCTGGCAAGGATCAGGAAAACGGAGTGTTTTATTTGGTTGTCTTTAATGGAAAACTTAAAAGATGAATGAACTACTGACTAGAGGAGATTGGAAAGATGCTAGAAATACAAAATGGTGGTCAATAAAATCTATTGCAGCTTATTTTAATGGAATTATTAATACTTTAAAAAAAATTATAGGGCCGGCGCCGTGGCTCAATAGGCTAATCCTCCACCTAGCGGCGCCGGCATACGGGGTTCTAGTTCCGGTCAGAGCGCCGGATTCTGTCCTGGTTGCCCCTCTTCCAGGACAGCTCCATGTGCTTGGGCCCTGCACCCCATGGGAGGCCAGGAGAAGCACCTGGCTCCTGCCTTCGGATCAGCGCGGTGCGCAGGCCGCAGCGCGCCAGCCGTGGCGGCCATTAGAGGGTGAACCAACGGCAAAAGGAAGACCTTTCTCTCTGTCTCTCTCTCTCTCACTATCCACTCTGCCTGTCAAAATAAATAAATTAATTTAAAAAATTATAAATCTGAGACAAACTGGAACATAAGGCCAACCTATTCATAGGGGATGTTTATTTATAAAGGCTTTAAAACACCTGGCAACATTTATTCACATGAGGCAGACAATTAGCATAGACCTCCAGCCTAGGAGTTTAACAAGTTGGTGATTATAATTTGAGAACTGAATGAAGCAGGAAGTTATAGGAAAAAGATAAAGGTTATTATTCAAACTTAGATATTTAATTTATTATTATACTTAGATATTTATTATTTTTTTAAAGTTTAGATAAAGTGAAATATTCATATTAGGGACCAGAATTATGGAAAATTGAAACTGCCTATAATTAGATACTCTGTGCATTTAGAAACATGAATGATAAACATGTTAAGTATAATTTGAAGAATTACTTTTGTTAGAATCTACCTTTAGCATCAAATAAAACTGCATATAAACAGTAAAGTTGAAGTAGGAGAAGTATTTATCAAGTACCTGTTTTATTAAGCACCTGTTTCTAAATAAGAAGCAATTTTTAGTTTTCTTGTTTAGAGAGTTGCAGAGGCTATTATATTAACATGTATGGATGCAGCAGGTTGTGAACACTACTATTTTTAGCATCAGTCTAATGTCAACAATGATGAATCATTCTTTGTTATTCTAGTAGGAAACAGTACTTGGGATTTACTGCAGCACATTAGGTTAACTATGCCTCAATAACTGAACACCCACGCGTTGACATCACACAGGCAGTGATATGGATCAATGACGCAAATCCTATCAGTATCAAACATTAAGGCCACTGAAGATGAAAATAAGTGCCCAAGTGACAAAGCAGACCAGTCATCCACCAGGCACACTGCATTAAATCAGCATTGCTAATGTTGAATATGATTGTGTGAGGCTCTCTTTTTACATAATAACTAAGCTTTTACAATGTTAATTAAAGATTTCCCATATAACAGAGACTATATTTAAGTTTCCATATAGCTTCTGTGGTTTAAGGTCCAGACCTTTAAATACATGTCTTACAGTTCTACCAGCCAAATGAGTTAGTTACCTGGAAAATAGCCTCTATGGCTAGGTCCCTTAGTCAATATTATGCAGAATACACTACCATTTATTAAGCATTTTATATACATGTTTTACTTGACAACATTTGGATTTTTTTTCAAGTGTTATTTTTGTTTTTATTTTAATTTAGAGGCAAGGAGAGAGCGAGCAAACTGAGGGAGAATGCATACCCACATTCACTGACTGGTTTACTCCCTAAATGCCTTCAAGGGCCCCTAGCTGGGGCTGGGAGCTGGTCTCTCACATGGGTGGCAGGAACCTAATAACTCACTTCCTCCCAGAGTTCACCACAGCAGGAAGATAGAGTCAAGAGCAGAACTGAGTACTGAACCCTGGTACTACGATGTAGAACATAGGTGCCCTAACTTCAAAACATTTAGATTTAGATCACTATACCACAGCCTTAAAATTCACTGCAATCCTCTTCTTTGGGCCTTTCATGTGTTTGTTTTATTAATATTTTTGGATATCAAAATATTAATGTTTTTGTGGTTATACTGGACTGGAGAATATGGTTTATTGTGAGTAATCATATGTAACATTTCAAAATATCATCTCTGTAAATTAAAAACAGCCACACAAAAATGGAAATCTCCTCTCCTATAACAGGGACAGAACCTTCCCTGGAAGCTTGCTTCAGAACATTCACATCCTGCTGTAGTCTCTCCTAAAACCAGTCATGGCTATTGCAGGTACTTGGGGAGTGAACCAGCATATGAAAGATTTTCCTTCCTCCTCTGTCTTTTAAATAAGATGGAAATAAGTAAATATTTTTTAAAGGAGCACCTTCTAATAAATGTAACTAGTATTGTATTGTGGTGAAGGATTAGAAAGATTCAGAAAGCTTGTGTGCGTGTACGTGTGTATGAGCATAAATGTATGATTTTTATGAGATGGAATATTATGAGCAAAGTATGAAAATCTCTGCAAGAAATATTTTAGGGGGGCCAGTGCTGTAGTGTAGTGGGTAAAGCCACTGCCTGCAGTGCCAGCATCCCATATGGGCAGCAGTTTGAGACCCAGCTCCTCTGCTTCTGACCAGCTCTCGGCTACGGCCTGGGAAAGCCGCAGAAGAGAGCCCAAAGCTTGGGTCCTTGCGCCCTTGTGGGAGATCTGGAAGAAACTCCTAGCTTCTGGATTCGGATCAGCACAGCTCCAGCTGTTGCAGCCATTTGGGGAAGATTCTCTCTCTCTCTCTCTGTAACTGCCTTTCAAATAAATAAATAAATTTTTTTAGAAAAAGAAATATTTTAGGGTATCTAAGAAACCTGGAATATCTGAAGTGGGAGATTTCTCAAAGTGATCTCAGAAAGACAGGAAGCAGGTGAGTAAGTGCCTAGAAAATCAGTCTAAAGTTCATGCTATATCAGAAGGCAAGATTTTGATTTTTTTTAGTTATAGTAATAAAGGACAATATTTCAGGAAGGCTAGTCCCTGTAGTTGCAAAAACAAGTATGGAAACAAACATAGACTTTTCTGTAAATAAAGCTGAGTCCTCATCAATGTGGTACTAATGTTTTAAAAATGCCATAAAACTAGTCCGTCAGTCATAACATATGGTAAACAGATTTTTGTTGACAAGTTTTAATCAAATATAGTTAGAAGGCATTGCTCTCTAATAGGGTTATTTGCAGCAATCTATCCAATTTATACAGCTACTTAGGTGGTTTTGTTCAAATCAGAGTATCATTAGCCTTGGTTTCCTCACCTAAGAGAAAGCTGCTTCATATAGATAGTTCTCAAACTTATCAGTAAGTGAATTACCAAGATGAATTTTCAAACCCAGAATATATAAAACCCTACTACCAATTTCATAAATAGTAGTAGGGTTCTGCTACTGAGAAAAACTGATAATGGTCTAGAATGTAGTATAAATACTTGTACATATGCAATGACAACAAAAGTGGCATGTGACACTGCTTCTCTCTTGCTTTCAATATCCTTTTTTCTTTTTTTTTTTTAATTATCTTTGAATTCATCTTACTTGGGAATTTATTGAGCTTCTTGGGTATTTACATTCATTCTGTCATTATATTTGGGAAGTTTACAGCCATTATTTCTCCAAATACTGTCTCCTCTCTTCTGCTACTCTTGCAATTGTACCACACTATCCACTGCTCAATGGTGCCTTCAGGTCTCATGGGCTCTGTTTACTTATCTGAAATCTTTTTTCTTTTTTATATTTATTTGAGAGGCAGAGAGAAACAGCCAAAGAGTGAGAATGAACTCTCATCTGCTGGTTCATTCCCCAAGTCCACACAGGGATTGGAACTGGGTTGGGCTGTATTCAGGAGCCAGGAACTCAATTCAGGTTTTGGACACAGTGGCAAGATGCAAACATCTGAGCCATCACGTGCTGCCTCCCAGGGTCTGCACTGGCAGGAATTTGGAATCACCAGCTGGAGTTAGGAATCAAATACAGGCACACTTAGATGTGTTTTAACCGCTAGGCCAAACTTCTAACCCCTTTTTATCTTTGTTGTTCAGATTTCATTTTCATTTTTCATTTTTCTATCTTCAAGTTTGCTCAGTCTTCCTTCTGCCTTTTCAAATCTGCCTTTGAACCCCTCCAGTGGTTTTTAATTGCAGTTATGGTACTTTATTAGCCCCATAATTTGATTTCTTCTGAGGTTTTCTATTTTTTATTAAATATCAATAAATATTATTTTGTTAACCCATTAAGTCCCAAGTTTTCAATTCTGCAAATATTTCAAAGTCACCACAGAATTATATTTATTGCTGAATTTAAATCTTTATAGCTGTCCTATATATAGCACAATGGGACATAATGGTTAAATCTATCATTTTCTTAATTTTCTTCACGTCTTCCTTTAGCTGAGTATCTTCAAGAACTGTTTTAAAATCTTTATGTAGTAGCTCTAACATGGGGTCTTTTATTCAGGGGCAGTTTCTGTGGATTTTTTTTCTTCCTTTGAATGGGCCATACTTTCCTATTTCTTTGTATGACTTGTGATTGTTGTTGAAAACTGGACATTTCAATTTAATAATGCAGTAACTTCTGAAATCTCCTTCCCTAGAATTTGCAGTGTATTGTTATTAATTGTTGTTTTTTTTTTTTTTTTAATTTTGTGGCCTGTTTCTGTTCCATGGATCAGTCAGTATAAATTTAAGGTAATTTCAGGCTGTTTCTGAACCTGTGCCTTTCCTTGGGATACATGGTCACTTTATAATTTTCCCTGTATATGCATTGCCTTTAATGTCTGGCTCCCAAGCAGAATAAAGGGTGCTAGCAGTTTACATTTTCAGAAAGTCACTTTAGCCAGAGGGGGAGGTGCTTGCAACAACTGGGAGAGTTATAGTAGCAATGGCTCCCAGCCTCTGGGTCTATACTTCAGTTATCAAAAGCAGTAATCAGCTATCAGAGCGCAGATTCCTGACATCTGGAGGGTAGGGCACTTTTTATCCATCCTGGTTCCTGACAATTATTTTCAGGCTGTTCCTGAAACACAGCTGCCTGCCATGGGATGGGGGTTAGGAGTGTGGATGCAGCTGCTATTGTGCTAAGAGCTGGTGTTGTGGCATAGTGGTAAAGCTGCTGCCTGTGACTCTGGCATTCCATATGGGTGCCGGTTTGAGTCCTGGCTATTCCACTTCTGAACTAGCTCCCTGCTAATACACCTGGGAAAGCAATGGAAGATGGCCCAAATGCTTGGGCCCCTGCACCCATGTAGGAGACCTGGAAGAAGCTCCTGGCTTCTGGCTAGCCCAGCCCTGGTTGTTGCAACCATTTGGGGAGTGAACTGAGGAATAGAAGATCTCTCTCTGTTTCTCCCTCTCTATTAACTCTTTCAAATAAATAAATCTTAGAACAAAAACAAATCACAAAGAATTTGTGACTTGAAAATAGTCAAATTGAATTTTCCTATATTTTCCTTTTTAATGCAAATGTTGCAATTTTTCTTAACTATGTCACATTTAACAGTTTCTCTTGAAAAGTAACATTTAATAGTTTGCAAGGACGGTTGTCCTTGCAGTATTACACAACATACACTGAATGAGTCATAGTCATTCGATTAAACTGAAATGAGCTGAATTTATGAATGGATGAGTTCTTATAATTCATCTCCACAAGGAAGATTCATTAATGCTTCAACAGCAATTATTTTGGGCCACTCCAATGGAATTTATGCTTTCCACTCAGAAAGGGAAGTAAAAAGGCCAGGTTTTAAATACAATAATGTGATTTCCACCAGTATGAAAAATAAGTTACCTATGCTTTAAAGCATTTTTTAAGGGTAGTTAAAGATTTTCTAAGACACAGCTTCTCCATGGTTTAGTTTGCTAATCACAAAAAATGTAAATAATGCTTACTCATATAGGGATTAGAATTGTATTGTTTTGAATACTATGGTCTCAGAATCAGCCCTTAAGGCATTCAGATCTGGCTAAAAAGCCCATGAAAGCATTTCAGGCATGGAAAGCCAAGACACTGGCAAAAAATGACCTACATGAAAGATCTCTGTGAGTGAGATCCCAGTGGAAAGAAGGGGCCATCAAAGAAAGAGGTACCTTTCTTTGAAAGGAGGAGAAAACTTCCAATTTGATTATGGCCTTGTCTAAATAAGGTCAGAGTTTGTGGATTCAAGAGGCTTCCATAGCCTTGGCAGCTCATGACAAGAGCTTCGGGTGATCACTGACGTCATAAATAAAAGAGTGTCAACTGTTAAATCAACAACAGGAGTCACTGTGCACTTGCTCCCCATTCAGGACCTCTGCCCTTAATGAGTTGTACTATGAGAATTAATGGTAAAACTAATCCTCAAACAGTACTTTATGTGTCTGTGTGGGTGCAAACTTTTGAAATCTTTACTTAGTATAGAGTTGATCTTCTGTATATAAAGATAATTAAAAATGAATCTTAATGAAGAATGGGATGGGAGAGGGAGTAGGAGTTGGGACAGGAGTAGGGGTGGGAGGGTGAGTATGGGGGAAGAACGGTTAAAATCCAAAAGCTGTACCTATGAAATTTATATTTATTAAATAAAAGCTTTCTTAAAAAAATAAAATGCCAGGGACCGGCACTGTGGTGCAGTGAGTTAATGCCCTAGCCTGAAGCGCCGGCATCCCATATGGGCACTGGTTCGAGACCCAGCTGCTCCACTTCCGATCCAGCTCTCTGCTATGGGCTGAGAAAGCAGTTGAAGATAGCCCAAGTCCTTGGGCTCCTGCACCTGCGTGGGAGATCTGGAGGAAGCTCCTGACTCTTGGCTTTGGATTGGCGCAGTTCCGGCCGTTGCGGCCATCTGGGGAGTGAACCAGCGGATGGAAGACCCCTCTCTCTCTCTCTCTCTGCTTCTTCTCTCTCTGTGTAACTCTGACTTTCAAATAAATAAATAAATCTTTCAAAAAAATAAAATGCCACTGCTTTTTGCTGTTGATTTGAAAAAAAAAAAAGCTATTGTTTTCAATGAAGTGATATAATTTCAAAAGACCTTAAAAGAATTTAGTGAAGCTCTGTCAATCTATAATAATGGAAAGTCAGGCAAAAGATAGTGGTCTTGTAAAAAAATTCTTAGAATACTCATCTCCCCATTAAAATAAATTTAATATATAATTATTAACAAATATGTAAAAATTTGAGAGCTGGTGGGAATTTAATCTGTACTGGCCCATCCTGAGTTTACACATGTGCAAAACAACAACCAGAACATAAGTAATCTATCCAAGGTTACAAATCATAAACTTTTTAAGCTTGTGAAGAGCTTTAAAGGGAATTAATTCCAAGCATCCCCTCTAAAGAAATTAAATGTCCTCTATAATCACACCTTCAAGAGAAGAGCCAGAGTATGCAGTGCCAAAGATGGATGGGGAAATATTCTCTCCTAACTCTTTTAACTTTGTTTCTTACAAAGTTCAGTCTTTTTTAAATTTATTTTTTATTTACTTGAATGCAGTTACAGAGAGAAGAGAGACAGAGAGCAAGCAAGCAAGCATGTTATCCTCCATCTGCTGGTTTACTCTCCAAAGGGCTGCAATGGCCAGGGCTGGGCCAGGCCAAAGCCAGAAGCCCGGAGCCTCTTCCAAGTCTCCTACGTGGGTGCAGGGGCCCAAGTAATTGGATCATCTTCCACTGTTCTCCCAAGCTCACCAGCAAGGAGCTGCATTGGAAATGGAACAGCTGGATCTCAAATCAGTGCCCAAATGTGACGCCAGTGTTGCAGCCAGAGGCTTAACCTTCTAGGTTACAACATCAGGCCCACAAAAGTTCTTCTTAAAATTTGTTTTCCTACTTACCACCCATTAGTTCTAGAACTTGGGTCAACTTATTCCTAGACATAGTGCCTTTAACAGTATGTCATGAATTCATTGACATATCACATATTATGCTATTTCTTCTTAAAAATCACTATTTCTTTCTTTCTTTTTTTTAATTTGAGACACAGAGTGAGAATTCCCATCTACTGGTTCATTTTTCAAATACAATAGCCAGGGTTGGAGCCAAGAGCCAGGGGCCAGGAGCCAGGAATGTAATCTAGGTTTCCCATGTGGGAAGCAGGAAATAAACCCCTTGGATTATAACTGCTGCCTTCCAGGATCTGAATTAGCAGGAATCTGGAATCAGGGGCCTGGAAATCAAACCCAGGCACTCTGATGTGGGACAAAGAGATCTTAACTGTTAACTGCTAAGCTAAATGCCTGCTCCCTGTTCGGACATTTTATCATTGTCAATTTAGGAAGAACGGTTCTATGGATAATATTTCATGCTTCTAATTATAATAACTGCAGCAAAAAGTTGTAGTAGTCATGATATGAAACAACAGACATTTAACTTCCAATAAATTCCATAAATAACTTCTATAAATTCCAAATTATTGTCAAACCCTGTCATGGGGCAGAGGTGTCTCAGATTCCAGGATATTACAGCACATCATCACTTACAGGAAAATTCTCTTCTTCTTTCCCTTCCTGTTAAAAACATCTTAGGGAAGAAGGCTTCGGTAAGTCTTATGGGCATAAGGATTTAAACTAGAACACAAGAGAAGGACAAGAGAAGGAGCTCCAACTTCTGTAGAGCTAATATCTTAACCTGAGGCAACAGAGTTGGGGTTAATGCGATAAAGGGTTTATAAATATTTACAAAAACATTCTATTATAGATATCAAGTCATCTGGTTGAGTCTAAAGGACTTGTGAAAAATGCTCTAAAAGATGGCAAATATAAAAGAGCTAACTGTGGGAAGGAGGATAACTATGTGATTATACTTATGATGCCAGAACACACAGAGAAAGAGAAACAGTACTAGCAGTATTCATAGGTTGGGACAATTCGTCCCTTGACAATCCCCTGTAATGACAAGAAAAATCAGAAGATAAGGTGAGTACAGAAAAGCACTGATGAATAGCAGCAGCTGAAAGGAGAAGAAAAATGGCAACAGAGGAGCTGCAGTAACTGCCCAGTAGCAACAGTGCTGGTTACTTCTTGAATGGAGAACAGTAGAAGAAGACGGGCCAAATAAATCCCCACTGGCAGAGGAAAAAGTCCCAGTGGCAGCAACAATGATGAGAAAACAAGGCCGGCGCCGCGGCTCAATAGGCTAATCCTCCGCCTTGCGGCGCCGGCACACCGGGTTCTAGTCCCGGTCCGGGCACCAGATTCTGTCCCGGTTGCCCCTCTTCCAGGCCAGCTCTCTGCTGTGGCCCGAGAGTGCTGTGGAGGATGGCCCAAGTGCTTGGGCCCTGCACCCCATGGGAGACCAGGAAAAGTACCTGGCTCCTGCCATCGGATCAGCGCGGTGTGCCGGCTGCAGCGCGCCGGCCGCGGTGGCCATTGGAGGGTGAACCAACGGCAAAGGAAGGACCTTTCTCTCTGTCTCTCTCTCTCACTGTCCACTCTGCCTGTCAAAAAAAAAAAAAAGAGAGAGAGAGAGAGAGAAAACAGCAGCAGCTGCTGAGAAGTTGGGCTGTGTCACTTGGATCCAAAAGGCAAAGCAATGGGACCGAGATGAGTGGGGCCTGAAGCCATACTAACTCTAGCGTATAACTCTACTCCACTCTGGATTTGATTCTAGTCTAGAAACTCTAGGATAATGTACAGTCTGGGATTGTTAATTAGGTTCTTGGCTTCCCCCTAAGTAAGGTAAAATTTGAGAAAACAAAGGTGATACCTCTCAGTAAAACAATTTACCATGCCACTTTCTTTTTAATACATAAGAGTCAAATCATAAGAAAGCAAGTCGAAATTCAGAACTTTTGGTCAAATTATCAACATCTAGGTGACAGCTATGACTCATCATGTACATATTTACATGTACATATTTATTTAACTTAAATTTTAATTTACTTTCATTTTATTTGAAAGGAGGAAAGAGGGAAAGAGTGAGTGAGCGAGAGGCAGAGGGAGAGGGAGAGAAACATATTCTATCCACTGGTTCACTCTGAAATGTCTGCAATAGCCAGGACTGGGCCAGACTGAAGCCATGAGCCTGGAACTCAATCCAAGTCTCCCACATGTTAGCAGAGACCAACATATCAAGCCATTATCTCCTGCCTCCCAGGATGTGCATTAGCAGGAAGCTGGACGGGAAATGGAGTACCCTGGACTTGAATAAGACACTGATGTAAAACAGGTGTCCCAAGCAACAACTTAGCCACTGTGCCACAGGCCTGCTCATATTTAAACTAACATTTCCATAAAGCTGTACAATTTTAACTGGTGCTCATGTTGAAGACTTTGAGGCACTAATATACCCCAAGTAAAATAAATATATTTTGGGGGGCTGGTGTTGAGGCATAGTGGGTAAAGCTGCTACCTACAACATTGGTATCCCATACAGGTGCTGGTTCAGGTCCTGGCTGTTCCACTTCCAGATCCAGTTCCCTACTAATGGCCTGGAAAAAGCAGTGAAAGATGGTACAAGTGCCTGGGCCCCTGCCACCCACATGGGACACTTGAAGAAGTTCCTGGCTCCTGGCTCTGGCCTGACCCAGTCCTGAATGCTGTGGCCATCTGGAGAGTGATCCAGAGGATGGAAGATCTCTCTCTCTCTGCCCCCTACCCCAACTCTTTCAAGTGAATGGATTAATTAATTAAAAAAAGAGAAATGTATTTTTGACATAAAGTAGTTGCCATGGTAAACAAGTATACTGAAATACTTTCTTAAAATTTAGCAATTCATTTTAACATTTTGACAGAGTACATACTAAGGAAAAGGCATTATTTTAGCACAGAGAATCTGGGATGAAAAGAGACAATTTCTGTTGTTAAGGACACAAAATAGAAGATAATATTCCTTGAGTACTTTAGTTAAATAAGGTTTTATATACCAAGATAAAGACAGCATAATTGTTCCTGTCCCTGTAAAATTTAGAAGGTTAATGGAAGTTTGTCTCCCAAGTGCTTATTTCAACTGTAATGAGTATTAATAAATTAACTAGTTGGTGTTCTGTTTATAGGTCTGCTATGAGCAATAACCATTCACTAGTTCAATTACTTTATTAAATGTGCCAGCACACAGGTATACTTGTTAAATTTAAGACTCTGATTCAGAGTACTTTACTTTCCCTGAATTAACTAAAGAGAGCTCAGTTTAATTAAGATAATTCTGAAACCAAAGACTGTTCAGCTAGAATGAGTGCTGGAATGCACCTAATTGGACTTCTTTTTCTATGCAGGAATTACTTTTATAATATCCAACTAATGTATGAACACATAAGGTGATAGGACCAAACAGCAACTCCATTTTTACAGACAGAACTACCGAACAGTTCTTCCCTGCATCAAAATCTGCTTCCTTTAGAGGTGCAGGGGACCTGCTCTCTTCCAAGTCACTACTCTCTTTTCTAGGTCAAAGATTTTCCAAGGTTTTTTTTTTTTTTTTTTTTTAATAAGAATGATCTCATTTTTCTTTTCTCTTCTGGTTACTTCTTCATTGGGACAATCATAGTTTGTCAAACTTCTTCCTAAACATGTTAACAGGATACCAAAAGATAAGCATACCATCACCATCTTGTCTGAACTCACATTTCTATTTTTGTACTCTAAGATTTCGTTTTCTCTTTTGCAAATTAGATTCAACAGATGACTCATGTGTAGCTCTGGTTCTGCTAAAATAAGTAGGTTCTATTCATAGAGAGAAGCCCTTTTCTCTTGCCCTGTAATGGACACTGTCATTTGTTTTGATGTATATAATCTGAAGCTCCTTTGTGTGCTGAGGAGTCACCTTGATGTGAGGTCAAGATCATCACCCCTATAGCTGCCGATAATCCAGTGGGTAGCTATATGATTCCTGTGGCAGAAGCATCTATATTAGAAGCAGGTTCTATGGAGAATGGTCATTGATGCAATCATGGCATTGTTGATGATTTCCTAATCAGACTACACTGTGTGGATACCCTTTTTAGTCTACATGGGCTCTTATACTACCAGCAATGTGTATGGTTTGACACTGCTTGCACTCCTACAATCCTTATCAGCTATCCACTCACACAGATGGCCTTCTCACTCTTTGAGCTCTGATTCTCCATGTTGCATCACTCCCTTTTGTTGATAACTGCTTCTTCTTGCTTAGTTTCTTACGCCCCATACCATACCACTCATTCTTGAGGATATTTTCCTCAGCTTATACTTAGACACCCTGCCTGGTCTCGTTCCTGTGTGAATTCTCTTCTCATACTGCCTGGCCTCCAGCTCCCTCCACTAGGCTGTTCTAGATGATATACTCCACATCCAAGTTGGGTCCTGATATCTCACTCAGGGCATTATGGCTTGCCTTTTCCGTTCCCACCAATGTGCTGCCTATATTGCTTTGCACCACTTAATGGCTTCAGGACTCAACTGTTAGGGAGGAAACGGAATGAAAAAAGGGACAGTCTCAGTATCATCTTAATAAACTTTTGTTTTTTACAGACAAGTGTCACTTTCAAAAAGCAACTCCTAACATACACATCTATACAGTACCTATGCAATTAATTATTCAAATCATAATGTAGAACTTTATATTTATTCTTATTAAATTCCATCCTATTAGTTTTGATCTACCATTTCAGTATGTTCTGATCTTCTTGAGCTTGGTATTTACGTAATCTAAACTATCTCTATAACTTTCTGACACATAAAAATTTCACAAGCAAGCCATTTATTTTTGGCAAAGCTGTTGACAGCCCTAGAGAACAAAGTCCTAGATAGCTCAATATGAGACAAAGCTGTAGACTGACAATGGCCTAGTAATCAAATTCATTTAATCTTCCCATAAAGATATGAGATCTGCAAATAAGCTTGAGAAGATAAAAAGTGCTTATTTACTCAATTTTGTATCACAGAATACTGAATCAATGAATCAATGAATGAAGAACACATTCTCATTTTTTGCTGAAATGTATTGTGCAAGCCATGTTACAAATCATCATAATGTAGGTGTGGTTAATCCGTGATAAAATAATTAGGGTTTGTATATCATCTAACATGGCTGCATAATTTTTTTTTTTTTTGGACAGGCAGAGTTAGTGAGAGAGAGAGAGAGACAGAGAGAAAGGTCTTCCTTCCGTTGGTTCACCCTGATCCGAAGCCAGGAGCCAGATGCTTCCTCCTGGTCTCCCATGCGGGTGCAGGGCCCAAGCACCTGAGCCATCCTCCACTGCACTCCTGGGCCACAGCAGAGATCTGGACTGCAAGAGGAGAAATGGGACAGAATCGGCGCCCCACCCGGGACAAGAACCCAGGGTGCCGGTGCCGCAAGCAGAGGATTAGCCTAGAGTGAGCCGTGGCGCCAGCCTGTGGCTGCACAATTATAAACACTATGTCCACAGATATAAACAGTGTGTTTCAAAAGGTATTGTCTGGGGCCGGCGCTGTGGCATAGTGGGTTAAGCCTCTACCTGCAGTGTCGGCATCCCATTTGAGTGCCAGTTCATGTCCCGGCTGCACCTCTTCTGATCCAGCGCTCTGCTATGGCCTGGAAAAGCAGTAGAAGATGGCCCAAGTACTTGGGCCCCTCCACCCACGTGGGAAACCCAGAAGAAGCTCTTGGCTTCTGGCTTCAGATTGGCCCAGCTCTGGGCATTGTGGTCATTTGGAGAATGAACCAGCAGATGGAAGACATTTCTCTCTGTCTCTTTCTCTGTCTGTAACTCTACCTCTCAAATAAATAAATAAAATCTTAAAAAAAAAAAGGTATGGTCTAATAATAATCTTTATAGCAAACTTATGTTCTTAGATCCACAAGATGTGTATATGGGAATCTTCTTCCCCTTCAGCCTTTCTCTATTTGCATAAATAAGTATAAGAATGTAAAAAAATGACATTGTTTAATATGATTAATGTAATAGTAAGTGGCAAAGTTTGAACTCAAATGCAAGCAACATGCGCTTAAGTATTGCCTTATTAAAGGGTTAATAAAAATTAAACAATCATCAGTATTTTGCATGACTTCTTAAAGTATATAATTTGGAGGAGCCGGAGTATATAAAAACTTCACATATGGCTGTTCCATATATTCTCTTTCCTTTTCTGTATTTCCTTTTCTATATTTTTTCTTTTCTGACATGTAATGACATAGAATCACACCAAAGCAGAAGTGCCATGGTAATGCAAAACTAATTACACATTTAGTTTCTAATCTTATTCTTTAGCACCATTCATTCCTGTTGAGGTGTCATGGAAAAGAAAAAGAAAGCAATATGTGAGAAGGGTTTTAAGTTAAAATTATTTGTCTATACAGACTCGATTTGCTTGACACACAGAAATTGCTCAAGAAATGTTAGTTCTTCCTCATTTAATTTAAATATGTACTGAGCACTTTGTGTGTTAGCTGCTATGAGAGGCACCAGGACTACAAATATTTGTAAAACTTATATGCCCTCAGTTATTTCTCCACATATATCCAGGGCTGAGAGAGGAAAAAAACAAAACAAAACAAAACAAAACAAAACAAAACAAAACAAAAAACTGAAGGAAGGTCTTCACAGAACAGATGAAACAGATGGTATCTAAGAGATACCAATTTATCACCAGGAGAGTCAGTTCCTACAATAGGGATCTTAAGTGTACTATGTAATCTCCATGAAATATGCTTTTATGACCTTCCTGGTAACCCAAATTTAGAAATTCCCTATTCTGCATACCATGCCACAAATAAAAAAGGGAAGTCTTTAGACATATTACAGTCTATAGCTATACTACCTGGAATGCGCCCAATCTCTTCTGACATGTTACAATGATCCACTAATATCAAACTTAAATTTATATATTCAGTAAATTTTTACATTACTATGTACAATTTACCAGGGGGAAATGACTTAATTTTTACAATATCTCTCATTGTACATGACAATTTGTTAACATGCTTATTGAAGCAATTCACCACAAAAACATCAAGTTGTTAGATCAGTTTCAAAATACATCCCTGTACAAAAAAACGGATTCAAGATAGTACCCTTATTTCAAAAGTGATAATGTATTTGTACTGAAGTCAGTGAATTTTAGCTTAAGATGGCAAAAAATGAGGCATGAATTCAAAGCAGGCAGTACAAACAAACCTAACCAAATAATGAGGCAGTATAAATAAACCTAACTTAAGCAGAATAGAAAACTGAAACACTTGTCAGAGGACTTTAAGATATTTAATAGTGGTGGTAGTCAAGCTATTTAAAGATCTGTCTACATTTTCAAATTCATCTCCAGTCACTTCCCCCTTTTACAACTTTTTAGCAATTCCAATCTCTTTGTATTTAAGTATTCAAGTCATTCTTTCCTTCTGCTGCTTTTGAACACTGATCCCTCTGTCTAAAATGCCTTGAGAACCTATCTCCATCTGGCCAACTGCTCTTTTCCTTAAAGACAGCTCAGGTGTCACTATCTTCAGGAAAAATGTCTTTCTTTACATACCACTCTGCCACAATACCCCTCCTTTTATGTTCTCCTGACACCCTATATGTGTCTTTACTGTTCTTTCTACACTATTATAGCACTCAATTTTCCCATTTCTTCCCCTGCTACACTGTGTTCTTGAATGGCAGGAACTGCATCATGGTGTTCTTTGAATCCCCAGCAACTGGCAAAGCACATCTCAGCAGGCACTTAGTAAATTCTCAGAAAAACTAATTTGTAACTTGTCTCTCCAGGAAATATGCAATAGTAGAAAAAGTATGATGTTGGGCTCTGCCTATCTAGCTGTAACTCAAGAAACCCTGGGCTTCTAATAAGATAAAATATTTATAGCTCTAAAGTTCTTTATTAACACAGTTTTTATTTCTACAAATTCTTGACAATAAAACTACTTTAAAAAAGAATGGTCTTTAATTTCAAATGCTTATTAATTTATATCAGAGTCATCTGAATTTTGTTTCACTGAAAACTTTTATTATTATTTATTTTTATTATTACAGGGCTTGTCAGAGAATACTTTGCCTAATTTGAACACTTTAGGGCCATAAGGATCATTCTGTTAGCTTCACAGGCATACGATTTTGCTCCCTTTTGACTTTCTCTTTCTCCTTATCTGCTGCCTCCATTTCCATTCCTACCCTCACTTTTTACCTAGCTCCTGAACTCATCAGGTGTGATCCTGCCATAGACAGAAACTAGTGATTACAAAGTAGTCATTAGTCTTTTCTCATCCTGTTGTCTTCTCTTGCTCAGAATGAGGCCATACTGGTCTTCAGTCTTTACAAAGACTTCAAACCCAGTCCCTTGCTCACTACTATTCCTTCCATCTAGCTCCCATCTTGTAATTGTGGGAAGACAAAAAATACAAATAAAGAAAAAGAGAACCTTTTTGTTTGGTTACCTTTTTGTCCTTTCCTGGGTTTTTACAAATTTTACTCAGTAATTTGAAACAAAATTTCCATTTTTACATTCTGTCATGAAGGGAATGGAGTCTCTGTTTTCTACTGAAGCAGAGAAATGTGTTCCTGTGCAAAAATATCTTCACATGTAGTAGTCCCTACTACTAGGATACTGTTAGCACTACAAATTAGATAGGCCTTTTTAGTCTGGATTGAAAGGGACCCTTTCACATACAAAATCAATTTGATTTAGGACGGGGTGGTTTATAGGTTATAGTTAGAAATTAACTTTTGAAATATAAGTTTTTTATAATTCAGGGCATGGTTATCCAGCTGTGATTACTGGTTTTTATATTTTAAGTCACACTAAAACAGTAATGAACTTCATATGCAAATACATTTGAAATCATTAATGCCATACTAACTGAAATGTTTCCATTATAAACAAAATTTACTGAAAACAACATGAAAAGGGATGTACAAATAAACCTAGAATGTGTGTTCTATTAGAATTTTACATTCTATAAAGCACCTAGTAAAAATATGAAATCATTTTCATGAAGTCTAATTGACAAGTAAAGACAGGCAAAGTTTGTTATACTGCTTATACATCCTACTACATGGTTTCTTTTTAAACTATAATACATGGATTCTTCCTATCTGTGAGTTTATAACTGCCACAAAAATGACTTAAATTAACTTAGATAAATTTCCAACTCCAAGATGTACCAGGTTTAAACGCCATGCTAAGTTGTGTGTGTGTGTGTGTTTTAAGATTTAATTTATTTATTTGAGAGGCACAGTTACAGAGAGAGGGAAGGTCACAAAGGTCTCCTATCTACTGGTTCACTCTCCAAATGGCTGCAATGGCCAGAACTGGGCCGATTTGAAGCAAGGAGCCAGCAGCTTCTTTTGGGTCTTCTGGGCCCAAGCACTTGGACCATCTTCTACTGCTTTCCCAGGCCATGGGCACAGAGCTGAATTGGAAGAGGAGCAGCCAGGATACAAATCGGTGTCCACTGAGGATGCAGACCCTGTAGGCAGAGGCTTAGCCTATTATGCCTCAGTGCTGACCCCTACGCCAGGCTGTTTCAATTTTAACTTTTGAACTAATTACTTCTCTGGAAAGAGATCTATTTCTTCTTTGATTAAACAAACTAGACAGCCTAGGTAAAATGGGGGGAGAAGGCAGTACTGTAATTATTGATTTGCCTGGTTGATCTTGGTTTCAACCAACAGTCCAATAGTAACTGAAGTCCTTTCATTCTCCAAAGTACCCCAAGAATTTTTATGATGATAAAGCATATGGTCACCCAACCTCTAATGCATTCTTTTTTTAAAAAATTTACAATAAATAAATAAATAAATAAATAAATAAATAAAAGATTTACTTATTTGAAAGTCAGAGTTAAACAGAAGGGAGGGAGGGAGGGAGGGAGGGAGGGAGGGAGGGATGATGGGAGGGAAGTCTTTCATCTGTGGATTCACTACCCAATTGGCTGCAACGGCCGGAAATGCACTGATCCAAAGCCAGGAGCCAGGAGCCAGGAGCCTCCTCCGGGTCTCCCGTTGTGGGTGCAGAGGCCCAAGGACTTGGGCCATCTTCTACTGCTTTCCCAGGCCATAGCAGAGAGCTGGATAGGAAGAGGAGCAGCCGCATCTCGACCTGGTGCCCATATGGGATGCCGGCCCTGCAGGTGGCGGCCTTACCCACTCAATCACAACACTGGCCCCTCTAATGGCCTCTCTTTTAAAATTAAAGCCACAACTATTAGGTAGGCACCCAACATATAGGTCAAAAAACTGAAGAGGACACAAAAAATGTAAGAAATGGTATCTTCTTAAAACGCTTATACCACAGTTAGAGAGACAGAATAAAGATTTCAAGTTAAACAATACAACATTTAGATATCTTTAAAAATATACATAGAAGAAATATTACAAGACAGCACATAATTATCTGGCAAATGAATGGCAAAATAACTCGTATTATGGGGTCTCAGAAGAGAATGTGAATCACCTGCTATCACTAGTAACATCACAGCACTCACCATCATCATTTAATGAGTACCTTATGTGTTCCAGGTCTGTTTTAGAGTATACACTAAGCAAATTAGTTAACTCCCATAATTATTCTATTAGGCCTACTGTTATTGACAAGGATGGGAAGTTTACTGGTGAGAAATGTATTTATAGAGATTAAGTAGTAAGTGCAAGACCATATGGCTGGCTAGTAAGCAGCAGAGCTGAGATTTAAATCCAGGTTATTGGGGTGGGCACTGAGGCACAGTGAGTTCAGTTGCTGTCTGGGAAGCTTGTCTCTTATATAGGAGCATTATTTCCTGTCCAGGCTATTCTGGTTCCAATCCAGCTCCCTATCAATTTGCCTTGGAAGCAGCAGATGATGGATCAAGTACTCAACTATGTGTCACCCATGTAGGAGACTCTATGGAGTTCCTGGCTCCTTGATTCAGCCTGGCCCAGCCCTGGATATTGTAGACATTTAGGGGATGAACCAGCAGATGGAAGATCTTGCTCTCTTTCCTTTCCATCATTCTGTCTTTAAAATAAATAGGTAAGTGAATCAATCAATCAAAAATAAAAAAATATTCAGATTCTTTTCTTGAAATATTTATTTGCTTATTTGAAAAGCAGAGTTACAGAGATAGACAGAGATAGAAAGATCTTCCCTCTGCTGGTTCATTCCCCAAATGGCCACAACCACTGGGGCTGGGCCAGGCCAAAGCCAGAAGCCAGGAGCCTCATTTAGGTCTCCCACGTGGGTGCATGGGTACAAGCATTTGGGCCATCTTTTGCCACTTTCATAGGAGCATTAGCAGGGAGCTAGACGGGAAGTGGAGCAGCTGGGACTCAAACCAGCACTCATATGGGATGACAGTGTTGCAGGTGGCAGCTTAACCTGCTTTGTGCCACCGCAACAATCCTAGTTTCTCTACTTTTAAAGCCCGTGCTTTATTGCTTCATCTTCACATACAATGCTTCTCATCAAATGGTGACAAGTTTGCCTCCCAAAGATACTTGATGGTATCTGGAGACACTTTTGTTGACATAAAGGGGATAAGCAGAGGGGTAGGTAGAGGCCAAAGATTCTGTTAAACATCCAACAATTCACTGCATAGCCCCACAGCAAAGAATTACCCAGCCTACAAGTCAGCAGTGCTAAGGGGATGCACAGTAAAAAATGGGTACAAAGAATCTGTTAAAGTAAGATCTGAGCTCAGTGTTGCAGTTATTGTTAGGGTTGTTTGGACAGGCTGGCAGTGGAGAAGTAGGGGGTGAATTCTAAAATACGGCAAACAGTATCAATAGCATGAGACAGGTTTAAGATTTAGTGAACAAGTCGGTTTAGAAAGAGTGAAGGGAAGGAATAGTAAAAGGGAAGTGGGAGCAAGAAAAGAAAAGAAAAGAAAAGAAAGCTGAAATGATCTTTTTCGAAAGACTAAGAACCCAGATTGGATTCAATGAAGATTTTTTTTGAGTAGGAAAGTGACAGGAACAATAAGGTCAGTCAAAAAACCAGGATATAGGACTAGAAAGGATGATGTTACTGCAATAGTTAAATGTCAAGGTAACTAAGGTAATGCTTGTGCTTCTACTTGGTGCTGAGAATGAAAAGGAAGAACCCACAATCATACAGACAGTTACACATCATCAACTTGTCTCTTCTGTCTCAATGATAATAAATTATCATTCATACCTGTAATGCACTGATACTGTCCATCTTCTCTTCGTATTGTAAATGCTTCCCCCGGATTAACTTGTACCAGTATAACCTTAAAATCAAGAGAAACAGCATTAATCAAAACAGTAAAAGAGAGGCGAGCTGTTTAACCTTAGAAATTGAGAAGGAATATGAGGATTGCACATTTACAATGTTGGCTTGTAAAAAAAGTTAATAGAGTTAAATCAAAAGTAAAGAGAACAGAAAGAAAAGATAGTGGCATCTGTTTGCCGCTTCAGACTTTCAGCTCCAAAAAGCAGGGACATACATGTTTGTCATATTTATGGAACTAGTGGTACACAGTAGACAACTCTATACGGACAGACACTATTAAAAGAATGAACAAATAAGGTGTGAATTGGGGAAATAAGTTCAAGAGATCTATCATGCAACATGGTGAGCATAATTCATGACAAGTCTTGAAAACTGCTAGATTTTAAATGTCTTCATCACACAAAAAGTAAGTATGAAGTAATACAAAAGGTAATTGGCTTGAGTTAGCCATTCTATAATATAAGCATATTTCAAAATCTGTTGTACCCAATAAACATAAAATATTTATCAAAAATTTAACGACAAAAAAGGGAAGATAGTGGCTTCCTTTTATTCCAAACTTTTATTGGAAAGTCAATAAACCACTTTGAAACAAAGATGAAGTCAAACCACAGAATGAGTTCATCAGTTGATGGGTAATAGGTTTTTCTAAAGATAAATTATAAACTGACAGGTAAAGCATGAGTTGAGCATATTTGAATTATTATGACATCTTAAGTTATAGCTGATAATGTGTTAATCACATCATTTTAAGTAATTTTCTTTTTATTATAAAGGGAGTAATTACTTTTAAGACATTTGAAAAATAGAATACTGGGTAGAAAAAGTTCCAAGGTAAACATCAATATTTTGATAAATTTCTTAAGTCTATGTCACGCAGGACTGATTACATCCTAAAGTCTAGATTTAAGATATTGTACTCTGTATCCTTTTTCTTTTTAGTGTTAATTTAATAAAAGGCTTACAAACTCAAAATTTTCCATCCATCATAAACTACTTCACCACTCCCTTAACATAAGGAATTTAGTTAGTTTTCAATTTTTCTATTATTGTTAGTAATGCCAGAGAACTTTAATTTTTTTTTTTGTAATAATTAGTACTATTTCCTTATGATGGATTCCCAGAAAAGGAATTCTGGTGCCTGTTGCTAAACTTCCTTTTCTTTTTTTTTTTTCCTGACAGGCAGAGTTAGACAGTGAGAGAGTGAGAGAGTGAGAGTGAGAGAGTGAGAGAGAGAGAGTGAGAGTGAGAGAGAGAGTGAGAGAGAGAGAGAGAGAGAGAGAAAGGCCTTCCTTTTCCATTGGTTCACCCCACAAATGGCTGCTACGGCCAGTGTGCTGCGCCGATCTGAAGCCAGGAGCCAGGTGCTTCCTCCTGGTCTCCCATGCAGGTGCAGGGCCCAAGCACTCGGGCCATCCTCCACTGCACTCCTGGGCCACAGCAGAGAGCTGGACTGGAAGAGGAGCAACCGGGACAGAATCCAGCACCCCAACCGGGACTAGAACCTGCGGTGCCGGCGCCGCAGGCGGAGGATTAGCCTAGTGAGCTGCGGCACTGGCCACTAAACTTCCTTTTAAAAGGGTTAGACTATTTCATCTCCCTTCTTGTCATCTATGAGAACAACTTTTACTACATTCTCTGCAACCTCGAAAAAGAAAATAGGACATTAGTGTTGTTTAAATTTGTCCTTCTTTGATTATTGTTACTAGTTCTTTAGTAAATTGCTTGTTTATGTCACTTTACCCATTCATTCTTTTTTTTTTTAAAGACTTATTTTGGGGGTCCAGCGCTGGGGTGCAGCGGGTTAAAGCCCTAGCCTGAAGTGCCAGCATCCCATATGGGCACCGGTTCTAATCCTGGCTGCTCCTCTTCTGATCCAGCTCTCTGCTATGGCCTGCAAAAGCAGTGGAAAATGGCCCAAGTCCTTGGGCCTCTGCACCTGCATGGGAGACCCAGAAGAAGCTCCTGGCTCCTGGCTTCGGATTGACGCAGCTCTGGCCATCTGGCGAGTGAACCAGCAGATGGAAGATCTTTCTTTCTATCTCTACCTCTCTCTGTAACTCCGTCTTTCAAATAAATAACATATATCTTTAAAAAAAAAAAAAAAAAGACTTATTTTGTGGCCACCACTGTGGCGTGGCGGGTAAAGCCACTGTTTGCAGTGCCAATATCCCATACGGGTGCCGGTTTGAGTCCCAGCTGCTCTAATTCTGACCCAGCTCCCTGATAATGTGCCTGGGAAAGCAGAAGATAGCCTAAGTATTTGGGCCCCTGTATCCATGTGGGAGATCAGAAGAAGCTCCTGGCTTCAGCTTGGCCCAGTCCTGGCTGTTGCTGTCATTTGGGGAGTTAATCAATGGACGGAAGATCTCTGTGTCTCTCCTCCTCTCTAACTCTTTCAAATATATCACACACATACACACACACAAATACATTTCATAAACATCTTTCTTGCTAAGTTTTATTTACAGGAATACTTAAATTATGGCTTTTCTCCCAGGATCTTCACAAGCCTGGCTCCTTATTATAACTCCAGTATCTCAAATATCATCTCATAGAAAACTTAACCATCTAATTGTGGGGAAAATATACTCCTTACCTACTTTCTACTGTATCAATGTATTTTATATTTTGCCTAGTACTTACCACTATCTGAAATTATTTTGTGCAGTTACTTGTTAGTTTTAAAATCAAAGTTCACCAGGAAAACAAATATCTTGATGTGTCTTATAAAATTCTATGCCCCAGAGCCCAACTCGTAACAGGTTCTCAACAAACTTTTGTTCAGTAAATAAAAGATGAATAGAATATGAAGCCTGAGCAGTATGTGGAATTCATTCACTCATTCAACAGATATTTATTGAGGTCTTATTACATGTGAAGTTCTGTAACAGATAATGGAGATAGAATATGAAACAAAACAAGTTACTTTCATGAAATGACAAAGAAAAGTTATAGGACTCAAGCTAAACCACAGTAACATCAAGTATGATTATTTTTAAAAGATTAAATTGAAAGATTATGAATAGAAATTAACACATATAAATATACGTGTGGTTCAGTTTTGGTCACCTCCAAAATACAGAATTCACTTATCTTCAAGTTACCTGGATACCTACATCATTTTTACATTCATCTGACACAAATGTATGGAATTTTCCATAATCTCATTATAGATACAAGTATGATGTATGGAGCACATACAAGTTAGATAGGGAAAGATTTACAAATGACAGACTAGCTATTTCACCTGAGATAAAATACGCAAAAATTCTTTCTAGAATAATCATAAATGAACTGGTACAGCATCATAAGATCAAAATAATCTAGTCCAATGACCAGAAAAATCTTGTAAATGAAGTAACCCTTGGAAATGTGACAAGTGAGAAACCTTGGTAAGTTATCTATAATTTTTTAGTCCTATCGCTGATGTCTATACTGGCACAGGGAGATATTATGAAGCACATTTTATAAATACAACACCATAAAATAATTATGTAGTATCTTACTGTTTTTTTTTAAAAAAACGAAATTCTCTAATATCTTCAAATATCACAGAAACAAATAGGTAGCTCTTAAATTCATACTTATTTACCTAAAATGTACTGTTAATCATCCTAACCCCAGTTTAAAGAATCAGAGTTCAGATATGAAATACATGAAATTTGTCCCCTTTACGTAAATTTTAAAAATTAAGAACAATCAGGGTTCAAACCCATAATGTGATGAGTTTTATCACATTATGATTTTTCAAAAATTTCCAATATATTTCTCTCCTCAGTATCTTGGACTTCTTAAATTTTTAGCAACAGATTTGCTGGCATGTTCAAGACCTTACTCTAACATACTACTGCAGTATATTAACCTAGCAGTTTTCCTTTGCCATCTATTAGTGCAAATGCTGGGAAGTCTAATGTCTTATTTGAGTCATTAGTGTCAACAGTGAGTGACAAAAGCAATTATCTGAGTGCCTGCCAACAGTTCAAATTCAGGCGTCTTGAGTAGAGATATGTAATGTCAGTGGAAATTTTAAATATTCACTACAAATATTTTTACTGCTTACTGAGTTAACAAACATACTTAAATACATGTTTTGGGTAAAGTTGCTACCAACAAAGGGTAGATTAGCATTTATTTATAATGACTAAGTAATGCTACACTACATTGTAGACTTTTATTCTTGCATTGTGCAATGATGATACTTGGAAAAATCTACTTAAAATGCTATATTAAAAAGTAACAGTATGAAAAATGAAAATGTCATTGATTAAATCTATAAATATGCCCACTATGTACATTAATAAACAGCATACAAATTTATAAAATATAAAATTTAATGTTCTCTAAATTTCTGAATAAATAATAAAGATATTTACAATGGCTTGGAGAAGTTTGGAAGAGAATAGATAAAATATAAGAATTAGTGGCCAGCGTTGTGGTACAGTGAGTAGGGCTGCTGTCTACAACGCTGACATCCCATATTGGCTCTGTAAGCTCCCTGCTAATGCACCTGGGAAAGTAGCAAAAGATGGCTCAAGTAATTGGGTCCCTGCACCCATGTGAGAGATCCGAAGAAGCTGACACCTGGCTTTGGCCTGATGCGGCCCCAGTCACTGCGTCCATTTGGAGCGTACACCAGCAGATAGAAGAATCTCTCTCTCTCTTGCTCTGTCTCTTCCTCTCTCTGTGTAACTCTTTCAAATAAATATTTTTTTAAAAATGTAAGAATCAAATTTAAAATTATTTACTTGGAGAAGAAAAATAAATTTCAATAAAAGCAGGAAAACCAGATAAAGACATCACTGCAGTGAGGCAGGAAGAAAGGAGGTCAAGAGGGCAGAGACACCAGTGATTAGCACGCATGATTCAGGAACTCCTCTGCCTACACGGAGTGTACAGTAGAGATAGAGCTAAGTGAGACCTAAGATATTATTTGGTCCACTACAGACTTCTTTAAAAAGTAAGCTAAGGGATAACTGGAATTATTCAAAAGGTTATTTTTTTTTTACTTTTATTTAATGAATATAAATTTCCAAAGTACGACTTATGGATTACAATGGCTTCCCCCACATACCGTCCCTCCCACCCACAACCCTCCCCTTTCCCACTCCCTCTCCCCTTCCATTCACATCAAGATTCTGTCGCTCCCCCTCTTCGTGGAGGAACGACACAGGACCCTGCGCTGTTCTTTTGTCTGCTCGGCCCTCCCCGGGTTTGCTGCTGGTTCTTCCCGGGTTGGCTACTATCCCTTCCACCTCCGTGGAAGGGCAGTTCCCCCTGGCCACATTCCCCACTTCCGCAGGGGAGCGGCACACCACCGGCCAGCTCTCTCGGGGGCTGCACAGGTGTTCCCCTTAGGTGTTCCCCATAGATGTTCCTGGTGCATGCCGTTTCTCTCCTCCTTTATAGTCCTCCTCCGCCAATCCCAACTCGGCTGCCCACACGCCGAGTACGCTGCTCTCCAATCAGGAGCAAGTCCTACAGTTAATTGGTTGAACTGGAGGCAGCTGTGCGGAAGCTGTTTACTTCTCTCCCAGCGCCATATTGTGGGAGAGCAGATGCATAGAATAAGTCTTAATTCCAGTAACTCAGTCCAGTCCGGGCTGCTCCCCACAGATTCATTTTCGATTATCTTAATATACAGAAGATCAGCTTAGTATACGTTAAGTAAGGATTTCAACAGTTTGCTCCCACACAGAAACATAAAGTGAAAAATAATAGATGATTTTTTTTTAAATGATGATGAAATCAGCTCAGACCTATTGTCATGTTTAATCCCAGTGAGAGTCAAGTTGGGAATTGATAATTTCTTTTTTTTTTTTTTACAGAAGATCAGTTTAGTATGCATTAAGTAAAGATTTCAACAGTTTGCACCCCCATAGAAACACAAAGTGAAATATATTGTTTGAGTACTCGTTATAGCATTAAATCTCAATGCACAGCACATTAAGGACAGAGATCCTACATGAGGAGTAAGTGCACAGTGACTCCTGTTGTTGACTTTACCAATTGACACTCCTGTCTATGGCATCAGTAATCTCCCTATGCTCCAGTCATGAGTTTCCAAGGCTATGTTTTATGCTATACATTCAGCAAACTGTTTACATATATGTAAAATAAACTACTCCAAAGCATGTTAACTTATAACTCAATTTATATCAACCAGGCACTTAGAGTGAGGTAAATTCAAGTGAATATTAATAGTAATAAAATAATTTGGGTATCACTTTGAAATGTCAAGTGAGTTATCAACTTTGTCTATACAAATTAACTTTATTCAAACATGAAGGTATAAGCATTTATTAGTAACATCTGCATGTATTTTTTTAAAGGAATCAAAATGAGTGACTATTTTAAAAACAAACACCTTGAGATAAGAAGTTATATCTTCCTATCTAAACCACTACTAGTTTTTGCTAAATCTCTCTTCAAAAATAATCTTACATTCCAGCAATAATACAGATACAGGCACTTCAAAAATTTCATGGAAAAATGGACTTAGAAGACAAGTTTCTTTTGGTACAAAAAAGTCTGAAATCCATGCATTATTTCATAATATGGCAACCTCTGTGAATGTGTAGATTTCAAAACTTTTTACACCAAAATAAATTTACCTTTTTAATTCTATTTTCCATTAACTTTTTAACCACTCCTAAGAAATGTTTGTGGAGTTGGTGCTTGGTACAGTAGGTTAAGCCTCTGCCTGTGGCACTGGCATCCCATATGAGTGCTGGTGAGTCCCAGCTGCTCCTCTTCCCATCCAGCTCCCTGCTAATGGCCTGGGAAAGCAGTGAACACAGCCCAAGTGCTTGGGCCCCTGCACCCATGTAGGAGACCCAGAAAAAGCTCCTAGCTCCTAGCTCCAGATTGGCCCAGCTCTAGCCATTGCAGCCATTTGGGGAACGAACAAGTGAAGACAATCTCTCTGTCTTTCAAATAAATAAATAAATAAATAATTTTATTATTATTTTTTTGACAGGTAGAGTGGACAGTGAGAGAGAGAGAGAGACAGAGAGAAAGGTCTTTCTCTTTCCGTTGGTTCAGCCCCCAATGGCTGCTGAGGCCAGCACACTGCGGCTGGTGTACCGCACTGATCCGAAGCCAGGAGCTAGGTGCTTCTCCTGGTCTCCCATGCAGGTGCAGGGCCCAAGCACTTGCACTCCTGGGCCACAGCAGAGAGCTGGACTGGAAGAGGAGCAACTGGGACAGAATCCAGCACCCCAACCGGGACTAGAACCTGGGGTGCCGGCGCCGCAGGCGGAGGATTAGCCTAGTGAGCCGTGGCGCTGGCAAATAAATAAATCTTAAAAAAAAAAAAAAAAAAAAAAAAAAAAAAAAAAGTTGGCTAAATTAAACACTGTTGATCTTCAAATGGCTCCTAAATCTTTTCCTCTAACATCAACACCAGAGCTTACAGACTGATCTATGATGATGGAAGCATTCTTTATTTGTGCTGATAGGACAGCCTCTAGATACATGTGGTTATTGAGTACTTGAAACATGATGAGAGAAAATGAAGAACTGAATATGTAATTGTAATTAGTTTAAACAGCCACATGTGGCTAACGGTTACCATCATATAAAATGTAGCTTTGAATTCCCCAAGCTTCAAAATTACAATCCAATTACTTTCTGGGTTTATTCATCTCAAGAAAGTGCAGATATCTCAATAATACTGTACCTAAGCTTGAATCTATTATATGTATATGAGTTTCCCAACAAATTAAGATGGGAAGTGTATTTCTTCCTAACAAATTAAGATGGGAGGTAAATGTACTATCAATTTACAAGTAAGTCTGTATTATCTATACATTAAAGGGTTATTAAGTTGACTTGATAACAAGAACTTTGAATTAAACCTTATCTGCATTAGGCTGAAGATCTGCTGGCTAATGTTAACATACTTCAGCTGAAGTATAAAATAGAGATTAAGATTTGCAAGTAAAAAGAAAATCATAAAGGTAATGTTTTAAATTTGGTTTTGAGCCCTGTGAAAGATATGAATTAAACATTAGAATACAGGTTTGATACCAACATTTACACAAACAATTGAGATTAACCATCTATCTATTCAATTCATTTATTTGACAAATAATAAGGAACCACTATATATTAGGCAAACTTTGAGGGTTTGGGAATACATAGATCAATTAGGAAGATAGATCATTACAGCAAATTACAAGGCTATAATAGAAGACTAGAGTATAACATGTGATAATTAGAAAATACTTTTCTGTGTAGGTTTACTTGTCTTCATAATTGTTTCAAAAGAAATAAAGTCACTGTGATAGAAAATAATATGTATACAAGTTGTACAATTCCATGTTCAAATTTTACTCTGTTACTTAATGGAGGTGCAATTTTTAGGTAAATTATTTAACCTCTGTAAGCCAGTGTCTTCTTTCTTAAAAGGAAATATTTGTAAGGCAGTGGTTTTCAAAGATTAAGGAAAACACTAAATGGAAAATCCTAGCACAAGGCCTGACACAGAGTATGCCTTCCAAAAAAAAAAAAAAAAAAATCTTAGTACTTCCATAAAAGAAGTAAGAAAATCCTTTTTTCTTGGTTTAATCATCTATATCATGTGGAATACTTCAATTCCTAACAATGCCAGAAATATGGGGTACTATACCATATGTATAAATAAATTAGACAATGCCTACATATATGTGTATATACAGGTATGTGTATAGATACATGGATGTCTGTATTGTACATATGCAACAAAGTATCTGTGTCCTCACCTATTTCAAAATGTCTTATAAAATAGATCTGTTTTTCATTCTCTAATTAATCCTATCAAAAAGGGCCATACTTGCCCAAGTCTACCATGTATTCTATTGAAAAAATATATACACATGAAGGTTGGCAACAATTAAATGTTTAGTTTTCGAACAAGCTCTATTGAAAGGTCTTGATATTCAACATGTTTCTTTGGAGCAAGGCATTGTGGCATAGCAAGTAAAGCTGCCCCTGCAATGCTGGCATCCCATATGGGTGTTAGTTTGTGTTCCAGTTGTTCCACTTCTGATCCAGCTCCCTGCTGGTGGCCTGGGAAAAGCAGCAGAGGATGGCCTGGGTATTTGGGTCCCTAGCCACCCATATGGGAGACCAGGAGGAATCTTCTGGCTTTGGCCTGGCTCAGCCCTGGCCATTATGTCATCTGGAGAGTGAACCAGTAAATGGAAGACCTCTCTCCCTCTGTTTCTCCCTGTCTCTCCATAGCTCCGACTTTCAAAAAAAAAAAAAAAAAAAGAAACCTTAAAAAAAAAAAAAGTTTCTTGGAGCTGGTTTGTAGGCATACTGGGCAAAGCTGCTGTCTGTATTATCATAATCTCAGATGGCACCGGTTCCTATCCTCGTGCTCCACTTCCAATCCAGCTCACTGCTAATGGCCTGGGAAAAGCAGCAGAAAATGGTCCTGGGCCCCTGCCACTCACATGGAAGACCCAGAAGAAGCTTCTGGCTCTTGGTGCAGCCTTGGCCATTGCAGCCATCTGGGGAGTGAACCATCAGATGGATGGATGATCCCTCTCTCTGTGACTTTCAAAATAAATAAATATATCTTTAAAAATATTTCTCATTTTAAATGCAATGAAATTATTTTAAATAAAAATATATGGATTTAAAATAATTAGTGTTTATCAGTGTCAATTCAAATTTCCGGATGTCATTTGGCTTTGCATGGCTTTCAAGCATTCTCTGTAGAGAAAGGCATTTAAATTAAGTCCAGGATATTAAGATCACCCAAGAAGATGATTACAATATCATAGCTTACATCAAGATATCAAAATCAATTCACTGTACTCCTTAAACACAAAAGTTTATATGTTGGAGATTTAGAATTAAAGTAATAGGTATTGAGACTAAACATCTCACAACATAAAAAGTAGAAGTCAAAATAAGTCACTGAAATAATCCTAAGTTTCTAAAGTTTTATGATGACAAATTACATGGATTTCAAATACTGTTAGGTTATTTCGAACTTTGTAATAAATTATCCAGTGACAAGTGTATATGCATGAAAATCATTTCAATCATATTAACAAATAAATAGGCTCAAATATAATTACTGAAAACTTTGTTTATAAAGATGAATGTTAATTAATTCCCATAGAGTTGTATTTCTTTCAGTAGACTTACAGTAGTCTGTCACAGCTTTCCTTTTCTTGTAACTTCTGAAAATCTCATTTGTAATTTCATAGAGTATATCTGGACTGATAATTCTTTTTTTTTTTTTTTTTTTTTAAGATTTCTTTATTTATCTGAAAGTCAGAGTTACACAGGGAGAGGAAAGGCAGAGAGAGAGAGAGAGAGAGAGGTCTTCATCCGCTGGTTCACTCCCAGATTGGCTGCAACAGTCACAGCTGTGCCGATCCAAAGCCAGGAGCCAGGAGCCTTCCCGGGGTCCCCCATGCAAGTGCAGGGGCCCAAGGACTTGGGCCATCTTGTACTGCTTTCCCAGGCCACAGCAGAGAGCTGGATTGGAAGAGGAGCAGCCGGGACTAGAACCAGCACCCATATGGGAGGCTGGGATCGCAGGCATTAACCTACTGCGCCATGGTGCCAGCCCAGACTTCACACATTTTTAAGTTAAAAATGCTAAAACAGGGGCTGGTGCCCTGGTGTAGCAGGTAAAACCACTGCCTGCAGGGCTGGCATCCCATATGGGCATTGGTTTGTGTCCCAGCTGCTCCACTTCTGATCCAGCTCTCGGCTTATGGCCTGGGAAAGCAGTACAAGATGGCCCAAGTCCTTGGGCCCCTGCACCCATGTGGGAGATGCAGAAGAGGCTCCTGGCTCCTGGCTTTGGATCGACCCAGCTGTAGCCATTGAGACTATTTGGGTAGTGAACCAGCGGATGGAAGATCTCCCTCTCTACCTGTAACTCTTTTAAACAAATACATAAACCTGAAAAAAATGCTAAAATATAATTCACTTAGCAACAAATGTAAGCTGTAGGCTAAAATAATTTCATTTATAAATAATTCACATATTTAAATTATTAGTGTCCAAACTATTAGAAAGTTGATTAAGTTTATTTATTCACAGTATTTTTCAAGATACAGATAACTCTAGGTTTATTAAAATTATTCTATAGTAAAAGCAGTTAGTAAGTTTTAAGCTTACCTAAATCTGGCATATTTGTATCTTTTTCATTCCCTACCCGAGCCTGTAGTTTTAAGAAAGTATTAGTATCTCACAAATAAGATTTAGGTATAAACTATAACATTTGATTGAAGTGATAAATCATAAACAAGCTTATCTAGTAAAGTCACTTCTAAAACCTTAGTAATTACTTACTGTTGCTTGCATCCTCTTTAATTTTCTCATTCAACTGCTGCTACCGCAGCTACCAATGGCTGCTGAAGATTCAAGTTTCGGCTACAGATGTCCTATTTTGTTCTAGTTCACTAAGTACTGAGGTAATCTTCATTGGCAAGCTGGACCTTCGATTACCCTAGTCTGACAAGCCAAGCTTTATAAACTTAATTCTGGAAGCATTTTTATCATTTTATAGCTCTCCAGTGAAAATATATTTAGATGTGAAATGTTAAAGGTACAATCAATGATCAGTATACTCAACAATACCTACCACAAACCTTCACTTCCTATCAAATTAGCCAATGTACAGTAAGCTTCCTGTTGTACATGAATGTATCTAGTCACCATAGTAACCAAATCAACAAAGACCTGCAGTAGCATCTGTGAATGGATCATTCATCAGTTAAAAATTTAGAATTCAAAAATATATTTCATTTTAAAGTCACATTTATACTTACTTTTGCTCTCTGATCTTGAAGTATTTCAGCATATTTATACTTTGTGTACTATTTGTAGATATATAATTAGGAAGCATACAGTAAACTATTTAACACCATGTATCTATTAATGCTTTAATTCTGAAATTGATTCCATAAATTTAACTTATTTATCAAAGACAGATTGGTAACATTTTATAATAATTTATTTCAGCATGAACAATCACATTTAAATGAAACACATATTTAAAATGCAAATGATTTTATAAAAATTTTATTGACATGATCCAGGTATCATAGTATTTACACAGTGAAAGTACAGTTCAGTGGCTTCTAGAAAACACACAAAAAATTATACAAGCATTTCAACAAATTTTAGGACATTCTGATTACCTCAAAAAGAAACTTTAAGACTTTCTTGACTAGATTCTTTAACACTGTTTTCAAGAGTCATTCAGGTTTATAGCCAAATAATAGTCTACTGTATGGATATACCACTTTGTTGACGAACATTTGGATTTCTTCCACTTTCTGGCTATTATAAATAATGATATACAAATTCCCTTCCCCCTCTTTTTTTGTATTTTACAGCTGTATTTAGATTTTCTTATTTTTCTTTGATTCAAAGTTGACCTGTCTTTCTGGAAATGTGTTTTTCAGTTAACCTACAACATTTTTTTATTGTCCTGCAATTGTTCAGAATATTCCTAAGAATCCTTTTATTTTTGTAAGAGGTTAACAACATCTCCTATTCATTCTTGATTTTAGTAATTTCAGCTTCCTTTTTTCCCTGATCAATCTTTCTTAAAGGGTTGGCAGTTTCACTGATCTTTACAAAGAACCAATTTTTGGTATTTAAAATTTTCTCTATTCTTTTATTTCATTTATTTCCACTCTAATCTTACTGAATTTTTCCCATTCTGCTAGTTTTGTTTAGTTTACTCATTTAGTCTACTAAAGTGGAAAGTAAGATTACTGATTGAGGCTCTTACACTTAAAAATTTTCCTCTAGTCACTGCTGTTGCTATATCCTATGAATTTTAGTGTGTTCTACTTTTTTAATTCATTTATCCTAAAGTATTTTCTAATTTCCCCTGTAAGTTATTTTTTGTCTACTGGTTTTATGGATTGCACTTCATTTATATTATTTGTTACTTCCCCAAATTCCCTTGTTGTTGATTTTTAATCTTATTCTGCTGTTTGGAGAATGTATTTTCTATTACCTCTGTCTTTTAAGTTACTAGTTTGTTTTATGGACTACCATATGACTTATGATGAACAATGTTCCAAGTGCACTTGAAAAGACCGTATAGTTGCTGTTGGTGGTGGAATATTAAATAGGTTTATGTTAGATTTACAGTGTTGTTTATATATTCTATTTCCTTGTTGACTTTCACATTGTTCTTTTCAAAACTGAAATTGGGATATTGAAATCTCCAATTAAAACTGTTCAACTGCCCGTTTCTGCCTCCAATTCTGTCAAGTATTATTTCAGTATTTTAAGGCTCTGTTATTAGGTACATACTGACCCTTTTATCATGATAAAATGTCCTCCTCTGTCTCCAATAGCAATTTTTACTTAAAGCCTTCACCTCTCTATTGGTCACAGTTTGTATGGTGTATCTTTTACCATGTTTTAAATTTCAATATGTTTATGTCTTGATGCAGGGGCAGGATAACTTTTTACCACCATTTGAATATTTGTAACATCATTCACAGGCCATACAAAATTATCAGCTTAAAGTGTACTCTGCATTTTATTGAATTTGAGTCCCACCTGTGATTGCCTTGGTAAGGCCAGACCAAATGATTTCACAGGTCTCATATAGCCCATGGGTGGACATTCCCCACCCCTAAAGACAGTGTCCCTTGTAGATAGGACATCATGGGATCATGGATTTCTAGCTATTCTGTTAGCCACTGTCTTTTCACTGTTGTGTTTAATCCATTTACAGTTAATATAATTAGTAAGGTAGGATTTACATTTGTTATTTTGCTTTAATTTTCTGTATTACATATTGTTTATACCTCAATTCCTTCATTACCAACTTGTTTGTGTTAACCATTTTCTTATACTCTAATTACATTCTGTTGTTTAATTACATTCAAGTTATCTTATAAGTAGATACCCTGAGGATTACAGTGAATCTCTCGATTTATGACATAGTTCTGATTAATAAAAATTTTATGTAAAAACTTTGCTCCTCTATACTCAGTTCTTTTTCCTATATTTTGTGCTATTATAAAACTATTAACATCTTCATACATTATAAGCCAATCAACGGTATAATTATTTATTTCTGCAAATTTCTTTAGTCAGAATTAAAATTAAAAATGTATTTACACTGTATTTTATATTTACCTAGTTGCTTTTACTGATGGTCTCTATTTCTTCATAAGGATTCAGTTACTGTCTTATGAACAACACTACTAAACAAAAGGAGACAGTGTTGAAAAGGCATTCACTAACCATTCCAGTAAGACTGGTGTTGCCATTTTGGAATTGTTTTCTTAGTATCAACTGAATCACTATTTACCCAGAATCAAGTGCTTTCAAATTATGAATTTAAATTCCTTCCATCCTCCGAAGTGACTAAGACTGGGACCATAAGACACTGATTCTGGTCTCAATTCTGTCACTCATTAACTGGCAAACTATCAGCTTTATTTTGTTTTTCCATCTGTTGAGAACTGGAAGATTTCGGGCTAGCGCCTTGGCTCACTTGGTTAATCCTCCACCTGTGGTGCCGGCATCCCACGTGGGTGCCAGGTTCTAGTCCCGGTTGCTCCTCTTCCAGTCCAGCTCTCTGCTGTGGCCCAGGAGGGCAGTGGAGGATGGCCCAAGTACTTGGGCCCTGCACCCACATGGGAGACCAGGAAAAGCACCTGGCTCCTAGCTACTGATCGGCGCAGTGCTGGCCGTAGCGGCCATTTGGGGAGTGAACCAACAGAAGGAAGGAAGACCTTTCTCTCTCTCTCTCTCTCACTGTCTGTAACTCTACCTGTCAAATAAATAAAAAAAAGAAAGAAAAAAAAATTGGAAGATTTTTCTACACTCCTTTTCATTTATACAGTTCCATAACTTTATCACACTCATTCATTTTCTTTCTTTTTAACTTTTAATAAATACAAATTTCCAAAGTACAGCTTATGGATTACAATGGCTCCCTACCCCCCATAACTTCCCTCCCATCTCCCATTCCCTCTCCCATTCCATTCACATCAAGATTCATTTTCAATTATTTTTATATACAGAAGATCAATTCAGTATATATTAAGTAAAGATTTCAACAGTTTGCACCCACACAGAAACACAAAGTGTAAAATACTGTTTGAGTATTATTATAGCATTAATTCACATTGTACAACACGTTAAGGACAGAGATCTGAAGCCAGGAGCCAGGTGCTTCTTCCTGGTCTCCCATGCAGGTGCAGGGCCCAAGTACTTGGGCCATCCTCCACTGCCCTTCCGGGCCATAGCAGAGAGCTGGACTGGAAGAGGAGCAACCGGGACAGAACTGGCGCCCCAACAGGGACTAGAACCCAGAGTGCTGGCGGAGCAGGAGGAGGATTAGCCTAGAGAGCCATGGTGCTGGCCCCAGCTTTTCTTTTTTTAAAGATTTTATTTATTTATTTGAGAGGTACAGTTAGATAGAGGGAGAGGCAAAGAGGTCTACCATGTGCTGGTTCACTCCCCAAATGGCTGTAATGGCTGGAGCTGGGTCGATCTGAAGCCAGAAGCTAGGAGCTGCTTCTGGGTCTCCCACTTGGGTGCAGGGCCCCAGTGCTTGGGCCATACTGTACTGCTTTCGCAAGCCTTAGCAGAGAGCTGGATCAGAAGAGGAGCAGCTAGGACTAGAACTGGCACCTATATGGGATGTCAGTGTCACAGTAGAGGATTAACCTACTGCCCCACAGTGCCAACCCCGGGACCCAGCTTTTCAATAAGAATACTCTTATTGTTTTGCACAAACTATAAAATTAAATTGTAGCTTAGATTCTTTGGAACTTTGTTTCCAACTGGTATTTTAGGAAGCATTTTCTTTAGATCTTAAAATTTATTCCAGGCCGGCGCCGCGGCTCACTAGGCTAATCCTCCGCCTAGCGGCGCCAGCACACCAGGTTCTAGTCCTGGTTGGGGTGCCGGATTCTGTCCCGGTTGCCCCTCTTCCAGGCCAGCTCTCTGCTGTGGCCAGGGAGTGCAGTGGAGGATGGCCCAGGTGCTTGGGCCCTGCACCCCAAGGGAGACCAGGAAAAGCACCTGGCTTCTGGCTCCTGCCATCGGATCAGCGCGGTGCGCTGGCCGCAGCGCGCCGGCCACGGCGGCCATTGGAGGGTGAACCAACGGCAAAGGAAGACCTTTCTTTCTGTCTCTCTCTCTCACTGTCCACTCTGCCTGTCAAAAAAAAAAAAAAAATATTCCAAATTTTTAAGTCTGATTTTTTTACTTCTTAGAACAAGAAGCACTGTGATATTTTATAGAGGGAGTACTTGAATACATGTATTAAGTTTCTTCCAGACCAGCATAGCTGGATATTTATCAGAAAGTTAATTTCTTTAATGTCTGCTTATAAAAAAATGTGGTAACAGGGGCCGGCGCTGTGGCATGGTGGGTAAAGCCACTACCTGCAGTGCCGGCTTTCCATATTTGTCAGGCAATGCTACAGAGCAATTAGAAGAGACTAATTTGTGTTATGAAATCTATGATTGAGGGCCTAGATTAGAATAATGGAGCAGAATAATTATTGTCATGAAGGTATGAGCTATTATTTTACAGCCTCAGTAATCTTAGCCTTAAAGTTTACTAAATGTTTATAGTTTGGTGTACAAGCTATCAGATTTTTAAAATATATAATTAGTAAGTGATGATTTTTTAACTTTAAAAATGTAATCACGTGGCAGGAGCTGTGGCGTAGCAAGTTAAGCCTCTGCCTTCGAGGCTGGCATCCCAGCTGGGCGCCAGTTAGAGATAGTTGGTCCACTTCTGATCCTGTATTCTGCTAATGCACCTGGGAAAGCAACAGAAGATGGCCCAAGTACGTGGGTCCCTGCACCCATGTAGAAGACCCAGAAAGAAGCTTCAGGCTCCTGGCATCAGCTTGGCTTAGCCCCAGCTGTTGTGGCCATCTGGGGATTAAACAGCGGATGGGGATCTCTTTCTGTAACTCTTTCAAATAAATAAAATAAAAATGTGATCACTTCTTAAAATTATATCTGACTTCTGGTTATTAGTCAATGTCTTCTTTCTTATTTCTAGTCAAACCAAACACAACTTTCTTGGAAATAAAAGTAACATGTAAAGGCTAATCTCTAAAATGAACATTTTAGGATTTGTTTTTTACAGGGTGTAGATAAAGAAAAACACCTTTATTTTCCCTTGCTCTGCTGTTTTAGTTTCCTCTACACAAAGGCGTGAATATATTGAGATAATTCTCATTCAAATGTCCAAAGGGCCTGCTATACATGAAAAGCTTATTATGTAAGTAAGGAAATTCAGGGACCTGTGAAGTGGTTAATTTCTGAAGCAAAGATCTGAATCAAATGAAACATATCATCTTCTTACAAATGTTAAACCAGAAGGCTTTGAACATAGTCTTATTCCATACAAGTCATGTCTTTATATAATGTAGAAATTGATTACACTGTATAAATTTAGAAATAAGTACAGGTTGGTAAATAAAAACCGTTTTTTTATTCCCAAGATTAGATGCCCACAAAAACATCTATTTGACATTAAAAAAATGTTACATTCTGTACAGAGTAAGACCTACTCTCTGATCATTTTGTATTTTTATTCCATTAAAACCCTATTTTGGATGATGCCACTGGGAATTGCAGAATATGAACTTCTGAAAATCTGCTCTTCCATAACAGCAATGAGAACACAGGGGTAAATGGCCAAAATAAACTTTTTCATATCTCCGGAAATTAACTGGAGGTTTACAACAATCTGCTCAAGGAAAACAGTTGAATCCTGGGTATGGACAGTGAGTTGTGCACCATTTTAATTCACTCTATTCTCTTCTCTCTCCCCCAGCTTCATGGTAGTCTTGAAAACCAACAGCCCCCAATTCACAGCAGCAGTGAAAACCTGCAGACAGCCACTAGAGGTGACAGAAGGATTTGGAGCTCCATAAAAGTCCCATTTTAAAGAACTGTCATTATCTGCTCTACGAGGCAGATCCCTGGAAAATCTCCATCACTGGGCTCGCTTGTCTTTCTTCAACCTGACTCAAAGCTCCCTCAGGACAAATAGCCTTCCTCCTGGCGAGTATGTCCAAAGCAATCTGGGGCACTGTGTTAACCAAGTAGTAGCTTGTGGCATTAATAACAAGTGGGAAATCAATAATTAACCAAAACCTTGAAAGGAAAAGCTGGGGAATAAGATGTCTATAGTAGGCTTTGAAAAGTTCCAGTGTGTTCAAATCAAGAAGCACTATAAAACCTAGTTTCATTTTGGTATCATAGGCCTTCTCAGTAGGGTGCTATATCAGAAATTAACATTCCCCACCCACCACCTGGTCACATCAAATCAAAACTCCGTCAGTACTACAAATAATCTGACTCATTCCAATGGCGTTATTATCCTTAATATTCTGATAATTTCCATCTCTCTAGCTCAAACTATATCTTTTTCTTTTTGAAAGATTTACTTATTTATTTGAAAGTCAGAGTTACAGAGAGAAGAGAGGCAGAGAAACAGAGAAATTTTCCATCTGCTGGTTCATTCCCCAGATGGCTGCAACCACCAGAGCTGCGCCAATCCGAAGCCAGGAGCTTCTTCTGGGTCTCCTATGTGGGTGAAGGGGCCCAAAGACTTGGGCCATCCTCTACTGCTTTTCCAGGCCATAGCACAGAGCTGGATCAGAAGTGGAGCAGCAGGGACTCAAACCATTGCCCATATGGGATGCCAGCATTAAGGTGACGGCTTTACCCACTATGCCACAGTGCTGGCCCCTAATTTTTTTTTTTTTTTGGAAATCTACTAACCTACCTATATTTATAGTGGTTAGGAATATTGCAGCCTTAGCTTTGTTCTGTTAAAATTTTTATTTTTACTTTTTTAATTTTAAAGAGGGACAGATGGAGAGAGATCTTCCAACTGCTGGTTCACTCCACAACATCAAGGGCTGGGCCCACAAAGGCAACAGCTGGGCCAGGCTAAGCCCAGGAACTGGGAATTCAATTCAAGACTTCCACGTGTGTGGCAGGAACCAAAGTACTTGAGCCTTCATTTGCTGCCTCCCAGGGTGTGCTAGAGCAGTAAGTTGCACTAGAAATGAAGTAGCTGGGACATGAACTGGGCATTCCCAGAGCAGGCATCCCAAGTGGCAACTTAGATCACTGTGCCAAAAACCCACTCCTAAACTTAGCTTTTTGGTTTTTGCCTTTTAAAAGCTATGCTACTTAACCTAGTAGTAACAAGTAAATTAACACTTAATTCTTATTTCCTATAAAATGGAAATACTAAAGCTACTTCTAAGGATTGTTAATAAGGTTAAATGAAAGAGTACATGGAAAAGACTCATTATTAGACACATGGTAAGGGCTCAAATGGTACCTGCCAGTATTTTTATTACCCTAACTTATATACCCCAAAATAAGTCAAAATCAAATGAAGTTTCCTCAAAATCCTTCAAATCCCAAACTTGCTGCTACTCCTGTTTCCTTATTTTAGCAGATTCTTCTATTTTTTCCAAATATTTGCTGTCTCTCTCTAGGATAAGACTAGTTCCACTCCACTGAAGGTAGTTTTGATCAAATGCCTTGTGTAAGTCAATGAACATGAATGGAGGTCAGCACGTAGTTACCATGATACCAGCAATATTTGACAAGTGAAAATCACAAGTATGTGGCACACAGCAACAGCTAACCCACGTATGACATGCAACGTGGGCAATAAACCTTTCGGTAAATGACTAAGATTAAGAGGCTGTTTATTACCATAAAATAATCTCCTGTCCTGACTAGTAAGATGTACCTTACTGAATGAATTTGTCATCCACCCAGTCAAAGAAAAAGCCTGGGGAAATTTTTATTGACCCTCACAAGTGTTATTCTATGAGTTGTTCGATAATTTTATCTCCTTGTTATTTCTTAAATTGGGTATCATTAATATGACCTTAATTTTTGCTTTCATCTATTTTTATATTTTCTTTCCCCAACTCTGCTCCCCTTAAATATTTTAATCTGCACGCCATTTCTTAGCGATAACAAAGGGCGTGGCCTCTTATGAGCACATCTCTCATATATCCACCAATCTAAAGTTTATAACCCTAACCACCTTATCCAACTCATACACCAAGTAAATATTTCCCCTGCCCTAATCATCCCAAAGCCAGGTGCCAACAAGAGATCAGCTAAGGCCGAAAGCCTGCTGACAATATTAAGGCAAACCAATCCTCAACTGTTTCTTTAGCTCTTCCTTGTCGTGCAGAAATCCCAATAAAAGGGCTTGGCCCAGTCTTTTTCCTAGCTGCTGTTTCTGTCTCCTGACCAAATCCTGATGCTTCACCTGAGGCTCTGCCAGTGTGGCACAGCATGTCCCCTTCCAGAAATGGAAGTAATAAAAACTGTCAGTGGCATTTGCCCCTGTGTTGCCTTTTGGACTCCTTCGTAAATTAAAATCCTGTGGCTACAAATGAAACAATGCAAGAGACAAAGTAATAATAATATAGATATACTAATGAAATGGAGAAGTTTATCTTAGAAGCTTGATAAATAGGCTGAGATTTTTAAAGATCTTGGTAACCAAATTTTAAATGTATCCAATCCTATGGAATATAAATGCATAAAATTTAGAGAAGGTAAAGAAGTACACAAGAAACCAAAATGCCTAAAATTCTCTCTATTTTTGATGGCATGATAGTTAACAGAGCTGGATGTTTCATTTGTGCTTGAAGCTCATTTCTTAAAATTGACCTGGAGGTTCTAACAGGGCACAAGTACCAGTATCCATTATCAGCAAAGGATATAATTTCAAACTAAGCATATGACTAAAAAACAAACTGGAACACTATTTTTGTTTAAGATGTACTGTATTTATTTATTTGAAATGCAGATCCAGAGAGAGAGGGAGAGGAGAGATCTTCCCTCCACTGGTTTACTCCCCAGGTGGCCACAATGGCCAGGGCTGGGCTGGGCCAGAGCTAGGAGCTTCTTCCAGGTCTCCCACATGGGTGGCAGGGGCCCAAGCACTTTCCCAGGTGCATTAGCAGAGAGTTGGACTGGAAGTGGTGCAGCCAGGACATGAACTGGAGTTCATATGGGATGCTGGTGCCATAGGAGGCAACTTAATCCATTATGGAACACTGTGGGCCCCCATATAATCCCTGTGGAAGACAGTTTGATAGTTTCTTGCCATGTGATCCAGCAATCATGTCTGTAGATATTTACTCAAATGAACTGAAATTTCTATCCTCCCAAAAATCTGCACACGAATAAATTGGAAATAATCAAGATAGCCTTTAATAGATGACTGGATAAACTGGTACCTCCATATAATATTGTTAATAAAAATGAACTATTAAGCCTCGGAAGTTGTACAGATCATATTGCTAAATGAGAGAAGCAGGCTGAAGAGGCTTACATACTATAGGAACCCAACTACATGGCATACCGTAGAAGATAAAATTACAGTAGTGCCTGCCCCCTTTTCCATAAGGGAAACATTCCAAGACTCCCAACTAGATGGTTGAAACCATGGATAGTACTGAATCTTATATATGCTATGTTTTTCTCTATAAATACATACCTACAAAAGTTTTTTATAAAATTAATAGCCAATAAATAATAATAATAATAAAACAATTATCACAATATACTTTTATGAAATTGTCAGTGTCACTACTCTTGCCCTCTTGGACCATTAGTAAGCAAAGTAAGGTTACCTGAACACAAGCACTGTGATACTGTGATACAAATCTGATAATCAAGACAGGTACTAAGTAACAAATGGGTGGGTAGTAGACACAGTGTGGATATACTACACCAAGGAATGATTCGTATGGCAGGACAGAGAGGGATGGTGTGAAATTTAATCACAATACTCAGAATGGCACACAATTTAAAGCTTATGAACCATTTACTTCTAGAATTTTCCATTTAACATTTTTAGATCTTAGTTCATCATATGTAACTTAAACTGTAAAAAATAAAATAATGGATAAAGTGAGGATACTATATAGACAGATAATTAAAAAACCAGCGGTGCCAGGGGGTGGGAAAGGAGTGAAGGAGGGAGGAATATGCGAAATACAGGGAACTTTTAGGTGAATCATTTCTGTAAGACACTGTAATGGTGATATATGACATGCAATTGTCAAAGGCCATAAACTACACATCAGGAGTGAACCCTAAAATAAATTATTACTTAGTAATAATGCACCAGTATTGGTTCGTCAGTTGTACCAAAGGTGTCACACTAATGTAAGATGATAATAGGGGATGGCACTGTGGTGTAATCAGCTATGCCTCTGCCTGTGGTGCCGGCTTCCCATATGGGTGCTAGTTTGTGTCCTGGCTGCTTCTCTTCTGATCCAGTTCTCTGTTTATGGCCTGGGAAAGCAGTAGAAGATGGCGCCAGTACGTGGGTCCCTGCACCCACGAGGCAGACCTGGAAGAAGCTCTGCCCCTGCCCTTGCCCCTGCCCCTCTTTCTCTGTGTAACTCCAACTTTCAAATAAATAAATCTTTAAAAAAAAAAGTGAACCAGCAGATGGAAAACCTTTCTCTCTGTCCTATCTCTCTCTCTTTTTTTTTTTTTTTGACAGGCAGAGTGGACAGAAAGAGAGAGAGAAAAAACTTTACCTCTCAAATAAATAAATAAATAAAATATTAAAAAAGCTATTAATAGGGAAAATTGTACAGAAATATGTAAAAACTCTACTTGCCTGCTCAATTTTTCTTATAAATCAAAAACTGCTCTAAAAATAAAGTCTTAATTACAAAGGGGGAGCAGATGGGGATTCCATAAGACAAAAAAAGATTTAGATGCCACTCATCACAATGAATGATAAATGACTATTACAGCTTCTCTAAAATCAACACCAGCAGTTATGCTGGGTGGGATTCTCTCTAGTATAATTCATAAACCAAGATTAACTTTCCATCCAATGATACAATGGCAAATATGTTTACTGGTTAAAACCAGAAAATATTGATAAGGAAATTAGAAAAAAATTTGATCCCAAGAGGTAGAACAGAAATCATATTATATAGTATAATATTCCCAAGAAAGTTAAGGCAAAAGATAAAATATGTGCTATCCTGAATTTTTTTTAAAGATGTATTTATTTATTTGAAAGCACAGTTACAAAGAGGGAAAGATAGAGGCAAGAGAGCATGCTCTTCCATCTGCTGATTCATTTCCCAAATGGCCACAATGGCCGGAGCTGACTGATCCAAAACCAGGAGCTTTTTCCCAGTCTCCCACACAGGTACAAGGATCCAAGCACTTGGGCCATCTTCTACTGCTTTCCCAAGCCATAGCAGAGAGCTGGATTAGAAATGGAACAACCAGGACTTGAACCAGCACCCATATGAGATGCCGGCACTGCAGGGAGCAGCTTTACCCGCTACACTACAGTGTCAGCCCCTGAATTTTTAACATGTTTGTGCATGACACTTCCTCTGTCAGGAACTGTCTTTTCGTTTTTTCCTTTTCCCTGGGCACCAGGTGATGTTATATCTCCACAGGCAAGCACTAACTTGGCACACCAATAAGCTCTTGAGTTAAGACAAAGAAATATCTGCTGGCCAGTTTACTGTCTTCCTATCTGTTACTCCCTTTTCTTTAGTTCCTTATATTCTACCACAGCTACCTGTCTTCCTTCTCAGATTTACACTTTCATATGTATCCTTCATCTTCCAAGTTTTCTGAGTCACTCCGTACAATGTCTATTGATTTAAGACCAGACCAGCATATCTACTGTTTCTTGTCTTTTAAACATTTATTGAGTCAATTCAGATTCAGTAAACATTTACCAAGCTCCTTCAGGTTCATTTCATGCTCATGACTTCAGCTACTCTTACCAGAGAAACATACTCAGAGAAGTTAATTTGTCTTATGTCATTTAAATCAAATTCAAATCCATCAACCAAGTACAGTGCTCTTTCCATTCATCTTCAGCTCTCTCCCTATCAAACTCTAGTGTACTTGCTTGTTATTCTACCTTCCGAAACTTTTTTTTTAACCTTACCAAAATACCTGTCTTCCAGAGCTACTGGCCCTACCTGATGCTATTAACTCTCGCTCTAGGTATGTTCTTCTATTTCCAGACCCTTTATATCTCTACACCACTACTCAAGGTATCAAGAAAATCCTGCCAACACAATCTTTTTGCAAAGAAAAGACAAATAAGATTTGAAAGGGCTTTGTGATGTCCTTTCAACATGTTGTCTTTCCATTAACACAATATACAAGTATAGCAACTACATCAATTTACTGTAATTAACTGAATAGATTCTTTAATATACTAGACTACCAACAACTTGAGACCAGTGACCTGAAACAAATGATAACTGAAGATACTCCCAAGCATCTCATACAATAATTGCCATATTTATTATTTTTGTGAGGAAAAAAATCTTAACAGACTTAGATTTGAGCATGAAATGCAAGTTAGTGAAACAAAGTTGCTGCTATAAGCTATCTGAGCACATGTGAAAATTAAAACCAGGAAATATTTTTTATGCCATGTTTACACAAAACAGAAAACTCTTGAATCCAAGCCAACTGCCTTTGGATTTTCAATAGCAAAGTTAAAAAAAAGTAGCCCCTTATATTGTAGACAAACCATAATTGCTATTGATATTAAATTTGTAAAGTAATAAAATATGGCCCTTTTTCAAAGTTTCTTAAGAAGAATGAGTAAGAGTTAAGGAGTACAAACTTTCTGTGAGTTTGACCAAGTTACTTAGTTGTTTTGAAACTCATTTTATCTGCAAAATAAGGACAAGTGTATCAACTTCATAGGCTTGTTTAAAGAATTAAATAAGATCTTAGCACAATGTTTGCAACATAATGGGCACCCAAACTGTTCCCTCTACTCTTTAGTATCATTTATTATGTCCTTAAGTCTTTGTTTCCTCGCTACTTTAAAACCTACCACATAGGGTAGCTGTGGAATTAAGCACACAGCCTGGAGTATAACAGGTTTGTATGGAAGGTAATTATTCCCATCCACTTAGAATTACTAGGGGAGGATGAATCAGTGCAACCACAGATCTGCATTTTTTAAAGCACTGGGTTGGCAGTAAAAAACATTATCAGCTTTCCAGGAATTGTGTATTTGCTTTTGGATGGGGGAGAGGCAGTATTTTCTGGTGAGAAGAGATGGGAAGTGAAAGATGATAAGGTTTTATTATTTTATAATGTAGGTGGCCATTTAATCACATAATGAAGTCATAATTTCATTGTGACATAAAGTAATGATTTATAACAATCATTAAGGTACAAAGTTCAACTTGGTTTAAAAAAAGTCAGGGACCAGAAACTTGAAAGTAAACAAAAACAAAAAAACTTCAGTGGCAACTAAATACACACGCAAGAAATTTGATCAATAACTAGTGAGGCATTTTAGAAGTGATTTCAAGAAGAATTCAATTATCTGATCATCTTATAAAACTCAATTAACATTTTGAGCTGGAGTTTAAAACATGAATAGGAACCCACTATTGTTAAGTCCAAATCTGTTTTAAAGTTTGCATTCTTATGAAACAAACATATGTGTACCAGATATAAGAAATAAACATTAGTTTCCTTACCTGCTGTGTTCCATCTGCACTTACAATAGGAGCAGACAGAAGAGAGATATCACTACTTAAAATCTGAGTTGTATCCAGAAGTGGCGGATGTTCTGCCATTATCAATAAGACATTAATATACTGGATAACTCTCCAACTCTGAAAAAGAAAAATATACAGCCATTTGTGTGTATATACTTAAAATATATTAAAATACAACATATCCAAGATCTGCCTCATTTTTTAACCTAAAAAGGTATTTTTGCCAAAGGAAATTCTACAACATTCAGTACTACCCTTTTTTCTTACAACCACTCAATTGACTGTCAAAGTCAACAATAAACTAAGATACACTAAAGCTAATACTCATATATCAGAAACTTTTATTTAAATTCTAAGTATGCTATCACTTCCAACTTTACATGAGTTAATTAATTCAAGCACCGTTACTTAAATACTGGGATAGACATTAAATACAATGACTTCGGTAACTTTAAAATTGCTTTTTGCTATGAGCAGACCAAGGTGATTATGGAAGACCCAACCCCTCCCGCTCTTGGCATCAAATCTGCCTGTAGGAACAACACCAGAGGAATTATGGTTTCTCATTGAATCCTACACAAAGCAAAATAGCAGAAAATTTTGCTAAGAGAACAAGAACTTTCAAGTTTTAAGCTTTCACATTACTTGTTCATTGTGGATTCATTACTTTTTCTAAGTGACATTTATATTACAAAAAAACAAATCATTTAATAGATAAATCATGTATCTAAAAATAGACTCAATGTAAACATATTAGTTTACCATATACAATATGGGTAGGACAACATGGGTAAATTACATTTCAAGATGCACAAACTGAGCACAATCATACACTGTATTGAATCTATACTGAAGGGTAAAATAAACAGTTTTGGATACTTGCAGCATTCTACAATTCAGTGGTACAGGTTAAGATATTTTTAAGAGGTTAAATTCATGGTATTTAATTAAAAATCTTAAATCTTTGCAGAAACTCTTGCACAGATTGATTTACCCTGAAAACAATTTTTCCATTTAGATATATAAAAACCACTATGAGGCTTTCAAAAATATTTAATACAGGCATCTAGATTATCTTACTTAAAATCATGGTGTGTGGGGTCAGCACTGTGGCATGGCAGGTAAAGCTGCTGCCTGCAGTGCTGGCATCCCATACATATGGGTGCTGGTTTAAGTCCTAGCTGCTCTACTGCTGATCCAGCTCTCTGTCACGGGCTGGGAAAGCAGTAGAAGATGGCCCAAGTCCTTGGGCCCCTTCACCCACATAGGAGACCCGGAAGAAGCTCCTGGCTCCTGGCTTTGGATCACCCCAGCTCCAGTCGTTGTGGCCATTTGAGGAGTGAACCAGTGGATGGAAGACTCTCACTCACACTCTCTCTCTCTCTCCTCATAACTCCGCCTTTCCAATCAATAAACAATCTTTTTTTTTTAAAAAAATCATGGTATGGAACATTTTACATTATTTAACTGTCTCATGAAAACTCATGTCATTTAAACAAAGTTTAAATAAATATGGGAAACTCTAACCTCTGGAAATAATCTGAATTGCTAAACTATTTAAACTTCAAAAGTATCACTGAGTCAATTGTGTGAAATAAATGCTCTGTAAAATGTACACAGATTTAGAAGACAAGAAAGAAAGAATGTATTATTTTCCTCTTGCACATGACATAATTCTGGGTAAACAGCAGTATTTCTAGGAAGCTAATTTGAGATTAACAAGAGAGACTTTGTAATTATTTTCTTCTAATTATTAAAAATAAAAAATTGAGCTATTCATTATTTTGCTGTAATACTCTATCTGTAATATTTCTACATGCTTAGCTAAAACTCCAGCCCACCATTATTACTTAAACACAGGGAGACAGGCATTGTGGCAAGGCAGGTTAAGTCACCCACATCCCATATCTGAGTGCCAGTTTGAGTCCTGGCTGGTTTATGCCCCAGTTGCTCTGCTGCTGATCCAGGTTCCTGCTATATGCGTCCTGGAAGGTATCAGATGATGGCCGAAGAGTGCCTGGGCCCTTGCCACCCATGAACAAGACCTGGATGGAGTTCTGAACTCCTGGTTTTGGCTTCATCCAGCTCAAGCTGTTTTGGGCATTTGAGAAGTGAAACAGTGGATGGAAGATATTTCTCTCTTGCTCTGCCTTTTGAGCAAATGAAAATAAAAATGCATAAACATTAAAAAAAAGTACAAATTTCTTCTGAACCTTCAGGTTGACACTAAAAACAGTGAGTGCCATTAGAGGTTGGGTGTGGAATTACACACTATTTTAATACTGCATTTCACTTAAGGTATTATCTTTATTTTTATTCCCTTTGAAACTACAAAACACCAATTTTTGTGCATAAACTGGTTTCTCATATGGTCACATCCATCATACTATGTGCAAACTAGTTAGTTTATTTAAGCTTGCATATTGGAAACTTCAGTCTTGCAATTCAAATGTTTCATTTAATAAAATCCCTATTTCATTGCTTGCATAGAAAATGCTGCCAGGTTCTTTCAATCAATTTCTTCTAATTTTGTTATATTAATTTTCTACATTCTGGTCTTGTAACCACACCAGCCTCCTGAGTTTATTATTTTTTAGAATGTAATATTTGATACAAAAAAAGGTACAAAAAATATTTGATACAAAAAAAAAAAAAGAGTAGGAATGATCTGTAGTGTTTCCTGAAGTCCAGGTAATTAACCCCTCTCCTGGTCCATTTCGAGCTACCAATACTTTAAAAATTGGCATGCAAATCCCTGATTTTTTTTTTTTTTTAAATATGCTTGAAGGAGAGAGAGCTCCCATCTGCTGATTCATTCCCCAAATGCCATTTGGTAAAGCCAGGAGGGGCCACTTCTCCCATGTGGGTGACAGGGACACAACTACTTGAGCTTTCACTTCTACTTCTCAGAATGTGCATTAGCAGGACTGGAATCATAAGTGGAGTCAGGATTCAAAAAACTCAGGCCTCAATATGGGTAGAGCATCCCAAGCAACATCTTAACTGTTGCATCAAACACTTGTTCCAAGTTCCCAAATTTTTAACCTAACTTTGGATAAGATGATTCTAACATATCACATAGATCAATAATTAACTAGGCAGTAATAATGTAATAAATATTAAGATTTGGGAAATATGGGTGAAGCAAACCTAGATATCTGTATTATTTTTGCAAGTTTTGTAAGTCTAAAATTTTAATGAATGTCAAACAAAAAAATTTAAATGGCAAATATATTAAAGATTTGACTAAAAATGGTAAAAAAAACATCTAAAAGACACATAATATTTGAACTGTGGAACTTAAAAAAAATGATACACTGGACAATTATATTTTTAAATTTTAATAAATGGGTTAAGATAAGGAAAAGTTAGCCATAAACTAGAAAATACATGCCATATACATATATATAAAACAAAGAGCAAATATTTAGAATATATGCAAATCTTTTTTTTTTTTTTTTTGGACAGAGTTAGACAGTGAGAGAGAGAGAGAAAGAGAGAAAGGTCTTCCTTCTGTTGGTTCACTCTCCAAATGGCTGCTATGGCCAGCGCGCTGCACTGATCCGAAGCCAGGAGCCAGGTGCTTCCTGCTGGTCTCCCATGCAGTTGCAGGACCTAAGCACTTGGGCCATCCTCCACTGCCTTCCCGGGCCACAGCAGAGAGCTGGACTGGAAGAGGTGCAACCGTGACAGAATCTGGTACCCCAACCGGGACTAGAACCCTGGGTGCCGGTGCCGCAGGCGGAGGATTTGCCTAGTGAGCCGCGGCGCCAGCCACATATGCAAGTCTTATACAAGAATTGCTTATATTGAATATGCTTCCACAGAAGTTCAAAAGTTCAACAGCTATATGAAAAAACTCTCGAATATTAATTATAAGGAAAAACCTAATTAAAAATCATGCCATTTTGGTGGGCTGGCATTGTGGCATGGCAGGTAAAGCCACAGTCTGAGATGCTGGCACCCCATATGGGCACTGGTTTGTGTCCAAGCTGATCCACTTCCCATCCAGCTCCTTGCTAATGGCCTGGGAAAAACAGCAGAAGAGGCCCAAGAGTTTGGGCCCCTGCTACCCATGAAGGAAACTGAATGAAGCTCCTGGCTTTGGGTTAGCCCAGGCCTGGCTGTTGCAACCATCTGGGGAGTGACCCAGCAGATGGAAATCTCTCCCTCTAACTCTTTCAAATAAATAAGTCTTTTAAAAAAAATCATGACATATCAACAGACACTAAGATACTAAAAATGAAAAAGACTGGCAATATTATGTGCTAGTGGCAGACTCATAAGGAGTAGGAATGAAATCCCTTTGGAAAAGTTTGATATAGTCTACCAAAGTCTACAGACACATACTCTATGACTAAGCTACAATCCAGCTATTATATTCCTAGTATACAGCAAAAAGAAATGCAGGCACACATGAACCCAAAGATAGGTACAAGAAGGTTTGCAGCAGCATTATTATTATCCCAAAACTGTAAACAACTTAAATGATCCTTTGTCAATAAAGTGTGGCTGATTAATAGACTAGATATGGCAGTGAAAATTAATGAACTGGTAATATAGGGAAAACATAAATTTCACAAATAGAATGCAAGTGGAAAAAAAACAGAATACTGCACAATTTTAGCTTGAAAAACAGATTAAAACCAATTTATAATGTTAAAGGGCAACAGTGGTTACCCTTGGAAAGGATGAAAGGATGGGGACAGTATAGAGGCATGAAGGCAGTTTTGTAGAGTGCTCATACTATTCTATGTCTTGATCTGGAAGGCTCACTTTCACACAATAAGCACCACTGAATAATTCATTGAGATGTATACTGATTATATATATACTTCTTTGTGTACATTATATTTAAATAATGTTTAAAAGTTAAAATAACCACATGATATTGCAAGTGACTCAGAAAAAGCTTTTCATAAATTCAATATCCTTTTGTAATAAAAACATTCAACAAATTAGGAATAGAAAGAAGCTACTTCAGGGCAGGCATTTAGCCTACTGGTTAAGATGCCAGTTAAGATGCCCACATCCCACACTGAAGTCCCAAGCTGATTCCAGGTTTTAACTCTCCAATTACAGCTTCCTGCCAGTGTAGAACCTTGGAGGCAGTAGGTCATAGCTCAAGGAGCTGGGTTCCTGCCAGCCACGTGGGAGACCTAAACTGAGTTCCCAGCTCCCGGCTTTGGCCTAGCCCAGTCCTGGCCATTGAGGGGTAGGAAACTTGAGGGCTTGAGGGAGTGAACCACTGGACAGGACCTCTGCCTGTCTGCCTCAGTCTCTATGCTTCTTGAATAAATAATTTAAAAAAAAGAATATTTCAACATAATAAAGTCCATTTATGAAAAAAATCACACTGAAGATCATACTCAATGGTGAAAGATCAAAAAACTTTCTTCTGAGATCAGGAACAAGGCAAGGAGCTCTCTGCTGTGGCCCAGGAAGGCAGTGGAGGATGGCCCAAGTACTTGGGCCCTGCACCCCATGGGAGACCAGGAGAAGCACCTGGCTCCTGCCATCGGATCAGCACGGTGCGCCAGCCGTGGCAGCCATTTGGGGGGTGAACCAACGGAAGGAAGACCTTTCTCTCTGTCTCTCTCTCTATCCACTCTGCCTGTCAAAAAAAAAAAAAAAAAAAAAAAAAGGAACAAGGCAAGGATGCTGATTTGCATCAATTCTATGCAATACAGTAATAGAAGTTCTAGCCAAAGATTTGGGCAAAAAATCAAATAAAGGGGATTTTATATTTTCAAACATACAGGAAAGCTGACATTGAACAGTAAATACCTACATACTTGCCATTGGGCTCTAAAGCTGACATTTTTCTTTATCATATGTATTCCTCTATCCATCCTTTTTAGGGATGCTTTTTTTTTTTTTTTTTTTTAAGATTTACTTACTTATTTGAAAGTCAGAGTTACACAGAGAGAGGAGAGGGCGAGAGGGCGAGAGGGCGAGAGGGCGAGAGATCTTCCATCCGGTGATTCATTCCCCAATTGGCTGCAACGGCCGGAGCTGCGCCCATCCAAAGCCAGGAGCCAGGAGCTTCCTCTGGGTCTCTCACACAGGTGCAGGAGCCCAAGGACTTGGGCCATCTTCAACTGCTTTCTCTGCCCATACAGAGAGCTGGATCAGAAGTGGAGCAGCTGGGTCTTGAACCGGCGCTCATATGGGATGCCGGTGCTTCAGGCCAGGGCGTTAACCTGCTGCGCCATAGCGCTGGCCTCTAGGGATGCATTTCAAAGTTGCAAACATCTGCAACTTTCACCCCCTAAACCTGTGCATATTTTAATAACTAGTATTCAATATATGTTTAGTTCTTTTTTAAAGGTAAAACTTACATATAATGAAATGCAAGAATTTTAAGTGTGTATTTAACTGAAATTTTATTGAGAAATATGCTTGAAGGGCTGGTGCTGGGCACAACAGGTTAAAGCCCTGGCCTGCAGTGCCTGCACCCCATGGGGCATCAGTTCGAGTCCCAGCTGTTCCCACTTCCAATCCAGCTCCCTGTGAATGCACCTGGGAAAGCAGTACAAGATGGCCGAAGTCCTCGGGCCCCTGCACCCACGTGGACCATTTAGGAAGTGAACCAGAGGGTGGAAGACCTCTCTCTCTGCTTTCCTGCCTCTCTGTAACTCTGCCTTTCAAATAAATAATAATTTTTTAAAAGAAATTACCTTTGGTTATTTCAGCGAATCAGGATAGTTAGGAGAGTGAGCTATACTATGTTCTCAGACTTAAGGTGCTATTTCCTATGTGTTAAAAAGAATAGAAACTTTCAATGTCTGGACAAGTGGTAGAGGAATAGGTTACATGTATTACACACTCATCAAGGGGCCAGCATTGTGGTGCAGCAGGTAAAGCCACAGCCTACAATGCTGGCTTCTCATATGGGCACTGGTTCGTGTACCGACTATTCTAGTTCGCATCCAACTCTCAGCTAATAGCCTGGGATAGCAGTAGAAGATGGCCCAAGCATTTAGAACCCTGCAACCTGTGTGCAAGACCTAGATGAAGCTCCTGGCTCCTAGCTTAGGCCTGGACCAGCACTGGCTTTTGTGGCCATCTGGTGAGTGAACCAGCAGATGGAAGATATTACTCTCTAACCACATATCAAGTACTCACAATGTGAGAATTACTCCTGACTTTTAAAATACCTTTACTGAGGTATAATTGACATAGGTCATACTAGATGTTTAAAGCATAAAATCTGACAAAATTTGACACAAGAACATAACTGAGAAACCATTAACACAATTATCAGTATAATTAACCTACTCATTACCACCCAAAATCTACTGTCCAACTATAATCCCAGCCTTTATATTTCCATAATGACTAATGATGCTAAGCATGTTTTTGTGTACTTATCTGCTATCCATACAGTATTTTTTTGGGCCGGTGCCGCAGCTCACTAGGCTAATCCTCCGCCTAGCGGCGCCGGCACACCGGGTTCTAGTCCCGGTTGGGGCGCCGGATTCTGTCCCGGTTGCCCCTCTTCCAGGCCAGCTCTCTGCTGTGGCCAGGGAGTGCAGTGGAGGATGGCCCAGGTGCTTGGGCCCTGCACCCCATGGGAGACCAGGAAAAGCACCTGGCTTCTGGCTCCTGCCATCGGATCAGCGCGGTGCACTGGCCGCAGCGCGCCGGCCGCGGCGGCCATTGGGGGGTGAACCAACGGCAAAGGAAGACCTTTCTCTCTGTCTGTCTCTCTCACTGTCCACTCTGCCTGTCAAAAACAAACAAACAAACAAACAAAACAAAACAAAAAAAACAAAACAAAACAAAACAAAGTATGTTTTTGGCCAAATATCTGTTCAATTCTTTTGCGCATTTTGTGACTAGATTGTTATTTACTGAGTTTTTTTAAAAAAGAGAGACACAGAGAAGAGTGCGAGTTTCCACCAGCTAGTTTACTCCCCACATGCCCACAATGGTGAGGGGCCAAAGAAGGAAGCCTGGAACTCCATCCATGTCTGCCAGGTGAGTGACAAGAGATCCAACTACTTGAGCTACCAACTGCTGCCTCCCAGAGTCTGCATTAGTGGAAAGCTGGAATCAGGAGCAAAGGATAGGACTTAAACACAGGTAAACTGATATGGGCTACCAGGATCACAATCAGTATTATAACCATTAGGCCCCTCTACTGAGTTTTGATAGGTGCTTAAATAGTCTGGATAACAATCCTTTTTGGGCAATAGATTTGGCAAAGAATTTTCTCCCAGTCTGTAGCATGTTTTGCAATCTCTTTCTCATGTCTTTTTAAATTACAATAAATTTCAATTATCAATTTATTTTATGGATGGTGCTTTTGCTGCTGTATCTTAAGAAATTTTGGGGGGGTGAGCACCATAATGTAGTATGCTAAGCCTCTGCCTGAGGTGCCAGCATCCTAAATGGACACTGGTTCATGTCATGGCTGTTCCTCTTCTGAGTCAGCTCTCTCTCTGCTATTGCCTGGGAAAGCAGTAGAAAAAGGCCCAAGTGCTTGGGCCCCTGAACCCGTGTGGGAGACCCAGAGGAAGCTCCCCAAATGGCTGCAACGGCCGGAGCTACACGGATCCAAAGCCAGGAGCCAGTGCTTCTTCCTGGTCTCCCATGTAGGTGCAGGTGCAGATGCCGTCTTGGGCCATCTTCTACTGCTTTCCCAGGTCACAGCAGAGAGCTGGACTGGAAGAGATGCAACTGGGACTAAAACCGGCGCCCATATGGGATGCCGGCGCCACAGAGGATTAACCTAGTGCACCATGGCGCTGGCCCCTGGTTATGGTTTTCAAGTCTGATAGCTTTCAGTTATAAATCACTACTAGCTTTTATTTATAAACTATTACATTTTAGGGGCCAGTGCTGTGGCGCAGCAGGTTAACACCCTGACCTGAAGTGCCAGCATCCCATATGGGCTCTGGTTCTAGTCCCTGCTGCTCCTCTTCCGATCCAGCTCTCTGCTATGGCCTGGGAAAGCAGTTGAAGATGGCCCAAGTCCTTGGGCCCTTACACCCGCATGGGAGACCTGGAGGAAGCTTCTTGCTCCTGGCTTTGGATTGGCACAGCTCAGGCCATCTGGAGAGTGAACCAGTAGATGGAAGACCTCTCTCTCTCTCTCTCTTTCTCTCTCTCTGTCTTTCCTTCTCTCTTTGTGTAACTCCAACTTTCAAATAAATAAATAAATAAATAAATCTTTAAGAAAAAACTACTACATTTTAGTTTTAGCATTCTTACACTCAATTTAGTTTTTAGCTTTTGAAGATATTTCTTTGAACCTACAGCATACACTGATGCATATCTGCATTAATAGTAATTTTTACTTATTATTTTTACCCATGCCACTAAAGTATATATATATATTCATAAATGTTTGAATTTGGCTTTTTGCTCTTATTACATCAGACATATGCTGTTCACGAATTTATCAATTCATTTATGTGACTTAAATAAATTACAATGTATTTTCATGGTAAGTGCATTAACATTTTTACATATTGCAAAGTTGGCATTATAGAAACATATGGCGGGCCGGCGCCGCGGCTCACTAGGCTAATCCTCCGCCTTGTGGCGCCGGCACACCAGGTTCTAGTCCCAGTCGGGGCACCGGATTCTGTCCCGGTTGCCCCTCTTCCAGGCCAGCTCTCTGCTGTGGCCAGGGAGTGCAGTGGAGGATGGCCCAGGTGCTTGGGCCCTGCACCCCATGGGAGACCAGGAGAAGTACCTGGCTCCTGCCATCGGATCAGCGTGGTGTGCCGGCTGCAGTGCACCGGCCGCGGCGGCCATTGGAGGGTGAACCAATGGCAAAGGAAGACCTTTTTCTCTGTCTCTCTCTCTCACTGTCCACTCTGCCTGTCAAAACAAAACAAAACAAAACAAACAAAAAAACCCATATGGCAAACTGGTACCTAAAGGCAAAGATTCACACAAAGAAGCAAGAAAAGAGGTATTTTATTTATCTATATAGAAATACCTATCTATCTCTCATCCTAGTCTGTGAATTCCTAGAGGGGAGTATGACAACCATTTTTGTAACATGTACTACCAAGAATCTATGACATTTTAATTTTTTTAAAAATACAAGAAAATAAGAATAATCAGATAGATACCTGAGTGACAATGATTAGAAATGTCTCAAAATGCTACATTATAAATATCCTATAACAATTTTTATAGTTCCATAATAAAGGAACTATATATTTAATACTTCTAACAGCTTATTCTAAGGGATAAGTACTATTACTTACTCCATTGCTAAATGACTTAGAAACCAAAGCTCACAGAGGTAAAGTAGCATGCCCATGTTTATATATAGACAGTGAAGGAAGAGGCCAAGAAACAAACCTATGTCTCCTAATGCAAAACACTCTTTGTAATATTCTACAAAGTAGGGAAGTAGTGAGAAATAATGATATAATCATAAAGTATCACAAAGTATGGACTCTCAAAAGAGAGACAGAAAAGATAATTGCTGTGGCAGGAATTGTGATGTGATTTTAATTACTAAAATTGAGAATGATTATAATAAATTCACATTTTTGAAACAGTCTAGAAGCAGCCTAAAACATGAGTGACAGGGATAGTTGCCCTTACATTTTACTCAAAATCTACTCTGTCACAAACACTGGGCTAGTTTCAGTGAGGGTCAACTAATAGATTTTAAATTGTTAGCATTTAAGGAATAATGACCTCAAATATCAGAAATAGCTAAGTCCTAACAGTAACTAAAAAAATAAAAAAGGGGTGGCGGCACTATGGCGTAGCAGGTAAAGCCACTGCTTACATGCCATCATCCCATACAGGCACAGGTTCAGGTCCCAGCTGCTCTACTTCCAATCCAGCTCTCTGCTATGGCCTGGGAAAGCAGTGGAAGATAGCCCAAGTGCTTGGACCCCTTTTCCCCACGTGGAAGACCAGGAAGAAGCTCCTGGCTTCTAGTTGCAGATCAGTCCAGCTCCGGCGGTTGCAGCCATTTGGGGAGTGAACCAGCAGATGGAAGACTCTCTCTGCCTCTGCTTTTTAAATAAATAAATCTTTAAAAAAAATAAAAAGGCACTTCATAAACTCAAACAAAAATCAAAAAAGTAAGTAAATGACATGGCTATTTTTACAAGCTAGATCTCAAAAGTAGTTATTATCATGACATCTATTTCTATAAAAGTATATAATTCTTGTATAATTGCTTAGTAAAGAAAAGTCTTGGGACTGGTGCTGTGGCGTAACAGATAAAGATGCCGCCTTCAAGGTCCGCATCCCATATGGGCACTGGTTTTGTGTCTTGTCTGCTCCACTTTGGATCCAGCTCTCTGCTATTGTGCCTGGGAAAAGCAGCACAAGATGGTCCAAGCAGTTGGGCTCCTGCCACCATGTGAGAGACCTAGCAGCAGCTCCTGGCTCCTGACTTCAGCCTGGCCCAGCCCTGGCAGATGCAGCTATGTGGGGAATAAACCAACAGAAAGATCTCTCTCTGTTAACTCTGACTTTTAAATAAATCTTAAAAAAAAAAAAAAATGAAAGAAGGAAAAGTCTTAACTTAAAATGTACTTAAACATCTGTCTAGAATCCCCTAAGTAGGAGGATTTTCTTTTCCCCACCAAAATTATGTGGCTGTAGGTTACTGAAGGTTACTAATAAAGTAACTATTCACTAGGGAAGGAGGTAATGAAAAAATCATGTAATTTAAAAAATTCTGTTCAAACACATATTAAAATGTGTATTCTGAAGAAGACAAAATGATTCCTTTCAACATTTCTGAGAAATTTGACTAACACAATATCTAATTTATCAGATTTAGGTAACTCTCATATCAATGTTCATTTCAAAAGTATACAGTACTCTGTATTTTTAACAACCAGATACAGGAGATCATAAGTGAGGGAGAGAGATATGGAAGTCAATTACAAGTATAGTTTCCTCTGTAAACGGGAGTAATACCACATATGTGGCAGGCTTATGGAGGATTTTAAAAATAACCAAGTATAGGGCCTAAAATCCAATGAAATTTCAACAAGTGGATTTTTTTTACTTTAGATACAGAAATAGTCTTTACTTGGAAAAAAAATAAAAAAAGAACCATTAGGAATTCAGTTTGCCTATTTTTACCCTGCTTTGGAAACAATAGCTGAAGTTGTCTAGAATATAAGATCAGAATTCTCTTGCAAAAAGGGGCAAGGCATTGGATAAGCATGATGCTGAAAGATCATGGAAAGTGTTTATATACATCCTCTTTGCCAAGAAAGCAGTTAAAACATGAGTAAACTAAACGTTTACAGGAAATATACCATGTTTACAGAACTTTTCCCTTACATATTAGTATTGTCACATGTAAGCACTTAATATGGTACTTTAATTGTCTTCATCATTTTCAACATCTCTTTGGGTCCTTACAGTACATTCTAGGAAAACAGATATTATTCTCTATTTTAACAACTTGAAAACCAAGAATGAAAAAAAATTAACCTGAAATAATCATCAAAAAGTGGCAAAGTTCGAACTAAGATCGAGATTTTGAGTCACTATCCAAGGTACTTTATCTCCTATTTAGGAAATAGAAATAGCTGGAATGGTGAGGATGTTTCAAGCTTGACAAAAGGAGAAGGGGAAGCATGAAGTGTTTATTTCCCCTTAAAGCAAAATTTAAAAAGTCAAATATTTTATTAAGTTTACAGATTGTGACAAATATATACTAATTTAAGACATTAATACTAGGGGAAGCTGTTTTTTGGGGTAAATGGGAACTCTTTGTACTACTTCACAACTTTTGTACATTTAAAACTATTCTAAAGCACAAAGCTTAAAAAATTTTATTAAGTAGCAGTTTATTAAGGCTAAAATTCAGTTTAAAAAGTCTGCATTATCTATACAGTTACAAAACATGGAAAATACTAGTAATAAGTAAAACTACAAAAGTTAACTTAGGTTTTGTGGTTTTGCTTGTTTGGTTGGTTTTAATGTTTTTAAGGGGAGAAAAGAAACACCACTGATTCTATCCAAACAGCTCCCCATCTTATACATCTTTACTTTATCCGGTGCCCAATATTTACCCTGTTATACAGAATGTATTTAGCAATGTCCACTGAATAAAAGAATGCTCTTATGTTGTATTCTTGCTCCCTTGATACCACAAAATATAGTATAACCCTGGCCAACTGATTCATGCAGCCATACCTGAAGCACTGCAATTCACCTGGTAGTGGTACATGAAGCAGTGTATGAAGGAAATAGAACTACCTTAGACTTACACATCTATAAATTTACAAACTTAGAAGTGATATTTCATATAAATGAATTTTCAAAATAACATTTATTCTTTAAATTGCCATATTTTATCTTACACTGATCTTAGTGGAAATGTTTGAAATTTCTAGGTTTTCCTTCCTTGCCTTCATCTATACTTTGATGTACAAATTTGCATTTTGATAATATGACTCTGATGCCTCAAACCCATCAATATAAACATCAATTATCAGGCTGTTCCATTAACATAGTGACTCTTCCCAGAGTTACTGTAGGATGTTATCCAACTGCCCCTTCTCTAAATCATCCTAAACTACTTTCAAAAACAAAGTTCCCTACTTCCTGCTCCTTTGCTCTTATTCACAGACTAACAGCACCCAAAGTCATAGCTTCTGAAATTATAGCTGTCATTCTAAAAAATGTAAAACTAACACAGGCAGTTAATATACTTAATCTTACACAAATTCTGCATCAAACCACTGTGGCTATTTTCACTGCCATAAGGCCTGACTCAAAGGCTTTTCTTCTTTCACTTCCTAGTTCTAAAATCTATTCTAGACTCTTGCTAGAAGTTTGGTCACAAAATAATAAGACTAGTACTTATTTTAGCATATTTTCTTTATATTTAGTATAACATAAGGAAAACACACAGTAATAGCCACCAAACAACCATACAAACCAAATAATAGAGGAAGCTTCAACAATATGTATATAAGGACTATTACCTAGCCAATTATTAGCCAGGAGTCAATAAACTGAGCCCCAGGCCAAATCTAGCCCACAGACAGCTTGTTTCTGTTTGGTCCTTGAGCTAAGAATGGTTTTTATATTTTTAAAAGACAATAAACAAACACAAATATTCAACAGAGACTGTAAATGGCCCACAAGGCCTAAAATATTTATCATCTAATACTCGACAGAAAAAAAATTTGTCAACCCCTAATTTAAGCTACCTAAGCTAGTATGTGTGAGCTATCCAGTATACACAGAACTTAAGCTATTAATATGTCAAAGTAGATGTAGTTTTTTTCAGTGATGAGTTCCTAATGACACAGCCAAGCTGTCTTGTCTAGCCTTGCCTATTCCTCTTCTGATCCAGTCCCACAGCTTACCTAAAACCTCTACCTAACTTAATTTTTTTCTTCCTTGTAATACTTGTCCTTGGATACTCTACTACTTCCAACTCAGCCTGTCAATCTCTTAGGGAACAATTTTCCATTTGCCACATAAATCTTTCCTAAGTTTGAAGTCTGACTTCCTCAAAATGCCTCTTAAGATTCTTCTAGCCCTCTCTGACTGCACTTCCCATTAAAGATGGCAGCACAAACTTTAATAAAACCATCTTATCTTGTTTGCTACTTTGTTAGTCTAGTATCCCCAACTACTTTATAAAGTACTTGGAGGAGAGAACCCATTATACTGCTTTTTTATCTCCACTGTAATGTCTCATCATCCTCTGAGCAGATGCCACCTCCCAAGTGCACTTCTCTATCTTGGAGAAAAAAGTAGCCTCAGGACTGGTAATCTGTGACAAGTGATGGAAAATATATCAAGATGACACCATAAAGGAAACTGATGGAAAACCATCGACTTCACTGTAAACTTAAAAAGGATAGCACAGATTGAAGACAAGAAAAACAAAATAGTGGGAGGATTGAAAGGTAAGAATCAAGAGATTAAAAAGATATCACTGGGCCTGCGCTGCTCCACTTCATATCCAGCTCCTTGCTAATGCACCTGAGAAAGCAGCGGAAGATGACCCAAGTCCTTGGGCCCCTGCACCCACATGGGAGACCTGGATGGAGTTCCAATGTTGCAGCCATTTGGGGAGTGAGCCAGTGGAGAGAAGCTCTCTATCCCTCCCTCTCTCTTTGTAACTCAGCCTTTCAAATATAAATAAATCTTCCAAAGAGAGAGAGAGAGAGAGAGAGACAACCGACTAACACTCTGAAATGAAATTAACAGAAATATTAAGAAAATTATAAAAGCTCACAATATATGTAAAAGAGTAAAATCTGCCTTGCAATACTACTGGCCATTAATTTCCCTTAGACAAGCAGCTCTTGACACTGACACACACAGGGGCCATATTTCTTGTTTTGTAATGTGATAAAGTTCAACGCAGTAGATATGCACAGTATTCTAAATCTCTGCATTTATCATATTGTGAATTTATTTGAAGTCTGCTACAGAGTGCTAAAGAAGGAGGAAAAAAAGAAAGAAAAGACAGAAAGAAAGAAAATAAATAGCAATCCTTATCTTTTGCTTACCTGGCTAATAACACTGGCACTTACATGCACATCTTTACATCACTCTCAAAGGCTCTATCTAGACTGTTTTCTTGGGAAAATGAACCAAGAATTTTTTTAAAAATCATTTGGTTAGTTTATCACACTGTATTTAAAATACAGGTAAAATATAAGGTGCACAAGTTTTGAATTATGAACATAAGCAAACATAAATGTTCTTAAACAAGAATAAATAATACTCATAAGCCTAAATTTAAAATGGATAGATTATAAATTAAATGCTCTTTGCCTAAGGAAAGTCACAAAAGATGGTACGAATATTAATCACACATTCCTTTTTTTCCCTTGGTTTTTAACATAATCTCTCAGCCCTTACCTATGTCTGGTTAGGGATGATGGAAATTTTTTTCTTAATTAGCAAAAAAAAAATAAGTTCAATATCATATCATAGGCATCTGACAAAAAATTATCCTTAAAATGCATGGCAAAATAAAATAGATCTGCTCTTAATTACTCACATGAAGAGAGGAAGTGACAACACAGATGGCACCAAAGAAATCTGTTTGTTCAAATGCATATCATTAATTTGGGAGAAGCAAATTACCCTTATAATTATGCTTGACTGCGGCCAGGGGTAATCAGGAGTTTATTTTTCCTGAGTATTCAATGATTTGCAGGATTTAGACAAAAAGGGAGAAGAGGGAATTCAGAAGCATACAGGTGGCTAAAGGTGGCCAGCCCAGAATAAAACCATTTTCTAGTTAACCTACACATGGAAAACTAAGAGATGATCCATGAAGTGAAACACAGTAAAATTTAATGATAGTATTCAAAATTCTAAATATAAAATCTAATAAAACATTAACAAGATTTTTCCTGTCATGTCACCATCTCTTTTTCCCACTAATCAGTGATATTATTGGTGAAAGCAAGAATCATTAGCAGGTTAAAATGCTAAAAGCAAAATTTGGGGTTGTAATTTATAAAAGACACGTCAGAAATCCTCCTTTTATCACTATTTCTGTTAGGCCCACCATCTGTCTCAGTGACACTCTATCTCAACACTTGAGAAAAAATTAATTCAAAGAAAATATCAAGCAGGCAGAGGACTCAATTCTCTTGAACATTTTTAGGCGATTTAAACAAAACTTACAAGATGGCAAGAATTACAGTTTTAGCCAATACACAAAAACTAAATATTTATCCAAACTCAAGATTACAGCCCCAAAACTCATTTTGTTTCTGCCTAACATATGGCTCAAACTCCTGAGTGGCATATGTTTGGTACTGGTAACAGCACAGTGATAAAATACTATAGAAAGAGTGCAACTGTTATGTTATTTTTATAATACAGAAACACACACACTTTGGTTTCAAGAACTAAAAATACAGACCTCAGTAAGATGCAAAATATTAGGCTGCTGTTTTAAAAGCCATCGGGAACACAGACCGAGGATTATACCTGCTATTCTTAGCTAACAGGTGGTCCCATATCAAGGTTTTCGAAGGAACTTACATAAAATCTCAGCCCCCCCCCAAAAAACGAAAGAAATATCTAATTCACGACCCCTAGCACCCCCAGCAATCATTACACACACCCCCTAAAATAGCCCAAGGCTTTTCAACTCCACAGTTTAGTAAGAGAGACGATCAACGACTACGCTCATTAAAACAGCGACTGTTCTACTCGCAACTGATAAAGAAAATATCTGCCCATTTTCCTTTACCTAACACATGACGTCCTCCCAAAGCCGTGTCAAAAGTTCAAAGATCCAGGTGGTTACACAGGGCGAGGGCTGCAGCTTCGCTTCCACCTCCCGACTGCACAGGTGGTTAACTCACCTGGGGAGAGGAACGGCTGGGTACTGGCAGCAGCCACACAGATCAAACACAGAAGGGCGGGTTTTCGAGGTTTTAACCCCAAGGTGAGCCGGGGGTGGAATGGGGTGGGAGGGGAACTCTCTTCAGAAAAGTCGCCGGCTGCCTGGCGGCCCAAGCCCCGCGGCGCAGCTAGCGCCCGGCGATCCCCTCCAGAGGGCTCCGCACCCGCCCCGCACACCCTCCGGAGCGGCGCTGCCCGCCGTGGGGGAGGCAGGGGCCCCGGGGGAGGGCCGCCCGCGCCCCCGCACCGCCGCGCGCCCCCGCAGGCTCGCCCCGGCGAGGCGCGGCCCCGACAGGTGCCCGACTAGTAGACGGGTCCGGCCCCCGGCTCCGTGCCCCTCAGCCCGCAGGTCGGGGTGGGATGGGCCGGGCCGCCCTAGAAGGGGCCGAGCCCCGCCGGGCGCCCCGGCCCTCAGCCACAGCCTAACGGTTTCCGCGGCGCCAGCTCCGGGGCGGGACGGGGCTGGGACGGCTCAGTGTCGCCCGCCTTTCGCGGAGGGAGTGCCGCCCGCGCTCTCACCTCCGAGTCACGCCGCCGTTCTGAGGCAGAGGAAGGCGGCTCCCCTGGCGCCTCTTCGGGTTCCTGATCGATCGCGATCTACCTCAGCGGCAGAGCCCGCTCTCGGGGCCGCCGGCGCGCCGACTGTTGGGGTTGTTTTCCCGGCAGTGACGGCGCTGCCTCAGCCTCGCTCTTCGCTGCCTCTCCGCGTAGCTCCCGCTTTCTGTTTCACCCGAGGGACCACGAACGCCGCCGCCGCCATGCTTACTACGGAGCCGGGAGGAGGAGCCCAGGGTCGGCGCGCCGAGTGCGGCTGCGCGAGCCCTGCCGACGGCGCCCCGGGCCGGCGGGGACCCCGCGCCCCCGCCCCGCGCCCGCCGCGGGTCTCTCCCCGGGGTGCGAGTCCCCGCGGAGCCCCGGCGCGTGGCGTGCCAGCGCCCTCGCGCCGCTCCCGGAGCGCCCACCTAGCCCCGGACTCGCGGCTCCGTCTCCCTCTCTCCCGAGGCCCGGCTGCGCCTGGCTCCGAGCCACACTCAGGAAACGTGTAGTTCATTGACGTTCCTAGGGCCGCTCGCTCAATACTCAACCCACATTCTAAAAAGGCTCCCTCTCGACACGCACCTTGTCCGCCCCTTTCCGAAAGCACCAGAATTTAACGCCGGCAGGTGCTTGTGGAGACACTCCCCCAACCCCTCCAAGGACTGCGAAGCCAACGGAAGAGGGCTTGGATGCTCCCAGTCGCAGACTTTCAGAGCCCGGGATCTCGATAGCAAGCACAAACATTTAAAAGATTGGCTTCCGTTGAGAACATGTGGGGTCGTTTCTTGGTCTCTGCGGCAGCCACATCGCGTGGAAACCCATTACCTTAATTTCCACAACAGCTTGAAGACTTACGAGGGACCGCGGCAGAGATTTCCTTAAACCTCAAGCAATTGGGGGCGCTGCGGCGGTGCCCACGGGCTGGTCTAGGCTGCCTGCTCCGGCGGTTTCCACCGGAAGACCTGGGGAGGGGGAGTCCTGGGGACGGGAGTCCCACCCCAGCAACCACCCGTTCGGTGAGGGTGACAGAGGTAACCCAGCTCCGGGTCTGGCTTTCAGTTCATTAAGCGTGCGGCCTTTTTTTTTTTTTTTTTTTTTTTTTTTTTTTTTTAACATGTTTTTACACCGTTTTACAGAAACCTCTGAAAGTATGTAGTTTCTACTTTCTTAAAGAATACAATGCCTAATGAAATCCTTTGTGGCCGGCTATCAAAAGCGATACCTTTGTCGCACGCTGACGTCTCAGGGGAATGCTGAGGTTTATAAAATCCTGACTTGGTGCGGTTTCCGCTCCTCCGCACCCTCCCCCCATGGCCTTGGGAATGTTCTCATCGCCTCTTCTAATATCTGTCATTTCCTCATCATCCTCTTTATCCACTCTGATCTTTCCTCTCAACCTTTCCACTTTACTGTTTAATTTTTTTTTTACTCTTTTCTCCTTTCTCTGCTTTTTTTTTTTTTTTTTTTTTTTTGCTATGGCCCCAGGTGATGAATGATGGGATATTTCTATCCGTAGACAGCTAGTGAGACGTTCCTTTTCTTCGGGTCAGGAAATAGGCGCGTGACTGTGTATTAAAGGTATCTTGCGATATTTTCATAGCTCTTCACCATCAAAATTTTCTGCCCTGCAAGAAATGTTTGTTTTCCTAAACTTCCAAATTTGGCTTTCTTCCAGACAAAATTGCTGGAAAGCAGATCTTAGAATAACTGAAGTGTAATTGTATGTTGTTTTAAAATATGAGGATTTATCAGAGTGTAGGTTAGCTGCGTGGCTTCTCCATTTGGCTGCCCAGTTCTCTTTGGCCTGAGACTAGGCTAGGAATTTCCAAACTCAACTCTAAGCTAGTAATTCCCAAAACTTCCTACTTGGGAATTTTATAAAAATACAGAATCCTATAATCCACCCTTAGGATTCTGATTTCTTTGTTCATAGGGAAGCCAAGAAATAGCATTTTTAAAAACAATGTTTTTGGGCCGGCGCCGCGGCTCACTAGGCTAATCCTCCGCCTAGTGGCGCCGGCACACCGGGTTCTAGTCCTGGTTGGGGTGCCGGATTCTGTCCCGGTTGCCCCTCTTCCAGGCCAGCTCTCTGCTGTGGCCCGGGAGTGCAGTGGAGGATGGCCCAAGTGCTTGGGCCCTGCACCCCATGGGAGACCAGGAAAAGCACCTGGCTCCTGGCTCCTGCCATCGGATCGGTGCGGTGCGCCGGCCGCAGCGCGCCGGCCGCGGCGGCCATTGGAGAGTGAACCAACGGAAAAAGGAAGACCTTTCTCTCTCTCACTATCCACTCTGCCTGTCAAAAAAAAAAAAAAAAAAAAAAAAAAAAAAGAATGTTTTAGTGAAGTATGTATGTCCCTGGGCATTCATGCATAGGCAGAGTGAGGAAGAACAGCTATTTTATTTGTTTGTTTTCTTTCCTGAGAGAGAGAAGAGAGAGCGAGCGAGCAAGAGCCAGCACTCCTAATTGCCGGTTCACTCCCCAAACTCTCTCAACAGCCAGGACTGGGCCATGCCCAAACCAGGAACCAAGAACTACATCCAGGTCTTCCACATGAGTGTCAGGGACCCAGTAACTTGAGCCATCAGTGCTGCGTCCCAAGGTGTGTATTAGCAGGAAACTAAAGTCAAGAGCAGGAGCTGGGAATTGAACCCAGACACTCTGGTGTGGATTGTAGGCATCTTAACCACTAGGCTAAAAACCTGCCCAAGAACAGCGATTTTGAAGGGGAGTTGGGCATAATGCAGGATGTCTTTGAAATGGCCTTAGACACTGTGGTCAACCACATGGTAGGCTATGAGGTTCAGTTAAGCAAAGACTGGGGGAATTTATGTCCTGTGGAGAAAATTAAATATACACATAATTGACCCTAGCTTGTACACCAGTCTAAGTTCTCTGGGAACACAGAGAGGGACAGTAAGTTATGTTGGCTTTGATCAAATCACTTCTCTACACAATGCTTCATTTTCCTTATCAATCAAATAAGGGCCATTTTCAACTCCCATCACTACAATACTTTGAGCACTATTTGTCCTTGAACATTTCTAGTCTCTTTGGTGCTGCATTTTCTGGACACTGCTTCTCTAATTCCTCTGCAGGCTCTTGCTTATCTCTCTCTAGCTGTTAAATATAAGAACTCAAAATTCACATTTAAGTTCTTTCCTGTTTTCTTTGTAATCTCGTGGACTAAACAACATTAGCCACCACAATGATTTTATCATCTCTAATGATGATTTCCATGTATTTCCCTCTTGTACAAATTGTTCCCCTGCACTCCAAATTTGATACCTACTGCTTCATTGACATGTCCACATAATGTCTCAAAAGTTACCAAATTTAGTCCAATAGAGTTCATGAACTCTTTGTTTTCATTTCCCTCATCTACCCAGTTGTTCAAATCAAGCATCTGGCAGCCATCCTTGAAGTCTCCTTCACCTTCACCTTCATTCCTCACATCTGTTGCAGCACCAACTCATGGTAATTTTATCTCTAAAATGTCTTTGGCCCACTTCTTTCCAATCACTACCGATCTAGTTTGATCTCACTGTACACAATCTCGGGCCCTGCTTTCATTTGTTGCAACAAAAATGATATTTCAAAAAGCAAATATGATTTACATAAAACTCATAAACAGCTTCCCACTGCTCTAGGATAAGACTGGAGTTTTTTGTTGTTGTTGTTTTTGCCAGGCAGAGTTAGAGAGAGAGACAGAGAGAAAGGTCTTCCTTCCGTTGGTTCACTCCCCTAATGGCCGCTACGGCTGGCGCTGTGCCCATCCGAAGCCAGGAGCCGGGTACTTCTTCCCGGTCTCCCACGTGGGTGCAGGGACCCAAGCACTTGGGCCATCCTCCGCTGCCCTCCTGGGCCACAGCAGAGAGCCTGGAAGAGGAGCAACAGGGACTAGTACCCGGCGCCCCAACCGGTGGTACTAGAACCCGGGGTGCAGGCGGAGGATTAGCCTAATGAGCCGCGGCACCGGCCAAGACTGGAGTTCTTAAGGTGGTCTTTCAGACCGTGTGAGGTCTGGCCCCACTCTCTTTTTCCAGTCTCATCTCCCAATGCTTCCTGGACAAAAGACTTACCAGGCTTCTTTGAGTTTCTTTAATGTCCTATGACCCCAGCAGCCCCAGGTTCTATATATATACTTTCTTCCCCCTTTTAACTGTCTTCTATCTCACTTGGGCTTCAGGTTTCAGCTTGAAAGGGACATCCTTGGGAAAAACATTTCTAGCCTCTCAGGACAATTTTAAGACCTGTTACTGGTGTCAACTTTCCTACCATCATCTACCTTTCCTTCTTATGACTTTCCACAGTTTGTATTACATTTTGGCATGTGTGAATGTATGAATACTTGGTTAATGACTGTTGCTGCCTCTGTGAGGACAAAGACTATGTCTGTGTTGACTTGCACAGTGCCTACCACGTAGAAGGTGCCCAATTACTACTGAACAATTCAGGGATATTCTTTGAGGTCTCTTCCAGGATTCTAGAAGGTTGTTGGATAACTGATCATTTTCAGAAGTGGTGTTTTTTTTTTTTTTTTGTATGATTACTGGGAAGAGATGCGGGAAAGTGTTGAGAGACAGTTCTCCTTAGTTTTTATATATCTGTACATCTTGTGAACAGAGGCACTAATAGCTTTTGTTCTAGACTGTCTCTTCAAGGATTTTTGTTTGGCAAACAGCCTTGGAAAATAGACCTAATGTCCCCCGCCAGAGCAGAGGGCACATCTGTTTACCATCCAATATAATAAAGAGAATGCTACTTCTGAGGTAAGGCTAGAATAAGTTTTCTTGTCTCCCATTATAAAAGACTGAGGGTTTCTTAAGCTCAGGGTTCTTAACTGTGACAGGAATCTACTGCAGGTGGAACCACTCATTGCTCCAAATGAAACCTGGGTGAACATGACACTGCTGCCAGCTGCTATGCTAAAAGTAATACAGTTCTTTGACCCATCCATAAGTTATTAGTAAGTTGTTAGCTGGCAAGGAGGAGGACAATAAAAATCTCAGACCATTCACAGTTGTTTTATTTTGTTTTCAAGACTGATTTATTTATTTGAAAGGCAGAGTGACACAAAGAGAAGGCGGTAACTCCATCCTCTGGTTCACTCCACAAATAGCCACATCAGCCAGGACTAGGCCAGGCCAGGAGCCCAGAACTCCATTCGAGTCTCCCATGTGGGCTGTAGAGGCCCAATCCTCTGACGGTCCTCTGCTGCTTTCCCAGGCACATCAGCAGGGAGCTGGAACCAGAGCCCTGTTATGTGATGCTCGCATTGTAAGCAGCAGCCCAACCTGCTGCACGACAACAATGGCCTATGCACAGCTCTTGACAAAGTATATGGGTTGAAGAGAGAGGACAGATGAAGAAGTCAAATGGAAAGTAGAGATTTGTCTTGTAGAACGTTTTGAGGGAAAAGTTTGCTGATGAAAGGAGAGAGATGGGACAGTAGATTGAGGTAGGGGAGTTGTGCTGCTCGAATCATCCAAGTAGCACTGGGGTCCTCACTGTGAACACAAAGAGAATTCTGTTGCCGCTGTCCTTTCTTTAGGTGCAAGTCTGGAAGAGGAAGAAGCAGTTGACCTGGAGGGAGGTACACCAAGTAAAGCAGCCAAAAGCATGTGTTTGTCTCTGAGGAGGAGTGTGGTATGTAGGGGAGGAGAGACTGCCTTTGGAATCAGGTAAATCTGGGCTTGAATCCCAGCTCTTTTACTGACTAATTGCTTGATCTTAGCCATGTTATCTGACCTTTCTGGAACCTCAGTTCCTCATCTAAACTAGGAATAAAATTCCCACCTTACAGAACTAAATAACATAATATGTGAGAATGCCAGATATAGGCCTAATGATTAACAAATAGATGATACTATGTGATTAGCATGTCCTGGATAATTATGACCTCAGGATGTTTGGGAATTCCAGAAGCTTCCTCCACATTTCCAAGGATACTTGGGAAGAAACTTGCCCAGGGTCAACACTTGCTCTAAATTCCTGATCCTATTGCCATGCTATTACTCACTATGTATTCCCAGGAATGGGACAGCTCTTTCCCTAAAATCAAAGGAAACAAGGCCCAAGATAGGAACAATCTTGAATTGTTCAAGAAATAGTAATTGGGCACCTTCTACATGGTAGCCACTATGCAAGTCAACACAGACATAGTCTTTGTCCTCACAGAGGGAGCAAGAGACATTAACCAAGTATTCACACATGGAATGTTGGCCAGTTACACCACAGGGAATTTCTCTCTGGCTATCATTTTCCTTAGACTTCATACTGCCACTAATTTTCCATGTTCCTTCACTCTAACAAGAACCTTCTCCACATTTTTCTGAATTTCTGGGTCCCCTGAACAGCACTTCTTTTCAAAGCCACCAGGGGCAATCGCCAAATACTTGTTAATTTACTGTTACTCAAAGCGATGTCTCTTTGTTTTCTTTCCTAACTTTTATCCAGAATAGCGATGGAGGCCTTAGCTTTAATCTCAAAAATGAGAAGGTCTGTTAAAGTGATTGCCTAAACCAAATATCCAAGAGAAGTACTTCTTAAATGTTGGCATGAATAAAAGCACCTGGGGTACTTCTTTAAGCCCTCTTCCTCACTCCAAGATTTGATTCAGGTATCTGTTTTGCAAGCATTACAAGAAATTTTGGTGAGTATAGTCCATGGGCCATACATTGAGCATCTTAGGGCAACCCACCCCAACATCAGCCGACTTTTGCAAATGAGGTTTTTCCCCCTTGTGACCTACAGTTTAACTAGGGTACACTCAGTTGTTCAAGAAAACTGCCCATCTATGGCTCAAGTCCTTTATATTGTTCTTCTTTATAGAGAAACTAGTTGAGAAAAACCAAGAAATTCCTTAGTCACAAACATGATAATCTTAGTAATCCAAATTTGTTAATGTTACTGATATACTTTCAAAGCAATGCTAGGAGGACAGTTCTTACTTCCAAAAAGGGGAAAGACTTATCTGGTTACTGGCCAGTCTTATTGAATAGCTTCCTGATCTAAAGGGGCTATACAATAATACACAGATTATAAGGATTTTTTCTAGGTTGAAAAAAAAGTTTCTATATCTGTCTTTTGGACTTCAACAGCTCTTTGATGTTTTGTACAGCTTTAGGAGACTCTGATAGCCACCCTGGGTTTGAACACACTATCTATGATCATTATCAAGCATAACCAGATGACAGAAGAAGGAGATAGGAATCAATAAGAATAAGTAGGTAGAAAATGACTTGGGTTTTAAAAAGTATCTCCCAAACTACCTGGCTTTTATTTTCTCCCCCACAACAAAAGCAAATTTCAAAACCAGAGCAATCATTTACAGAGATAACAACAAAATCTTTTTTTTAAAACAATGAAATCTTAATCTGGAAAAAGTAGAAATAAAATATAGGTGTTAGGACATGGAAATTCAGATAACCTAAATTTCAATTGTGATTTGCCAAACTTCAGAAATCTCTTCCCCAAATTCAGAGGTAAAGATTTACTAATCTTTACATTCTTAAAACTACCAGATATATCAACCACCTATTCATGATAGATAGAGAAAATATCTTTATACAATAAGATATTTACAATATACCATACACAAATGATATAATAAATTGCCCTTATCATTTTAAATTATATTGTAAAAATGACATAGATAGTCTTTAGATAAGGATAATGATGTATATTAATGGGAAAACCCAGGGAAGTAATTTGTAAATTAAAGGTTAAGTTTTATTTCTTATCTCTTACTTTTATCTATAAAGTTTTTAAAAGTTAAGGCACTTCTGAGCTTCCATCTTATTTTCTTTATGTATACATATAAGACATAAACCCAGTACTATTATGTTAAAAACCCAATAGCAAAAATTAATTACTGCTAATAATTGCAATTACTAAAAGAAAGCAAAAGTAAGTGACCCTTACTTAAAAAATAATGAAATATGACTCTATCAAATAAACATTCAACTTCAAATTAGAGAAGCTAATGACTTGAGACATTATAAATTTAAATGTAGCTCATTTTCCCCAGCTATAGCAGAGTAAGAATAAAGTAAAACAGGATTGTACTAGAAGTCTCAAGAGTTCTCACATTCGTCCCCCATTCATACGCAAATCTTCTCCAGGTGATTCTAAGAATCCCCAGGGATTTGCAAAGGTACACTCCAAGAATCAGTCTTCTAGAAGGCTGCATTTCATTTACTGTCTTCCTCCTCTGGTTCACTGAAGTGTTGCCGTTTGTTGCCTCTCAAGCCAACAAAGCTCTACACTGAAACTCTGCTGACTATACCAAGGCTTCCTCTCCCTGACTTATGCTGCCCCAATGCCTATATGAAAGCTAAAGTTTTCCATGGACATAATCTCCTATAACTGTTGTCTTCAGCTCCCAAACTCCCATGGACATCATGGTGAAACATTGATCATATAATTTGTTTGCAGCTTTGGGACTCCAGCGTGAGATCGTGAAATAGACAAGTTCCACTAAGCTTTTCCTCTAAGACTTGGCAATTGACCTTTCATATCTCTCTTCATTTAGGATGATTTGTTTCTTCCTTGATAAATAGGCCTGTTCTAACCAGCTCTGGAGACCTGCCCAAACATGTTCAACTTGCAGGGCAGGAAAAATATAAAACAAAAAATAAAAAACAGTTTAAGCTCAAGCTGTGACCCCAACTCCAAAAACAACTAGATATTTCAGATGAGGGACTTGGATGTTAATGAAATGACTTATTATATTAATTTTTTAAATAACGGCATCTATTGAACATTGATGTTATACTAGGCATCTTATTCAATGTAGAATCAGAGCAGACTCTTTTAAAGAAAGAACCTAATTGAAGTTGATAATCCAAATTCATTTAAGAGAGAAGTCTATTGCGAAAGAATCAGCAGTGATACCTATGGAATACCTTTTATATTGAAGGCTGTATAAAAGGAACAAATGCCTTGACCTTAACAAATTTACTTTCTGTGTTGATTACTTATTTTTTGCTCCCAAGTGCCAAACCAACCCTTTTATGCTATGCTCTGGGATGCTAGGACTTGGTCTTGAAATTACATTTCCAGACTCCCTTGCCAGCTGTCTTCCTGTTAGTTTTTGCCAACTAGAGATGGGTTGGCAGGGAGGTAAGAGACAGGACTTGCTCTTTATTTGCAGTTCCTTTTAGTGTGCTTCCTTTGAAAGGTAACACGTGCAAGGAGAGCCTTGGTTTCTTTTGGCGTGCTCAGCACCAGCTGTGCCACATCCCTTATTGGCTACCAGGACCAGCCAGCTGTGCCGCTTGTTAGCATAAGCACCAACTACATGATACCACCTGTAGAGAGCTGAGTACCAACTGTGAGTGCCTACTTCTCCAAGCTCCTGGGCCTTTCTATTGGAACTCTTGTCCCATAAAGCCCTTCAGGGAATAGCCACTTCCTAAATGCACTGTTAGTCTTCTAACACCTGAGTAAGTCTTTGGTTTCTGTTTCTGAAGTCCTAACGTGGACTTTAACAGATAAATTTTAGCCAGATAAATTAAAAATATCTGGTAAGAGAGATAATATACTCATACAAAAAGATTCAGAGATACTTTTATGACATTTTAAATGAATAACTTGGATACAAATTGGTATATGGCGCTTCAAAAGGGTTAGCACTCAGTTGCTATTGGTTAATCAATGGCAGACATTGTGCCTTTTTTTTAAGATTTATTTTATTTATTTGAAAGACAGAGTTACAGAGAGAGGTAGAGACAGAGAGAGAGAGAGAGATAGGTCTTCCCTCCGCTGGTTCACTCCCCAGATGGCCGCAACGGCCGGAGCTTCACCCATCTGAAGCCAGGAGCCAGGAGCCTCCTCTGGGTCTCCCACGCAGGTGTAGGGGCCCAAGGAGTTGGGCCATCTTCCACTGCTATCCCAGGCCACAGCAGAGAGCTGGATTGGAAGTGGAATAGCCGGGACTAGAACCGGTGCCCATATGGGATGCCGGTGCTTCAGGCCAGGGCATTAACCCGCTGTGCCACAGCGCTGGCCCCAACATTGTGCTTTTAAAATGCAACTTCTTTAATCTTCAAATTAACATGGTGGTGAAAATTCTAATCTTCCCATTCTATAGATAGGAAACATTGTTCTGGGAGATTAAACTTATATTTGTGTGTATAGAACTAAGAAAGTGGCTACACTTCACATCTCAAACACTATCCTGTTATTTAATCATTTTACTTATAATAGTTGATATTTATTATATATTCCATGTTCAGAAGTAGTGAGAGTTGAAGCAAACCTTGAATAGAACAGCCAGAAGAGATCACTCTTGCAGGACAAATAGCTACAAAGGCATAAAAGTAGAGAGTGCCAGGTATGGGTGAGCTGAGAAATGAGCCAGGATGAAAGTCTGTGATGGAAGACATGAAAATACAGGGTAGGAAAAGTAGTAGGCTGAGGCCAGATCAAGTTGGACTTTGGCACCTGAGGAATTTGGGAGCTACTTATTTGTAGTCAGAGGAAATGCAATGGCCAAAGTGAAAAAAGCTATTTGATATTGTTGATTAATAGCCCTCTTCATGATAGATTTGTCAAGTCAGTGTTGTTATCAAAGGCATTTTAAATAACCAGCACATTAATGCAAGACAAGAGAAAACCTTTATGGATTACTGCCATCAAACCAAATAATTATTAAAGGAATATTAGCTTTGCATAAATTTCAAAATGAGCAGACATCAAACAAAATTCATCATAAGAAAAGAAACTGATTTTTACCACAGAGGAAGAAAATATTTCTTTATTACTTGCTTTAAGATAAAGTCCTAAAATAATCTCCAGGGCTATGAAAAATAGGTCCTTTATATGGAGAGGTATTATTGGACTAATATGTCTTTAGGGGATAAAACAAAGAAATATTAAAATGACAAGCCAACAATACCAAGTTGAGAGATGCTGATAAAGTGGTTCACCAATCAGCCTGTCAGTGGACTATTATGTTCTGTTACAAACCTCTTCTTGAAGCAATTGGGTTCAGACACATTATGGGTTAGGTAGACTTTTATGGGCTAGCTTAGAATTTCAACTGTCATTTATAACTTTGTTTCCATGGCAAAATACCTTTGCAAGTTCTAAACACAGCAGACTTTCAAATTAACTTTTGTAATATAACCCATTTGTAACTTGGGGACTGCCTGTGCTTTGAATGTAGATTGTCTATTATAACCAGGTCTTTAACTCCACTGAATCTCAGAGGATTTCAAATTAGTTAGTACCTTTCTTTCAAATCCGATGCCTTATTTAGGAAAAGGGGATTAAAAAAAAAAAGCACCTGCTGTGAACCAAAAAGCAAATTCAGTAAGTTTATTCCTCTAAAGGCCTGATTATAAACATTTTGTCTATAAGAAGAAACATTTTATCACTAAAAATTCAACAAATAATCTGAGTATTTATAACATTATCTAATGGACAATAAGATTGGCTTATACTGGTTTTACATATAATTTACAATGCAAAGAAAAGAATCGAGCTGATTTGCCTTAAAATGCTTCTCTAATACTTTGCTTAATAATGACATTTAGCTATTGTAGCTGAAATTTGTCTAGACCAGAATTGTAAAGATTGTGTAGTGATTTTCCACTCAACAGTGCACAAAAATTTGCAAGCAAAGAACTAGCTAATATACCTGCTGTTAAAAATGGTAGCTTTTCAAGAGATCAGGAAAAGGACCTAAAACATTTGATTGGATTTCCAAGTAATTTTTACTCTTTCAAGTAAATTTTTATTCTCTCTTTAACAAGAGAATGATTGGAATGGATACAATGAAATAAGAAATATCATTCTCTTCTATCAACTCATACTTACTGAAGTAAGCTCATTATACTAGTTAAGTTAATTAAATTCAGAGTAGATAGATTTGGGAGATACTTTATGTATGTGAATTTCTGGTTTTTCATCAGGGAGATAAGCTAATGTAAGCTGGTGTTCTTACTTTACTTCTCTTACAAACCATTTTTTTTCTTATCCATTTATCACATAACTGGCAGAAATATACATTAATACTTGATGTCAAAGAAAACTTGAAGGTCTTAAAAGCAAGTTTTCAATTTTATGCTCTAAGTATCAATTGAACTCTTATCCTGACAGGTTGAAAATTATTATCCTCATCTAAAGTTCACTTGGCCCTTAATTTTTTTAAAGATTTATTTTGTTTATTTGAAAGAATTACAAGGGAGAGAGAGGACTTCCATCTTCCAGTTCGCTACCCAAATGGCTGTAATGGCCAGGGCTGGGCCAGGAGCCAGGAGCTTCTTCCAGGTCTCCCGTGTGTGTGCAGGGGCCTGGGCACTTGGGCCATCCTTTGCTGCTTTCCCAGGCACATTAGCTGGATGGGAAGTGGAACAGGGTGCTGGGGCTGCGAGTAGCAGCTTAACCTACTATGCCACAACACAGACATGCTGACCCTACATTTTCTAATTGTTTTTCAAATATACCATTTTTGGAGTCAAAACCTTGTAGCCAATATACTCATTCAGGTACATCCTGAGGGCCTTATGTGTAGTCTATTCATTGCCATTCAGTTCTCAAAAGTTCTAATTTCTATGGTTTTCTTCATAATCTATAATGCTACTTACAAGTACTTTTTTTTTCTTCTTGAACATGTTAAAATTCACATTTTATTCTTTGTGTCTTTTTTTGGAGTTGGGGTAAGAAAGAAATGTAGCTTGTTTCCATTTCACCACTTTCTTGAGGCATGATTGGCATACAGAAAACTACACATTTAGTGTATACAACATAATGAGTTTGGAAGTAAGTATAAACCCACATTCTATCCCTCACCTCCAATAATTTCACATTTTTTCCTATTTTTTATTCTGGGAAAATAAGGTGTTTTATATAATCTGACATGAAGTTGTTGAACTCTCTTTGATAATATGTGATAATTCTAAAAATATGCACTTGAAAGGAATGCATTTTCTCTATTTGATACATAAGTCTGTTCATATTCACTGATCAAACTTGCTAATTTTGTTGTTCAACTCTTCATTGTAAATTACTATCCATTTTGAGTATGAGCTTCTAGTTTAAAATCTGAGAATGTTATTTTGTCTATTTTGCCTAGTAATCCAGTAAGATGTTATTTTATATATTTGGGGGCTATGATTTTATTACTTACATGTTGAAGATTAATATATTTCCTTGGTGGATCATTCCTGCCTAGTTTTATTCAATGTCTCTATATGATTAATACTTTTCTAGTCTTATTTTTGCTATTACAATTTTTTTCCATTTGTTTGATTTAGCATGTATTGTTTTTCTTTCCATTTATTTTTAGTTGTTCCAAGTTATGCTTAGGTATATCACTTATAAACAGCATATAGTTAGACTTTACTTTTTATCTATTCTGGTAGTCTCTATGATTTTAGAAATGAGTTTAATCTATTTATAAATTATTGTAATTCCTGATCTATTTAGACATATTTCTTCATTCTTAGTTGTAGTTCCTTCTTATCATTTCTTTTTAACTTTCTTCCCTCCATGCTTTCTAATAGATTAAATAAAATTTTCAGTGTGCTTCCAAATTTTCTCTGCTGGCTGGAAATTACATATTATTTTTCTGTTCTTTTAATGAATTCATATGAATTCATTCATTTATTTTTCTGTCTTCTTGCAGAGCACAATTCTGGCCTATTTTCCTCTGAAGCATATGTAACTTCCTTGTTGCTCTTATTTACTATTTTTGTTACATTTGGTTACATTTAAAGTCTTAATGAACTGCTTAAATTAATATAGAAATATGTATTTATTACTTACATCTACTAACTTACGTTTACTAATGTACTTTTAGCTATTTCTGTGTCTTTTTTTTTTTTTTTTTTTTTTGACAGGCAGAGTGGACAGTGAGAGAGAGACAGAGAGAGAAAGGTCTTCCTTTTGCCGTTGGATCACCCTCCAATGGCCGCCGCTGCAGCCGGCGCACCGCGCTGATCCGATGGCAGGAGCCAGGATCCAGGTACTTTTCCTGGTCTCCCATGGGGTGCAGGGCCCAAGCACCTGGGCCATCCTCCACTGCACTCCCTGGCCATAGCAGAGAGCTGGCCTGGAAGAGGGGCAACCGGGACAGAATCCGGCGCCCCAACCGGGACTAGAACCCGGTGTGCCGGCGCCGCAAGGTGGAGGATTAGCCTATTGAGCCACGGCGCCGGCTCAATGTGTCTTTTTTTTTTAATTATCCAGTTTTATTTGACAGGTAGAGTGATAGAGAGAGAGAGACAAAGAGAGAGAAAGGTCTTCCCTCCGTTGGTTCACCCCCCAAATGGCTGCTACGCCGATCCGAAGCCAGGAGCAAGGTGCCTCTTCCTGGTCTTCCATGTGGGTGCAGGGCCCAGGCACTTGGGCCATCCTCCATTGCCTTTCCGGGCCACAGCAGAGAGCTGGACTGGAAGAGGAGCAACTGGGACTAGAACCCAGTGCTCATATGGGATGCATATGAGAGGATTAACCAAGTGAGCCACAGTGCCGGACCCTCTGTGTCTTATTGATTCTCCCTCCATGCTTTCTCAGTAGATTCACTTTTCTTGTAGAATGCAGCATAGATTTAATAGCTCTTTTAGTTTGTGAAAATTTTGGGATAGATCAAATAATTCCTAATCATATCCGATCCAGATACATTTTTTAAAATATTTTTTATTTCTTTATTTGAGAGGTAGAGTTAGAGAGAGAGAGAGAGACAGAGACAGAGAGAAAGGTCTTTTCATTTGCTGGTTCACTCCCCAAATGGTCGCAATGGCTGGAGCTGAGCAGATCCGAAGCCAGAAGCCAAGAGTATCTTCTGGGGCTCCCACACAGGTGCAGAGGCCCAAGCACTTGGTCCATTTTCCACTGCTTTCCCAGGCCATAAGCTGAGAGCTGAATTGGAAGTGGAGCAGCTGGAACTCTGTAACTGGCATCCATATGGGTTGCTGGTGTTGCAGTCAGAGGCTTAGCCCGCTAAGCCACAGTGCCAGCCCCCATATTTTTCTTTTTTAAAAAACTATTTTTATTTGAAAAGCGGAGACAGACAGACAGACATCTTCCATTTTCTGATTCACTCCCCCTAGAGGCTTGCAACAGCCAGTGCTGGGCCAGGCTGAACCAAGGAACCATCCTGGTCTCCCATGTGGGTGGCAGGGACCTAAGTATTTGAAACATCCTCTACCATGTATGCTGCCTGCCAGGGTGTGAATTATCAGGAAACTGGTTGGATGCAGAGGAGCCAGGACATTAACCAGGCACTCTAATATGGGATCAAGGTTTCTCAAGTGGCAACTTAACCACTACATCAAATGCCTGCCTCGGCCTTCTCACATTTGCAAATGTACCACATGCTGTGGCACTGTCTCAGTTGTGGACCATTCAACTAGATAATCTCTTTGCTTGAGTTCTTAATGTGGAGTCCATAGAAACCCATAAGATTTCAGAACTCCCCTAAAACTGGAAGGAAAAAACTTAAAACATATGCTTTCTTGTTCAATATGACACACATGTTGCTTTGTCAAAGACTGTTGTTTAGTGCTGTTATTCAAGCCAAGCAACAATAACCCTTCCATTAATATATCTTGGCCTATAATTTATGTATTTGCTAATAAGTCTTAATAAAACACATAAAATAAAAGTACAAATTTACTTTTTTTCAAAAAGTTAGCTGTGTTTAAATATTGTTTTATGTATTTTATGCATTTAAGAGCATTCTAATTGGAAGTGGGTTCTGTAGGCTTTATTAAATTGCCAAAGGGGTATATCACCCCAAAACGTCTAAACTTTAAAACCTGAGGCTTCAACATTTTTATCTTGTTCTGCCTAAACTGGATGTTTGGGATAGGGCTAAATTCAGGAGTGTGATGGATCAGAACCAGAACCTTAGTGAGGGTGTATCTAAGAAGGATGTCCCAAAAGTAATCAAACATCAGCACAGCCCAGAATATAGTTAGAGTGAATTTCTGTAGAAATAAAGTCTGTTACAAGACATGATGAAAGAAACTAATAGGATGCTGCACATGGTCTCTTGGACCTGCTGTCTCTTCTACTAGGCTAGACCCTGAGTTCTCAAACTTTGGTGTGCATATGAATTCTGAAGAATTTGCTGGGGTAAGCATTATACTTGTGGTGCATATAACTTGTAGATGAAACTCTGAAGATACCTGGGCTACACTGCACAACTTTTTAAAGGGACCAGTTGTTGACTGATACACATTGCATTTGACTGCTCCATTGCCCTGAAAAGTCCTTCTTTTTCATCTCCTTGTTACACTTTTATTCATTTGTGGATTCTAGAGTACATGTAGACTCATCTATATTTGTTCTTCTCAAAACCCTCCACTCCTTCCATAGTTCTTTATTCACTTTTCAATGCACAGAGGTTTTTATGTTATGTGAAAATTGTTTATTCAAATGAAATGCCATTAGACTGAAATCTTCAAGGGTAGAGACTATTACGATCCACTGTGGGTCTCCCCTCCCCAGCCCCTTAGATGTTTGTGAACTTGAACTGAAATTGAAGAAATTCACTTTTCACTGAGAATTTTCATAGTTATTTTTTCTTGTAAATAAACAATATTTTGGAGATTAAGAGTTAAAGTTTTACTTATTTTATCTTTTCCCCTCTTAGATGACATTTCTTGGGAATATGTACACATACACACATACATATATATATAAACAACATATATATTATATATTATATATATAAACAATACCCCATTTGATTATTGTAAGAGAGAAAGTTTCCTACCCAATATTCACTCTCCTCTGATTACATATAAACCATGAAGCCAAACTAAACTAAAGCAAAAGCCTATATTTCATAGTCTTCTTTGCAGAAAAGGGTAATCATGTTAACCAGTTTTGAACTGTGAACAGAAGTTATTAGGTAAGAATTCTAGAACAGGGGCTGGCGCTGTGGTGCAGTGGGTTAACACCCTGGCCTGAAGCGCCAGCATCCCATCTGGGCACTGGTTCTAGTCCCGGCTGCTCCTCTTCCAACCCAGCTCTCTGCTATGGCCTGGGATAGCAGTAGAAGATGGCCCAAGTCCTTGGGCCCCTGTGCCTGCATGGGAGACCCGGAAGAAGCTCCTGGCTCCTAGCTTTGGATTGGTACAGCTCCGGCTGTTGCGGCCATCTGGGGAGTGAACCATCGGACAGAAGACCTCTCTCTCTCTCTCTCTCTCTCTCTTTCTCTGCCTCTCTGTAACTCTTTCAAATAAGTAAATAAATCTTAAAAAAAAAAAAAGAATTCTAGAACAACCCCTTATAAGAAATATAGACAGATACACTGATTTAACATTTTTGTCCTTTTCCCCTTGACCTTCCTCTTCTTCCTATCAGAACATAGAGACAATGTTGGGAACAGTCACCTTGGAACCACACTGGAGTGGTTGAATGGGAAGATGCATGGTGCTTGGACTTGGATTATTGTTTTTTAAGATTTTATGTATTTATTTGTGAGAGAGAATTAGAGAGAGACAGAGAGAAAGGCCTTCCTTCTGTTGGTTCACCCCCCAAGTGGCCTCTATGGCCGGAGCTACGCTGATTCGAAGCCAGAAGCCAGGTGCTTTTCCTGGTCTCCCACGCGGGTGCAGGCACCCAAGTACTTGGGCCATCCTCCACTGCCGAGAGCTGGACTGGAAGAGGAGCAACTGGAACTAGAACTGGCACCCATATGGGATGCCGGCATCGCAGGCAGAGGATTAACCAAGTGAGCCATGGCACCTGCCCCCTGGATTTGGATTAAGTTGTGGAACTTCTGACCAACTCCAGATCTTTTACTTCTGGATTCTTTATAACTAGAAGGAAACAAAAACCATGTTTTTTTTCTTTCCTTCTCTCCTTTCTTTCTTTCTTTTGCTTCTTCATGTTACCCTTCTCTTCTGCCTCCTTCTTTGTACCCCCACCACCTTGAGATTTCAGACTTCTGCAGGAGAATGCACACCTTGACTACTAATTACCTAGAATTATCAATGGCTAGAGTATTACAGCAAAAAACAAACTAAAAAACTGACCATTACTTAGTTGCTTATTTGACCAAAATAGGAAACAAAATAGGAAACTCCATCACTAAACTTATCTTCTTAAAACCTTCCCACACTAAATATAACTTATTTGATTAGATGAAGTGAATGGCTGTATATCAACTGAAATTTTTTTATGAAATAGCTGACAATCATAAGTATTTCATTAAAAGTGAGAAATCATATATCTTTTATCTGTAAATAAACTACCATAATGATATAATATACAATATTAGAAGGGATGCTATACCTGTGTATTTATTGACAACAAAGGAACTCCATGATATACTGTCAAGTGAGAAATAGTTATGAATATGCATATTAATTTCACATTTACAACTCTACATGGAACAGAAGAATCACCCAGTTGAGCCCTGACCATCAAAATCATGTAGCAAAAAACAGGAACACAAATTCTCACTATTCCACCCCCCTCCACCTTTTTTTAAAATTTATTTGAAAGGCAGAGATGTTTTCCATCTGCTGATTCACTCCCCAAATAGCTGCAATGGCTGGAACTGGGCCAATTCAGAGCCAGGAGCCAGGAGCTTCTTCTGTATTTTCCATGTGGGTGCAGGGGCCCAAGCACTTGGGCCATCTCCTGCTGATTTCCCAGGCACATTAGCAGGGAGCTGGATTGGAAGTGGAGCATCAGGGACTCGATATACATATATATATATATATATATATAAAACTATATATATAAAAGTATATATACACACATATATATAGAACTGTCCACAAAGATGTTTACTATAGTCTCCAATGATTAGCAGTAGTGGAATTTAAGATGATTTTTACTTCATATCTTATAATTTTATATATTGCTTGCATTTTTTTGCATGACTGTGGACTATGATCTTTACAATACCAAAAAAGTAATACTTTTTTAAAAAAACAGTATTTTAAAAATACTTTTTCTTTTCTTTTCTTTTTTTTTGACAGGCTGAGTGGACAGTGAGAGAGGGAGACAGAGAGAAAGGTCTTCCTTCCGTTGGTTCACCCCCCAATGGCTGCTGCAGCCAGCATGCTGCGGCCTGCGCACTGCGCTGATCCGAAGCCAGGAGCCAGTGCTTCTCCTGGTCTCCCATGCAGGTGCAAGGCCCAAGCACTTGGGCCATCCTCCACTGCACTCCCGGGACACAGCAGAGAGCTGAACTGGAAGAGGAGCAACTGGGACAGAATCCAGCGCCCCGACCGGGACTAGAACCCCATGTGCCAGTGCCACAGGTGGAGAATTAGCCTATTGAGCTGTGGCGCCGGCCTTTTTTCTTTTTTTCTTTTTTTTTTTTTAAAACAGTAGAGTATAATAATAAGAACCTTCTTATTAAAAATAAAGCAATTTTCCTTGAGGACTAATTAAACTACACTTTGAGGGGTTGAAATAAAGGACAATGTTTTGTCATCAGAAGGAACTTGTGCTCTTGTACTACTTCCTCTGGGAGTTCTGAGCTGCTAGTAGTCTTCCTGGCCTACTATGCTGCAAAAGCCACATGTAGGTACACAATTGAGATGAGCCCAGTTTGTAGTTATCTCCATCAAGGCACCGCCAGAAATTGAAGTTAACTTTGATCCTCCTGACTAGCCCCTTTGCCAACTAACACTGAATGATCTTTGTCAACTCTACATGGAACAGAAGAATCACCCAGTTGAGCCCTGACCATCAAAATCATGTAGCAAAAAACAGGAACACAAATTCTCACTATTCCACCCCCCTCCACCTTTTTTTAAAATTTATTTGAAAGGCAGAGATGTTTTCCATCTGCTGATTCACTCCCCAAATAGCTGCAATGGCTGGAACTGGGCCAATTCAGAGCCAGGAGCCAGGAGCTTCTTCTGTATTTTCCATGTGGGTGCAGGGGCCCAAGCACTTGGGCCATCTCCTGCTGATTTCCCAGGCACATTAGCAGGGAGCCGGATTGGAAGTGGAGCATCAGGGACTCGAACTGGCGCCCCTGCAGGATACCAACATTGCAGGTGGCAACTTTACCCGCTATGCCACAGCGTCGGCCCCTACCAGTCCTCTATTATGGGGTACTGGTTCTACCTGCCCAGATGTCCATATCTGAGGTTGTCTAGAACTTGCCTGGGACCAAAGAGGTCCCTATCAAGAGTTTTCTGTCCTGTTCTGCCTATTTTAAAGGTGGCCATCTGAAAATATTCCTAATAATTAAACACAGGAAGCCACAAAATTATTGATATGTTTAAGAAGGGATAAAACATTGATTAAAAAGTACTGGATTTAATGTCCAGTTTTGTGCTACATAATAATGTTGTAATCAATTGGGGACCACATTTTTTTTTTTTTTTTTTTTTTGGAGTGAGAGAACTTCCGGTTTTATCTGAAGTCAGAGAGCCAGAAATATACTACCTTTGAATAAGCCTAAATTTTTTTTTTTTGTGTTTATCATTTTCTTTTTTTTTCTTTTTTTTTTTTAACTTTTATTTAATACATATAATTTTCCAAAGTACAACTTATGGATTACAATGGCTTCCCCCCCATACCGTCCCTCCCACCCACAACCCTCCCCTTTCCCACTCCCTCTCCCCTTCCATTCACATCAAGATTCATTTTCGATTATCTTAATATACAGAAGATCAGCTTAGTATACATTAAGTATGGATTTCAACAGTTTGCTCCCACACAGAAACATAAAGTGAAAAATAATAGATGATTTTTTTTAAATGATGATGAAATCAGAGCAGACCTATTGTCATGTTTAATCCCAGTGAGAGTCAAGTTGGGAATTGATAATTTCTTTTTTTTTTTTCTTTTTTTCTTTTTTTTTTACAGAGGATCAGTTTAGTATGCATTAAGTAAGGATTTCAACAGTGTGCACCCCCATAGAAACACAAAGTGAAATATACTGTTTGAGTACTCGTTATAGCATTAAATCTCAATGTACAGCACATTAAGGACAGAGATCCTACATGAGGAGTAAGTGCACAGTGACTCCTGTTGTTGACTTTACAAATTGACACTCCTCTCTATGGCATCAGTAATCTCCCTATGCTCCAGTCATGAGTTTCCAAGGCTATGGAAGCCCTCTGAGTTCTCCGACTCTTATCTTGTTTAGACAAGGTCATAGTCAAAGTGGAGGTTCTCTCCTCCCTTCAGAGAAAGGTACCTCCTTCTTTGATGACCTGTTCTTTCCACTGGGATCTCACTCACAGAGATCTTTTGCCAGAGTGTCTTGGCTTTCCATGCCTGAAATACTCTCATGAGCTCTTCAGCCAGCTCCGAATGCCTTTAGGGCTGATTCTGAGGCCAGAGTGCTATTTAGGACATCTGCCATTCTATGAGTCTGCTGAGTATCTCACTTCCCATGTTGGATCACTCTCCCCTTTATTTACTCCATCAGTTAGCGTTAGCAGGTACTAGACTTGTCTATGTGCTCCCTTTGACTCCCAGTCCCTTCACCATGACCAACTGTGAACTGAAACTGATCACCTGGAACAGTGAGATGGCATTGGTACATGCCACCTCGATGGGATTGAATTGGAATCCCCTGGTATGCTTCCAACTCCACCACTTGGGGCAAGTGGGGACCACATTTTTGATACTGATCCCCATGATTTTATATCACCTATTGATGTCATAGCCATCTTACTACATTTTTTTTTTTTTATATAGGCAGAGTGGACAGTGAGAGGGAGAGAGAGAGAGAGAGAAAGGTCTTCCTTTGCCGTTGGTTCACCCTCCAATGGCTGCCACGGCTGGTGCGCAGCGCACCGCGCTGATCCGATGGCAGGAGCCAGGTGCTTCTCCTGGTCTCCCATGCAGGTGCAGGGCCCAAGCACTTGGGCCATCCTCCACTGCACTCCCGGGCCACAGCAGAGAGCTGGATTGGAAGAGGAGCAACCGGGACAGAATTAGGCGCCTCGACCAGGACTGGAACCCCGTGTGCCGGCACCGCAGGTGGAGGATTAGCCTATTGAGGTGTGGTGCTGGCCTGCTATGTCCTTTAAATTTTTTTTTCCTAACCTCTCATACAGTGTTTGTCTTAGCAGCAAAATTTATGTTATTTGAAGTCTTACACATACACGAAATACTGTAATTAGCTTCTCAAAGGAATAAAACGGATCAAGTAAAATAAAAAATAAATCTTTAAC